>NW_022681462.1:49198668-50590673 GCF_009764315.1 Trachypithecus francoisi | reverse complement strand
CTTTTAGGGATACATATAATTGCATTTAGGGCCCATCTGGATTATCCAAAATAATCTCCCCATTTCTTGATCCTTAATCACATCTGAAAATAATCTTTGGCGTTTGCCATACAATCAAACACTTACAGGTTCTAGGGATTAGAACATAAACATTTTTTGAGAGGCCACTTTTCAGCCTTTCACACCCACCTAGACATAAGTTTGTATGTGTGCGTCATCAAATGGAAGTTCAAATTGGGGCCATTTCAGAATGTGTAAGTAAGTTGCAAAAAAGGTTGTATGTGTGCATCATCAAATGGAAGTTCAAATTGGGGCCATTTCAGAATGTATGAGTAAGTTGCAAAACCCTGTGGCTTGACTCAGAGTCCTTCAACAATAACACCTGTTGCATTGTCTCCTCTTCATTCATATCCCTGGCCTCCTGGGAAGTTCCTTACAACCAGCTGCCTGAGAAAGAAAAAAAGTTGAGCTGATTTACAAATAGGTCTGCATGATATCCTGGTGCCACCTGAGAGTGGACAGCTATAGTACTATAGCACTCTACTGGGTGACTTTAAGGATAGTGGTAAAGGAGAATATTCCCATTGGTTGAAACTTCAAGTGCCACTGTGTTGTCCACTTTGCCTGTAGTGAGAGATAGCCAAAAATAAAGTACACTATTCACAGGCAGTTTCTTATAGATTGGGTGGAACAGAATAGTGGCAAGGAAGTTTGGATAAGATGTGGATGGATGTCTCAAAAGGAACACAGAATGGAGAAGATATTTTTGTCTTATGTAAATGCCCACCAACGGGTTTCTACTGCAGAGGAGACATAATGATCAGGTGAACAAAACGATATGCTCTTTGGTTACCATCCTCACAGTGCTTCTTCACCATCCTTCACAGTGCTTGAATAAAGTAGCTGTGGTAGCAAAAATAGAGGCTATCCATGGGCTTAATGACATGGCCTTATCCTTACCTATTCTATTTCTGAATGTTTAATCTGCCAACCACAAAGACCAACACTGACTCCCTGCTGTGCTCCTATTTCCGGCACTATTTCCTGGAGGAGATGAATTAGCAACCTGATGAAAAGTTGATTATATCAGACCTCTTCCATTGTGGAAGGTGCAGAGAGTCATTCTCAGTGGAATAAACAGATATTCCAGGTTTGGATTTGCCTACTCTGTTCATAATGCTTGTAGCATCACCACCATCTATAGCCTCATGATGGGAATTTACACAGCATTGTATCTGCTCAGTGCACTCATGTTACTGCAAAGAAGGTCAGTGGGCTCAAACTTACTGGATTATAACATTCCTCATTACCTAGAAGAGACTGGCCTAATTGAATGGAGAAATGGCTTACATAAGTGTTAGTATGGTGCCAGTTGGATATAACACCCTAAAAAGATGGAGCTTTGTTGTAAAGTGTGTAGTATATGCTTCAAATCAGAGACCCATTTATAGTGCTGCCACCCCCAAAGCTAGAATATATAGGTTTGGGAATTAAGGCGTAGAAGTGGTTGTGGCTGCTTTCACTGTTACGCCTAATAGTTTACTGACAGAATAATTGCTTCCCAACTTGACAATATTCAGTTTTACTAGTTCTGAGATCTTAAATCACAGGGTGGCTGGCAATTTTTCTACCAGGAGGTATAGCAAAGGTTCTATCAAGTAAGAAGATGAGACTACCACCTGGAGATTTTGGCTTCTTCGTGCCACTAAACCATCAGGAAGAAAGGGGGGTTCATCTTCTGGATGGAGTAATTGATTCTGATTACCAAGGATAAATTAAGTTAATGCAACATAACAAGAGCAAGAAAGACTATAACTGGAAATCTACAAAAACATACAAACAAAAAAGGCAAAGTGATTAAAGAATAATGTACTTCATGAACAAAAGTTTTTTCTTTATCATTGTATGCCATAAAAATGCCGACCAGCTAATATTTTGACTGAGAACCAGTGGCATATGAAATACATCGCAAAAGAAAGAAACTATAGGTGTCAAATAAGATGTCATGCCCAATTAGAGAAGTGAAGATTGTAAAAGCTTTGCATATTTTCTGTTTATTATACATACATGCTTATTTGTATATGCTAACAGTTTTCTTCTTCTGTCTCTTTTCAAGTATAATTTTATATACAAGTGTGGGAGCTTAACTTCACAATTGGGTCTTTAGTTAATAGAATATTCAGTGAGACTGTAACTAAATTTGAGGAGTCATTGATATAGCCAACGATGTTGAGATGTCTTGTATTTGCTGTTTTATTTAGGTTTTATTTGTTGTTCTTGTTTGGTGGAAACAGAGTTGTTTTATTTGATGTTGTTGGGTGGAAACAGAGTTGTTGTTTTAAGGAAGTTGAAAAGTGAGTAGAAGGATGTATTTGGAAGCTGAGTAGCCAAAGTGTGTACTATGCCAGTTATCAATGTATTGCTCTCAGCTCCACATATAGCCAACGTTGCCCTCCTTTGTGATACTGGAGCCGGATTCCGTAAACATTTCTCTTTT
The DNA here is from genome assembly GCF_009764315.1 of Trachypithecus francoisi. NCBI lineage: Eukaryota > Metazoa > Chordata > Mammalia > Primates > Cercopithecidae > Trachypithecus > Trachypithecus francoisi. Next base: position 50,588,176 of record NW_022681462.1, on the reverse strand, counting down.
ACTAGATCACATGATGTTAAGCTTTGTCAGCAGATGGTGCTGAGGGACACTGCGTGAGGAAGGGGCTCCTCTTCCAGCTTTGTTTGTCTTTCTCTCTTTTTGCTCTTGTGAACAGTGGCAACCAGTAGAGTGCAGGACACTTAGTGGCCCCTAGTCCTCAGCACGTTTTGGGGGTGCCCATGCAGGCAGCCAAGTTGCATTGGCAACCCAGCTGGTTTCCGAGTGAACCTCCCAAGTGCGCCAGCAAGTGGCTTCCAAAGCCATTTCCATGGGCATCTCTGCTAGTGGCTTCCCAGTGAGTTTCATCAGTGCCCCAGCTGAGTGCAATAGGGGGCAAGAGAAAGATATAAAAGACATTTATATTTGAAAGAAAGAAGTAAAATGGCCTTATTCACAGACCACCTGGTCATCTATGTAGGAAATTCTAAGGAATTCAGCAAAAACAGCTATAAAATCTAATAAAGTGAGTTGGGTAAGGTTGTAAAGTATGAGATCAAGAGATAAGATTATTTATATGGGCTATTAGACATTGGAGTTTATAAACAAAACCATTTTTAATACACTAAATATGAATATTAATATAAATAAATTTGGCCAAAAAATTTGCAGAGACAGTCCTTCTTTTGAACTCCTGCACTTCATGGTGGATGCACCAAGATGGTAAAGTTCTGACAATTATTTTCATCATTTATCAGAGATAATTTTCCAGCTGTTGACTTGGAAAGATGAGGTAATATCTCCTTTCTGGTCAAGGAAAATGCTTACTTACTGCTTACAAAAGGGATGAATACCCTAAGCTCAGTGTTCCTCAATTGTGATGTATGGCATTCATATGGGTCCACCGCTGACATGGTTTGGATCTGCGTCCCCAGCAAATCTCGTGACGAATTATAATCCCCAATTTTGGAGGTGGGGCCTGGTAGGAGGTTATTGGATCATGGGAGTGGTTTCTCGTGAATGGTTTAGCCCCGTCCTCTTGGTGCTGTTCTCGTGATAGTGAGTTAGTAAGGGAGTTCTTGTGAGATCTGGTTGTTTAAAAGTGTGCAGCGCCTCCCCTTCACTCTCTCTTGCTCCTGCTCCTGCCATGTGAGATGCCTAGCTCCTCCTTTGCCTTCCACCATGATTGTAAGTTTTCTGAGGCCTCTCAAGAAGCCAAGCAGATGCCAGCATCATGCTTCCTCTACAGTCTGTGAAACCGTGAGCCAATTAAACCTCTTTTCTTTATGAATTACCCAGTCTCAGTTATTTCCTTATAGCAATGCAAGAATGGACTAATACAACCTCCATGGGATGTAGAGGCACGGAAAACTCATGCATATATGCTGATGTTTATGCTGCTTGCTGTGTCATGAATAGTAAAATCCTTTGTCACTGATCCAGTAGTCTTATGTCTTCTGCTGGCATTCATGAAATTGTAGTAGGCTAACTTAGTTCTTATATGGGGTGAATGGGGTGAGATAAAATCAAAGACCCAATAGAGACTTATACACTGAAAAACATTGTTCAGAAATAAGAAAGAAATTCAAAATAAATGAAGAAATATAACATGATTGTGAACCGGGAGACTAGATATTATTAAGATAACCATTCTCATTTATGGTATACGGCATGTAACTATGTGCCATTTTATTTGTTAAAGAGCAAAATACTGTGGCAAGAATTGGTGGGAATATGAACTGATACGTTTTGGCTTTGTGTCCCCACGTAAATCTCATCTTCAACTGCAGTTCCCATAATCCCCATGTGTGGTGGGAGGGACCCAGTGGGATGTAATTGAATCATGGAGGTGGTTACCTCCATGCTGTTCTTGTGATAGTGAGTGAGTTCTTAGGAGAACTGATGGTTTTATAAGGGGCTTTTCCCCCTTTTGCTCAGTACTTCTCCTTACTGCTGTACCCCGTGAAGAAGGACATGTTTACTTCCCCTTCCACCATGATTTAAGTTTCCTGAGACCTCCTCAGAAATGCTGAACTGTGAGTCAATTAAACCTCTTTTCTTTAAAAATTACCCAGTCTCGGGTATGTCTTTATTAGCAGTATGAGAAAGGACTAATACCTGGACCAATAATGCTGGTGGGAATGTGCAATAGCATAATTATTTTTAAAAAGAGCTTAGGAATGTCTTAAAGAGTTCAAAGTTAAACACACACCCACCATGTGACCCAACTATTACACTCTGAGATATTTACCCAAAAGATAGGAGAACATATATGTAAACAAGCTGTTATATACAGATACCCATACAAGCCTTATTTGTAATAACCCTACCATGGAAAATCCAAATATCCATCGACAGGTGAATGGATAAGCAATTGTGGTATAGCCATACAATTCAGTACAATTTAGCGATAAAAGCAATGACCTCTCAATTTCTATAACAATGTGGATGAATCTCAACAAAGTTATGCTGAGTGAAGAAGTCAAATGAGGAACACATGCTGTATGATTCCATTCATATAAAAATTGTAGAGGGCTTCTGGTATCTGTTCCAACACATAAAGAACTTGGGAAGTTGCCACTTCCATTATTAAAACAAACAAACAAACAAACAAACATAAAAAGATAGATAAACTGAAAACCAACAACTTTTCAGAGATGCCTATGAGAATTGGGGATCACAGGGCAAGCCGTTGGAAATCTGGAATCTCTCTGCCTGGAAATCTGAAGAGACAGACCAGCATATAGAATTACAGTCACGATCAGCTTACTGCGAGCAGAAGCTGCTGGGACTAGTAACTAGTAGGATGACTTCAGGGGTAATTTTGATGAGTTACTTGACCTAAATGTGATAGGCATGAGAGTTAGAAACTCTTGGAGAGTTAGTTTTAGGGATATCCCTACAATTTAATGGAGTTACCTACAGAAGATCCACCAGGTTCTTATGTTGAAGATCTGAGAAAAATTCCTTCAGGTTCCCAGGAGAAGGAAAAGAAAAATAAGCATTCCAGGGGAAAATTAACCTTATTGAAATACACCAAGAACATTCTCTGTAACAAAGGTGAACCATATAAGGGAAACTCCTAGCCAGACTCTTACGTTACCTGAAAAAGGGAAACTTGGTAACTCAAGTCTCCTCTATCTTTGTTTCATATGAAGGAAGAAAAAAAGCTGAAAATGTTTTAAAAGGTTAAACCCCAGACACTCAAGCCCACTAAAACACTGAAATTTAATCATAAGATTATAGAACCTTTCCCCTACCCAGCACCTTACAAAGGTATTAACAAGGTTCCAGCACAATAACAGTGAATTAAAATCGAGATGCAAGACACAGACGCTAATTAAGAAGTTTCTAGGGAAACCCAAATGCAAGAGGGGAGAAAACAAAAAACAAGGAACTAGAAGAAATTGAAGTTTCTGGAACCTCCAATTTTGAAAATGTTAAACACAGCCTGGCTCCTAGCCAGATTAATATGAAACCTCATACAAAAAGCCTGGTTACCTGAGATCCTATGACTCAAGACATCACGTCTGGCTTTCAACAACAAAACATTTACAATGTATGCTAAAAGACAAGAGAAAAAAAAATCTGAAGAGACAAAGCAAACATTAGGACTAGACTCAGATATGACACAGGTCTTAGAATTATTAGACATGGAATTTAAAATAACTATGCCTATTATGTTAAGGGCTTTAATGGAAAAGTAAGCAACATATAAGAATGGAGGCATAATGTAAGTAGAGAGATGAAAACTTTAAGAAAGAATCAAAAGAAAATTGTAGAAATCAAGAACACGATAACAGAAATGAAAATTGCTTTTGATGGGCTTATCAGTAGATTGGATTCAGCCAGGGAAACAATCATTGAGCTTGAAGTTAGGTCAATAGAAAATTCCTAAACTGAAAAGCAAAGAAAAAAAAGCATAAAATGCAAAGGAATTGAATATTAATGAATTGTTAGATAATTTCAAGAGGTATAAGATACCACTTGGTATCCTATACCAAAAGGGAAAGGTGTAAGATACCCTTTGGTGTTCTTTTGGAATATCAAAAAGATAAGAAAAAACAATTACTTAAAGTAAATAATGGACTAGAATTTTCCAAATTTGATGACAGACACCAAACCACATGTATAGGTAGCTTAGAGAACACCAAACTGGATAAATACCAAAAAATCTTCTCTGAGGTATAGCATATCCAAAACACAGAAAACTGACAACAGAGAAAATCTTGAAATAAGACACAGGATACAAACATCTTACTTATAGAGGAGCCAGGATAACAAATACAGCTATTTTTTTTTCATTAGCAAATATACAAGCAAGTGGTGAGATATTTAAAGTGTTAATAGAAAAAATCCACCAACATAGAATAATTTTATATCCAGAAAAATTATCCTGCAAGAGTGAAGGAAAAATAAAAATTTTCTCAGGTTAAACAAAGCTGATGAAATTCATTTCCGTTAGCCATGCCTTTCAAAAAATATTAAAATAAGATAAGTTTTTCAGAGAGAAGGAAAATAAGGTCAGAAACTTGAAACTACATAAATTAGTGAACAGTGTCAGAAAAGGATTCCATGAAAATAAGATCTTTTATTTTTCTTATTATTAATTGATCTAAAAGATAATGGTTTGTTCAAAGTAATAATATAACAATGTACCAAGTGATTATAGTATGAAGATAAATGTAATGAATCACAGCAATGTTATCAGGGAATGAGGGAGCATTTGGAAATATACATTATAAGGTATCAGCAGTACCTGCGAGTCAGTATGTTATTTGAAACTTGTCTTAAATTAGTTGTAACTGTGTATTTCAAACTCTAGAGAAACCACAAAATGTTTTGAAAAATAAATATAATTTACATGGAAAGAAAGAGAAAGTAAAATTATAAAATGCTCCTATTAAAACCAGAGAAGAGCCAGGCATGGTGGCACACGCCCGTAGTCCCAGCTACTCAGGATGCTGAGGTGGGAGGATCATTTGAGCTCAGGAATGGGAGGTGCAGGGAGCTATAATTTCCCACTGCACCTCAGCCTGGGCAATAGAGTGAGACCCTGTCTCAAAACAAAACAAATGAACAGAAACAAAAACAGAGAAGGGTGAATAAGAGCAGAAGATTAAAGAAACAAGGAACAGTGCAACAAGTAGAAAACAGCAACAGGCATGGTAGATATTCATTCCACTGTATGAATAATCACTTTAAATGTGATTGGTCTAAATATGCCAATTAAAAGAGAGACTGTCAGAGTGGATTAAAAAACAGGACGCAACTATATGTTGTATACACAAAACTCACTTTACATATAAAACAGATGAAAAATAAAAGGCTAGGGAAAATTATATCATACTGACACTAATCAGAAGAAAACTGGAGTAGCCATATTAATTTCATACAAGATATATTTCAAGACGAAAACAGAATCATAGGTAGAGAGGAGTATTGCCTAATGATAAAAGGGTCAATTCTCTAAGAAGACTTAATAACCTTATTGTGTATGAACCTAACAGCAAAGCATCAAAGTACTTGAGGCAAAAACTAATAAGATTTCAAAGAGATGTAGACAAATCCACGATAACAATTGCAGACTTTAACACCTGTCTATCAGTAATTTATACATAAGATACCATCTTACAACTGGGTTTAATTGATATTTGTGAAATACTTTAACATCAGCAGAATACCCTGTGTCTCAAGCTCAAATTGATGTTCACAAAGAAAGACCATATTCTGGGCCATAAAATACATTTTAACAAGTTTAAAAGAATAGAAACAATAAAAACTATACTTCCAGATCACAATGAAATTAAACTAGAAATCAGTAACAGAAAATAGCTTGAAAACCCTCAAATATCTGGATATTAAACAATACACTTACAAATTACATATAGCTTAAAGAAGCCTCAATAACAATTTGAAAATATTAGAAACAAATTACAAATGAAAATGTAACTTATCAAAATTTGTGAGCTGCAACAAAAGTGCTGCTTAGAGGGAAATTTATAGTATTAAATGTATATATTAGAAAAGTTTTAAAATCGGTAATGCTGCCATCTTAAGAACTAAGAGGAAGAACAATTTTAATTACTTTGTTTAGAACTAAATCAATGACCTGTATCATATTTTTTCTTTCTGAAGAAATTCTTTTAGCATTTCTTGTAAAGCAGATCTGCTGACGATGAACTCCCTTTGTTTATGTTGTACTAGGCTTGATTTCTCCTTCACTTTTGAAGTGTACAGAATTCTAGATTGACAAGTGTTCCATTTTTTTCTTTTAGCCCTTAAAATATTTCGCTTATTGTCTTCATCCTTATACATTTTCTGATGAGAAATCTGCTGTAATTGTCACTCTTATTCCGAAAGCAATTTGTCTTTTTTGCCTTTGACTGCCTTTAAGGTTTTATTTTTGTCTTTGACTTTCAGCATTTTGAATATGAGATGCTTACATGTGTTTGTTTTCTATTTAGACATTAATCCTACTTGGTATTCTCTGCATTTCCTGGCTCTGTCATTTGATGTCTATCTATAATTCAGGAATATTCTCAGCCATTGTATCTTCAAATATTTCTTCTTTCCCATTTTCTCCATCTTCTAATTCTAGAACTCCAGCAACACATTGGTTAGACCATTTGCTGTATTCTGTTTTTCCTTTGTCCCCTCACTGTTTTTTCTTTATGCTTTTTTTTTTTTTGTTTGTATACATAATTTCTATTGGTCTGTGTTTATGTTCACCAGTTCTTTCCTTGGCTGTGTTTAGTCTGATGACAAAACTGTGAAAGACAATCTTCATCTCTGTTACTTTGTTTTAATGTCTAGAATTTACATTTGAATCTTTCTTAGAGTTTTTATCTCTCTGTTGAAGATACCTATCTGGTCTTGCATGTTGTTTAACTTTTCCATTATAGTTTAACATATTAGTTATAGTTATCTTCAGGTGATTGTGTGATAGCTTCAACATAGGAGTCATATCTGGGTTTGCTTGTAATAATTCCTCTGTCTCTCAGACCATTCTCTCCTTCTCTTTCCAACATTATTAAGGTATAATTCACATACCATGTGATTCACCTACTTAACACATACAATTTAAAGGCTTTTGATATATTTATGAAGTTGTGCAACTATCAACACAATTTTAGAACGTTTTAATCACTGCCCTCCAAAATACCTGTATATTTTAGGCATTACCCTCCAAACCTCCAATCCCTCTCAGCCCTAGGCAACAACTACTAATAAATTTTCTGTCTTTATATATTCATCTGTTCTGTATATTTCATATAAATGGAATTATACAATAGATATTACTTTGTGACTGGGTCCTTTCCTTCAGCATGATTTCAGGGTTCGTCCATGTTGTAGCATGGATTCCCAATAACATTCCACTATGTGGATATGCCACATTTTATTTACATAGTCATCAATTGATGGGCATTGGGATTGGTTCCAATTTTGGGATATTATGAATAATGCTGCTATGAACATTTGTGTACAAGTTTTGATGGTAACATATGTTTTTATTTCTCTTGCCATAGCATTACTGGGTTGATGGTACCTCTGTGTTTAAACTTTGGAGAAACTCAAACTGTTTTCCATAGTGATTACACCAGTTTACACTCCCACCAGCAGTGTATGAGAGTTCTAATTTCTCCACATTTCACCAATACTTTTCACTTTCTGTAATTGGATTATAGCACATTCTAGTGGATGTGAGGTAGTATCTCACTATGGTTTTGATTTACATTTCTCTGATGGCTAATGATATTAAGCATTTCTCATGTGTTTATTGGCCATTTGTATATCTTGTTTGTAGAAATACCAGTGTAGATAATTTTCTTGTTTTTTAGTTGTTATTTTTTAAATTATTGAGTTGTAAGAGTTCTTTATATGGCCTAAATACAAGTCCCTTATCAGATATGTAATATTAAAATATTTTCTTCATTTTTGTGAGTTATCTTTTATTGATATCAATGTCGTTTGATGCACATATGTTTTTAATTTTGATAATGTCTGGTTTATCTATATTTTGTTGCTTATGCTTTTGCTGTGGTATCTAGGGAAACATTGCCTAACCAATTACAAATGAAGATTTGTTCCTATTTTTTCCTAAATTTTATACTTTTAGCACTTAAATTTAAGACTCTGATACCTTCTGAGTTAATTTTTTTTTTTTCGAGACTGAGTCTTGCTCTGTCACCCAGGCTGGAGTGCAGTGGCGCGATCTTGGCTCACTGAAGCCTTTGCCTCCCAGGTTCAGGCAGTTCTCTTGCTTCAGCCTCCTGAGTGTCTGGGATTACAGGCGCCTGCTGCCACACCCGGCTAATTTTTGTATTTTTAGTAGAGAAGGGGTTTCACCATGTTGGCCAGGCTGGTCTCGAACTTCTGACCCTGTGATCTGTATGCCTCGGCCTCCCAAAGTGGTGGGATTACAGGTGTGAGCCACCATGCCTAGTGTTAATTTTTGTATATTTTTTGATGGAAGGAAGAAGGGATTGAGCCTTAGGTCAAATATCACAAACTCTTGCTGTTCTTACTGAATTTTAAAAGATTTTCTTTAATAAATGTTTTACGATTTGCTTTATGCCTTTAGGACAAATTACTTAGACTTTAAATGGTTGGATATCTTAAATGGTTTTCATCAGTTATACTTGTTCCACTGGGGAGTGGGTCATGGACCGCCTCACGCTGTTACCTTGGAAGTGAAACTCAGATTCTTTTTATTTTTTCCTTTTTTTGGTATATTCTGTAGTATTTTGTTGAAAGCTTAACATGATGCATAGGACAGTACATAGTAAGGTGTCTATATATTTTTGATTGGAGATGAGTCCTTCCTTTCTGCTAGTTCTTCAGTGTAAGGATGTGTGTTTATCCAGTCTCCTTGGACATTGTCTTTGCCAGGGAAAGTGTCATAATCTGTATAGTCTCAGTTATGACAGGTGAAGATAATACAGACTCCACTAATTCAATGCCTTTGAGTACTGTTTTAAATATAGGGAAGATCACTATCTAAATATTAATGAGCAAGAACATGCATATTAAACTCATGTCTAGTCCAGGATGATACTGACATCCAAATTGCTGAATATGGTGGCAGAGGTCATGACAACAGGAGCCTCTGCACAGTAAGTAGTCAGGCAGGTATACAGTAGGTAGAAAAGTGGTCTTCCCATGTTTAGTTGAGAATGCCATGTAACCTTGAAATGTAGAGCCTATGGGAAAATTAAAAAAACAAAAACAAAACAAAAAAAAACAGGATCCTTGAAAGAAAAAGATGAGAGAGAACTAGATAGGCTGCTAAGTGAGTCCAGAGGGTCTTGTATAGACAGATTTGGCTGTGACAGAGTCCTTGTGGTTTTAAACATCTTAAATATCTGACACTGCCATTATTAGGAATTTCAGTAACTATTCTTTGTTCGAATAATATGAATCTTCAAGAGCTTTCAAGATGTAAAATGCATTTGTCAGAATAGGCTAGCTCTTCTGATGTCTTTACAAATCAAACCCTAAAATCCCAGTGATTTAAGACAGAAAGTTTTTGTTTGTTTGTTTGTTTTCTTTCTCATATAATGCTACGAAGGTCAGGCAACTGCCCCAGGTAGCTTTTGTCCCTATGGCGACTTAGAGACCCATGCCTCGTCCATTTCATAGCTCTCCTATCTTCGAGGTTGCCTTCAGAGGCAAAGTGAGAGATGAATAAGCCCCATTCATTCTTAAAATCCTTGGTTTGGAAGTAACTTTCCGTGTATGCACAAACAACCAAAATCCAGAAGTGCAGCTCCAATCTAATGACAAGGAAAATGGGAAATCCATGGACACTGATATGATAGTCTGCCACAGACAGTTCATCTGCCCCTCAATGAAATGCCCTTGATCAGCTGGTTCTCTTGACTCTGGGTCTGTCTAGTCCTGTGAGTGGCCCTCTCACTGCTGCTGTCATTGATCCCACTGCTCCTAACCTGTTGCTCTGTGCTATGTATAATTCTAAGTCAATTTGATGAAGCATATGTTTTGATCTAAAGAGAATTTAGACATACTCAGGTTAGAATGAGAAAGGGTACAAAATAACTTTTTAATAGATTATCTGCAATGTGGTGGGTCTTATGGTAGGCATTTTACCAAAGTTATCTTTTGTTAATTGCTTGAATTCTATTTGTTAGTCTAGGCTGGATTTAACTATGACTAAAACAAAGAAAGCAGAGTCCTTAATTGCATGTCACCTCAGTTTTCCTGATGCAAGATACTAGCAATGTCAAGAAAGAAGCATTACTATTATAAGTGCCATGACCTCCTAAGTTAAAAGGGTATTTTCTTCTCGTCTTTTTCCCTTTTTTCTTTTCTTTCTTATTCTGAGTTCTCAAATTAAGCTGATAACATAAAAATGACATTATCTGAGAACAATTTACATTAATTCTAACCCAGGCTTCTTTTTGCTCTTTCATTAAGATTCATCTTAAATTATTTCTCCAGTTATCAAAGCTTTGATTCTCCACCACTCTTAGAGCTCTGGAAAGGAAGAATGTAATTTCAAGCAGTCTGCATGTTCAAGGATAACTCTAAAATAAATAATGTATGACACAGATCCAAGATTACTGGAGGAGTTTATCACAATAAATGGACCAGATTCTTGGATTTATGCACTTTAAAGAGATAAATTTAGTACCCTAAAATTGGACATATCTCCAAGAATTAAAACTTTATATTCTTACTTATCTCACTTTGGTTTACAATGTAAAATCTTGAACCTATTTTCTGAAAAGTAGAAGCAGCACACTTTAGCTTTAAAAATATAATATTATTTCTAATAATATTAGTAGCCTATAAAATAGTAAAATATTGCATAGTAATAAGAAATGAAGTATTAACACATTCTACAACATGAATGAACTAGAAAGCATTATGCTAATTGAAAGAAGCTCATCATAAAAGACCACATACTGAGTGTCCCCTATATGTTCCATTTAGATGAAATACATGGAATAGGCAAATACATAGAAGCAGAAGGTAGATTAGTGGTTGCCCAGGGCTGAGGGTGAATTGGGAATGAGGAGTGACTGCAAATAGGCAATTTCCTACTGGGAAAGATGAAAATGTGCTGAAATTAGATTATGGTGATGGCCACAAAACTCTTTAAATATACTAAAAATCATTGACTTCTATACTTTGATCAGGATAATTTTATGGTATATTAGTTATATCTTAATAAAGGTGCCTCAGAGAAAACTTTGAACCAATCATCTGTTGTGAAACAATTTGGAAACATGAAAGTACATAATTATGTAGAAAAGAGCATTTGTAATATATATACCTGTACATACTTCACATGGAATTAATTTCATCCTGTTCAAGAAAAGATCATTTTCCCTTTGCATGATAATAAAAGGTTTCAAACACAAACTACCTCTGTAAAATTTCAAAATTAATTCTAATGTTTATGTAAAAAATGCAAATATTTGCTTCCATCCTATACAAAAAAATTAGATGTATGTTTATATGAATAATACAAGGAATGAGAAACATACTTCAAAGTGTTTCCAGTGATTACATTAGGTGGTGAGATTACCCTTCGTTTTCTTCCTTTGCATATTTTTCAGTTTTCTATCTGGAGATCATGTTAACTCATTTATAATAAATAAATGTTTATTTTTTAAAAAATGAAGCAGGAAAAGATAGCTGCCTAATACCTCAATAATGAAAAAAAATCTTTTTTTTTTTGCTTAATTAGTATGCTGCTTATACAGATTCACTTTTGCTTCTACAATGTTTCATTTTCTGGTTTGAACTCTGATGTAGTTGCTTTCAGTGTATTGGTCTGCTAGTGAAAGCAGATTAAGCATTTCTGCTATCAAATTTTAAAAATTCAGTGTTTAAAAAACGTGGCATAAGAGAAGCTTTGCTAGGCCTTTCCAGAACTTTATCATTGTATAATGTACGAGATTTGGAAACGGAATAGACCAACTTGTATGTGCCTCCCATGGCTGTAAGTAGGACGATTATTCCTATACCTGCTTTTTGCCAGTGTTGCTTCTTTCCTAAGGAAATTCTGCCATCTGAGTCTTCCTTGAAGCAAACGTACTCCTTCCCAGAATCATCTTTTATTCCCTCCTTTTGTCCATCTCCCTGATTTGCCGTAATAGGGCATTCTCCCAAATGTCAAAACCTTATGACGACCTTTCCCGGCATTCAGTGGGTGAATGAATAAGAACTTCAACACATTGGGAGTCTGCTACTGGGAGGAGTGTCACTTCAGCTCATTCTCTCTCAGACTGCAGAAATCAGTTTTGTGGTGATTCCATAGAACAGTGGTTTCCAAGGGGACATTCAGTAACCGCTGCATATATTTTTTATTGTCCCAACCTGGGTGAGGTATGATTGGCCTTTTACGCACCCACTGTGTTCACAGGGCTGTATGAGTCCGCTAGGACTGCCACAACAAAATACCACAGACTAGGTGGCTTAAAAACACATTTTCGGGAGGCCGAGGCGGGTGGATCACAAGGTCAGGAGATCGAGACCATCCTGGCTAACACGGTGAAACCCCGTCTCTGCTAAAAATACAAAAAATTAGCCGGGCGAGGTGGCGGGCGCCTGTAATCCCAGCTACTCGGGAGGCTGAGGCAGGAGAATGGCGGGAACCCGGGAGGCGGAGCTTGCAGTGAGCTGAGATCGCGCCACTGCACTCCAGCCTGGGTGACAGAGCGAGACTCCATCTCAAAAAAAAAAAAAAAAGCCAGATATTTTCTCGTAGTTCTGAAAGCTGGAAGTCCAGATCAAGGTGCAAGGAGGGTTGGTTTCTGGTAAGGCCTCCCCTCCTGGCTTGCATATAGCTGCCTTCTTGCTGTGGCCTCATTTAGCTGTTTCTCTGTGCATGCTGAGAGAGAGATTTCTCTGGTATTGAAGCCACGTTGTTGTCTGGGGTAATACCTGAGGTTCATTGCCTCATGCCAAGAAAATTGAGGACATGGACACACACAAGGAGTGAGCTTAGGAGCAGAGGTTTAATAGGCGCAAGAAAGAGAAAGGAGAATAGCTCTTGTGAGAGAGAGGGTCGTGAGAGTAGGTCTTCCGGCCCACTGCGGAGTGCACCGGATTTTACAGACAGGCTTGAGGAGGCGGTGTCTGATTTACATAGGGCACACAGATTGATTGGACCAGGTATGATGTTTACATAGTGCATGGGGAAGCTGGCCACCCCACCCTAATCTTATTATGCAAATGAACTTTCCACTTGACCTGGGCCGTGTCATCTGCTGCCTACTGCAAATGTGGTTGGAAAGGAGAAGGAAAGATGGAGCCGCCATTTTGAACATGCATAGTCCCAGGTGGCCCTTTCCTATTGGCACAGCTGCCTGGCCTTCACCCCGTGCAAACTTGTAGCCTGCCTTTCTATGTCTGCATCTCGATTTTACAGGCTACTCTCTGTTAGCAAAGAAAATGATTTTGGGGCTACTTTTCCTTAAAAGGAAAACCTTACCAAGGACCTTCCTGCCCTCACTATCTGCCTACATAACTTCTTCTTAACTCCTGTGTCATTATGTTCTTTTTCTTTCTTTCTTTTTGGAGACAGGGTCTCGCTCAGTTGCCCAGGCTGGCACTCACTGTCATCTTGAACCCCTGAGGGCTCAAGCGATCCTCCTGCCTTAGCATCCCAAGTATCTAGGGCTAGAGGTGCATGCCACTATGCCTGGCTAACTTTTAAATTTTTTGTAGAGATGGGAGTTTCATTATGTTGCCCAAGCTGGTCTTGAACTCCTGGCTTCAAGAGATCCTCCTACCCTGGCTTCCCAAAGTGCTGGAATGACAGATGTGAGCCACTGTGCCCAGCCTCTTCTTATGAGGATACTAGTCTTGCCAGATCAGGGCCCACCCTTTTGACTTTGTTTAACCATAATTGCCCACTTATAGGTTCTATCTCCAAATACAGTCCCATGGGGATTAGGGCAACATACGAATTTTAGAGGGACAGGATTTAGTCCATAGACAGTGCTTAAGCCAAAAAAGCCCTGCCATAAAGAGATTCAGAGTTGTCTCAGTTTCCTCATCAATAAAGTGAGGGCAGTCCTGATGCTTATTGCAGTGGATGATTGTGGAGAGCAGAAGAGCTGACAAACATCAAGCACTTAGAACAGGGCTGGAGACAGTGTGAGAGCTTGCTAAGTGTTGGGCATTGTTACTTTGTTACTTTTAACATTTTTGTTATTTAGCTGTTGTGTCCTTTGGGTATCCTGATATACTCTAATTTTTAAGTGCTTACCCCATACCGTGTATGTATAATAATTAAGCAGAATTTAAGGGACCTGGCTGAGCAGAACATGAGGAGAGGGCTGTGGAGTGGTCTGTGTAGAACCTGTGGCAGCACCTTCAGCAGGCCTGGGACAATGACCTCTGCCTGGACCACTTCTGACTATTTTACAGTGATGCAACACCAATGGCTGTTTCCTCTTGGAGACATGGTGGCACTCTGGTTACACCAGCGTGTTTCCTTGCATTTCACTCTCTTTCTCACTGATTAGGTTGTCTTTCCTTTGCACCATATGACCTGAACTTGCTGGGTCATTAGAGCCTCTTACAAGCACCTCCTCTGGAAAGTCAGTTGGAAAGGAGTTAACAAGTCCATTCCATGTTTCCTGATAAAGAAGGAACTAGTAACATACCCCAGAGACAAGGATAAATCAGAATTTCTTTCTCTAAATTAAGACTGAAGTCATTCCACATAAGAAATGTGCAGAGCACTTTTATAACTGAAGGACAGAAGAGGAGAACTTTTTCATTCACACAGCTTCTAGCTTATGAAGTGTAATATGCAACCTTAGAAAGAATTATTTTAACTCTAAACAAATGAATGAGGAAATTAAATTGAAATTACAATAGTTGAAAATGTAATTTGTTTGTGAAATAAATCTAAACCCTGTGAGTCACATCATTTTGATTTCTGAAATCCCCCAAATTCTGTATTAAATGATTTCACTGTTTGGTCCTCCGTTTTGTTGATGAAATGTTTTACTGTGTACTTACTGCATTTGAAAGCAGGATTTTAACAAATGCGTTTTAAGCTTCCCGTCCCCCCCTTTCAAGAGTTACTGTACTTAAATGCAGCAATAGAATTCTTTGAGATAGAGCCTGGAGCTAGGTAGCAAACCTTTTGCAGAGGGAAGGGTATTTTTGTCATATACCTCCCTTGGTGTGAATTACTTGTATAGGTAACTCTCAATTTAAATGAGCATAAACTACCAAATTAATGAAGTGAATGAGCTTATGGATCTTGCTTTAGTCATGTTCAGTGTAAACTGTTCATTGGGGTCTAGATGCTTAGATGAAACCATCTTAGTTAAGGTTATTCAGCATCAAATAATATGAAACTAAGTCGTTGTTCTATATATATCTTTATTTTTTAAAAAACTTGAGATGGGGTCTTGTTGTGTTGCCCAGGCTGGTCTAGAACTCCTGGACTCAAAAGATCCTCCTTCTACAGCCTCCCAAAGTGCTTGGATTACAGACATAAGCCACCATGCTCAGCCAGTTCTGCATTTTTGATAGATAAAAATTCCCAACAACTGACCGTAATGTACCGTGGAATGCAAATTGTGCCTATGGCCAGCAGGTGGCAGTGTTCAAACCAATTTAATTAAGCTCAGTAAGATGAATAGCTACGTTTTTACTGATCACCTACCTACCTTACAGCATTGTGCTAGGTGTAAGAGATGCAACGCTAAACAAAACTGAACCACTTATTGCCCCGTATAGTTTATTTGTTGTTCTTGTACTATGAAACTAGACTAGAAAACCTGTGAATAATCCCTCAAAATGCTTACAAAATGACCGTGTTTTATATCGATGGGTAAGGGAGGTAGTGGAGAGGATGTCACACAAGAATCACGAACTATAATATAAAACTAAGAGTAAAGGGTCATTAGAATCACAGAAAAAAAATCACATTTTTGCTGCTCATAGGCAGTAAAAATCTGTTTCAATAATGATCATAGGGAAGCAGTTGTTCTTCGAGTCGTCTCTCAGTTTACTGTCCTGTGTCTAGGATGATGGGCCACAATCCCTTATGTGTAATCCTTTGGGCCAGGTGTGTTTAGAACTCAGGATTTTGAGGATTTTAGAAAAGTAACACAACATATACTGTGCATTACCTAACACCCACTCGTGGGACCTGGGGAACCTTGAAATAAATCAAACACATTCATATTTATGCCATAAAATATATGAGAATCCACTCTATATGGCCTCATGTTGGTCAGATCTGCTTTGCCAAAAGCTTTGGGTTTTCAGAGACTTTTGGATATTAGGGTGGCAGATGAGGTATTGTAGACCTATAACATACTATCCCATGAAAAAGAATCTACCTTAAAATCTCCAGAAAAGATGTCAGAACTGTCTTTGGCAAACCATTCCAATTTTCTAGAACATGGATTCGCAGTGTGTAGAAGCTATGGGAGTTTGATTTCTGCATTTGTTTAAACATTGGTTCAGCATTGTTGGGTGTTGAGCAATGGCATGCTTGTGTTAAAGTAGACTAGAATTAATTTTGTTTGGGGAATGTTTAAATCATTTCATTAGATATTTTGAGCTAATAAAGAATATTGTAACATTAGGATTAGAAATTTTGACTATAGAAAAAAGAATCTTTTGCTCATAATCACTTAAAAGTGTGACTTGAGATTTCTGCTGAGTTTCAGTGTACCTACTGATAATAAAAACAAGTTAACTAAAAAGCTAAGTAAAAAAGATACTGCATCAAAGCAGGCAAAGCCTTCTGTTGCTTATAGTCATCCAGCTGTTGCTTATCCAGTTTTATTTAACTTGTGAAAACCAAGGGTAGAATTTACCATAATATCTTGGAATGTTATTGATCTTAGTTGTCTCTAGATTTTAACAGATTGCTTCTTAATTTTGTAATTTAAGAAACAAACTTAGAACATTTTCACTGCAATTTCTCTAAGTGACTAGAGACCCTAAAAGAAATATTATTTCCAGGAAGCCAAAGAATCTCCAAGTGAAGTTATGACCAAAATAAACAGCATAAGAGGGAAAAAAGGGAAGGATGACCAATGAGGTCACAGCTTTTCAAATGGAAGAACCATACCAGTGTTCTTGGCCAGGCATGCTATTCCTTCAGTTACCTGATTTTGCAAATTGCCTTTGTTGGTTTGTTTTATTGTTGAGTCTTTTCCCTGTTCTCAAAAGTATTCCAAGCAGTGTATATAAACACATACAAAAATGTGAGGAGCACAGGAAGGAAATTAAGGAAGGCAGGGTGAAAGCTAGCACATCACTGTTTGTACGTAGCCTCTAATCTCACCAGGTACCAAAGTGAAGAGAGAAGCACTCTCAGTTACATGAGAGTCTTACCTCACTGAGGCCAGAGAGCACATTCTAGTCCCTGTATCCACCCGGGGCACAGCATGGTATGTATTGGAGCAGGCAAGTGATATATGCTTGATATTACAAGTATTTGTCAAATGAATCAAGATCTATAGTGTCTTTATGATGAAAAATAACTGTAGTGCTCTGTAGAAATTCAGATTGTATTTAGCTTTCAGACATTTCCCTCTGGCCTTCATAAGGGGATGCTGTTTGTAGGGACCACTGTCCCCAGTAACGTCGTTAAGAATAAGAGGGCAAATTGTATATGGGCTTCTCCTCATTGGCTCATTCATTATTAAACTGATTTGATTGTTGAACAAACATTTATTGACTCAATTTGTTCCACAACATGTGGATTCTAAAAACTGTCTAGGAAAGGGAGAGTGTAATTAAATACATATGAAAACTTGTATGAGTTACGTGAGTGTCCTTGCAGAGCATTGCCGTTAACACTTAAATAACATGTAGTTCATCGTAGGCACTTGGTAAATATTTGTTAAAGGAACTAATGAAGAGGTCATCAGGTAGATGGAAGAAAAAGGCGTTCTAATCAGATGGGGAACAAGCAAAGATTTGAGGAGCTACTGGTGCTCCAGGAGGAAGGATGATGTATATGTATTGGTGTGGGAGCACTGGGAACACCTGGTGAGAAATTAGTCTGGTTTGGTGAAATAGATTTAAATCAGATTTGCAGTGCTAGCAAAGGGAGTTTTATTTTATTGTGTTTTTTGCTTTTATATTTTGTTTTATTATTTGTTTTTTCATTTCTTTGTCAGAAATGTGATCTGCAGCTAAAGTGAGATAGAAGGCTAATATGCAGAAACACCAGCTCATTTGGCACACGCCATCTTACCAAGTACCCCTAATAATCCTCTGAAGCAGTGTTCCCATTTTCCATATTAGAAAACAGAAACCTGCTGGGTGCAGTGGCTCACGCCTGTAATCCCAGCACTTTGGGAGGCCGAGGCGGTCGGATCACTTGAGGTCAGAAGTTGGAGACTGGTCTGGCCAATATGGTGAAGCCCCATCTCTACTAAAAACACAAAAAATTAGCCAAGTGTGGTGGTGCGCGCCTGTAGTGTCAGTTACTTGGGAGGCTGAGGTGGGAGAATCACTTGAACCCGGGAGGCAGAGGTTGCAGTGAGCTGAGATCTTGCCACTGCACTCCAGTCTGCACAACAGAGCGAGACTCCATCTCAAGAAGAAACAAACAAATGGAAACTCAGAGAGCTGAGCCATTGGCTCAAGATCACTCATTAATGAAAGGAAACTCCAGCTCTTCTTAATTAAGCAAAATCTCATTCTTTTTTCCTTTTTTTTTTTTTGAGATAGAGTCTCACTCTGTAGCCCAGGCTGGAGTGCAGAGACATGATGTCAGCTCACTGTAACCTCCGCCTCTGGGGTTCAAGCAGTTCTCTGCCTCAGCCTCCTAAGTAGCTGGGATTTTAGGTGCCTGCCACCATGCCTGCTAATTTTTGTATTTTTAGTAGAGATAGAGTTTCACCGTCTTGGCCAGGCTGGTCCTGAACTCCTGACCTCATGATCCACCCGCGGCCTCCCAAAGTGCTGGGATTACAGGATTGAGCCACTGGGCCTGGCCAAAATCCTATTCTTAAGATTGGCAAGGAGGGAGAGTAGAGTATCTACATGAGGAGCAGACCTGGTACCGGCAGTTCCTATTCTTTTCCCCAGACTCATCTTCTCTTGGACAATCACTCTGCAGTCCCCACTCAGCTACATTACCTCCTCATTTAGACTTGGGAGCACAGGGAGGACAGGCTGAAAGTCTTAAACAAACATTTAACATTTAGGAAATAAACATAGTCATTACCCATAAATTATTGTGAGTTGCCTTTAGTTGTGGGACCCCGTGGAGATCCCTCTTTGCTTACCTCTGGCCTTCTTCGTGTCACAGAGAAGATCTTTACCTCCTACAACCGTGAAGACCTTCAGAAGGTGAAATTCCTGCCCAAGAGAGTGGATGCCCACAGAGACACTGGTTGTTTCATATTCTGCCTACTAAAGACTTATCTGTATTCAAGGTATTGGAGTACTCGTTATGGTGCCTGCCACTTGGTAAAGGCTTATGCGTGTTAGCTACTATTATGCACCTCAGTTTACATTTTTGACAATCAACTTCTCCTACAGGATTGATCCTGAGACACCATGCTTATCTTGTGGCCCTGATGACTCAGTATTTTATTCTGTTCTCACGCTGCTATAAAGAACTGAACTGCCAGAGACTGGGTAATTTTTGAAGAGAAAAGGTTTAATTGACTCACAGTTCTGCAGGCTTAACAGGAAACATGACTGGGAAGCCTCAGGAAACTTACAATCATGGTGGAAGGCAAAGAGGAAGCAGGCATCTTCTTCACAAGGTGGCAGGAGAAAGAAAGTGAAGTGGGAAGCGCTGCATACTTTTAAACCATCAGATCTCATGAGAACTCACTATCATGAGAGCAGCAAGGGGGAAATCCAACCCCATAATCCAGTCACCTCCCACCAGGTTCCTCTTCCAATTTGACATGAGATTTGGGTGGGGACACACATCCAAACTATATCACTCAGTGTGACAACCTTATCAATGTAAAGATGGAGTCAATATTCCCGTAAGGAATAGATACATAGACTAGCAATGGAGCCGTTTCATTATAGGATTATTAGGAGTTGAGTTTGAGGCTTAGCTAGGCCTTTCCATCGGAAGACCCCTTTTCCTGGCCTTTTATTAGAAAAGAGAGAGAAAGGGAAGACAGAACCTATGTCTCAAGTTGTAACTTTGTAAAGAACACCACAGCTGCTTAACAGCCTTCCTAGTGCATGGACATTTTCTTGGGCTTCTAAGATTCCTTGGGAAAGCAACACTGAACGGCTGTTAAAATTCCTTAGGAATCATGGAAAACTAGGAGACTTTCAAGTGACAGGCACATGTCCAGTTTTTTGAAGAAGAAAGACACGTTTTGCCTCCTCGATGGTAAGCCCCATTTCGTGTCTTCGTTAGCAGAAGTCTAATAAGGATTTGTTAAAAGATGGTTTGAAAACATCTGTACAGGAAACATGCACCCTGCTAAAATCCGGCTCTCCAGAGCTTAACAAGGACCAAGCTGAGCCAGATCAGCACTGTTTCTTTTGGGGGTAGATTGCCAGTTGGATGGCTCAGGAGGTCATGTATTTGCATCTCAGCCAAGACTCCTAACACAAATTGATTTCTATTTTATTTCAGTGCCTGTTATGTGCCAAGTCCTATGCTAAGCATTGAGAATTATCAAGCTAAAATGGCTCAGTGTTATGATAGCAAAAGTATTCTGTTTTTCTCAATAGATGCACACATATGAATGGTTGGAAATTCTGAAGTTAATAAAATTAATGGCAGATTTAATATATTGAATAAACAAACCTAGTTCCTGAGGCATTACCCCCCCAGAGGGTGGTCTTTCCTGGCATTTATCCGGGCTCTGCCCTGCCTTGTAAATGCTCTAGCAACATTTTTATGGTGATGCTTATATATTTTTGGATAAACCAAAAATGGCGAGAAAACGTTATTCATGGATGAAACTAGTCCAGAAAGATGATCCTTTTCTCTGACAAAGACCGAAATTGTGATAAATAGTAACAACAAAGTCTTACACTCTTTTCTACTAATTAAAAAAACATCGACTTTTGTGTTTGTGTGTTAAAGATTTAGTATTAGTGCATGGAATTTTAACCATAAACCATTGAAATATAAATAAGATAAATAAAATCTTCCTATCCAACAGATTTCTCCTTCTTTCCAAATAACAAGTCTTTGTTCTAACAAAATTTGTTCTAACAAATCTTTTTTTTTGTTTTTCCCACTAGCTCATGAACTCCTCAAAGTCAGGGCCTATATATTGTAGCCACAATATCTGATAAAATGCCTGGATGCTTAAAAGTCCACAAGAAGCACTTCCTGAAGATGTATTCCCCTCCCCTGCAGAAAACTTAATTTGCTCTAATATTGCATTAATTATAGAATAGCATCTGTATTAAGTTTATATTGCTACTATAACAAATTGTCCCAAAATTAATGGCTTAAAACAACACAGATTTGCTATCCCACAGTTGCAGAGGTCAGAAATTCCACAGGGATCTCACTGAGCTCAAATCTGTGGACAGGACTGCATTCCTTCCTGAAGGCTCAAGGGGAGAATCTATTTTCTTTCCTCTTCCTAATTCCAAATGCTCTCTGTATTCCTTGGCTTTTGGTCTCCTTCCTCCGTCTTTTTTTTTTTTTTTTTTTTTTTTGAGGCGGAGTCTCGCTCTGTCGCCCGGACTGGAGTGCAGTGGCCAGATCTCAGCTCACTGCAAGCTCCGCCTCCCGGTTTACGCCATTCTCCTGCCTCAGCCTCCCGAGTAGCTGGGACTACAGGCGCCCGCCACCTCGCCCGGCTAGTTTTTTTGTATTTTTAGTAGAGACGGGGTTTCACCGTATTAGCCAGGATGGTCTCGATCTCCTGACCTCGTGATCCGCCCGTCTCGGCCTCCCAAAGTGCTGGGATTACAGGCTTGAGCCACCGCGCCCGGCCTCCTCCGTCTTCAAACCAGCAATTGTCTGACCCTTTTGCTGTGGTCACGTTTCTGTCTCTGGCCACTCGGCTAGGACAGGTTCCCAGGTTTTCACGTAAGATTTCCTGTAATAAGATTGGGACCACTTGTGTAATCCAGGATATTGCCATGTAAAATAACATATTCATAGATTAGGATTAGGGCATGAACGTTGTTGTGAGGCCATTACTACTCTTAGCACAGTATCCAGATAAGAACGGCAGTAGTGTTAAGCTATTAGAATATGCCCAGAATATTTTTACTATGTCTCACTTCAATCGAGCACTTGAAAATTGTAGGAAAGAACCAGAACAGGGAGGAGGAGGTTTGGAGTTGTACCAATCTCAAGGGCGTTTAAAGGAATAGAGTGTTTGTTTGGCTTAGAAAAATATAGCTTAGACTTCTATTTAGGGGTAGGGGCGGACTGTGATTGATGAGGCCTGAGATGATGGCTGTCTTCAGAATATCAGAAAGTTCTGTCACAGACAGAGGATTGAAACTTATGCTTCCCAATCTCAAAGAACAGAATAGAATAAATATCTGGAAACTCCTAGAGTGCAGCCTTTGGCAGAAAATCAGGCAGAGCTGTTATGGCTGTTACTGATGTCCTTAAGTGCCACAGGCTAGAAATGTCATAGCTTGATGGTGTGGGAAGTCTTATAAAAAATATTTAAGTATTAGATGAGGGATCATCTCAGATGAACCCTTAACCTAAATCTAATCCTCATAGTTAATCTCGTAGTTAATGATTGTGTAACATTCTATATGGCTTATAATTCTTTTTTTCTTTTTCTTTTTCTTTTTCTTTTTTTTTTTTTTGAGAGTTTTGCCCTTGTTGCCCAGGCTGGAGTGCAATGGCACAATCTCGGCTCACTGCAGCCTCCACTTCCTGGGTTCAGCCGTTTCTTCTGTCTCAGCCTCCTGAGTAGCTGCGATTACTGACTGGGATTACAGGGGCCTGCCACCATGCCTAGCTAATATTTTGTATTTTTAGTAGACATAGGGTTTCACCATGTTGGCCAGGCTCCTGACCTCCACCCGCCTCGGCCTCCCAAAGTGCTGGGATTCCAGGTGTGAGCCACCGTGCCCGGCCTTATTCATAGCTTTTGAATACCTCTGATTGCATATAACTACAGTCTAACAGGACCCTTCATCTTTATTGAGGATCGTTTTGTTCTCACAAAATCCATTGTAAGGATCTCTCCCATGCCACAAAAAGGAAGGAGTGAAGAAAGCTGGTAGAGTTGAGATGCCCTCTTGGAAGGTGAAGTGGTCCAGATTATTGTTGAGAATATAAAAACAATGACCAAAGGAACGGTGCAAGATTTTAAATGCCCACAAATACTTAGAAAAATACTGTCCTCTGGCATATCAGATGTAAAAACAAAATGAACAAATAAGCTTTAAAGAGTCAAGGCTTGAAGAAAGTGTAGATTCATTGCTATTGGGTGGTCTGTGTGAGTATTAAATATGATTCATATTTTGAGGGATTTTTAAATGAAGGAAAAAGAAGTAGATAGGGTTATTTCATCTTAATTCAGGAAATAATACATTTTTGAGACTTTTTTCATCAATCCACTTTGGGGATGATTATTTGGAATAACTTGTTTAAGATTCATGAGACTGCTGCAGAAAGTATTGTTTTATTGTCACTAGTGTATGCTGCATAAAAGCTCTTCTTTATACTTTTTCAAGAATTACTTTACCAGGTACATTCTTGACCTTTTAAGTATACATCTGAATGTTTAGATTATAAACCTGAACCGTACTGTGTGATGTTAGACTATTTGACCAAAAACGTATTTTCTACCACAAAAAAAGTCCAAAAGGAATTAAGTTAATTACAACTTCAATTGTATTCAAGATCGGTCTTAGTGGTTCTTTGTATCTGTGATTTACGTATCTTCAAAGAGAGTCTTCAGTGTTTTTGGATTGTAATGGGCATTCTAGACTAAGGGGAGCTTGTTCAGACACTTAAGATTTGGGACCAATGCTTTCAATGACTTCACAGCCATTCCATCTTCTTTCTACTTCTGTGGATTACCCAACAGCAATAATGATCATCTGAGCCAGCTCCTGATGCTTCTCTCTATAGTCAGGAGAAGGTCAGCTATTTTTTGATCCCCATGGGAGAAAGACAGCGCCTCAATCACTATCTTAAAATAGCCAGCAATTCTCAGCTGCTGGGCTGGAGTCCCTCCAGGGGAGAGCAAAGGGAATATGAATCTGCCGGCGGGGCGTGAGCGAGAAGCCACCAAAACATGAGCTAGGACAGCCTTCTCAAGAAGATTCTGCCGACTCAAAAATATTATTCTTTTTTTTTACTGTTGTTTCTGAGAAACTAGGTGTCTTACCATTTTAAAATTTCGTATTTTATTTAAAAGGAAACCAGTGAATTGAAAATGAGACTAAATATCGCTATCTTCTTTGGAGCTCTCTTTGGTGCTTTGGGGGTGTTACTCTTTCTGGTGGCTTTTGGATCGGATTATTGGCTTCTTGCAACTGAAGTGGGGAGATGTTCAAGTGAACAGAATGTGAGTTTCTTCTTCAAAATAGTAATGCACATGGTAGTTATGAAGATAGTCTTATGTATGCTCTTGAAATCAGAGAGTAGTAGTGGAGTGTCTTATTTCTTCATAGAAGAGATATGTAGAAAGCTACGGAGCTTTGTTATTTGGGAAAAATACATGTCCTTAAAAATTTCCTGGCTGTAATGATTTTGATTATATTTCTTGTACTGATGGCAAGTTACTTCATTTTGTTCTGTTCAGATAGAGAACGTCACTTTTCACCATGAAGGATTCTTCTGGAGGTGTTGGTTTCATGGGATTGTGGAAGAGAATGACTCCAGTATTTGGAAGTTCTGGTACAGTAAGTACAATTTAGCTTTATTTTCCTTCTTGTCTTTAAAATAAAAACGAACAATTTCTTACATAGTGTATGTCACTTTTAGAGGACTGGATTGTGAGTTACAGAATCTCAATTAGATGTCTTTAAAAGGTTCATCATGTAGAGATTCCTTTTCAGTAAGTAGACGCGGCTATAGGAATAATTATTTTATCTTTTAGCATAAAACAGGAGTCTGAATATTTATGGCAAAACGGAATTATCCAGTGTTTCTCTGCTCCTATTTAGAATACACTAACTCGAACAAACCGAAAAGGTATTGTCTATAGCATTTTTTCAAGTGTCTGTGAATACTATGTTGCAAATAAATGAGATGTTTTTGCTATCAGCCCTTGAAATCTCAAATGTAAAAATCCATAAATAGAGATGTATTATTTTATATTCATAGCTTCAAAGTTAACAGTATCTTTTTTTAAAAAAATGATAATTACCAGCAATGGCAGATGAAAGCTTATATTATTTGAGCTTTAACCAAGTTTGTTGGCACTATCAAGAAATGCCTTGCTTTTGATGTTTGTGTTCTCACTGAAACTTTAAAGTCACTTTTTAAGGTAGCGTAACTTTTAAAAACTATAATGCATTCCTTCAATTATGTTTTTTATATTGAATTAATCTTTGAAAATCCATTTATTGAAAATAGCTAGCACTTATTTCATTGTATTCAGCAATGAAAGAGGTGTTTATTAGCCTAAAGCTTATTGAGAATTGAAATTATTAGTCTTCTTATCAAAAATCAAAGTATGATGTATGCATAATAGTCAGGATTATGGAATATTTAATAAAAATAGGAGGTCCCTGAAAACTTAAGCAAGCTGGTGGTAAGTTGGCATATATAAGGAACAAAGTAGTGATGAAGCCGCCTTTTGAGGCAAGTACCTGATAGACTATCTTACAGTGGATTTAGGGGCAGGAGAATAAGCATACAACTTGCCAGTGGAAATGATTTAGACTTTGGTAAAGGAAAGTAAGTCAGACTGTGCAAGAGAAAGATTTTGCCAAAGACTTTGAGAAAGAAAGAATATTTCAATATTTCAGTCCACCTTAAAGTATACATACAAAAATTTTAAGTTTTCAGACAACTTAAAAGTATCTTCTTGTGATGTTTTCAAATATTAAAAATTTATTTGAATTATGGTATAACTTATCATTTGCATTCTTCCCTAAAATAAAATGGATATAGAAGAAATTTTTTTATTAATTTGAACTAATCAAGGTTAAACTTAAGTTTATTAGATTTTTTAAACAATTATGTTTTAATCCCTACTGTGTGCTAGACACTGTTAGGTACTGAAGAGTATGTGAAAATAGATGAAATGTGGTACCTTAAATCACAAGGTGATATAAAGGGCATTTGCATTTATTCCATTGAATTATGTCATATAGCTAGATGTTCTGGATGAATCCACCTTCCAAGTCTCATGTGCATCTTGATATGAGTTTCCTAGAAGGCCCTCCTCACAACAATTCTCTGAATTTGCTGATGGAACCAGTAGTTTTATTTTGCTTGTGTGACCCTTGTGCTCTGTATTTCTGTTCCATTAAGGATGAGTCATCACTGAGTTTTTCAATAACAGGTGCCATTTTTTTGCTCTCCTTCCTAGCCAATCAGCCACCATCTAAGAACTGCACACATGCTTACCTGTCTCCATACCCCTTCATGAGAGGCGAGCACAACTCGACCTCCTATGACTCTGCAGTTAGTAAGTACCTTCTGTCCTCAGCCTACCTCTGAAAGGGTTTTATCTTTCTGAAGGATGCCCAGATCAAAATTGTTGAGAGCAATTAAAAAGCAATTTAAGACCTGTAATTTCAACTTTTTTGATATTTGTTAGATTGAAAAATGTTATTTTTAATGTGCCATTTATAATTTTAAAGAACATAACTTTGATCTAAAAGTAAAGTCATTGTAATTTACTAGCTGCCTATTAAAGTATTTTTAAATGTGTTTTCCCATATGAAGATAGTAATATTTATTAAGAAGAACTGCTTCTTAAGGTTTTAACAGACCTAAAATGAGTCCTACAGTTGAAAATATTGTAATATACATCATACTTCTAAAACTTTTTTGTAAGCATTACACATGAGAATATAACAGATAAATATATATAATATGTATATAACACATATATGATATAAATATATAGTTACGCTACTATATTCATACACAATGACTGAAGTCTGTGTGTGTAATATCCCATAGGAGAAAGACAGACAGATATCATTAACTTAAAATCACATTAAGAACATGAAATTTGTAATAACTTGCTCAGGGTTGATACAGACTATCAATGTCATATATAGAACAGAAAAGTGTTTTTCAAAAAGAATAGCTATTATATTTAATGTTTTAAATAAATTAATATTAGTCAAGGTTCTCCAGAAAAAAGAGAAACAATAGAACACGTGAATATATATTATATACACACATATAGGTATATACGTAGGCGTGTACACATACACACACACACTTAGAGTGAGAGAGGGTGATTATGAGGCTTGGTAAGTCTGAAGTCTACAGGGCAATTGGCAGGCTGGAGATTCAGGTCAGAGCTGATGTTGCAGTCTCCAGTCTGAAGGCTGGAGACTCCAGTAGAATTTTTCTTCTGCAGTCTGGAAGCTGACTTTCTTCTTCCTCAAGAAACCTGTTTTTTCTCTTTAGATCTTCAGCTGATTGGATGAGGCCCACTCATAGTATGGGGTAGGGGGTAATCTACTCTACTCAAAGTCAAGGAATTATAAATGCTAATTGCATCTAAAAATACCTTTACAGCAATATTAAGCTATTATTTTACCCAACGACTTGGCACCATAATCCAACCTAGTAGATATATGACAGTAACCATCACAGAACTCAACACATCTTTACACGTAACAATTTTTCATCTTTCTGTTAAACATGTAATTCTATACATTATAATTTTGTTTTAGTTTTGTCAAAGAATGTAGCATTTGCTTGTATTACATCATGAATAGGACACTTATAAAGAGAGTATGAGATCTGGATAGGGAAAGAGGTGAGCTGACCCGCAGCTGTGCTTGTCCACCAGGGTTCCTTGGGTTCAAAGGACTGGAGCCACTTTCCTTGAAAACATGTGTGGTATGGATGCTCCTTCCCATTAAAAGCTACAGAAGGCACCTCACTCACATTTGTCAAAATCTTGGTGTCATGTGGAATGGACTTAGAAGTATACAAGCCCACCTGTCACTAGTAAGAGAAGAGATGGATGGCATAGGAAAGAATAGGAGAAACTCTTTTGTTTTACAGACAAGTTATAAAACGATGCTCCTTCCCCAACATTCTTACTTTTATAAAATGAACTGAAAAGTAGTACACGGTTGGCTTTCCAGAACATTAGGTATTAGCGTAAATATTAGTATTGTTGTTATGCATATAATGAGGTCCTGTGATAAGATATATATTGTAGGCACCGTATATTTTAAAATGGTCGCATATTTGAAAAGCCTTTGCTTCAGGGAGATAGTGGAGAACTTGAAAAACAAAGTAACGTAATCTGTGCATAGTAATTATGATGGAGATGGATTGTAAATACGTGTCAGAAAAATTATACTGCAATTACGCTTAGAATTATTATGTAGCACTGCATTTAATTAGTGTGTCACTTTTTTGATCTGGTGACAAAACCAAATCCAATTTTTTTTGAATTATCAAATTCCTCATTGGCACACATACTGGAACTCATTTACTTTCAGAAACTTTGTCAATCACTTTAGGTAAAAATGATTGAGACATGCAAAGATGTGTTCTACAACAGAAATGCTATACCCAAGTTTCATTCATCATCATAATAATGTACAAGGAAATTTGATATTATATTTGTTAAATTTGTGGGTTTTTTTGTTTGTTTCTTTCCTGTATCCAAGAGAAAGGTATAGATTTCATCGGAAGCTTTGTACCTGACTTTTCAGTATGGTTTCCTAGTTAATGAGACTACATATCCTTCACTACGCTTGAGAATCACTATTGAGTTTCATGTAGCTTCACAATTACCCAGCATCAGATACTTGCCAGGTCACCTTTGGTAAGTTGAAAGTATCATTTATAAATTCTGATGTATTGTGGCCTGGCAAAGTGTTGGTGAAATGGCTTTGTAGTGTCCTGAGCTTTTACAATTGCAGTTAGCCAACACTGAATTCCGTGAAAATAATATAGTGAGTGTATGATTTTTCTGGGTAACCATTTTAGAATTATAGGACACTACCAATGAAATTATCCTTTTATAATAAGGAGACTGGGAATTAGAGAAATCATGTGATTCTGTCTTCATACAGCTGCTTATTGGCAGAACCAGTGCAAAGAACCAAGTCTGGCTTTTGTTTTATCGATAATCTAATAAACTGCAATGAATGAAAAGGCTAATTGTAGTGCATACTATTAAAAATATAAGTCTTTTATTTATATCTTTACAAAATAACAAATTAAACTTCCATTGGCTCTTTCTACCTTTATATTCGAACCTGACTTGTGTGTATAATCAGGCCTAATTCAGTGTTTTCTTTCATTTAAAAGAATCTCAAATACGTATTCTGAAATTCAGTTATCCTCAAATCTAGTTATTTGAATGACTGTCCAAGCCTAGTGAGGGTGGTCTGATTCACAGAATTGCTTTTGAGGTAGGCTTGTGTGCTTCTAAGTCCATTAAACAATTCTGTTACCTTTGGAGACTTGTCAGAGTCTAGATTTTCTGGTTTGTTTCATGTTTACATTCAGTCACAGTTCACTTGCTTGGCATCGTTTGGCAATGATGTACTGAACAGAAATGAATTTTCAAAACAATTCTACCCAGAGTGAATTAATTTTTTGCTTTCTCAGTGTCCCCATAGCCTTTGATGACCCCTCTATCAGTGCTCATTATGCTTAACTGCAATTGTTTATTTACCTCACTTCCTACATTATGTATTCGAGCTCTCCAAAGCATAGTTCCTGGTAATTACTAGATGCTTAAAAATATGTCTAGAATGACTTTATGCAAAATTACAGTTACTGTTTTCAGCAATAAACTAGTTTGATTTTATTTTTCCAAGTGGAAATGTTTATAAACTCAATTGCATACTTTTAATTTCTTCTAAAGCACAATGCAATGAACACAGTTTCAGCTTTTCTTGATGAGTGGGAACAAATATATAGTTACAGGGGTGAGCTATCTGACCTTCTTTAAGGTCGTCCGTCTCAGTATCTGTCCTCTTGCCCCAGGACCTGTGTATATGCCCTAAACTTCCCCAAACGCTGTTTCTCTCTTCCTTCCTCCTCCTCTGTTCATTTTTCTAACAGAGCACGTTTATCCCTCCAGCCAGTTCAAACTTCAGTTTCCCAAGGAAGACTTCCTTACCTGCCCCCTACCCTACTGGTACCTGTGCTGCGGCCATGCTCTCCTTTATAAAACCCAGTCTTTAATCTGATAATTCGTAGCACAGTTTTTTTTTTTTTTTTTTTTGAGACGGAGTCTTGCTCTGCCGCCCAGGCTGGAGTGCAGTGGCCGGATCTCAGCTCACTGCAAGCTCCACCTCCCAGGTTTACGCCATTCTCCTGCCTCAGCCTCCCGAGTAACTGGGACTACAGGCGCCCGCTACCTCGCCCGGCTAATTTTTTGTATTCTTTTAGTAGAGACGAGGTTTCACCGTGTTAGCCAGGATGGCCTCGATCTCCTGACCTCGTGATCCGCCCGTCTCGGCCTCCCAAAGTGCTGGGATTACAGGCTTGAGCCACCGCGCCCGGCCCCGTAGCACAGTTTTAAACTATTTACTCATGTAATTACCTTGTTCATGTACTTTCTTTCCAGTTCAATCCTAATCTCCATGAGAGTGGGGGTCTTGTATGTTTGGCTCTCTATTGTATCCACTGTGGACCAAAAGCTGAATGCACGTTTTGGGGACACTTCATTATTACACTGTACTGTGGTATTAATACTGATGCCCTAAGTCACTATTGATGTGCAGAATTTCTTTAGCCCTTTACTAAATTGACCTACACTTTAAAAATTTTAAATTTTTAAAAAAAAATTGTTTGGCCAGACATGGTGGCTCACACCTGTAATCCCAGCACTTTGGAAGGCTGAGATGGGCAGATCACTTGAGGTCAGTTAGAGACCAACCTGGCCAACATGGTGAAATCCTATCTCTACTAAAAAAAAAAAAAAAAAATCACACACACACACACAAAATTAGCCAGGCAGGGTGGTGCACACCTGCAATCCCTACTACTCGGGAGGCTGAGGCATGAGAATTGCTTGAACCTGGGAGGCAGAGATTGCAATGAGCTGAGATCATGCCCCTGCACTCCAGCCTCGGCAACAGAGCAAGACTCCAGCTCAAAAATTTTTTTGTTTTTTTGTATGCTTTTTGTAATGTTTGGTCTTCCACGTGGTTTTCGCCTACCAGCTGTGTTTTGCTTTTATTGTCAATGTTTATTTATCTAGTACTATTTTCTGGTCTTCTTTCACCCTTATAAAAGTGTAAGCTGAAGTGAATGATGTGAGGCTACAAGCAGGGAGGCTACAAGCCAGGCAAGATGTTTTTTTGTTTTTTTTTTGAGACGGAGTCTCGCTCTGTCCCCTGGGCTGGAGTGCAGTTGCCGGATCTCAGCTCACTGCAAGCTCCACCTCCCAGGTTTACGCCATTCTCCTGCCTCAGCCTCCCCGAGTAGCTGGGACTACAGGCGCCTGTCACCTCACCTGGCTAGTTTTTTGTATTTTTTAGTAGAGACGGGTTTCACCGTGTTAGCCAGGATGGTCTCGATCTCCTGACCTTGTGATCCGCCCGTCTCGGCCTCCCAAAGTGCTGGGATTACAGGCTTGAGCCACCGTGCCCGGCCGCAAGGCAAGGTGTTAGTTGGCAATGCATTAGGCTGCAAGTAACAGAAAACAAACTGTAGCTCAAAAGGTTATTTTTCTCCTGGAACGAGAGGGTCAGAAGCACCTTCCACAATGATGCTGTCAGGAACCCAGGCTCTGTCAACTGTTTCTTCTACCATCCTTGGAGATGGATAGTCACCTTCATGCTCTTTCATTCTAAGGAAGTGCTCCTAGAATTTAACAGTCAGTTTCTGCCCATGTTTTATTCATCAGAACAATGTCACGTATCCCTCTGGTTGGTACACATTGTTTTGGGCTGTCTAGCAACATAGAAGGGAAATGGAGAAAGCCTGGGAGTGAATGAAAGTCAAAATCATTCAGTGAATCAGTATCATCAGGGGTTGAACAAAGGTGGGACCATAAAAATGGAAAGGAAATAAAGAATATAATTGATATGTGAGGAGTTCACCATGTAAAATTAGTAGCCAAACAAAAAAGAGCTGGAGGGATCAAGGATGACGAAGAAGTTTCCTTTTCAAATAGGTGTAATTCAGTTTAAATAACATACAGTAAAAAGTAATGTGGACATGTACCTTCAAACAATGAGTATTGTTTTAGTGGGTTTTAAATCCTTTTATATGCATATTATATTCTGTTTTAATCATCATAAATACACGCCCATCTTGCTTTTCTGTTTTTATGTTAGCACACATTTCCCCATGTATTTACTTAGTGATTTCTCAAATTTTAAACATGTTAGTTGCTACCTCTACATCAGAAATAATTCTATGTATGTAGCACTTTTTAAATAATTTGTATTTATTCTTTGGGTTACATTTCCAGAAGTGTGAATAGTGAATCAAAACATAGGAATGAGTTTTCTTTGACATTGTTATTGTGCCATACTATAAAATTGCTTGCCAACTGGTACTAAACTGCGAATTACCTTCAACTAAGAAAATTTGGTAAGGTGGACAGAAATCTGAGGGTTAACAGGGGGCATGTTTTGAAGTAGAGCATGGCGATTTACTTTGGTTTGGACGTATTAAATTTGAGTTGATGGTGGAGTAACAGTTTGTAATAATTCAGCAAGTAACTTGATATGCAAAACTGATTTTCCTGAAAGTCATTATTAATCATAGTTGATAGTGATGAGAAATTGCAGAGGTGATTTTTGATATCAAATATAATCTTTAAGGAAAACAATCGTAGGAAAGAAGACAGTAAAATATCAATTATTCTTAGGGGAAGAAGGGAAGAAGAAAGCCCACACATGAGGGAGAGAAGGAAGCATTAAGTAACAAGTCAGTGAGCAGTCTGGTGCATTTTCTTGGGAAGGAGGCAGTGGTCTTCAATGTCAAATGCAGAATGAATGGACATGAGAAGCAGGCAGGAAGGAATTGGGTCATAAGCCAATGATGTAAAAGTTCTTGGGGCCTAGTAGCTCCGTCTTCACCAAGGGCTCAGCTACAGACAACCATTAAAGGCTTCTTGTTCCAGGTACCTACTTCTATCCTAAATCCACCTAAGGCTTCTAAATCATCTGCTGTGTATCCCACCCCAGTTCACTGCCCATTCTCTTAGGTAGGACCTGAGGACTCTTTCCTCTTTACTCTACAATGCCCTTCCTCCCTCAGGGATCCCATTCCATTTTCCTGCACATTTTGTCACCTGAGGATCCTCCTGAGAGCCAAACCCTACCTCAGGCTTCCTCCTTTCTTCTCGTCACAGGAAGAGAGGTCAGACAGCAGTGATCTCACAAAGAAGTGGTATCAGAAGGATGGGAATGTGGAAACCACACGCTGGGATGCTTGGGGAGTGAGCAGTGAGGAAGCAGAGACCTTTTCAATCAGCCAACACTGCAGCTTGGAATAGCCACCAACAGAGCACAGCATGGTGGAGGATACAGAGTCCTTATACAGACAGCCACAGCCACACACAACAACTTGCTTTACCATCCAAGGCAAAGTAAAATACAAACATGAATGTCCTGACATTTGACAGTCTGAAACAGCCCAGGAAGAATTAAGATTTGAGTCGAGTTTATATAAATGTAAATTCTTAAGTAATTTAGGAGGCACATCAACCTGTTGTAGGTATCTAATCTCACTGAGATACCCCCACCTCAGCCCCCACCCTGGCTTACAGATCGATTACTCTGTTATAGCTGGGTCTTATTTATCAGTGTTTTGGGTGTTCGTATATGGTGATTCTGGACATTGTCCTAAATACAGCAAATCGTTCCAGATACTTCCACTCTATTTTAGTTAGCTGGAAAAAACTACACACCACAAAATTTAATGGAAAATGCAATTCAGTCTCCTTTTCCCGTAAGTGTCAAGTACTTAGATATTTGGAAATGCCTAACATCAACTTAATTTCCCAGTATTCGTTCAGACATTTGGGATCACACAGCCATGACCACAGACACAGTATCACATTACAGGAGTGGCTGCAGTTCCTGAATAACAGCTGACTTTCATCTGGGACCCCAGCCCAGGCTCCATTGCATGCAGGCTTGGGGCTGCTCCCAGGGTGGCTCACTGGGCTTCCACATGCCCTAGCTCTTGAGGATAGAGTTGGCTTGAAAGTTCTAGGGCACAACATCAAGGCTGTACTTAAAAATCACTTTTTTTCAGAGGATGCCATTTTGTGTTCTGTACAATTTATTTGTGGGCTTCTCAGAATTGGTTGGCAATTTATGTAATATCCCTGCAATAATGGGAGGCAATTGCTTCCTGAAAACAAGACCTGTGATTATCCCAGCAGCATGGCCTGGGTTCCCTTCGCAAAGGACAGGCTTCCACCTCCACAGAGGAGTCAGTGATCCCTGAAAATGCCTGCCACACTCAGAAGCAGAAATCTCCTCTCACACTAGGAACTCCTGATGTGTACATCAGTATTCCTCTTCCTTGGCACTATGGACATTGTGGGCCAGATAATTCTTTGTTGTGGGACTGTCCTGTGTATTGTGGGATATTTGGTAGCACCCCTTGCCTCTACCCAATAGATCCCAGTTATGATAACTAAAAATGCCTCCAGACATTGCGAGGCATCCTGGGTATGGGTGGGCACAAAATCACCCTCTAATGAGAATCACTGAGGCCATCTAGACATTTAGTCCCAAAACTTCTAACCCAGGCCCAGGGTCTTCTTTGAAATTTTATACTTATACTGCTTATACCTTGTGCTCAGCTCCAGGTCTGGGCCCGAACACCACACAAGAATAACTTCCTTCCACTGCCTTCTTTCATGCAGGGTATTCAAACCCCAAAGGAGCAAGGAGCTGTCTGGGCCTCTCTTCTCTTGAAGCGTTATTGCTTCTGCCTGAAACTTTGGACCTTTCCGTAGGAGAAAGCATCAACTAGAACCAAGGAAAAGCAATTTTTGAGTGCCTGCTGTATACTAAGCACTGTTCTGGATGCTTCAGAATCAGCCCTAAATTCTTGCCCTCATGGGACTTTAATTATAGTGGGGAGGCTAAAATAAACAGTCAGTCAAGCACTTGGAAGAAAGTAAAAGATGCGAGGGGTGTGTGTGCATGCAGGGACTTCCACGCTAAGTAGGGTGACCAAGGAGGCCTCATCAACAGGTGAGGTTTGTGTTGAGGTAGACATCCCTAGGTTGAATGTGGGTCCTGCCATCCGATGAGCTGTTTTGGAAGCTTCTCTAGTCCTTCTTTCAGAGACTAGATAGGTGCTGCAGAGGGTTTAGCACAGGGACTGGCTTGTGGTAAGGGTTCTACGGGGGTACAAGCTGGGCTTCCGGTCTGCATTCCTCACCTGGTGCCATCACTTTGGCTAAGAGCACTCGGGCAGGCTTCTTAATCTCCACAAACTGGTGTGTAAAAGGCAGATAAGAATAGTTTCAACCACACACAGTTGTTTTCAAAATGAAAAGATATCATAATACAAATGCTTGGCAGAGTCGTTGCCATGTAGTTGGTATTCAATAAATGTCAGCTATTCTTATGATGATACACCAGTTTAGAGCACCAAAAATAAGACATCATTGGGGCACATAATTTCATCATAGCTTCTCCAAACACTTTCTGCTGTCTGAAGGGTGTGTGTGTGTGTGTGTGTGTGTATCTCTGTGTGTGGCCATATAAGGTATTTGGCAGACTTCCCAGCCAAGAGTTAGTGCTTCATAGACACATGTTCATTATTCGTCATTATCACTGTCATCCTAGTACATGGTAGTTAATATTATGTCATCTGTACTGACCAAGATATGCCACTCTTTAGCTGGTAATTGTGATTAAAATTTACTCAACAGATATTTTTTGAGCACATACTATATATGCCAGACACTTATTTTAGGTTCTGGGGAACGAACAGTAGTCAAAAAAAAAAAAAAAAAAAAAAAGGATAAAAGTTCCTGCCCTCATGGGGCTGACATTTGGGTTGGGTGAGGGGAGTCAGATGAAGCAACATAGCTTGGCGGATTACACAGTAGTTACAAGATGACACGTGCTCTGGAGAAACCTGACATAGACAGGGCTGGAGACTAAGGGGGTGGACATAAATAAGAACTCCGTAATGTGGCCAGAGGAAAGCACATCTCTGACACTGGAGTGGAAACCGGAAGAAAGCGAGGGAGCGAGCCATGCGGTGAGAAGAAGAGTGTTCAAGACAGAGGGAACATCAGATGCAAAGGCTCAGAGATCAGAGCATACTTGATGGGTGACGACAACAGAGGAGAAGGTGGACAGCTGGCGAAGAGCAAATGAGGGGAGCATAGAAGACATGGTCAGAGAGGCAACTGGGGAGCTATTGAAAAGACATCAGCTCATTCTCTGAATGAGATGAGAGGGGCAACTAATGAGTGCTTCCAGTGTGACATGTTATACAATAACCTCTCCAGCTCATTGTATCATTAGCAGCCTATGGAAAGGCAAGGGAGGAATCAGAGAGTCCAGTTAGGGGACTTGATGTATTCCGGATGACTAGGACCAGGATATTAGGAGGTAAAAATGTGTCTCATTCTAACATAGTCCTATTAAAATTATTTAACCGCCATAAGGGAATCGATCAAAAGGACATCACCTGTAAAAAAACAAAACAAAATAAAACACCAAAAAAACTATGTATGTATGGACTGCTGCGTACTTTAAAATATCAGTTCTGGAATTTTTTTAAATTTTAGACTTTTTAAAAAACTATTTCATTTTAGAAATTTTTAAATTTTCACAGAAGTAAAGAGTATAAGGAACTTATGTTACCGTCACACAAATTTAATAATTATCAACATATCTTATTTATACATCTATATAAATCTATGTAAATAAATCCACACTGAATTATTTTAAAGCAAATTCCAAACATCATATACTTTCTACCATAAATATGTCCATATGTATCTTTACAGATTCTGTACACTCTCTGATGTTTTTTAAACTTTCTTTCTTTTTTTTTTTTTTTTTGAGACAGAGTCTCGCTCTGTAGCCCAGGCTGGAGTGCAGTGGCGCTATCTTGGCTCACTGCACCTCCGCCTCCCGCGTTCAAGCAATTCTGCTTCAGCCTCCCAAGTAGCTGAGATTATAGGTGCATGCCACCATGACGGCTTTGTTGTTGTTGTTTTGTTTGTATTTTCAGTAGAGATGGGATTTTGCCATGTTCACCAGCCTGGTCTCAAACTCCTGACCTCAGGTGATCCACCTGCTTTGGCCTTCTAAAGTGCTGGGATTGCAGGTGTGTGCCACCGTGCCCAGCCATTTTGAAATAATACACATTTACGGGTGGTTGCAAAAATAGTACAGAGGACCCCATGCCCCACTCTCCTGGTTTCTTTCATCGGTTACATCGCTATAATGCAATATCCACACCAGGAAACTGACATGGGTACCATGCCTGTGTGTAGTTCTGTGTCATTTATCTCATGTGTAGATTCATGTGAGATCACTACCCCTAAAATGATGCAGAACTATTTCATCCACACAAAGATCTCCCTCATGTTACCTCTCATAGTCACTTCCCCGGCCATTTCTCACCTTCTGCAACCACTAATCTGTTATCCATGTCTATCATTTTGTCATTTGAGAATGTTATAGAAATGAAATCATACAGTGTGTGACCTTTTGAGACTGGCTTTTTTCTAAACTTATACCCTTGAGATCCATCCAAGTTGTGGCATGCATCAATAGTCATTTCTATTTTTTGCTAAGTAGTTTGTTTAACCATTCACTTGTTGTAGGGCATTTTGGTTATTTCCAGTTGGGACTGTTACAAAGATTGTGTACGGCTTTTGTATGGACATAATTTTACATTTACCCACGATGAATGCCCAGAAGTACAATTGCTGAATCATACGGTAAGTAAATGTCTAGGTTTTTAAAAAACTGCCAAACTATTTTCCAGAGTAGCTGTACCACTTTACATCCCCACTGACAATGTATGAGAGATTTAGGTTCTCTGTATCCTCACCAGGTTTTCCAATTGACGCTAGTTTTTCACTTTATTTTTTTAAATTAAAATTTTTATTTTTTTGTCCCAAGGTTTTTTACTTTAGCCATTCTTATAGCTATGTAGTGATATCTCAATTTGGTTTTAACTTATATTTCCTTAATGTCTAGTGATGTGAAACATCTTTTTGTGTTCTTAGCTGCCATCTGTATATCCTCATCAGTGAAATTTCATATCTTTTACTCATTTTCTCATTGGATTCGTTTACTTTTACATAGAGTTTTGAGAGTGCTTTATATAGTCTAGATGTGAATTATTTTCAGTTATGTGGTTTGCAATTTTCTCTCCTTATATCATTATACAGCATGGCTTTTCATCACCTTAACAGGAACTTTTGCAGAATAAAAGTGGTGAATGTTGGTAAAATTCAGTTTAATGATTTTTTAAAATAGTGCATGCTTTCAGTGTCATGTTTAAGGGCTGTTCACCATTTCTTAGGTCTTTTTCTTTTCTTTTCTTTTTTTTGAGATGGAGTCTTACTCTGTCGCCCAGGCTGGAGTGCAGTGGTGCAGTCTCGGCTCACTGCAAGCTCTGCCTCCCAGGTTCATGCCATTCTCCAGCCTCAGCCTCCCAAGTAGCTGGGACTACAGGTGCCCGCCACCACACCTGGCTATTTTTTTTTTTTTTTTTGTATTTTTTAGTAGAGACAGGGTTCCACCTTGTGTTAGCCAGGATGGTCTCGATCTCCTGAGCTCGTGATCCGCCTGCCTCGGCCTCCCAAAGTGCTGGGGTTACAGCCATTCCTTAGGTCTTAAATATTTTTCTCGCACATTTCCTTCTAAAAGTTTTATGAATTACACTTAAATTTCTAATACATTTTGAGCTAATTTTTGTATAAGATGTGAGTCTCACTCTTTTTTGAGGTTGTACGTCCAGTTGTTCCACCACCCTTTGTTAAAAAGACTGTCCTTCCTGCGTTGAGTTGCTTTTGCATTTTTGTCAAAAAATAGTTGATCCTACTTGTATGGGGCTAATTCTTAGATTCTGGATTCTGTTTAATTGATCTGCATCTTTATTCCTCTGCTAGTACCACAGCAATTTAATTATTTATCTGTCTAGTAAATGTTGAAATTAGAGAGAGTGATTCCTCTTTTCTTCTTTTTTCAAAAAAATTGTTTTATCTAGTCTGGATTGTTTTATTTAGTCTAGATTATTTGGCTTTCTGTATAAATTTGAGAATAATCTTTTCTACATATCTACAGAAAATCTTGCTGACACTTTGGCATGAGTCATATTAAACCCACTTGGGGAGAATCTGTTGATTTAGGTCTTCTTTGATTTCTTTCATCAGTATTTTGCAGGTTTTAGCACAGAAATACTATGTGTTTTGTTACATTTACATCCAATGAATCCAATTCTGGAGCAATTGTAAGTAATATTGTATTTTACATTTCATTCTCTATGTGTTTATTGCTAGTATGTAGAAATGAAATTCAGTTTTTTTAAAAAAAGAATAAGACTTTTAACAGCAGTTTTATATTTACAGAAAAATTGAGTAGAAAGTACAGAGGGTTCCCATCCCACCACCTACACAGTTTCTCCTATTACTAACATCTTGGTTTATCTTGGTGCATTTGTTACAATTGGTGAGCCAACATTGATCCATTATTATTGACTAAAGTCAGTAGTTAACATGAGGATTCACTCCTTGTGTCAGGCATTGGATGCGTTTTGACAAGTGTATAATGGCATGTATCCACCTTGCTATCATGCAGATTAGTTTCATTACCCTAAAAATTCTCAGTGTACTGTTTATTTATCCCTTTCTGTCCCCAAACCATGGCAACCACTGATCTTTTTACTCCATAGTTTTACCTTTTTCAGAATGTCATATAGTTAAAGTCACACCGTATGTAGGCTTTTCAGATAGGCTCCTTTCACTTAGTAATATGCATTTAAGGTTCCTCTATGTCTTTCCATGGCATGATAGCTCATTTCTTTATTGTGATAAATAATGTCTCATCAGTGGGTGTATCATTATTTATGCATTCATCTACTGAAGCATGTCTTGGTTGCCTGTAAACTTTGGCAATTATTATTAAATCCGCTACAAACGTTTGTGTGCAGGTTTTTGTGTGGACATAAATTTTCACCTCTAGGGTAAATACCAACGAGTGCAGTTTCTGGATCATATGGTAAGGGCATGCTTAAAGAAGCTGCCAAGTGGTCTTCCAAAGAGACCATACCATTTTGCATTCCCACCAGTAATGAATGAGAGTTACTGTTGTTCTATATCCTTGTCAGCATTTAGTGTTATCAGTGCTTTTGGACTTAGGCATTCAAATAGGTATATAGTAGCATCTCATTGTTTTAATCTGCAGTTCTCTAATGACATATGATGTTGAACATCTTTTCTCATGCTTATTTACTATCTGTATTTCTTCTTTAGTGAGGCTTCTGTTCAAATTCTCCCAGTTTCAGATTGGATTGTTTGGTTTTTTATTCTTGAATTTTAAGATTTCTTCGCATATTTTCAGTACCAGTCCTTTATTGGATACATGTTTTACAAAAAAGAAAAAAAAAATTCTCCCAGTTTGTGGCTTTTCTTTTCATTTTCTTAACAGTGTCTTTCACAGAGCAGAAATTTCAAATTTTGATAAAGTTCAATTTGTCTTTGTTTTGTTTTTTTCTTGGGTGATGCTTTTTGTAGTGCATCTAAACAAATCATTACCCAACCAAGAGTCCTTAGAGTTTCCCTTGTTTTCAAGGAGTTTTATGATTTAGCATTTTACATTTAGGTCTATGACTTATTTTGAGTCAAATTTTGGGAAAGGTATAAGAGCTGTGTCTAGGTTCATTATTTTGCATATAAATTTTCAATTGTTTCAGCACCATTTATGGAAAAAACTACTTTCTCCATTGAATTCCCATTGCCTCTTTGTCAGATTAGTTGATTATATTTGTGTAGGTCTCTTTCTGGGCTCTCTTTTCTGTTCCACTGATCTATTTATTGTTTTACCAATACTACAATTCGTTTGTTATTCTAGCTTGATAGTAAATATTGAAGTTGGATTGTGTCAGCGTTCTGTCTTTGTTTTTCTACTACGATAGATTTTTAAATGTTTAGCTTGCTTTCCTGCAAATATGCTGAATTTACTTATTAGTTCTAGGAAATTTCTGGAGATTTTTGGATATTTCCTACGTAGATAATCATGTAATTTGCAAATAGGGACAATTTTATTTCTTTCTTGTTTAAATGTCTTTTATTTCCTTTTTTTTTTTTTTTTTTTTTTTGCCTTATTGCACAGACCATGACTTCCGGTACTATGTTTCTGTCATTGATTTCTGGTTCATTCAATTGTGGGCAAAGAACACAATCCATGTAATTTCAATTCTTTTAAAATGGTTGAGATTTGTTTTACAGCTTGGGATATGATCAGTATTGGTATATGTGCCTTGGTACTTGAAAAGAATGCATATTCTGTAGTTTTATTGTATTCTGTAAATGTTCATTAGTTAGATCCTGTTGGTTGATGATGTTGTCTAGTTTTTCTATATATTTTCTAATTTTCTGTGTAGTTGTTCCATCAACTAGTAAGAGAGTGGTGTCAAAGTCTCCAACTAAAATTATGGGTTTGTCTATTTCCCTTTTCAGTTCCATCAGTTTTTGCTTCACATATTTTATAGCTCTGTTCTTTTTTATACATACATATTTAGGATTGCTATGTCTTCTATGTCTTCTAAGTAGACTGAGCTTTTTATCAATATGTGATGTTTTCTTTGTGGTGACGTCTCCTTGATCTTATATTAATATAGTGACTCCCACATTATTTTAATTAATATATGAATGATATAACACTTTTTCATTCTTTACCTTCAACTTACCTATATCACCAAATTTGAAGTGAGTGTCTTGTAGACAATGTATAGTTGGGTGATTTTTTTATAAAAATCTGGTCTGGGAAGCTGTGCCTTTAGTTGATGTATTTAGACCATTTATATTTAACATTATTATTGATCCATTATGGCTTAATTCTATCATATTGATTTTTGTCTTCTGTATTTCTCTGCCTTCTTTTCCTGTCTTCCTAGGGGTTAGAAATTGAAATATTTTTAGAATTCTATTTTGTTTAACTATAGTGGTCTTGAGTGTATCTCTTTGTATAACTTCTATAATCATCAGTTCAGCTATTACATCATAAATATATGTGATTATGGTCTCTCGATGTTGACATTTACCAATGCAAGTAAAGTGCAAAACTTTACCTTCTTTATGTTCCTTTACCTTCTAGCAATTGTAATTCTCACATATTTCCTCCATATATGTTGAGAACTGCATGCAACATCTTACTCTTTTTGCTTCAGTCATCAAACATCCTTTAGAAAACTTAAGAGGAGGAGGAATATATATTATATTTACCCATATTTTTACTCTTTCCATTGTTTTTGCCTCCTTTTTGGTATTTTTCTATTATTTAGCTTTTGTTTAGAAAACTCCTTTTATCTTCTTAGTAATTCTGTTGGTGACAAATCTTAGTTTTCATACATCTAAGTATGTCTTGATTTCCCTTTCATTCCTGAGTTATATTTTTTGCTAGGTCTAAAGTTTGAGGTTAGCAATTTTTTTTTTCTTTTAGTGCTTGAAAAATGTTATGCCACTTTTTCCTGACCTTCCTGGTTTCTGATAAAATATCCACTATCATTCAAGTGGTTTTTCCTTCTATATAAGATATTGTTCCTCCATCCCTGCTTTCAGGAGTTTTCTTTGCCTTTAGTTTTAAGAAGTTTAATTATCACATGTTTTGGTGTATATTTATCCTGTTTGGACTTTGCTTAGCTCCTCAAAACTTTAGATTTATGTCTTTTGATGACTTTGGAAATTTTCAGTCATTATTTCCTTGAATACTTTTTCAGCCCTGTCCTATTTCTTCTGCTCTTCTGAGATTTAGGAGAAATGAATGCTAGACCTTTTGTTATAATTCTAGAGATCTGTCAGTTCTTGTTCATTTTTTAAGTCTATTTTCTGTTTGCTTTTTAAATTCGATAATTCTCATTACTCAATCTTGAAGTTAACTTACTGTTTTCTCTGTCCTCTTCATTCTGTTATAAAACACATATGTTAAGTTTTTCATTTTAGTAGTTATATCTTCCAATTCTAAAATTTCCATTTGGTTCTTCATACTTTTTTTTTTTAAATGTGGTTCAAGGCCAGGTGTGGTGACTTAAGCCTATAATCCCAGCACTTTGGGAGGCCGAGGCAAGTGGATTCGAGACCACCCTGGCCAACATGATGAAACCCCGTCTCTACTAAAAATACAAAAAAATTAGCTGGGTGTGGTGGGGGTGGGGGGGTGGTCTGTAATCCCAGCTACTCGGGAGGCTGAGGCAGGAGAATCACCTGAACCCAGGAGTCAGAGGCTGCGGTGAGCGGAGATCGTGCCATTGCACTCCAGCCTGGGCAATAAGAGTGAAACTCCGTCTCGGGGGGGAAAAAATTGTTCAAGCATTTTCACATTTGCCATTGAAGCCTTTTCTTTCTTTCTTTCTTTTTTGTATCATGGCTGTTTTAAAATCTTCATCAGATAACTTCATCATCTCTGACATCTCAGCATTAGTGTCTAATGATTATTCTTCTTCACTGAAGTGTTGAGTTTCCTGGTTCTTGATATTACTAATGATTTTTTATTGAAGCCTGAACTTTCTGAATATTATATTATAAGACTATGGATCTTATTTAAATCTTTTCGGCCACTGCACTCCAGCCTGGGTGGCAGAGCAAGACTCCGTCTCAAAAAAAAAAAAATACATACATAAATAAATAATTAAATCTTTTGTTTTAGTTGGCTTCGTTTGATGCCACTCCAGTGAAGGAGGAGTAGGCATTGCCTTATTAATTCCAGGCACCCCCTAAGCCTCTGAGGCTCCCTGTTGCTGCTGAGTGCTAGTGAGGGTTCTGGCCCCCCATGATGCTTCCTCTGATACCACACTAGATGGGCAAGACCTCATTACAGCTCTAACCATGGCTTCCACTGACAAAGGTGGTGGAGGGCATTATGCAGTGGGGGTGGTGAGGGTCCTGACCCTCCACTAGGCCTCCTGTGATACCACTCTGGTTAGGAGGGGCTACCTCATTTCTACCTCTTAGGAGTAGAAGTCTTAGCACCCTATATGGTCTCTACTATCACTGTGGAGGGTGGCCTCATTGCCATCCTGCAGGGATGAAAGTCCAGGCTCCTTATTCAGCTTTCTCTGATATTACCTGGACTTGTGGGGTTGAAGGGGATGTGGTTGAGACACCTTGTTGCAAACTGTGGAGGGGAGAGTGTACACTCTCAGTTTTTGCTTATGGTGGTGGGACTGCAGTATTTTGTAGTGTTTGGTCAAAGTAGAGGGGTTATTTTCTAAAAGTTTTTTTGCCTTGGCATGCTATCCTTTACCTGGTCCTTTGGATGGGCATTTTGTTTGGTTTTTAATCTGTGTCCATTGTTGATTCTGGCTTGCTGGCTTTCCCATCACTAAGTCTAGAATACATGTGCAATAAGAAAACCCAGGAAATTCACCAGGCACAGTGCTATTCCTAGGGTCTCAAAGTCCCTTGCTGGCCTGTCTTCTGCTGTCCTCCTTCTAGAGACTTCTTATGCTTGTTTTATAAACAAT
Source organism: Trachypithecus francoisi (assembly GCF_009764315.1). Lineage (NCBI taxonomy): Eukaryota > Metazoa > Chordata > Mammalia > Primates > Cercopithecidae > Trachypithecus > Trachypithecus francoisi. Next base: position 50,543,535 of record NW_022681462.1, on the reverse strand, counting down.
GTCCAGAGTTATTAGTTGTACTTACTAGAAAGAATAGGGACAAGTGTGTCTACTTCATCTTCCTGGAAGCAGGAGTTAACTTTATGTGGTCATTTTCTGAAGGAACAGCTGACTGGATTAACTGATAGGCTGGGTATGGGGTATAGGGAAAGAGCAGTCATTAATGACTCTTTTTTGTCCTTAGCAACTGGAGGAATGGAGTTGCTATTAGTAGAGATGGAGAAGGACGACTGGGGTTGAGCTGATTTTTAAGAGGATGATTTGCAGTTTTTGAACATGTTACATGTAAGGTACATAGTGGAGTTTTGTAGGCTTTCGGTTTGCAGAGTCTGGAGTTAAAGCTGGAGATCTGGGCAGGAACTGTGCATTTAAGGTCATGACATGGAGGTTATAAAGCTATGGGATAAGACTGAACCACCTGAGAGTGAGTGCAGAGAGAAGGGAGATCCGTCTAAGGGCTGAGCCCTAGGATGCTCCATTGTTACGAGGTCAGGAATGAGAGTCAGGACCAGCAAAGGAGACTAAGGATGGGCAGCTTGGGAGGCAGGAATCATGATGAATGTGTTCTCAGGGCAGGGAATGATGAGATGGACCCAGTACTGCTGAGAAGTAGAGGAATGCGCAACTGAAATCTGATCCTTGGATTCAGTAGGTTGTCCAGAGCAATGTAGAAAAACGTTTGACCTAAAGTTTTGCCTCATAGAACTTTTACTTATCAAGCTCACCATCACATTTTATATCATTCATAAAAAGTAAACATTAGTACTGCTTGAACTCCAGTGCTGGGATGAGGAATTTGACCCAGTGAAATTATCAACAATTACAGCCATAAACTGCTCAAAGGCACCATAGTAATTTCATCAAAGCTATTTATTTATTTCTCGTTTCTTCTGTCTAGTTATTGAAACCTACTAACATATTGGCCAGGTGTGGTGGCTCACGCCTGTAATCCCAACACTTTGGGAGGCCGAGGCAGGTGGATCACCTGATGTCGGGAGTTTGAGACCAGGGTGGCCAACATGGCGAAACCCCATCTCTACTAACAATACAAAACTTAGGCAGGCATAGTGGCCGGTGCATATAATCTGAGCCACAGGGTAGGCTGAGACAGGAGAATCACCTGAGAGGCAGGAGAATCGCTTGAACCCGGGAGGCAGAGGTTACAGTGAGCCGAGATAGCGCCATTGCATTCCAGCCTGGGTGACAAGAGTAAAACTCCATAGAAAAACAAATAATAATAATAAAAATAAAACTACGAACATATTGATCATTTATAAAATAGAAAAGTAATTTTTATTGGCTATTTTATAAAAATTATTAATATCACAATAAATGACTTTATTTCACTTTTGTTTCAAATTAAATGGAATGATGGAAACGTATGTGGGGCTCATATTATATGCAATCATACTTCACTTTTGATATATTGCCCCCTTGGATCTTAATACACGACCTCATAGTACATCAAGACTCGCTTGAAAGCCAAGGATTTCATCTGAAGCCAAGGAAACAAAGAAGTTAGGTCTCTCCCCCAAAGATCGGCAAGCTGCCTCCATTTCCATAACTTTCTTTATAATCAACTCTAGTAACATTTTAAAAATATTTATGTGTCGTGTTCCTCATGAGCAATAGTCACCTTAAAACAGGATCGATTTGTTAATCAGGGAAGATTTGGTAAGTTGTATTATTTTACTTTTTAGCTTCAGTATAGCACGTCAATATAATCTTTTATTTTCTATTCAGAAACACGTTTGGGGACGTGGAGATAAAATTACAGCAACTTTTAAACGTAAATATTTTTAAATATAACTGATTTTTATCAGGTGCTTTTTCCTAGTACCCAAATTCGTTGCTTCAAGTCTGTACCTAGCCAAGGCCAAGGCTGTTATTTACGCCAATAAACGATAGATTTAATATTGTTAAAGAAAGTGAAATGTCTTATGGAGAGCAAAGTGTTAACTTGTTTCCAGAGCAACAGCTGTTGTTATGCACTATGGAGGGTATTTGCTGTAACAGCTTGCTATGTTGAGTAGCTAGAGAGGAAGTCTTCCAAAGATATATCCTATCACTGCAAATAAATAAGGAAAATGAAACCCCCTCCTAAACCATGTACAGAGCAGCTATGGGAACACTATGTTTGATTTTTGCAATGATTTCCTGCGTAAAATGGGCAATTTTAGATGGCTGGTTTTTTCAAATAGAAACTTGAAAGTTCAATGTATGCAGTTCATTATCAAAAAGAAATATTGACAGTCTACATGCTGGGACTCTAAGCAGAATAGTCAGGAGTGACTTCTGATGCTGTTGATTCTCGTTTTTATGGAGAAGCAAACAGAAAACTAAAGGGTCTGGTTAAGTGACTTGCTTCTAAAGAAGACAGCAAATAGTTGTCAGGTCAGTGAGGACAGCTCAAGACTACCAGCAGACATTTCCACAACATTCCTTTAGCTCCATCCCTAGAAGAGCCAAGTCCGTAAAAGATGCCCAGGGAGGTACTGCCCTCAGTGAATGCTGACATTAAACACCAACGATCTGTTGGGTGCAGTGGTGTACTCTTTTAGTTCCAGTAACTCAGGAGGCTGAAGTGGGAGGATCTCTTGAGCACAGGCATTTGAAGCTATAGTGAGCTATGATCCTGCCTGTGACCAGCCCTGCACTCTAGCCTAAGCAACATAGTGAGAAGCTATCTCTAAAAAAACAAACCAAAAAACACCAGTGATCATATTTCTTGATAAGTAAAGAAAATGCGACTCTCAGCCTGTAAATAAATAAACTGCACACATTTGTTCCAGGATAAGGAGGTATGCCTGCCCTGCCAGAGATGCTAGCTATGTCTCAGCTATCTTGTCTGTTCCAATGAGACACTGATCTTACCCTGGCTATGTGTATGTGGTTCACATCCCAAACTACGCAGGACCTAATTCTGAACTGGCCAAGTATTTTTCCAAGGCATCTGCTGGCAGGCACAGGCCACAACTTGCAGGCACAACCCTCTCAGCCCATCAGCTGATAGCTACTCTCTGTGTCGTTGTTTTCTTCTTAGAAACTTTTTGTACCTCTATTTTTTTTTAATTATACTTTAAGTTCTAGGGTACATGTGCACAACGTGCATGTTTGTTACATATGTATACATGTGCCATGTTGGTGTGCTGCACCCATTAACTTGTCATTTACATTAGGTATATCTCCTAATGCTATCCCTCCCCCCTCTCCCCACCCCACAACAGGTCCCGGTGTGTGATGTTCCCCTTACTGTGTCCAAGTGTTCTCATTGTTCAGTTCCCACCTATGAGTGAGAACATGCAGTGTTTGGTTTTCTGTCCTTGTGATAGTTTGCTGAGAATGATGGTTTCCAGCTTCATCCATGTCCCTACAAAGGACATGAACTCATCCTTTTTTATGGCTGCAAAGTATTCCATAGCGTATATGTGCCACATTTTCTTAATCCAGTCTATCATTGATGGACATTTGGATTGGTTCCAAGTCTTTGCTATTGTGAATAGTGCTACAATAAACATACATGTGCATGTGTCTTTATAGCAGCATGATTTATAATCCTTTGGGTATATACCCAGTAATGGGATGGCTGGGTCAAATGGTATTTCTAGTTAAAGATCCTTGAGGAATCGCCACACTGTCTTCCACAATGGTTGAACTAGTTTACAGTTCCACAAACAGTGTAGAAGTGTTCCTGTTTCTCCACATCCTCTCCAGCACCTGTTGTTTCCTGACTTTTTAATGATCGCCATTCTAACTGGTGTGAGATAGTATCTCATTGTGGTTTTGATTTGCATTTCTCTGATGGCCAGTGATGATGAGCATTTTTTCATGTGTCTGTTGTCTGCGTAAATGTCTTCTTTTGAGAAGTGTCTGTTCATATCCTTTGCCCACTTTCTGATGGGGTTGTTTGTTTTTTCTTGTAAATTTGTTTCAGTTCTTTGTAGACTCTGGATATTAGTCATACCTCTTCCTTTTTATTCAAATTTCTCTATAAGGTCCCTTGATCATGTCAATTTCCCCACTGGATAGTTTACAGAAAGTATTGTCAGAGTTTTCCATGCCTTTGTCTCACAGTGTTTTACCACTTAAGAAAAAAGCATCAGGCAAATATAAGGCTCTATAAGAAAGAAATGAAAGTATGTGCTTTTCTACCGGTCTTTGGTCTGTTTTGCTTACTGAAAACACTCCCATGCAAAACCAGACTGCAAGCATTTTATTATTGGTTTTGATATTGATGGATGGAAGCTCCATATGGACAAACAGCCAATGTTAAGTTAATCAGTGATTTTTAAAAAATATTGTTATAGGAAAGGCATCCAGATCCAGACCCCAAGAGAGGGTTCTTGGATCTTGTGCAAGAAAGTCCATAGAGTAAAATGAAAGCAAGTTTATTAGGAAAGATGGGGAATAAAAGAATGGCTACTCCGTAGACAGAGCAGCCCCTAGGGCTGCTGGTTGTCCATTTTTATGGTTATTTCTTGTTTATATGCTAAACAAAGGATGGATTATTCATGCCTCCCCTTTTTAGACCAGTAACTTCCTGACATTGCCATGGCATTTGTAAACTGTCATGGCGCTGGTGGGAGTGTAGCAGTGAGGACAACCAGAAGTTACTCTCATTGCCAACTTGGTTTTGGTGGGTTTTAGCCATCTTCTTTACTGCAACCTGTGTTACCAGCAAGGTCTTTATGACTTGTATTTTGTGCTGACCTTCTGTCTTATCCTGTGACTTAGAATGCCTTAATCATCTAGGAATGCAGCCCAGTAGGTTTCAGCCTCATCTCACCCAACTCAAGATGGAGTTGGTCTGGTTCCAACACCTCTGACAATATCATTTGTATGAAAAGTTCATGCAACTTGGGCCAAAATGTTCCACTGAAAAATGAGCACATCGTGAAAGGACCATTATGATGTGTTCCTTACTTTCTCCCTCCAGCTACTTCCCTGAAGCCAAAGCTTTTCACCGTTCTGCACCTGCAAGCTGAGCTCCTCCAAGCACCACTCTGCACTCCCCCTCAGTCCCCTTTCTTCTTGCTGCCTGCTCTGCTGCTTCTATTTTCAGGCCATTCCCACTCTCCCCTTTAAGAATCACCTCCCCCAAAGAGCCTTTATGCAATATACTGAGATTGCAATACACCCTTTCTCTATTCTTGCATAATAAACCATCCATAGTCTTTCCTTGCACTTGGCACAGCCAACAGCCATCTAATTGTATATTTCTTTCCTCTTAGACTGCTTGGTGGTACATATTGTACTTTTGCATAGTGTATCACCAATAAATGCTCACCTAGCCTAGCACAGTAGCTGATACAAGGTAGATTTTCAATCAGTGCTCAAGCATGTACATGAGAGTGTGGAACTCAATTCAGTTGTTAACCAGTCGTTTTGTTGGGTGTCTTATAATACAAATAGAGGGGAAAATATCAAATCATTTTAGTACTAGGAAATTTCTGATCTAACTTTTCTGATACAGAAATCGTAGAAACTACTTTTAATTCATATACCTAAGAGAAAGATTCCAAGATGTATAATAACAATATAATAAAAGACTGTAAGTTTCCCTGGGGAAATGCGATTTCTTGGATGTTAGATGTTTATGAGGCAAATCATCTAAAAATTATGAAAATGAAGACTCGGGGGTCCTAAAATACTTACAACTAAGTAAATAAGCCTTTGCTATAATTATTTTCTACTGTCTGTACAAAAGCCAAAGCCAGCAGTTTCCAATTCAGTGTTTAAAAAAGTATAAGAATAAAGTGGTCTTAAAATGTTCCTATCATGGCTTAGTGTAAAAGATCACAGGTCTTTTCAGGTATAGATCAAAACCAAATTTTTTTTTTTTAAGGAAATCAGTGACTGAGGAAATTTGTTCTGGCAGTTTTAGAATTGGGCAGGAGCATTTACAGAATTCCCTGATGTTCTTGATTCATTTGAAGCACTGGAATTCAGGCGCATGGAGAGGAAGATTACATAGCACTCAGCTCTCTGTTCTCTCTGTTTGTGTGTGTGTGTGTGTGTGTGTGTGTTTTGAGACAGAGTTTTACTCTGTCACCCAGGCTGGAGTGCAGTGGCAGGATCTCGGCTTACAGTAACCTCTGCCACCCAGGTTCAAGCGATTCTCCTGCCTCGGCCTCCTGAGTACCTGGGATTACAGGCGCCTGCCACCGCGCCTGGCTAAGTTTTGTATTTTTAGTAGAAACGAGGTTTCACCGTCTTGGTCAGGCTGGTCTTGAACTCCTGACCTCGTGATCCACCCACCTTGGCCTCCCACAGTGTTGGCATTACAGGCGTGAGCCCAGCCTCAGCTCTCATACTTGGTACTCAGGTGTTAACGTTCCATCCCTTGATGCCTCAGCTCTTCTTTTTCCAAGGCCTGCTTCTCTTTCATAGGGATTTACATGATAAAGACTCCCCAGTCATTATGACAATGAGGTCAAGATCCTGAATTCATTTCCATTTTGAATGAGTTTGCTTCACTCTGTTCCATGGCCATTGAATATCTCATTAACCTTGGGATTACAGGGGGTATTGAGTGGTAAATTATTGATTCTCTACTTACTCATATTTTATTGAGCACCTATTACATGCAAGCCATAAAGCTTCTACCGGGTTTAGAGAGATGAGCAAGACTGAGTCCTGGACACTCACAATCAAGAAGGGGAAGGGGATTGTACAGGGAATGGCAGTCAGTGCTCAATCCAGTGACCGGCATTCGGTTACCGTGGACCTTCATCCCAATCATCCTAATTATAAAATAAGTATTATCATCACATTTTAGGGAAGGAAACTGAGGCATGGAGAAGCCAAGTAATTTGGCCAAGGTTGCACACTTGGTAAAGGGTATTCCAACTCTTAAATGTACCTCTATTCCGACTGATTCTTTAGTGGAGGTAAGGAAGTAACTCTCTCTGTAATGTCCCTTTAAGGAGGGGAGAATGCTTTCTCAGATGAAGGGGAAGAAGTGTTTTCATCAACTTGGACTGCTGTAACAAAATACCACAGTCTGGTGGCTTAAACAAGACATTTATTTCTCATCACTCTGAAAGCGTGAAGTCCGAGATCAGGGTGCCAGCGTGGCTAGGTTTGAAGAGGGCTCTCTTCAGGGTTGCAGATAACTTTGTATTTTGTACTCTTGCTGGCAGAAAGACAATGGACTCTCTCCTCCTCTTCTCATGAAGTCACTAATCCCATCATGGGGACCCTACTGTCAAGACCTCATCTAAATTTATCTACTTCCTCAAGTCTCCATCTTCAAATTCTCTCACACTTTGGGGGTTAGGGGTTCAACATACGAATTTGAGTGAGCACATTCAGTTCATGATAAGTAGGAAGGCTATTTACTGTAGTTAGAGGAAACGGGATTGCAAAGAAGGGCCTTGAGGGATGGTAATAACTTTTCCTTTAGAGGACTTCAGCATTTTTCCAAAATTTCTAGCAGATATAATAGGAGAAGCCAGAATGGGAAGATTTGAACCTAGAAGATACAGAGGGATCAGTGCCAACCAACTTTGAAAAACACGACAAACCTCAGACTAGTGATAGTGGACTCTCCAGACAACTGTGAATTAAAATCTTGACCCTACCCTTTACTGGCTGTTTAATTTCTGGAATGTGCCTTAACCTCTCTGAGCCTCATCTGTAAAATACAACATAGAGATTGCTGGGAAGACAGAGGAAAGAACATGTGTGAGGGCTAAGCCATTGCCTGACTTGCAGAACCTGCTCATTCAAAGTAGCCACTCAGCGGGACCAGGAGTCTTACCTTTTGTAATCTGGCTGCGAATCACAGTGTCCCAGTGGGCTTTATTTTTTAAAATTTACTATTAAAAACATGTGTTTATTTTTGAGAGACAAGGGTGGCAGTGGAGGATGTCTCGTTACGTTGTCCAGGCTGGATTTGAACTCCTGGGCTCAAGTGATCCTCCTGTGTAACGGGGATTACACAGTGTGCCACCGTACCCAGCTTTACTCGGCTTTCGAAAAGACATGCCTCTACCTACCCTTAGGGATCCCCATTCAGCTGGTCTGGTTTGGAATCTTAACATGGGTGTTATGTTTCGGTTCTCCACGTGGTTCTGATGGGTGGCAGCGATGGGGGCCACTGACCTGCCTCCCTTCCCTACTGAGGGAGACGTGGGCAGGGAGGACCTTGGAGCTGGAGATTAGGCCCTGTGTGCTCAGCTGGTCCCCTGGGGTGGTCACTGAGTGGCTTTGTACACAGGACCTCGGTCCCCTCAGCTCTGTGACTTTGAGGATGCTGGTGGCGGCTGTTTCCAAGTTGCATTGGACTATTACTCCTGTTACTGCAGCCATCACCCATAGGACCACTAATACTGCAAAACCACCCTTCCCGGCACCCAGGAAGTCTCCCTCCTAACCCCCAGGCTCCTTAGAAGGAGCAAGTGAGATCATGAACATGGACATGCTCTCAACCCTGTGTGAAGAAACCCAAGCTTCTCCTGCTTCAGGGACTTTCCCAAGGTCACTGCCAGAGTGGAAGGTGGAATCCCTCCCCCTTGTGCCCGGTGTGCTTCCTCCCTGAAGCGTCTCCTGAATTGGGCAATGTTTAAGGGTGGGAGGTTAATAAACTCCATCTGATCTCAGAGTTCTTAGCGTCCAGAAGACAAATCAATGGGCCACGCTGAGCGCTGGACTTTGCTTGGCATGTTCACGATTGTGGGGTTCAGATGCAGAGATACTGTACAGCCTGTCCTTCTGCTTTGGTGCAGGCACTACTGTATTTTTAGACCTGCCCGACACTGCCAAGACAAGCAGTGTATGGAGATGAAGGCCAGGCTTGCTGGCCTGCACAACAGAAGCACATTGCCTAAAGCTAGGCGACATATGCTGGCGGCCCTCATTTGCTGCGAGGGAGGTGGGGGGGAGTGGCGTGTTTTGTTTTGGCTTCATTTGGAACATTTTATAGCACTTCACACTGCGTGTGCTTGAGGATGTGTCGAAACACAGGATTAGCTTTATGAACTAGCTTTGTGGGTGTCTGAGGCAATATAGCAAGTTTTGAAAAATGAATAACACTTAAGTTTATCTTTAAGCTGCAAATAAAATATTTACAGTTTTGTATGTACAACAAAATCACTTATCAAAACACTACAAATTTGGAATTGTGATCATTTGGGTTGACTTTTCTCTCTATACCCTCTATGAAAGAAGGTTTGTTCTGCAAATTATATTATGCAAAATCGAGAGGAAATGTTTAAATATCTTAACAGAACAAACTGGTTTTGCTTGCAAATGAAAACCCGTAGAGACACTCTTGATTCTTCCTGGTTTCTCACCACCTGTAACAACAGTAACAGCAAAGCTTACGTCATCTCCATCCCAGCTGCTCAGCTCTGGGTCAGTCTTTTATGAGCTCCCACTTGGGTTTGCTACAATAGCTACCTTAATTAGGAATTACCTTTTCCTTGTTCTATTCTTCTTCCTGGCAGTTCACTCTCTGTATGCTTGCAACAGGGATACTCTGATACCAATGGGATTGGTATCTCTGATTAATGGTCTTGAGCACCCCCTGGCACCCATGTGCTAGGGCACCAGCTCCTTGGAAGGGAAAACAAAGCCTCAACCACTTTTCCAGGTTCCCCATTTTCTCTTCCCCTCATCCACCTGGTGGCAGCTGCCACGTTCCATGGAACTCTTTCCCTCTCTGATCGGCATGGCCTGGCTCCTGCCTTCTGCCCCATGAATTGTAGGCAAACGCCGAGACCCAGCACCATATGCCCTTTCTCACGGCGACTCAGCCGTGAAATCATGGCCTTTCCATGCCATTCAACACCGTAATATTCAAGCATACCTCTACTAGGTATGTTTAGTACCCAGCGTTAAGAAAAGCAAATATGCTTTTCCTTCTGGGGAAGAGAACTTGCGAGGGCAAGGATTATGTCTGACTCTGGCAGTTTTTGGTGGCTTGCACGTAGAAAGCCCTCAGCATATGTTTGCTAAATAAAGTGGCTTCTGGTTGCCAGCACTGTGCCCATTTGCTAAGCAAGCCTGGCAAGGCCCCTCTTAGAGGCCCCTGATGAGACACCAGTTTGAGTTGTTGGATGGATGTGAATGGCTTGGAATGGAACTTATTCTAAAATCAGTCACAGTTAAAACGTCAGGCTGCTTTTGCCTGTCATCTAAATTAATGAGGTTTTAGTGCATATTTTACTGTTTTTCTCTGGAAAAAGAAATACTATGGGGCCTTACTTTCCTAACTTTTTCCACTGAATTCAGAACAGATTCCCATTCTGCCACTAGCTTCTTGCCTGTGGTAATCTTCACACATGCACAAAAAGGCACATAGATACCACATAAGCACATTCATACAGACACACACACATGTTAGTGTGCATCATTAATAGTCAGTTTTACTTCATGGCCTTCATAGTCCTATAATTTTTGGTTGTTTTTAAGTTTCCTTCCTGAAGGATTTTTAACAGACGTTTCCCTATACGGCCTGCTCACATCACTTTGAATTTGACCTTTCAGATATAGGCAAGACATGAGCTCCTTTGACCTATGCTTGAATCTGAAATTTGAATTTGTGATACAGTTAATACTCTTCCTATTATATATTTTTGCGGATAAAATTGAGACATCAGGAACATAGATTTGCATTCCCTATATGCTCTATTTAACAAACTAGACAATCTCTAATGATTCAATGACTGTTTTATTTTATTAATTTATTTATTGAATTTTTTTTTTTTTTTTTTTTTTGAGATGAAGTCTTGCTCTGTTGCCTAGGCTGGAGTGCAGTAGCACCATCTTGGCTCACTGCAAACTCCACTTCCTGGGTTCAAGCTATTCTCCTGCCTCAGCCTCCCGAGTAGCTGGGATTACAGGCATGTGCCACCATGCCTGGCTAATTTTTGTGTTTTTGGTAGAGACGGGGTTTCATCATGTGTTGAACTCCTGACCTCAAATTATCCACCCACCTCGGCCTCCCAAAGTGCTGGGATTATAGGTGTGAGCCACCGTGCCCAGCCTGTTTTATTTATAAATAAACAACAGAATACTTCTCGAATAATTACTAGAAAATACTATATATAAAGGGAAATGTTAGAAAAATGTAAAATGATATAGTTACACAGAATATGTTGATACCATATTTCAGTACACTTTTGGCCGATGATTTTCAGTCTAGATCTACTAGAATAAGGTTATGAAATAAGTTGCTAGAAAATGTAATTCTGTAAAAGTTTAATCTGTTTGGGAAAATAAATTGAATTCCCCAGAACTATTTATACAACATCTGTTGTTGGACTGATTGGCCGCCATCCTCAGTTCAGCACCTGCCCAAGGAGCTCTTCATAGGCCAGTTTACCAATTGATTGAAAAATCAACAGAACTTACTCTCTTTAAAAGCAGTCTTTAATTCTTTAATCCTTTCACAGATTCACACATGCTTTCCTTTAATTATCCACATTGTGATTGTATAGATTACATGTAAATGCATTTCCATTGTAAATCTTGCTTCGTGTTCTAATAGGCACTAATAGAAGTTTAATATTATGTAAGTTAAGCATTGAACTGTATTTAATGAGACAAATGGATTTTTAGAGATGCTTCTACGAGGCAGAGTCCAAAACCTTGAAAGACAAGGCTGTGTAGTTTTACAAGCTCAAATACAGAACAAGAAAACCAACTCAGTTTTCTCTGAGATACAATCAAGATCTAAGAGATTGAAACGATATAAATCACCAACCAAACAAAAATATCCTCCAAAAATTGTATAGGTATATAACATTTTATATATATATCTAAAATATATATCATTATATATGTGTGTATACACACACACACACACCACATTTATAGCCTCTAAGGACAGTCTTTCGGTTTTCAGTGTTAATATATGTGTGTGTGTGTGCATATGTGTATGTTCTTATATATATATAGATAACTTAAAGCCTATCTCCACCCTAGATCCATGAGATTAGATGATATTTGTTAGTATCAGCCACATTGTTGACAAGACCATTTTATTACAAGGTGTCATAATTAATAATAATCATAGCAAATATACTTGAGTGCTTACTGCATGCAGCCACTTTTCATATATTATATCAATGAATCCTCACTATAAGCCTATGAAAAGAATACTGCTTTCTGTATTAGAAAACTAAAGTCTATCATCGTCACACAATTAATAAGCAGTTGAGCTCCCATATCATGTTTCAATTCCCAAATGCATGCACTTAATTCACTCTGTGTTGAAGATTCTCTGATTGGCTCAGTTTTACTTCAGAGAGTGCATGAACTCTACGCAATTCTACAAGCCAATTCTTTATTATGACTGAGGATTTTAATTCTGTAATGGAAGTGTGGTATCTATGAAAATTATGGAATATAATTAGCTAGAAAATAGGAAATTCCAACAAATTTTGTAATATGCTTGATGTTATGCACTTTTGAATGTTACAGGCATAGGCAGGAAACAAAAGCACATGGTGACGGCACTCAGGCATCTGACTTGGAGGCTATTTCTATGTAATCAAAACTCTCCAGGCAGCCAAGGCCCTCCCTTCCTTTAAATGCCAATCTGTGGTTCCTGCCTTGTGCGGGGGATTCAGAATCAAAAGCTGGGCTCCTTTGCTAGAGCAATTGAAAGGGCAGGGACTCGCAGTGGTCAGGAATGACAGCAGCTCTGGGGCGCATTTGTTCCCCACTTCTGTCTTGCTCTCTGTTTCTTCCTCTCCCTCATCGTGTGTCTCCTCCTTTTCTTACATCCCCTCCGCTGCCCGCTGCCTTGAGGGTCCTGCTGCTTCCTCTGCCCTCTGTGTGACCTGGTTCAGGTTCGCTGAGCCCTTGGCTTCCCTGGCTCATCTGGACCTGGACCGGGCTATCAGTGCCTCCCGTGAGCTTCGGCGCTGCTGCTCATCCCCTTGGTTTCTCAGTGTTCCGGTTCCTAGGGGATCACAGGGATGATTCCAACTCGTCTTTTCAAACTGTTCTTCAGAAGGCATGGGTCAGAGGTCACCTGGCTTTGGGTCAGGTGTCTGCTCCCATTTACTGATGTTTTAGGTTTGTAGGAGTAGAGTCATGTGATATGGAACATGGCTACTGCCTTTTTAGGAGGTAAATGGACAGAAAACGTTCCCATGAGAGACGGTATGAGAACTTTGTAGACCTTTCTGTATCAGTAGTTTACTTTGCCCAAACATGACTACTACACTCTAAGCTATCATTTAAAGAGATGTTCCAACCTCAGTGGCACATCAAAAACAGTGTACAGCCATCCAGTTGTCCCACAGCATCCTTGGATAATTGTTTCCCGGACCCATGCCCCTGAGGATATTAGAATCTGTGAACACTCAAGTCCCTGATATAAAATGGCATAGTATTTGCATATAACCTATGCATATCCTCCTGTATGCTTTAAATCATCTCTAAATTGCTTCTAATATCTACTACAATGTATGTACTAGGTAAATCGTTGTTATATTGTACTGTTTTAACATTTGTATGATTTTTATTGTGGTGTTGACATTTTTTTGTTGTGTTTTTCCTAAATATTTTTGATCCATGGTTGGTTGAATCCACAGATGCAAAACCCAGATACAGAGGGCTGACCATACAAGCTAAGGGAAAGAATGCATATTCCCATTGCTGAACACAAGACCCCCTGCTGTGCAGTAATAATGAAATCTTGATAATAACAGCAGTAAAAGCTACCACACGTGGTGGCTCATGACTGTTAACCCTGCACTTTGGGTGGAGGAAGCAGGAGGATTCTTTGAACCCAGAAGCTTGAAGCTGCAGTGAGCTATGATTGCACAACTGCACTCCAGCCTGTATGACAAAGCAAGACTCTGTCTCAAACAGAAAAAAAGAAAAGAAACGCCTTTTACTGGTTTCTTATTATATGCCACAGACTTCACATACTTTGTAAGTCATTCTTCTAATAGTTCTAAAGGATAGATACAAACGTCCCTATTTTATAGGAAAAGAGACTTCTAAGAGCTTCAGTAACTGGTCCAAAGTTACCTTGAAGGAAAGTGGTAAATACTCAGGTCACTCTGATTCCAACACCTATGTTTTTCTACTGTATTAATCTGATTTTTAAAATTCTAACACATATCTTTTAAAGGAACTAAGACAAGAAATAGAGTCTACTTTATTTACACGGATATTAAGCAGTTCTGCTGCTCTTCCTCCATTTCTGAAGTTTCACGTGCACTCTGGTGTCATTTCTCTTCAGCCCAAAGAACTTCCTTTAGCATTTCCTGTAGAACAGGTCTGCTGGCAACACATTCTACGCTTTCCTTCTTCACAGATGGCTTTATTTTACCCTTATTTCTAGAAGATATTTTCACCACGTGCAGAATTTTAGCTGAAGGTCTTTTCTTTCAGCACCTTAAAAATGTTTTCCCACTCTCTTTTGGTCTCTGTCATTCTTGATGAGAAAGTTAGAGTCTTGGGATTGTTTCCGCATATGTTTTATGTCATGATTTTTTCCACTGGCTGCTTTCAAGACTTTTTCTTTGTTACGGGCTTTTGGTAATTTTTTTATTATGTGTCTTGACTAATTTATTGGGGGAGTTTATTGTCTTTTGGAGTTTGCTGAGTGTCCTGTATCTGTAAATTTGTATTTCATCACATTTGGAAAGTGTATCTAAATCATCTTTGGGTTGGCTGTCTCTTTGATAATTGATCAGATTTTCATTATTGTTGGTATGTCAAGTAATTTCAGGTTGTATCCTGGACACCTTCAATTTTATGTTGTCAAAATTCAACGTGTTAAATTCACCGGAGAATTCACTGTTAAAATTCTCTGGATAATGTTGATTTTTAAAAATTTTATTATTTTTTTTCAGCAGGCAATCAACCAACCCAATCTGTCCCTTTCTTCTGTGGTGGCAGTTTCAATGTCAATTCAGTTTTCAAAGTCTATGTGATGGTCTTGGTGCCCTGCACCCTGGGGTACACACCACTCAGGGCTTACTCTGGAACCTGGATGGTCTTCAAACTGTAGTTTGGTTCTCAAAGACTTTGCTATGCTTCTTGGTCTATTTCCTGTGCATGTGCAACTTGGGGGTACGCTTGGTACTTGTGTAGGTTCAAACATAGAATTTTAGAGTCTTTTCTTTAGCTCTCTTCTCTGTGAGATTTTGTTTACACCCTCTGGGTCCTTGGACTGCTTCCCAATTTCTCTGGCCAGAAAGGTTGAATTCTGAGTTCTGGCCGCCTGTGCTGTGGCACATTTCCATGCAGCCGTGACACAGAGCAAGCAGCAAGAGAAAAGGGAAAAAGCATAACCACGATTCCTCCCTCCTCTTTGCACAATGAGGGTTCCTTTTTGTGGTTCCTCTATCTAGAGGGTTGGGTCATCATTTGGGATCTTAAGTGCCCACGCCTCCACTGGGGCAGCAGTGCAGACCTGTATTTAAAGCTGATCTGGAGGCAGGACTAAGGGAATAAAACGAGGAAAAAATAAACATGAAGATTTACTCTGGCTTTCAGGAGCCTATTTTCCTAAATTTCTAGGAAATGAATTCAACTAAAGATTTTTGTTATTCACACCTTTTACACAGTTCCCAATTGGCTTGTCTTCAGGCCAAATCCATGAGGGAAAAAAAAGAAGAAAATCAGATAACTCTTTGCAACTTGATCTTTTGTTAAGACTTGACTTTCCTTCTCACTCCACTTGCTATTATTTACTTTCACTCTTTATATGGTTGCTTGTCATACTTACCTAGTTTTAGCTGTGATCAGTGCAGCCGTGGAATGGATTTCTTATTCTCTGAGCTGCTTCTTGTTAGTAGTGATTATACCCCTAGCACTTGGCATGGAAGCTGTCCTGTAAAGATAACCTCCACCTATTTCTAAATGAACTAAATGAAAATGTAAAATGTGAGACTCATGAATTGCCTAATAAACTGTGGAAGGACAAGGACAGCAAATATTTGGCCCACACTCTGCAACTCTTGATTTCCATACTCAAAGTTGACATTAGTATCTCTTCACTGCCCTGTTCCCTGCTGAATCTGAATACAACTGCAGAATATTGTCTAACACAGCAGCCCTGGAAACCATGCCAAGTGGCCAGCATTGATATGGGAAGTGAAAACCTATCAGGTATTCCTGTCTTCAGGACTTGGTTATTCATATAAAAATCCAAGCCTTCCTTTTCCATTTAACTGAGTGACTCCTCTTCTCAAATTTCCATCGTCCCATCTTCTTTCCCCTAAGACTCCAGTAGGTTGATAGATTTCTTCTTTGCCAGGAAGGTTTGTTGAGGAAAAACATTCTTTGCCTTCTTATCAAGTTTTATATTTTCTTAAAATAAAACTTGACTAATATGTTTCACTAAGCGTTCCCCCATCTATACCATCAAGAATTTATTTTAGCATTTTAGACTTTTGGAAATGATGAATTTGGTTAAGATTGGTATTTATCCAACTCAAAAATGATTGTTAGAATTCCTTTTTGTTTGATTACCATATGTCACCAAACCTGCTATTTTTCACCAGCTGTACCAGTAACTTAGCCTTGCTTGTCCTTGACACCTATAGACTTCTATACCTTTCATTTTGAATCTTTCTAAGTGAAAATAGTAGAAAGAGGTAGGCCTTAAATATATCTGATTTAAATTCTCAGATTTGCTTGGAAAGCATAGCTAAACAAACTTCTTTTATGGTTTTGCTTGTCATTTTATATTGCCTTACTCTATTTTCTATAGAGCCAACAATCTAAATAGAAGCGGAGATTTTTGTTGTGGTTAGGGGCTTGGGGTAACTGTTATCAGCTCTCAGAGATAATCATGGTGCAAATATGTCTTAGCAGAAGATGTGAGGCAGTGTTTGTAAATAATGTGAATGCCTTTGCATGTGTTTGGACCTTCGGTGTGAAACACTTCTATGCTACCCGAGTGGGTATTAAATGGGGGAACTCTTTAGAAGCAAGAACCTTAGGTCTTCTTGCTTCTAAAGTGGAAAATCTTGATGGAAAGAAAGAGCTCCCACAGTATATGAAGCTTGTGTGTGGTACAAACATTGAGCAAGAGGAGTTGATTGAAAGTCACTAGCATGGACATCACTGATTCCAAGGTCATCTAAGATCTCCTGTTTGTTCAGACCCATCCCTGGCATTCTATCTAGCAGTGCCCATGGCTGAAATTAGAAAAATGAAGATGAAAGCAACCGACTGTGTGACAATCTGCTGTATCCATAATCTAAGCATATTTTTCTTTCTTTTCTCTTTTCCTCCTGGGGGCTCCAGTTTACCGTGGTTTCTGGGCAGTCCTGATGCTCCTGGGGGTAGTTGCTGTAGTCATCGCAAGCTTTCTGATCATCTGTGCGGCCCCCTTCGCCAGCCACTTTCTCTACAAAGCTGGGGGAGGCTCATATATTGCTGCAGGTACGTACAGTGCAGTGGGTATGACTTTCAGCCATGGTTTTTCTTCATGTCTTTCGATTTTTTATTTCTATATTCAGACAACAGCCTTCTAGTAACAGTAACACAATAATATTTGTATACAATACTTCTTGAACACTAACTAATAATATTTGTATTTAATACTTCTTGAACACGAACTAATAATATTTGTGTACAATATTTCCTGAACACTATGTGTCAGAAACTTTCCAGGGACTTTCCATTTTCCACATGCTGACACATTTAGCCATCATGATAGTCTCTGCTCACTGTAAGCCCATTATTATAAAGAGGAGAACACTGAGGCTTAGAGGAGAAAACTCTGTCACTGACTCACTCCAAGGTGCACAAGAAACTGTTAACCTCTTGCCCTATTAATTTGCTGTTTGTAAATGGGGATCATAACATATGTCTCTGTAACATGTCAGGATATGATATCGGCAGGTATTTTCTGAGCTCTTCAAAGATAGCCTTGTGATGATATTTATGATACACACACACTCTTGATTTATCATAGGTACAAAAATATTTTTCTACATCATCACCATTCATTTTCTTAATTGTTTGTTCATGCCAGGTGTGGTGGCTCACACCTGTAGTCCCCGCACTTTGGGAGGCTGAGGTGGGTGCATCACTTGAGGTTAGGAGTTTGAGAACAATTAATTAATTAATTGTGGTTCACATGAATTATCTGAATATATTATTTTCTGTGTGAAGCGTGCATTTATTTTAGTCAGGTTTCTAACTTACTTGATTCCTGCTAAAATATTAGATCACACTACAAATAGAAAAGTAATTTGAAGAGGTGACACTGTAGTGACAGTTGAAGGAAAGGAACAGAATGGAAAGGGTTGTTGTCCTTCTAATCTTTGGAAAGATAGCTTGTGACGCTGCCCAGTGTCACTTCATCAGTGCTCAGGTAACAACAATACTTTCTGCATAAGATTGTGCTTAATTCTGTAGAGGGAATAAAAAGAATAATCAGAGGGGCCAAGAGGAACAGAAGTTTCCCTGAAAAATCGACTTGCAAAGGGCAGATTAATTGAAGAAAAGGCATACATATTTATTTAACATGCATACACAGGAGCTTTCAGATTGAAGACCTAAAAAGATATGGGCAAATTGTCTAGTTTTATGCTTAGGTTCCACAAAGGATAGGCAGCTGTGTAGAAATATGATTGGACAAAAAGGGTGGGATCTAATGGTCATAGACTAAGTGGGGAACCCAGTGAGGCCTGCCTGTTTAGCTTCTTCTTGGCCTCTCTGAGCAGCACGCCTTCCTTCTGGGTGTGGGGCGGGACCCTCTCTGGAATAGGGGTCTTATGACCTATTGGCAAGCAAGGTAGGTCGGGTCATTCCTTTGAGGCCAGTTTTTCCCCAGAAAGGTGGAGGGAGAGTTAGAGTAATATGTTCAGGTTTCATGGCTGGCTTTGGGGAAAGGAGTTCTGGTTTCTATGATTCACCTTTGTGGAGAGGAGTACCTTTGTGGTTTCTAAGGCCAGCCTCGGGAGAGAACAGGGCTGGGAGGCAGGAGGGCAGGAGAAGGTCAAAGGAAAACTTTTGCTTCTGAGGCTGCTGCTCCTGGAGCTTCCTTTTGGGGTTTTGTTTCCTGAGCCCCAACAGTTTAAAGAGCTCTGAAAAATCTCACTCTGAGAAGAAGAACCCTGTTTAAACCATTCTTTCGTCTTGTATTTCAACTGTTTTCTTTCACTGGATTTAGCCATTAAAGCTCTTCATTACAAAAGCCTTTTGTATTGAGATGTAATCAACATACAACCTACCATTTTGATGTGTATAATTCAGAGTAGGGTTTTAGGATGTTCACAGAGTTGTGCAAGAATCACCACTATCTGATTTCAGAATATTTTTATTACTCCACAGAGAAACCCCGTTTTTTGTTCTCCTTCTCTCCTGACCAACTCTAAGAAACCTCTAATCTACTTTCTATCTGTATGAGTTTGCCTATTCTGAATATTTCCTATGAATGAAATCACACAATATGTGGACTTTTGTGTCTGGCTTTTTTCACTTAGATCTGAGAAATTACAATCCCTCAGCTTGAATTCATAATTCCTAGGACCAGAGCCCATATCCTTATATCCCTTAAAACTGAGCATCTTCTTGGCCAAATACGTTTTTCTCACCCAAACTGCACTTTACCCTTTCCCTTTTCAAAGTTCGAGTGAGGGTACATATTTTTCTATGGTCTTCCCAGAAATAACAGTGCTCTATTTACATGTGTAAATATTTGTTTCTTCTTTTTCCTTGTTTTTTTTTTTTTTTTGTAACCACAGTTTTTCAATAGAGGGAACATGTAATAACCATAGTTTAGTGATAATGTATTATGGGCAGCATGATTGTTTTAAACTCAGAACTGCTTTGATCCTGGTTTTGGTCCCGGTTTTTGAACAATTTGTGTGTGTGTGTGTGTTTGCGTTTGTGTGTTTAGTAGCTTTGAAAAAAATTGTTGGTCTTTTTCCATTTTGCAATTTGTGCAAGAAAGCAATATATGCAAAGAATTGTTTGGCTGAGAACTGTGTAGGAGGATAAAGCATTTAATGTACTCATATATCCATACACCTGTAACTGGTAGATTTTTTCTTTTTGCCTTTATTATTATTTTTAACTGACACTTAATAATTGTACATATCAGATGTTTTAAAATGAACCTTGTGTTGCTTATGGTAAAGGGCCAAGTGTTTCCTTGCTCAGCACTTCATGCAAAAGCCCCGAGCAGCTCTGAGGTGTCCAAGGTGTTGAGGGAGCCCATTTTCAAAACCGTGAAACTAGATGATTCAGAGGACACTTACTTTACATTTGACTTTTATTATAATTTCCTTTGTGGCACTGTTGTGGGAATCAGGAGGACCAGAGAAACCTCAGGGTAAAGCAGAAGGATTTTATTGAGTGCACTCAGACCCAGTGGATTAACATCCTGAGACTGGGCCCAGAACAAAGACAGCTCTTGAACTTTATACACACTTCAGAAAGGGGGTGGGCTAGCTTGAAGCAGGCTTTCGGTGGCATGAAAGCAATGAAACAGAGGCGGAACAAAGACAGTTAATCAAATTGTGGCAGGTGTGTAACTCAGGATTACATATGATGGTTGCTATGCAGCCCAGATGGCTGTTATCTAGGTTTGCTCTAGTGTCTAGCATGGGCTTATCTCATAACCTTCGCTATGGCGCCCAGACGGCTGTAGTTTGGGTCTGCTCAGGCTTCTCATGACCTTCATCATGCCGCTTAGATAAAACAAAATACTTGTAGTTACTAGTTACAGAGAACAGGAATCTATAAACTCATACTAAAAAGAGAAAAGAAAATGTGTTTTTCTTCTCCCTTTGCTGAGGGAGTGCTGGGAGAGTCTCCAGAGCATGTTCTTTGTGTCCTAGCTTCTCAGATAGTGTTTATTGAGGCTTTTCCTGGGTGTGGGCTATGCCTGTTGCTGCCCTAATACAGGAAAGCTTATTTATTTTTCTACTTAATTTTATTTTTCTTTTTTTAATTTCCACCTCAGTACAATTCTACATTGTTTGTGTATGGCCATTTGTTTACCAAGAGCAGGGAGAGCTACCCTGTCGCATGGGATGGAATGTGACTGGTCACTCGTTCCTGAGGCTCCCATGCCAGCTCTGGGCCAGCACAGTGAGCTTTGCCCACAACTAGGAGCAGGTGCAGCCTGGGCTCAGGCTTGTGGTGGCTGCTTTATCAATGCCACAAACAGAATTGGACGCTCTCTGTATTTTTGGGCAGATGGTGTTAGGGAAGGGCAGAGCTAAATTTTCTATGGCCATTGCTGAGTGTGTGCACATAGGAAGACTCTTTGGCATCAGCAGTACTGTGTTTAGACATTCCACGCATGGCAGACGGATGCTGATATCAGGGCTGTGGGGTAGGAGGGATGGGGCCCATGGTGTTCCCTTTGCTGGGTCAACAGGCTCAGAGCGAGGCTCAGAAGGCTTCGAAGGTGGATATTGCTTCTCCCTACACTTGGACAGAGACTTCCTCAGGCAGGCCAGGTCACCTGTTTCCAGGAGAGTCAGTTCTGGGCAAAGTGTGGTCATTGTCAGGACACTGACCCTCAGCCGTAACGGTTTCAGCGAGTGATCACACACCTCTGCAGGACCTCAACTGCTCCCGTTTGTTTTAATGTGGACTTACAGAGAACTCTCAGATACAAATGAGTTGTCACACATCTCCTCCTGCCCCATGGCATTGGATGTGATAGGAAGGAAGCAGGAAGTGTTAGGATACATAGGCATGGCATTCTCAACATTGGCTTATATGAAGAAAATTACCATAAAGCTGAATAGTCATAATCCCTGGGCAAAGCAACATCAACACAGCAATTTCTGTACATGAGCAGGACATCTTCATGTGTGAAATGAGTAAGGATGTGGCCTGGACACTCAGGACACTGGCATTGGGAGATCAGCCATAAAATTCACTATCTTACCAGCACATCAGGGTGGAAACATTTTTCTGCCATAATTGAAGTAGCCTTTTCTTAAATGGCAAAGTGGGATGTGTGCGGAATTTTGCTGCAGAAAGTAGAAACAGAGTCTCTCTGGGTGGAGGAGACTGCAGAGCTCTGAACCTTGGGATAAATCCCTTGTTAGACTCTCAGGCTGGTGAGACTACCTGGACATCTTAAGAGTAGAAGGATTCAAGCAGCCCCTATTCCAGGTCCAGGGTGTGCTCATGGAAGCAAAGGGTGTCTTTGCAGTGTACCTTAGTCCCTTGAAATGCCACAGAGGCCAAGTTACATCTTGATTCCTGCGTGTGCCTGCTTGCTCTGCACCATTCCACGAGGACAAGGTGAGCTCTTCGCCCCAGACAGCTGCTTCACAAGCTACTGCCTCTCACCAGGGGGATGAGCAGGGCTGGTTGGGATGAATCGTGTGAATCCTCTGCCATGTGTGGCAAAAAGCCTGAAGCACAGCTGTCTGCAGCTCACCCATCCTTCCTGCTCTGGAGGCCGTGCTTTCTGTAAGTGTAGGGATGGAAAGACTTAATCTAGTGTAGGAAAGGTCAATAGATATAAAGGGAATAGAAAGTCCCCATCTCTAGCAAGTTAGACTGACTTTAAAGGAGGAGGGATTTGTGGTTTGTTTTCCTTTTTTCTTTTCAAAAGATCAAGAGAAATGGCAATAGCCCATCAGTAAACCACATTTATTTGCAACTAAGGTAAGAGAGATATGATGGATACGTACTATGTAACTCAGGAATTTTTCTCCTTAATCCTAGAAAAAACAGCTCGCAGAAACCAAGGGACATAGTTCAGGTGCTCATTTTCCTTTGGCTGAGACTGAACATGTGGCTCACAGAGGCTCCTCGTGTTTTCCTCCAGGTAAAGGAGGATGTGGCAGCCATCAGAGCAGAAGAGTGTGTGGGGCAAGGCAAGAGCAGGACAGCTTAGTAAGAACTGTCAACAGCTTGGAGGCAGGCTGTCTACACCTACCTGCAGGTGCAGCCCTGCCATCCACACCTGCAGGCACACGCAGCCCTGCCATCCATACCTGCAGGCACACGCAGCCCTGCCATCCACACCTGCAGGCACACGCAGCCCTGCCATCCACACCTGCAGGCACACGCAGTCCTGCTGTCTACACCTGCTGTCTCCACGTCCATCCAGTGAAAGATCTGGGCTATAAACAGCTGCCCACTGTGGACAAGCCCAGGGAACTCCCTGGGAGGGGCTGGCCAAGGTGTGGATACAGTAGCTTTTCTTTTTTATCTTTTTTCTCCTTCACATTTTAGTTTTTTAAAATCATTTTATTTTTTAAAACAATTTTTCCACAGGTTATTGGGGTACTGGTGGTGTTTGGTTACATGACTAAATTCTTTAGCAGTGGTTTGTGAGATTTTGGTGTACCCCTCACCCGAGCAGTATACACTGCACCCTATTTGTAGTCTTTTATCCCTTGTCCCCTTCTACCTTTCCCCCCAAGTCCCCAAAGTCCATTGGAGCATTCTTAGGCCTTTGTGTCCTCATAGCTGAGCTCACACATATCAGTGAGAACATACAATGTTTGGTTTTCCGGTCCTGAGTTACACCTAGAATAATAGTCTCCAGCCTCGTCCAGGTCGCTGTGAATGCCTTTAATTCATTCTTTTTAATGACTGAGTAGTATTCCACTGTGTATATGTACCACAGTTTCTTTATCTACTTGTTGATTGATGGACATTTGGGTTGGACCCACTACAGGATTTTTTTGTTTGTTTGTTTTTAAGCTTCTCTGACCTTCCCTGGTATGTGACAAGTAGGCTTTCAGGAGAAAATCAAAAGCATAGCTTCCCAATAGGAAATCAAATATTTCACCTGAGTTCAGAACTTAACATATTCAGAGCTCTGGTGTGTGTGAAGTAGGTGGGAAAAAAAAGTAGTTAATACAAACTATTTGTTATTGATGTGCCAGCCAGATGCACCTCTTGTAGTAGAATTCGTGTCTTCAGTTTTGATGATCAAAAGGCCCAGGTACACTAGATCTGCTTTCTAAACAGGAGAGTAGACTAGTCACACTCCTATTTCAAAAAGTACCTGCTTTGTACACTTGCTTTGTGCCTTCCATTGTCACAGTTGGGGCATGTCTAAAAAAAAAAACTGTCATCCAGTTACTGATCCTATTATAATGTGAGAACACCTTCCTTCAGATTTTAATGTGGATTTGCCAACATCCTTGGTCTGACATTTTCCGTAAATGTCAAATGCCAGCATTAGTCAGCCTTGCTTAATATTATATAGAAAAGAGATGTGATGGCTTTTATTTACACAAATATTTTAAATGTTATTACTTTTCTTTCTCTGAGTTTTCCTTGCAAGTTTATTTGCCCTGCATTCCTCTTCAGTGGAAATGTGTCTAACTGGTTGTTAGAATCTGTTTTAAATGGGGTCGTAATATGGGAGAAAATGAGGAAATCAAATCCCAAAGCCTGCTCCTTAAGTCTGGAACATCTTAGTTGGGTGAAGGCCGTGAATGGGAATGAGAATGTGAAGAGAGGAGACACAGAGCCATTTCTTTGGAGACAGAAATTGCTTCCCTGTAAGTGTCCACCCAACCTGACGGACCTTGTTGTCCACCCAACCTCCAACCTTGTTGGAGATGTTCTGGGTCACGGTCTGACTCCTGCCCAGATAAATCACTGTCTCAGGAATACCTTTGGTGGAGCTTTTCTGAACAACCTTAAACTTCAAACTTGAATAAATGCTTCCCCACACTCCTGTCATCCCCTCAAAATAAAAGTAAGTGCAGTTTTTCTAAGAAGTAACGTGACAGGTCTGGCAAACAAATGTTTTTACTCATATGACATAGTGAGGCATAATTAATCTTTATCCTGAAAGAGGGTTTTCAGATGTGCAAAGTGACAAGACTATTTATTTCTCGGAACCGAGTGTGGTGGTGGTGCCTGCAGTCCCAGCTACTCAGGAGGCTGATACAGGGGGATTGCTTGAGTCCAGGAGTTCGAGGCTGCAGTGAGCTATGACCACACCACTGTACTCCAGCCTGGCAGAGGGAGACCCTGTCTCTAAAAAAAAACAAAACAAAACAAAAAAAATACTGCCCCTGGTCTGGAATTAGGTTTTGTCACAGTGGAAAGGCAGACCAAGTTTCCATAAGCTTTATTCTCCTTTTTCAAAATATGTGTCTCTTTACTATCTACTATTTACTCAGTATTAAGGGATTTAATTTCTTTGCAAATATTTCCTTTCATTGAAAACCATCCTATCCCCCAAAGGGTTACTTTGCTCAGAACTAACTAGCAGTGAGTGACCAAAAAATATTGTATTGTTTTTTTCACTAAGCTTTATAATTTTTTTTTTCTGAGACTTTTGTTTTCTTTACATTTTTGTGTATGGAAAGACAAACCTAATGTGCTTGACCTAGGCTAAGAGTCTGTCCTGGAAAGAATTTTTACTTCCTAGAAGTAAAGGGCTGATGGGCAGGGGAAGGCGGTTGGCTTGACTGGACACTCAAAGAAGAAGTTGTCCTCAATGCAAACGAGCTTGAGCCTGGATTCACCTTCTGTTCTTGGCAAAACGTTTTGTCATGGGACTATGGGGTGACTGGTGCCACCTCGTGGAAAGTTCCAGAAAGACACTGGAAGATGCATTGGAGGTCATCATTCCCTTACTCCTCTGAAATCTCAGGACTGGAAGACACCACAGTGAGTTTATTCTTTTGCCTCTTGGCCTGTCCTGAAATAGTCCAGACACATGAGAATCTCTGATGCTTTAAAAGATTTTAGAGAGTAACATTGGCTAACCATTAGCGGGAGCTCGTGCCAAAGTTTAATAATAATAATAACAAAGTTAGCCAATGCTTATTAGGTGTTTGTCATGTTCCAGGCACTGTTTTCAGTGCTTTTCCTCTGTTCGGTCCTCATGACTACTTTCTGAGGTAGACACTTGCATCCTCTCTATTTTACCAATGAAGAAACTGAGACAGAACAGTGCGAACATTGCTCAGGGTTATTCAAAAAACTATAAAGTGTGAATCTTTGAGGCAGGATTTGAACCAGGGCAGTCAGAATCCAAGGGTGTGCCCTCAATCACATCCTACTTCCTGAAACTCAATTCTTGTGCATAAATATTTCCTTGGCATTAGATAAAATTCTCCTTTTCAGATTAAACCCCTAATTACTTGTAGAAATAGATAAACCCCCATGAACATTCTCTGTTAATAATTGCTTCTCAGTAGAGTACAGAGCACTGGGTATGCAGGATGTTTAATGATAAAAATTATATGACAATCTAAGAAAGTCATAAGTGTTTGAGAAACCCAATCAGAATTTTATATATATTGTTGACTAAATCAAACTATGAGTCCAGAAAATGAAAGGGAAGAGGCAATTAATGTATTTGGAAAGTAGAATGCTGAAGTGTGTGCAGCAGTGAGCGTTTGGAAATCAGAAAGGTGTAATCATGATATAACAGCAGAAAGAATTAAGGCTGTCTCAGAAAATTGAAGAAAAAATGGAAAACAAGTCTGAGAAAATGAAGAATGGGGATAAAGAATGTGCACGATTATGCATTCGTTGTTCTATAATCTGAAGCATGATTTTATGAGAAAATAATAGCATACTAATGTAAAGAAGAGCAAACTAGTTTTTCAAAAACACAAGTTTAAATCATTTAAAATAACTTCTAGCTTTTCTCAGAAAGACTGTCTAAATATTTTAATGAATGCAATAATATTTATGAGACTACTTTGAAAGTATATTACAATATTATGACAAATATTACTCTTTAGCAAATGCAGAAGTGGCAAATTTCCCCTTTCCCAGAATGTAATATGGAGAAAGTTAAGAGTACATGTTGGACTCTGGAATGCACCCGTGATCCCCGGTCACGCTGCGCTAATCCTCATATTTTGTCCTTTAGCAAGACACAGAGGACTTCACGGAAGTAGAGAAAGCCCTCAGACACTGCGGTTTTTAAGGTTCCTCATTGTTAAAGTTAATATATATGAGAACAAGTTTGCAAATACTGTAACATTTTAAGTGTTTATGTTTAATATATTAAGGCTCTATGCTTTTACAATTCATACATAAATTAATTGTAACATTCATTCATAAATGAATTGTAACCCTATCTATAACATGATTTGTAGATATCATGCAAAGGCTAATTGGGAGTCTTTTATGAATGCAGGGCTAACGTCAGATCATCCTAATGGACCGCGATGGCATTCATAGCATGAGGGAGCATTGAGATTCCATCCTAAGAGGTTAATCAGCTGCCTGTTCTCCCACAGCCAGCTTAAGAGTCTAGCTCTTTCTCCTTGGTTGTAATTTTTGACCCCCTAAATTAAAGCCTAGAGATGCTCCTTAAATATGGCAGGGGAAGCCTCTTTCCAAAGGAGTTCCAGAAAGAATGCTGTAAGGGTGGGTTGTGTTCTAGGTGGCTGAACAGTGAAAGCTGAATGAGCCATTCAGCTTTCCAAGCTCCTAGAATAACTGAGCGCTATGGAATAATTGTTAAAAGTTTTGCTGAGGAATTAATGTTTGAGGAAGACAGTTAAGTCAGTGTTTTATTAAGAACCATGTTCTCAGTTGGATGTAGCAGAGCTACTTGGGGGTGGGGCAAAGGGAGGAAGCTTCAGCAGGTGCACTTCAGGTGCCTGCCGTAGCACCGACAAGTTCCAGTGCCGTTTTATCAGTTTGGCCTAAGACTGTGCTCCATACACAAATTTCATTACCATATTTTTCTAAAATCATTTGTCTAAGGAAATGTTATCCGTCCTTTCAAAGCTTCATGTATGAGTTAGAACATCACAGAACAGTATATTCCGCGTAGTTTAATTCATAATAGTCAGAACAACAGAAATGTTTATCAGTGGATAAACAGATAAACACATTGTGGTATACTCATACGATGGGGTAATGCTCAGCAATAAAAAGGAATGAACTGTGAACACATCTTAAGAGCATGCATGCATTCTCAGGCATTATGTTGAGTAAAAACATTCCCAAACAAAAGACCGTATACTGTTATGATTCCATTTATAATGACGTTCTAAGGGCAAAACTAAGCTATAATGATAGATGCTTTGGGTAAGAGAGTGAAGAGGCATAAAGAACCTCTTTGAGTGATGCATACATTCTATTTTTAATTGGTTGTGGCTACATTGATGTTTCCATTTGTCAAAACCCATCAAATCATACACTTGAAATCTGTACATTTTACTCAATGTAAAGTATCTGTCAATTAAAAGAATGAGAAAGAGGAACAATAAACCTGGAGTATTTTTACCCATTAGGAAAACCTTCAGACTATGGTAGTTTAATATCATATCTTCAAGCATTAGGTATGGACTGACTTAAGAAATGTTTGTATGAAGATGATTTATGTATTTTCTGCAAGAGCCTTTTGCAGGGTTATTGTCAGTCATGGTATTCAGTGTTCCTGTGCAGATCTGCAGAAGGCATTTCCAGTATCTCCCTTGATGAATTGCTATGTTTCCTCTTCAAAAATGATAGTAAGTGCACAGTTCATCAAATTTCTTTTTTGTTCTTTCTTCTGGACACATCTGCTCTAAATTCACCGTTTCATGAATGCTGCTATCCTTAGCACACTTACCCAGGCCCCAGATTTTTTTCTTTGATTCTATACTTAGCACAAGCGTGCCCTGCTGCCTTCCAGGCAGCTCCACCTAGAAAAGTAACCTAGTCCCCCAGTGCTTCCTGGAAACATTTTCCCTGTTGCAGAATGGATTTAGGAATGTTTTCAGCCTAACGTGTGAGACTCCTGCTCTCAGGGTTCAGTCTGAGTTATTCCACAGGCTTCAACGTTTGACCTTGGTGGACAAATAAGTGGCTGCAAACCTCCTTTCCATCCCCTGTTGAAAATAACCACAATGAGAAAGCCGATGCTGTCATCCCTTACATTTTATGATGCTTACTTTCTAATTCTGTGTAGATGCCATGCTAAATATCGCCCTACCTTTAGAGTGTGTGCAGCCTTTATGTAGAAAAAGGACGATTTTGTTTTCTGATTCGAGTTTACTTTTCACCTCAACTTCATAGTGAATGTGCAGTTCTATGGCTTTTCTCATGCCCGTAGAAAACCGAAATGAGTTGCCACTGCATTTGTGTGGAAGCATGACTAAAAGAGGCCAGTGAATCATCTTGAATTTATGATTGTTCCCCAGGTAACCTATAACTGCTTGTGATTCCCGTTGTGCAAGCCCATTTAAAGGCAGTCGAGTTACATCTAATCAGTGAAAGATCACGTCTGTCATATTTAAGTAACTCCAAAACACTCTCTTTTTTAAAAAAAAAAAAAATGTGTAAGAGTATATGTACTTCTATACAATAATAAAGCAGTTTGATAACTTCCCCAACTTTTTTAGGAAAAAAGCTTTCATTTCTGGGGCTAAATTTTTTTCTTCTATGGATGTGTTTTTAAACCTGGTTCTTACACTATAGTGAGAAGATCTTTAGAATATGCCTCCATTTTTCATTCTTGTGTTTGTGAAACAGTGAGGATATACAATTTTATGTCTCAGTTTTTGACTTGGTCTTGGGGAAATCTGTTTTGTTTCCATACTGCGATTGTTTCCATATTGTTATCATCAGCAATTGCATTCCCAGTGGCCGTTTGTCACTCAATTTTACATGCACTTTGTTTCAGAAAGAGAAAACATGCTTTCTGAATTGAATTCATGGCATTTAAAGGGCGAAGTTTTTAACTTTTTAAGAGAATCCATACAAAACGATCAGTTTCCGTCATTGTTTCACATACTGCCAGTAACAAGAGATTCAACATGGTCTTGGTGTGACTCAGTCATCTGTCTGCAGTTTCATGGTGGTCACAAATCTTCGTGGGTTCGGGGCTGTGCTTTGATTCTGCCTCCAGTGAAATATTTTATACATTTTCTGGACTTCAAAAAATAGATATTAGAAAATTCAATTGGAAATAAATTTGTGCTTTCCAAATGTATGAACAAATTTAAATGTAATTTTATTTTAAAACAATTTACTACCTATATATTGCGGTATTTTCTATTCTTGCTAAAGTCACTGTGGCAAGTAGGTTTGTAACTCATTGTTATTCAAGCCAGTTATTGTTTATGTGTTTAAAAGTCCTAAGATACCAAAGTATAGATGTTGTAAATCCTTTTACCTAAAGACTCCATTCATGTTTTTCTTTTTTTTTTTTTTTTTTTTTTTTTTTGAGACGGAGTCTCGCTCTGTCGCCCAGGCTGGAGTGCAGTGGCCAGATCTCAGCTCACTGCAAGCTCCGCCTCCCGGGTTCCCGCCATTCTCCTGCCTCAGCCTCCCGAGTAGCTGGGACTACAGGCGCCCGCCAACGCGCCCGGCTAGTTTTTTGTATTTTTTTAGTAGAGACGGGGTTTCACCGTATTAGCCAGGATGGTCTCGATCTCCTGACCTCGTGATCCGCCCGTCTCGGCCTCCCAAAGTGCTGGGATTACAGGCCCATTCATGTTTTTCTAACTATTCTATTAATGTCTTCTGTAACAAGAAAACCCAATTCTGAATAATGCTTTGTATTTAGTTGTTTCTTGAGTCTCCATTAAACCAGAGGAAGTCCCGTGTTTGTGCTTCATGACCTTGACACTTGAAAAAAGTACAGGCCTGTGATTTTGTATAAAGGTCTTGAATTTGAGTTTGATTTTTTTCTTTAATGATTGAATTCAGGCTCTGTATTTTTGGCTCTAAGATTATAGCATTGATGCTGTGTGATTCTCACTGCATCCCATCAGGTGACATGTGACATCAATTTGTCATGTCACTGGTGATGTTAACTTCGATTACTTGAATAAGGCAATATTTGCTGGGTTTCTGCAGAATGAGGTTACTATTTTCTCCTTCAAAATTAATAAGCATTTTATTGGAAGAGATTTTGAACTTACGTAAATATACTCTGTTTCATTCAATTTTATCCACTAGTTTTAGCATTCATTTTTGTTTCTTCTCCGAATTATTTTTAAGTGATTGTCAAATGGCGATTTCTAATTCTGCCATCCCTCTACACTTATAAGTTAGTTTTCTGTTGTAAGGAAAAGCTTCCCTTCTCCCTATTCATTTATTCGCTCATTTATTTATATCACTGTGAGTTCCTATTTTATTAAATAAGAAAAATGTACCACTATCATTATTCATTTGGTGATCAGATTGTTTCAGTTTAAGTTATGGGAGGCCCCAGCTAGCTGGCTTCCAAACACCCCTGTCATTCTTTGAACACATCTTTACTTTCTGGGGTAACAAGATTTTCCAGGTTCATCTTGTATTTTATGCCTCAGCCTGGATTCAACAATTTCTTTGAGAAGCCCTGTTTCATGGAGTTTAGGAGTCAAGATCTGGACACCTGGTATGTTCTGTGCGACTGGATGTTGGTGCTGCCAGATGCTCTCAAGAAACAGAGCCACGAAATGTATCTAGGTATATACACACGTGTGTATTTTAAAACATGCACACACACACACTTACTTCTATATTTATTTCTGTATTATCTATCAATGAAAAACCATGAAGTCACACTGATATATGCAATTCTAATCAAATTCTAAGCACTATAGGGCTTATTTTAGCTCTCCTCCTTTTCAGATTTGTAACTCTGTTTCCAGGCAGTGAAATACATGGCTCCCATTGGCCTTAATCCAATCATTTATTTGATCAGTCTACCTGAGTACAGTATCCTTCTGTTTCCTCTCTTGGCCACATGTCTCATGCAGGCCACCGTGATTAATTCTTGCTTCCATATGCACTAAACCATTGGCCTTTGGTGTAAATTCCTTCCCATTGTCTGTCTGTCTCTCTCTCTGTCTACACACATACACACCCGCGCCCACACACACACACACACACTAGATTACCCCATGGGTGAGATATAATCATAAACTAATCTGACACAAATTAAATGGACAGGTATCTTCAATTAGTGAACAAGTTAAAGACCATAGCGATAAAAATGACTATTCTTCCTTCTTTTAAGATGAAATTCGCCGGGCGCGGTGGCTCAAGCCTGTAATCCCAGCACTTTGGGAGGCCGAGACAGGCAGATCACGAGGTCAGGAGATCGAGACCATCCTGGCTAACACGGTGAAACCCCGTCTCTACTAAAAATACAAAAACTAGCCGGGCGAGGTGGCGGGCGCCTGTAGTCCCAGCTACTCGGGAGGCTGAGGCAGGAGAATGGCGTGAACCTGGGAGGCGGAGCTTGCAGTGAGCTGAGATCCAGCCACTGCACTCCAGCCTGGGCGACAGAGCGAGACTCCGCCTCAAAAAAAAAAAAAAAAAAAAAGAAAGATGAAATTCCTCTTCAAATAATGACAATATTTAAATATAAGTTAATTCTTTCTTATTAAAAGTCATCTACCCGATTACCTGCAATACGTTTTCCTAATACTGAAAATTCACTGATGGGTTTTCAATTTTTGAAAAGATAAATTTAAAGCTACTGGTTTTTCACAAAGGCAATTTCCTTTTTCCATTAAAATATCTGAAAGCACAAGAGATTCACATGATGCAAGGAAGATAAAAACCCTGTCAACAAATAATACAAAGTTTTGCAAGGTGTTTGCATAAGGCAAATGATATTATGCAAATGCCTAAGCCAAACCTTTACATCAGCAGAGAACACTGTGTATATATTTGCTGGAAAATGTATTGAAATGCACGGAGTTGCTAGACAACACATGGAATTGCCATATTGTTGTCAAAATCTGAGGTACGGCGTTGTAAGGAGTTTGCTTGCAGGCTATGGCTTTACTATTTCTCTGTGATTAGTTGTTTCTCAGTGCCTACATTGCTCTACTCTGTGAGCCAATATTTGCATTTACATTACAGACCACAGCGTGAAGGATGTTTCTTATTAGCGAAGCATCTATTTGATTCTTCATTGCTCTGTAGCTTGTATCATGATTACAAGGAAGTTGAAGCTGCACGACTGACACACCACAATGTATTTATGACCCCTTCTTCTTTTGTGTTTACTTTTCAAGATTGTTTATGAAATCGATGGCCCAGGAGAGAGAGGGCATCCTAAATGCTGTAGGACCACAATTAATGTGAGAAGTGTAATTGTTGACTGGGCTCTTAAAAGCTACTCTCTGCCAATATGCTTCGGTCTCTGCTCCTAGTCCCAGACTTGCATTTAGCTTTCAGACATTCTAGCAATTAGACCATGGAGATTTTATATACCTAACAGTTCAACTCATTAATTCAACGAGTGTAATAGATCCTTGGCATGTTTGGATTGAAATTTTGGACAGATAGCAAGTGCTCTCAAGTAGATTTTGCTTTAGGACAAATTTGAATCTGTCAGGCTGTGTGTGCGGTTTGTGTGTGGAGCCTGTTGCTTACTGGTGAGTCTGCCCAGCGGACCCTGGAGCCTGCTGCTCAGCTTAGTGGCATTGTTTACTTCTGGTAATTGTGGTAACGGTTACATGGGAAAGGACATGCTTAGCGGTATTCTCAAGTTTCAGGATTCACAGAGCTTTTCTGTCACTTGTTAAGGTCAATGATCCAAAACTGTAACACTTCATCTAATTCCAACAGTGTTTGGAACCGGTGGATTACAGTTGTAATTGTTGCTAAATTGGGATGTTGCCTTCTAGTTAGTGATTAGGCATTTGTTCTTTCCCTCCCTCCCTCCCTCCCTTCCTTCCTTCTTTCCTTCCTTCCTTCCTTCCTTCCTTCTTTCTCTCTCTTTTTTATTTAATATGGCTGTTGATCTGTAATCTATGATTTTATATTCCAAAGAATCTTTTATCATCAATCTTCCTCCCTCATTTATTCAAGACAATGTTTTCTTTATGCTGTAATCAATCTTTAGTGTGTGTGTGTGAGTGTGTGTGTGTGTATGTATGTGTGCATGTATATATATATATATATATACACACATATTCTGAAGAATCACGTATATTCTTTTATGTTTGTTCAGTGTTTTCATCTCCGCTCTTGTTTGGTGCTTGCTTTGGTTTCTATTTTTATAACCGTATTTAATTCCAGCATTAGTTAGCTGGGTTGTCATAGTGTAACAAGAGTCAGAAAGACCTGGGCTGAAAATCAGCTCTGAAAACCACTGTCTGTGTCTCTGTATATCTAAAACCGGTGATAAGAGTACCTATTTCAATGGTTTATTCTATGTATTGAAAGAAATAACAGTATAGTGCTCATCCCAAACCAGTTGTACAGTTAAAAAGAAAGTTAGAATATAAATTCTAGAAGTGCTAAGATTTTCACTAATGTTCACAAGCACTTACTACAGTCCCTGGCACACAGGAAGCACTCAATAAATACCTCAATGGTTGCTGTTCTTAGGCTACTATAGCCCTCCCCTCAATGCTTTGAAGATGAAAGATAAAAGAAATATCTATAAAGTACATAATAAAAGATCTGACATAGAGTATTTCATTTTGCTAGAAATATATTTGCAGGAGCTTGTCATTCTGGTCAGTGATAGGTTTAGATAGCGTTCTTGAGAAAACATCATCAGAAAGGCTAACAGTCTTTTGTTTCATCCTTCTCAGGCATCCTATTTTCATTGGTGGTGATGCTGTATGTCATCTGGGTCCAGGCAGTGGCTGACATGGAAAGCTACCGAAACATGAAAATGAAGGACTGCCTGGATTTCACCCCTTCTGTTCTGTATGGCTGGTCATTTTTCCTGGCCCCAGCTGGAATATTTTTTTCTTTGCTAGCTGGATTACTATTTCTAGTTGTTGGACGGCATATTCAGATACATCACTAAATCAACTTGTTGCCACGAGTATTTTCTTGAGAGATTTTAAAACAGGGAATACTTTTTTTCCATTTTGTTTCATTGATCCCAGCATACAATTAGTAGATATAACTTTTTAGTTGCTATTCAAATTAATCATTTTACTAAGATTTTCTTCAATAAGAAGGTCCTAGAATCTCTCCAGATACTAACAAGCCTCCATCTTGTTTAAGTGCTGTCAAGGACCTAGGTCTTTAGGGAATAGATAAACAGGTCTCCCTTTCATTGAACGTGTTAGAGTTCATGCAGGTCGCAAAGGCCTGATAATAGCTTAATACCATGGCATGGGGAAAATCTAGATAGATTTGGCTTAAAGCCTCCTTGGCTTTCACTTCTGCTAATTAAAAAAAAAAAAATCTTTGAAGAATAATTAAGAATGGGCAAGGTTGTCAGAAAATGTATTTCGTTTCTTCTCCACATGCATAATATCCACATACACATTCACTGGCTCTTGTGAGCAAATGAATTTAAAAATAGACAGCAGTTGTTCTCATTGGTGGGAGCCATGTACTCACCAGTTAAAATGGGCCACAACAAACAAGACTGAGAGCATGTACTTATCTTGCTTTTTCACCAACAGTGGTTTGGTTACCTAGTTTTATTCACTTAATTGTGCATGCTTACATAAACTTTAAACTACATTTAAAACTAACTAGTCTGCATACCAAATTATATATAATCTAGATTGACTTTTTATGAACTTAAAGTGAGTTAATTGTATAATGTAATATTGTTTAAAATACATAAAAACCAAGCATGTCAGCTTGATCCATAATTCTATTTGATATTTTAAAATTCTCATTTTAAAATTGTATTGCTAACGCTCAGCATGTGAAAATTTATTGATAAAACGTGATTTTAATATTTTTTAGCTATAAACTTTCAAGATACTTCCATATGAGGGTTATAATAGCCCTGCTTTATTAAAGACCATAAAATATTAACTTTCCCCAAGATGTTATGGGTTCCAGTTCTTCTGATCATTTGATTCCTTTAATTACTGTCCCTCAATTTCTTCATCTTTACAATAGGTATATTAACATTTACAGATCGACTGTTTCCTTTCACCTCCTAGAAGAAACTTTACGTGGGGAAAGATAATTCTGTATTATTCAGTAGCATAGACTTTTTGTATATCAAAGATGTTCATTTGGCACTAATGTTGATTGAAATCAGATCCATCTGAGATGCCTAGCTTGTATTTGCATTCTGGAAGTTTCCATCGCAGGGGAGCTCGGCAGGGTATGTGAGCTTTGTTGGAGGTACGGTGTTTCATTCTGCAGCTGTTGTGAGGACAGACAGGCATGGCCTACAGGCAAAAAAAGTCACCACCTAGAAGATGCTCTGGGATAGAGGAACTGCCCCTTTTCAGCAGCTCCTCCAGTGCCGTGGGAGAGGTGATCCCGGTCTTCTCTGTACATCTTGTGCTTTTCCATTAAGACTTGTTCCAGTGGGAAGGAGCTTTGGAAAAATTGCAAAGGTCTGAATCATGAGGGCATTTTCATGACAGGACTTGCCAATAATAATAATAATAATAATAAAGCTTCAGGGGTCTAACTGGTTTCTCAAGTCATTTCAATACTATCATAAACGTTTTTGTGGTACTTTCCTTTGTCTTTCACTGTTTCATTTTTATATTGCTTCATTTGCTTCTTTGCTTTTGGCTTGGTTATTAGAAAAAATAATTATGAGGCCTGCTCTGCACGTTGACTGTGATGTTAAGTTATGGCATGCCATTAAGTTTTCCAGACGATGCTGGATGTATCTGATTAGTTCATGTCAACTGTAAATACAATTCTTTTTTGTAGTACTTTGGAATAGAGCCTTTTTCTGGTGTACTGTATGCCATTTAAGTTTCACATACAAGCTGCTTTCAGCAAAGGCTTGAATATTTATAAATTTCAGATGGTTATCCTCACTTTATAGTACACTTATGTGGCTACCATATATTTTTCATATGACAATTGGCTGCATAGCTGATGTGTATGACACTTTTACACAGATTTGCACTTTGGAAGTATTTTATAGTTGTAATGCATCAATCAAATAAATTTCTAGCACATTTCTTGATCAGTTTACCAGCAACCCTCTGAAGGAATGACCGTGAGTTGTGATTGCTATGTCAATGAGTGAAATATACTTTAAAATGGCAGAGATATATAGTACATTATTGTAGCAACCTTATATCTGATTTGAGATACTGTGTTGCCAGACATCCATGTTATGTTTATTTCTCTATTGGTTGTATTTATTAATTTTTAGAAGCCTTTAAACTGTGTTAGAATCTTTTTGAAAAGTGTTGATTTTGCATCATAAAGTTTCACTTTAACAAATAGGATATCTTTTCAGTTACACTTTTAGAAAGAGTGAATAAAAAGGGCAGTGAGTTATGCTCTTGGACTTGGTGAAAGCTATCATCTCTCCATATTGTATTTGTTCAGCTGGTTTAATTCACTCAGGTGGATGATTGCATATACATTGGAACTGGCCGGAGAGACTGTACAGAGAAATTTAATGATCATGTACAATTTGAGGGTTCATGGTAGGGCTTTCTAAAAAAGTAATATCAAGTGTGCTGTTAGTGTTCATTTGGTCATTTTTATTACTAATCTATAAATATATTTATTAAATTTGAAGATTAAATGGAATTATAAAGGAATATATTGGAGGAAGTGTCACTGTTGGTAATGCTTCATCTATTAATTTATCTGTCTATCATCAATATATACGGGTGCATGCCTCTGTATATTTGTGTGTATGTAAGTGTGCATGTGTATTATACATTTGGGTAGAAAGAGATAAATTGAATGGTATAAATCAATACATTTGAGCTAAGCAAATTTTAAGAAATCAGTTTTCTTTGGAGAACAGCAATCTATTATTGTTGTTTCCCTGAGTGCCACTTTAACTGTTTCACTCAACGGATAGTGGTTTATTCGTTCAACATGTACTTTGACTTCTGTTTTCTTAAAAGTAACCACGTTGGACTTACAAAGAGACTTAGAATGTCAGAGGTGTATAGGCAAATATTGGATACCAGTAAAATTAGCTGAATGTAAGTCTGAAGATCGGTGGAATTGTGAGAAAGACCAATGGTGATGGGGTTACATTGAAGGAAATATAAGATGAGCTAAATCAAAACCAGATTTGATTTTTGTGGGACTCCACCAGAAATGGAAACTCATGAGCAATAGATGAAACAGAAAACTAAATTTTTATTGATTGTATGAAGGAGTTCAATATATGGAGACATTTCCTCCGTGATGATCAAGGGTAAATGGAGAAATTCCAATCAGAATGTAGGATGACAATACCTTAGATATGTTAAAAACCAAGGAGGATAGGGATATACTATCTTTCATATTATAATAAGCATAAAGTTAGCAAAGGGTCATTTAATGTGGTTAGCAGGGAAGACAGGAAAGAAAGAAGGGAAAACATACAGTTACAGATTATACTTTCTGAACTAACTCCCCAGAGCAGGCGTTAGGGGCTCTGTCTGCAGATCAGTGAGACAAACCTGGACTAGCCTGTGAGAGTGGGATGTATCAGAGACAGCAAGTCTGGAACGACAGTGGAGACACCCTAAGAGACCCACTCAGCTTTTTGAAAGATCATCCCTCCTGCCCATAGGGTTCAGCTATGACTGAAAAATTGAAGGGGCAATTGGACAGTTGAACTTTATAAATGATCCACTTCCAGATGTAAGGAATCATATGATATACCTAATAATTCTATTTAATCCTATCTATCTATCTGTCTGTCTGTCTATCTATCTATCTATCTATCTATCTATCTATCTATCATCTATCTATATATATAAGTTATACAGTTAACTTGATCTCTATATAGATAGATACTCTCTATGTCTATACATTGTCTATATAAGTAACTAAATTAGAACAATTTGGATTCTTCAAATGATGATGGTTTTCCTAGTTCACTCAAATGACAGGATGGTTTACCTTGGGCTTATGAAATAGGCATGGTTGAAGTAATTGGTATCCTGCACAGATTCTGCATATTTTGCAGATAATTTAGGGAAGGAGAGGGCTCACTGGGATAAAATAAGTGCACATGCAGCAAAGATTTTAATATTCTCATTCTTCTGGATGTCTAGGAATTACAGTGACATAATTCACTGAAAATATAGGATAGTTCTCTTTTTATATGACAATTCACTTTTTCTTTTCTTAGCATTTTTTCCCATTAATTCTAAAGAGAGACTGCCACTGTTAAAAAATTCACCAATGCTTGCACATAGTATTGATGTTAGAAACTACCTAAATGAATAGATATTTAAACAACATAGACTACAAAAGAATGATGTGTAAAGAATAATGCTTATTGCCTCATGTTTTGGTCTAGCATATATAAAGGCATTATAAGAAATATTGATGTATTGTTTTCATCCCCCGAAAATTCAAGGGAAATTTTTCTCAAAAAATTTTGCAGGTGTGTGTAACTATCTGAAAGATATGTGAAGTAGAAAGTTGGATTAATATGTCTGTGTGTACCTTTAACCACATACCTGGGCATGTATCTGTATATATATGTCTGTGGTATGCATGTATATGTATATATGGATTTGGATAAAACTGTATACATATGTTTGTGTGTACACATATAGAACTGTATACACACATGCCTATATATGTCTGATTGCACATGCATGCACATATATGTACACATAATATATGTGTATGTATGGAAAAATATTTTATATACTATAGTGTATACATGAATGAATAGAAGAAATGCTTACATTATATTATATGTGCATATACACATATCCAAATATTTGTCTCAGGCATTCCCAAACTCTTAAGTTTTGCTGGAAAGGAGGGCATATTTTATCTTTCCGCTATTGCATGCTTGTTGCAGTGGTGAGTGAGGATTGGGGCAGACAATAAGTGCTGCCATGGCCTTCTCTTGCTTGGATCCAGAGCATATGTGGTGATGCGTATGCAATGAGTTAGTCATGTTTTCCCTGTAAATGCCAGTGGCCATGATTGTGTCTTTGAACATGTTCTGCACACCACCTGGCAGTCGATAGCTGTCACTAAGTATTTATTTAATAGTTATAAACCTTTTTGGGCAAAATGATTTCTTTCTAAAGCCGCATGTCTTGGTTGGCTTATTCTTTTAATCCCCTTGCTGAAGATTATACTGATTGGTTCCCTGTCAACTCCTTATTTGAGTCCCCTGAAGGGAGGCTTCTAGGGTGTTGCGTGGAAGGTGATGAGCCTGTGTTTGGAGAGCTGACTTCAAATCCTTGATTTTAAACTTGCCATTTGCCAAATCATTCTACTTCACTTTGACTCAGTTTCTTCATCTGAGACGCTCACTAGTTTATTGAACAAACAACAATTGCATACGTGCTACTTGTCACAAATGGCACTCGATGTTAGATACATATTACTGAACAAAACAGACAATGTCTTTTTATTCTTCAAACTAAGATCCAGCAAGGGATACAGAGAACAGACGAGTGAGAAAAATAACTTTGACTTTATCAATTGTGATAAATCCTCTAGGGAAAAATGCATAACAGACTAATGAGAGGTGAAACCATGCTTGTTGGATAGTAAGAGAAATTCTTTCTAAGGCAAGAATTCTGACTTTTCCAACACACAAAATACGTAAAGGGGTTAACTGGGTAAAAAGTGGAAACAAAAGGATTTAGGGAGAAGGGAGCAAGTGGAAGAAAAGGCCTGAAAATGGAAAAGAACTTGACATGTTCTAGAAATGGCAAGGCAGCTTGTGTGGCTGGCCATTGAAACAGGGAGCTTTGTGGTGAAGTTGCAGAAGCAGGAAGGGCCTAATCATTCCAAGCCCTTGCGTTGTTATAGTATATTTTGAGGGTAAAGTTGAAAAGACTTGCTGTGAATTAGGTAGAGGTTGAGGACAGGGAAGAACCAAGAATGACTTCAGATTTCTAGTTTAAGCAAATGGTTGGATGGAGAAGGCAGGAGGAGAACAGGCTTGAGGGAGAGAGGAATCCATGGTTTATGTTCATGGTGTCCTGTTTGAGGTGCCTGTGACATGTCCACGTTTCAACCCTGGTAAAGAGTTGGATTTCTCAAAGTCCTACAGTGGCCACAGGATGCTGTAGAAGCTGACCCCTTTGCTTACTTCTCCAACCTCATCTACTACTTTTCCCCACACTCACTCTGTGCCTCAGATACGCCAAGGTGCATCCTGACTCAGTGTCCTTGAACATAATGTATAGTCTGCACTATGTTGTCATAATCGAAATCTTTAAAATTAGGCAACTATGACCTGCCTGATTGCACACAGTGATTGATATAGTTTGAGTATTTGTCCCCACATCTCATGTTGAATTATAATCCCCAATGTTGGAGGCGGGGCTTTGTGGGAGGTGTTTGGGTCGTGAGGGTGGATAGCTTGGTGCTATCCTTGCCATACTGAGTTCTCACAAGTTGTCATTGATTAAGTGTATGACACTTCCTCCCCCACTTTCTCTTGCTCCCGCTCAGCCATGTAACATGCCTGCTCCCTCTTTGCCTTCTGCCTTTAGTAAAAGTTCCCTAAGTCCTCCCTAGAAGCTGAGCAGATGCCAGTGCCATGCTTCCTTTGCAGCTTACAGAACCGTGAGCTAATTAAATCTCTTTTCTTTATAAATTACACAGTATCAGGTATTTCTTTATAGCAGGGCAAGACTGGCCTCATACAGTGGTCCCTACTCAGTCTCTCATCTCCTTTAGGTCTTTGTTCAAAAGTTACCTTCTCAGGAAAACATCCCCTGACCATCCTATTTAAAAATAGAGGCCGAGGTGGGCGGATCACGAGGTCAGGAGATCGAGACCATCCTGGCTAACACAGTGAAACCCCATCTCTACTCAAAATACAAAAAATTAGCTGGGCGTGGTGGTGGGCACCTGTAGGCCCAGCTACTCGGGAGGCTGAGACAGGAGAATGGCCTGAACCCGGGAGGCAGAGCTTGCAGTGAACCGAGATGGCTCCACTGCACTCCAGCCTGGGCGACAGAAGCAGACTCCATCTCAAACAAAACAAAACAAAACAAAAAACACTTAAGATAAATGTTTGAGGAGATGGATGCCCCTATTACCCTGATATGATAATTGCACATTGTATACAGGCATCAAAACATCAGGTATATGCCAAAAATATGTGCAACTATTATATGTCAATAAATTTTTAAAAACAGTTAGATTCGGCAGTTAGCTCAGAGGAGCAATGTGGGCCTGGAGGTGCACACTGGGGAGTCATAACATGTAAAGCCATGGCAAAGATGAGACCCCTGAGGAGGAGAGCTAAAGGGGTTGATCCTCTGTGCACTAGAGAACCAAACAGGGGAGGATACGTGGAAGACGGAGCCTGCGGAGAGGCCAGAAATAGACAACGAAGAATTAATGGGAAATGTGATATTGAGGAAACCCAGAAGGAGGATGTTTCGAGAAGTGACTGAGTTTTTCTCTTTCCCAGTGGTGCTGAGGGGATGAGTAGTAGGACAAGGGAAAAAGGTGACCTTTGGAGATGGAAGCGTGGAGGTGGTGGGTGATGGTGACTGCAGAAGTTTTGGTATGGGGTGGGAATGGAAGCCAGATGTGATTGATTTAAAGAGTTAACAGAAGGTAAGAGAGTGGAAAAGGCTGTTGTGCAACTTCTAAAAGCCAACTGTCCTTGAAGCGGAGCAGAGCCATGGAAATGGGTAGAAGAGAATGTGGGATCAAAAGAAAGCATTCTGAAGACCCGAGAAAACAAGGACAAGTGTGTGTACTTTGAAAATTATTTTGTACAAAGAAGTTGATGATGTGAAGAGGACCATGAAAAAAGTGGAGTGTGGAGCCCACCGTATGTGTGGAGAGACGATGGTGTCTGCCCCTCCTCAAAGTAAACACCCAGAATGTAGAAAGCACTCAGTACATTCAATTTGATGGGAAAAAAAAAAAAAAAAGAAGAAGAAGAAGAAGGAGGAGGAGCAAAACCAACCAACCAAACAAAATCCCTGTTGTTCATTTATTATATACTAGTTCCAGCATCAGGTGTTGGGGTCGCCTTTTACAAGCCAAGTGCAATAGTACTCACTGCTCATCCTCAAAGCACAATAATAAGATCCCCGAGAGCCAACACAGTTGAAAGGTAGGTCTTTTAGCCTTGTGAGCAGTAATAGAAGATGACAGCATCTCAGTCTGTCAGGATGTTAGTGTATATCTGGAAGGTTCCATCTTGCTAGTGAAGTTAAATGTTCCCCTGACTTAATTCTCTAGATAAGTATTTGAGAAGGAAATTTAATTTCTTATTGATTTCTGATGGCATGTGGTTTTTAATCTTAGAAAAAATGTGAAGTGTATTTCAATAGCATGTTTTCAACACTAGATTACAGAGTTCTTCCTTTTTTTTTTTTTTTTTTTTTGAGACAGAGTCTTGCTCTGTCGACCAGGCTGGAGTGCCGTGGCATGATCTCGGCTGACTGCAACCACTGCCTCCCGGGTTCAAGCGATTCTCCTGCCTCAGCCTCCCAAGTAGCTGGGATTACAGGTGCCTGCCACCAAGCCCAGCTAATTTTTTGTATTTTTAGTAGAGATGGGGTTTCACTATGTTGACCAGGCTGGTCTCAAACTCCTGACCTCGTGATCTGCCCACCTTGGCCTCCCAAAGTGCTGGGATTACAGGCGTGAGCCACTGCACACAGCCAGTTTTCTCCTTCTTAAACAGTTCCATTCACTGAGAGAAAATAGCACTCAAGGAGATATGCTTAGGTTAACTTTTAAACGAGATATGTAAACCCATTCAAATGAGGCCTCAGAAAGTGAAGAAATGTCACTCAATAGCACATTCTCAACATTAGTTTAGTTTTGTTCCTGCCTAGAAAAATCTCAGCGACTGTCCAAAAGCCATCCACCGGTTTAATGGGAATACTGAGCTTTCTGTCTAAGGCCAATCAAAAGGCGTATCAGATTATTGCACTAGAACATTGGACTTGTTCCACATCATTGAAGTTGTCCGTTTTGAGCAAGAAAAATACTTGAAGATAAAAGGAAAGTGCAGCTTATGAAAGAGGGGTGATGAAATAAAAGATTCAGAAAGAGGGTTTTACAAATGGA
The DNA here is from genome assembly GCF_009764315.1 of Trachypithecus francoisi. Lineage (NCBI taxonomy): Eukaryota > Metazoa > Chordata > Mammalia > Primates > Cercopithecidae > Trachypithecus > Trachypithecus francoisi. Next base: position 50,499,813 of record NW_022681462.1, on the reverse strand, counting down.
CTCCATTTGGATTCTAAACAATTCTTGTACTGAATTTTTTCTTAATAAAAGCAGGAGATTTGATTCTTAAGAGGTGACGTGGGAGAAGAGTTGTTTTTTTTTTTTTTTTTTTTTTTTTTTTTTTTTTTTTGAGACGGAGTCTCGCTCTGTCACCCAGGCTGGAGTACAGTGGCCGGATCTCAGCTCACTGCAAGCTCCGCCCCCCGGGTTTACGCCATTCTCCTGCCTCAGCCTCCCGAGTAGCTGGGACTACAGGCGCCCGCCACCTCGCCCGGCTAGTTTTTTGTATTTTTTTTAGTAGAGACGGGGTTTCACCGTGTTAGCCAGGATGGTCTCGATCTCCTGACCTCGTGATCCGCCCGTCTCGGCCTCCCAAAGTGCTGGGATTACAGGCTTGAGCCACCGCGCCCGGCCGAGAAGAGTTGTTTTTACCACTGTCTACACCTGGCTCAGTTGACTACATCACAGTAAGTGACTGTGTCTTATGCTGACAGATACTGTGGTTTTTGATGGATCTTCAGCATCTTCACTAGTTTATAATATTTAATACTTTTACCTGTCCTCAGTGGTTGTTTGTGGAGAGCAACATTTTGACATGGTTTGGATTTGTGTCCCTGCCCAAATCTCATGTCAATTCCTAATCCCCAGTGTTGGAGGAGGAGTCTGGTGGGAGGTATTTGGACCATGGGAGTGGACTTCCTCTTTGCTGTTCTCATGATAATGAGTTCTCACAAGATTTGGTTGTTTAAAAGTGTGAAGCACCTTCCCCTTCTCTCTCTTCTTCTCTGGCCATGTAAGATGTACCTGCTGGCCAGGCGTGGTGGCTCACACCAGTAATCCCAGCACTTTGGGAGGCCGAGGTGGATGGATCACGAGGTCACGAGAGTGAGACCATCCTGGCCAACATAGTTAAACCCTGTCTCTACTAAAATAAAAATAAAAAAAATTAAAAAAAATTAGCCGGGCATGGTGGTAGCGTGCATTTGTAGTTCCAGCTATTCAGGAGGCTGAGGCAGGGGAATCACTTGAACCTGGGAGGTGGAGGTTGCAGTGAGCTGAGATCACACCACTGCACTCCAGCCTGGTGACACAGCAAGACTCCATCTCAAAAAAAAAAAAAAAAAAAAAGTTGTGTCTACTTCCCCTTCCCCTTCTGCTGTGATTGAAAGTTTCCTGAGGCTTCCTTAGCCATGCTTCATGTACGGCATGAGGAACTGTGAGCCAGCGAATCCTCTGTTCTTTATCAATGTCCCAGTCTTAGGTATTTCTTTATAGGAGTGTGAGGAGGGACTAATACAAACGTATTCCAAATTGCTTTCATAGCATTGTTGCTTTATAACATGTTATTTTATGTTGTTTTAATCATGAAATGATGAGCCTCAAAGGCAAAAATTTCAGTACCTATCAAACTTTTAGAAAAACACATGGTATCTGAGGTCTGTTATGGCCTGTTGGAAGACATGACAGGACAGAAAAAGAAGATGTTAAAGAAATATTTTAATTTTCCAAGCTGTTTTTCTTTATAAAAGTAATACATATTCATTAGACAATTCAAAATGGACAAAGGAACAGAAAGGGAGAAACAACTTTTACCTATAATTCTTCCCTCAGACTCAAGTGGTTCTAATAGGTAACAAGAAGCGGGTAATACAGAGCAAAGTTTCCTAAACTTAGTTTTTTACTTAATTGTCTTTGGCCTTAGGAAGCCCATTGAGTTTTGGAGTCACTTTGCTGTTTTCCAGGTGACCATATTTAAACACAGAGGAATAATACTGATTACCCATCTAAAGTTACTGTGAGTTAAATAATTGTGGACAATTGAAATCCTGTAAGAAAAATAAAACGTGCTCTGTAAATCGCCACTGAATGAAAGTCAAGAGAAGGTTCACGGTGGCAGTAATTGTGATGTTTGGGCACTTCTACATGCCAGTAGCTTTGCTTGCTTTGTCTGGTGGTGTCAGTCCCCTTGGAGAGTTGAGAGAACCGAAACTAAAAGAATAGGTAACTTGCCCAAGGTCACACAGCCAAAAATCACTGGAAGTGGATTTCCAGGTGTTTGAGTCTCCATGTTCTCTCTCCATGATACCAACTGGTTTCTTCCTAATAGCAGAGAGAAGATGTTTTGAACACTTTTGAATGAAAACGGAACAATGGCTTGAGGCTACATGTTGGGTTAGTTGCATGAATGAACAACTGAACTGCATAAAGTCAGCCACTTTTAAATTCTCCACTGGCCACTCACTGTGATTTAGTGCTTGGGTTTGAAACATTAGATGGGACCATGGGGTATGTCATGGTGCAACAACTCACAACATTTATGAGAGCATCCAGGTGTGTGATAGGGAGAAAACTTCTGCATCTGAAGCCTACCCAGATGGTCTCAGGCAAGTCACTGAGCCTCTGCATTTTCCTCCAAGCAAAATAACTGGGCAAAGCCCCAGTGCAGTATGCAGTGTGCAGCTGGTTTATTATTATTATTGTTATTATTATTTTTAGCCAAGTTCCTAATCAGTGTTCATTAGAGCTGCAGTGGGGGCTATTATGGTTTAGAGAGAGGTCCCTGGAGAGAGAGAGATAGCCAGGGCTGGGATCCGACTTCCACCATTGGCAGTGTGGCGTTGAGCAGTTGTGTAAACTTCCTGTGCCTCAGTCTCCTCATCCATGAAGCAGGGCCAGTGAAAATGTTCATGCAACATGTTTGCAAAAGTATCTGACACAAAGTAAGTGCTCAATAAATGTTATCAACTATAGTTATTATTCTAGTTTTGAATTACCGTACCATGTTTTTAGGGTTTCTGATCCAAGATTTCTGACCTTACTATTCAGAAGTCACTGGATAGAGTTTCTTCAGTACTAATTATTTTTTCCTCACACTCATCTTTGGGACTTCTTACATCTCACTGCTGCTGCATGTCTAAGATTGCCCAGGAGTGTGATCAGAGCTGGGAAAACTTGAGGGAGGGGGTGGCAAGAGTAATATCATGTCCCTTTTGGAGAAAACAGACCACCCAAGAAGATAAATCATCCCACAAGTGACTTGGATGCATTTCCAAATGTGGTTGGTTGGCCAATCAAAAAAAAAAAAAAAATCCTAATTGCATTAGTGCCCTTTTAAAATGAGGAATACACTTTAATACATATAGAAAGGAAAACACAGCAAGATAATGAAAAACTGCTCCCCTGCACCTCAGCTTTACTTGCCCTTGTATTTTGTGGCTTCCCTTTGAAACGGGTCGCTCTCATCACAACACGTAGCATGCTGCCAGCCGCCACATGGCTATTTGGCAGCTATTTATAGCACAGATCATGTTACAGTGCTGCAGCGCCAGGCACCGTGTTCCAACTGGTGTACCACTGAGCTAAACAGAAATCAACTCAGGTCTTCTCTGAAATTCAATGTGAAGCCATGATCTCTGTAACCCTCCTTCACTTTTCTTTTTGTATAATTTCTTTTTGGAAGTGTCTTGCTCACAATGCAGGGGAAATTCAGTTGGATTGTCAGTCTGATATACTATCCTACCAGATATGTTAGCTTTTCCTTCCTTCTACATTTGCTCAAGAGCTTATAAACCACAGTGAATAAAAAGTGCTAAGTGGAATGAAATGACCTGTCAAGGGTAGATGCAGCATTTGCGAACAACTTCAAAAATGTTCTCAACTTCACGGCCCTCCAGTCTGGGTTTCTGTGCTATCTCGAAGCTTCCTTTTCCTTTGCTGTCTTCTCCTTTCTTTCACTCCTTTCAAATCGAAGTACTTCGTGCATCACTGATCTTGGAAGCCTATTTCTTGAAAAGAAACCATTTTGCCCCTGCCTAAGCAGCCTGTGACAAGATTTGGAGGTGCAGCTGAGTTCTGAGTGTTAGAAAAGCAGCTGTTAACCTCGCATTCATTATGCTGCACCAGACTGGAATTTCCCAGAATATTTGAGAAAAACAAACAGGCAACTTCCACAAATATTTGGCTAATACCTCCACTGGATAAAAATGACTTGTGGCTTAGGCCGGGCATGGTGGCTCAAGCCTGTAATCCCAGCACTTTGGGATCACCTGAGTTCAGGAGTTCAAGGCCTGCCTGGCCAACATGGCGAAACCCCATCTCTACTAAAAATACAATAATTTGCCAGGTGTGGTTGCAGGAGCTTATAATCCCAGCTGCTCAAGAGGCTGAGGCAGGAGAATCATCTAAACCTGGGAGGTGAAGGCATGCCACTGCGCTCCAGCCTGGGCAACAGAGACTCCATCTCATAAATAAATAAATAAATAAATAGTGACTTGTGGCTTTAAGTGTAGACCAATAAAAATATTTCGAAATGTGGCTTGGTTTGGAGACATGGCTCTCTATAGTTATTAGCCAGGGAAGAGAAAACAAATCCTCACCCAATGAGTGGTCAAAGGATGTGAACTGTGTCTCAGGAGATCATGTGTAACAGAGTTAACCCCTGTCAGAGGAAACTGAGAATTGCTAGCACGTAAGGGAAAGTGGGCCTGGAGACACTGTCTCTACCCAGGACTGATACGTGTCTTAATCTTAGGAAAAATATGAATTACTTTTTTCTGCCTGTGTAATTGAAATAGTGAAATAGAGACTTTGAAGAGCAAGGTAGCCAGCTCAAGTCCCAGGTTGCCACATGATATCTTTGCAAAAAAGTCATTAGGAAAACTGTTCATGGTGTCAACATCTCTTCTGATTCTGGTAGGAGATAACCTGTTGCTCAAGGTTTCCATGGCAGTTAATGCTTCCAAGTGATGGCCAAGGTGAGGGAAGTGTCTCTGACAGTTTGCCCAAGATTTCTGGGGCCCTGGGCTTTCCTCCTCACTTTTCTAGCTGAACCTTCTCTGACCAAGTCTCCACACTAGGGTGCACCACAGTAGGAGCTCAGTAGGCGTCGACTGGATGAATGACTGCATGGAGTGAGTGGGTCGGGCTGCTGTGAAGTTTTTGCCCAGGGCGAGGCCACTTGGATTGATGCCTTAGAAGAAACTGGAGAATGAAAAATGAAGGAGTAACATCTAAAAAGACTGTGAGGCTAAACATTTAACCTGAAATTGCCTGAGAATTGATTTCCAGCAAATAAGGGATATGAAGAACAGCCTGTGAATATGTATATTGAGCAAATATTCTGTCGTCCGTTTATGGTTATTTAGAAAAATAAAAGTTGTTCATTTAAATGGTTGGAAAAGAGCAGAAGTTAGCAAATATTCTGGGTTCCATCTTTCTCTTGTAATGCATCCTGATGAGAAAGTTATTCCTTCAGTTCTCAGCATGAGAAGTTTAAGTGGAAGGCTGAGGTTATGGAGTACCTGGCATTCCCAATCAGGTAGCACTGGTCCCTTTATCTACACTGAACGTTACTGGATTAAGCATTTTTTTATTGACTTAGAGCACTCCACTGAAATATACTTCATAAGGAAAGGTGCTTATCAGCACCTTTTTGCATCATGTATTTTGACAGTGATGGGCTATACGTGGGCAGAAGGCTTAGGGGACAGTAATGTTACAGACCTGGCTCTTGGTATAGTTTCTAGGTTTATGCCACAGGATCTGTATGCTAACTGCATCAGGTTGGGACACCTGACTGGAGGACAGCCAATCCATAACCTGTCCAACGACTTACAAATTATGACCTATAGCCAATGGCTAAAGAAAGGTGGGTTGGGCAGTCAGGTTCTTCCCCCTCTCCCACCTTTCTTTCTCTTTTCGTCCCCATCTCTACCCTAACAGCAATTTATACTGGGGACATATCAGAAGGTGTTAGAAGTAGACAGAAGCCTGAAGGATGCACCAAGAGTCATCATGGAAAGAGTAGAGACAGTGATGAGCTATGTATGGGCACGAGGCTGAGGGGACAGAGACCATGAGAAAGTATAGGAGCTTTTGCCAGCAGGTCAGAAAGCCACCCACACAGAGAGTGTAGAGGAGTCCGTTGGATAGCAGAGGGCCCTTGAGAGGTCCAGAGTTTTTTGCCATTGGAGCTTCCCTGCCTCCAGTGCCAGGATCCCGGCAGTCTGGGGCTTTATGATTCCTATTCTTGGTTTTTTGTGAAACTTTCCCTTCTTGCATCACGTATTTTGCTTGACCACTCTCCTCCCCCAATTAAACTGGATTGAAGGTTTCCCCATATTTGGAAACCAAAGATCCAAACCAAAACAGAAAAGGAAAATTAGCAGTTTTCCCACAGTAGGTTACTGTTCATATTACTGGTAAGAGTGAGAGTTGAAGGGTAAAGGGAAGTGTGTTCATATTGCTTGTATGCCATTAAGGGAATGGAGAAAGCTGTGTTTGTTGAGATGTTGGTGTTCACCCAGTTCTGTCTAAGAGTTTTTGTCTACTGCAGTCTACGTGATTTCTCATCGGCCCGCCTTTCCTTGTTACGGTCACAGAGATGTCTTATTGCTTTTGCTGTTTTCATGTGTCTAAATCTTTACTTATTATTTTCAGAACTACAATACTCAGACTTAATAAAGAATCAAGTTTTGACAACCACTTTATGTAAATGACTATGATTTCTCTATGGAGTGGAAACTTAACACTCGAGTGAAGGGTTGTATTGCTGGCATCAGGCATTGATGGCTGTGTGAACTCATGGGGCTTTCAGAACTTGGGTTTTAAGGGTTCTGTGTATAGATATGGTCAAGGCCATGATCCTAGTTCTAATCATGAATTTTGTGGGATAACATGGGAAGTAAGCTTTATTTACAACACTGGGACTTTGAAAAACTGAATTCCAAGTGCTTTTTTTTTGGCTCTGGATTTTATTTATTTTTAATTTTTGTGGGTACATAGTAAGTATATATATGTATGGGGTACATGAAATGTTCTGATACTGGCATGCAATGTGAAAAGAACACATCATGGAGAATGGCATATCCATCCCTTCAAGCATTTTATCCCATGAGTTGCAAACAATCCAGTTACACTGTTTAAGTTATTGAAAAATATACCCTTAAGTTATTATTGATTATAGTCACCCTATTATGCTATCATATAGTAGGTCTTATTCATTCTTTATAACTACTTTTTTCATACCCATTAACCATCCCCACCTCCACCCTCCCACTACCCTTCCACTACTCTTCCCAGCCTCTGGTAATCATCCTTCTACTCTATGTCCATGAGTTCAACTGATTTGATATTTAAATCCCACAAATAAGTGAGAACACATGATGTTTGTCTTTCTGTGTCTGGCTTATTTCACGTAACATAATGATCCAGTTCCATCCGTGTCATTGGAAATGACTGGATCTCATTCTTTTTTATGGCTGAATAGTACTCCATTGTGTATATGTACCACCTTTTCTTTATCTGTTCATCTGTTGATGGACACTTAGGTTGCTTCTAAATCTTAGTTACTGTGAACAGTGCTGCAACAAACATAGCAGTGCAGATGTCTCTTCAATACACTGATTTCCTTTCATTTGGGTATATACCCAGCAGCGGGATTGCTGGATCATATGGTAGCTGAATCTCCAAACTGTTCTCCCTAGTCGTTGCACTAATTTGCATTCCCACTGACGATGGACAAGGGTTCCCTTTTCTCCACAATCCTTGCCAGCATTTGTTATGTATTCTACATTTTTTTTTTTTTTTTTTTGAGGCAGAGTCTCGCTCTGTCGCCCAGGCTGGAGTGCAGTGGCCGGATCTCAGCTCACTGCAAGCTCCGCCTCCCGGGTTTACGCCATTCTCCTGCTTCAGCCTCCCGAGTAGCTGGGACTACAGGTGCCCGCCACCTCGCCCGGCTAGTTTTTGTATTTTTAGTAGAGACGGGGTTTCACCGTGTTAGCCAGGATGGTCTCGATCTCCTGACCTTGTGATCCGCCCATCTCGGCCTCCCAAAGTGCTGGGATTACAGGCTTGAGCCACCACGCCCGGCCTGTATTCTACATTTTAACCAACTAACAAATGAAATTTTGATACACGAAGGTAAACAGGATCCACCCTGCATACACGACCGATATGTTAACATGCAGTCATCTTAAAAGAAGAAGAGTGGTGGGCCGGGCATGGTGGCTCATGCCTGTAATCCCAGCACTTTGGGAGGCCGAGGTGGGCAGATCGCCTGGCATTAGGAGTTCAAGACAAGCCTGACCAACATGGTGAAACCCAGTCTCTACTAAAAATACAAAAATTAGATGGGCATGGTAGTGTGTGCCTGTAGTCCCAGCCACGTAGGAGGCTGAGGCATGAGAATTCCTCAAACCTGGGAAGCGGAGGTTGCAGTGAGCTGAAATCACACCACTGCACTCCAGCTTGGGCAATAGAGCTAGATTCTGTCTGAGAAAAATAAAAAAAGAAAAAGAAGTGTGATGAAGGATGTCAAATGCAGAACTTCTGGGTCTTGGGATATGCTTCTTAATGGGGGTCTTCACCATGACATATTGCAAACATGGGGCACCCAACCACCAACCAAGCAAGGCATTCTTCTTGTGACAATGTTCCTCCTTTTCATAGGATAGTCTTTTCATAGGACAAGACTTACAGTTTCATATGAATTATGGAAAGGTGAATGGTGTATGTCAAGTAGAGAAAATTCAAGAAGACAATGGGAAATGTTGACATATTTCATATTGCCATGCTTTCATATCCCCATGCCTGGCATGACAGATTGACAGACAGATATCCATTCTGATGGATACAGTAGTCGTGTATTTCACTGGATTCTATCCACCTACATTCTTTATTCCACTATGCCATTGTGTTCAGAATTCAAATATATTCCAGGGATGTATTTCTGGACTGTAACTCTTTCATTTAAGTAATTCTCCTCAATATTCCTCTAAATCCTTCCCCTTGAAATTACATCCTACTTTCGGTATTGTTATAGTTGTTTTGTTCATTTCTACTGGGATTGTAAATCAACACATACATCACAGTCATGTCACAATTCTCATCGAAAAAGGCCTCACTCAGCTTGATAAGGTGCAATGCCTTGAGTAGCATTCTTTGAAGGCCTTTGAAGTGTTTCCTTCCAGCCTTTATTCTTTTTTTTGTTTTGTTTTGTTTTTTTGTTTGTTTGTTTGTTTGTTTTTTTGAGGCGGAGTCTCGCTCTGTCGCCCGGACTGGAGTGCAGTGGCCGGATCTCAGCTCACTGCAAGCTCCACCTCCCGGGTTTACGCCATTCTCCTGCCTCAGCCTCCCGAGTAGCTGGGACTACAGGCGCCCGCCACCTCGCCCGGCTAGTTTTTGTATTTTTAGTAGAGACAGGGTTTCACCGTGTTAGCCAGGATGGTCTCGATCTCCTGACCTCGTGATCCACCCGTCTCGGCCTCCCAAAGTGCTGGGATTACAGGCTTGAGCCACCGCGCCCGGCCCCAGCCTTTATTCTTAAAGAACGAAGATACTAGGGCTAGGATGTCTGAGCCAGAGGCAGAATCCTATGCAACTGAGCTCAAGTCCAGCACTTAAATAAAAGCCAGAAGAAGTTGGAACTATTGCAAGCACATTTATAATATCATTTGAGGGACAGCTGGGGTCAGTGCTAAATTTTAAATTATCAGATGCAGGGAGACAACTCTTGCATAACAATAAGTGCAGGCTGTCACATTGAGCAGAAAATAACCACACTTTCACCTTGGAAAATATATTCTAAATAGGACAGTAATTGTTTTTAGAAAGCTATTCAGTGACTTACTTTCTCCCCCACCACACACACACACTCAAGAATTGCCCAGGAATAAGGTAAACTTTGTATTATAATTTATACAATGTGGTAATTTTTTGAATAGTTTAGAATTTTTATAGCCTGATAACAGATCTTCCAAATTGCACACAGCCATCCTGCACTGGCAGGGAGACAGGCTTGGATGACCTGCCGGGTCTTTCTCATCTCTAATGTCTGTGAGTCTTTGAAATACATCCCGGAGCTTAATTATGACAGCAGTCTTTATTATTCTGAGCCCCTAATGGCACACTTCATGGGAACAATGCAAAAAGAAAAGAGTCAGTGCCTTTGCCGTGGTTTACACAAAAATTGGAACATGCTATGATTTCAGGGAGGAGCTCCCCTTTCTCAGGCAGGTGGGAGGTTGGAGGAGGAGTGGTGGGTTAGGGAGAAGAGGGTTGCTGGCAGGGGCTTATTGAACTAATTCTCAGTTATTTGTTCACAGTCTGGTATAAATCAGTCATAGACTTTGTGCAGGAATAACAACCATGTTAATTTTGAGCCTTTGCATCAATTTAGACAACTTAGATATCATCCCCCTCCCACCACCAGATCCAATTGCAGCTCTGATTTCTCCCTGGAATTGTGCATGGGGACTAGAAAATCAGGTCAAACATCGTGCTTATCTTTTAAACTTTTAATTTTGAAAAAATTTAGACGTATAGAAGAGTTGCAAAAAGAATGGAGTGCTCCCACACACACATCCTGACTTATTTTCCCCAAGGTTAACATCCCAGGAAACCATGGTTCAACTTTCAAAACTAAGTTAACCTTGGTACAATAACACGAATTAAACTACACACCTCATTAGGAATCCACGAGTCTTTCCTCCAATATCCTTTCTGTATTCCAGAATTGGGTCCAGGATCCCACCATGCATTTAGTTGCAATGGCTCCTTATTCTCCTCTCATCTGTGACAATGTCTCAGTTTTTCCTTGTCTCTCATGACCTTGAAACATTTGAAGAGTATTGGTCAAGGACCTTGTCTAATGTGTCTTATTTAGATTTGTCTGATGTTTTGATAGATTGGAGCCATACATTTTGGGAAAGAATACCACTAGAGGCCATGTGCCCCTCCCAACACATTGTATCAGTATTATATTAATATACGGTAATATGCATACAATATTAACATATCCTATTCCTGGTGATGGCACCATTGATTCTGTTGATTACCATGGGGTCTGCTAAGTCAATAACTCATCCCATTCATGTAAATGGGACCTGGGTCAGCCATGGAACCTAGATAACCTTATGTTAATTATTAGTTTAATAAATATATAAGTTAAATAGTATATATGTATCTTGAGCAGGGAGTCAATGTTTCCAATCATTGGGTGGACTTGCATTTTTAATTTCCCTGCTCTGTGAAGTGTGACCACAAAGGTATATAGGTCTAAATATATCTCTAGCAATGCCATGGCTGCCTATAGCCATCCCTCCTTTGCATGGACCTAACTCTAAGGCTGAAGGATTATCCATTGATGAACTTCACGCACAACAGTCTCTGTAAAGAAAAAAACCCTCATCCATTTACCATCTTAGGACTTGTCTATTTTTTTCTGTATATGTAACATTTCCCTTTTTTTTTCTTCTGAGCTTCTCTTGGGATCCTCCGCTGTTAACAGAAATCTAGAAGATGGGGGGATGGAAGTGGAGTGTAAAAACGTCTGCCAGTGCCCCATGGTTTCCAACCCACTTTCAGATGCACCGTCTCATTTCAACAGACGTAGGTGAGGTGTGCAGATCAGTGAGTGTTATTGCTACAAACAGAAAAACGAAACAAAACTGATGCTTAACAACTTTCAAGGACTTGCCAAGGTCATATGACTGTGACAGTGCAGAGTGGGTAGTAGGAATACTGAGTCTACTGGTCAGGCTCACCACTCATTTCACACCAGCAAAACAGACTCAGGGCTCCCGCAGGTCCAGAGCAGTCCAACACATAAGCAGGTGACTCGAACTCTCAATTTAGTACCAAGCTGTTACAGAAGCCAAGCATCCTTCGTGAATCACTCTGGGTTTTCCACTTACCGGTTGTTATCTTAGGAATGAAATATTCCTGGAGTTTATTTCTAATTTAATGCCAAGATGCACATTGTGCCTCACCCGTTTCACCTGAGGTGTTATTTTTGCCCAAATAACACCTCCTAGATGAGGACTTATTGTGCCTGTTTCCTCCTTTGGAAATTAAGGATAATAATAGTAATCAGCTGCACACAAAGCAATTGTGGGGGGCAGGGTTAGGAAAGGCTCAGTGATTGTAACAGCTCACAGAAAAACCAAGATCAGGGAGAAGTGCTGTAGAAATGCTAAATGCAGTAGGAAGAATTATGACATCTCTTCAAATTCACCACCAGAGGCCAGGATAATACAAATGCTTGGCAAATGGTAACTTCATTCAACACATATATATTGGCTGCATGTCATGTTGGAATCCAAAGGTAGAAGGGGTTTTAGATAACAATAATCATGACTCGATTTTTAAAATTGACATTTTTTACAGTAGTTTTAGGTTCACAGCAATATTGAGTAGAAGGTACAGAAATTTCTCATGTGCTCCCTGTCCACACACAGGCACAGGCACAGCCTCCTGTGTTACCATCATCCTCCACCACAGTGGTGCATTTGTTAGTATTTATGAGCCTTCATAACACATCATAACCGCCCGATGTCCATAGTTTACTTAGAGTTTACTCTTGGTGCTATACAGTCTCGGTGTTGGGTTTAGACAAATGTATCCACCATGATAGTACAAACGGAATTGTTTCATTGCCCTAAAAATCCTCTGTGTTCCATCTCTTTATCTCACCCAACCCCTGAAAACCACAGATCTTTTACCGTTTTCATAGCTTGGTGCCTTTCAGAATCTTCTATAGTTGGAATCGTACAGTATGTGGTCCATTCAGATTGGGTTATTACACTTGGCAGTATGCATCGAAGGTTCCTCCATTCCTTGTCATGGCTTGATCGCTCATGTCTTTTTAGCACTGAATAATATTCCATCGTTTGGATGTACCACAGTTCTATTTGCCTAGTGAAGGATATCTTGGCTGTTTCTAAGTTTTGGCAATTATAAGTAAAGCTACAATAGACATCCATATGCAGATTTTTGTGGGAACACAAATTTTTAACTTCTTTGGGTAAATACAAAGAGCATAACTGCCGGATCATATGATAAGAATATGTTTAGGTTTATAGGAAACCTCCAAATGGTCTTCCAAAGTAGCTGCACAATTTTGCATTCCCACCAGTAATAAATTAGAAGGCTGGTTGTTCCACATCCTCACCAGCATTTAATGCTGTTTGTTTTTTGGATATTGACCATTCTAATAGGTAGATAATGGTATCTCATTTTGCTGAAGCGTTTTAAGTGCCAGATGCCGGACTAAGCACTTCAAACAGTGATCTCATTGCATCCTTACAAGAATGCTATGAGGTGAGTGCTATGCTTTTGTCTTCCCAGTTTCCAGATTAGTAAGGGGAGTTTAAAGAGGCTGCATAACTTGCCCAAGGTTCCATGAACAGCAGGCACAAAGCCAAGTGTTCCGAGGCGTTCTCAGTGCTGGTTTGCTTGTCCACTCCCTGCTTTTACAAAGGAGAGCCTTGATTCTAGAGCTGTTAAAGGACTCACTCAGAGTGCCACACAGAGCATGACACAGGAAGAGAACTTGGTCTCTGTCGGCTGTGCTGCCCACAGACAACCTCTCAGCCTTCAGTCATGGCAGGGTTGGCCAAAGCGTTCAGTCTTTGGCCTTATACTAGGAATCCTGATGGCTATTCCAAGCTTCTCCAATCCATTGCTTTTTTCTGAATGCATTTAATGCTCTGATTAGAGACAGGACCTCTCTTGAGTGCAACACATAAAACTTAGCATCGCCTCAACGATGAGTTGAAATATGTTGCCCACTCTGTGCCTGAACACCAGCTGCAGATGAGAGCTCCGTGTTATTATAGTACCTCCCTCCAACCTTAATTGTTTTCTTAGGTAGTTTCCATTCCCAGTTCTCTGATACCCTGTGGTGTTTCTAATTTTTTCATATGTCATAGATAATTCTTAGAACATTAGTTCCAACCCAATTCTATTTGAAAAGCAGATGTTAGACATAAGAAGGTGAAGTTTGTGGTTTTTTTTTTTTTTCCAATTTAGGGGGCTGTCATCCCTAAAAAGTCAAGAATTATAAAGTTGTTCATTAAGATAAATAAGAAAAATGTTATTTGTTTTTAACTTAAACTAGAGAGAAGAAAAGCACGAACAGCAAAGCACTGACTAGATTCTACCGATGTCCTGAAGAATGATTTGCTGTTGTTAATAGGGTGGAGATTCTGTTAGAAATTAAATGTGGGAACTGTTGAAACTGATGGCAGAGTTGAGGGTGTAGGAGGCCAGCGCGGGCCTTGTAGGATCTTAGTGTGTGTCGATGCTGTGGGGGGCTCAGGGGGTTTGGGGGCTGTTGTGGTATCACCTTGATGGTGCCAAGGCTCCTGTGTGAAATGTGGTTAATAAAACAATGGTGGATATCAGAGCAGAAGAGCAAAAGGAGCTACTGCAGGATCACTTGGTTCATTTCACATTGACCACGCAGAGCAGAATGGGGCTGATGGACCCTGAGTGCCTCAAGTGGCTTTGGATCAAGCTGCACTCTCTTGCTTTCCCCAGACCCAGCCAACCACGCAGGCTGGTTTTGTTCTCTCTCCTACCTGTTGAGGGAGGCAGAAGTGGCTTCTGAGAGTTCCTCACCTTTAGGGCTAGCTACATCATTCATGGGGCTTAGGGCAAAATGTAAACGTAGGGCCCCTTGTTGAAAAATTACTGAGAATTTCAAGATGGTGGCAGCAAAGCACTAAACAAAGTGCAGAGCCCTTGTAAGCGCCAGGTCCTGTGTGACTGCCCAAGTCAACCTTATCCCAGAAGCTGGCCCTGCCCCGGCATCAGTGGATGACTGCTTACAAATTCATGAAGTCTTATTCCTTTTTACTTGATAAAACTGAATTCTCTAATGCTACACGTAAGTAGGTTTTGCAAGTCTCCGATTTCAAAACAGGAAACTGTGAAGCTCCATTATTACTTTTGAGGGATAGCTGTAGTGTTAACTTAAGGTCTAACTGAGTTGATTCTAGAAGTTATGATTTTGGTTTTCCTAGCTTCACTGCTTGGTACAGTAGACTACTGAGATGGCTACATATTGTTCTTCCTCTTGAGGTCTCCTATTCTCACAATGTGTGAAGCACATAACTAAATGAGTGTAATGCAATGTGGTGTGTATAGAATGCAAGCATAAAATGGTACCAGTGTGAAGAGAGGGAAGGGCTGAAAATTCAGCTGTAGGTGGTCAGGGAAGGCCCTTCAGAGGGCTCCAGGATGGAAGGACCTAGGCACTGCCTGCATCTGTCCTCTCTGCCTCTTGGTAATTCACAGTGTGCACTGGCTATTTTCCTAATGGGGTGCCCCTTTCATTTGTCAGTAGTAACAACCTGAAGAATCAAAATCCTGAAAACACTTGGGGCAAATGTTGAAGTGGACAACAGGGGCTGGACGACCATTTTAAAAGTAGAATCAGTTCAGACGTGTGTTCTGCGGCTCTGTGAGGAATTGGTGGAATGACCTGTGGTGAAATTAATGTAGAAGGTTTGAGTCCATAAAGTTTCACAGATGTTTAGGCAGAGAGACCATGAGACTTCAACCAAGCCATTGGCAGAGGAAGGGTGGCAAGAGAATGAATCTGAGATACACTGACGCTGTGAACAATAAAGGAATGAGAGAGAAGTCAAGGATGGTTCAAGAACTGCCATCTTTGCCAAGGTTGTAGAGAGTCCTGTATTTCATCTGAGTGAATAGCATGCATTCATGATTAGTAATATGCCATATAGCATCAAATCACTAGTAGTAATTGTGCTTGTGTGTTTATGTTTCTGATAAAGAAGTTATCGGTTGATTGTTATCTGTTTGTCTTGCTGCCTCCTGCATGAGCACTAGGTGACCAAACTCTTCTTTTTGTCTTTGTAATTACGTTTGTTTCACATGGCATAAACAGTGGGTGCTAAATACATGCCATTTTTTCTGACTGATGAGGATCCCACAGAGACATCAAAGCTGTCTAAGTGGCCACTTGGATTTCCTCTGTTGATTGAAATGCTTGGAAAAGAAGGAGACAGAATAATTGGCACATCTGGATTAGCACTGATTTCCTATTGCTTTTAGTGGCTTCACATCTTACCTATTGTGAAGGTCTAATCCATTTATTTTTAATTGACAAATAATAATTACATATATTTATGGGGTACATTGTGATGTTTTGCTATATATATGTATACACAAAATAATTCCTGTATTTATAGTGGAATTATTAAATCAAGATGCTAAAAGAGTAGATTTTAAACATCTCAACTTTAGATCCCAGCACCTATCCTAAATTTTCAAAATTGGTCTTTTTTGTTTGTTTGGAGCATAAAAACAAGAGTGTAGGTATTACATATGACCAACATGATGGATGATATGACTTTTTAGGTAAAAATGGAAACACCACAAAACTCAAATGCAACGTAGCTCTAGTTCCTAGCCACACTGTGAAACTAGTCCTCTGTGAGAAGAGTGCAGAAATACATGTTTGTTGTCCACCTGACGAATTGCCAAGGTGGTGCTATCACTCTCAGCGTACGACTTCTGAAGTCAGAAGCCCAGCAATTCTACAAGGGAAGCACAGAAGGCTGGAGGATCCCTGACTGATTTTCTGGCAACCAATACAGGAGAATGAATCATAAGGTTATAATCGGCAAAAGACATATTCACAGGGATGTTGCAAACTTTGAGAAAGAGTGTAGAATTGTTTTGAGAAAAAGCAGCAACAAAGCATGGGATTTGCAGTCTCCTGCAGAGGACCTGGACCTGAGCAGTTCTTAGTGAGAAGTAGCTTTGAGTGCCTCACGGGGAGAAGGAACCAACATCCTCCAACTCCTAAAAATAGAGACTGTAACTTTTACTTCTGCCACTGGAGGGCGCATTTCGTCTATAAAGAAACCTTTCCATTGAAAACCCGGGAACTTTCCAAAAGACTTTTGAGCACATCTCAAAGGATGGAGGCCTTGGGGAGGGGTGAGGGAGTGGGAGGTGGAGGGGCAAAAGGGAATATGAGATAGAGAGTTATTGACGTGCTTAACTCTAGGGAAAGGTGTGTGCCTAAGTGCGAAATTGCCATATATTGTGGAGGCTGCATTTTCCTTATTGTAACCTGGGGAGCTGCAGCACATTTTTCAGGAAAAAAAAGTAGACTACGTCTTCCCATATAACTCTTCTACAGAGGAATCTAGACTTAGTGAATGCACCATTGTTCTCCAGAGGGCCCCTCCACCTAAAATGGGGCAGGAACCAATGTAAACACCCGCGTTGGTGGGTCAGGTAAGGGATCCCGAGGCACAGCGGGTGGAGGGAGCGTGAGTTAGCATCAGGCTCATATAGAGGCTGCAATAAAGAGCCAAGGAAGTAAAACAAAAATGAGGAAGGCCGATTAAAAAAGAACATTTGACAGACAATGTATAACTCCAGCTCTTTTCACAGAAAGCAAAATATTCCCAGAAAGCAGAGAATTCCCTGAGATAGGGGGAGTTAGAACTCGAATAAGAGTTCTGATTTTAGGCATTCTCTGTTGGTAATCCTTCAGTTTTTATAACGTTTTCTAGATCTGCCACTGCATGAACTACATAACTGACAAATCTTCAATTCACATTATATTTAAGTGGTTTCCCCATCACTTCTCACAGTTAAAAATACATTACATAAATTACTATCCTGCCTAGTGAAATATGCAAGACTCTGTTGTCTGCCGTTTATTTCTAAAACATTTTGGCACTTTCCGCGGAAGTCGTCTTCTTCTCACTGATGCTAGGGGACTTCTTTTTTCAATGTTACTTTGTTACTAAGTGCAGGATCACAGAGATCCGTGGGGAAACAAATAGTGGCAACAAGAGTGGCCTGTGGTGGAGGAACTAACTGCTGCAGGCGGGGGCGGATGGGGAGCTGGAGTGGAAACAGGGCAACTGAGGTGATGTCTGTGTCCCCTGCACGTGACAGTCCCACGGAGCTCTTCTGATCTGGGGCCAGGCTGGGACTCCGGCCCAGCTCTGAGGGGCACCAGGGTCTGAGTATTAATCGCGTGGCAGATCTCCAGTCTCCATGTGATACACCAGCCGTGCAGAAGCGTCCCGTGTAGAAGCACAGAGAACAGCCAATGATCTATGGTCCTGCAGACCCTCAGCATGGCCCTGTGAGTCTCCTGCAGAGGACCCGGACCTGAGCAGTTCTTTCTTCCCAGCAGGTGTCACTGTGGAGTCATTCAAACAGCGAGAAGAAAAGAACTGTGCTTTAGCAAGCGGAGACCCAGTAAAGGATCTTGAACCAAAATTGCACACAGGCTCCACAGCTATGACACACAGCAGCTTTAAAAACTCCCTCCACCGCTGAGTCCAACGCTGTGAGCATGCGGTGTCTGTTGTCTTTGAACTAACTTCACCAGATCTTTCAAGTTTTAAAATGGGAGCTAAAGCAGAACAATTATCCATATGGACGTTAAAAAGATAGCTATTGCCATAGCTATATCCATTTTTGTCCTATTTTCTGACTGTTTGGACAGGTAGTTTTGTTTGTTTTTTAATTGTGGTAGGTAACTTGATGACGTAGAAAGAATGCAGAATCTAAAAATCCGGATTCAGATTCTTGCTTTGACATCCCTGTGTGTATGTTACTTTGGACAATTTACATAATTTAGAACTCTGAGACTCCGTTCCATGACAGGGTAATTGCGAAGGTTAAATGAAATGTATTCAGGAAAGTATGTAGTTACAGTGAATCCAGATGCATCACTGAAATACTGTTTAGATTTCATTATCGTTCTAGTATTTTAATTTCATTTTGAATCAGTTCTGTTCTTATAGTATTACCCATATATAAAGTATAACCTCTAGGACGATACTTCACTTGTCTTCTTTGGGCTAAGTCTTGTACTCCCTTCTCCCGCTCCCCCTCTGCAATGACTACTCGTGGTCTCTGCTCAGATGTCCTGCTAGAACTCAAATGCAGAATTATTATCTGTATGCTCCCACCTCCCTCTCTGCATTATTACTTCCAGTTGATGGTGCTGTCCCCTTTTCCCGATCCTTGAATTGCTGGGATCACCTCAATTTCTCCTTCATCACTGTCTTCCCTATCTAAACAGATCCTTGAACCTGCAGTGCTGTTTCCAGTGTTGCCCTGCCTCCTGTGTCTGTCTGCTGCCCCCACATAGCTCCTTGTCAGGATTACTAGTTCAGTTTCCTACCTCACTGGCTTCTGGGGAGCTTTCCCCAGATCCCAGTTCCAGGGCTTCACCTAAGTCCACAGGGTCAGAATTGTAGAGGGGCCCAGGATGGCATGGCACTACCATATGCTTGGGATTTTGTTGGGAACCCCTGTCACATACTTCTCTGACCTCAAGTTAGATTGACCTTCCAAACCAAAGGGCATGTCACTCTCAGAAAGCTCCTCTCGAAGCCACCTTTTGATTTTGTTCCTTCCTTGCTGCACATCATTGCAATTTCCCACTTCCTGGAGGATGGACTTAACTTCAGAGTGAGATGATGTCACTCCATTCTCGGTGCCGTGAAGGAAGGGACAGTGTGCGCCTTGCTCATCATAGAATCGAGTGCCTGGCCCATCATAGACCCGACGGTAGCTCCCTTTAGGTGGTTGCCTGGATCACAGCCATTGCACCTTCCAGGGATGGACCTTCCAGGGATGGTCCATCCGTGGAGGGGCCCCTGGCACCGCCCCTTGGCCATAGCTGTTGACACAGAGGCCAGGCTTTTGATACAATGTCTACAAACAGATACTCTTTACAGAAAATGGAGAGACCCTGAGATCAGATGTCATGGACACGTAGTCACATGAACATGCAGGCCCTGTGCTAAGGTCTCCTGTTGCCATGGCTCCCCGATATGTGGCAGGGTTTGTGTGTCCTGAGCCTTGGCTGCTCAGGTCCACCCTGTCAGGAGATACCATGACACCTCCAGTAAGTTGTCTCTTTTTCTCCCTTTTTATCCAAGTCACTTAGAGTCAGTCCCTCTTACCAGCAAATGACAGAGCATAATCTGACACACTGTTGGGGATTCCGTCTGCTCCTGATACAGTTCCAATCTACCCAATTCATGTTATCCTCCATGATTCTCGGTCGTAATTTCTTCTCTAAAACCAGGTGACTCTCCTAATACATTTCACTCTTTTTTTTTTTTTTTTTTTTTTTGTTGAGACGGAGTCTCACTCTGTCGCCCAGGCTGGAGTGCAGTGGCCGGATCTCAGCTCACTGCAAGCTCCGCCTCCCGGGTTTACGCCGTTCTCCTGCCTCAGCCTCCCGAGTAGCTGGGACTACAGGCGCCCGCCACCTCGCCCGGCTAGTTCTTTGCATTTTTTTTAGTAGAGACGGGGTTTCACCGTGTTAGCCAGGATGGTCTCGATCTCCTGACCTCGTGATCCGCCCGTCTCGGCCTCCCAAAGTGCTGGGATTACAGGCTTGAGCCACCGCGCCCGGCCCTCATTTCACTCTTTTCTAGATGGAATTTCTTCTCTCTGTTACCCAAGCTTCTTAAAGTCCTCATTGTCCCAGCCTCTGCGTGAAACTTCTTCAGCCATCAATGATATCTCACCCCTTCAAGCCCTTATGCCACGGCTGGGATGGACCAGTCACTGGACCTGCATTCCAGTGGGTTTATATTGCTCTTTACCTCTACGCTTGTCGATAACTCATTTTCCCATTTAGTTGCAAGTCACTTGGAAGCACAGACCAAGATTTACATTTGTTTTTTCATGTTTTTCTTGTAAATGTTTAATGCCTACATGTTTCCGTACTACTCCTCTTTCTAAATCCTTATTGTTTAAAAGTTTCTCTCCTACTATATCCATGCCTTATAAATATTGATTGAATGAATGGATGAAATGCATACCTGCTTATATTTCTAATTAAAGGCAATTTGGGATTCTAGTATTTGTTTTTCCAAAAATGTTTCCAATTACCCCTTCCCTTGTCAGTTCCCATGTAGCATGGAAATGCAACATTCCGTTTGTAGAATGTCCGCTTTGTAATTACCCCTGTCAGGGTGATTAATGGATAGCAGTTTATGACCAGGAACCTCCATGGTGACCTGGTGGCCAGCAGAGGCCACCTTGTGTCAGATATTTCTGCCCCTGCATAAGGTTTTAAAAAAAATTTTGGCTTTGGGAAAGAACTAAGGTTGCAATATGGGCACATTTGCCTGCAGATTCCCAGAGCCTGTTGATAGCTAATTGCATCCAGGCGGGAGGACTGATTTTCTCGGCAGTCCCTCCTGACTGGGAGGTGGGATGGTCACTCCAGGCTGGAGCAGGGCCAGTGCCTTGGGCCAAATGTGTTTTCTTCCTCTTGGCTGGCTGTCTTCTGCCTGGGCCTGTTTTGCCCTCTGCTGACATCTCAGGCTGAGGATCTCTTTCCTGGCCTCGCAGGGCCAAAGGTTTCTGGAGGGTCAGGAGGCAATAGGAACTAGGGGTTCCCCACCCCTTCTGCACTGGCTCCCTGCCCAGTCACTGAGGTTAAAGGGATGTCTACCCTAACCATTCCATTCTTCACACTGCTGTTGTGAGCATCCTTGTTTCTCTTTTTCTGAGACTCCTGGGTTACGCCTGGCTATAACTGCTCTGCTCACCTGGTGGAAAGCAGTGTTTCCTTCTTGAGGAGAAAATCAGCAATGGCTGGAGCCACAGGTGCGAAGAAAGTCCATGTACTGGGAGCAAGGAAATGAGGCTTTGAATGTGCTCTTCAAAGACTGCCCCTGGGAAGGCCAGAGGGCTGCCTTCCGTTATTGTTTCTGTTCTCCCCTTCCAGGCAACAGGCCGGGTCATTGTGAGCTACCAGCATACTAGCACTAGTGTGGGAGTATTAGTGTACCAGGGCACATGAGCCGAATGAGGCCTGGGCGGTGTTGCACATATTTAATGGATTTTCTCCCTTAACCCTCACCGCAACAGCATGAGGCAGCTACTTCTATTAATCCCACTTTAAAGAGGCAGAAACTGAGGCACAGAGAAGTTAAATAACTTGTCTAAAGCCACATCACTCCTATTCTTGTATAAGAATAATGAGCACTCCTATCAATGCTCTTACTAATCAACTGCACATTGCAGCTGTATTTCAGGATATATATATACAGGTAAACTGTATGCTTAGCAGGAGCTTAGGTAAGAGCCTTCTACTTGATCACTCAGCAACCATTTTGGACCACCTATTAACATGTAGACCTGTTCTACAGGCTAAAAGAAATGCCAGAAAAGCAGGTGCTTGCATTATAGGTTAGAGGAAAAGATCCTTTCTCTGTGTGTCTCTCTTTGTCTCTCTAGGTGTGGGTGTTTTGTGGGTGTCCCTGCAGCTGTGGACGGAGCTGGGATGTATGCAGTGTTCTGGGGGTTTTGTAAGCAGCACAGCCTAGTGATTAGAACAGTCTGCAGATAGCCCACGTATGTTTATAAATGACTCCATTGGCCAGGCACGGTGGCTCAGGCCTGTAATCCCGGCACTTTGGGAGGCTGAGATGGGCAGATCACCTGAGGTCAGGAGTTCAAGACCAGCCTGGCCAACATGGTGAAACCCCATTTCTACTAAAAATGCAAAAATTAGCTGGACATGTTAGCACGTGCCTGTAATCACCACTACTCGGGAGGCTGAGGCAGGAGAATCATTTGAACCTGGGAGGCGGAGGTTACAGTGAGCCGGGATCACGCCACTGCACTCCAGCCTGGGCGACAGAGCAAGACTCCATCTCAAAATAAATAAATTAAATAAATAAATAAATAATAATAAATATTCCATTGCTCACTAGCACCAGACATTGGATATCCATTTAATTTTCCTGTATCCTGGACAGGGGGTATTATTATAGTTCCTAATTCTTCGGGAGTACTGTAAGGATTAGAAAAAAATGATACATGTTCACTCCACTGTTTACAATAGTGCTGGGTACGTTGTAAACAATCAATAAATTGCAGTGATGATTGCCCTTACCTTTTTGCATCTCTCTGTGTATCTACAATTGCCTGCTCATTTGGAGAAAGGCACTTCCTCCTGGAAGCCTCCTGTGACACCTGACCCCCTCCCAGTACCTTCCCATGGGGCAGGTTGACTGTCCCTCCTATCGCTTTCTGTAAAGCTGTGTATGTTCTCTATAGAGTGCAAGCTCCTGTCACGTATATTTAGTCAGGACCTCCTATGTGCCAAGCACATGGGGCATAGCAGTGGAAATGACAGGCACCCCTGGCCCTACTGGAACTCACCATCCAGTGAGAGTGGTGGTTAGTTATTCAACAACTACTTTTGTTCAACAAGACATATTGAAAACCCAGGAATTGTAAGGAGATTTTTGGGGCACTTCACCTTCTTAGAAGTAGGGTTACCGAGCAGCTAACAGTGAAGCTGAGACCCGAAGCATAAGCAGGAGCTGGCCAACTGCATTGAGGGCATGGTTTCTAGGGAGAGGGACTAGAAGATGCTGAAGTCCTGAATGAGAAAGGCATGAGAAAGGGAGGAGGTCATAATCTTGCCTGCGTTTCTTCCCCCTGGGCAGAGACTGGCCCCATCTGGGGTGTAAGTTTGAAGGCAGGCAGCAGGGTGAGAGCTGGGTGGGTCCAGCCTGTTGGCTGGGCTTTGCTGCTCTCACAGGCTTACTTTTCTCTGGGCACTTTGAGGGAATAGAGTCACCTGGATCCTCACAACCTTGGTATGATTCACACCCATTTTAAAATGGGGAAAACTGAGAGAAAAATTACTCTGGTAACCCAGTTAGTAATGCAATGAGAGGCCAGTGAAAGTCTGTCTGCATGAGTGTATGATCAGAGATGAAGACTTCCCTAAAATTTGTGAAGCGAAACCAGCTCTCCTCTTTTGGGTAAGAGAAATGGTAATTAGGGGAAAATTGAAAAGTATCCAGTGATTTTTCAGCACCTTTTAATCACCCGAAGTGATCTTCTCGATTCAGAAACAAAATGCATGATTAAGAAGGAGGTTTACCACTGCCCTGAACATATTTGGTATGTTTATTTACGTTCCACGCCATCCACCACCAAGCAAAAAAAAAAAAGAAAAGAAAAGAAAAAAAAAAGAACATCAAAAACTAATACAAATCTTTGGAGAAAATGTCGCGAAGTTTTTGTAAATGAATGCTTACATTATGGTCAGAGTTGGCACCCTTGAAATTCAAGCCGGAAAATCAAAGCAGATTGGTGCCCAATTTTACGAGAATGCACTGATTTTCTTCATTTCCTGGGCATATAAAACAATGTTTCATTGTGTGAGTGCTACTCTTTTGGAATTAAGATACAGAATATCAACTTGACTTTCATAATGCAGATACTATGTTGTATCACTATCAACAGTAATGATGTTTTCCTTCAAGTACTAGAGAAATATATTTACATGTGTCCAAGGACTGACCTTTAAAAAAAGAGAAGTAGACATCTCATGTACTGGTTTTCTATCTTTCCCTGTCATAGAAGTGAATGAAGAGGGAAATATATAAATTAGAGAGTATAAAGTGTTTCACTGAGAAAAGCCTTTAAATCAGAGAAGAGAAAATGGATTTCTAATATCGCTAGACTTATGAAGTCGAACTGTGAATGCTTTTGTTAATAAAGTTGTTACTGCTTCAAAAGACAACTTTTTTGGTAGGATTTGATGCTCACTTATTTACAGCAACACACATGACATGGATAACAGCTAATATGGTAAATATGTATGTCTCTGTGTGTGAAGAGAAAGGTGATAGTCTCATGAAACTTTGCCACAAGATAGATTTTTAAAAAGCATTATTTTTATATATTAGGTTAGTGCAAAAAAAATTGCGGGTTTTGCTCTTGAAAGTAATGGCAAAAACTGCAATTACTTTTGCACCAACCTATATAGTATTTTACTTAACTTAGTCATCAATAATTTCCCCTGCAACTTAGCAAAGAAACTTTATTGTAGATATTTTCAATTAGTGTATTTAAGCCTAAAGAACAAGAAAAGAACACCACCCCACCCCTCCCCCCCCCCCCTCCCCCGCCGCAATGTGCTCATCCTCCAGATTCAACAGGTTATCAACATTCTTCCAGTCTCCTTTCGTTTATTCCTGGCCCCACTGTTTTCTGGGACACTTTAAAGCAAATCCCTGATACTACATTATTTCACGAATGGATACTCTCTATCTCATAGGTAAAGCCCTTCCCCCATTGTAAAAGTTAATCTTGATACCATTATTGGCAAAATTAACAATAATTTCTTAATGCCATCTGATTACTCAGGCCTTATCCAATTGTCCAACATTGGCTCGAAGGTAACTTTTAATCATGGTTAGTTTGAATCAAGACCCTTAAAAGATCCATACATTGAGTGCATTTCATTGATCTCTTAGGTGGTCTCAAAATAAATAGTGACCCTCTCCTGCCTGTTTTTCTACTTACTACCTCCCTTTCATTCTTTTTTCTTTCCCGACATCAGTTTGTTCAAATCAGCAGGTTATGTCCTGAAGATTGGCACATTCTGGATTTGGCTGGTGGGATCCTCCAGAGTCATGTAGAGTGCAGACTTATGATTCATCTGAGACTTCATTAGATTCTTATCATGAGCAGGAAAATTTCCTTGGAAGTTTTTTTTTTTTTAATTTTAATAAACCTCTCCCAGGAAAGACCACCTGGTGGCAGTGTTAGGCACAACATTTCCTTGGGTGAGTCTCCTCAATACCAGGGACCTTGCCCCTCCCCTGAGTTCTCTATTTTCCCGGTGCCTGCCAGCCACACCAGCGCCTGCGCATGCGGAAAGACCAGCTTCCAGCCTGCGGGCGGCTCTACCTGCCAGGGCGTGGCTCCCTGGGTCCCCTGGGGACCTGGAGTGGCCGTGACTGACGGCTTTGCCTGCCTTGCTGCAGAAATCACCGGCTCTGCTTCGGATTCATTGGTTCAAAAACATAAGACTGTTTTTTGAGGATTAAAAACTGAGGGTTTTCCATTTGAGTTAAAAAAAGCAGTAAGATTTGCGGAATGTTCCAGACAGCAGCCAATTCGATAGAAATTGATGGCAGCCCGAGTTGTTATTTCAGCCACTACCCCCTTTCCTGCTTCCCCACAAAAGATAACCACCGGCTCTGTTACTTTGACCTTCAATCTCAGACAGTTTCAGTGCCCATTTTTTCATCCAAATGTCAGGAAACTCTTGGAACAGTCATCTGCATCTTTCCAACACTGCCTCCTTGGAGATCAAAACAGTGACCGGCACAGCACAGGTACAATGTTTGCTTAGAAGTGTAGTCTACGTTAAGGCTGTGGCACCAAATTACTAAATCATACTTAACCTCAGTTTATTCATTTGTAGAATGCCAACAACAATCACTAAGTAATAAGGACTAAAGGAGTGAATTTCTTAAGCAAGGAAACTCAACTTAATTAGATTGGGTCTTCAGAGCTGGAATTCGGTGAATTTCTTGCCATTTTAAAATTGGAATCATCACACTGAATGAGAGGCCTGGCCTTGGAATGATGGAGTAGGGCCACATATGTACTTTTGCAAAATTAATGAGGATAAATTAATGCACTAGTAGGTGACTAGTGCACACTGAAGCTCTAAGCTGGATATCTGAAATTTTTTAGTTAAAATTAAGTAAGAGCTATTTTACCTGGAATATTTCCTTCCTTGTAATTTAAAATTAAACCTTCAGCCAAAGCAAGTAACTTTAATTTAAATGAATTTCAAACTCTACTCTTGCGATTCAATTTCTCTCTGTGTCTTTCTGCCTGTATAGTCATTGTGCATTAGAGCAGCTTTGCTGATGAGGTCAGTTTGCTAAAACGATTTATTTTCTTAACAATTTTGAGTATATTATTTAAACCATTTAAACAGCTTTTAGGGAAATTACTGACAAGCATATTTAAATTCAGAGCCAGGTCACTGTAAAGAAGAAAAAGAGGAAGAAGATAAACACCCTCATTCAACATTCAGAAGCCATAATTGTGGTCATGAATAATCATGTATTCCTCTAATAAATTATTAGACTGTAAGCCAATATATTTTGTACAAAATCATATTAAACATTTCCAGAAGTAAAAATTAAAAAAAAAAAATCAATCATATGGTTCTTTCTGTCACATTTTGGGTATGAACTAATTTATTTGATGATATATCAATGATGAGAAGAAAACAGGAATATTTAAGAAATTAATGATATAGTGCCATGAGTCCTTTGCCAACCACTTAAAAATAAGAAGCCAAAATATTAATGGTATAAAATATGTTTATATACATTCAGAATTTTAATGAGATTCTCTTGATATGTTGTGAGTTAAATGCCAAATTCATCTGCAATTAAGCAGATCATACAGGTATTGAGAATGCGGGTAACATGTATGAAGGCAAATTTAAAACACACATTTCCCAGCTGAATAGGTAAAATCATTAGAGATTATTTAGTGTGTGTCCAGAGAAACACGAAGTTAAGAAATTTTATGGTTGGCTGAGAAATGCTGTGGTGATTTTCCCATAGACACCCCCGCTACCCATTTAGGTTCTTGTTAGATGATTCTCATTTCTGCACTGTAATTTCCAGCTTATCCTAAATATAGACTCTGGATTTGAGCCATCCTAATTAAACTGTGAAGTTCTTTTGTAGTGAGCTCTGATGCTTTGGAAATCAATTTCCAAGCTTATACAAGCAGTGTCTGTCACCTTTTTGGTTTTCTTCCCCTTTATGAATTTATCTGGAAATGGTCAAATGCTATTTTAGTGGCACGTTTGTTCTTTTTTTTTTGGTCCAGGCTGTTAAAAAATAATAATAATTATAAACTTCCCTTCTGTTTTATAGAGATTAATTCATTCTTTCAAAAGTTTCCCACCTTAAAGTACCTATCCCCTTTCTGCACAAAGTCTTTATAGTATAAATAAAGAAAGTGAGATTAAATGGTTTTGCTTAAGGCTATCTGGAGAAACAAGTATGGGATTCTTTTTTTGTTACACAAAATTCATGTTTTTTCTTGACACACAGCTGTTAGAGATAATGGGATTCACTAAGGGAATAGAAAGTGAGAATCAAACACAAACATTTCAGTACAAGCCACCCTACAGGATAAGGCTAAAAGCTGGTGTGCGGAATCTTGGGTGTTGACTCAGGAGTACCTGTGTCTTGACAGTGCTCCTCCAGAGCTGGCCCGGCTCCCTGAGACTGCACTGAGGAGCTGCATGGAGTCAGAGCTCACCTTCTGTGTCAGTGTGCACACCTTTCCTATCTTGCCATCTGCCCTTGGAGAGCAGCAGGCTGTAGTCGTTGAGCTGGGATTATTGGAGAGGAAGTTACCTCTGACTGCAACTTTGAGCAGGACTAAGACAATACAAATTCCATAGGAAGGTTACAAACTATTTGTTAACAAAACCCAGATGTCTATATCCTTTGAAGGTTCAGTTTGAGAGTAATTTTACAAGGACTCTGGTTTGTCTTTTGGCTTCAACTTCCAGAATGTGATTTTACTAGAAGTCTTCATGATTGTTGGGAGGTGGCAGTAGTGGTGGCTTTCCTTTTAAGTTGTCTTGGAAAGACAGAAACACCTGAAATAGTCAGTATGTTTATCCCAGGGTTTATGAGGTCAAGGAGCAAAAATTAAGCACCCTACAAACCACAGTTGGACTCAAAGTGGTTTGCAACCCTGGCTACGTATTAGAATACTCCTCTGAGGCTTCTGAAATAGATGTTAAGTACCTGGGTCTCACACGCAGACCAACTATATCAGTTTCTTTGGGTTGGACCAAATGTATGAGTATGTTTTTAAAATTCCCCAGGCGATTTTAACTGGCAGTCTGTGTTGTAGATCAGAGTACTGGTTCCAAACATCGATGTCCACAGCCATGGGGAGTTCTATAGATCTCTGGGTATGTCACGAAAGCCTAAACATTCCTTTTAATACGCTTTATTTGAGACTAAGTAGTTATTACTTTAGACAGCAATTTTGGAGCGTAGATCAAGCAGGAAGGAGGCAATGAGAGGAAAACAAATGAAGTACTCAACAGAATGATGCTTCCATTCTAAAAAGGCAGGGATAATGGTTTAGAGGGTTTCCTCCATGTAGGTCTAAGTTATGAAAAAATATATCAAAGAAAGTTTAGTTTAAAAAGATAGAAGTTACGACAAATGTGCTATGCAACGTTCTTTTTTTCAGTTGATCTCATACTAAGACAAAAATGTTACATTTTGCTACTAGATATATGCTATTATAATACTGTCAAGTTAGCATAATGGATTTTGCCTACAAAGTGGTCCAGTCTTAAGCTAAGATTTAGCAGATCGATATACCTTAAGAAGAAGGAACGTTTTCCGGTTCTCATTGTCAATGTAAAGCAGTAGTTCTCAAACGTACAACAGAATCATCTGGAACTTGTTAAAACACAGATTTATGGGGCTCACACCAAGAGTCTCTGATTTAGTAGTTCTGGGTAGGACCCAAGAATTGCATTTTTAACAGTTTGTGAATGATGCGGATACTACTGGTCTGGTGGTCACACTTTGAGAAGCACCGGTCGAAAGCATTAGAATAGTCATTCATAGGTTCATTTTACGTAGTGTATGTCTTGGCTCAGGACAGAACCTGAGGCAAAAGTTTATATGTGAATGCTTTATTGGAGTATGCAAGCCCTGGGAAGCTAGTGTGAGGGAAAAGGAACATGAAGTCCAGAAGAAGGGCAAACAGATCTGAGGGTGTGTTATGGTGCTGTGGAGCTGACATGGAGAGAGAAAGAAAAAAGAATTTACCTACCACCTCTCTCAGATGTTCCCTCCACTTCTGGATTGTGTCTCCTTCCTCTCCAGTTAGCCACTGGAGAAGACAAGCTCCATAGAAATAATCTTGCCAGAGGGCAGTTGTCATGTGCATGGGCTCCTAGGTCTACACACTTGGCAGCATGATTCTACAAAGCACCAGCCTCTGGGGGGGTAACTTTTTCTAGAAAGGAAAACAAAAGCCCCCACCCAGAGTAGCATATAAATTGACCCTGGTAAATGATCAGTGCTTCTCAAAGTATTTGCTGTGAAAAACATGGTTTTAAAATTGCCACTGGTTCATAGATCCCTGTCCCACTGTGTCCTCTTGTGCCTAACAGCATGCAGTGCCACATGTGACATGACTCAGTACATTGGCTCAGCAACACCCAGATCAGGCTAAATCTTGTTCAAACAGAGGAGTCCACTGCTCACATACACAGATGTCATGGCAACATCAAGTTGCTGTGAAGATTTGCAAATACTGACTCTCAACTCTTTTTCTGCCCCTTTCTCTTCATGAACTGATAATAATTAGCAAACCAGGTTGTCTGCAGACCACTCTTTGGAGAGTGCAAGTGTATTAGTTCATTTTCACACTGCTAATAAAGACATACCTGAGACTGGGCAATTTAAAAAAGAGGTTTCATGGACTTACAGTTCCATGTGACTAGAGAAGCCTCACGATCATGGTGGAAGGCAACAAGTAGCAAGTCATGTTTTACATGGAGGGCAACAGGGAAAGAGAGAGGGCTTGTGCAGGGCAACTCCCCATTATAAAACCATCAGATTGGCTGGGCACAATGGCTCACACCTGTAATCCCACAATTTGATAGGCCGAGGTGGGTGGATCACCAGAGGTCAGGAGTTCGAGACCAGCCTGGTCAACATGGTGAAACCCCATCTCTACTAAAAATACAAAAATTAGCCAGGCATGGTGGCAAGTGCCTGTAAACCCAGCTACTTGGGTAGCTGAGGCAGGAGAATCTCTTGAACCCAGGAAGCGCAGGTTGCAGTGAGCTAAGATCGCATCATTGCACTCCAGCCTGGGTGACAAGAGTGAGACTCTGTCTTAAACAGCAAACAAAAAATCAGACCTCATGACACTATTCACTATCACGAGAACAGCATGGGAGAGACCTGCCTACATGATTCAATTACTTCCCATCGGGTCCTTCCCACAACACATGGGAAGATGAGGTTTGGGTGAGGACACAGCCTGACCTATCATTCCACCCCTGACCCCTCCCAAATCTTATGTCCTTACATTTCAAAACCAATCATGCCATCCCAACAGTCCCCCAAAGTCTTAACAACTCATTTCAGCATTAACTCAGAAGTCCACAGTCCAAAGTCTCATCAGAGACAAGGCAAGTTCCTTCTGCCTATGAACCTATAAAATCAAAAGCAAGTTAGTTACTTTCTTGATACAATGAAAGTACAGGCATTGGGTAAATACACCTCTTCCAAATGGGAGAAATTGGCCAAAACAGAGGGGCTACAGGCCCCATGCAAGTCCAAAATCCAGCAGGGCAGTCAAATCTTGAAGTTCCAAAATGGTCTCCTTTGACTCCATGTCTCACATCCAGGTCATGCTGATGCAAGAGGTGGCATCCTCTGATCTTGAACAGTTCTGCTCCTGTGGCTCTTTAGGGTACAGTCCCCCTCCCAGCTGCTTTCATGGACTGGCATTGAATTGAATGTCTGCAGCTTTTCCAGGCACACAGTGAAAACTGTCAGTGGATCTACCGTTCTGGGGTCTAATGTGCTTCTCACAGCTCCACTACAGGTATCCCCAGTAGAGACTCTGTGTGGGGGATCCAACCCCACATTCCCTTCTGCATTACCCTAGCAGAGTTTCTCCATGAGAGCCCCACCTCTGCAGAAAAATTCTGCCTGGACATCCAGGTGTTTCTATACATCCTCTGAAATCTAGGCAGAGGTTCCCAAACCTCAATTCTTGACTCCTGTGCACTGGCAGACTCAACACCATGTGGAAGCTGCCAAGGCCTGAGGCGTGCACCCTCTGAAGCCACGGCCTGAGCTCTATGTTGGCCCCTTTCAGCCTTGGTTGGAACAGCTGGGATGCAGGGCACCAAGTCCCTAGGCTGCACACAGCATGGGGACCCTGGGCCTGGCCCAAGAAACTACTTTTTCCTTTTAGGCCTCCCAGTCTGTGATGGGAGGGGCTGCCACAAAGGTCTCTGACATGTGCTGGAGACATTTTCCCCCTTTTTTGGCGATTCACATTCAGCTCCTCATTACTTACGCAAATTTCTTCAGCCAACTTGAATTTCTCCTCAAAAGATGGGATTTTCTTTTCTATAATACTGCCCGGCTGCAAATTTTCTGAACTTTTATGCTCTGCTTTTCTTATAAAACTGAATACCCAAGTCACCTCTTGAATGTTTTGTTGCTTAGAAATTTCTTCCACCAGATACACTAAATCATCTGTCTCAAGTTCAATGTTCCACAAATCTCTAGGGCAGGGGCAAAATGTCACCAGTCTCTTTGCTGCAGTTCCCAACAAGTTCCTCATTTCCATCCATAACCAGAGTCACTTTTGTTCCAGTTCCCAACAAATTCCTCATTTCCATCTGAGACCACCTAAGACTTTATTGTCTGTATGACTGTCAGCATTTTGGGCAAAGACATTGAAACAAGTGTCTGAGAAGTAAAGTGATGAATAAAAGAGATATCATATAGTAAACACATGTCATCTCCTCATTGCCCACAAATGTTAGTTCCTGTCCCCTTGACTCTGTATGATCTGAATGAGCCTCCTATTAATGTTTTAGTAATAAGATAATTATCAGTACAGTGGTTTGGGATTAAAGGGAGGACAGAGGTCCAAATAGTTGGCATTGGCTTTTGGCCCTTTTTCTGCAAAGAACAAATGATGATTCATAAAAAAGAGTCTGAAATAGGGAGAGAATGAGCACTGCTTTGGATAAGCTCTTGGGACTGTGACCATGTGGACTGGCATTCAAGAACTGTTGAAAGAAGAAATGCTCTGGTGAGCCGCTTTAACTTTGGCTTGGGACCCTTAAAAGCTACAGATGAAGAGAGATGTGTTTGTGAGGATTGTACCTCAATCACTGAAATTGGACCGAATCCCAGAGTATGAGAGTATCCAGGTACCTATAAAAGCAAACATCAAACATCTATGAAGGCATGTGCTTACTATATTTTTTGTTTTTGTTTTTGAGGCAGAATCTTTCTCGGTGGCCCAAGCTGGAGTGCAGTGGCACAATCATGGCTCACTGCAGCCTCAACTTCCCAGGCTCACATGATCTTTCTCCCTCAGCCTCCTGATTAGTTCACAATACAGGCACGCACCACCATACCCAGCTAAATTTTTTCATTTTTTTGTAGAGACAGAGTCTCACTCTGTTTTTCAGGCTGGTCACAAACTCCTGGACTCAAGCAATTCTCCCATCTTGGCTTCCCAAGGTACTGGGATTACAGGAGTGAGCCACCATGCCTAGCTAGACTTACTGGTAACAGTAAGGCTCAATCAGATAAACATTATTTTATTGTAAACAGTAAAAATATGATAAGTTTAGCGTTTTACTGTAAACAGTAAAAATATGGTAGATGTATCTGATTGAGACTTGGTGGTATAAGACATCCTGGACATAAAGCAACAGAAAAAGAAAATGAGCCTATCCAAGGGTTCTGGATATTGGAGTTGTCAGTGACAGATGTATATTCTAAAGCTTAAAAATATAATAAATGAAATTTAAAACTCAGTGGATGGTTTTAAGAATAGAGTAGACATAGCTAAAGAGGGAAGGAATAAATTAGATGATAACTCACAAAAAATCATGCAGATTGAAGCAGAGAAAGACAAAAAGTTAGAAAGGGGGATAAAAGATATATAATTTATATTGTGAAGTTTTAATACATGTTTAATTGGAATCCCACAAGAAAGGGAGGACAAAATAGGACAGAAACAAAAGCTAAAGTGATAGTGGCTGATAGTTTTTTACAGATTCAAACGCCGTCCAATGACTGCAGAATATGTGGTTTTATTGTTAGTTTAAGTGTGCACAGCAATTTTCCACCTCAACCTCCATTATGTAACCATTTACATAAATTTCTATATTTAGGCCATTAAGCAACATTATCAGTTGGCTTGGGTTAGGTTAGGTGTATTGGTTATCTACTGTTTTGTAACTACCCCCAAATATTCTGCCTAACAATATAAATAGTTGTTATCTCTTTCTTTTTTTGGCAGGTCAACAGTCAGGAAATATATCTTAGCTAGGTGCCTGTAGCTCGAAGTCTTTAACAGCATATATGTGTATATATACATATATACACATATACATATATGCACATATATACACACATATACATATATGCACACATATATACACATATATACACACATATACACATGTATATACATACATAAAAATATATATCTCTCTCCATAATGCAATTAAGCTAGAAAACAATAACAAATTGATAATACAAAGTCCCCATATGTTTGGATATTTAGGAAAATAAAAATTATGGATAACCCATATAGCAAAGAAAAATAATTATAAACTTAAAAAATGAAATTACTATTTATACCAAAACTTGTGAAATACAACTAAAGTCACACTTAGACATTTATAGCAAAGTACATATATAATACACAAAATATTTATAAATAAATTGAATTTTACTTACCACCAAAATCATTAGAAAATTTAAATAGATGCCATTTATAATGATAGAATACCCAAAAGTACATCATACAAAAGATGCCCAAAACCTCCACCCAGAAAACTATAAAAGACCTAAATGAATAAAGGGATATATTGAGTTTATAAAGGAGAAGACCCAATTTGAGAAATATGCAAATTGCTTCCAAACTGATTTACATTTTCAGTGCAATTTTAATCAAAATTCAACTTTGATTTTTCTGGAACTTTGTTTTATTTTATCATTGCTGTGAAATGCAAAAGTCTAAGAATGGCTAAGACAGTATTGAGGAAAGAATAGCAATGTAGTAGAACTTACTAGGCATCAGACTTAAAAAATAAATAAGACAAGGTCTCATCGTCTCAAAGATAGGCAACCATACAATTGAAATAGAATAGAGTGATGATTTTAAATTTAAGAAATTCTGTTCTTCAAAGTCATTCAGTAAGGGATTAAAATAAATGTCACAGAGTTGGAGCATATATTTGTAATACAGGTACACCCCAAAAATTCATATCAAACATTTATGAGGAACTCTTGTAGGAGAAAGATAAGCAATCTAATTTTTTTTTAAAAAGTAGGAGACATGTAAAAGTGCCTCTCAAAAGTGGCCGATAAGTGTATTAAAACTTAACCTTGTTCATGACCGAGGCATCCAACACGCACATACACACACAAACGACAAAATCTGCTGTGCACGTAACCTCCAGAATGGCCGAAATTTAAAAAGACCAATGATGTGTTCAAGGAAAATAAGCAATATTAACTTTTATGCACTTGTAATGATGGTTAATCTTGGTAGAATCACTTTGGAAAATGGTTTGGAATTAGCTGCTAAAGTTGAAGATAATCCAAATTTACGATCCAGAAATTTCACACCTAGAAATGTCACTAAGGTATATCTATACATCATCTATAGCTATCATTCATCTCTATCTCTCCCTATATAATATATATATACATATATATGAAAATTATCTATCTATCTATCTATCTATCTATCTATCTATGAGAATGTTTTTTACAGCATTATTATGTCAAGCAGAGAAAAAACCCAAATTGCCATTATCAATACTATGGATGAATAAATTGGATATATTTATACGGTGGCATAATATATAGCACTGACAATAAATTCACAACTAGAAACAAAAACATAGATGAGTCTCACAAACAAGTTGAGCAGAAAAAGTTTCAAAACAGGTGTACCTAAGCTATAGTGTCTGGAATATGCCTGTTCATGGGGCAGAAGGACAAAGAAATGATTTCCATGGACGTCAGCACAGTGCCCACCTTTGGTGAGACCAGAGAGGGGCTTCTGAGTGGATACTGTGCTCTACTTTTTGGTGAGGTTTGTAGTATATTTATTTACATGCATTAAACTGAACATTTTTATTTTTCTATACTCCAAAGCAGGGAGGCAGCTTCATATTCCTTCTTCTAAACCTGTTATTTCGCACATAACAGGGAAACCAGTGAGAAGAGAAGCTGGTAGAGTCATGAACATTAAAAACTGGTTGTAATCTTGGAGTCACATTCCACTTTGATTGTATCTTGGGCCCTTGAGTTTTTCTACAGCTGTTTTTACTGTATCACCAACCCCAACCAAGATCACCATCACCAATGGTAGTATATTCCAAATAGCCTGTTAGTGTGGAGGATAAATCAATGGATTTTTCCAACATTTAAACCAAATTCTCTCTAGTATTTTATCACCAATTCAGAACATCATTGGGATATTTTAAGTGGATATTTGTACTTAGCCACCTAGTAATAGTATGTGACTACAAACTAGTGTCTTCAAATTCTAGATGGATAATTTTATATCCCATTTTTAGATATGAAGGCATAGTCTTAAACTGTTGATTTAAGGGCTGCATATATTCTTTTTTTGTTTTTTTTGAGACAGAGTCTTGCTTTGTCACCAAGGCTGCAGTGCAGTGACATAATCGTAGCTCACTGCAACCTCCACCTCCCAGGTTCAGGCGATTCTCCTGCCTCAGCCTCCTGAGTAGCTGGGACTACAGGCACATACCACCACGCCCAGTTAATTTCTGTATTTTTAGTACAGACGAGGTTTCATCATGTTGGCCAGGCTCGTCTCCAACTCCTGACCTCAGGTGATCCCTCTGCCCCTGCCTCTGAAAGTGCTGGGATTACAGGCGTGAGCCATTGTGCCTGGTGTAAGGTCCACATAAATTCTTATGAGTGAGAATTATTACGCTGTACAATAAGGAAATGTGAGCTTTGGAGAGGTGAATAAATAATTTGCCCCCATTGAGTAACTCTTTTACATTGAATGGTCTTTATGTTTGTTAAAAAAAAAAAAAAAAAAAAAAAAGATTCCACTAGATCATCACTCAAGAAACACTGTGCTCTTGGTACATAGAAAGCCTGATGCTCGATGCTACGAAAAAGAGGAAAGGAAGATTATTCCCATTCTTTTGAGGAGTCTGTAATCTAGTCAAGGAAACAAGTACAGATGCAGCTAAATTACACTGTAAAACTGAATACTTTTAACGTCCTATTTGAAAATGGTCTGTGTTCAGCCATACAAATGGAGAAGCTTAGCAAGTGCCCATGGAGAAGGTGGTTGGTCATCTCAAAGTTGAAAAGCGAGGAGAGAAATACTGTAACATGGCCTTTAATGGTCTCTAAACTCCTCTCAGTGCTAGACTTTTTAAATTCCACAACTCTGTAAGGGGACCTTTTTTGTTTTTTAAATGATAGCCTGCACAGGACACCTTCATTTACATAGTGCAAATAATGAAGTTAGTCTGCAGGGACGAGTTACTGCCACTAATGTCATGAAATTGGTTTAATCCAATATTTCAAGTAACTATCTGCAAACCCCTGACAGGTGCTGCCATGCTCTAACACCTCTGTTTTTGTGATGACACTCTAATAGACTAAAATGATATCACATTAATGTGATAGGAGATGACAGGGTTGAGAATGTAATACCCTGGTCCCTCAATCTGTGTGATAAAAAAGTGAGTGCTGAGAGAACTTCCGAGAGGTAGACATGCAACCTCCCCAGGTTCCCACATCTAGAGGGAAGATGTAGGCAGTCTAGAGTGGGGATGCCTTCAACTAGTCATCCTGGAATTCCACTGCAGGAGGAGGTGTCCTCTCACCGGTCCAGCTGCTGAGCTACTATGGTACGAACGGGCTAGGTCCACAGGGGAACTGCAGGATTGCTGAGGGAAGGGTCCACCCAAGAATATTCCTTCGCAAGGAAATTCAAAGGGGATAATTTGTGCCCGAACGACGGAAAGAGGTCTGGACTGGGAGTCCACATCCTGAACACTAGTAATTATTTCTCCATAATCTCTGATTACTTTACTTTTCTGGATCTCTGCTTTCTCATCTATAAAATAAGGGGTTGGACTAGAATAAATCAGTCACTGTAATTTCAAATTTGTAAGGAGCCAGGCAGGTGAGGAAAGTGTGTAAAGCAGTGCTAGTATCAGTGAGAGGAGGTGCTTGAGCCTGAGGCAAAGTGGAGCCATGAAAGCCCCAGTTAAAAGAGTTAAAATTGGACTGGGCATGGTGGCTCATGCTTGTAATCCCAGCACTTTGGGAGGCCCAGGTGGGTGGATCACAAGGTCAGGAGTGCAAGACCAGCCTGGCAAGATGATGAAACCCTGTCTCTACTAAAAATACAAAAAGCAGCCAGGCGTGGTAGCGGGTGCCTGTAATCCCAGCTACTTGGGAGGCTGAGGCAGGAGAATCGCTTGAACCCAGGAGGCGGAGGTTGTGGTGAGCTGAGATTGCGCCGTTGCACTCCAGCCTCGGCGACAAAAGCGAAACTCTGTCTAAAAAAAAAAAAAAAGTTAAAATTTGTTTTTAATACTATGCTGGGTTTTAGTAAATGGACATATAGTTTGTAAATGACTACTTTAAATCAACTGTGAAGTTTCTTTTCATTTGACAATGTAAATTCAAATGTTCCACAAAGCATGTGATAATTATTGACATCTCCACTTCAGTTACATAAGTACGGTATATTAATTAGGATTACATTCCGCTACAGGTAAAAGAAGTCCCTCAAAGAGTAGTGAGTTAAATAAAATAGAAAATTATTTCTCACTCTTATAAGAGTTCAGAGAGAGGCAGTTCAGGGCACGTCAGTCGTTTCACTCCACAATGCTCTTGGGGGCCCAGACACTTTCAGGCCATTCCAAAGGACTCTTGTCCCCGTAGTCTTTGTGCCAGGCTTTGAGATGGAGGAAGGGATGAAGAAGCAAGAACAAAGGACTGTTTCTTAAAGAAGACCAGAAACGGTCTCACAAGTCTTCCTTTTCCATCTCATTGATGATGAACTTAGTGACCTAACTTCAGAGGAGGCTGGGCAACAGGGCCTTCACACTAACCACTCACGTGCTGAATACTCACTGTTATGCCCTGAATTGTGCTGTCCCCGCCACAATTCATATGTTGAAGCCCTAACACCCAATGTGATAGCAATTTGGAGATAAGGCCTTTGGGCAAGTAACTGATGTTGAATGGGGTCTTAAGATTGGAGTCGTTATGCAATATAATTGGTGCTTTTAAAGGAAGAGAGGGCTTCTTCTCCGAGAAAACACCAAATGGCAGATGACGCCGGTGCGGGGGGGGGCCCGGAGGCCCTGGTGGCCCTGGGATGGGGAACCGCGGTGGCTTCCGCGGAGGTTTCGGCAGTGGCATCCGGGGCCAGGGTCGCGATCGTGGACAGGGTCGGGGCCGAGGCCGCGGAGCTCGCGAAGGCAAGGCCGAGGATAAGGAGTGGATGCCCGTCACCAAGCTGGGCCGCTTGGTCAAGGACATGAAGATCAAGTCCCTGGAGGAGATCTACCTCTTCTCTCTGCCCAGTAAGGAATCTGAGATCATTGACTTTTTCTTGGGGGCCTCTCTAAAAGACGAGGTTTTGAAGATTATGCCGGTGCAGAAGCAGATCCGTTCTGGCCAGCGCACCAGGTTCAAGGCGTTTGTTGCTATCGGGGACTACAATGGCCACGTCGGCCTGGGTGTTAAGTGCTCCAAAGAGGTGGCCACTGCCATCCATGGGGCCATCATCCTGGCCAAACTCTCCATTGTCCCGGTGCGCAGAGGCTACTGGGGGAACAAGATCGGCAAGCCCCACACCGTCCCTTGCAAGGTGACAGGCCGCTGCGGCTCTGTGCTGGTGCGCCTCATCCCTGCACCCAGGGGCACTGGCATTGTCTCAGCGCCTGTGCCCAAGAAGCTGCTCATGATGGCTGGTATTGATGACTGCTACACCTCAGCCCGGGGCTGCACTACCACCCTGGGCAACTTCGCCAAGGCCACCTTTGATGCCATCTCTAAGACCTACAGCTACCTGACCCCTGACCTCTGGAAGGAGACTGTGTTTACCAAGTCTCCCTATCAGGAATTCACTGACCACCTTGTCAAGACCCACACCAGAGTCTCCGTGCAGCGGACCCAGGCTCCAGCTGTGGCTACAACATAGGCTTTTTATACAAGAAAAATAAAGTGAATTAAGCCTGAAAAAAAAAAAAAATTAAAGGAAGAGAGGGCTGGGCACAGTGGCTCACACTGTAGTCCCACTTAGGAGGCTGAGGTGGGAGAATTGCTTGAGCCCAGGAGTGTGAGGTTACAATGAGCAATGATTGTACAACTGCATTCCAAAGTGAGACCCTGTCTCTTAAAACAACAACAACAGCAGCAGCAGCAGCAGCAGCATCAACAGAAACAGCAGCAGCAACAATAACAACAACAAACTAAATTTAAAAAGGAAAGACCAGAAAGGCTTTGTGGGGACAGAGTGAGAATGTATCTACAAGCCAGGAAGGGAGCCTTCAGTAGAAACTAAATTTGCTGACACCTTGATCATGACGTGTGGTCTTGAGAACTGTGAGAAAATAAATGCCTGTTGTGTAAACCATTCAAACGGTGGTATTTTTTTTTTTTTTATGGTAGCCCAAGCTACCATAAAATACATGCAGCTAACAATGCTATTAAGTTGGAAGAAGAAAAGCAGATATGACAGGACAATGGGCAGTCACTGCCGTTGCTGGCTTTAGGTTGCCATTGGTGATGGACCGCAGAATTACCCAAAAAAGATTTTGCTAGATTCTGGAAAAACATTGTGATGATAAATATCTGAAATGTATTTCTCTATAGCTTTTCAATTTTCTCTCTCAGTTGAGTAGAGGTCACTGAGAGAAAACCCTGTGAATCATGAAGAATAGATTCTGATCGATCTTCACTGTTAAAAATCTATAAACATTCACACATGTGAGTGATATATTAAGTGTTTTTATAGCAGGTATGAAATCTACATTTGTGTGGTAGGTAGCCACTAAGATGGTCCCAGTGACCCCTGGCCTTGTGCACTGGTGTGATTCCTTCTCCTTGTGTGTCCTCTGGGTTTCATGTTGTTGGAAGGACTTGGTGATGTATTATCAATGGATACAGCCACAGTGGTGGGAAGGCACTTCTGAAATGAGGTTGTCAATGACAGTGGCTTCTCTCTTGGGTTCTCTCTGTCTCTCTCATTCTCTTTCCGACTTTTTGCTTGCTCTGGGAAAGGCAGCTGCCATGTCCCATGTCATGAGAAGGCCACCTGGGGAGGTCCATGTGCATTGTCTCTGGTTCAGATCTTGGGAGTCTTTCCAGTAGCCAAATGAGTGAGCTCAGAAGCAGATCCTCTCCTAGGCAAGCCTTGAGGTGACTGCAGCTCTGGCCAAAACCATGAATGCAGTCTCATGAGGGTCTCCAAGCTAAGCCACTCCTGGAGTTCTGGTTTACAGAAAACATATGATAATAAATACTCATGTTTGCAGCCACTAAGTTTTGTGTTAACGTGTTATGTGGCAATAGATAACATATAATCTATTTTAAAGTTTGCGTTCAACACAAAAAGTTGTATCCATGAAGCCCAATGTGGGCCAGGAGGTTTCATTCATTTCCTACTTATTATTAATCATTCTTATGTTTGCTTTGATCACATTACTTTGTTATGCAAAGGTACTAAAGAGGTAGGATATGGCTTTTGCCGTCAAGAACCTTATAATTTAAATGCAGAAACTAAACCAAAAATAATAGTATTTGTTTTTATAATCTTAAGAGTTTATGGCTGGGCGCAGTGGCTCATGCCTGTAATCTCAACACTTTGGGAGGCCGAGGCGGGCAGATCACGAGGTCAGGAGATCGAGACCATCCTGGCTAACACGGTGAAACCCCATCTCTACTAAAAATACAAAAAATTAGCCAGGTGTGGTGGCGGGCGCCTGTAGTCCCAGTTACTCAGGAGACTGAGGCAGGAGAATGGCGTGAACCCAGGAGGCGTGAACTTGCAGTGAGCCAAGGTCACGCCACTGCACTCCAGCCTGGGCGACAGAGTGAGACTTTGTCTCAAAAAAAAAAAAAAAGTTTACATTGGATTATGATAAATCAAACCCATCATTTCTTAAAGAAACTTGAAGTTGCCTCTTTTGCAAGTAACAGAAGGCCTGGGGATAGGCAGCTTAGGCCCGGTGGCTCAGTGATGCCATTGGGAACCCAAGTGATCCTTAGCTCCCCACTCTTCTATCCATAGCCCACAGATTTCTTTCTCTCAGTTGTTAGTACCTTGTCTAACTCTGCACATTTGTCTGAGATCCAGACAGGAAGAAGGAGAAAAGGTGGGCCAAAGGCACATGGTAGCCGCAATGGGCTTTCTGTCACACTTATCAGATACAGTCTTACAGAGGTGAAATAATACCTGGTACAAATGCCAAAAGAATACTCAGAGATGTAGGGGATTTAAGAGTTATATTAAAAATGGTACTTACTGGAAACTATCGTGTGTTTGCTTCAAGATAATCTCTCGTTTTTGTCATTAATGATGCTATAAAGGCAAACAAATACATTGTGTCTATTCAAACATAATTTTTCTTTTCAGTTGAGTAAGTTTGAATGACAGTATTATAGAAAGAGAGAAGAGGCTCAAAATTAACTATAAGAGATGTTAATAAATGTATGATCTACAGAAACACTAAAAAATTGTGGTCTGAAAAATCTTCTACCTTTGAAAAATGTATGCAAATTCACCCAAACTGGGTCAGTTTGTACAATTTTTGGTGGAAAAGAAGGGATGTAGAGTAAGGCTAACAATTTTATTTTAACATATTTCTCTTCTTCTGACCTGCTGCATGTCTCAGGAAAAAAAAAAAAAAAAGGAAAGATGCTTGAGAGAAAGTGGTCAGTTCTGATGCAAAAAAGCATAACTTATGAAAGGGTCATTCTGGAAGTCTGCCCATCACTTGAGTTTCCTTACGTACAGTTTACCCATTTCCACAATGGAAAAGTGATGTTTATTTATGTTAGCTCATTTGGATTTATTTACTTTTGGTGGTGACTATTTTCTTTTAAAAATTATCATCAATACGTTTAATTTGGGGGTATTTAGAGTGTTTAGGTTGTTTTACGTATTCACTTAAGCCGATATTCTAATTGACCTTTTCAAGAGTCATAAACTTATATTCTTCTTCTGTATTTCCCAAAGATAGTATCAGGTGGAGGGAGGACAGAAGAGAAACAACTATTTGAGCCTCTCCGAGATAAGCAAAACAGTTGGGTCTCTGTCTCCCTAATGTCATATGTATTCTAAACCCAATGGAGGGAAAACTTTGAATGCATCCTCTAGCTAATGTTGGACATTTCCCACTGTGGAATAAGTAGACATTTTACAAACCTGAATTGGAATAGATTCAGCGACCAATTTTATAAAAATCACTGTACTGAGATCATGTCTATGTGGTATTGAAAACGTTGAAATCAAGTGGATTTTCTCAATAAAAAAATTTGAAATTGATCATTTGATGTCTCATAGACAACCTGGTTATTGAATACAATTTTCCTTTCCATCTTAAAACAAATTGCCAGCCAATTATCTTGGTATCTTTGGACTCAGCATCAATCTGAGTATCGTAGCCAATTTTATTTGAGTGTCTTCAGTAACATCCACATTTCAGCACAGAGAAGGAGCCATTCCTAGTGAGCCTCGTGCATTAATAAAACCAGGGTGTAGTCCCGGACCATGATGGGAGAATTGAGAATGGTGTAAGTATGAATACACCATCCAAATCATCGGACACATTGCTTCACTTCCATGAGCTTTGATCCCTTGTTTAGTAAAATCATGGCGGTTTGTTTTGAGTCAGCAAGACACAGGTGAGTGTGACTTACGATACTGATGACAGCAACAGTAAAGATGGGTGACATTTGCTGAACGCTTATCAAGTGCCAAGCACAGACCTACACCAAATCAGGACTCTCCATCTCTTCCCCTCATTGTTTTTTTGGAGAAAGGCACCTGCAGGAGGAAAGGCAGATTGGAGAACTGTCAAGACATGGCTAGGGACACTGAGGCACAAGCATCTTCCCCTCCTGGCAGCTAAATGTCCAGGTATTTCCTCCTCACCCTACGCCCATTTTGTTTTTTTAATAAGAAAGTTTGGGCCAGATTCCTTTCACATACAAACAAACTGGGATATATACACAAATCTTTTTTGTTTTCTTTTTTTTGAGACGAGGTCTTGCTCTTGTTGCCCAGGCTAGAGTGCAATGGTACGATCTCGGCTCACTGCAATGCAACTTCCACCTCCTGGGTTCAAGTGATTCTCCTGCCTCAGCCTCCTAAGTAGCTGGGATTACAGGCACCCGCCACCATGCCTGGCTAATTTTTGTACTTTTAATAGAGTCAGGGTTTCACCATGTTGGCCAGGCTGGTCTCGAACTCCTGACCTCAGGCGACCCACCAGCGTTGGCCTCCCAAAGTGCTGGGATTACAGGCTTGAGCCACGGCGCCCGGCCACACACATCTTATTTAATGCCTATAAAAACTCATGAGACCAGGATAATTATAATTCCCATTTTAAAGATAAGAAAACTGAGGTTTAGAGGAGCTTACTGAGTTGCCTAAAATTACCTAGCTCCTGGCTGGACAGAGATTCAGAAAGACTTTGGCTTCCCAAAGCCCAAGCTTAGCCATTCCTCCTCGTTTCCCCTTGTTGATGATCATTTCTGAGACGCTGCACCACAACAGAGGGAATGGGGTCTCATGATCCACATGAAACCTGCCACACAGAGTGGGGTCAGGGCTGGCAAGTGATGGCGTTGAGGCCAAGAGTGGTTTTGAGGGCCATGAACCTAGTATAGTTCCAGGTTAATTAGACATTGGAGCAGTTTTCTCTGCGGGAATTTTCTTTGGGGTTTGAAAAGAAATGAAGCAAGGGTCCAAGTCCTGGGATCCATGTGGAGAAGAGGTCCAGAAAGAAGAGGTGGTGGCAACTTTGAAGTTGGCACCTTTCAACTCTTAGTACATTTTATGCCTTTTTCATCCCTTGTCTTCTCCAGGAGCCAAGATTTGTCAAAGCTCCCAACCACTCTTCTTGC
This sequence comes from Trachypithecus francoisi, assembly GCF_009764315.1. Lineage (NCBI taxonomy): Eukaryota > Metazoa > Chordata > Mammalia > Primates > Cercopithecidae > Trachypithecus > Trachypithecus francoisi. The sequence continues at coordinate 50,455,234 of NW_022681462.1, read as the reverse complement.
TTCCCCTGTCCCTTCTGACACCATCAGTCCACACAATTATTCACCATTAATAACACCTAATTTCTGTCCCTCTCAAGGGCCATGGAGGTTCCTAACCCTACACAACTCATGAGAGCTTGAGTTTAGTTCTATCTCAGCATAACTGTGAGACTAGCCAAGTCCTGACACCTCTGCAGAACTTTACCTCTAAAAAGACAGCAAATTAGGTCATTGGTTAGACTGTTTTTTTGACCTAAAATTCTGCAGTTCTTCCAATGTAAAAAAATAATAAAATAAAATAAAAGTAAATTACATTATGTGGAAGCTTGACCCGTCATTTCTGGAAGGTTGCTGACCTCTAGTGTTGGCACAGACCTAGAAGGAAAATTCAAACCTCTGCGTTACTTCTATCAAAGTTTCCTGTATCCTTTCTTTCCTTTTTTCTTATGGAGGAGAAGAAAATATAAAGTACTTGAAATTGAAGTTCTATTAACTAAAGCTTCATTTACAGAATAAATATTTCTGCTGACATTTGACTGATTATATCAATTTTGAAGTTCAAATTTTAATAAGGTATTACCAAGCCCAAGAATAAACAAGCTAATCAGGCACAGTTTTCTAGTCTCTTCTTTGTATTAAATGATAAGTGAACTTAAAGCTATGCTTTGTCTTATTAATATCTGCTAAATATGGATGAATTACTGAATATATATTTATTCTTAAACTCATTTGGAGGCAAATATTTACAAGGCTTTTCTCTTATAATCTGATTTTAATATCTCAACTGAAACTGATTTATAACACGTGACTTCAAATGTGGTATTAGTTAAAGGGGCCAAGAATTAATGAGCTGATTCTATCAAGGGTTTCTTGAAACTGATTTTGAAAGGGGGAAAATATTTCTGTATTTTTAATCAAATTTTAATTGTAGGAATTTTCATGGCAAATATCAGTCTCACATAAACAAATCTGTAATAATTTTGCATGTGCATATATTTGGTTTTATCGTATTGTTAACTGAGTTAGAAACTCACTTGAATATTCTGTGCCATCAAGCGAACATCATTTCTAGCTTACAGGTGGATTTCTTCATTTCTTCTGGAATTAGTTACTAAGGAAGTTGGTAAAATATGTTTCCTGGAAATCTTTAAAACTTGTGTATGAGACACAAGGTGGGGTGTGTTGGTGAAGGCTGACTGTCCATTTCTGCTATCAGCTAAAGAACATCATTCCACCCATTTTGTACTTCCATAGGCAGCCTCCTGTTAGAGTCACTGGAGAGTACACAAACATCTTCCTGTAACTGGGTTATAGTTATATTGTAGAAACGGCTAAACAATTTAACTGTAATGTAGCAAGATATGTGATAATTAGTAAGCTTTATTCACTCAAAAAGTGCTCACTCTGTGACGGTGAACAAATCCCAGGCACACTTAGAGTAAGTAGCCGCCTCCCAGAACTTTGTGTGAATTGCTTGTGAAGTGTGTCTCATGTAACATAAAAGTAAACAGATGTAAACATATACTTAAAAAAAGATATAAGGATTATTTAAAGACCAGCACACCAATTTTGGAAGAGAAGTATTTTCGGTACTAGGCTCATTTTCTGATAAAACCCACTCCTTCACTATGTTAGTCTGGGTTCTCCAGAGAGACAAAATCCATAAGATAGGACGTATTCCCTCTTTCTCAGGGAACTTCGGTGCTTTTTCTTATTCAGCTGATTGGATGAGGCTCAGCCATATTATGGAGGGTGAACTGCTTTACTCAGAGTCTACTGATTTGAATGTTACCCTAAATAAAGACCACACACACACAAACCAACTTCAGAGCCACATCTAGACTGGCGTTTTACCAAATAGCTGGGCACCATACCTTAACCAGGTTGCCACTTAAAATTATCCATCACATGCTCTTACACAATTATACACGGGCTTGATTTAATATCTTAGGTAAAAATATTTTGTTTTTCTCATGTAATTGTTTACTTGGTCCAATTTGAGAAAAGTTTAAATGTTTAAATCAAGTTTGTCCAACCCACGAGCCATGGGGCCGCATGGCCCAGGACAGCTTTGAATGCGGCCCAACACAAATTCATACACTTTCTTAAAACACTATGAGTTGTTTTTACATTTTTTTGTTCATCAGCTATTGTTAGTGTATTTTATGTGTGCTTCCAAACAATTATTCTTCTTCCAGTGTGGCCCAGGGAAGCCAAGAGATTGGACACCCTTGGTTTACATGATTTTGTTATGTGAAGAAAACCTTCTGCAGTGTTCTTTGTGACTCTGGTCTCATCACGACTTCCTTCCCTTTGTCACAGCTTCATTGTGGTCTGTGAGTCCTCTCAGCCTTGTCTGGTTCCTTCCCTCCTCATTCCCCTCTTAGGCTCTTTTTCCTAAGAAATCTCTTGCATGTCTTGTACCATCTTGGTGTCTGCTTTCAGAGAACTGAGACGATGCAGTGTTGGAGGTTCATGTTTTGTAGCTGGGGGAGGAACCCGGGATGGATCAGAGTGGTCCTGTGATAGGGCCCTACAGAGTTCTGGTTTCTAGGTATTCCTAGGGACCAACTCAGTTGCCCAAATGTTTAGACTTCCTAATCTGATAAACTAGCACTCTGATTGACGGAACTTCTTGGAATCATGGGTTTATGTATTTTTTTTACATAAATACATAAAATTTCTTAAAATTTAAAGATACTTTTGAGGGGAGTTAATTAAGCTATAAGCATCTTTTATACATTTAAATACAAATAGTTAATGAATAAGTACTATGTGTAAAGTATGGTGCAGTTTTAGGAAAGATGAGTAAGTTTTGGTCTCTGCCTTTATTTAGATGAGAACATAGGAAAAACAAACTAGAATGGAGTGGCCGATATAAGAAAATGAAACGTGAAACTAGGTGGTCTGAAAGAAAAAGTGGGATTAATCACAGGCTGCTTCCAAAAGAAGAAAGTAAAGAAGAACATGTCATTTGAACTGGATCTCTTAGGATGAGATATGGCAGGAGAGGACAGTGAGACCAGTGTTTGGTGGAGAGAAAAGAGTGCATGCCCAGCAGAGCAGGAAGTTCCAAAGACTGATCAGAGAGGAGGATGTTTTAAATGAAGTGAGGAAGAGGGAGTAATGCTGGAGAGGGAGACTGCAGTCAGTGGTTGAGTGACCTGCTGCCAGGGGAAGAAGTTGGGAATTGATTCTAGGAGAAGAATTTCAAGCAAAAATATGCTTGCATATTTTACATATTGATTACCAATTGAGCAAAAATACGCCTGCATATTTTACATATTGATTACCAATCTATAATTCTAACTGTGGTTCAGGTGTCAATCCCATTCACCCTGTGAATGACAGGGACCTTGTAGCATGTTTACTCACACCCATCAAATACCCTGTATAGAGCATGATACTAATGACATGGCAAGTTTTAGCTCATGTGACTTGATTTATATCCAATTGAACTTCATTATCTGTGAAATAAACAATAAGACAGGGAAAGAATAGCTACATTACATATTTGGAGTAACACAAATATAGCTGATTAAAAAATTCCTTTGAAAGATAACATTAAAAAAAGTAGGGAAAGGAATAGGCAGATAGATAGTAAATAGAAAAAAAAATCCCGCATGGCAAATTGACCTGTAAAATAAACATTTGACAAATTCCTGAAAACAAACATTTGGCAAAATGTGCCCAAGAAGAATGTTCTATCTTTAAAATAAATGTAAGTTTGAGAAACATCCACTTTGGTCCAAATGATTGTTTTTCATGATGCATTAGCAATCCCTAGTGGGCTCATACATGTGCCGGCCAGGGTAGACATTGTCGGACTGAAGTAAAAACTGAGAAGAGCAAATACAATGTAATTAATGACAGTCTGTTTTATAAAAATAATAATTCCATAATGACAAAATGTTATACAATGGCAAACACAAGGCATATTAATTCTATGCAAGTTTTGTTAATGTTCTTGAAGAAATTATTAGTTTAATTTTTTTTAATTTTGAAAATATTCCAACTCACAGAAAAGTTAAAAGGATAATACAATGAACATCTTTATGTCCCCCAGCTAGATTCAGATTAACCAGCTCTTAGCCTGTGGTCATATCTATTCTCTTTCTCATGCTCTATCTCCTCTTTTGTCAAACTGTTCATAAGTAGTTCACAGATGCCATGACAAATCACCCCACTGTTACCAGAATTAGCCTGTATAACCACTTCACCATGTCTACACTCAGGAAAGTCTCTGATGTAAAAATGAGATCTAACACACAATCCACACTCAGCTTTCTCAGTTGTTCTCAAATATCTTTTTTGAAACCACTTATCGAGGTCTAATTGACATACAAAAATTGCCTACATATTTAACATGAACAACTTGGTGAGTTTGGAGACAAGCAGACATCTGTGAAACGATTACTACTATCTGTACCAAAACATATCTATCCCTTCCACAAGATCCTTCCTGGCCTTTTTATTTATTATTATTGATATGATTTGGTGATAAGAACACAACATCAGATCTACATTCCTAGTAAACTTTTTTCTGTAAGTACTATGCTGTAAAGTAGATCTCTAGGACCTATTCATCTTGAATTACTAAAACTTTGTACCCTTTGACCAAAACCACCCCATCTCCTTCTCCCCACTAAGCCCTGGCAACCACCCTCCTACTCTCTGCTACTATGAGTTGGACTACTTTAAATTCCTCACCTAAGTGGGATCCTGTGGTATTTGTCCTTTTGTAACTGACTTGTTTTGCTTAGCATAATGTCCTCCAGGTTCATCCGTGTTGCTGCAAGTGGCAGGATTTCCTCCTCTTTTAAGTCTGATCAAGTGCCTTTATAACTTTTTTATTTGAGTTGCTTTTTGATTCAGGAGCTAATTGAGACTCATTCATTACATTTGACTGCTGAATTTTTGTGCTCTTTCCCAATCTCAAACATACCCCTGAACCCCCTCTGTGCTCTTCAAGATGTGGAAGGCTTTGATATGTCCTGCAGAATGTGCCACATTCTGAATGTGACACATTCCTCCTTATTAGATGCAGGACAAACCTTTCTGAGGAAAGCACTACTCCTGTGTTTTTGGGAGGTGCTCTCGTCGCCCCATTACGGGGCACGTGATGCCAGGTTGACTCCTGATTGGCAGGATGCTCACCCAGTTCGACTTCTTTCTTGTCCAGAGGGTGATTAACAGATCTCTCCATTGTAAAGATGAATTACCTCCTTTCTAATTAATAGCTAATCTGTGGAGTGGTATTAATGCACATGCTAATTCATAGTTCTTAAAGCTCTGAGTCAGTTTTGGGGAGTTGGGTGTTGGTGGAAGTTCTTGTTGTAAAAGTTCAACATGACTTTACTGATTACAGAAGCGTGCTTTCCCATATGCAGGAAAAGACACTCAAGTTGGTGCTGGAAGGGACCCAAGTGATAATCTGGTTCAATTTCATTTTTTTATTTACAGAAAAGGAGCTCAAGTCATCTCAGTGAAATAGTAAGAACCATACTCCAGATCCCTTGATTCCAGTCCAATTTTCGTTCTATTGTTTTTAAGGTGCATTTACTTAGTCCTTCAAGAACCAGAGCAAAATCTTGGACAATCAAAAGAAGGCAAAGGGACACCATGGACAAGGATAGATTATGCTATTCTTGGGGATGTGTATTTGAGATAATAACAGCAGAAGGTGATGGTTCTATAATAAATAAATATCATGTGAGCCACAGATTTGGGTCACATATGTAATTTAAAATTTTCAAGTAACCATTTACAAAAATGAAAAGAAAGAGCTGGAACTGCAATAATATACATTATTTAACCCATGTCCCAAATATGATCATTTTAACATGTAATCAATATTTTAAAAATTATATATGAGGCTGGGAGTGGTGGCTCCTGCCTGTAATCTCAGCTCTTTGGGAGGCTGAGATGGGTAGATTATTTGAGGTCAGGGGTTTGAGACCAGCCTGGCCAACATAGCAAAACCCCATCTCTACTAAAAATACAAAAAAATTAGTCTGGCGTGGTGGTGTGTGCCTGTAATCCCAGCTGCTTGGGAGGCTGAGGCATGAGACTCACTTGAACCCAGGAGACAGAGACTACAGTGAGCTGAGATTATGCCGCTGGACTCCAGCCTGTGCAACCCAGCAAGATGCTCTCTCTCTCTCTATACACACACACACACACACACACACGTATATATATATAATATTTTATAACCCTTTTTATGAATCAGTATGTACCCTCTACTTTTTAGCACATCTCAATTCAGAGTAGCCACCTTTCAAGGGAGCAAAATAACCTCATTCGACCAGGGACAATCTTGTTGAACGATGCTGCTCTAGAAGAATGAGGAAATGTCAAATAGAGGTACCTACTAAAGGGGCAAGGAAAGCAATTGCCTGACACCCAAAATAGGACCTAATAGATATTGGGAGTTAGTGGTAATATTTGGAATGATAATTTTATTTCTCTACCTAGGTCTTCAGGACTTTGGGTTCCCTGAAGGTATTCAAATATTAACTAATAACTTTCCATATTTCAAAAGTCTATTTTAATGTTATACATTTATTTTAAAAATACACTGGCAGACTAACGTCAATGACAGTCATATCATTACATAAGTCAAACTAACACTTAGGATTTAAGATAGGGTATGTGGACTGTGTGGTCATCTAGGGTGAGAAGGGGTTGAATGTGCTATGATCACTACTTTGAATTTCTTATAATTTTCTCTTTGAATTTATGTTTTGTAAATAAAATCAGGTGGGACTCAAGTGTGTGCTGGTGACTGCATCTTGCTGCCTTCAGCCTCCTGCTCCCCAGAACGAGTTCTAGGCTGCTGACTTCTCACTTCACCCACGGGTCTGGAAATGGCATGGGGAGGGGCAAGAGCAGGTGCACGCACCTCACACAGAGTTGTCCACACTTACCTGGCAATTACCACTGTGCCAGCAATACCATATTAAATAACAATATAAAAATACCACGATAGCTCAAAAGAAAGGTAGAAGAAAAAAAAAAGCTTTTTTATTCCTGCTGTTTCGAACAAGGCTTCCCATTGTCATTTTGCACTAGGACCTAGAAAGTATACAGCTTACCTTGTGCTCAGTGTTGGAGAAGCTGCTTTCGTTCTGATTCCCATTGCTATGAACTGTTTTGTAGCAATTTCAGTTGCTGCCCTTTTAAAAAACAAAAATCAGGGAAATAATTATTTCCTCATAAAGGCAGTTTGGTAGACAAATTTTCGAAAGAATGTGAGACATGGATAGTCATGAAATTGGAATTTTATGTAGAAAATATTGGAAATACCTGATCTGGACACAGAATGTGTTCAAAAACAACGAAGTCAGGCAACTCAACAAAAAGCCAACTCATTGCATGGCTGTTAGGGGAAGAAGACTAACTTTTGAGGGTTTGTTTTACATGAAATAACCAGTTAACTTACTGAAGTTTTCACTATTGTGGACTTTCGGTGGAATTTTGTAAATATAGTGTAATTAAATAAAAAGTTTCATTTAATAATATTTGGCACTTTACATGTGCAGGGATTTAGTAGGTGAAGCTATGGGCCAGATTGTAAAATTGTGATCAGTAAGAAGAAAAATAAAACCAGAATAATGAGATGCTATTAATAAATATGCTCTAGTGACCCAAGAGGGCTAGAGCCACATTTCAAAGTCTTTGGAAGAAAAGTGACAAGACTCTGATGCAAACAATTTCAGGAATACTGACCAGGGTGGTGTTGTGGACATTGTGCAGTGTCTCAGCAGTCCTAGCAGTGTGCTAGCACAGGTGGAGCAAGCATAGCTCTGTTCCTGCCTGCGTGTGGGCTCACCTTAGGAGGGAGGTTTCTTTCTTGCTATCCCTGAGGTTTCTTTTCACTTTTAAGTTTCTATAATCCACAAGGAGTTTAAACAGAAATGTACCGAGAATTTAGATCATTTTCCCAGTACATAAGGACCTGTCTCTCTCCTGCTAACATTAACCCTGCTTGAGACTTAGAGAAAGAGGCATCACACTTAGAAAGTCTCCTATGGGTGTAATGTCTACCCAGTGTTTCATGAAAGGATATCCCGGGGTGGTTAGCTTTTTGTTTTTCTTTCTTTCTTCCTTCTTCCTTCTTCCCTCTTTCCTATTTCCTCTTTCTTCCTTCTTCCTTCTCCTTCCTTCCTTCCTGCCTTCCTTCCTCTTTTCTTTTCTTCTCTTCTCCTTTTATTTTCTTTTCTTTTCCTCCTTCTACCTTTCTTCCTCCCTCCCTCCTTCCCTTCCCTTTCCCTCCCTCCCTCTCTCCCTTCCTTCCTCCCTCTCTCCCTCCATCCCTCCCTTCCTTCCTTCTTTCTTTTTTTTTGGATGGAGCTTCACTGTGTCACTCAGGCTGGAGTGCAGTACAGTGGCATGATCTCCGCTCACTGCAACCTCCGCCTCCCAGGTTCAAGCGATTCTCCTGCCTCAGCCTCTTGAGTGACTGGGATTACAGGCACCCACCACTACGCCTGGCTAATTTTTGTATTTTTAGTAGAGACAGTGTTTCACCATGTTGATCAGCTGATCTCAAACTTCTGCCGACAGTGATCTGCCCGCCTTGGCCTCCCAAAGTGCTGGGATTACAGGTGTGAGCCTGGCCTTACCACCCTGTTTCCATCTTGGATTTTTCCTTACTTCTCCTCCAGCATTTTTTTTTTTTTTAATGGTGACCAACTAAATGCCTATCAATTTGTCAGAACTGTTTTAGACTTATGATTAATATCATCATTCAGGGCATTCATTCCAAGCTCTCAGAAACCTAAGACCCTGGATTGCCAGTTGCTTCCTTAGCCTTCATGCATGCTTTGCTTGAAGCAGTGTATATTATTTTGTTCTTTGGTGGCATCTATTTTCACATCATAATCCATATTACATACACTCCTTGGGAATGAATATGAGTAGTTAAATTAAACTGGTCATGAAAACAGGGAAATAATTATTTCCTAATAAAGGCAGAAGAATGCCAGTAACCTCTGGAGATAGCTTGAGGACTCTTCTCTATCAGTCATAACCCTCATCTTCCCTGGTCTCTAGCCATCTTCTTAAACACCTGTATCTATTTGAAATTCTTCAAAAAGCAAATTTAGAAATTAAAGACCACTTCTTATTTAGGCCATTGAAAAAGATCAAGTGACAACTGGCTGATCTTGGGGACTTGAGTTCCATCACCACACATAGAGTGTGGCAGATCACGTCTTCCAGGATTTCTGATAGACACAATCCATTCTTAATGCCTTGTGTCAGGCATCCCTGCTGCCCTCTCACCATTCTTAATAATAAGACAAAAGTGATATTTTAGGGTAACAGTTAATAAATAATGTGACTTATCCAATCACACCTTTCACTAAAATATTATTATCTTTTGGCAGATTCATTACTGTAGAGACATCAGGATCTGATGAAACATTCTCTAATTCTACCCCTACTACATTTTCCAGAGTTGTCTTTCTTTTAATTTAATTCTCCCACTCTGAAAGCATACTGTCCGTTGCAATTACTGAATGAGCATTTAATCTCCCATAACTAAGGCATTTTCATCTTTTCTTACGGAAAGACGATTAAAAGGTCCTAATGTTGCTATGATATGGATACATTTCATCCCACCCGAGTGAATCAAAATGTCCTTTGTTCTTATTACTACAAGTTAAGACAAACTAAATGTCTAGGCACTTCACTGCAATAGTTGAGCTACCTTATCACAAGGTGTGATAAATGTTTCAAAACATAGTCTATTGATTGAATAGAAAAGTTTTCAGATCTTCCTTGGGCAGAGGTGAGCCTAGAGGGAGAGAATCGCAAGATAAGCTTTTATAGTTGTTATGGTAGCTTGGTTTACAGTCTATTATGTTTGTCACAAAGCAATAAATCTTTCCACTTTTAAAACGCTGTGTGGCTAACAGAGATATCGAATCACTTTGAAACCAAAAGGGTTGATTTTGTTATTTTATAGCCTCTCTACATTGATCATTACATTATTTTTAAATTAAAATCTTAGTACTACACTAGAATAAAATAAAAGTTGGTAAAGTTTTAAACTTTTTCAGTATCAATACATTTTCCTGATTTTTACCTTCACGTAACTGTTCTATTTCCCTGGAGCACGGATTGTCACATTAAAATCATTGCATATCCTGAGTGTTTATAATGTGCATACACCTTAGTCTATTATCAACTCTAGTAAAAACACATAAATATAATCTGCAATGTGATGTTTATCTAAGAAGATAATTTCTCCATGTCTATTTTGCCTGACCTCCAACCACAGACCTTGGAGGATGTATTTTAGTTGTACTGGTCACTGGTTTATCAGGAAGGACCTCACACTGCATTATGCATTTTCATAACACCCTGATCTTGATTGAGAAGTGTCATATCCTTTCTCTTCAACCTCTGTTTCTCAGCCACATCCATTCATAACCTAATTCTCCCCTTCAGAATTGTGGTGATATAAACCAGGGTCACAGATTAGCGATTTTGCAGCTGGAAAACAAGGCAATTCCACTTTGTATTTTATTATGTATTTATTCCTCAAGGATCATTTCCTATTTATTGAAATTTAGAAAAACAACAATTCCTTCCAGACTGATAATGATCTGGTAATCAATGTGAAATATATTTGTAAAACAAATACAGATTTACAGGTTTCTCCTGTGAAAACATTCAGATGCCTGAAACAGCCATTTAATAGTTATGCTGTATTTGAACTTTTTAAAAGATACCCTTTTAGGAGATAACATGTTTCCTGTGATTCTGCCACATGTGTTACTCTGTTATAATTTATGATGAAGACTCTTTTATACTTAGATAAAAGGTTTATTAAGTAAATGTTTGTATTAATAGTGTAAACTGACATAAGAAACTGTTCATGAATATTTCACTAATTTTTGACAATGATGATAGAATCAGAAATTCACAGAAAGAATATCTAAGAACTTTGAGCCATACATAAATTCATAAGAATATAGATTTACTTTGCTTGCATATTTTTTTTTTTTTTTTTTTTTTTTAGCCAGGAGCTGCTTTGATTATTTGGGCTGAGGTGTTGATAGCCCAAGGTGTAGTTCTTGATTACATAGGTAATATACATTAAGCTGAATAGAAAGCTGATAGTAGTGTAGGCCGAATGCGGTTAATTAGCTGCTTATTCAAATACCCTGTTCATTATTTCTTCCTCTAAGAATGAGACTGTTGTGTGTATGTGTGTGTCTGTGTGTGAGGCAAAAGTAGGATTTTAATGATATTGGTACCCTTTTTTTGAGGAGACCTTGGGAAGAGAAGAGAAAAAAATCTTTATTTAAAAAGATGTAAAGACGTCAACATTCCAAGGGGACCACAGAGATTGAATTTATTTATTCTGTAACATGTCTATGTTGATTATTTGAATTTTCTAGTTAGTTCTACACTAGTGTAAAAAGGAAAAGCATCATCATTTCAACCTGTCATTACAAAGCTCTGGTGGTTTAGAGGAGTTTGCTTATGTGAAAATGAGGTACAGTTAGTTACCTGAGGTTTGTAATTTGGTCTTGTTTCATGAAATTAAGAAAACTAAAGAAAATGACAAGGTAATGAATATCTGATACAGTGCTTTAAAAAGTCCTTTGAGTGAATATGACTGTAGGGAGGGAAATACAAATCTCATTTTGTTTACTGAGTCAATCCTCACAAAAACACATTTCAGTTGCAAAATTTTGCAATAAGTAAGAGAAAGAAATTCAGCAAAGGTTTAAAAATTTCCTGACTTCCAGTGTATAAAATGAGAATGGTAATGAAATATCTGCTTCATAAAATTACTGTAAAGATTTAAAAAGATAACATACACAAAGTTCTTAGCAGAGTGTTTGACATATACCAATAATTGGAAACATACATCTTTTTAAGAAAACCAGGATAAAAAATAAAAATTTTAAGAAAAATAACATTTGGTCACATGTCATCTGCTTCAAACTGGGCTGTTGGTTTTCCCCATAGAGATACGTAGCTATTAAAAAAACAAAAACAAAGATACCAAAAAAACAAAACCCAGCCCCCAAACATTTTAGGAATAAATGACCTGTTAAAAGTACAGCAAAACCATGCCCTGACCTTGAAACAGAGTCTATGAATTCTGAAAGGGTGAGCAAAAAACATAATGATTAACTATATACCTGCCCATCCAAACAGTTGTTGCGGGAGTCCTGGTCCATCTGTTTTTATAACAACTTTGCAGGTTTCAACAGGATTTGCTGCATTTAGCAAGTCATCCAACAGCCTTCAGGGAGAGGGTGATCATGTGTAAGGCTTCGAAGTCAGCCACAGACAGTATTTCTCCTTCTTACGCTCTGGAATTTGGAGTCATTTTACGGAAAGGAAGTTCAATTGAGCTAAACGGTTTGCTTCCCTCTGAATTAGAGGTCATAAAGGCTGATGGTGTAAGAACACTTCCTCCAACCCGCCTTTTTGGCTCAGGGCTCTGTTTGAAGCATTTTGTGATTAAAGCCATGCCAATACCAAAGCACATAAAGACTGGACCCAACACTATTTTTGTTTGGCTGAATTGCTGTGTATTTCTGTGAACATCTAAGATGTAGAAATAATGAAATACTGTAATTTTGCTTGTGCGGACATTGTGAAATTAGGAAACAATGAAAAGAAATTTCCCCACACTCCACCCTGTTTCAAAAGCAATTCTCATTATTCCCTTTGTGTTTACCACATCACAATGCACCTTAAACTCCTCATGGAACTACGGAGCCAGACTTTCCTGCCAGCTGCCCCATCACAGCTTGTTGACTTTTATTGGACTAATTTAAGACAACGTTTCATAAATCTACATTGGGAAACCCACTGCAAGAAGTAAGAGAATGAGTCTATGGATATAAGGCTATTGGGAATGGATTTGATTTTGAGAACAAGTTTTCTTCCACTGTCTTGTTCAAAAGAAGACACTGGAGATTTTCCTGATGATAACTTCAGAAGACTTATTGACGCTGCTTTGAGACGGGGTCCTCACATTTTTTCTTTTTAATTTATTAACAAAATATGAGTCTTTTCTATGTATCCAGTCTTTTGTCTTTAATATTAAGTGACTTAGGAAGAGAATCTAACAGTCTTCAGTCAGAATAGGGATATACTAATTTTCAGCTATATAGTTGATAAATCTGTATTTTTCCTGAAGAATTATTTCTCTTATGGGATACAAATAAGTGGTAGAAAACTGATTTTGGAATAAAGGATATTAACATATAAAACATAAAGGGTCATTTTGACTTCAGAAGACTCTCTCTCTGTTTCTCGTCTCACACACCCACACACACACACACACGGACACACAAGATAATGATATCTTCCTAGCAAGTTTAGTTAACATTGGACAATGATAATTAATTTGTAGTTTTAGAATAACCTCTCTTATTTACATAGCTTTTAAATATCAGAAACCTGAATTAGAAAACACTAAATGCTGAGATAAAAATGCAAAATCCTTTCTGAATAGAGGACAAGAATTTTTCATTTTATTTAGTGCCCTGATTTGACTAATTTGTCTTCACATTTTTATAATACTAAGACTGCATGTGTGGGGCTTTGCGGCTAGAAATTTCTCAGTGTGGCAGAAGTAGATCGTTGGAGTTGCCCCCATTTGCCGAGTTGAGTCTGGGGTCCAGTTGGCCACCCCGGCTGTCCTGAGGGAGGGCGCTTGATGTCTTGGCTCTGAACCCTCCTCCCAGGTGCACCTGTTCTGCCAGATCCTGTTGTCCTCACCAGCAGCCCCACCTTTGACTGGGTGATTGCTAGGAGCCAGAAAGAATTTGAGTGACTGGGCCCCTCTGTCTTCCCTCCCTGACTTTCCCTGGCTTCTCTAGTCTCTTGCTCCCTTAGAAAAGGAGAGAAGCCAAAACGCAATTTAAGTGGCTTTTTCTGAGTCATTGGCCCATAAGGGGTCTTTATAGGGAGGTTGAAATTCAATCCACTTTTAAGAAAAAGAGTTTTCTTCTCTATACACACATGATCTGGCCAGCTGTAGGTGTTCCTGGGGAGAACAAGCACTCAAAATACTCAGAAAATCATCTATAAAGGATTGAACAATAACTGCCAGGATTCAGGAGATTTCCTGGGGATTAATGAGTAGCTGGGAGGAATTGGTGGCCTTCAACTGTACTCTGGGCAGTTAACCTCAGCCAGTCAGTCCTTCCTAAGAAACGCCTGCACTGAGGTGGTGATTGCTATTATAGGATATAAACCTGGAAGAACACTTTTAGTGTGATTTTATTTCAGTGTGCCCTTTGCTTCTGAAAGACTGCAGCATCGTGTGGAGCATTTGGTGGCTAATAACACAGCACTCGTTACCCTGCGATGCACTTCTCATCACATTAACCAAGCTGATTAGAATAATGTTTAAGAGAAAAATTAATACTTTATTGTTGTAAAAAGTCTTGTAGAAAACCTTTTAAAATACTAAATACACAGCCAAGATTGTATTGAGATTAGAACAAACCAGGAATGATTTTTATCACAAGTACAATTATAACATTTATCTCAAGAGTGAGGATTTTTTTCTCATGGTGATAAGATCACTTCAAAAACCTAAAAAAATAATTATTTGGTCCCTTTCTGGCTAATCCTTATACTGGCCAAATAGTTTAATAGTTAAAAGCTTCATAACCCAACTTTACTTGTGTTTTTAATTAGATGAGGAAAATCCAGGAAAAAAGTCATTTTTAATTTAACATGCAAACACTTCTCTACTTCTTACTGTGATTCTCATTCACTTCATCTTTAGAGCAGCGATCCCAGCAGATTCAAAACTGGCTTTGTCACTTATGTTATTTGCATCTTAAATGAAGCAAGTTTGAGGTGAATGGTTGACACCAATGCCAATCGAATGCTGCAGAGCAGGGGTCCGCAATCCCCGGGCCACAGATCAATATTGATTGGTGGCCTATTTGGAACTGGGCCACACAGTGGGAGGTGAATGGCTGGTGAGCCAGTGAAGCTTCATTTGTATTTATAGCCACTCCCCATTGCTCACATTACCCCCTGAGTTCTGCCTCCTGTCAGATCAGTGGCGGCATCAGAGTCTCACAGAGGCATAAACCCTGTTGTGAACTGTGCATGTGAAGGATCTAGGTTGTGGGCTCCTTATGAGAATCTAACACCTGATGCTCTGTCACTGTCTCCCGCCCCCTGCAGATGGGACCATCTAGTTGCAGGAAAACGAGCTCAGGACTCCCATTGATTCTACATTATCGTGAGTTGTATCATTATTTCATTATATATTACAATATAATCATAATAGAAATAGATAGTGCACAATAAATGTTATGTTCTTGAATCCTCCCCAAATCATCTCCCACTCTTTTTGTCTGTGGAAAAATATTATCTTCCATAAAACCAGTCCCTGGTGCCAAAAAGGTTGGGAACCGCTGTTCCAGAGAACCCAGGCTGCTCGTGCTTGAACGTCTCCATGTCAGAGCTTACCTTTCAGGATGACTAGTGAGCCACCCTACCCACACAGCAGGTCCTGAAGCATCAGCAAAAACACTTTCTTTACTCTTCACCTATTGCTTTGCTTTGAAAGTCTACGAAGTCAGTATTCAGGCTGATAAATAAGTAGATCAGAGGCATATTCTTTAGTTCTGTTTCCTAATGAACATAATTTGGAAATAACTGGTTCTGGAAAACCTAAGAATGAAAAACAAAGCATACAGAGTCAGCAAAGTGATGTATTCCAGATCTCCCTTCTCCTCCTGGTGAGCCTTAGCTACCAGGAACCATCTGGTAGGATGGAGGAGACAGGCTGGAAGGGCAGGAACTGGGTTGCAGCTTGTAGGGGCTGGTTAGGTCTCGTTTTCTAATTCCATTACGTGAAACGCATGTGTTAAATGGGAATGGAGCAGAGTTAGCAACAGACATAAATTTTGAAATACATAAAGTTGAACCTAGAACTCCAAACTCATTTATTCAGTAGACAAATATGTAAATAGGAAGACAATCAGAAAACAAATCAAGCTACTGAAAAAATTTGGAATGGCTTGAATTAAGATCAGTAGGAATCCAGGCTCAAGTTTTAAACAGGTCATGCTATATACTCTTGTGCATTGTGTAAGTCCACACTAGTTCAGTGATGG
Source organism: Trachypithecus francoisi (assembly GCF_009764315.1). NCBI lineage: Eukaryota > Metazoa > Chordata > Mammalia > Primates > Cercopithecidae > Trachypithecus > Trachypithecus francoisi. Next base: position 50,439,128 of record NW_022681462.1, on the reverse strand, counting down.
TTCCTGGTAGCTGAGGCTCACCGGAAGTGACAATTCCAGGAACAGGAAGAAAGGGGAGGTAAGTTGTCATGGTTAAGCACATGGCCCTGGAAGCCAATCCTTTCTCACATCCATCAGCCACCTGCTGGGATATGAGCCAGCAGGTCACTATCCTCTTTGAGTTGTGATCCCCTGGATGCTTCTAGTCCTCAGTGCCTCTTCTTCAGTGGAGTTGCAGAAGTACAGTCAGGCATTGCATCAGGACAGGTTGGTCAAGGAAACGCACATTCAATGGTGGTCATGTGAAATTATCTTGGAGCTGAAAATTTCCTATTGCCTAGTGACTTCATAGCCATTGGGATGTCACAGTATAATGCATTGCTGACATGATTGTGCTGATGCTGGTGTAGGTACCTACTGCACTGCCCTTGTATAAAAGTATAGCACATGCAATTATGTATTGTGCTGAACACCTGATAATGATGGTAAACAACTGTGTTACTGGTTTATTTATTAGGTTATAGTTTTAATTGTTATTTTAGAGTGTTAATAACTTATGAAAGAGATAAAAAAGAAAAAGTTAACTGTAAAACAGCCTTCAGGAGGATTCCAGAAGGAGACACGCTATCATAGAGACAACAGCTCCATGCGTGATATTGCCCCTGAAGACCCTCCAGTGGAACAAGATGTGGAGGTGGAAGACAGTGATATTGACAATCCCGAGATCCCGACCCTGTGTAGGCCTAGGCACATTGTATGTGGATCTTAATTTTTAACAAAAAAGTGTAAAAGGGAAAAACAAAAGAAACGAGTTTATAGAATAATGATATAAAGAAACAGCTTTTGTACAGATGTACAATGTGTTTGTATTTTAAGCTAAATGTTATTACAAGAGTCGAAAAGTGAAAAATTAAAAAATTTATAAAGTAAAAAGTTATAGTAAGTTAAGGTTAATTTATTATGAAAGACAGAAATTTTAAAATAAATTGAGTATAGCCTAAGTATCCAGTGTTTCTAAAGTCTACAGCAGTGTACAATAATGTCCTAGGGCTTTGCATTCAGTCCTCACTCACTGACTCACCCAGAGCAACTTTCAGACTGGCAAGCTCCATGCATGGTAAGTGGGGGGATCATTTGAAAAAAAAAATCTTTTATATCATATTTTTGCTATTTTTTCTATGTTTAGATACATATTGCTTACTATTGTGTTACAGTTGCCTACAGTATTCAGTACGGAAGCATGCTGTGCAGGTTTGTAGCCCAGGAGCAATAGGCCAGACCATAGAGCCTCAGTGCGTAGCGGGCTGTACCATCTAGGTCTGTGTAAGCACACTCGATGATGTTTGCACAGCAATAAAATTGCCCCACAACATGTTTCCTAGCGTGTATTCCTGTCGTTAAGTGACATGGGACTGTGTTTAAATACTTGGGAGAAAAACACGAGTTTTAGTTTTCCCATCGTTTTTGTTAGTAGAACCTGGACCTTGCTGTTGTCCTCTGTAAAATGGGGACAAAAATACCTTGCAAGGCTGCTGTGAAGTTTAAAGGTTGATGATGGAACCCAGCAGCTAAAATAGACCGATGCAATCCTCACTCACTACAACATACAGCAATGCTGGTATGATTAATATTCTTGATTTACACATGTAGATATCCAGATACAATGATACCGCTGTAGAAGTAGAAGCTCACACTGTAAGCATCCGATAAATATTAGCTTTAGGGATTTTGGTTTAGAAAACATTCTTTTATTGGAATCGCTCAAAGAAAAGTGTTTGACAGGGGTGCTATAACAAAGTGCCACCAACTGGGTAACGTAGACAACAGAAATTTATTTTTTCATAATTTTGGAGGCCAGAAGTCCAAGATCATGGTGTCAGCAGGGTTGATTTCTTGATCCTTGTAGATGCTGCCTTCTCCCTGTGTCTTTCCATAGTCTTTCCTCTGTGTGGGTCTGTGTCCTAATCTCCTCCTTACAAGGACACCAATCACACTGGAGTGGGGCTCATTCTATAATCGCATTTTAACTTAATTACCTCTTTAAAGTTGCTATCTACAAATACAGTCATATTCCGGGTTGCTGAGAGTTAGGACTTCAATGTTTGATTTTTGGGGGACATAATTCAGCCCATCACAAGGGGTAAATAAAAACAATCAGCTTAGTTCAGTCTAGGTGATCTCGGCAATAGAGCTGTCTCCAGCTATGCTGTTAGGTTCAGTGCTTTGGCACATAGTTAAGAATGCTAGAGATGGAGGCAGAGGCTGAGAAACTACCTCTTGGGTGTTATGTTCGGTACCTGGGTGATGGGATCATTCATACCCCAATCCTCAGCATCACGCAATCCACCCAGGTAACAAATCTGTACCCGTACTCCCTGAATTTAAAGTAAAAGTTGAAAAAAAAAAAAAAGAATGCCTGTGACTCTGATGTCCCTAAGTGATATAAACAAACCACTGCTGAAAGTACCCTTTCCCCAGTCAGGGAAATTTATCCCTTGAAACTCTTAAAAAAAACAAACAAGCAAGCAAAAAAACCCAGCAGTAACAATGACAGGAAAAGCTTCCATTGCCACAGGTCTTTCGTTTCCCTAACAAAGAAGTGCATATTATCAGGCAATTTTGACAAGAGGTGGTTAAACCCTGAAGGACTATTTCTTTGTTCACTGTGGATTCACCCAAGACTAAGCTTCACTGGCATCCAGGTAGGGAGGAGTTGGCTGGAGAAGGGCTGCCCTGTTTTGGTATTTGGTGCACAGTCCTGGGACGATCCTGGTTTTGTAGATTCCTGGTGCCTAGAGGACACAACTCAAAGAGAGAAAAGGACAGTTTGGGACAACAGGTGGGTGGGCAGTTTGAAGATGGGTAGCCACAGATGCCCTCGAGAGTGAAGAAGGACAGGAGGCTTCATTCGGTGATTCATGATTCCCTCATGGAAGTTCTTGTTCAGGTTTGTCTGTTGCTGCTTTGAAATTCATTGTTTATTTGTATTCTTGTTCTTTTGACATTATTCTTTTTAATTTCAATGCCACTGCTTTTGTATGTAAATTAATTCATTTGAAAAAATTTTACCCTTTCAGGACATTATACATTAACAGAGAGGCTAGAAGAGAATAATTAGTACAAATTAGCCATTCATGCAACAGGCCGTGTTCAAAGAGGATTCAAGTTCAAGGGAGCTCAGAGTTCCATTTTCCACTGAAAAGCTTTAAACAGACTGAATATTAGTGGACATTTTTGAATAATTTTAAAACATAATTTTATACCTGATCTTAGCCAGAAGGCTGAGAAGTGATAATAAAAGTTTCAGTATTCTGAAGAGATATTCCTCAGTTGTTATCACTTAGCACAGTAACTAACATCGATGTTGGACGTGCTGTTTTTATAACAACATTCGTTTTTTTATATTATACTTTAATTTTACAAGACTTCATAGGACACAGGCAATACAAATCTGCTGTGTTATTCCTTTTTGTCTCTCCTTGTAATTTACAACCTGAAAATGTTGACTGTACAACAAACCGAACATTTTAAAAATCCCAAGCTAGACTGTGCTACTCCTTTTTTGTGGTTCTTTAGTAAGAGTCTGCCTGGAAGCTCTTTGTGACGGTAAAAGGCTGGGATTTTGAAGGTAGAGAGTCAAATTCTTACATTCTCCCATTTAAGATCTTTTGTGGATGTAGGCAAGATTCCTCATTTACCTCAGGGATAGTGTCCTCACAGGGAAATTGACAGATAACCAAGAGACCATCTGGAAAGTAAACACCAGGCAATCAGAGACACTTTTGCTGTTGCCTAGGAATGGATACACCCTGGCTAAGAGTAGAGCATATCTCTTCTCCACGCCTTCCATTGTCTGCTTTCTCTTTGAAACATCTTAGGGATAATTATTAGGAATAAATACTGAGAAAAATAGCAACAGCAATGAAAGCAGCTGCAATAATAGTAGTAGAAGCTCATATTGATGTACGATGCACGAGGCACCGGGCTGTGCTTTAAGTGAGATTACTTCTTTACTTGTCACTACCATTTCATAAGGGAGCTACTATAGCCCATGCTACTGCTAAGAAGCCCAAATGGGTTAAGAAACTTGATCAGGATCACACCTCCATGGTGATGAGCGGCAGTGAGGGTTTGTTTCACCAGACATCTCAGATCAATACTAATGAAGCTCTTTGGCGCCTGTAGTCCCAGCTACTCCGGAGGCTGAGGCAGGAGAATGGCGTGAACCCGGGAGGCGGAGCTTGCAGTGAGCTGAAGTGAGCTGAGATCCAGCCACTGCACTCCCGCCCGGGCGGCAGAGCGAGACTCTGTCTCAAAAAAAAAAAAAAAAAAAAAGAAATAAATGATGGTTCGTTTCCATTTCAGATGGAAACAAATAGCAAAGAAAATAAAAAAGTTAAATTTTCTAGCCAACGGATTGATAATTTTTAAGTAAGGAATCAATTACAAGATTGGACGTAAGATTATCTCTAAAGCTGTTGTCAACTTCTTGCAGCCAAACTCTGTGAGATCCATTCTTCTCAGTGGTCACATAGCATTGTTTATTTTAAAAGTTGTATAATTTCTGCTCCCAGTCTGAAGGAAAAGTAATACAGCATTTCTATGGTGAAAACAAAGAAAAAAAGCAGACAGAAATGTTCCAGGCTTTTATAGTTCTTCAAATTGTAATAGAATGGATATTATATAAGCAATTATAACTTAAATGTCAGAAATTTTAAATATTTTATGTATGTGTGATTAGAGAGACACATTCTCCAAATTAAATTCTTTAAAAACATTATTTCGTTACATACATATTTAATAGTTTTTGGTTTGTGATGTGTTTTAATAGCTTAGTATTATTGAATATGTGTTCTTAGGACCTGCTCAGTTAGGTAGGATTGAACATAACAGTCCTACTATCTGAATAGTGGATTCTGACCTTAGAGATAATTATCCGTAAAAAGGGGGTTCCATAAATTTTAAAAGGAGGCTGCGTATATTTAAATGGAAGTAAATGGATGTAACAGAGAATCTTTATCTTTATGGTAATAATCTTAAAATAATGCAAAGAGGATCTTTGAAATATTGTTGGTGAACACGTTCTATTAGAGCTGGGTGCATTCTTTCTTTGCATCATTCCCAACTCAGGAAAAAGCCCCAGTGCATTGTGGAAAGTCTGAATTATAGTGTCTGAATGTTGAATAATATTTGGCTGAATGTAAACATGACAACATTTTACTAATAGAATATCTGAAGGGCCTGGTTTGCTGTGACTTGTAGAAATTGAACTTCTTTATTCGATTCCTCACAGAGCCCAGGCGACAGGCTGAGGCTCAATGGTAGCGTCAACTAGCAATGTCAAATTGTGCAGGTGTATCCCAGAAATTCCTTTTCTGTAGGCCATATTACACAGTTTGATCAACTCAGTGTTTCGTATCTTCAGTGAGATATATATTCTGAGAATCGAGCTCTCTAGTCATCATCAGATTGACAGCTGACCTCAGGGCTCAAGTAGTGCATCAGTCAGCTTAGGCGAAGTTATGTGGTAGCAACAAACATGCTCCAAGTCTTTGTGGCTTATAAAAATCTAGGTTAGTTTTTGGGTCATACTACTCATCTGGTGCAAGTCAGCTCCATTTCTTGTACCCAGGATAAAGAAGCAGCTCCTGTCTGGAATATTGCCTATTTCATGGCAGAAAATAATGAGACCATGACAGAGCCTCAAATGAAATTTTAAGGCTTTTGCTCCATGGTGTCACATGCCACTTGCTCTGGCATTTTCTTGGCCAAAGGAAGTCATATGGCCATGACTGATGTCATTGAATCAAAAATGTATAATCCTTTTGTAGGGAGAGGCATTCTAATTCATATGGCTAAACCGGATGTCAATGGTTTGAAGATATATTATCTTCCCACCAGAAAAGGTGGTGTTTATTTCAACTAATAACACAACCTACCAGTTTCCTAAGAAGAAATTAGTAATCTAGCTTTGTCCAGAGCGTATCCAGTATCTTAACCTAACAGATAAATAAGCTAGGGAGACAAATAATTCTCCTCCAGTGTCTGTATGATTAGCAAATAGCCCTTCAGGCAATAGACAAGACATCTAATTCTGGCAAAAGCAGAGGTCAATAATTTCTTTGGTGGTGGGATGCCTCAAATGAAAAAATCTCCAGTTTGGCAGCTGAATATTCTTAGTCAGTAATTAGTCCTTTGTGCAAAAAGAACTAATTACTGACTAGATATCTATTAAGCATTAGCTCCTGTGGGAGAACCTGGGAGCAACTGTTATGTACCCACATATTTTGTGGACTTGAAATGAAGTGTGCAGAACTCAGCAGAGCATATTGTCAGGAAGCAGTGCTGTAGAACATGCTGGACATATATGCCAGAAGGGACTCCGCCCTGCAGGAGGCAACAGAGCAACACCAACTTGTCTCTGTGGAGGGGCTAATATGCTATAATACTTCCCAGGGATTACTTACTGGGAATGTCTGGAGGCTCACCATGGCCATTGCAAGTGCAGTAGAGAGTTGTTTTTGCATGTCTTCATAATGTTACTTTGGGTTCAATATGGCCAATCTATTTAAGGTGAGCATTTGATAATCTAGTCCAATCTAATTGTATTTTTTCTCTAGCTTAGTCAAGGGTCCAAACAATGAAATTTGAGCCCTGCCACCTACTCTCTCTCTCACCATGTGAATACAGCCTCTCAGACAGTGAGTGTCTCTGGCCCAACATAGATGACAGTTTGGTTCCCCATGCATTTTCCTGGACAATATTCTTCAGGACTCAGCAGAAACCTTCCTTGTGGGACACTTTCTTTATTAACCTTTTCACTGCCTTGCCAGGGCCCCACACAGTTTAGTTATCACTATCTGTCAGTCCAAGGACAGCAAGTCTTCACTTAACATCATCCATAGGTTTTTGGAAACTGAGTTTAAGCAAAACTCTGTATTTATAAGGATATCAATTTTTAGGCTAATTGAACCTAAACAAGAGTTAGGTTCCTATGGCATGGTTTTGGTCATAAAAACATCACCAAACTTCTAAATGAAGATCAAAACACTTATAATATTAAACACTAAAATAAATGTGAACTGTACATACATTAAAAAAATAATAAAAACAAGATAATGATTTACCTTCTTATCCCAGTTTGGGGTAGGAGGTATAAATGAGATAATAAATTTGTGTTGCTTTAAACTGGTAAATTGGTGGTGATCTATTACAGCAAGAATAGAAAAATGAATACAGATGTCTGGCTTCTCTTTTGAGAATGCAGGAGGTGATTGTCTCCACACTATATTCACCTTTGGGGTCTCTGCCAAGACCACCAGAGAAGTCCCATTTAATATTGTGTTGCATATTTTCTTTTCTAAGCCAATGCTAAGCCACCTGCTGCTTCTCCAGGGTCTCCAGGGTCTACAGAGGCCAGCAGGTCCATCAAGAAGAGCAACACCTGGGGAAATTCTGGGCGACAATCAGGAAAGGAGCAGTAGATTAATGTTTTATATATTGCTCTTAAAAGAAAGCTAAATGTTTACTTGAATACACAGTTTCCCTCTATTTTATTGAGCTATATATAGAGAATGGAAATAAAAGCTTACATTCATGTTTCTAAAACCCATGATTTTAAATCCAGCCTGCTCAGCTTCATACACATTGTCAGCCGCCTACATTTCTCTTCTGTTTGCATTTCCCCGTTTCTCAACAATGAAGTACAGAGGGGTAGGAGGCAGCATGGAAGGTTAAATTCATTATCATTAATTTGTTGCTAATGTAGAAAGAAGTGATCAAATAACAATTTTATGTACTGTTTTGAGGGTAGGGCTAGACACTCTGCCACAATATTGATGTCTCAGGGGTGGAAGGATGAAGTGGGATTCGGGAACACATAGCAGGTGTATTAATGTGAGCTACAAAATGAGCTTTCCGAATCTGTATTTTGAGGGCTACAGAGTCTATGCACTAACTGCTAATCTCCCACTTGGAACAATCACTACAGTGGAGGAATAAAGCCAACACTGAAGCCATTAAACTTTACACAGTTTCTTGTGTGTTGACTCTTGGACTTCAAGGGTGTATGGCACTTCTCAGCTGAATCAGTCAGGGTGGGCTAGGGTATACACATGTGTATAAATATATGTGTGTGTGTATATATATGTTTATATATATACACATATGTGTATAAATATATGTGTGTGTGTGTATAACAAATTGTCAGCTGCCTACATTTCTCTTGTGACCAATAAACTATGAGTTTATTACGTATTAACTTACGTGATCACAAGGTTCCGCAATAGGCTGTCTGCAAGCTGAGGAGCAAGGAGAGCCAGTCCACGTCCCCAAAGTGAAGAACTTGGAGTCCAATGTTCAAAGGCAGGAAGCATCCAGCATGGGAGAAAGATGTAGGCTGAGAGCTAGGCTGGTCTCTCATGTTCACGTTTGTCTGCCTGCTTTATATTCGCTGGCAACTAATTAGATTGTGCCCACCAGATTAACAGTGGATCTACCTTCCCCAGCCCACTGACTCAAATGTTAATTTTTTTGGCAACACCCTCACAGACACACCCAGGATCAACACTTTGTATCCTTCAATCCAATCAAGTTGACACTCAGTATTAACCATCACAAGTCCACCACTTGTCAAGTTGAACCCATACACATCTCCTGAGATCATACATAATCTTCCAGTAAAGACACTAATAAGGTCATAATTATGCCTAACATAATACAACTATCCTTCATACAACCAGAAACGCACCAATCCATAACCCAAATACTACTACGTAAAGTTAACAATACTTAAATGCTGATACAAAGTCAATAAATCCTAGGTCATATGAGAAAAGAAAAAGATAATAAAATGAAGACATTTTCTTAGGACAAGTGTATACATGCACAAACCTGTTTTAAACAAAAGAAGGAGGCAATACTCATGACAATTACTGTCCCCGTTTCTGCTGCTGGTCACGTGGTTATAGCTGGTATTGATGACTACCTTCTTCTACTACCCATTCGATGTTCCCTTTGCCTTCAACAAGCACCTCAGCAGGTCGTGGTTTTTTTCCCTGGTGGAGTGACCCAAACCTTCATTCCTGAAGGGTCTGGGCCATTTGTAGTCCTGCCTGAACTGGGCTGTTGTAGTTTCCCATTGACCTTAGTCACAGGGCATGTCATCCCAGCCAACATGGTAACTCCCTTCATAGCCTGTTGACTTAAAGGTAGGAGGAGCCCAAAGTGCCCAGGTGGCAATCTTAACTTCCAGTGTAATGGGATTGTTGTTGTGTCTCCTGATGGCAGTGTTCCTCCCTCTGGAACTAAGACCTCTAGGCCAGCAGAATGTAATGTTGCAGGAACAGGAAGCAAACATTTTGCTAGTGCATCACTAGGGGTGATGGCGAGTGGTGCCACTTCCACGTCCACCCCTTGATTCCTGGATCCATGAATCCTGGCTATGGGAGAAAGAGTACCATATACTGGACACTGATTTAGAGCATATGCGGCTTTCTGGAGAACTTTGCCCAAGACCTGCAAAGTACTGTCACCTAGCTGCTATTGCAATTGTGATTTCAAAAGGCCATTCCAGCATTCTATCAATCCAGCTGCTTCAGGATGATGGGGAACATGGTAAGGCCAGTGAATTCCATGAGCATGAGCCCACTGCTGCACTTCTTTAGCCATAAGAGAGTGCCTTGGTCAGAGGCAATGCTGTGTGGAATACCATCATGGGGGATAGGGCATTCTGTGAGTTCACGGATGGTAGTCTTGGCAGAAGCATTGCTTTCAGGATAGACAAATCCATATCTGGAGTAAGTGTCTATTGCAGTGAGGACAAAACTCTTCCCTTTCCATGATGGAAGTGGTCCAATATAGTCAACCTGCCGCCAGGTAGCTGGCTGATCACCCTGAGGAATGGTGCCATATTGAGGGCTCAGTGTTGGTCTCTGCTCCTGGCACACAGCAGTGGCTATGGACAGGTCAACCTTAGTGAATGGAAATCCATGTTGCACAGCCCATGTGTAATCTCCATCCCTGCCACCATGACCACTTTGTTCATGGGCCCACTGGGCAATGACAGGAATGACGGGGGAAAGAGGCTGAGTGATGTTCACAGAACAAATCATCCTATCCACTTGATTTTTAAAATCCTCTTCTGCTGAGGTCACCTGTTGGTAAGCACTCACATGGGTTACTAATATCTTCACAGTTTTTGATGACTCAGCAAGGTCCACCTTTGTCACCAATTTTCCAATCATGCTTCTTCCAAGTCCCTGACCATCCAGCCATACCATTGGCTACAGCCCATGAATCCATATATAACGGCACATCTGGCCATTTCTCCTTCCGTGTAAGGTGCACAACCAGGTGCATTGCTGAAGTTCTGCCCACTGAGGAGGTTTCCCTTCGCCGCTGTCCTTCAGGGATGTTCTAGAAAGGGGCTGTAGTGTTGCAGCTGACAACTTTCAGGTGGTGCCTGCATATCGTGTAGAACCATCTGTGAACCAGGCCCTCGTCTTCCCTTCCTCTGTCAACTGATCACAGGGAACTCCCCATGAGGCCATCGGTGCAGGCTGGGGGAGAGAACGCAGGTGGCAGGAGCGGAGACCATGGGCACTTGAGCCACTTCCTCATGTAACTTACTTTTGCCTTCAGGACCTGCTTGAGCCCAATCACATGCATACCACTTCCATTGGATGATGGAATGCTGCTGTGCATGACCCACTTTATGGCTAGATGCGTCAGAAAACACCCTGTTCATGATAGGCAGTTCGGATCACATTGGTGACTTGATGATCCATAGTCAAATGTTCAGTCTTCACCAAAGCCCAGTAATAGACTGGGAGCTGTCTCTCAAAAGGAGAATAGTTGTTTGCTGAAGATGGCAGGGCCTTGCTCCAAAGTCCTAGAGGCCTCTGCTGTGATTCACCTATTGGAGTCTGCCAAAGGCTCCAAAAAGCATTCCCATTTGCCACTGACACCTCAAGCACCATCGGATCTGCTGGGTCATATGGCCCAAGTGGCAGAGCAGCTTGCATAGCAGCCTGGACCTGTTGCAGAGCCTTCTGCTATGCATCCTACTCAAAACTGACAGCCCTTTCGGTCGCTCAATAAATGGGCCAGAGTAACACATCCAAGTGAGGAATGTGTTGCCTCCAAAATCCAAACAGGTGTTTGCCTCTTTCTTGGTTATAGGATGGAGCAAATGAAGCAAATTATCCTTCACCTTAGAAGGACGATCTTGACAGGCCTCGTACCACTGAACCCCCAGAAATTCTACTGAGGTAGAAGTTCCCTGAATTTTAATCAGGTTTATTTCCCATCCTCTGGCATGAAAATGTCCCACAAATAAGTCCAGAGTGTTTGCTACTTCTTGCTCACTGGATCCAATCAGCATAATATCATCAGTGTAATGGAACAGTGTGATATCTTGTAGAAGTGAAAAGTCATCAAGATCTCTCCAAATAAGATTTTGACACAAAGCTGGACAGTTGATATACCCCTGAGGTAGGACAGCAAAGGTATATTGCTGGCTTCACCAGCTGAAGGCAAATTGCTTCTGGTGAGTCTTATGGACAAGAATGGAGAAAAAGGAATTTGCCAAGTCAATGGCTGCATACCAGGTACCAGTAGATATATTAATTTGCTCAAGCAATGAAACCACATCTGGTACAGCAGCTGTAACTGGAGTCACCACTTGGTTAAGCTTATGATAATCCACTGTAATTCTTCAAGATCCGTCTGTCTTCTGCACAGGCCAAATGGGAGAGTTGAATGGAGATGTGGTGGGAATCAACAAACTGCATATTTCAAGTCCTTAATGGTAGCGCTAATCTCCGCAATCCCTACAGGGATGCTATATTGTTTTTGATTTGTTTTGGTTTACTATTTTGTAGGTAGAGGCAGCTCTAATAGCTTCCATTTGGCCTTTCCCACCATAATAGCTCTCACCCTACCAGTCACGGAGCCAATATGGGGGTCCTGCCAGCTGCTAATTATGTCTATGCAAATTATGCATCACATCCTGGCACTGGGGAAATGACGACAGGGTGAGTCCAGGGACCCACTGGACCCACTAAGTTGGACCTGAGCTAAAACTCTATTACCTGACCTCTATAAGCCCCTACTTTAATAACTGGAGGACTACAATGACGTTTTGGGTCCCCTGGAATCAATGTCACCTCAGAGCCAGTGTCCAGTAGTCTCCAAAATATCTGATCATTTCCCTCTCCCCAATGCACAGTTATCCTGATAAATGGCTGGAGATCTCCTCGGGGAAGGATGGGAGAAAGATTAACTGCACAAATTGTTGGTAATGTCGTGGGGTCCTTCTTTAATGAGACCCAGCCTCCCATTCATTCAAGGGGTTCTGGGTCTGTAAACTGGCTCAAGTCTGGAAATTGATTGAGGGGTTGTGATTCTCTGTTTTTATAATTCGACCTAGAAGTTTTCTGCTTGTATAAATTAAGTAGGAATGCAGTAGGGTTCCTGTCAATTTCACTTCTGGGAACACCATTATTAACCAGTCAATACCAGAGCTCTACACAAGTCAGACTATTCTGATTGCTGCTTTGTCTCTGCTGTCCATTACGGTAGTTATGCCCCCCTTGCCTTTCATAGTTTATTGCCACCACTTGGCCCCTGCCACCTCAGCATCCAATTATCCCCATTGTATTTAAATTTTGTAGTTGAGTGACTGCAGTTCACTCCATTAGATCTGACATATGTACAGAGAAGAGCAATTACATGGCTCTTCAAAGATGCAGGTGCTGTCCTCACAAATGTATTGTGCAAGTCATTGGTCAACAACATATCTTCTGGACCCTTCCAGATGGGATGAGGAAGTCTAAAGTGACTAATTCATCCTACCATCCCAATCTCCCTAAGCCTTTGGATCCCTTCCTCTACATCAAACCGAGGGAGATCAGGCATTTCCAGCTCACTCACAGTGGGCCATCTTTTAATCCACATTTCAGCTAACCAAGCAAATAAACTATTAGAACCTTTTTTAACTCCCCAAGCTGTAGCATTAAAAACAGTGTCCTACTTAGTGAGCCTAAATCAATAAATTTAGCCTGATCCAACTTGGTATTCCTTCCACCATTATCCCATGCCCTTAATATCCTATTCTCCAGATTTCTGTTTATACAAATTTGAGAACTCAAACAGTTCTTTTTGAGTGTAGTGCATGTCCTCATGGGTCACACTCTCAACCTCACCTCTAGGGGCCCTCTGAGACTTTAGTCTAGTTATAGGTCTAGAAGCAAACAGTGGTGTTGGGGGTGGCTTCTGATGAGAATCAACATTATCTTGCCTGACAACTGCCTCAGGAAAGGCCATCACTATTGCCTCAGGCAGCACACAGTTTGTCTCCTCAGACAAAAGTGGAAAGGCTGATGGCAGCATGGGTCAGCGAGGGGATGTTGTCACTACTGGGGATGGATAAGCTGTTCCTTTTGGAAAAAAAGATCCATCAGAGTTTACAAACTCAGTGTCCCCAGCTTCATCGGGGTCCTCCCACACGTCCCCGTTCCAAGTTGCAGGGTCCCATTCTTTTCCAATCAATGCCCTCACTTTAACAGTAGACACCTGGGGAGGCTGTGCATGCATCTTTCCTTGCAGGTCAGCCACTCGCATGATAAGAGCTTGTGTCTGTTTTTGCACAATTTCAGCTCTTTCTCTACAGGACGTAAGACTCTCACTCAGGGTAGTCTTAACATATTTGAGGCTCAGTATCTGCTTCTGAAGCCGGGAGACAGAATCCCTGAGTTCATCATTTGCGTTCAACACTTTGTCCACTGAACTTTAGAGCAATCAACCAGCTTCATTATGTTCCTTGGTTCTCCACATATGGCCAAAGGTATTATGTAAAGTGTCACTGAACTCCTTGACTCTCACGAGCAGTAATCAGGGTGTCAAATACATTTATTTTGCATAGCTCTCTAAACACTTCGTACCAAGGACTATCAGTGTTCTCCATACTATTAGAAGTAGAGTCCTTAGCAATTTTAGGTCTAATAATATTAAGTGCCAAACTCCAGAAACCCCAAAACCAATGAAAGAATTCCATCCTTAATATTCCATTCTTCTAGAACTACTCCTCATTCTGTATTAGTCAGGGTTCTCTAGAGAAACAGAACTAATAAGATATACATATATATGGTATAAGATATATGTATATATAGGAGTTTATTAACTCCCCTTTACATATAAAGGGGCGTTTATTAAGTATTAACTTACATGATCACAAGGTCCCACAACAGGCTGTCTGCAAGCTGAGGAACAAAGACAGCCAGTCCAAGTCCCAAAACTGAAGAACATCTGATGTTTGAGGGCAGGAAGCATCCAGGATGGGAGAAAGATATAGACTGGGAGGCCAGGCCAGTCTCTTATTTTCACGTTTTTCTGCCTGCTTTATATTTACTGGCAGCTGATTAAATTGTGCCCACCAGATTAACAGTGGATCTACCTTCCCCAGCCCACTGACTCAAATGTTAATCTTTTTTTGGCAACACTCTCACAGACACACCCGGGATCAATACTTAATATATATATCTAATTAATATATCTACTGGTACCTGGTATGCAGCCACTGACTTGGCAAATTCCTTTTTCTCCATTCTTGTCCATAAGACTCACCAGAAGCAATTTGCCTTCAGCTGGTGAAGCCAGCAATATTGATGTTTGGATACAAATCATTTCTCTTAGTATTTGTGTGTCCTTGGACTTTTATTTAACCCCTAAACTAGTTTATTTTCGTAAAAGACAGATAATAGAAGAAATTCTCACTATTGGGAAAATCATAAGAGATAATGTTTATAAAACAACCAGTGTGGTACCTCACATATAGCAAGTGCTGAATAACCTGTAGGTATTATCATTATTATTAATACCAAGTTGGGGAGAAGGAAGGCATCACATTTTAAGTCTGAGCATGGGAGGTGCTGGGGCAAACCATAATTAATGGGGAAGCACTGTATTAGAGCAGAAGGAAGCAAGAGAGACCCGAAAATTTCCCCACCATGTCCCCAAAGTGGCTCTCTGAATTATGATTTTAGAAAGAACTAAGGCATGTGACTTCCATATGTATATTTAAAAACATATAGGTAGATATATTTATAAAATGAATATTTATTTTTATACCAACATATATGTAGATGTATGCAAAAAGTAAATTAAAACCATTTGCATTTGAAAACATTTGAAGAATTTCAAAAAGGCTTTGAGGTTCTGCAGGTGGGCCAAGAGTTGTGGGGGTAGGTGTGAGGGGGGAAAATCCCAGAATGTCACAAAACCAGAGATGGGGGTCCATGTTCTAAACACCTGACACACTTCAAAATTTCAATAATATCCAGTTATCTTCGTTTGCACCAAATGAAGGAAATGAAGATACATTAAATATTTTGTTTGTTGGTTTGTTTTGAGACAGAGTTTTGCTCTTGTTGCCCAGGCTGGAGTACAATGGCACGATCTCAGCTCACTGCAACCTCCATCTCCCAAGTTCAAGTGATTCTCCTGCCTCAGCCTCCCAAGTAGCTGGGATTACAGGCGGCTGCCACCACGCACCAGCTAATTTTTGTATTTTTAGTAGAGATGGAGTTTCACCATGTTGGCCAGGCTGGTCTTGAACTTCCGACCTCAGGTTATCCTCCCGCTTTGGCCTCCCACAGTATTGGGATTACAGGTGTGAGCCACTCTGCCTGGTCTCATTGGTCTCATGGCCAAGTAATTGATCTGAAACACATAACGTACTACCTAGATGTGAAGTAGAAAAGTGCATACAGTGCTGGTGGCAATGGTAGTTGCCTGTGAAGGGTTTGGCTATTTCAGACATATGGCATGATCTGTGGGGAAAGAGAGATGATTATCTGTATTCTGAGACCTCAAAGATGTAAGCCATCAGACCACTCTTGTTTTCCAAACATAAGACACATTGGCCTTAAGGAAGCCGCCCTAATGACCTGATGTCATCTTGCCTTAATCAGTGTACAATGTAGAAAGAACTTAAGATGGGCATTCCAGTGCCATAGTGCCAGCACTGATGGCACACAGAGCCCTGGACGTTAATTTAGCCTCTAGTATTTCAGTTTCTCTCAGACAAATGGAAATAATGCCTTTGCTACTTCCATTAGAGAATTTTTGGGAAGGTTAAGATAATGGGTACAGGAATACATGGACCAAAATAATTTGAAAGTGTTAGTCAATTTTTTGCTTTCTTCCTCTCACTAGTGGTGGCTTTCTTGTTCTTCCTTCTTGTCCCCTTTCTCCGCTCTCTCCCTTCTCCCTCCTGCTTGCTTCGTTAGGCCCCTGAGCCTTTGGGAAGGAAAAGTTGGTGAATGCTGTGATAAAAACAAATGAGTTCCCAGTGGGTTGGCCTTACTTTCTCCACTCTCATAACGGACAGAAGGGAAGGTATCCCAGAGATCATCTAGTCAGTTGTTATTTAGCTGAAGAAACTGTTTCTAATCCTAAATAAATCTTACCTAGAATCTGGTATACATAAAATTTTTAAAAAGAAGTGCTCTATTTTAAACGGTAATGCAAGGATGGAAAGTGAGTTTACAGCATTCTTGTGTAGGACTTCCTCCAAACCACCACATTTTACAGAAAACAGTGCAAAACAAAAGTTTCTTCTCCAGTCTTCTCATTTTTGTAGGAGAACCTAGAGGACCTGAGGGGTAAAATACCTTGAAGCTAAAGAAAGAATACCTTGTGAGCAGGCCCATTTGATGACCATGGAAATTCATTACCTGATGCCTGGGTAAAGCAAAGAGAAGGGTTGGAACACATTATGACATATGAAATACCATAAGGTTGTGAAACCTTCATTTATGGTTTGCTTTGCCTAAAGCAAGTCAGCCTCTCCCTGGGCCTTGGTTCTTCATGTGTGGAATGAAAGGGTTGATGAAATGAGCTCCAAGATCCTATAATTCAGGAGTTCCAGCATTCTTCTTGATGAAGAAGGGGCTCCACAGAAGCAAAATACAGTATAGAAAAAGACTTCAGATTCCTACAGCAGGTATACTCACAATATTTTCTGAGTGGCTAGCATGTGCCAGCCATGATTTTTAGGTATTTGACACAACTCCGTGAACAAAGTAGAAAAAAATGCATTGGTAACATGGAGGTAACCATCTACCCAAAGGCAGGTTTTTGTGGGATTTTTATACCAATTTATACCACTGAGGTACTTTTGGCAGGTCTGCCACACTTACCCACTGATGGTGGCCATCTCTAGGAAATAATGTTGATGTTTTATGAAGTATGTACTTGTGCTGGGGGATTTACATATTTTACTTTATTCTTTACGATAACCCTATAAAGTGGGTGTTATTAGTCTGTTTTTACAGATAAGGACGCTGAAGCTCAGGGCATTTGCACAAGCTGCCTAAGCCTACTTTTAAAAGTGT
The DNA here is from genome assembly GCF_009764315.1 of Trachypithecus francoisi. NCBI lineage: Eukaryota > Metazoa > Chordata > Mammalia > Primates > Cercopithecidae > Trachypithecus > Trachypithecus francoisi. Next base: position 50,421,753 of record NW_022681462.1, on the reverse strand, counting down.
GAAGAAGGGCCCAGCGCAATGGCTCATGCCTGTAATCCCAGCACTTCAGGAGGCCGAGGTGGGAGGATCACAAGGTCAGGAGTTCAAGACCAGCCTGGCCAACATAGTGAAACTCCGTCTCTACTAAAAATACAAAAAATTAGCTGGGCATGGTGGCGGGCACCTGTAATCCTAGCTACTCAGGAGGCTGAGGCAGGAGAATGGCTTGAACCTGAGAGGCGGAGCTTGCAGTGAGCTGAGATCACGCCACTGCACTCCAGCCTGGGCGACAGAGCGAGACTCTGTCTCAAAAAAGCAAAACAAAACAAACGAAACAAAACAAAACAAAACAAAAAAGTGTGGAGAAGTTAGAATTTGCCCCAAATCCCCTGACAACTCCTTTGTGTTCTCATTCTTCTCCCTCAGCAACAGATGCCCTCAGCCAATGGAAAAGCCAGAGATATACTTCCATGGAACAAAAAGGGACCATTATAAAGAGTTGCATTTAAAGAAACTCTGGTCGTTCATTTAAGTGAGTTCAACATATACTATTATAAGTAGTCTAGAAAATACACTGTGATACATATACCCCTTTGCTTTTTGAGCTGGGATGAAAAAATAAGATTTCTGGGGGTAAAGAAGCCTAAAGCCATGGCATCACTTGGTCTTCGCCATGCAACAACCTCCACCGCTACATAATATTGAGTTGATCTTTAGTGACTGTAATGCCTGCATAATATTTGGTGTCCAAGTTATGGTTTCATTCTGGTTGCCTGACTTCCTTGCCTTATTGTCTCTGAGTTGAACACGTCAGTTTACTTTTGTACTTCTCTGTTTGTTGATCAGACCCTGTCATCTCCAAGATGGTCCTTACATGCAATTGAACCCTCCACCTTCCAGACCCTCCTACCCACCTCTCCACAACCTCTGGGCACCCTTTCACCTGGGCTGTCAGAATAATGAAGGCTTGATTTCAATACTTTCCCTCATTTCTCTGTTCAGTGCTCTGCGGGTTAATGCAGATTCCAAACTTCAACAAGCAGCTGTTAAACATGTCATTAACACTGCTTCGGCTGCAAATGAGACTCTGCTACTGGGATTACTCTGTGAGCTATAGTTTTGTGATGAGCTTTGTCAATCACAGCTGACCTGCTGTGTACCGAATGGAACTCAGATTATCTTCTTTCTTCCTCTGACTCTTGTCATTTTTTTTCACAAAGAATTACTATTCTACTCCCTGAAAGATTGATTACTTGCACAAATAAGAGAGTCTGAGACATTAATACAAAATTCACAGGCTTTTCTTTATCTCAAACCTGCAACTCCCTCTACATTTCCTCCTGGTAATTATATTAGAATTGTGTACACTAGGAATTGCCATCTGATTATTATGAAACTAGTTTTGTCATGACAAAAATGAGCTTAAGTCTTGTTTTTTTGGAAAATGATCAGTACAGTGCACTGGATGAGAGAGAAGGAGATTAAATCCAACTTGCTTTCATCCATGAATGCTTTCATCTCTTTTTCAAACACAGGAAATGATTACCACTGCTATAAGCTGCAGTTCATATGAGTGAAAAGGATAAGGAAATATTGAAAATTCTGTAACCAACAGTAGGACATAATATAGGTCTCTGGCACCCACTGTGCGACATGTACTTTATTTTTCTATACTGGTAATGTCAAGAGTTTCAGATTTGAAAGGGAGTCTTACCTTGAGGTGTAACATTATGGACCGAGGAATAAACAAACTGACTTTTTAAAAGAAAAGTTTAGACAAATTTCTAATTGACAATTAAACAGAAGATAGTACTTACAACCTCTAGTAACTATCAGCTGTAGTGAAACATTGGGTCATGTTTATAATTTACAAGAGAGAGAAGCTAGAGCCGTCATTCCACCGTAGTATTGTCTAATGTATCATCAAATATACAGAAGGTTCTTCAAGAGCAGTGATCACAGCCTATTCGCCTTTAGATCCCTGATATCTAATATGTTGTTAGCTAGGTAATGGATAATGAAGTGAGTGAGTGAATGAATGAGTATTCTGTGGGTGAGTTATCCAGTGTCATTTTGAGACTGAAGAAATAAATGTGGTTTTAGTCATTCACATACAAAAACATTGACTGTGCCCTTTCTCTCTATTTCATACACACACACACACACACGTGCACTAGCAATGCTTATACTCTAATTTACTTCCAAAATTATACTCCACAGTAGGTCTCATTTTTAATGAGGATAGACACTGAAACTGCTTTATCAGTTATCTAGTGCCGTTATAATACTGTGCAACAAAGCCACTATACCTTCAATGGCATTCAATGAAAAACATTTATTGTTTGTATGCAATATATGCAATTTCTTACCAAGTAACACAATTAATGGATCAGGTTCACCTCAAAACACTAAATAATATATCTGTTCCTTACTCTAGTCAGAGACACAAAAATTGGAATCTTAAAGATGAAGAGGAAATGATGGAAAACAAGAGAAGAACCATGTGATTAGACAAAGATAAAACTGGAAGCTTTATTAACTCCCAGTTCCATCTGGGGTCAGCTGGGGGTTGGGTAAATGGTTCTGCTGTTCTCGGTTGGACTTGGAGTCTGGGGATCAGCTGTTGCATGATGCACTATGGCTTCCACTTAGAAAAATAGGGCGGGTTAGCTGTGCTCCACGTGTCTCTGTTCCTCCAGCAGCCCAGTCTGAGTGTGTCCCCATTGATGATAGAGTTGTAAGAGTGAGAAACCTTCAGGCTTCTAAGGTCTTGGCCTGGAACTGCCACTTCCTCTCTAGTCTATTGGTCCAAACAAAATAGACGGAGTAGAAGAATATACTCTGCTTTTATAGGAGGAACTTCAAAGTGACATGCGAAAGGGCATGGTTAGAAGGAGGGGTGCATAATTTGGCTGTTTTCATAAGTTGCACATTTGCTATTTTATGAATCCCTTTAAAATAAAGGAATATCGATCACATTGAATTGAGTGCACTTGGGGTTCAGTTTACTCCTTTCTGACCTCTAGTTACACATGCATAAAGTATAATTTTGTTGTGCCCAAATGAGATAAAGGGAAGAAATGTATGTTTTTCTCATATTTGAAATCAAGAGGTATGTTTGGTTCCAGACCACTAGCAGACACAGCTTTTCCTCTAGACAGCTGATATTCTTTTTGCTATGTGGGTGCAAATAAAAGAGCAACAGAGATGGTGCAAAAACTGCTAATAGAGAAACAGAACAGGAGGTGGATGGAGGGTGGGGATAGTATGGGCTAAAAAAAAGCAGGAACTCTTGCTCCAAAATGGAAGCTTTATCAACTCCCAGTTCCATCTGAGATAGCACAAGAGAGCAAAAGAAGAGAGATGGTTTTCAATGGATCAATAAAGTGATCACTAAACTAGTCCATGACCCAAGGTTATTTGAGTATTTCATATTTTGACTCATTTACCTCTCATGAGCCCCAAATAGTGCTTCTCAGTATTCAATTTTTTTCTCCATTGATTTTAATTAAGCTCACCATAGGCTAGCAACCCTGATGAACAGGAAGAGTATTTTCTATCAAAAAGCTATGTAGCTTCTGAGGCCTGAATTCAGAGGCTCGCCTACATCTATTCAAAATGTTTTTACTTCCATCCTGTGGCATGATTCTTAAAATGTGAAATAAAGACACATTCTGCTGCTACGCCATAAAGATTTTCCACTCTGTAACTGTGAAAATTACCATATTATTCCTGATTCAGACATGTCATATGGAATCTGGGATCAGCGATAAGTGCTGTGTATACAGTAGCTTCTGTGCAGGAAGTGGCGCTCGCTGCTGTTCATGATGGGACATGCTTGCATACCTCCATTTAGATGTCTAATCACATGGTTCTCCTTTCGTTTTCCATCATTTCCTCTTCATCTTTAAGATTCCAATTTTTGTGTCTATGACTAGAGTAAGGAACAGATATATTATTTAGTGTTTTGAGGTGAACCTAATCCATTAATTGTGTTACTTGGTAAGAAATTGCTGCTCTATCTTTATGACAAGGTGTCTCAAGGCAAAAATCAGAGTCACTCGAATGATAACTTTAAGAGGAAAGTGGGGCAATGCCAGTCTGTAGGCAGTGTTTTCAGAGCACAAGGAACTTCTTTATATAGTCTGACTATTTAATAAGTATGATAGTGTGTACTCTAACAATGGCTTACCATAGTAAATGAAAAATGTGGGTCCAATAGAAGTCAGAACAATAGGACAAGTGATTTGAATGCAGTGTTATCAAAAGCCACTGAGCAATCCTACTCAGCCACATCATTCTGGGGGAAGAAAAGGAGAAAAGAAGGGGGAAAACAAGGAAAGAGGAAACCAACCAATCAACCAAAACTCTGATTATAAAGTTATGTTAATTTTTTAATATAGAAAACTAATTATCTATTGGCACATAACAAATTACCCCTGAATTTAATGTCTACAAAGAATAACATTTATTACCTGAATGTTTCTTAGGTCAGGAATCTGCATACAGATTAGCTGGGTATGTCTTATTCAAGGTCTCTCCTGAAGTTGCAGCCAAGTTGACAGCTGGGACAGTGGTCTCATCCGAAGACTCTACTGGGGAGGGGTATGGGAAGGAGAGTGTGAATTTGTTCATAAGCGCTCTCGCCCCTGGTGCCTCACCACACAAGACTCACAACGTGGCAGTTGGCTTCCCCAAGACAAGTGTTCCAAGAAAGAGCATGACAGAGCTTGAGAAGGAAGCAAGTCTTTTTAAAACCTAATCTTGAAAGTGACATTCCATCATATTTGCTGTACTCTGTTAGAAGCAAATCAGTGTCTTGCTCATTTTCAAGGGTGGCTTATCACAGAAGGTCCTGACACCTGTCTGGTGGGAATCATTGGCAGCCACATTCATAGGTACCTACCCTATGCATAAAGGCACAAAAAAGAGCACTTAGAAAACCCATCTGTAATCTCATCACCCAAGGAGAGTTAGAGTTAAATTTTTAGTACATGCACATACAGACATTTATCAATACATTGAAATCCATTTGTATCATTTTCCTCAAAGAATTAGTTCACACCATGTGCAACTTTCTGAAACCCCTCACTTAATAATGAGCTATATGGGAAAACAAAAAGCTTTTCATAAATCAACTAATGCATATTTATTTTGAAAACAAAAACAAAATTCCACTTGATCTTCTATAACCTTGCTACTTGGACATAAGTACTATTGACCTTTTATAGTACTTTCATTTCTTTTTTTATGTTTATCTGTCTATAAGTACAAACACCTAAACACAAATGTTATCTACTGTCATGCCCTTGGGTAACCTGGGTTCTTATGTTGCTCTCAAAGAAACCTGTGGTCAGCAACATTTATTGTGGAAGGACATCCAATCTCTGCAGAAAACAATTTATATTTATTGTTTTTTTTTTTTTTTTTTTTTTGAGACGGAGTCTCGCTCTGTCACCCAGGCTGGAGTGCAGTGGCCAGATCTCAGCTCACTGCAAGCTCCGCCTCCCGGGTTCACGCCATTCTCCTGCCTCAGCCTCCCGAGTAGCTGGGACTACAGGCGCCGCCACCTCGCCCAGCTAGTTTTTTTGTATTTTTAGTAGAGACGGGGTTTCACCGTGTTAGCCAGGATGGTCTCGATCTCCTGACCTTGTGATCCGCCCGTCTCGGCCTCCCAAAGTGCTGGGATTACAGGCTTGAGCCACCGCGCCCGGCCAACAATTTATATTTATTGTTAATATCATAGTTGTTACACACTGAAGAGCTTGACTAAACTGGCATTTTACATTTTGTCAGTATCTTATTTTGAGGTGCAATATTAAATATATTTGCTAGTTAAAATTAAGGAAATACAAATTTATTGTTCAAACAGAAAATACCAATATCTCAACAACAATGATTCAGATAATGTTCAATTATGCTTAAGAAGTTAAAAAGGAGAAAACTTAAAAATAAAAATACAAATACCACTAAATGTAGAAATAAATGCAAAATTAACATTTTTGTTTCTGCGAGATATCTTGTGTCACATTAATTTTGTTAAATACAAGTTTATTGATTTGTGGTTTTGTTTGTGTCTGAGTCAAGTTGAATAAAGGTACAAGAGGTTGTGAGTATAGAGTTTAGATGTAGTTAAATCTTTGTATTATTTAAATGACTTTGTAATAAAAAAAAAAATGCTTGGCTATCCATGAGAATTTTTCCCTTTAAGGAGTGGTGAATTCATTACCAATATGACCATTTTATCACTAATATTAACCTCGTATTTTGGACAGTTTCTGCCTCTGCATATAACATCTCTCTCTTCATTACCGTTGCCCACAAAATCTTACTTACTTATTTTCTTCTTTATTTTTGTTTTGAAAAATCTACAAGCTTTGTTAAGATTGCACTGGCTAATGATATTTGCCCCCCCTTTCCTCATAATTGAAACTATGTATGTAATATTCATGCATGATCAATCTACTAGGAACTACTATTCCTAAGTCCCTGGTCTGATGAAACATACATTCTAGAAGGGGAGACTGTGTGTGTGTATTTTCCTTTGTGAGTGTATATGTGTGTGTTTTGAGTATTGCCAAAGTATATTAAAGTGTTAGGTAATTATAAATTCAATGAACAAAAATAAAGCAAGTGACACTGCTAATCCAGTGAGCTTTGACTATTCCTTATCTGACCCCAGGCCCCCAGGATGGACAACCATCCTGTTTGGTAAGGAGTCAGAGACAGCTATACTCAGTATCCTCTCAGTTCTCAAACCCGGCTGCACACTGAAAAAACCTGGAGAGCTTTAAAAACACTGTGACTACATGGACAGAAAAGTGGACATAATAGACACTGGAGACACCAAAAGGGAGGAGGAAGGGAGGGGCCAGGGTTGAAAAACTACCTATTGGGTACTATGTTCACTATTTGGATGATGAGTTCACTGAAGCCCAAACTCTAGCATCAACCGCTATACCCATGTAGCAAACCTGCACATATACCCCTGAATCCAAAATACAATCCAATAAAATAAAAATACTGCGCCTGGATCCTGTCCCCGGAGTTTCTGTTGTGACTGGCCTCAGGTGCTCTGGCCTGAGCACTGGGATTTTTAATAGCTCCTCTGCCAATTCCAAGAAGTCAGGCTGCTAAAGTCTGAAGCTCTCCAGATGATGGCATTTGTAAATTGGCTTTTAGTGTAGATGGATGGTGCCAATCTCCTGCTTACAACTCTCCAGTGGCTCGTCAAGGCCCATGGTGGTGTTTCTCAACCCTGCTTGATAGCAAGAATCACCTGGGGTGCTTGTTAAATGTTCAGATCCTTAGGATCCCTTCCCTGTCTACTGAATCAGAGTCTCCAGGAACAGAGCCAGTGGGTCATCTCAGCTCTTCTTAACAAGCAACCTGGGTGATAACATCTGGCATATTTTAATAGCCTTCTCAAAATTATTGCCTAAATTCCTTCCATGGCATTCAAGGCCTATGAATCCAGCTTCAAATGTCATCCTTTGAGCTATGCCAGACTGATTACTATTTACAGATTGCAGTGAGCTCTTATAATCTCCTGGTTTAAAAACTATTGCCAAAAACATTTAGTCAGTTCGGTGTTTACAATTTGTAGCAAGTGGCAGAGGGATTTTTTGGTAAAAGGGAAGAGGCTATTTTGGAATACATATGGGGTCTCTTACAGAGAATTCATGAAGAGAATGGTTTACAAGGCCACGGTGGGTTTGTTCATAGCACTGTGCAATATTTTGTGTCTGTCACTTTTTACTCCTGAGGAAGATTTGCTCTCACTAGGCTGATGAAGCTTTTCCTTACCGTCTTTTGATGATCTAAGGGACCTCATTTGTAATGACGGAATACTAACTTTAGATGTATTTAGTTGCATAATTTGAAAAGTTTTTTTTTAAACCATGGAAGCTCATTTGTTTGTCTTATTACCCACGTAGATTGGAAAACAAGGGACCATCTTCATTTAATGGAGAACCTGAGGCCAACAAAACCTAGATAATTTAAGAGGATTACACCTGGTTGCACAGCTGGCCAGCAGCTGAGTAGAGTTTAGATTTCTGTACATTCTCAGTCCCTAGTTTTTCTCCCTTGTTGAGAATTGATTCTCTCCCTTTGTAGCATTTATAAATTATCCCCACTATTTACCTGATGGTCTTTACTTGGTGTATAGCTCATGAATGCTATTTTCTTTTTGAAACTTAAAATAGGCTGCTAAGGTTAGATGGCAATGGCGTTCTTTTTAATAATAAATGAATGTGGGTGTTTTTACTTCATCATACTTAATTAGAAATCATCAGATTATTTTGGAAATCTGTGGATTATAGAGCAAAATAGAAGGTTTACATCTAGGGAAGAAGGAGATGAAGTGTTTATTTTGTTTTTCTTAGATAAATACTTCATCTGAATGATCAGATGGGATTTATAATTCAGCTATCTGTGTGAGATGATGGAAACTTTTCACTCTGAAGAGTAGGGAAGATCATTGTTGCTGCAAGACCTTGTAGGAGAGGGAAAGAGATAGTGTAGTTATGCCAAGGAAAACCAGAGCTTTCAAGAGATTTTTTTTTTCCACTGAATTGATTTTATTATTTTATCATAAGATTTGGGTTTTTCCCTTTTTTTCTACCCAACTAGAAGTGGATGCATGCAAAAGGAGTGATTCACACACAGTCATACCTAGCATACCTTGTAGTGAGAGAAGAGTCAAGCAGAATTCTGTAAATTGGGCTATCGACTTGGTATTATCCTTTTTGGGGCAGAGGTTTGAACTCATCAGCCACAGAGGTTTGAACTCATCAGGATTTAACTGGTTTAGGCATCAGAGCAACAGCTCTTAGAAGGAGCTTCCTCCCCGCTGCCTAGAATGCTTGCCACTGTTTGTGTGTGTGTGAGTCTCCTCATTTTCTTCCATCAGGTCTGAGCTTACGCTCACCTGCTCTGAGAGTCCCGGCTGTGCTTGGAACTGTGTCCCTGTTTCTGGGCCTTGTAGCCCCTTGTTCTTTCTCTTTATGCCACTCAGCCCTATTTGTAGCTATGTAATTATTTGATAATTTTATGTCTTTCCTGGTAGACTTCCAGTCTGCAAGAATATGGATCATGTCATTTCCCTCCAGTATTCTATTTTCAGTGTCTAGAGCAATAGCAATTATGATTGAGTGAATAAATGAATGAATAAGTGAATGAATGCTATTCACTGAAATGCTATTCACTCTCCATTTGAAATGCACTATTTCCTGTCCTTTCTCTCAGAGAAACAGAAACAAAACCCTTAGTACTATTTGAAGACCCTGTTTAGATATCATATTATTTTTGTTCTTGTGGAAAGTTTCTGCACTTTCTTCTGGAATAGAAAAAAGTATTCTTTTTCATTTCTGCTCATTAAGCTTTTGCATATCTCTCTATAATCATAAGGCAATAGTGCATACTATAAAACTTACGAGTTTTATTTTTCTATTCCCCTACAACCTCCACACTGTGGTCTACTTAATGGCAGAATGTGTCTTGCTAATCTGTATTTTCCTTTAGTGGGTGATGACTAAAGACACATCAACATTGTGAATCGATGGGTAAAAGGACAGGTGGGAAGAAAAACTCTGGGAAGCAGACTGGACTTAAGACAGATGCAGATACAGCAAAGCATCGAACTCTCCAGCAAGACGAGAGACTTCCAGATATGTAATATTTTGGAAGAATATGATTTTAGATTTTCGTAAGTGCTTTGCACTTTGGAAACTTCATATAAGCACTTGAAAAGGTACTGATACAGGTTGAAGACTTGCTTCTCATAGCTAATTGATTTTGAATTAATGCTATTTCCTACCTGAGCTCCAATTCTTCACATGTAAACTACTTCTCATCTCTTCTGTTAAATGCCTACTTCTTATGAGAAATCTTTCATGATGTATTGTATTGGGACTATATCATGGCCCCTTTTCTGATGAAGCTGGGAGCTGCCTGTTACAATCAATGATCACTATCCATGCCCTGTTTGTGATGAGTGCGTGGTAACTGTGTGTGAACTCCACAAGGCAGGCTGATTACACTTTGTGTCAGAGCAATGGAAACAGTCATATCATGAGCCTCTACACCAAGGAGCTACATGAACTTCACTTGGCTGCTGAGAAATAGTGCAGCAAATGTACCCACTCTGGATCCTTCTGTGCCACTGTTTGTGCCCTTAGGCATTTTATTATAAAGCAGTTTAATTTTGGAGCTCAACCTAAAACACACACACACACGCGCACGTGCGCATGCACACCTTTAGCTTGTCGAGTGTCAAAAACACTTTCCTATAAAATGCCCCCCCTTTTGTTTTTAAAGAAAAAAGAGTAATATTTAAAGCCTGTTTGATGATGAATCTTCCGAGTTTTACCAATTCTTAACTTTTACTGAGCTTCTCTTATTGTTTCATTTGTTTGAGTCTTACTGCTTTGGGTTTAATACTGCTTCTGCCCTGAGTACTTTTTAACTCAGTCTGTATTTCTGCACACTTATTGGGGGCAGGGGTAGTGGTAGTGATAGGGACAGTCAGAAGTGGTGAGATGAGAGGCAGAAAGAGATGAGAGGCAGATGAATTAGAGGCAGGGCTCACAGAAGCAAACCTAAGGACTTTCCAATGTTCTCTAAACAGCAGGCTATGGAGCTCTGAGACAAGAAGCCCAGCATCAGCGCTAGCAGTAATACCAAATAACTTAGCGAAAAGTTAAAACATTCTGCAGTCCTGCTTATCGGCTTTGAGCCCCATGGTCCTTGCTAACAAGAGGGATAAAATAAAAACTTTTTAAAATAATAAATATGAGGACATTTGGTGTACAGTGCACACCAAAAAGGAAACTAGGAGTTTGGTACGCTATTCTGCCTTGGCCTTTGCATACTAATGAAACTAAATCATTATTCTGATAAATGAAGGCCATTTCTCCTGCAGCCTTTCAGGGAGAACACTGCACCTGACACTCTCTTTGAAGCATTTGGAAGTCTGAACACTCAATTTCTTGCCACTGCCAGCTTTTGAAAATTGGCCTCTCCCCTCCTTGGGATTTAGCCGCAGAGTCAGCAGTGACTCCACAAAGCCCTCGCACATTGGGGGTTTAAGGCCGAGGAAGGGGCTGGATTTTTCAGGAGTAAGCGGAATCTTAATGCCCTCGCCGCAGATGGAGAGAGGATATGAAAATATATACCTGAGCGTATTAGTGCATCGAGGGGGCTCCTGTCTCAGGCTTGTCTTCAGCCATAGAGGGGTCGTCCGCACTAATAACTGTGATCATACCCAAATTATTCAATGCCAATTTATTTACTTACTTCCCCCCATCAAAAAGACAATGCATCGCCAACAAGTCACAGACAATTCTTTTCCTGTAAAGGTTGGGGTGCTCGATGTACATTCAGAGCCACGCACGCGAGTGCGAAGAAGTCGACTACCACAGCTATTTAATCAGGAGTGTTTGTTGATTTGAGCAGAGGCCCTATGCTGTGAAATGAAAACAGAAAACCAAATTTTCTTGAGCAATCTCGCTGTTCCTGCTTCAGGTGCTAGGCCATTTCACTAAAGCAGCTCAGACGAGAATGTCATTAGTTCTTAGGCCCCAGGTGAATTTGCCACTGTTCCACATGATTAAGCCAGATAATTGTGTGTTGATAGCGAATGTGGTTGGTGAAATACAATTTCTAGGGCCTTCCTAAACAAACACAATGTAGGAGTGAGTCAGAGAGCTGTCATTTCAGTCCTTTGTCACAGGTTTTGCACGGGCAGACATCTCTGGCGAGGGCCGGCTAGCAATTCAGTGGTGACGGCCATCCCTGGGCTCTTAAAGGTGACCTGGCTTGCAAAGGGAATCACACATCATCCTGCATTTGTTTAGGGAAGAAGAAAAAAGGACATCTCATTAAAGTGCCAAGATACGATGCCAGCTCCTATGTGCACCTTGTTTTGGACCCTGAATATAAATGATCACTTTCAGTGTGTTTTAAAAAGCATTCGTGATTTCAGCGATCCTTCCTGAAATGTGTAAAAATACGGTCGTCTCCAATGATAAAAACAACAACAACATCTGCCGATGGCAAAATATAGTCAACTTTCAGGGCCAAGTTTTTGGAAGCAGCCAATGCGTTTGCATGTGTGATTTTCTTTTTCACATATAAATTTCTGTAGATACAAAAATATATGTTTGTATGTACTGATCAGGTGTCTGTGTCTTAAATTTATATAGCTATGGTTTCCCTGCATCTAAATATTGAGGCTTTTAAAACTTGCAGTGTGAAGGTATAAGGCTTTTAATTTGTTGTTAGTGGCATTTGGCATGATATCTTGAGTGATTTTATTATTTGTATTTTTAAAGCAAATACACTTAAATTTTCAAAGGGATCACTTCCTGTCAACACATGTATTGTTTCCCCACTTTTCCCCCAGGTTAATAAACAACCGCAATGATAATACCGTATATTTTGATGGTTTTTCTTTTCTTTTTTTTCTTTTGGTCTCTAAAGTGCTCAGCTGATCCTTACAAAGGAAGACTGTCATTGACTTCTGAAGATAAACAAAAATAAGGTTAAAAATGGATGCCAAACTAGAAGATTGGAAAAACAATAGCCCCTTAATTGGCATGAGAAATTACAGGCATCTGAAGTGTGTACAGATGTTGTGATGGGGGATGGTTACTGATATGGCAGCTTTCAATGTCAGTAACAATATTCAAAATCATTACTGTGAAAAACCCATCACAAAACCACAGAGCATTTGTACTCACGGAGTGCCGCCTCTGTCCAAGGAGGCTTTTCTCTCATATGTCCAAGCTTGAACACCTCCAAGGACAGGGAGGTAGGTCATTGCCTTAGGGCACAGATGTATGTACTGGTGCTCCTTCAAGACAACCACCTGTTGATGAGCAGAAATGAGTTTAGTGAGACCCAAGGCTGTCTCTCAAATGCCTCTGATACTGCAGCCACCACTCCCACAGTCTCTGCCCCAGCAGATCAGGACTCCTCAGCGTCGAGGATTTCCTCTGAGTGAATTCTTTCTTCCAGCCATCCTTGCATGTCTTGGTCTCTTAGCTCTTCCAAACTCCTCAAAAAGAAACTTGTTTTTGTTGTTGTTCTCTTTGTTAAGGGAGTCGAAGAAAAGGTTTGAAGTTCAAATTGGAGGGTAGGAGACACAAATAATTCATGATGGCATTGTTGCTAAAGGAGAAAACCTTCCCAGCTCAACAACAGAATTGGTGGTGCATTTTTGTTTCCTTTTAGCAGGTAGTAGTAGTCCTGATGCAAGTGGCTGCCAGCCAATAAGAAGGGGAAATGGCATAGTGTCTATAACTTCTCTGCTTGTCTCTCCTTCAGTTAGATCACAAAGGAGCTGTGCAAATTAACCTTAAGCTTGTTTTGGAAAGCAAGCTGGCATGGTCTTGAAACACTTAGGTTATCATATCAACACAAATAGCTAGTCATTGGGCAACACTCAGACTTGAAATAGGGAAATCATCGCCATTGGACAGAATTCCCGACATCAGCTGTGCCGCTGACTAATGCCATGGCCTTGGGCAACTCACTTCATCAACATGCTATTCAGTTTCCTCATTTGGGTGAGGTTACCTCACGTTTATTTCTCTTTAGAAGTCCATGATTCTTTAAATGTAAGAGTGGACCTTTACGTTTAGTAGAAGTAGAACTAAGGATGGTGAAGTAATGGAAACTTTAAAGGCCCGAGGGGACAGAGAAGAATGCAAGATCCCAAAGTGGGATGGAGAGCCATTGCTGCCTGGGGCATGGTGTGAGCTGTTCAATGGCATAGAAGATGCTGGACGCAAGAGCAGGCTAATATCCTTTGGCTGATCCTGCTAGTAAGATGATGTCTGACCCAATCCAGATAGTGGAAATACTTCTTTCAAAGATCAACAAATTCAGTGAGATGAGGGAGGCTTGGTATGTGAAAGCATTGGTAACAGCTTGAAGCACTGCTGAGAGTAAGTGGTTATGACTAGAAGGTGGTCCGGTTGCCTACAGAACAAGGCTGTCACTAAGGTTGTTATATTATTAGAAATTGTTACTCTATAGATGAAATTGGATCAGAACACAGTCTAGAAGATAAAGTGGGACCATTTTACACATTAAAGATTGGGGTGATTGAGGGAGTAAAGCCTCTGTTAGACATGGGAATGCTAACATTCTGGCATTACAAAAAATTCCCCAGTCTTTTCATGGGACCATGTAGTGCTAAGCAGAAAGGTATATGTATTTGTGTGTGTGTGTGTGTGTGTGTGCCAGCGCGCGTATATTTTGAGAGACAGGGTCTGACTCTGTTACCCAGGCTGGGGTGCAGTGGCACTATCATGGCCTACTGCCTTACTATAGCCTCGACCTCCTGGGCTCCAGAAATCTTCCCACCTCAGCCTCCTCAGTAGCTGGAACAAGTGTCCACCACCATACCTGGTAAATTTGCTTTATGTTTTTATAGAGATGGGATCTTGCTATGTTGTCCAGGCTGGTCTTGAGCTCCTGGGTTCAAGCAATCCTATCTCGGTCTCCCAAAGTGCTGGGATGGCAAGTGTGAGCCACTGTGTTCTGCCAATATTTTAATACTGAAAAATGTTCTTGAAAATGGGACTATAGATGCAGAAAGTAGAAAGCACTAGAGTCAGCTTTGTAATTGGTGTTAGGCAATTGTTCAGAATTGATACACATTTCGCAGCGCACATCTGAAAAAGAAAATTTCCTGGCCCCTTTATTTGCACATCCCAGGAAGCCTTTCTGTTAGTGGCTATGGCTTCGAGCAGGTGGGACTCGACAATTGGCAAGGCAAATTCCACTGGGAATCTTGAGGCTGCCCTTCTGAAAGGGCAGCGATATGCATGCACAGACCCGCCGCCTGCTGCCTGCACATGTCAGCCTCATGATGGAGCAGAAATGCACTGAACCAAGGGGTAAACAAAGTCAAAGTTGGAGCCAAGTTACTGGTCCAATACTTGAGTGTTTTTGTTCACAAAGTGCAGCCCATGTTTAATGTAGAAAGAAGAGAGGTGCAGTTGTTCCCTAATGAAAGGCTGTAATAGGACAAGCTGGAGCACTGTACTTGTCCACAGAGTGAATGGGGCTATAACCACATGATTTCTATTAACAAAAATGGCAGGAGTGCTGTTAAACTCTCCTGCTCTGCACAGAATGCATCTCTTACCTCTTTCACCCGTCCACTGTGCCCATTCCTAGCCTCACCCATATAAGTCTATTAATGCCACTAAACTAGGACATGTGAAATTTGAGGAAATGGTTGCATTTTTCCCCCCAAAAGGGTTATTAGGGGCCTGTAAAACAGAGTCTCTGTAAGCAAGACTAAAACCTAATCCCATCTCAATGATTAGATTCCATCCTGCAAAGTACTTCATTGAGCATCAGTACTGTGAGTTTTTTTAGATGTAATTTTGGTGGCTTAGAAATGCTTTATTTTTTTTTTTTTCTTGTTAAGTGATTGCAGCAAAAGGAAAGGAAATGTTAGTGGCAGCCAGCATTTTAAAATGAACCATTGTGGCCCTTAACATTTTATAAGTAATCATAAATTTCAGCTGACAGCTTATTTCTTGATTCCTTTCTAATTAGAGACTTAATAATATATATTTCTTGAAGACAAAAGTGGTCTGGGCTCTTATGAATGCCAGAAGCTTTGCTAAAATAAAACAACTGAGGCCAATGTCAAACATAGGACAGTTTCACTGCATAAGAAAGTGTTGTAAGAGGTCCTAGGCATCATGCTACTAAATTTAGGGGAAACCAGAGCGTGCTTTCATACTTTTAAATAATTGTGTCCAAATAGCCTTGCTCACTCCTTAAACAGCTAAATCTTTTTAATGCCTCTCAAAAAGGGTTTCAAATGGATTTAAATGGGTTTGATGAATGTGAAATTTCCCTCTCTACTTGTAATTTTTCCAGAAATAGTGCAATTAATTTGATTTGTGCATAGGTACAAATCATTAGTAAATTGGGTGCTTGTATTTTAAAAGGATTTGGTCTTATTTAACCCCTACAAATTAATGAGTCTTAGTCAAAAAAATCATTCTGTGAATTTTGAGTTATCAGCCCCCAGTACTGGACTTTTGTATTTTTTTTTTTTTTTAACTACTACACATCAGAAGAAATTGTGCTCAACACTCTAATGAACTGTTGTTTCCTTTATAATAAGAACTTTTTATGTGTATTCATCACAAAAGCTTTTCATAATATTGACTTATTTATTTGTTTTTAGAAACAAAGTCTCATTCTGTCACCCAGGCTGGAGTGCAGTGGTACGATCATAGCTACCTGCAGGCCAAGACTCCTGGGCTCAAGCAATCCTTCCACCTTAGCTTCTGGAGTTGCTGGGACTACAGGTGCACAACATCCTCCCCAGCTGCTATTAACTCTTCTTTAGGTCTAAAGGTTTCAGGCTTTCTTTTGATTTTTGCTTTTCTTTTATTTACTAGAGCCTGTTCAGGGGTAAGCCTGGATCAATGGTTTAATTCCTTATCTTTCAGCAGGACTCAAATGTCAGGATTCAAATATTCTTTAGATAATCTCTTTATGATTTTGTTCAAATGAACCCTAAAACTATTCTATTATTAGATAGTATTTGAGGTTTGCTGAGGATTAGAACGTGCTTCCCTTGGAAGATTTGGAATTGGAAGAATTTCTTTTCCGGGGAGAAGCTTTTGCCATTGGGAAATGATTGGAGTTCAGGTAGTTTCATGCAACTGGAATTTACAAAGCAGAGGAGAGACATACAAAGATATTGAGAGAGAGAGAGAGAGATTAAAGGAGGAGTTTCCTATATTCCCGTCAGCCAGAGTGATGAAATTTTGTTGCGTATGTAGGACATTCAGTAGAGACACCAGCAGGATAAGGCCTTATTACCATGACTAAACTAGCACCCCAAAAGGCTACTGGGGGTTCATCCTAACATAGCTTAAAAACAAGCTTCCAAAGGATAAAAATAATTTTCAAGTAACTTAACTATCTGCCAGAACAAAATCTACCACTTTATACAACGCGCACAAAATCTACGCATTCAACAATGTTACAATCATAATATGCAGCATCCAATAAAAATTACCAGACATTTGAAGACAGAAAACAGCATAACCCATAACCTGGAGAAAAATAAGTCAATAGAAACAGAAACATAAATGAGAGAGAGGATGTAATTAGCAGATAAGGAATTTAAAATGATATTATAAATATATTCAGTAATTTAAAAGAAAAACATGAACATAATGGAGATAGAAATGGAAACCATAAAAAGGAAGCAAATAAAACCATAGAACTAAAAAACTACAGTATATGAGAAATTAACTGGATGGGATTAATAGCAGATTAGATAGTACAGAAGAAAAGATCAGTAAACTTGAAGGCAAGACAATAGAAAATATCTAAACAAAAATGCAGAGAATAAAATGATTTAAAAAATGAGAAGACCTGTGGGATAATAATAAGTAGCCTATAATATGTATATTTGGCGTCTCAGGAGGAAAGGAGAGAGGAGGGAATATGAAATAATTGAAGAAATAATAACAAAATTTCCAAATGTAATTAAAATTATAAATCCATTGATTCAAGAAACTTAACACATCCAAGTAGAATAAGCACTGTAATTCATGATAATCAAATAGCTAAAAATCAATAACAAAGTCAAAATCTTGAAGTCTGCTAGAAAAAACTTCACATTATGTAAAGGGAAACAAAGATAAGAATTGTTGCCTATTCTGTTTAGAGACTATGCAAGCCAAATGTCAATGAATTTTTTTTAATGTTGGAAGGAAAGAAAAGTCAACATAAACTTTTCCTATTAAAAGTATCCGTGAAATAGCCTTTGAAATAAAGATAAAATAGAAATTTAAAAATAAACAAAAGCTGAAATAATTCATCATCAGCAGACTTGTGCTACCACTAATATTAAGGAAAGTTCTTTAGGCTAAAGAAAAATAATAACAGATGGAAAGTTGGATTTACACAAAGGAATGAAGAGTGCCAATGTTGGTAAATACAGTGGTAAATATAAAATATATATTTTCATTTTTATGTTATTTAAAAGACAATTCACTGCCTAAAACAAAAGTAATAATAATGTATTATGAGATGTCTAACATATGGAAATATGTGACAATAATAGCACTGAAGTTGTGAAGTGTGAACTGCAGTATACTGTTATAAGGTTCTTATAGTACATGAGTACTGATATGATTTAAGTTAGACTGTGATAAAATAAATATGTCTATTTTAAATGCTAGAGCAACCATTAAAGGGGAAACAAAAAGATATACCCCAAAACAAATAAACAAGCAAACAAAACAAACAAATACAATCCCCATAAGACAAAATCACCAATAATTATTCTACAAGGAAAATTTTCAGCAGGGAGATATTTTGCTGGGTATAATAGTATCCTGATATATTTGTGATATTTGCATGTAGACTAAAATTATCTCTAGCAATGAATACTACAAGATCGATCGATTGATTGCAGCCTACCGATTGCTGTAGTAGGTAAAGGACTCTAAAGGGTAGTAACGTTGTTGATCTTGGACAGCTCACATTAGTTTCCCAGAAAACAATCAGTTTAATGGGTTTTGTTTAAATAAATTTTGGGGTAAAGGAGGAGCCTTCTTTAAAAAACAGAACAGAACAAAGCAAAACATGGTTGTACTTCAGGTTGCAGCAGGTCCTCGCGAATTCTTTTCTGAACAATGAATTCATGCAGTGAATAAGAGAGAGAGATTGGAAACTCTTTGAGGACAGGAATCCTGCTGTACTCTTTGTTTTCCTAGCGTCTGGCATATAGTAAATGCTAACAAATGTTGGAGTAAACAGCTGCAATTCTTCAACTGCATGATGCAGTTAAACTTATTCACCAAGGCCTATTTCATTGTCTTCATCTATGTTTTGTGATGGCATCTAAGCTAATTAGGACATTCATTGTGTGGTGATCTTCCTTGAGGCATTTAGACTCTCTTATTAGGGAATAAATGTTTGTTTTCCCCAAAAATTCTTACACTGAAGCTCTAACATCCAATATGGATGTATTTGGAGATAGGGCCTTTAAGAAAATAATTAAGCTTAAAAGAGGTGATAGAGTGGGACTCTGAGCTCATAGGACTGTGTCCTTTAAAGAAGAAACAACAGGGAGACTATTCTTTCTGCACACACATTGAAGAAAGGCCATAACAAAACCCAGTGAGAAGGCTGCCATCTGCAGCCTAAGGGGAGCGCCTTCACCGGACACCAACCCTGCTGGCACCTTGATCATGGACTTGTAGCCCCCAGAACTATGAGAATACAAATTTCTGTTGTCTGAGCTCCCCAGTTAGGGGTACTTTGTTATAGAAGCCTGAGCTGATTCATGCATCCCTGAGTCCCAGAAGTAGAGGATTCTGAAACCATTAATTTTGACGTAGTTTGTACCTTGATCCCAATTGTAGTTAGAGGAATGTTCGGTGATTTTCCCATCATTCAAGATTGGAACTGTGCGTATACCTTAATCCTGAGGATCCCCATGGCTCCACCAAATATATTGGGGTTTTGGTTGGCATCTCTCCCCAGAGACACTGGGCATAAAGGGAGGGTTTGTGGGAGCCCGTCCAACCTAGAGAACACAAGTTCCAGCTGCCTTGTAGTCCTCTTTATCCTTTCATTCACTTGTGACTTTTTCAGCTTAGTTGAATATTGTCTGAATGCCATCATTCTGCTTTTATTGCATGTTAACAGTGCTGCTGGCTGAAGAGAGTGATGTCAGTGTTTCTTGCCTGTAAACCAAACGGGGTCTTGCTGTCATTCTGGCCAGCCCTGCTTTTTTGTTAAATTCAGACAGAAGGCACCCGACCAGTGCAATCTGCTCGGTTCCTAGCTATGGGAGCCAGCAGTGTGACTCAGGGTCAGATGGGTGGGTATGGACACCTCTGCTAATGAAGCTGGATCTCTTTTGAGGCGCTGTATTACTATAAAAAGAAAATTAAACATTTTTGACTTTTTTCATGTAAATTAATAAATCAGCATAGGTATTTTTTAGTTACATTCTTTCTTAAAACATGACAATTTAAAAAATGCTAGGTTAATTTGAGTTTCCTCACCCTTATCCTCTCTAAGGAGTATTTTCCAGTAATGTGAAGCAGAAACTTGTAAAAGAATTTTATAGTTTTCAGCTTTGCATCTCTTCCTCAGGTTACTTACCTGTGTAATAGTGGCTAAGTGTGAAAAAAAGAATAGCATTTGCCATATAGTAAATGTTCAATAAAAATCACTGCCTGAGGAATAAAGAAATTATGAAATGAATTGCTGTAACTCTTCAAAGCTATTTAAAAGTAAGAATTCTAAACAAAACTGTCTTTGTAAGACTTTAAAATTCACAGGTTAAAAGTATTTTGACATTAAACTTTTTCTCTCCAGGTAATTTTTCTACAATGGGAAAGAAAAATCTTTATATTAATTGTGTATCTCAAAGAGCAGTTGATCTTTGGTTCCTATGTGAGCCCATTTGACAGACCAGTATGGGAAGCTGTCCTAGCCGAGCCCCATTTCTTCGGCCATCTTGAACACCGGCTTATATTAGGTGGATTCACTAGTGTGAATGTATGTGAATGTATGTCCTGGTCACCACCATTTATATGCCTGCTGGCTTTTCCTTACACCCTAGAACTTTAAAGAAAATAACGGAGGATTTGGATTCCTTCAGAAGACTCCTTTAATCACTAACGCCTGACGAGAGCTATTCAAAATAGAAATATTCTTTTTGAAGCAGCTACTTGTACAATGTGAGGCTAGTGTCTTCCTCCACGCGCCTCCCACTATGCATTCTATGTCTCTAATTTGTTAGCCTTAAATTCCTTCACCTGTAACAGTTCATTAACATTTGACACGTTGGGAGATACACATTAAGGTAGAATTTGTAAATTTGGATATTACCAACCCGAGTTTCCCAGCTCAGGGTTAAGATTTTATGCCAGACCTTAACTTGATGTGGCCTTGTTGATGACTCCAAATGAATGCTGCATCGTGGTGAGCCTTCCAGGAGTCCGGGCTAGATTTCTTAGAAAATGCACAAGCTGGAGTCTCTCTCATAATTGCCAATGACATCTTCACTTTCTAAAACCAATTCTATCATGATGAGAACATCACACTATAAAGGGCAAGAACATGCATTAAACCTAATTTTTTTTTGGCTACCCAGACAATGGGGAAATACAACGAAGGAGTCTTATTCATTTGCAGGGTCTGTTTTGGCTCATTGCTGACATCCTGGAAGGCCTGGCCCCAGAGGCAGCATGATGTCACTGGGTGTCCCAGATCTCAGTTGGCACTCCAAAGCATCAACTACATCAGCAGTCACTGACTGGGGCATAACTCTTTTCCAGAAAAACAGCAATACAAGAAATGGATACTCTAAGCCATTGGTTTGGGTGTCGTTTCACACTGGAATACAGCCCTCCGTTGTGTCCACTCTTGCATTGGTAAGCCAAGAAAAGAACAAATGATTTTACTTTATTTTCTTACCCTCTCCCATTTCGAACCCCAAAATTTTGGTTCACACTGCATTATTTTGCAGGAAAACAAAATAAAACAAAAACAAAAACCTGTGCAAACCTGCCAGGAGACACGGGGGCGGGAAGACTATTAAGAAAGGAAGAACACTTTTGAGTTGAGCTGGCAAAAGCCACTGTGTTTGCTGCAGGGGAGCAGATTAAAGTCTCCTAAACACTTCATTTCCCTATGGGGCCTGACTATATGAGAACAATTCAAGGTCCACTGCCTTGAGTGATAGAACTTCCCCTGCTCACCAGCCTCCCCGCTGTGGTCTTTATCAAATTTGAATGACCTGTGCTCACCAGGACAGATACATGCAGTTGCGTGTTGTCTTGGTATGTCAGGTAGTAGATGCTGGTAAACTTTTTATGCATGAAACTATGGATAGTTAGCTCAGGATACAAATTATATTTTAATGTTATCAGTGAGGTTTCAAGTAAACTCCCCAGGGTCCCCAGCTGTGACATGCTTCTGAGCTCAGAATCCAGAGGACTTCTAAAATCCACCTTGCAGTTACAACTCTAATGGAATGACCCGTCTAATAAATCGTCTTGTCAGGGAGGCAGCGGGCTGCATTGCAGTGTTCAGCGTGGCATAGAGGGCTGCCTGCAACCACGTCAGAAAAACCACTCCACTCCACTCCAGGCCTGATAGAAGCAATACGATCCAATAGAAAAGTCCCAGCCCCCTGCACCCTAGGACTGAAACCTTTCCTGTGATCACTCACTCTGCGTGGAAGATCTCAGTTCTTTGAATTGCAACATTTGGGGATCTCTGGATACCCAAAGAAGACTCTGCAGCTGCAACCAGAGTGTATAATAGTCTTTCTCCAACCTTTTTTTTTTTTCTTTTTGATCTTTTTCTGTTAATCTCTGAAAGGGTTCGCGAGGAAGGACACAGGCAGCGAGAGGCCTCTGTCCTGGCTGGAAAGGGTGTTTAAAACCCATTTGGAGTTTGGGTGAAGGTGAAAGTTGTCAGGCTGTGAAAAATGGCATCCGTGTTGGCTGACCTGAAATAGGGTTGTAAAGTTCTATTCCTCACAAAGGCAAGATATATTATTGCTGTAACGCCATTATTCCGCTCCATCACTTTTAAACCTTGTTCCCATTATCTGCAAGTTAAATATAACCCTATGTAAAAACAGGAAGGACAGCACTAAGTTGTCCAGCTTAACAGCACACACTTAAAACATAATAGAGCACTTGTTACTGTATTTTATGGAACGGAAACTCCAAATGTAAAGACGTATTAAGGAAATATCTCAAAGTTATTAGGGAAGGATATTTACAATTACGGATTGCTTTATATTATGCTTTTATGAACATCTCAGGAAATGAAATAGCCCTCAGCTGTAGAGAGTGAAGAGGGAGGTAATTTTCCTTAATACGGGTGATAAAATTAATCTGATTGAAATCGCTAGCGATTATTTCGCAGAATACTGAGTGGCAGTACAATCACTTACACTCTTTTATATTTTTTTAGTCAAAGCTCGTGTAGATGAAAGCTAATTACAAAGTAGTGATGTGAAGCGCTAAGGAAATAGTTTGTATAGCATAGAACAGGCACGGCTAATTGGGGTTTGTGATTACACAGATTGTTGTTAAGGAGAATTAACTACCAGCAGTCTCTCCTGCAAAGCTTCTCATCAAGGCAAAGTAAAAATAGACACTGGATCTGTTATTTATCTAATTATGCCTCGAATATTTTCACAAGCACGTTACACACTCTCAAATGGTTTGTTGTTCAAAAACTTTGGGTTCCACGCAGCTTGTGATCAAAGTGTCAATATGAATTGTTCGACACTGGGCTGTCTTTGGATCACTTTCCTTAAGTCTCTCCTCACAGGTGGTGGGCACTGAAGGCTCGAAGCTGGAAGACTGGCTGGGGATTACCAGGCGTTCTGGGAAGGGGCATATTATGATAAGGGATGGCCCTGTTCACTGAAACTTCATGGAGGCCTGTAAGCCACTGGTTCCGGTGTTTACATCAGAGTTAACTTCATAGCAGGCAACAGAGAGAGCTCAGCAGCTTGGAGGCCTTCAGTTAGCAAAAAACTGAATTCATAGGAAAGGCACTGGCTCCCTTTGATCCATGGCTAAAGTTTATTGCTTTCTTTCCCATGGTCATGCTCCAAACCCTGACAGGCTCTCCAAAGCCCTTATTTATAGGATATGTTGAACCTTATATTACAGACCCCATAGAAGAACTGATTAGTTCTCATGACCACCTATTTAATCAGTATTTCTTGGATTGAGAGTCAGACACTTGGAGACCCCGGCAGGTCCTCAGGCAGGGGCCCTACCACACCCACAGAACCATGCATTTACCTGCTTTCCTATCACTCTGGGAGTCCTTATGTCCCCTATGACATCTCCAATTGGGTTTTTCATTGTCCTTGGATTTCGACAGTGTTTTAGCCATAAATCATTTTATTGAACATTTTGGTCCTATAGGGCAGGATCAAAGCTCCTCTCCCAGAGGGAAAACAGCATCTTCACTCACCTCTTTCTAAGACCATGGGATCTGATCGTGTGTCCTTGTGGCTGTACTGGTGGTAGTGTGTTTGGAGGATAATGTGAGTGGGTAGAAATGTGTGAGGAGCTTGGTAGGAAGCCTTGAGTCAGTGCTGTATGAATCTTAAACAGTTAGGAAGAAGCATTGCCTTAAGTACACTATTCTAAAAGGCATTGCCTAGGATAATTCTGCAACATATAAAATGCAGATTTATTGACAAGGTGATATTTTCTGAAGACAAGGTATCATCTGGAAGCTTCATTTCAATGGTGACAAACAGCATCTCTAAGGATATTAGCAGGCATGAGTGTAAGTGCATGGTGTGAGTATTTGCTGTCTGACTTTGGTGATACTCCTCAGCTGTATAAACCAAATGTAATAGCTTCACAAATTGCTTTAATAGACCGAAGATCAACCAGGAGCATACATTAGTGAAACAACTTACAGATTTCAACTCTTACTTATTTGCTTACAGTTTTTTTCCTTACTCATCTGTCCGCTTTTTGTTTAATCTTCATTATTAAAATGATCAAGCTGCTGCCGGAAATTATGCACTAGGTTTAATTTCGAACTGGTGAACAGTAAAGAAACAGAAGAGCAGGAGAAAATACACACTCTCCCCTTCATTTGCTCGAGTTAGCATCTAAGAAAGTTCTCCTTGTGTGGATAAATAGAGCTAGTTCCTAAAATTGAATTTCCTGCATTATTATTATTAACAGTTTGCTACGACCAATATGCTATGCAGCAGTCTGTGGATGATATCTGCAATTCACTGCCTTCCTATGTAAAAAGAAGGTAAAAATTATATTATATGGGTGTATGCAAATTACGGAGGGCCTGGCCTTGTGCTCCAGTAATTCTTATATGGGCTTCTACGTTGTCCACTTCGAATGACAGGTACTGAAATTTAAATGGTTTCCAATAAAAGTCCTGTAACCTGAAACAAATCCCTGCTGAATAATTAGAATATCTCACCCATAAAAGGTAATCATGTGTCTTCCATTTCTGAAGAAACCTCTATCCCCGATCAGCATCGATGGAGCTTTGGTCAGATTAGATCTTTAATTCTTATGAAAAAGACATAATACTCATTCTTTATGAGGAAGCCTTCTGTGGGGACTGACAGCCTTATGCTGCCACAGTTTCCAAGGGTCAGAACTGCTCTCAGTGCTTAATATGAGAGAAGAAATAAAAGGAGGTGAGATGGACTCTGCATTATTTTAGACACACAAGAAAGATGCGCCGTCTTTCCCCAGATGCAGCTAGGTGACTGCATATCTCACAGGCTAAGGTGGACACAGTCTAGTGCGTAATGTCTGGTGCCACTGCAGGGCATCTTGCACCCCAAACTTCCTGTTTTTACTGCTTACAAACCAAAGTGGTAACTTCAGGGGAAAAAAAATCCTAATATTATTCTACCAACTACAAATGCACTGACGCCTGCAACATGGTAAAGGTAAGGTGAGAGGATTTGAGAAGCAGCAGCCTGGATTCAGATCCTGGCTGACCCCCTCACTAACTGGAACCTCTTGGGCAGACAATTATTGTCTCTGTCCCCCATTTTCCCACCTGGGAAAGTCTGACGGCGAGAGATCTTCATGTGGATCAAATAAGTTAAAGTCTGCATGATGCATGCGGGTCTTCTTTGTTCCAGCTAACTCAAGCATGGGGGATGGTCTTAGACCAGAGGGTGGGTCCTCCTCAAAGCTTCATTCTTCTTTAGATGCAGGCAGGGCAGGTCAAATATACAAGGCAAGTCACTTAGAAGAAAAAGCCCTGTCAAAATGATGGAGAAACAGAAATTCTTAACAGAGAGAGACGAAGGTCCTGGAAATGTAAGTTAGCAAAGCTCATGAACTGTGAATTCTCTAAATTGCCAGCATAACAATGAGTAACCATAGTTTGGTTCCAATTTTCTATAACATATTTACGATATAAAAAGGCCCCTGTCCCTTGTCAAAAAAATCTACAAATCATTCCTAAAACACAAATAACAGTCACATTAAGAGGAACAAATTATAATGCTGAAATATGTCCTTGGGCTGGAAACAAGGAAACAATGTAAAAGTGGAATGGCATACTACAAAAAATATGGCCTAATGATACATATTAAAATAATTATACATAGTTAGCAATTCTCCTCACATAATTTATTGAACTTGGTCCCACGACTGCCTATTTTGCCAGCTATCTAGATATTTCTATTTCAGAGGATTTTGACATTGATGTCATTTTTTTTCTCTCCACAAAGTGGTAAAAAATGGAAAAGTCAGAATTTGCCCATAGAATCACATAAAATCTCAGCTCATAGATCCCAAATGAGTACACATTTTTATAAATGTATGACAAAAAAAATTTAATGTCTGAAGTAAATGTTATTTATTGAATCTCTGGCCAAATACTATAAAATATATTATAATCCGGAAATATTTTAAATTTAGTAATGCCAGGTTCAGTACGATAATAATTATAGGGAGATGTCTATATATATTACTCATCATATAATATGTTAAGGGAGATAATTTATGTTTCAACATTTTCTAGTTTTATAGACATTTCAATTTAACATCCGCTAATCTACTACTCAGCAATTACACAATTTAGAATGTAAGAATAAGAGTAAATAAGTTACAAATAGATAATTAGATTTCTGTGTGTGTAAACATAAAATATTATTCAAACCAAGAGATTTAGTAGGACTCCCCTTTATATGACCATATATTTCCTAACCATACCTGTGCATAGGCATCTACTACTGTGACTGGATTAAATTATAGAATAAATATTTTTAGTTGTTGGTTTTCTTGCTCTTATTATTTCATAAGACCTACAGAAATTATATCTCAAGTATAAATTTGTTGAATTTAAAGTTCTCTATTGTATCTCAGATCTGTAGAATGTAGCATAGAAAGGCTGTATTCATTAAATGTGTTTATATTCACCAATCTATTTAGAAATAAACATGCTATATACATGTAATATGTGTCAAGTATGCCATTGACTATAGTAGTACCATATGTAGATAACATTTGCATTAAGGTTTGAATTTAATAGTACAGAAAGTATCTTCAAATATCTTAAAGATATATGTGGGTAACATGACTAAGAATCATGATAAAATATCCTATCTAAATATTTTACAGGGAGGTGAGCAAAATGTATGTGTATGTTATGTAATCTGTCTCTTTGAGGGTGATACACACATGAGTACATATAAATGTTTTAATAACAATCACATAGTGATGGGCAATATATAGTTTAATTTAAAATTCATAGTAAGAAGTTGCTTTAAATTCTTTCACTTCAAAATTCTTCATTGTATTTAATATTGAAAAATGTATTCGTCATAATTACCAGCATGTGACAACATTCTCATTGAAAGATATTTAACACTGAGAGAAATGTCATGGTTTAGGGTTTTTTTTTAACTGAACCCACTAAAATATATTCTGTTTTAAAAATCAGTTGCATTAAGAAGTTAAACTTTCCATTTACCACATCCTATAAAGTATCTTTAAAAGTACCCTGATGACTAGGTTGTAATGGCACGATCCTGAAAACTACAATTAAATTTTGGCATAACTTTTGTTCAATTTTTCGTAATGGTTTGATTGGGGCAAGACAAGGGTTTCAAATTACATTTTCTGGGAATTTTAAGATATTTAAATGGAAATAAACAATCTAAACATTACCATATATGTTGCAACCCTCCTCCCCCAAGCCCTAGGTTAAATGCAAGCAAGAACACCTATTCCACAGGTCCTGAGTTAGCAGCTTCCCAGATTCAATAAGTGAGTCCAGACCTCACCTTGAGATAAAGCACTTGGTGGACCCTGAATTACTGAGTCCTCCAGGGGTGGTGGATTTTGATATGTGCTAATCCCAAGTAAGCAGATGCACAGGGACCCCAAAAGTTTAAACATTTGAAGGAAAGAAAAGTCTCCCCACATAAGTCTAGGTGATTATTTAATGGACATACACTGCAATGTCTGTTCAGGCACCACGGTAGGTTAGGGGAAATAATTCTGTGTATGAGACATTAAATGTGATCCCAGGGCAAACAGGAGCTGTCCTGGACAGACTCATGTCTGGGGAGGAAGAGAGAGATGCAAACAGCAGCACCCAGAGGCAAGGTCAACACTGTGATGCCAGCACCACAGAGGCCCAGTTGAGCACCATGAAAAAAGAGGGATGAAAAAATAGTTCATTTCCTGGAAATCCTTCTGTAAGAGAAGACATTGATTCTCCATCCTGAAAAATGAACTGGTGTTGGCTAGGAGTGTAGGGAGAGAAATGGTATTTCAGGCAGAGGGCCCAGCTTGGGCAGAAAAACTCTGGAGTGTGAGAAAGGACACAGCAATTGCTTAAGGAATCGTCCATAGTTCTAAATAAGTATGTTGCAAACTGCATGTGCACATGTGATAGGAGATGACCCTAAAAAGAACGGTTCTGTTACATCATAAAAATTCCCAAAGGTCCAGCTGAAAAGTAGAGTTTTTCTAAGAACAAGAGCAACCAACAGAGAATGCTGTAAAGCACTGAGCCTGGCTGGATATTTTGGCTGCTCTTTAGTCTTGATAGTTTATCCATCTCTTCAGGCAGTCGGTCAGTTATATAGTTAATAATAAACACTAAATACCTAATACTGTCCAGGCAATGATTAACAGTTACTGTGATTATGAAGTCAATTCTGGATGCATTATGGAGAACCTTGTAGACTTTGAATGATGCCAGGTTCCGTGAGCCCACAGACATCAGACACAATCCTCATCCTCAAAAAACTGCTGCAATATCCTCCAGCATTCTTCCACTCTGATTTCTAAATAAGCAAATACATATCATAGGTTCTAAAAAATAATTTTTGTCTAGTTATAAAATAATGCCTGTTAAGTGTAGAAAATTTAAAAACATTCAGCAAAGTCCAAAGAGAATATTGTGGTTAAGATAACACTAGATGCTGTAATTGATGTCTAATGCTGTAATAGATAAATCTAATAAGCGTAATGTCTTCATAGAAGTTTATTTCTTGCTTAGTCCAATGTGAGTGTTTGGCCAAGTGCCCTCCATGTGGAAGTTCAAGGACCCAGTCTCCTGTCTGGTGGCACTGCTGTCCCCCAGGGACTCAGTTATTTCCTTCTCTCTGGCAGAGAGGAAACAGGGAAGGAGTGTGGCAGAGACAAAGCTGTATTCACCAGATCCCATATCTAATTCCTTGTTGCCAGAAAATGATACTTCTCTGCCCTTTATGTGGTGTTACTATGATCAGTTCTGGCCACTGAGATGTGAGCAGAATAATGTGTGTCACTTTTAGACAGAGGCAGTGAAAAGTCCACAAATGGTTCAATTCCCTAGCCTCCCTTTTGCACGGTGAATATAAATGCCTCACGTTGAGAACACAGGGTCACATGATTGAAGCAGATTGAATCCCTGAGTTACCAGATGGAGGATAGCTGCCCTGGGGAAATGTTCGGAAGCACAGTGGACACTGCCTTGGTAAGGAATACGCTTTTATTGTGTTGAGAATTATTAGAATTTTGGAGTCGTTTGTTGCCACAGCATAGCCTAACCTCTTCTGACTCATGCAGGAAGACAGGCCTACTTCTTAACCACCTTGCCAAGCAGTAGCAAGCATCACGTTCACACACATTCTATTGGTAGGAACTAGTCCTGGGGCCCTTCTAGAGGTTGTTTTTGTCAGGTCAGCCTCTTCTGCACAGCTTCTCTACACTGTTGGATGGGATATGGTGGTCCTTGGCTGTGGAAATACCAGCTGTTGAAGGCCCACAGCTGGTTGGCTCAGCGGGCATTGCCTGTGGCTAATGACTGGCTGATTCGCAGACCCAGGCCCTTTGCTTCTATTTGAGAAAATTCTGAAGGGCCATCCCAGCTCCAGAACTATCTGAAGGATTGACGGAAATCTCAGTTGCAACTGCACGGTGTGTGGACTTCTCCCTCTACTAAATCCTGCCACCACTTCTTTATAGGTGTAGGTCAAATTTCTGCATCCAGCTCTCGCTCTCTCTGACTCTTTTTCCAAGGAGCCTAAACTAAGACAACTATGAAAGTAGAAAATACATCATTGGATAGCTAACTGTCACAGAAAAAGTAAAATTTTTATGGAATTGCTATATAGTTTAGTCATTTAATGTATACATACATGGATGCATATGCACATATATGCATTTTTATTTATACATAAATAAGTATTTATTAGGAAGTTTATTTTGCTCTTTTAAGTATAAGGAAAATTTTTATTTCTAAGCCCCTGCTGCCTTCTGATGAGGGTGGGTCTTATCATCCCAGGGCTTGTTGTCTGTTGGGCTGCAGGTATGAGTAGGCATTTTTGGAGGAAGAGGCTGGGCATAGCTGAATTGCTGTGTGTATATAAAGGGAAGAGGACTATGAAGGGTCAGCTTGAAAATTCAGGAGGCAGAATCAGAAGCCAGCGGTGGGGTCCTGTGTGAAGATAAGGGAGGAAAAGGGATCTCAGTGGCAGCGTGATACTGATGAGTGTGGGAAGAAGAGAAGTGCTTCATGGGACTCCCAAGTTATTTTCTACGTTAATACATATGACATAAAACACCTTGACTAGTTCCCCCAGACTCTTGGGAGAGTCTGTGTTGGAGACTCTCTTGGGACAACTTTGAGAGGATAAGAGTAGGAGATGAAATTATCTCGCATCCAAATAAAAAGCAAACAATTGCACAGAACATTTTCCAAATACTGGTCTAGCATACCACATCCATTCCAGCTTTAAAAATCCATCTTAAACAATGCTGCCACAAACATGCTAGTGAATAAAACTTTGAGCATCTATATGATTAATTAATTAGGGAAAACATTCTGGAAGAGGAATTGATGATGAAATCTAGTGAAGATGTCTAAGGCTTTTGATGCTTCTGCGTAATTATGGTCCCATAGTTTATGCCAATTTATTGTTGAAGTGATTGATCACTTGAAACGTAATATTGCAAACATTTTACCTTCTTTTGTCCTATCTTTTAAAATAACACACATACATATTTTGATACACAAAGATTTGAACTTTTATGGAGTAGCACATTTGCTTTGTAAATTTGGTTTTGCCATTCTCTTGAAAAAGGCATTCTTCATTCTGATGCACTGACTTTTGGACTATATTGAATTTATTTTACATTTCTTGAATTCATTGATAGTTTTCCTGCTTTTAATATTTGGTGCTCAGTATTTTTGCATTACTTTTGTAAGTGGAAATATTTTCAGGAGAGACAATATCCAGTTAGTCAATTGTAACATCATTTAAAATGTGTTCTATTTTTTCTCTGTTTATTTGAGATGCCATTGTTGTCATATGTTGAAAGTTTATAGAAGGCTACGTTGGTATATCAGCTGTGTATTAATTTTATAGTATAATTTTGAATTATAATAATAAAGTATACTATTGCAAAAATTATAAATTATAATTATAATTATACATTATAAACAATTATCTGGGGATATTAACAGATGTAAAAAATTGAACTTTTTGATAAAGAAGAATGATGTATCAACCTTTTATTAAAATCTTGTATCATTCTCCACTGTAAAACATTATCATTTTCTTTTTTTTTTGAGACGGAGTCTTGCTCTGTTGCCCAGGCTGGAGTGCAGTGGCTGGATCTCAGCTCACTGCAAGCTCCGCCTCCCGGGTTTACGCCATTCTCCTGCCTCAGCCTCCCGAGTAGCTGGGACCACAGGCGCCCGCCACCTCGCCTGGCTAGTTTTTTGTATTTTTTAGTAGAGACGGGGTTTCACCGTGTTAGCCAGGATGGTCTCGATCTCCTGACCTCGTGATCCGCCCGTCTCGGCCTCCCAAAGTGCTGGGATTACAGGCTTGAGCCACCGCGCCCAGCCATCGTTTTCTTAATATAGGTCTTACATTTTTAAAAACTTGGTCTGATAAATTTTTTGTGTATTTGCGAATGGAGACATTTCCAATCATGCTCTCTAATTAGTTATTTCTAGTATATAAAACTCTCATGTATGTATAGAGAAGGTGTGTTTTGAAGTTAGCCACCTTACTAAATTTTCTTGTTTATTTTATTTTATTTGTTTTTGAGTTGACTCTATAATTTCCTAGGTTGGTAATCTTATCATTAATAACTAGTCATAATTTTTATCTTATTTCCACTATTGATGCCTAATTTTTTCCTATGGTTTTATTAAACTGGCTAGAACAACCGTAAGATATTCCCCAATGATAGTGCATATATACTGTGTGTGTCCCTATATATACATAGGTGTATATTTGTATTTCTGATACCATGCCAAATCCTTGCAGCTTATTGCTATTAGATGCAATGTTAAGGAAATATCCTTCTATTAGTATTGCAGGAAGATTATTATTGTTTTAAAATTAATAATAATGAATTAGATTAACTTTCATGAGTCTTGAAAGAAAACCTTGGCATTGTGCACCCCATTTCGTACATGTGTGGACATTTCTCAGGGAGGAGAAACTATAGCTGCCATTTTCAACAAGATCTCTCTCTTCCACAATGTCATACTTACCTCGATCAGACAGTTTTTCTTACTATTAATGCAATATCTTCCATATTTTGATTTTTCTAATGTGAAAATCTTTTGTATTCCTGAACCAGCTTTGTTACTGCATATTTTCTTGCAATATATTGGTGAATTTGATTTGCTGGTATTTTATTTAGGATTTTTGGATCTTTATCACAAGTGAAATTGATCTGCATTTTTTATTTTGAATCTCTATTTTTGTCTCATATTGGTGTCGAGATTACTTGGGAAAACAGCTATTATGTTTTAATGTTGATCATATTTGAAAAAAATAAGATTTCTCTTTACTTTGGAGTGTAAAAGCACCAACTTAAAAGTACTATATTACAAGTACCAACTTATATAAACTATCTGGACTGGGCATTTATGTCCATTGTGGACATACATTTTAAATTATTTGCATTTTATGAAAATTAAATATTTGATCAGTTTGGATACATATACATGTGTCAATTTTAGTTATTATTTATTTCCTAGAGACTTTACTTTTGTCATATTTGAAAATTTATAAGCATAAATTTGTCTGTAGTATATCCTGATAGTTGAGAAAAAAGCCATCAGAGTTTATTTATTTTTGTACCTGTTTAGGAATATATGTGCTTTTATTTTTTAACTACTGTTTTGCCAGATGCATTACAATTTTATTAAGTGTATTAGCATTTTTGAATAATCAATTATTGGATTTATTTGTCTATTCAATTGTGTTCTAATTTACTCATTTATATTTCTTATTTCATCATACTTTCCCAGAATTTTTGTTATTCTATGAATTCTGTACCTAAAGTTTCACACATTTATATCTATTAGTTCTTTTCCCTTTAAAGTACTTATGGTTTCGATTTTTTCTCAATATTGCTTTGGCCTTATCTCAAAAGTTTTGATATGTAATATTTCTGATGTTGCTATTTTTACATTTTAAAAAATTATGTTTTAGAATATCTCAAAGGATGTAACATACCTTTTGCTGGAAATTTTTACCATACAAGCTGAGAAAAAGATGAAAATGAAAACCACTTGTATGTAGTTGTATTATTGTCATGATTTTACACATATTTAATAACTGCAGCTTATATTTCCTCTTTGATATGAAATTTAAATATTTTAAAATATTTCTATTTAAAAATTTGTTTCTTTGCTAGTTTTATTATGATGACAGCAGAGAATGTGACTTTATTTTTTCTTTATTTTTATTTTCTGCTGGCTGCAGCCTCAGCTGAGTGTGACTTCATGCTTCGTTCTGTTGGAAATTTAGTGAATTTTGTTTTGCGGCCCATAAATGATTAAATTTTATAAATGTTCAAGGATGATATGAAAGAGAATAAATTCTATCTGTTTAGTACAAAATTTAATTTTTATATATTTAACTCAGTGTTACTAGTTACGTCTTCCAGATTATTTTTTCATTTACCACATCAGGCAATGACAGGGCATTAATGTCATGGGATACCTTTATTTGTCCTTTTCGCTTTATGTTACATAAGTGGTAGTTAATGATTAATATGTCTTAATAAAAATGTATGTGATGCTTACAGGCTTAAGTGAACGATGTCTCCTTTGATAACTAACATTTGTAAAAAATTATTTGCCTCTTGTAAATTTTTTATAATTCAGCTTTCTTTGATATAAATATTGCAATTCCTGATTTCCCGTTATTGCACTTGTTACATCTACCTTTTTCTATCCTGTTGCTTACCCGCAGTAAAAACTCTGTATTTGATGCATTTTTTCCTAAAGATATATTGTTTGAATTCGATTTTTGCCTAGTAAAGATTTTTTTATCTTTAATAGACAAGTAAATTAATTTATATTTATTATTGTGATGTTCAGTTTTACTTAAGTTACCTTGTGCTGTTTTGTGTATGTGCAGATGTGTGCTTGCTTGATAAATCCTTTTATTTCTTTTGCAATAGGCGTATTGTTTTTGTTGTTTTTATTTTTGTCACTATTCTGAAGGCATATATTCTGTTTTATATTCTACTAGATTTTCTATTTTTAATTTTTAAAAATAGTATTTACTGTGTAAAGCTGCAGTTATAGTACCTGGCTTTGAATTCCATTTCTGACATTTGCTAGCTGTGTGATCTTTGTTTCTCGCCCTTTCTGTGTCTGTTTCCTTAGCTGTAGACGATGAGTAATAAAAAGAGATTGTTAAATGGATTAATACACATAAAGTGCTTAGAAGAATTGTGAGCATATAGGCTGGACGTGGTGGCTCATGCCTGTAATCCCGACACTTTGGGAGGCCAAGGTAAATGGATCACTTGAGTCCAGGAGTTTGAGACTAGCCTGGGCAACATGGCAAAATCTTGTTTCTACTAAAAATACACAACTTAGCCAGGCTTGGTGGCACGCAACTGTGGTCCCAAGTATGGAGAGCCAAGATGCCACTGTACGCCAGCATGGGTGACAGAGAGAGACCCTGTCTCAAAAGAAAAAAAAGAAAGAGAAAGAATTACTAGCACTAGCGCATAGTTAGAGTTCAATTAAGTGTACATTTTTCCCATTATTAATATTACCCTTATTGGCTGAGAGAGCAGTGGCTCACGCTTTTAATCCCACCACTTTGGGAGGCCGAGGTGGGTGGATGGATCGCCTGAGGTCAGGAGTTCAAGACCAGGCTGGTCAAGATGATGAAACCCGGTCTCTACTAAAAATACAAAAATTAGCTGGGTATGGTGGCACATGCCTGTAACCCCAGCTACTCAGGAGGCTGAGGCGAGAGAATTGCTTGAACCCGGGAGGCAGAGGTTGCAGTGAGCCAAGATCGCATCACTGCACTCCAGTCTGGGCAACAGGGTGAGACTCTGTCTCGAAAAAACAAACAAACAAAAACAACAAAAAACCCTTATTTTTTAATTCTAATTTTTAGAGTAAAGGCAAAGTGGTATGTTTTGCATTTTCTCTGTTCAAGACTACACCTGTAAATACTTTCAATGAATTCTGCCTGTAGGAAGGTGATCAGCTATAAGTCTGCCTAGCTAGCCCCTTTTCATCTCTTTGATTATGACTTATCTATTTGCTTCCATCTCTTCTTCAAGAATAGAAAAAAATCTCTATATGAATCTGACTTTCTTTCAACTATCTTTGCACCCTAAAATAGCTTCTCTAATGTGATCTATCACCAATTTGATACCTACCTTGTCAGTTCTCTTCTTTATTGCATTAATCTGGTTTTGATTTTGGTGTGTGTTTTCAGTTTCCTTGTTAGTCTTTTTATGTCATCTCTCTGTCTCTCTCTCTCTCTCTCTCTCACTCACTCTATGTTATGGAATCATGTTGCTTATTCTTCTTAACCTGTCCTTTCCTGACCGTCCAGTGCTCCTGGTTGACAGAGGCCTGTTTTCCTGCATTCTCTTGAGGATGTATCTTGACATTTTCTTCCAGTTGCTGTCACATGTCATTTTCAGCCATGTTCTTCCTCCGGATGCTCTTCTTCCATGTACTTTAGGTTTGTTTTTGTTTTGTATTTTTCTGTTTTACTAATACTATTTCTCCATTTCTTAGGGCCATCTTGCTGAAAGATGGAGCAATCCACCCAGACGTGCTTGCTCACCATGTAGACTTTTCCTGGCTTCAGTCACCCCCTTTATGACAATGAGTTCTTTCTGAGGCCTGCAGTGGAAGGCTGGCGGATACACAATGCTCCTACTTCAAGTCCACTTTCAGCTGCCGTTCCTCTGGCAGCCCTGCGTGGCTCTCAAGGTGCCACCTCCTACTTGCTATGTGGGTTCTTAAGAAATCTGCATTGTCAGAGACCAGAATAACCTGAAGGACTTTAGGCGATTCTGTGCTTTCTGCCTCTTGCCTAGGTGCTGACCTCCAGGAACCATATGTCCTAAGAGAAAATACAAGGTCACATGACTGCCCTGGCAGTCAGGCCTTTTTGCTTTTGCAATTTCCTGGGACTCAATTTCTCCGAATGGACCTAGACAAATGGTCAGGAGGGAACAGAAAATCTGAATTCTGTCCGCCTCAGAAAGGACTAGGAAGCAACACCTGTCTATGTTAGGGTCCCCATAACTTTGATATCTGGCACCAACGTAAACTCTTGGCCTTCAGTCACAAATGAATCCCCAGCACTGTAAGGAGAGACCGATACCAGAAGGACAGGAAAAAGTGGTCTTGAGGAGGACAAGGGACGCTTTTCTGGTGGAACCAACAAGTCACTCAAGACTGGAAGTTGTATCAGACTCTTTTCATCCCATACATCCATTTTTCAAATCTTGGTTCTAGATCGTTTATCTTTGTTCATTTTTGTTTCTTTTGCTGGGCTATCTTAATAGCGTCCTAATTAACTTGGCTTGTTGTTTGATATTGGTTCTGTCTCCACCTTTCTTCCACTTAGTGCTGAAGAAATGATTCTAAAAATTTTAAATTATTTGAATAATCTAAAGCATTTATATATTCTCTTATAACATTCTTCAATAAACCCCCTTCCCTATACCAAATGGCTGAGAAGGGTATACAAGGTCTATTGTCTATGGTTACATGGTTCCACCCTGATTTTCTTTTTCTTTCTTTCTTTCTTTCTTCCTTCCTTCCTTCCTTCCTTCCTTCCTTCCTTCCTTCCTTCCTTCCTTCCTTTCTTCTTTCTCTCTCTCTCTCTCTCTTCCTTCCTTCCTTCCTTTCTTCCTTCCTTCCTTCCCTCTCTCTCTCTCTCTCTTTTCTTTCCTTCCTTCCTTCCTTCCTTCCTTCCTTCCTTCCTTCCTTCCTTCCTTCTTTCTCTCTCTCTCTCTCTCCCCTTTCTTCTTTTGAGACAGAGTCCCTCTCTATCATCTAGGCTAGAGTGCAATGGTGCCATCTTGGCTCACTGCAAGCTCCACCTCCTGAGTTCAAGCGATTCTCCTTCCTCAGCCTCCTGAGTTAGGATTACAGGTGTGAGACACCATGCCCAGCTAATTTTTGTAGTTTTAGTAGAGACATGATTTCACCATGTTGGCCAGGCTGGTCTCAAACTCCTGACCTCAGGTGGTCCACCCGCCTCGGCCTCCCAGGCTGGGATTATAGGCGTGGGATTATAGGATTACACCACGCCCACCCCCCCGATTTTATTCTTATCTCTTCTGAATCTTATATAATTATGTACATATTAGAAGTAGATGACTTACCAGAAAATGCACTCATAAATAAATGAAAAAGAAACACATTACAAGCAATCTGAAAATTTTCCATACAGGAGGTTTTTAAACAACTTTTAAGCACTTTCAAGCTTTCATCTGTAAAACTTTTCATCAGGTTTTTAAAAATGTTTTCTATGCATGTACCTGGTCAGTTTACAATATTTATGTTTAATTTTATATTTTCAGTTTTTTGCAAATACTTCTGTAGTCCATATTAAAGCAATGTGCCCATTTTAGGCCAGGCACGGTGGCTCAGGCCTGTAATCCCAGCACTTTGGGAGGCCGAGACAGAAGGATCACGAGGTCAGGAGATCGAGACCATCCTGGCTAACACGGTGAAACCCCGTCTCTACTAAAAAATACAAAAAACTAGCCAGGCGAGGTGGCGGGCGCCTGTGGTCCCAGCTACTCGGGAGGCTGAGGCAGGAGAATGGCATAAACCCGGGAGGCGGAGCTTGCAGTGAGCTGAGATCTGGCCACTGCACTCCAGCCTGGGCAACAGAGCGAGACTCCTTCTCAAAAAAAAAAAAAAAAACAATGTGCCAATTTAAATTTATTTTCCAATGATTTAATTATATTTTGAATGTTGTCTCTAACTTTACATAAACCATATGAAAACAAATAAGCCCTAAAATGAATATTTCAGACTCTTAATTCACATATTGATAACTACTATGCATTACAGGGTTTTTTGTTTTTTTTTTTTTTTTTTTTTTACAAATGTAAATAGTGTGCCTTTATTTTTAAATTCCTCACAATAAATAATACCTAATTTTTCTACTTGGTCATATTTTTACCTAAAAAAAATACCATCGCATTGATATAACACTTTACATGAAAAATATATAAGAATATTTACAACCCAGATAAAAGAATAGTTAATATTTTCTATTTGTTATTATTTGAGAAAATATTTTAAAATTTCAAAAAATATTAGAAAATTAAATAAAGTAGAAAAATTATCACCAGGATTTATTCTGAAATAAAACTTTTTATTTAAGTTTATTTTTTATTTAAATAAGTTTTAATTCCAAAATAAAAGTTATTTTTTATTCTGAAATCCCTATGTTTGGCTAAATATTTGTTATAAATGGAAAATAGTTATAACTGGGTAGAATATAAAGTTAATTTATATAAAAATGGCAAAATAACTTAGAAAATTAACATCCCCCACAAAAAAATTTAGTAAGATCATGTATACAAGATGTTAGTAACAATGTGAAACTACAAAAAAAGTAGAGGAAAATAAACAGAACTGCCTGCATAGGCAATTCTAAATACAGATATGAAGAATTACATGTTCACATACTTTGTGAAATTAATATTTGTAACACTAAATGATCAAGTGAAAAAACGTGTCTAAAAATCTTTAGGTTGGATTGATATGTTGGATTTGTTTGTCATCAAATAATGTAAGCTCTCATTATCCATCTAAAACTGTATACACCTGCCCCTCCATATTGCCTCTAATGTCTAACTTTTCTCTTCAGAGACAACCACTCAAAACACCTTTCATAACCACCTATGTGACTTGACATATGTACATGTACACAGATATGTGAACTTCCTTTATATAAATGGCATAATAGTATATGTATTATTATCAGGTCAGCTTGTTTTTAACCTCTTTATGTTTCAGGGCATATTAATATTCTTTTTATTTTTTCCATAGTATTACATAGTATAAATGTGTCACAGTTTATGTTTCTCTAATGTCTTTGTCTGTTTGTGGGTCTGTAACAAAATATTTGAGACTGGTTAAATTATAAAAATCAGAAATGTATTTCTCACAGTTCTGGAGGCTGGGAAGTCTAGATTAAGATGGCAGCAGGTTTGATGTCTGCTGAGGGCTGCTTTCTGCTTCCAAGATGGTCCCTTGTTGCTGCATCCTCCAGAAGGGAGGAACACTTCTGTCCTCACATGGCAGAAGGGATGGAAGGGAACAAACCCACTCTCTCAAGCCCTTTATAAGGGCCCTAATGTCATCTTCAAGGATTCTGCCCTCATGACTTAATCATCTTCTAAAAGCCCCAGCTTTTAATACAATGACATGAATGGTTAAGTTTCAATACAGGGATTTTGGGGAGGCACATTCAGACCATAGCACCTAATGATTGCTGTTAAGAATTTTCCCAACTTTCCTATTTTACAGTGTTCCTGTCTCCTCTATTACATCATTGCAGCAACGAATGTTCTTCAAAATACATTTTTTTTGTGCACGTGCATTTTCAAAGATTGTTTTCCTAGAAGTGTTATCACTGGTTTGAAGGATATGTCCAGTTCGAATTGTGGCAAAGAGTCATTGAAAATAAACTAAAATAGCCAGGTGCGGTGACTCACACATGTAGTCCAAGCACTTTGGGAGGTTGAGGTGGGTGGATCACTTGAGGTCATGAATTTGAGACCAGCCTGGCCAACATGGTGAAACCCCATGTTCACTAAAAATACAAAATTTAGCCATGGTGGGAGGCTGAGGCAAGAGAATTGCTTGAATTTGGGGGGCGGAGGTTGCAGTGAGCCAAGATTGTGCCATTGCAGTCTGCACTCCAGCCTGGGTGACAGAGTAAGACTCTGTCTCAAAAATAAATAAATAAATAAATAAAATAAAACATTAAATGTGTCCTTTAATATTCTGATATTTTAAAATTACTGCCTCTCTTTAAAAGGGAATTTTCTATGTCATTCCAAGAATTATAACCACTTAGAAAAACTATGAATAGGCTGGATGAGTATCTTCTTTTTCCTTTGTAGTAAATGAATCGTTTACTGTGATGTTGATATTAGATATTTGATTTGATGTTGAAATTATACTTAGAAGTTTGGGTTCTCTCTCTCTCTCTCTCTCTCTCTCTGTCTCTCTCTGTATGTGGTGTGTGTGTGTGTGTGTGGTGTGTTTATGACTTGTGTCTGCACAAATATACACCTATACACAAACAAGTGGGAGCCCAGCAAGAGCAAATGGCGCTCTTGGGTCATTTGAGGAGATTTATATGAACTACTGTTTACAGAGTCATGGATGGGGCTTAGGAGACTAAGCAGGATAGCACAATACCCTGGAAGAAGGCTTAAAGGACCAGGAAAGGGGAGCACTTTGTGAATTGAGAGAGAATAATTCTATGGAGTGGACTGTCTGACGAGTGTGGTGGCCTTCCTTGAGGGGCAGGCACAGCCATCTCTGGAGGCTCCACAGCGAGAGAGGAGGGATACATACCTGACTTGTACCCATCTTGCTCTGAGAGCTCCTGCTGTGGCCTCCTCTTGCTTAAACCTGTGTGAAAGGCAGAGAGTGATGCAGCTCATGGCTTGTCTGTAATGATCTACCTCCTGGAGCAAAGTGCAGGGTGAAAACCAGAGGAGTGGCATCTGGGGCAACAAATAAAAGAGACACAACAGATGTGTTCTGAGTGTGTGTGTGTGTATGTGTGTGTGTGTGTGTGTGTGTGTGCAATATTAGTTTTTTTTTCCTTTGGCTTTAATAGCAGAATCACTTTTATAACAAAACCTTACAAAGAATACCAATAGATGAAACACAAAAACAAAGCTGTTTGGTTGAGACAAAGGCAGGGAAGCCTGCGACCCTACCTGAAGTCTGTCCCCCTATCTTCCTGCAACCTGGATAATATAGTATGAAAACTACTGCATTAGTGGGATATATTGTTACAGGAGCATGCAGTGAATGGAATATGGCACACCTTTACATCATCACCATGAAGATTGTACAGACTAATCTAGCAGACATTTTTGTTTTTGAAACTGTGAACTGAAAAACAATCTAATAAGCCACTTGTGGCATTCTACTTCCTTGAACATTATAGACTCATAGAATACTACAGACAGCTGAAAAGGGCCTTCTACTGTAATATCATGATATGATGAAGCCTTAATCATACATAAGATGAAAGCTCATACCTCTAAGGTACACTTGGTGAACTGTTTTATTATTATGGTTACATATAACAGCATGCTGACAAGGTATGCCATTTTTTGAAAGTTGTTACTAATCAGAAGCAATAAACACAGAAGTAATCAACTTGTGTACAAACACGCTTATGATGTAAATAAACTGCTACCGTATACACAGATCTAGTAGTGTCTACTTTTATAAAATCTCTTAAGATGAAAAACCCTGGAAACTTCCCATTATGCACATTAATTTTTATCATACGTATAGTATTTGCAGTTTCAAATACAATACCCATGTTATTTATTCCTGGGAAAGTAGCTAAAGTCGGAAAAAAATGAGAACTCCTAGTAGATAGTAAACTGTTTATTTATCTATAACCTCAGGGAAATGTTGGCAATTCGGAAGAAAGAAAAGAGAAGCAAAATATATTAAGTTAGCAGCTGCAACCTAAAACAATTCTTGCACCAAATACGTTTGTCCCTTTATGAGTTATTATTGCAATTGTGAAAGGCCTTTATTAGGACTCTCTGAATTTTATTCTATGTATCCGCTCTGACTGTGTTGTGAACTGCGCATGGCTTGCCCGTAGAGATCATGTGCCTTTAGTAAATGTCAGTATGATGACCTAAAAGAAATGAGATAGACTCACTCCAAGACATTTTGGCCCTGCGACTTCAGTATCTACCTGCCTTTGCAGGGTCTCAGTTTCCTCTTTCTTCACGTGACCCTCTGGGTAGTATGTGTGGTCACCAATAAGTGATGTAGATGAAACCTACATCTACATCATACACACAGGAATGGCATACACACAGACAGAGACTGCAAACAGTAAATCCTGAAAATCTTTCAGAATCATCAAGATTTCAAATGAGTTTTTTTAAAAGGGGATTTTTTTAAAGGTAGCTCTTATCTTACTTTTTCACCATGTGATTATACAGGTGTGTGTGTGTGTGTGTGTGTGTGTATGTGTGTGTTATACTCATCTGCTGTCTGTACCCCTGCCAGTCCTGGAGCAAACTCTTGTTCTTGGCTTCCTTTTCTTTTTTCACCAATGGTGCTTCTGATACTATTTATTCTTCCAGATCAGCACGGGCCAATATGGTAAAATTTGAATTTTAAATTTAAGTTAATTGAAATGAAACATAATTAAAAAAATTCAACCTCCGAAGCCGCACCAGCCACATTCCAAATGCCCCATAGTCCCAGGTGCCTTGTGGCTCCCACATTGGACAGAGCAGGGGTGGAAGACTTCCATCATCACAGAAAGTTCTCTTGGATAGCACTTTTCTAGACCTCCACACTGGCAGTTTTCCTTATAGCAAAAACCACTGTCTCTTTTATGATGTCTGTAACGAGACCAGACTCTTCTTTTATAATGTGCCTTTTTCTCCTCCATTCTTCCCATTTCTACTATTCCCATAAAGTTCAGGTCCCATTACTCACCCTACGAATCATTGCTTGGTCTTACCTAACCTATTTCCTTCCAGCTTCCCTCCAGTCCAATCCCTTCCAGGTTCATTGCTGAGTTTCAATTAAAAATTCAAAAACAGTTGAAACGAGTTATCTCCCACATTGAACTCTATGGTCTTCAGAAACCTGCCCTTAGCTTGGAATTCACACAGAAATAGAGCAGAAGAAGTTTCTTTAATTTTTTTTCATCAATTTTAAACTTGAAGAAAATCAAGTAATTCACCAGTATTGTTACTTCTTTCATCACTTTTATTATTAGTTAGATTCTAAAACCTGTGTCTTAATATACATAACATATGCTGTGCAATACATTAATTCATGATTAAATCTTCATATTTTACATTTGTTGCCTTGTATATAAAATGACCTTTGAAATAGTAATGTAGCACTAATTACGTTTTTCACTTGATGTAAAGTGCTTATAAACTACCTCACATAACTACAAATTAAACTACAGAGTAATACTTTGTATGTTGAATTCTTCTTTCCAAAAGCTCAGGGACCTTTAGAGAAATAATTTTATTAATCTTCACACATCTCTGAGATGAGATGGTTGGTTTTAATTATCCTTCCTTCTGCATTGGGAAAGCTGTACGGATGGCATTTATCACCGAAGTATACAGGCACGGTACCAAGAATGCTATGTTAATACAGAGTAGCATAAAGGCCGGAAAACCATCTCTTTCATCAAATATACATTATTGTTGAACATTTCAGAAGTTCCAAGCCGGTAGGAAATGAGCTGCCTTCTGTTCTGTTTAAGAGTACCAAACACCTCACTTGATCTGTTCAATATTATGATATAGTGATCAGATCTCCAGGGATGTAAGTCAGGGAATTTAGTATAGGACTTAAAAAATATTCGTGCCTTCTGCATCTCTTCTCCTGGGTCCTCAGATCTGCCTTGTTTTTACTTATGCTTAAGTTAATGTCA
The DNA here is from genome assembly GCF_009764315.1 of Trachypithecus francoisi. Classification (NCBI taxonomy): domain Eukaryota; kingdom Metazoa; phylum Chordata; class Mammalia; order Primates; family Cercopithecidae; genus Trachypithecus; species Trachypithecus francoisi. The sequence continues at coordinate 50,377,763 of NW_022681462.1, read as the reverse complement.
CATCCATCTCTTTGTTCTAATTATAAATTTAGGGCAACACAGATTACATAACCATCCTCTTCATTATTTTTCCATGAGCCTTGGTTCAGGAATGGAAACAAACCATAAATGCATATTAAAGAGAAGTTCCATTAGATAAATTAATAAAGGGATAACCCATCAGAGCAGACACTGCAAAGGTATTTTTATGCTTTTCTTCCCCTGGGGATTACACTAAATATTTCCAAGGAGTACACATATTTCCATTATATTTTCATTTCTTTTGAAGGTGTAGTCAGAGGTACAAAATAGCAAGACAGAGAAAGGAAACAGTTTGGAAACAGGTTGAATGGAGGAATACTATAGGAATTTTAAAATTCTTCATATAGGCACTAAGCCTATAGAGAGAGTTGAGAATTTATGGCAATTGCAAAGATACAGGCATAAATCTATGTAAAATAAAGACTAACCTGTGGGTTGACTTCAGCAACTGAGGAATAGAGAGAGCACATAGTAGAATGAATTGGCTCACAAGAATTATTAGTAATGTTCACAGAAAGGCATGCAGAAGCTGTGCCTTATGCACATGCATTATACTTCATACAAACAAAAAGGCCAAATATATTGAAATATGATATGCAGAAATAAAGGTATGTAGCTAAACATATCGATAAACAATATTATTGTCAAACATAGTAAAAGAGAGAAAATAAACCAAAGGTACTCCACTGTTCTACATGTAATTTTCCTAAATTAATATTGTTCATGGAATTACATAGGGACTTATTATTATTTAGTTATTTATTTTTGAGACGGAGTCTTGCTCTGTTGCCCAGGCTGGAGTACAGTGGCACAATCTTGGCTCACTGCAAGGTCTGCCAGGGACTTATTTTTAAAGAGATTTGTTAATATTTGAATGTGGAAACGTTTAGTGAATGCTTCACTTTTCTTTCAAATTCTTCATTTTATACTTTATTCATTAGTAGCAGAGCACGAAGATGGTGATGAACTATGGGAATTCTGAATGAAGGTCTGAAATTTCAAGTTCTTAGCAACCTTTCCTGAGGTACGTCTTCCCCAAAGGTGGGAAGCTTTGACAGAGTCAGTGACACACACTTCTCTTTGATGATACTCCAGGACAAAGTGGCCTAGGGATAGTCTGAAGAAATGAAAACAGGAGACAATTAAGCCGCAGGTGGAGAAACCCAGTGAAAACGATAGTAAGTTATCACCAAGCTGAGGAAGGATGCTAAGACTTGGAGCTCTCATTCCAGCAACAACTCCCAAACTTAGTGTCTGAAGACATTAAATGTTTGTTATGTCTTAGTGGGTTAGGAATCTGGGAGCAGATTAGCTGGGCGGTTCTGGTTTAGGATCTCTTAAGAGTTTGCAAGCAAAGGTGTTGGCTGGGGCTGCAGTCATCTCAAGGCTCATATGCAGAGGATGCTCTTCTCAGCCCACTCACAAAGCGCTGGAAGACCTCAAGGGCACTTACGTGGACCTCTCTTCAAGGCTGCTTCACAGCATGGCAACTGTTTTCTTCCAGAGCAAGTGACCCAAGAGAGAGCAGAACACAGAACCCAAGACAGAAGCCACTTTTTCTCTAGAGCCTCATCTTAAAAGTGACTTCCCGTCACTTCTGTCATATTCTATTTGTTAGACTTTAATTAATACGTACAGCAGGCCCTCAGAGAGAGGGAATGACACAAGAGTGTGACTAGCACTGAGGTAGGTAGATTATTGGGGCCATTGTAGATGCTGCCTACCACAAGGACACTGTTGTTACTTTTGTATATTTTATGTCTGGTAACTCAAAATTTTCAGAGAACTCAAGGTACATGCTTTAAATTCAATCTGCACAGCAACTCTTTGAGGTCATCAGGGTGGTTCTTGGAGCTGGGTCATTTTGTACTCAAGCAAAATGGGACTCAGTGAGATTAAGTAACCTGTTTAATCGCAGCCAGTAGAAAATAAAAGTAGAGTCGGGTTTTCTAATTCAAAGTTTTCCCATATTTTGAAATTAAAGTTGATGGCATCCCATGAGATATTTTCAATCTAATGGGAAAAAAATGTGAAAATAAAGTGCCAAGTTGATTGTAGTTCAGGACCGGGGGACAGGAGGTGGGGTGGAAAAAAGGATCCAAGAGCTTGATGTGGAGGTTAGTGATTTATTTATTTTGAGTAAATCAGAAGGGAAAATCATTTTAAGTCTATCCTTAGAGATTTAACACAACAGGATGGAAACGTCAGAATTATGTCTTTAATACAATTAGATAATTTGGGAATACGTAATGGAGAATGGCTTATACCAAGTAGCTAATCAGGTACTTGTGGCATGGTGAATTATGGTTTTGGAATTTTGTTTTGCAATCACGCTTGTATGATGCTGTATTAATGTTATGGATTTTGAATTGAATAATGGAGTTGTAAATTGCAGTTGGAGACTCACAAGTGTCCTTTTCATTATGTGTTTATAAATGATTGTTGCCTAAATAACATACATCTTGTGGTGTCCTTGTGAAGTACCAAAGAATAGGGGCCCCTCTGGCTAGGGAAAACCACCATGATGCTTGTGATATGAGGTTAGATGAGATTTTCCCTCCCTTGGCACTAGTGACATTTTGGGCTGGATAACGATTTGTTGTGGGTGCTGTCCTATGCATCATGAGATACTTGGCAGCCTCCCTGGCCTCTATTTATTAGTTGCTAGTAACACCCCTGCTCTCTCTCTCTCTCTCACACACACACACACACACACACACACACAAAGTTTCAATATATGTTGCTATTTTACTGCTGTAAATTTGCCACATGCCATCCTGCTGAGAATACTGGGCTTTATGTCAATCTTAACTTCATTCATTACTTCTGCAATAAAGGAAGGGATATAGGTTAGATGTTGGAAAGTTCTGTAAAAGCTGTGACCATTTGTAACCTTGAATGACTGCAGATAAGTCCTTCGGTCCAGACCTGGGGTTTGCTGGTTAACTAGGCAATAACTGGAAGCGACAGGAGAACGATGCCAGCAGATGACTAATTATTATGTATATGTTTTGGATTTGGGCAGCATTTTATGAGAGGGAGGGCTCTTATGAGGCCTATAATTAGATTTCTTTTCTTGTTGCTAAAACTGATTCTGGAGAATGTGGCTTGGGTGTGCAGCAAAGTGGGCTTTCTATTACTGAACTCTACTAATGATAGTCTCACCCACCCAGGACCCGGCAGTGTAGGATGCTGCTGGGGGTCTGCTCCTATAAAGCGATTGGCAGGGGAGAGCCAAGGAGAATGACTGCTTCCTGTGGGGAGTTACAAGAAAGGAGAGCGAGCCGGTAGAAACTAGAAGGATGGGGAAGAAGCATTTCCTTTTAACGCCTATCAACATTGTTATTCTCCTTCATGGAGATTTAGTCTATCAATGTCATTTCCAAAAGAAATTATATTTTCTTTCAGAGAGGTCCAAGAGTCAATCTCATGGGATTCCTCTAAAAAGTGTAAGAGCAGTAGTAACCTGGATCATGGTTCTGTGAGATAAATCAGGGTCCTGGAGTCCTTTGGTGAGAAATAAAGTAAATGGATAATTAAACTTGCCTTTCATCTAAATCGGATTAATTGCCCAATGCAATTGGATTCTAGATGATTATAAGTGAAATGTGCACTTCTAAGAAATGGTCCTAAGGACATCAGTCCCAATAATATGACAACACTGGGAAAATATGATTTTTGTCAAGATAAAATCGTTTGCTGCCCTCCCTTCCAGGAAAAACAAATGATGAGGATATCCATGTAAACAAAAGTACGACATTCCCTGTGTGGAGCTGGAGGGACAAGTAAAAGGAAAAACTTGTGATCTGGGTCATAGAACATTCCTCTGAACAAAGAAGAATGTTGATAAACACACATGCCCCAAACTTGGAACAAAGTGAATTATTGAAACCAGGGGCAGATGTAGAGCAGATAAAACACACCAGGCACCAACATGGAAGCAACATGAACTCTGCTCTGTAGCAGATGATACATCAAACTCAGAGCCGCGTTTTCAACCCAGCATGGCTCACATATTTAAAGACGGAATGATTAGAATGAAATTTGCACTTTAATATATGTGGTCCTTATTAATCCTGGTCAAATCAGGGGAGCAAATCTTTTTCCAAATCCGTTGAGCTAAAATCTAGGCAGCAAAATTTCTTCCATTTGCACAACTTCCTCCTCTTCCACCCCACTACACATATGAGATATAGTGAAATGACAGAATACAGATAACCAAACAGAACCAAACCTTCCATCTAGAAAATGGAATTCTCTGAATGTGATTAAATTGTACAAAGTCCTAAATGTTATAATGAGTGTTCACCAGCCTCCTGAAATGTATCAGGGCATATTTCATAAACACAATGGTGGCCACCCAAAGAGTGAGCAAAGAGGAAGTAAGTACAAGGCCAAAAACAGCATAAAGAATTGAAAAGGGCTGAAATTGTAGGAGTGAGGCAAGGAACTTCCATTACAAACCAAAAATACAGGGACAGTTGAAGCAAAGTGACCCTCTTTTCATTTAGAGAGGGTTAGAGAAGTGTAGCAACCTAGTTGGAAGCTCACCATTACCATTCTGAGTTTCTGACCGATGCCAGTCACCAGTGCTTTGGAAGAGCCAAAATTCTGTCTACATAGTGGGGAACTATAGAGTGAAGGGTGGAGAGAATAGGATGGGACCAGTGAGGTATGTGTTTTATTCTCAGTTTATAGAGGAGGAGACTGAGGATCAGAGGGGTTGGGTCATTTAGCCAGTCATGTACCATTAATCAGTATTAGAGCCACGCTGATCTGTTCACAAAACTTCCTCCTTCTGCTATCTCACATAGTTGACACTGTTAAAGAAAACTCTCCATTCTTCCCCGATCTTGGGGGTATTAGGAAATCACAAATTATCCACAGAGGCTGGAATACAAGATTTCAACCTGTGCAAATGCGTGAGAATGTGTGTGCGTGCACATGTATGTATACACATGTATGTGTGCATGCGTATGTGTGTGTGTGGATATGATAGGTTTTATTCATGTAACTTCTTACTCTGGAGTGACTCAGAGCATCATTTTCTCTATCAATCTTCTTTCTTATGTGTCTAATATATTCATTTTGGAATTTGCATTTGAAAAATACTTTATATATCAGGGATGTACTTTTTTGTAACCAGATTCATCAAATTTTGTTCCCAAATTTCCCATAAGAAAGCTTGTAGGGGTCATGGAGCAATGAGACAAAGACTGAGCTGTGCTGGTTCCCAGACCTTTGTGGACACTGTAAATTCAGACCAGTTTAATTATCAGCCAACTTGTTATTCTATCATTGCAATGAAGCATTTCTTTCTTATTCACTGAGCTAATACAAAATTTCCCCCTTGTTGCTGTCTATGATCCAGTCACAGATAACTAGATGGCAATATCACCCTAATTAACTTACAGGCAGAGTGATTTCTGCCAAAGGAGGCATTGCAAAAATTTCTGCTTTTGCTCCAAAATCTACCCTAATGATTTACAGATGATCTCTCATTTTGAGGTAGTTAGAATTGTTACCCATCTGAATTTACTCATGGCTTCAGGTTAAATCAAAATTCCTCGAAAAAAGTGAAAACATTTAAAAACTTCCCATATTTCTAAATTTTGTTAAATGCCAACATGAGTTACTGAGGCCCCACAGTAAACAGGCAACATCTGGGATAATGTCAGGTAATCTGGAAAGGTCAAAACCCCCCAAATGTAATAAAAGGAATCTATACATTGGCATGTGTTCTCCTGCATTAGAACTCACTTTGACTTGCCACGTTAGCACGACACTTTAAACATCTAGGAGAGGATAGAGAGGAATATGGAAGCCTTTCTCAATATAGATTGAAATCTTCCACAAGAAAGCTTGGCACAGGCTGACATTTGACTGACTTATATTTTTTTAAGAACCAAAACAGAAGGAATCACTGCACCCCCATTTCACTACTTTTGCCATGGATGATGAAGATGAGGAAGAGGATGAAGAGGATGATAGCGAAGGTGATAAGCTGTGACCTAAATGTATGCTCCATTAACTGTCAATTCACGATTTCTGTCTGTTGCATTATGATTAATTGCCTGGCTTGGATTAGCAGTAGGCTGTCTCAAATGACTCCTCATGAATTCCAGGAGTCCTTCTTATGAAATGTGATAAAATACTTTTAGCTAAGTTTCCTTCTTTTTCCTTCAGAAAATGCATGCAGTCATAGATTGCAGCTTACCCACACACGAATAAAACTGGGGATAGAATCAGCTAATCAAAATCACACTAGAAACCTGGGTTGTATTACTCCAGAAAGCCCATGACCCTGTTACTTACTTTTTCACTTGGAAAGAATTCCTGTGAAAGATGATCGGGAGGTATTTTCACATATGCTACATTTGATACACAATGATGGGATGATCTTCATTTAGCAATAGGAAAGGGACTGGAGAAAACTGGAAATTCGTACTTAGCATTTTCTTCCTGGTCCAACAGCAAAAACATTGATGTCTGTGTGTTGGATCTATACATAGGATCAACATCCTGGGCAAGTCTGATTGCCTGTTACACTTATAATTTGCATTACTTTTTACAAGTTTTCTCAGTAGCAACATAGTATCCTGTGAGGTTGGTTTTCATGCAATTTCCATTTTGGAGTTGCGGGACTCTGGCTCAGAGAATTTGGGGAGCCTGTGAACCACGCAGCTGGTAACAGTGATGTCAGGCTTAGAGGCAGAACTAATGCTTAGTGTTTTTCCTCCCCACAGGACCCCACTCATTGTCCTCTAATACTACAGGTATCTCGTTATTGCCTGAAATTGCGTCAATCCTTCCCTACACATGGTGGGGAATGTCCAGGACAAAATGTAATTCTGAAAAACATAAGACATGGGCCTGAGATTCATGAGCTAGAACAGCACTTAAGCTTTTGAATCACTCTGCCTCCCTTCTAGGCTTTGTATGTTTTCAAGAGAGTTCTCAGGAAGCCTTTCTTTATGATTATTCAATTGATATTGATCTCTCAGTCAAAAGGTAAATGGTATTCCCTATGAGATCACATTTATGATTATAGCAAGAAAACGTGTGAGGATATGTGCAATTTGAAAATATGTAGAATGTATGAAGTCTGAATTTCAAGATACATAGGGTATAGCACTACAAACTACAATCCATTGGACATGACCTCCAATGAACTTTGGAGATTTTGGAAGCAGTCAGAGGAACATAAGGGTCACTGGGGTCTACTTTTATTAAAGCATTAGGTTGTTTGTATGTTTCTATTTCTCTACATTGTTTTTCTGTGCAATGCAGTATGAGTCATTGCATTTCTCGTGGGAGAAAAGTCACTGTATTCATCACTTTTTATCAAGCCCAGGAACAATAATAAAAGAAACATTCAAAGAAAGGAAAGTGTGGATGACTTTTGTCATGCAGCCAATGAGAACTGACAAATAGGGTGATGTGGAATTCAGACTTGCATCTAGAAGAACTATTAATATTCTTAGCTCTTCTAAGTCCTATTAACTAGGAAAGTTTGGATTTAGAAAAGAAAAAATAGAATTTAACGTAAACAAGCACTGAATGTACGAAGTCCTTTCCAAAAATAATAGTCCCACAGATTGAGTAGTACTAGATGAATTATTAATTGCAGGATGTGTAGGGGAAATTGGTAAACTAGCTTAAATAGGAGTCTGAAGTAGAAGGTGATAAGATTAGTAGAGTCAATTTTTGCTGAATGTTCTTAGAAGGATTTTTAAGTGTTTTTGAATTCAATTCAACTAAGTGCTTGAGATGCGGGATTAGGTGGTTTCCCTGGCAGCAGGCAGTGTACCAGTCCTCAGTGTGAAGTGGCACCAAGTTGACAGTTCCTGAAGTGGATCAGGAAATATCTCCACTTGCTCCATTACAAGCTGAGACAAATGTGTGCTGTTAGTTCAGTTACTCCTTATTAAGATTTATGAACAAGCACCTGTGTTCCTTGGTGCCCGCAAGAGCTAAGAAGTGCCTGGAGGATCCTTGTGGCATACCAAGGAGGCCATGCCAAGGTTTTGACCCCCAGAGCAGCATTCCTAGATGAGAATTTCCATCCTTTCCTTCAGATGGGAGAAGAAAGCTTGAGACATCTGGTTCCTGATAGAATAGGGGATATTAAGAGAAGAAGCAATGAGCTTCCTAACTTCTCTACCTTCGGAAGACACAAGTGCTCTCCTATATAACCTGACTTTTTCTTCATCACCTCTATTAAAGCCCTGGGCCAGTGGCTCTCAAAATGAAAATGTGATCCTCCAACAGGCAGCAATACTATCAGCCAGGAACTTTTCTATCTGTGAGAGGGTAACTGAAAGTCCTACTCCTTGAACTCAGAGCTTGTTCCCACCAAAGCTGACCTTTTAACATATGAGCTTTACTGCCCCCTTGCACATGGGAGGCATAATTGCAGTGGCTTCTGTGTGCATCTACAGTGCATGAAATGCTGAGTTACAGAACACAGTAGGATTAGGAGGTGACGCTAAGACGTTTGGTTCATGTTGAGTCTCTACTTGACCATCTGGGGGTGGAGCATAGTCTAATCTATAAAGGAGCTCAAGCCTGCACATCTGCATATTGTACAGGTGAGCCAAATGTGTGTGTCTCCTTACCAAGAGACCCCCTTTCCAGCTAGGTGCACATTGTGAGTCAACCAAGGAGAAGGAATGAGGCTTTCAAATGCCACGGGCAGGCAGGTCAATCAGAAAGCACCTTAAGAGCAGCTCTCTGCATTGCAATGATGAGATCAAGCAGTAGAAAAGGAAGGAAAATGAAGATGGAGTTTCTGTTTTGAAATTGCATCTTAGACAAAGAATCATACTGTTCTTGTGGCTGAGGCACCTACAGGTTAAATGATTTGCCCAAGGTCATATAGAAAGTCAGCGGCAAGAATAGGCTCAACTAAGAATCCCGAAAGTCATAGTTTTTAAAAAGCAGCCCACAGTGGTTCAATTTCTTGAACAATTCCTGCATGTGAATTCAGCTGCTTACATGCCCTGCCCTGGAAGATGTTTTCTGATTGTATGTACACCCACGAACTCAGTATATAGGAAGTTGCCTCTTAGATGTGGGGTATTTTTGAACTCCACAGCTAAGAATTTTCTCCAGTCCATATCCATAAGATGATCAGATTGTTGTAAGATGCTGTCTCAGTCTGTTTTGTGTCTTTATAACAGAATAGCACAGACTGGGTAATTTGTAAAGAAAATACATTTATTTCTCACAGTTCTGAGGTTCAGAAGTCCAATATCAAGGTGCTGGAATCTGGTGAGGACCTCTGTGCTGTGTCATCCCATGGCGGCAGGCTGATGGGCCAGTGAGTGTGAGAGAGCAAGCTATGAAACTCACAGCTTCCAGCGCTGTTATAATGGGCATTAATCCATTCATGAGGGTGGATCCCTCATGACCTAAACACCTCCCATTACAGCCCACCTCCCAACACCATTGCATTGGGGATTAAGTTTCCAACACATGCTTTTTGGGGGACACATTCAAACCAGAGCAGATGCTGTTCTCTCATCTCTCAGGATTTGCTCTCACTTGGGCCATATGTTAAGGAAGCAACAGTTTAAAAAGAGAGCCCTCCTTCCCCCACCCACTCAAACTTTCCCATCCTCACTTGGCTAGTAAAGAATAGCGTAGCCTCTCATGTAGCCTCTTCCGTCTACAAGAAAATTCCTCAAAAAGGGCTGAAGAACTGAGCTGATTAGGTGAAAGGTGTTCAGGCAAATCGTCAGGAATCGTGTCCTTGCTTTCTGGAAACGGAAAGGGGCAGTGGGCAAGACTTAATGAAAAGCTGCTGTGTTGAGTTCCATACGTCCACCTGCAGGTCCCCCTAGGGACTGCAGGCCTCTCTGATAAATGATTGCTTAAGATGCCCTGATTTCTGGGGTCCAAAAGTCTATGTCATTGCAAAGAATCCTGGATGGATTTCAAAAAGGAAGTACGTTCCACTTTATTTAGGATGACTCTTCCAGCGTGGGTGTCTTTGCTGCTTCCGACTGCTGTTGCCCTCCCATAAATTATTATTATAATGACATTCCCACTGACCCAAACCCCTCGGTCTTGGCTCTGTGCACATGTATAAATCTAACAAAGGTCTGTACAGCTCTAATCGTCCTTTCCTAGTACTTACAGAGGATAGCATTTCTAAGTGGCTTTATTTTACATTATCCTCAGTGTTTTGTCAAAGAAGCAAAGGAGTCAAACGTGCCTGTGTCCAGTTGGAGACCTACGAAACCTCTGTGGTCCAGCTTTTATTTCTGAATAGACAGGGTCGTTGATAGGTGGACTTCATCTTTGAATATAATTGTGTGGGTTTTTTTGGATCTGTCTCTAATAAATATATAATCATAGAAAGTGTATTACTCAGGCAATTATTTAAATAGATTTACATCAGAAGATGTTTCTGGTGTTTCTAGCCTGTTTAGCATTCAGAGTGATATGGACTATAAAATTATTTAAATCTAATGATTAGTTGTTTCAAAAATTTGCTGCTGTTAGGTTGATAATATCTCCTGAAACAAAATAACAGTACCAAATGAAACCTTTCTCTTCCCTCCCTCTCTCCCCCCATTAGTTCAGGCCCAGTTTTGTTATGAGCATTTACAGATTGTTCTAAATAGATTTCAAATTCTGTGATTTCTTCCTCACCATTGGCGTGGATTACAAACCTATCATCCTGGTCACTATAATTCACAGTGCTCACGTTTATTAATTGACTATAGTTTTTAGTTTCTAGCCCCACCCACACCCGTAAAACCTGCCTTGACGGGCTTTATGACTTAAAGTATACACAAAGCTATATTCAGGATTTATAGGCTAACAAATATTATAGAGACATGATATAAGTGAAATTAATATGGGAAGTTTACCTTTGAAGAAGGAAAGACAAGCATGCTTTAAAGGGCACATGCAGGCCTAAATAGCCTCTCTCTTCAAAAGGGTCAATGCTGTTTAGACTTTTCCACAACCATTTTGTTGCCACGTTTTTAAAATACAGGAGAAGAACCACATTGCCTGCATAATGATGGATGCGGAATTCAATCTCAGAGGAAAGTCAAGCTCTTCCTGGGAGGGCTGAATCAGGCTTCCTTGCTCTGTCTTTTCGTTTGCATTATTCAGTGGAAAAATACAAAGTGGCATAATGATGGGAATAAGTTATCTTTTATCAAATCTGACTTTAAAATTCAGGTTATGTAAAACATAGAAACGCATAGGAAATTCAATCAGAACCTCCAGTCACATTGTGTACTCTCTGTTCTTGGGCAACTGAACACTCCGCTGAGTCCATGCCTGGGAGCAAGTCTCAGATTCGCCCTTCCTGGCTAGAACACCTTTTGCCAGCAACTTCCACCAGGGGAAGCTCTGAGCACATCAGTGCTTCACAGGCAAACTGCGAAATTCAGGCAAGACAGGGCAAAGTAGGCGGCAGAGGAAACTAACAAAAAGTCCTGAAATCGCTTTTGTAGAAACTAATGAGACTGGGTTTCTTTAGGATTATTACACTGTTATTTAACTACCAGTAGGGAATGCAGAGTGGAGTAAAGATGGAGACAATATTTGGAATGAAAATCTTCCAGAACCTAACTTCTTTAATGGACAAAACCCACTTACTGTTTGAGAAGTATAGTCCTTCAAAGAGCTGAAATCACTGTTTTGTTTCTTAATCCCTCATCTATAGGTTACTGAAAGCTACTCTCATTCATTCTAGTTCACCTTGGTTTTACACACACACACACACCCTAACCTTCCCATAAATGATAAATTCGATGTCTGTAGAAAGACAGTCACCTAATTGCACAGTGAAGCAGAAGAAAGCCTTGCAAATGGTATACAATTTTCAAAGTGTTCCAAGCCTTAGGCAAAAGCCTTTCAACTGTGTCTAAAACTGAATGATAAAATATGTTGTACAAATTATCTGTGAACAGGAAACATGTGGTAGTGGCAGAGGACTGAAATGTAACACTTGTAAAGAAATGGGAACTGCCAGTCATTTAGACCCTTTCTTTCTTTCTTTCTTTTTTCTTTTTCTTTTTTTTTAAGTTGCAAGTTTCATCATTTTTTTTTAACCCTCCGTTGATGTTCAAGTTTATAATAAGACACTTATCAGATTACACCGGGCCAATTGCAGCTTTATTTTAGAAACAACAACAAAAAAGAAACAGATGAGGCTAAAGATTTGGTGTTGCCCATCCCCTCCCCCTTTGTGGGACTCCTTAAAATCTCTCTCCTCTGTTGTTTGGAGCCCTGGTGATTTGTGTGTGGAATTTTTGAAAGGATGGAAAATCTCCTGAAATAGGAAACATGCAACGCTCAGGTGATTGCAAGTTGCATAAATGTTTCTCCATCCTTTATTTGATTGCAAGTTGCGTATATGTTTCTCCATCCTTGATTTTCATGAAGGCAAAGGTGCTGGTTAATCTTCACTAAAGGGCAGAAAGGCTTCCACTGGGATGCTCTCTGCTCTCTCCTCACACTCTGTGTTGCTCTTCGAATGACTTGTCAGAGTTTTTCTCTTTCTAAGATGCATCCATTCTTTCTCAATGAAGTCAGTCAAGATGTGATTAACCCCTACTATATGTCACCTAGTCTTCTCAATCCTTGATGAACTCACACAAACTATATATATATATATTTCAAGCCGTATGCACTCTCTGAGAAAAGTGAAAGTGTTAGTAAATTTCATATTTAGAGAAAAAAGAAAAGAGAGGGAAGTCTGTTCTGCTACATTTGTTTTCTATCAGGAAGTTACTCAGCTTTCATCTCAGTGCTCAGTGGCACCCTTATTTTAGCTTGTCTTTTATCACATGACTGCTTGATGACCTTTAAATTAGCATGCTTACTATTCTGTCTAGTATACAGATCTGCCTCCTTATTATAGGGGCTGACCCTGGATGAAATGCCTTGGGATAGTCATCAAAAATGGAAGAGGAGAAAACAGTTTAATTTGCAGCCCAAATTCCATCACCAGCAAAAACAGTTAGTTGAAACAGTCTCCTCCTAGTGAACAAGCATGGGCATTAGACTGGCATAGTCTGCACAGTCAGATACATACCCCCCCATTCCTGGAGCTAGACATTACATCATCCTGCTCTGACGTTGCAAATTGTTTCCTTCCTTTTCTCTCTCCCTCCCTCCCTTTCTGCCTCCCTCCCTCCCTCCCTCCTTTCTTTCCTTCCTTCCCTCCCTCCCTTCCTCTTTCCCTTTATTCCTTCTCACTTTCCTCCTTTCTTTTAGTTGTACAAATTATTCAACACTTCTTCTGTGTCAGTCACAGAAAGCAGCTGTGGTTTTGATGGTGAATACGGTATGGTCTATCTCAGGAGTTCTTGGTGTGGCGGGAAAACTGGAACAAATTCATAGAAGGAATCACAGCACCAGACTTCTCTCTCCCAATATGCCAGAGTGTGTGTCTTGCACTCTTCAAGACACAGTTATCACATTTTGGTGTTCTTGCAGTATTGCTTTGGCATGCCAATCTTTCCATCCAATTTCCCTGCATTTCAGCACGTTGCTCAGAGGGCATATGGTTCTCCTTCGTTCCCTCTGTCTCATACAATCATTCCTACCTTTATAGCTTCCTAGTCTATTTTTTAAATCCTATTCTGCAATGTCTTCTTTTCCCTTTTTATTTAGCAAAGTTCCTCCACTTCTTGTAAGTTCATATTATGTGGGCATTTTTTAATGAAACCTCTGCTAACACTGATTGTTTCTCATTTAGAGTATTTACACATTTTGGTATAAATTTGATATGTTTTATTTTTTCTCTCACACTGATCCTGTATCATTTCTCTTTTTACCACAAACAAGACTGAGAGCAAGAATTAAATCATACACTACGTTTTTAAGTAAACTCAATAGCATCTAATGATAATAGCAAACATTTGTTGAGTACTTATTGTCCCATAGGCAATGTGCTAAGCTCTTTCCACCTGCTATGCCATTTCATACTCATGATAATCTTATGATGTAGAGTATTACTACTTTCTACATTTTTTTTTTGGCAAGGAAATTGAAGAAGAGATTTTTAAAGCTAGCTTGTTAAACTGGCAAAGTAAAATTTAACCTACAGATCTTGGCTCCAGAGTCCATGCTCTCTTCTGCCGAGCATCTAGGAAGTTTTCAATAAACATCTGTTCAAGTGAACTGAATGGGAGACAATTTGCAAATCTGAGAACCATTGAGAAGCCTGTTACAGGAATGCCTAATGGGTGAATGAAGGGGACAGATAGTGAGTACATTTTTTTTTGTCATATGAATGGGTTTTGAGGTTTGCATGTATTTGACCTTCACCCATTACAGGGCATATTTTGCCATGCGGACATGTGGAGGAATCTGGGAAAAGTGAAATACAGAAGGTAGGCAAATGGGCTTCATTATGGGTCTCTGGCTCAAAAAAGAGCCAAGAAATGTAATAGAGGAGTTAGCCCATTTTTGTTGCAATGCATTTTTAAATGTGTTTAAGAAATTTCCGGTGCTTCACAAATTCTGTTAACTTTTTGCTTAGATGTTTCCTACTGATGTCCTTCTCTCCTTCCTTCTTTCTCTTCCTCCATCTTTCCTTACTGTGGTCATAGGACTAAATGATAATTGTGCAATTCTGGGGATTGTACCAAAGTCAGGAACAGGACATAAACCCCATTGTCACACACAGAATCTTTTTTTTTTCTTAGTGAAAATACTAAAGTATTACCACTGTTTTCCACAGTCAGATATAGGGAATGCCTTTATCCATGACATCAGAACATTGGTAAATGGAGCAGGACATTATATAACCCTGCACCTGCAGGCCTGTTTCCATGGGCGAAGCCAAATTTATAACTGTGCCCTTTGTGATCTGATAATCTCAGAGAAAAGAATGACTCTTGAACTTTGCCCAGTGGTCATCCTATAGCTAGTTATATTACATTTTCATCTAGTCTGCATTTTTCTCTCATAAATGGCTGTTGATAGCCTGAGGAGAAAGACAATAGATGCGTTATGATTAATTCGTAAACTATATAACATGATTATATTGTAAACAAACCCCTTCAAAGGTCCAGGTCCTTGCACCAGCAAAGAACATGTAAAACCATCTGGTGCATACACCGTAGAAGGTTCCCCCTAGTTAGAGGAGATGATGACTGTTCCTTGCTGACTAACAGAATGGAAGAAGCCATCCTCCTCTCCACTCCTACTCTGACCATTACTGTTTGCATAATCAATCAATTTTCACTGAACTCTCAGTAATCCTTTATTTTGCCACCCACATAGGGATTTACTTGGACTATTTAAGCATTTCCCTCTCTGGGCCTTTCATTATCTGTAGTCACTTCTATCTCATGCCTTTAGGTATCTTCAATCCCCAGGCTATTCTCCTTGTATCCCAGGCTCTCTGACTTCTCTTTTTAGCTTTTCTACCTCTGCATCCAGCCTAGTCCCTTGGGCCACTTCATCTGCATCTTCCTATAGCCTTACTGTCCTTGCTGTTCTTCCTTTCCAACTGAATGTATCCCCCGCCCCATGCCAGATCAAACCCTCCTAGAGCTGTTGAGCAGCTCTGAACAAAAGCACAGACCATTTGTATTCCCACATGCCCCTGGTCCATTTCAAGCCTTTATGTTTCTCCTAAGACTTATTTTCCTCATCTCCGTGCTTATTCCCAGCAGATTCTGAGCTTGTCTCCGGTTCCAGAAGAGAATGCTCAGGCTTGAGTTTTCTCAACCTCACACCCCCATACCTACAAATGTATTTATGTAGGTTTTCCTCAACTCTTCCCTCAGTAACTTTCCTCTCCCTCTCTTCTTTGTTCTTTCTTCCCTTCTTTCCTGCCTTTCTTTCCATCCTCCTTTTATCTCCAAATAAACAGAGAAAAACTGCTTTCTATTCTCTCCTCATCTAACTTCCAGCCAAGTTTTGCCTCCTTTCACACTTTTCTCCATCGATTTTCTCTTCTCTTTATAAAGATTTTTTTAACTTCCTCTTTTCCGCTACCCAATTTTCATCAGCATAGCAACATACTCAAATCTCTCCCATCAGTAAAAGTCTTATTCATATTGTACCTTCTTGCAGCCATTGCGTTATTCCTCTCCTGCCCTTCATAGCCAGGCTGCCTAAGCAAGAAGTTGACACCAGCAGTGGCTACTATCTCACTTCTTTAATCTGCTGAAGCCTGCCTTCTATTCCAGCACTCCTCTGGGACTGCTCTTTCTAATGGCAATCATTTCCAGATGCAGGATCCGGGGAACAATTTTCAATCCGCCTGCTCACCTGATAGCTTTGCAATATTTGGCATTGCTAACTACTGTCCTTTTGAATTTTGCAACTTCTCTTTTTGCTTTTAAGACACTAAGATACCATGGTTTTCCTCTTTCCTCTCTGATACTCCTTAATTTCCTTTATTGACTACAGTTTCTCATACCACCACTAAATACTGGGAGTCACAAATATTCCCCTTAAATGTCTTTTCATGCTACACTCTCTCTGTACGCCATTCCCTCTGCTTTCTACCATGTAAACACCAAATTCTCCTGTTTATATCTTCAGGCCTGATGGCTCTTCCTAGATTAAGACTATGCCGTTGACTTCTTACTCTGTATTTTCACCTGGACAAACAAAGTTCTCTTAATCATGGTATATTCAAACAGAATGCCTCCCCTCTTCCTTTCTTTGCCACCCACACAGTTGTCTGATCCAAATACAGAGGAACTATCCTAGGTTCCAACTCTTCCTGATACCTGAGAGCAACTTCATTGACAAATCTTGTGATTTCCTGAGCTCCCTTTAATATATCTTCTCAACTTCTCCGTGATTGCCCTTGCTTAAGTGATTGCTTCTTACTTAGGGAGTGGGAGATGCCTGTCTTCTAGGCATGAACCATACCACCAGCCTGCCATTCCTCTCTCCCTCTCACCGCGTGTCCTCTGCTTCCTTCTGTTGCCTCCTACTGCATTCCCACTCAAGCTCTGCTGTCTTTGGAATGTCTGTCATGACTTACTCAAGTTGTCATTCCCTTCTCTGCGAATATTTCCCCTTATTCTAGTGGAACACTTTTATCATTTTACATAATAAATACTTATTTACTTCTCCCTCCAAATCTAGACTATGCGCTCCCTAAAGGCATGATCTTTTTGTTTATTGTTACGATGCATCCCGTATTTGTCAGCACCTGACTCAGTGCTTGGCACATGTTTTTGATAAATATAAGAGAGAATGAATAGCTTAAAATTTCCAAACAGATTATACACTTCCTCACAGCTCTCTGCCACCAATGTTTTGCACTTATTTAGTTGGTGAACTGAAAGGGAGTGGGTCATTGCAGAGTGGAAAGAACACTGATTAACCTTGAGGAGAACTAGGCTGGTCCAGGTAATTAGGTATATGACCTTGGGCAAGAAATTGCTTCTCTAGGTTTCTGCTTTCTTATCTCTAAAATCAGAGAACAGGATTAGATCATAAAAATAGATACTGCCAGCTCTAAAAATATTATAACCTGAAATGCTTTCTTCTAAAATTCTAAGCAAGGTGATTCTTAGTTTTAGATCCTTGGTTAAGATCCCAGAAGGCGTGCTTAATTTTCTGTAAACCATGTGAAATTGCGTTCAAGGTTTTACTGTTGTTGTTACTTGCTGTACAAGAGCCTATGAATTGATAAATAATATCCAGTCTCTTCTATTCTTTAGTAATGGAACATTTGAAGATTTAATTGATCACATGATCACTAAACAAGTGTATTTTCCAGTCTTCTGTGCAGTTGGATGTGGCAAAGTGACAAGGTTTTGAGTAAGCAAGTAACTGAAGGAATATAAGCAAAAGTGATATGGGCATATTTTTTATAACCATGTACCTGACCTCCATTTCCTATTCCTCTCTTTTCTTGGAATGGAGCATAAATGTGATGATGTTGAACAGTTTTGTTTAAGAAATGCAGTACCTCAGAAATTAACAGACCATTAAATCAGAAGGAACCTGGGTTCCTGAATGACCTTCTGTAGCTGAAGCTGTACCCCTTCATCCCAGACTTTTCTGTAAAAGATAGTTAACCCTTCTATCTTGTTATAGCCACAGTTATGTTAGTTTCTCATAAAGGCTTGCGCCAATATTGATCCCAGTATATTTGCACACCTGCATTTTTGGAAAGAGGGCCCATAGATTTCACTAAGTTTGCAAAAGGCTCTGTGACCCCATGTGACAGATTAAAGATGGCACATTCATTGACAGATCTCCCATTGAGAAGTGAGTTTAAGTTCCTTGCCCTTGAACCTGAATAGATTCTGTGACTGCTTTGACAAATTGAACACAGTGTAAATAAAGTTGTGTCAGTTTCCAGCTCAAAGCCAAAAGAGAATGGTAGCTTCCTCTTCCTGCCTCTTGGAAAACTGCGTTTTGGAACCCCACCACCGTGCTGTCAGTAAGCCCAAACAGTCCATAGAGGCATCTATGTGGAGAAGCTTCAAGGTGCTTCTCTTCTTCTTCTTCTTTAAAACTCACAACAATGCCTTGAAGAATATATTAACGTCCTTATTCTACAGATGAGGGAAACTGAACACAAGGCATTTCAGTCACTGACTTACCTAAGGCTACTATTAGGAAGTGGTAGATTTCCATCTTGAACCCTGCAACCTAACCCCAAGTCTTGCATATTTCACCGTTTTGCTATGCTGCTCAATAAGGTGCTGCTATGTATTAGAAAAAGTTGTAAAAATTTCAGTTAGATTTGTTATTTAGCAGTCTTTTTGCCACTGGACTTTAAGTATGGTAAGCTAGCCTTCATATGTTTCATTTCTATTTTGTGGCTATACATTGAAACTCACATCAAAATGTAAAATATTTAAAAATATTTTATTGTGATCTACCCAAAAAGCACTGAGAAGTGCAATTTCGCAATTCTGCTAACAATTACCAGGGTCTTATTATTTTTCCCCCTTTCCTCCACGTATATGTACTTTAAAGTATCTTGGTATTTGAATCATATTCCACAGCACGCACCTCATGTTCGCTGTGTCTTAGAGGTGCATGCCTAACATTCCCATCCGTAAGTTACCACCACTGCCTTTTCTGTACAAGAATCCAACTGTTCAATCTCTGCTCATGTGCCTTCTTGAGATTCTGTTGGAACATGCCCAAGTATTGCCTGAACATGACCCCTTTGTGTGGATTCATGCACCGTTATATGCACAGCCAATCTGCCAGTCCGGACCGACAGCCTCACACCAAAGCCTCCATTTCTCAGCAGGAATCCAGCAAACCAGATGTCAAGTGCATATTTCCTGAGTACTTTATGGGATCCACAGAGAGGCTCTCACAGTACACTTCAGGCCTCAGTTTAGTGCAACTTGTCAAAATGAATTGTTTCATTTCTCTACCACACATGCCAGGTTGAGAGGAAATTTTTAAAAGAAAATACTGCATAAGGGTTTAGGCTTTCATATTCTTAATTAAAATCCCATGGACTTGTGGTTGGGGTCAGGTCCTGGGGCTGGAGCTGGGGAGTGCAGGAGACTTACTTCTTGAATGAGGTGGAAAGTAGGACAGTATCCTCTGTCTCCGCATATTCAACCACAAAATGAGAGAAGAATTCCCTCCATGAGCTTGAGAACATCCCCAAAGGGGGCTGGGAAGACTCATGGCATTAGGGCACAAGGCAGGGTTTCAAGAAGGGGTTCTTTCTCCCTAACCTGGAGAAATGCAAACTTTAGCAATAGGGCATCGGACATATTCTCATTTGCTTTCTGGATTTTTCTGACCTGGTGTTCCTCATTGGATCATACATGGCTATTTACTTATTTCATAAATGCACAGTGGAATTCTTCTCCATGAATACTTCGGCATCTACAAATGAATCTTTCATGCAAAGGACACCTTTAGTGCATAATGGTTATAACTTGGTTTCTGCATCAGACCAAGTGGGTTAAGAACACTGGGTTTGCTACTCCTGAGTGAAGTCTTTGGGAAAGTCACAGACTCAGTTTTCACATGTATAGAGTGAGTGGACAGTTTGCACGTCGTTCAGTATTCTTGCCAGTTAACTGGAAGACTGTGTGTGTCATGCTTAGCCAAGTCCTCCACAGCGTCAGTACTCCATATATATTAGCTGTTATGTGTATAATACTATTGATATTGCAATTCTAGTAATTATTGTTGATTCTTACCCATTACAGCCCTTTCATCAACTATATTGCAAGGTAGAGGTCTTCTGATGACATGGAAGTTAACCACACATTCTGCTTTCTAAATTAATGGTGCCATATTTAGTGTAGGTTCCCAGTTCCCTCTCAATGGAGTTTCATGCATTTTCCACCGTCATTGACTTTATTTGTTGTCCTTAACTTTTTTAGTTCTCCATCTATCAGCCACAGCCTGACTTCTGCACCCTGTTCCACTTTTGACACTGAGTGACAATTTCATCTAACCTGAACAGATGGCCCCTGACCTTCCATGATTTGGCTTAGAATTATTCAGTTTATGACGAGTTTGTTGGATTGTAACTTCGTTGTATGTCAAGGAGTATCTGCATTTTTGAACCAAGCTTGAGAAAACACACTATTTCAGTGGGTTCAGAGCGAGCAGCCACTGGCAGGATATTGACCAAGCTGTAGACTGAACATTTGCACTCAGATTATTCTTGGTGCCCACAAAGTCATTGCACAGTGGGCAATGGTCACTGCTTTGGTTTGCCCTGTTCAAGTCCCTGAGATCCTTACTGTTACTGTATCCTTGTCTCAAAACTCAGTTTATGTGTGTCTGGAACTTACTGGACAGTCTCCACCCAGGACACAACCCCATTATCCTTCAGACTGATATCCTAGAAGTGTATGACATTCTGCAAGCCCACTTGACTGCAGACATCACCTACCACTCCTATACATATCCATATCCACTCCATCCAGCTTCCTTTGAAGCTTTTTCACAAACTACCTATCAACTCCAATCTACTCCCCCAGCCTCCCTTAATTATTACACTCATCATTGATCTTTTGCTTCTTATTATTTTCCTTAAGTATGCATTATATTTTCCTTTGTATGAGATTTGCCTCTTTGAAGGTAGAGATCACCTCTGAGATTTCCCTGTAACCTCCACATGTCAGCCCTGATGCACAATATCTGTTAATAGATAGATTGATTGAGTTACAGAATAAAGAAAGAACTTTCTATATTTGCATAGCTAAAAATCGTGGAGACTGTCAAAAAGACAGTATGTTAGAGAATGTACATTTCAACTAAAGGAATCATGACCATAAAGTATTAAGACTTTGGTTCAAATATTAGGTCTTTCACCTACTCATCTGTTAACTTTGGACTAGAAATTTAACTTTTTATTGTCAGCTTGCTTATTTAAAAAATAAAGATAATATATCTTCGCTTATTCTTTTCCTGAGGACTGAATTCAATAGTGTATGTGAAAATGCTTTGGAAAGTATTACTATTACAGGGAATTTTATCTTTATAAGAAATAGTGTCAAGATGAATTTCTGGTTTACCTTTTTAGTATTACCACAATCCTTATATCATAACTAGATAATATTTAGTTTTGAAGAAATGATTCCACTGCTGAGACCTGTGTACTGTTTCATTCCTCATTTGCAGGTGTATTATTGATTCAAAACTGTTAACTACTGTTCCACTGGGAAGATGATCATGACTGTCTTACTCGTACGGGCACATTCAGATCCCACATAGAAAGAGAAGTACTTATACAAGTTCCTGGCCTCAAAAACTGAAATGGGAAGAGGAAAGATTCTTATAAAAGAAAAAAAAAAAAAAGACAAGTAAGTACAATTCATTGGTTCTTCTCAGATCAAACTGCTGCTCTTATGCACTTGAGTTGAGCTTCTATCCTCTGTTCCCTGTGGGAGGGCTCTGGGAGGCAGCCGAGAACACGGACACTGGTGATTTGGGAGTCCCTCAATGGTGTTGTAAACAAAAATGAAAGAGGCTGGTTTGACTTTGATTTTTCCCTTGAATCAGTTACTTTTTAAAAGCCAATTACTTCTAGTGAATATTTGTCTTTCCTGTTCAGCAAATTATTTATTTAAATAGTTCTTAAGAAACAGCTCTTCGGAATTCTGTTTAAAAGGAATGCTTTGAACATCTAAGGTACAACATTCCTTTATTAGTCATATGTTGCAATCCCTAATCAAATCTCTTTACACAGAGTCCTGTAGGCTTAGGCAGTTCTCCTAAGAAATGATGAACTGTTCTATTGGCAGTCGCTGCAGGGTGAGAAGCTCAGTGTGCCACTTAACTGGCTTAAACACACACACACACACACACACTTGGGCAAAGCCTTTAGTGAATATTATTGCTCAAGTAAAAATTTTATTACCCTCTGCAGAGTTCACAAAGAAGAGCCATTAAACTGGCAAGCAGAGCTGGTGGGATTGACCTTTGACGTAGCAAGCTCCTTGAAGTCACAACAATGCCATATGCATCCTATCACGGTGTCTGTAGAAGGGACACAGTAGGTGCCTGCAAAATTAGTGATTACATGGATTGAGTCCAGCCATGCATTTGATATTTAGATCTTGTCTATGGCCCTCCTGCCAGCCAAACCCTTGTTCATCCTGTTCTAGAACATCTCCACTGACAGGGAACTCAACTCTGGATATAGTAACCAGGGCGGAGGTGACTCAAGATGAAACTGCTAGTTTTTCGTCTTCCCATTCTTCCTTTTGCCTCCAGGGTATTCAGTTGCTAAAGGGGAAAGGTGTGAACAACTGAATACGCAATTTTCCACGGTGTATTCAGTGGTTAGCACCTTTCTCCATCTTCTTAAACCAATGCTATCTAAAAACTTTCTCCTTAACACATCCCTTGCCCTATCAAAGCCCACTCCCAAGAAATGTTTTGACAAATATTTCATTCTGAGGTATAAGCAGACAATGGTAGCTCAGAAGACTCCTTCCTCTTGGGGACATTCGTATTTTTATCAGAGCCCAAATCTTTGAGTAAAAAACCTCATGATTCACTATAAGGGAAATTTCAGGCTCCCATCAGTGGCTGGAAGAACATTCTTCTATCTCCCCTTGTCAGCTGCAAAGCCTTCTGGGAGCCTCATATTATCTCCCGTGGGCAGCTGTCTTGTGTCCCTGGGCAGAATCTCTCTTCAAGAAAGCATCAGCAAGCATCACAGGAGGCTGAAGCACGAGAATCACTTATCTGTATAAGAAATAGTGTCACGATGATTTGTTATGTCTTCAAGGCTAGCAAGCTCTCCCTCATTCCTTCTCAGATATCTTGCATTATCCTATTTTACTAATGAGAAAATATTCTCTAATTTAAGCACAATGGTATATTTTATTTTCCTAATGAACTGCTTTCTGTGATTTTGGACTATCCCATTGCTGAAATGTTGTATCTGATTTTTAATGCTCTAATGAGCCTAATAAATTATAAATGTTTTGCATTAAATGAACTCTTTTGTGGACACTCTAATAAGTCCTGAAGAAAGTCAGGCTGTCTCCTGAGTTTGAGGGGACAGCCAGTACTTTTAATGGAAAGTGGTCCTTATTAGAACCAACCCCAGACCCAGGGCTGGCAAGCGGCAGAAGCTCTGAGCATATGCCCAGGTAATGAAGATTTGTAAACTAGGTCATGATGGTGCCCCACACATCCTAAGACCCATCGCAGCCTGGGAAAAGATTATGTTGATTTTTGTCCCCTCTCAAAGATCTGTAGAAAATGCTAACAGAGCAAGAAAAGGTTAGAATTCAAGGAAGAACATGCCTATTGCTCTTGTCGCCAGATTGGTCCTGGTAGGCATGACTTTGCCTTTGGCATCCGGTAGAGATCTTCTTCAATGGAGCTCTTGCATGAGACACGGAGGTGGTCCTGCTTTTGTTTCCATGGAGAAAAATGCTGAACAAATGTATTTTATGTACTGCTAGTTGCTCCCAATCATCGATACAAATGCCCACATAGCAAAGTAGCAGTGGAAACAGTAAAATGAATGCGTGAGTTTGACCGCTTGGATATAAAGAACAGAGATTGTTTCAAAGGGGAAAAGACAGCCTGCAGATGATCAGGGCATGTATGTAGATGAGGGTAACAGCAAGGACGCAGGCACAAATATGAATAGAGGATGTGGGCGATCCATCTGAGCAGAGGACACAGAGCCTCAGAGCCCCTTCTTACTTGAATATTTCAAGGGGAGGGAGGCGAGCAACATATTTCACTCCCTTGCATAGTGAGTGTCTGGGATCATTAGGACCCAAAGTAAAAAAAAAAGGAAATAATTTGACAAAATGTCCAGAGGCACAACATGATATAAAGCACAACATTTTTTCACATATGTGTAAGCTTGTTTCAAAATGGGCATTGCTTCTGAAAAGGAGAGCTTTAAAAAATGTAGATACTGAGTCAACTTTTAGCTCTCTGAGCTATTGAAACTGCGAGGGATAAGCAAGGAAAGCACTTTTTTTAAAAAAGAAAGACAGATAATCAAAAGCCTGTATGTGTGGTGTTGAGAGCTATGTGTGAGTTTGTGTGTGTGTACACAGATGTAGCATTCTGTGCATTTCTTGAGTTAACATTAAAACAGATTTGCCTTTTGTGAATACACTTCAGGAGAATTGGAGAGGTGCAATATTAGACCTGATTTCTAGTTTCCATACCATTGCTACCTGGCCGTGTAATCCTGGAGACGACTGATAACATCTCTCGGTGTCACTGACAAAATAAAGGAATTGGTCTGGATAACTTCTTGAGGTATGCTCAAGTTATAAAAGGTAGTGATTTTGTTAGAGTGTCAAGAATATGCCAAGTCTGTCCTATGACAATGGAGCTACATATATGTATTGGTGCCGGCGGGGGGGGGGGGGGGACAGATAGAAGAGATAAGAAGAGAGAGATAAAAATAAAAATAACCCAGTAAGGAAAAGAAATGTTTGCATATTTGGGGGCAGAAAAAGTGGATCATTGAACACAGAAGCAAATACTGCTGGTAGGTTTAATGATCCCTGCTATAGCTATTGATTCATTTCAAGCATCTGTATCAAAGGGCTGGGACATGATATGAGTATAAGCAGGAATTCTATGACTGCCCTCAGAAGCCCAGTGAGTCATTGTCTCCTGTGCAGTGGAGGTGGCTGTGGGCACTGCAGGCTTAGTCCCAGCTTTGGCTGATTCCACCCTGGTTGCCTGAATCGCAGTGTGAGACCAACTCCCTTGCCCTGCTGGGCTAATCAGTCCCTCTCAATCGTGGGTCCCAGTAGAGCCCCATAAGCTGGCGTGGCCCAAGTGATGGGCAAGGAGGGAAGGAGGTGATCCCTAAGAATGAGAGAAAGTGACCAGGTAGGCAGAAGTAAAGTTACCATTGAAAGTAAGAAAAGTTTTTGGTTTTTTTTTTTAAGCATAATAAATCCAATATTTGCAAATAGAAAGACTGTCTTTTAATTTTCCTCTTTCCGTGGTTTCCTCATTACTGTCTACAGCCAAGGCTGAATCCTGAAGCCCCTGGCATGAGGAGCAGCCTGGAGGGCAAGGCCATTGCTCATTATGTCTCAAAGCTCACTTTCTCAACTTTTTCAGAAAGTGATCATTTTAAAAGCCAGTTTTGTGGGGAGAGGAAGGGATTTCTAAATGACAAAAACCTACACAAAGAGGAAGAACTGATGGATTCTGTCTTTGAGTTTGACCATGTGTCAAGGACAGGGGGAACTCAGAATAGAATGTGAGCAGGGAAGCCTCCCACTCCCTTTCAGCAAATGGGAAGATGCAGATGCAGAGATTAGGGGTGAAAAGTAGCACCTAGGTGGACCTGTCCTCATCTCTCCTCTCCGAGTTGCTTATAAGTTGCAGAGTTTTGCATGTGCACCCAAGGGACGAGGGGACATTTGTCTGTGATCTTGACTAGGCAGGTGGGATAGAAGAATGTCACAACAAAGTAGAAACCAACTGGCAGTTGAGGGCTGTGGGATGGGCCATTTAGCAGGGACAGCGGAGGTACTAAATTCATTCCATAATATGATATGTAATGAACCACAGTGTATTCAGTTCATTGAAGGGCCATATTTTATTCAAGAAATTCTTTATTCTTATGCATTAGGATATTTCCAGTTTCTTCACAAAATTACACTTTAAATCAAGAACACCAAGGCAATACTTGAAAACTTAATTTTCTGTCTTTGCTATCAGTGAAGTAGAGTTACTTCATTGGAGAGCAATGGCTCTGTGGCCCAGACCAATGGAACACAAAAACGAAACTAAACAACACAAAACAGACCTGCTGAATCAGAGCCATAGATGATGGGAGCTGCACTGTTGGTGAGAATGTCAATTAGTACCATCTCTATGGAAAACAGTATGGAGATTTTTCAAAGAACTAAAAATACAACTACTGCCCAATCCAGCAATCCCTCTACTAGTTATCTACCCAAAGGAACAGAAATCATTATGTCAAAACGATACCTGAACTTGTATATTTATTGCAGCACTATGCACAATAGCAGAGTCATGGATTCAATCTAAGTGTCCATCAATGGATAACTGGATAAAGAAAATGATATATATCCATATCTATATATACTATATATAGTATTCCATGGGGTGTGTGTGTGTGTATGTATATATATTTATATATACTTATATACCATGGAAAACTACTCAGCCATCAAAAAAGAATGAAATTATGTCTTTTGCACCAATATGGATAGAATTAGAGGCCATTATCTTATGTGAAATAACTCAGAAATAGTAAAAAACTGTTGTTCTCACCTATGAGTGAAAGTTAAATAGTGTGTACACCTAGACACAGAGAATGGAATTATAGATACTGGAGACTCAGAAAAGTAAGTCAGTGGGAGGTGAGTGAGGGATGAAAAATTTTCTAATGGGGACTGTGTGCATGATTCAGGTGATGGATACACTAAAAATCCAGACTCCACCACAACACAATATATTCATGCAACAAGACTGTACTTGTACCCCCTAAATCTATAAAAATAAAAGAAAATAAATGTAAAAAATTACAACAAATTAAAAGTCTCCATAGATAATTCTGGTGGACATCCAGCTTTAGGAACCTTTTACTAATGAGGCCATGGAGACATTGTTTTCTATTTATGAATTTAAGAATCATTTTGTTTCTAAGTCTCTTGTCCTTTGGTTATACTTCTAGTTAAAGTTCTGAACTCCTCTAAAGGACAAATGATAACAAAAAATGCAAGCTTGCTGATGTTTGCTTAGAAGCATGAGTTTTCCCCTAGCCTTGTCACAAAGCACACATTTGAGTTTATGTTCAAACATGGAGGATGATAGGCGAGTTTGTGAACTTTATTCTACTGGGTTTATGGGGAGATGCTTATTATTTTCTCTGTGCAGTTACATATCCAATTTAGCACCAAGAAGCATCTCCATGAGAGTGGGCATCATTGCCCAAGCTGGGTTCCATAGAACACTTGTGTACCGAGGGAGAGTAAAATATTTGAGTGTCAAAATAAATCTGTGACCGGGCATGGTGGCTCATGCCCGTAATGACAGCACTTTGGGAGGCCAAGGCGGGAGAATCACTTGAGGCCAGGAATTTGAGACCAACCTGACCAACATCTCAAAACCTCATCTCTACTAAAAATGTAAAAATTAGCGGAATGTGGTGGTGTGCGCCTGTAGTCCCAGCTCCTGGGGGCGCTGAGGTGGGAGAATCGCTTGAACCCAGGAGACAGAGGTTGTAGTGAGATGAGATCGCGCCACTGCACTCCAACCTGGGTGACAGAGTGAGACTTCGTCTCAGAAAAATAAATACATAAATTTGTAAAATGAAGCATGTATTCTCCCTTGAGAGTCATAATTGGTAATAGAAATGCTTCAGGTGATGAAAACTCCTATAGGGTGAAGAATTGTTTAGTTAATTTTTCTGACCAAATTTAGCCTTTTATTTTAACATTTTGTGGGACACTGAGGTATTACAGAATACCATGTGGGAAATGCTAACCTGTGACGTGCCACGGAAGAGTCTTCATAAATAGCTTTCTGGTTATGGCAGAAACAAAATGGGCTTTACTTTAACTCCAGCTGTATACATTGGTTCTAATACTTCATTCCAGTGACACCAAAAATAAACCACTTAATTTTCCCAAGCTTCAGTTTCTTCACTTCTAAGATAGGGACAATATGAGCACCAAGTCAGTGAGGTGTCTGCCATGGAGGAGATATTGCAAAGGTATTGGTCAAGCTTACTTTGGGTTCTCTGTCCTTGGCATAGTTTTCATAAGAGCAGCTGAATGTGTCCTGTGTAATCAAGTGCAAGGCCAACTCATTTGCATGCCTTGGCAGCAGGTCAAATGTGCTCTTGTTTAATGATCTGAGCTTACCCTCCTAATATATGAGCCCCCCATGCCTCTAAGCTCCTTCAAGGTAGAGACCATGCTTCACTCAACATTAAACCCCCAATACAGAGCCACTGTTGTCTGCTTGAAGCTGTGCCACGGGATAGCGCTGATTCAAACATGGTGACATATAATAGGAATTGGTATTTGCTATCCCTTTTTGTTACAGTCTTATCTTGGCCATTCTAGTTAAATATCTGGGGGTTCTTCCCTCTTGGTAGAGGCTCTTCTCCAGACCCATAAGCAAGAGTGGATGAGGGCTGGCTGGTAGGGACTTCAAGTTAGACAAGACATTCTTGCAGGAGACAGGGGTCCACCCTTTCCACAACATGGCAGCATCTGCTCCCAAAAATTTGCATCTACATGTGCAGTTTTACGCTTGCAGAACTGAAATCAAATGTAGAACATCATATTTCCTGGCAATGTGGGAGAACTGCATTTGCAGTGAATAGTCCTAAAAACATGAGAAATGAGGATGCAGAGTGGGGACGTGCCACCCACTGACTGGCTCACATGGGTGGGTTCCTGCTGGACATTTCACTTTCTTTGTCTCTTTTATTCTTCACAGCAGCTTGTGAAATAGGTGCTATTGTCTTCCTGTTCGATGATGCTGAGTATTTAAGTTAAGTGCCAAGCATATTGTATAGATATGTCTTCAGTAAAATGAAACCAATATATTTTTGCCCCTAGAGGAAGAGATACGCTCAGATCAATTTAGCAACTTGCCCAAGGTCATGGAGTAAAACCAAAATTTAAACCAGGTATTTTGATTCAAAGATCTATGCAGTTTCTGCTTAATATGTGGTCTTCCAGAATAGACACAGAAAGGCTTTTTTGCTGTGGTATAAAGCTATTCTTTCTCACCCTATCTTTTGTTTTAACCTTTTAAAACTAAAATATAACATAAATAGAGAAATACGAAATAATCACAAATACATCTTAATGATTTATTATACAACTAATACTGATAAACCCCTACTCTGTTCCTGAATGAGAGCATTTCTCCACTCCAGAAAACTTCTTCATTACGTCTCCCAGGCCCACTGGGAGAAAGGGTAGCCACTCAATGAGTAACCATCTTTGCTTTTCTTCAGTTTGTATGTTCCTCCAATCACCCTAGTTTAGTTTTGCTTCCTTTAGGAGACTTATATTAATGGATGATACAGAATTCATTGTTTGGTGTTTTACTTCTTTCCATCAAACAATTTGCTTATGAGATTCATTCAAGGTATTATGTTCATTCATCCTATTTCATTACTGTATAAAGACCAATCATCCAGTTTTCCCAGAAACAGACTGTTTGTTCATCCGTTTACCTGCTGAAGGGCATCTTGATTGTTTCCATGTTTTAGCAATTATGAATAAAACGTCTATAGACATAACGTGCAGGTTTTTGTGTGGACATGTTTCCATGTCCTTTGATAACGACCAAGGAATTCAGTTGCTGGATTGTATGGCAATAAGAGTATATTTAGTTTTGTAAGAAACTTCCAAAGTGACTTCCAAAGTGTCTTCCAAAGTGGCTGCATCATGTGTTCCCACAAGCAACGAATAAGAGTTGCTGTTGCACCACATCCTCACCAGCATTTCGTTCTGGATTTTGGCTTTACAAATAGGTGTTTAATGATATTTCATTGTTGTTTTAGTTTGCATTTCCCTGATGATACAGAACGTGGAGCTTCTTTTCCTAGGCGTATTTGTCATCTATATATCTTCTTTGTTGAGGTGTCTCTTAAAATCTTTGATCTATTTTTAAATCAGGTTGTCTGTGTTCTTACTGTTGAGTTTTCAGTGTTCTTTGTGTATTGGGGTAGAATCTTTTAGCAGATATGCATGTTACAGATATTTTCTCCTATCTGTGGCTTGTACTCTACTTTCCTGACATTGTTTTTCATAGAGCAAAGGTTTTCAGTTTTAATGAAGGCCAGCTTATTAGTACCTTTATTGTTGTATCTAAAAAGTAATCGAGATATCCAAGGTCAGCTAGATTTTCTCCTATGTTATTTTTCAGAAGTTTTATAGTTTTGCATTTTTTACCTTTAGATTTACGATCAACTTTGATTAAGGTGTTGTGAAGATTGTAAAGTCTGTGTCTAGATGTATTTTTTTTTCATGTGCACAGCCAGTTGCTCCAGCACCATTTGTTGAAGTTTATATTTGCTCCATTGCTTCTTTGTCAAAGATCAGTTGACTCTAGTTATGTGAGTGTATTTCTGGGTTCCCTGTTACGTTCCACTAATTTATTTGTCTACTATTTCATTAATATCACATTGTCTTGATTACTGTGATCTTATAGTAAGTTTTGAAGTCAGGTAGTGTCAGTAATCTGACCTTGTGTGTTGAGTTGCCTTTCTGAGTCTTTTACTTCTTCATATAAACATTAGAATACCTTTAGTTCTTCTTTGATATATTTCATCAGAGCTTTGTATTTTTTTCCCATACAGATCTCATGCATATAGTGTTAGATTTATACGCAAGTATTTCATTTTTGAGGGGGTGCTAATGTAAATGGTATTGTGTTCTTTATTTCAAGTTCCACGTGTTCATTGCTAGCATATAGAAAAGCAATTGACTTTTGAATACAAGCCTTGTATCTTTTAACTTTGCTGTAATCACTTATTAAAGATTTTTCATTTCATTTTCTACATATATGACCATGCACTCTGCAAACAAAGATGATTTTATTTCTGCCTCTCCAATCTATATATCTTTTATTTCACTTTCTTGTCTTATTGCATTAGCTAGGACTTCTAGTGTGAGGTTGAAGAGCAGTGGTAAGAGGGGAAATCCTTGTCTTGGTCCTGAGATTAGTGGAAAAGCTTTATATTTCTCACTGTTGAATGTAAAGTTAGTTGTAGGATTTTTTGTTGAAGATGTTCTTCTATTAAATTTAAGGAAGTTCCCCTCCATCCTATTTTGCTGAGAGTGTTTACCATAAATGGGTGTTGGATTTTGTCATACGCTTTTTCTGTATTTACTGAGATGATCATGTGATTTTTCTTCTTTACCCTGTTAATGTAATAGATTACATTAACTGAATTTTGAATATTGAACTGGCCTTGTGTACCTGGGATAAATCTCATTTGGTTGCAGGATATAATATTTTTAAATATTGTTGGATTCAATTTGCTAATATTTTGTTGAGGATTTTTGCATCTACATAAGCAACATTGGTCGGTAGTTGTCTTTTATTGTAGTGTCTTTGGTTTTGACAAGTAATGCTGGTCTCAAAGAATGAGTTAGCCAGTATTCCCTCTGCTTCTATCTTCTAGAAAAAATTGTAGATAATTTGTATAAATTCTTCTTTAAGTATTTGATAGAATTCTCCAGTGAGCCCATTTGGGCCTGACACCTTCTGTTTTAGAAGGTTATTAATTTATTTTTTACAAAATATAGGCCTATTCATATTGTCTATTTTTGTGTGAGTTTAGACATCTTGTGTGTTTCAAGAAATTCTTTTGTTTCACCTAGATTTTCACATTTGTGGGCATAGAGTTGTTAACAGTACTCTTTGATTACCTTTATATGTCCATGGGCCATGTAGTAATATCTGCTCTTTAATTTCTGATATTAGTAATTTGTATTCTCTCACTTCATTTCTTAGCCTGACTAAAGGTTTATCAATTTATTGCTCTTTTCAGAGAAACAGCTTTAGGTTTTATTAATTTTCTCTATTGACTTCCTGTTCTAAATTTCATTTATTTCTGGTCTAATTTTTATTATTTCTTTTTTTTAATTTACTTTAAATTTAATTTACTTTTTTTTTCTAGTTTCTGAAGGTGAAAGCTTAGAAGAATGATTTTAGATTTTCTCATATATGCATTCAATGCTATAAATTTACCTCTAAGCACTGCATTCAGTACATCCCACATATTCCAATAAATTATATTTTCATTTTCATCTAGTTCAAAATACTTCAAAATATCTCTTGATAGTCTCCATCATTATTTAAAAGTATGTTATTAAATCTCCAAGTATTTTGGGATGTTTCAGCCCTCTTTCTGTTATTGATATTTAGATTAATTCTGTTTTGGTTTGAGAGCAAATATTGTATGATTTCTATTTTTTTGAGCTGATTATGATTGTTTTATGGATCAGAATGTGGTCTATCTTTGTGACTATTTCATGTGAGTTTAAGAGTATGGGTTTTCTGCTGTTGTTGAATGAAATGGTCTATAAATATCAATTATATTCAGTTGATGGTGCTGGTAAGTTGAGCTATGTTCTTTATGATCTTCTGCCTTTGAAATCTCCCCATTTCTGATACAGGGATGTTTAAGTCTTCAACTATGATTGTGGATTAATGTTTCTTCTTAAAGCTCAGTCTCATGTATTTCGATGCTCTGTTATTAGGCAAATACACATTAAGAATTGGTATGTCTTCTGGGAGTATTGACCCGTTTATCATTATATAATGCCCCTCTTTTTCCCTAACTAATTTCTTTGCCCTGAAACCTACTCAGTCTGAAATATAGCTGCTCCCATTTTTTTCTTTATTCCACTAGTTTTATTCTCTATATATCTTTACATAAAGTGGGTTTCTTGTCAACAACATACAGAAAATAGGTTGAACCTTATTTTTTGATCCACTCGGACAATCTTTGTCTTTCAAATCATGTATTTAGAACACTGATGTTTAAGACCATTATTGATATAGTTGGATTAATATCTGTCATATTTGTTATTGCTCTCTATTTGTTGCCCTCATTTTTGTTCCTATTTTTATCTTCCGCAGCTTTTCTGCCTATTGTGGTTTCATTTGAGCATTTTATATGATATCATTTTCTCTGCTGTTTTACCATATTTTATATATATACACATATGTGTGTGTATATGTGTGTGTGTATATGTATATATATGTATATATAATTTACCTTTTTGGGGTTGTTGCCCTAGATTTTAGAACATACATTAACAACAAATCCAAGTCTACCTTCAAATAACAAAGTACCATTTCACAGGTAGAGCAAGTAATTATAATAACAAAATATTCCTAATTTCCTTCTTTGTGCCCTGTGTCATTGCTTTCCTTCATTTCCCTTACATATAGGCATATATGTATATATACTCATGCATCACATAATGACATTTTGGTTAATAATAGACTGCATGTATGATAGTGATCCCATAAAAATATGATACCAAATTTTTTGCTGTACCTTTTCTACATTTGGATATATTTAGATACACACATACTTACCATTGTGTTACAATTGTCTACAGTATTCAGTACCATGTTGTACAGGTCGGTAACCTAGGAGTAATAGGCAATATCATATAACCTACGTATATAGTAGGTTGTACCATCTAGATTTGTATAAGTACATTCTATGATATTTACTTAATGATGAAATCAACTAAGAGCACATTTCTCAAGATGTATCCCTGTCGTTGTGTGACACATAATGACACATATGCCTGTATGTGTGTGTATATATACATATATTTACATACATATATGTATATACATGCATATATATACTAAATAATATAAACATTATTGCTTCTATTTTGAAAAAAAATGTTGTCTGTTAGATCAATTAATAAAAAAATTTTTATTTTACCTTCACTTATTCGTTATCTGATGTTCTTTCTTTTTAAATTTACATCAGTTTTTTTTTATATCATCTTCCTTTTCTTTGAAAAAATTTTTTAACATTTATTGCGAGGCAGGTCTACTAGCAAAAAATTTGCTCCGTGTTTGTTTGTCTAAGAAAGTATTTCCCCTTGATTTTACAGTATAATTCAATAGAGTACAGAATTCTAGGTTGGTGAGTATTTTTCTCTACATGCTTTAAGTATTTCACTCCACTGTTGTCTTATTTGCATGGTTTTTGAGAAGCCAGACATAATTCTAATCCTTGCTTCTCTATGGGTAAAATGTTTTGCTTTATTTTGTTGTGTTTTGTTTTATGCTTCATGTTATCTGAGTTCCTAGGCCTGTGGTTTTCTGTCTGTTATTAATTTAGGAAAATTGGGCCTTTGGGGGAATTTGTTGAGCTCATGGGATCACTGTCATGTATGCAGGCTGCCATTGACCACAGTGTCATTTTGTGAATGCATGAGTGTAAATATATATGCTTACATGTAAGTGAAGTGAATAAAAGCAATGATCCAGGGACAAAAGGAGGAATTAGGAATATTTTGTCATTAGTGCTTTAAATGTTGCTTCTCTTTCTTTCTCTCGTAATTCTTTTTCTGGTTTTCCCATGAGTCATTTGCTACATCTTTCATAGCTGCTTTGCAATTCTTAGATACTCTGATTTTTTGTTTTTCCCCTCTTTTTTTCAGTATTAAAAGCTTCCATTGTGATATCCTCAAGCTCAGAGTTTCTTTCCTTGTTGTGATAATTCTACTTATAAACTCATCAAAGTCTTTAGTTTTGTTATAGTGTTTTTGATCTCTAGCATGTATTTTTTATTCATCTTTAGAATTGTCATGTCTCTGCTTACCTTATCCATCTGTTCTTTCCTCTTGTCTACTTTTTCCATTGAAAGCCCTTAGCATGTTAACCATAACTTTAAAAAATTCCTGGTTTAGTAGTTCTGACATTCCTGCTGTATCTGACTCTTGTTCTGATGCTTGTTCAGGCTGTTCAACTGAATTCATTATTTTTTAATACACCTTATAATTTTCTGTTGAAAGATGGACATGACATACTTCGTAAAAGAAGAATAGGCATTTAGCAATATAGTGGTAAGGTGTATGAGAGGGGAAGTGTTTTATAGTCCTGTGATTAGGTTTCAGTCTTTTAATAAGGCTGTATCTCTGGATTGTGATTTTCACAAGTTCTTCTCAGTTCTCTCCCATCCTTAAGTGGGACAGGACGGCTAGCGGGGCCTGGAGTGTGACCTTTCCTTTTCCCCAGGTAAGTTAGGCTCTAATAAAACTCCAGAAAGTTTGGTGCTGACAAGTAGTTTCTGCTGAGGGCATATCTTGTTAAGGAGCACAGTATGCTCTGGGTCAGGAACCCCCAAACACTGGGCTGTGGACTGGTACCAGTCCGTGGCCTGTTAGGAACCGGGCTGCACAGCAAGAGGTGAGTAGTGGGCAAGGGAGCGTTACCGCCTGAGCTCTGCCTCCTGTCAGATCCGCCGCAGCATTAGGTTCTCATGGGAATGTGAACCCTATTGTGAACTGCTCATGCGAGGGATGTAGGAGGTGTGCCTCTTATAAGAATCTAATGCCTGATGATCTGAGGTGGAACAGTGTCATCCTGAAACCATCTCCCCACCTCATGTGTGGAAAAATTGTCTTCCAGGAAACCAGTCCCTGGTGCCAAAAAGGTTGGGGACTGCTGCTCTGAAGTGTTTCAAAAATGGTTACTTTACCTCTGCCCCTGCTGGAATCCTGAGAGGATTTTCTCTGATATTCAGTATGATAATTTAATAGTATCTCAGGAGGTAAAACCTACAAAAGTGTGGGAGCCTCACATGATTTTTTTTAATTAAAAAATTTTTAATTTAGAGAAACTTAGGAAGAGAATACCATCTGGATGTATTTTGTGCTACTGCCAAGGTTGTAGAGAAAAACAGCAGAGGTTGACAATGTCCATGTACCATTCTGAAATCCCTGATGATTAGAGTAGTGAGAACTGGGAAAGAATTTTTAAATCTTTTAAAAAATTTTAAAATTAAGAAAAGAAAATTTTAAGAGGCAGGGTCTTCCTCTGCCACCCAAGCTGGAGTGCAGTGGCACGATCATAGCTCAATGCAATCTCAAACTCCTGGGTTAAGGAGATCCTCTTGCCTCTGCTCCCCAAAGTAGCAGGGATTACAGGTACATGCCACCATGTCAGAAAAAAAAAAAAAATTGCAGAGACAGGCTTTCATTTTGTTGCCCAGGCTGGTCTGGAACTCCTGGCTTAAAGCAATCCTGCCTTAGCCTCCCAAAGTGCTGGGATTACAGGCATGAGTGACTGCAACCAAACCCCCCTGGACTTCTTAACTTTCAGACTTGTCCACACAGATCCTGCAGAAATTAGTTGCTTAATTTCCTTATCCTGGCACTGGTTTCAACTTGTGGTTTCTGCTCAGGTTACGTTGTGATTCTCTGTATTCACCTGTTTGTTTCTCCAATTTTGAGGTGGAAGTCTGTCCTGTGACCTCGTTTCTCTGACTTATCTAAGAAGAGTCGTTGATTTTTCAGTGTTATCCGCTTTTTATTTCTCAGGATGGAGTGGTAACTTCTAACCTTTTGACACACTGTGTCGAAAACCCAAACAGTTGTGTTGTAGTACTGGAAATTCTAAATTCCTGGAAATTTCTTAGTTCTGGACACACTAGGATAGTTGGTTACGCTATGAGTATAGCATAATTTATTTACCCATTTTGATTCAACATAACACTGAAGTACTAGCAAGCGCAATTAGGCAGAGAAAGGACTAAAAGGCATCCAAACAGGAAAAGAGGAAGTCAAAGTGATTCTCTTTGCAGACTAAATGATCTTATACAGGAAAAACCCTGAAGACTCCACTAAAAAACTCTTAAAATTGATAACAAAGTCAGTAAAGTTGCAGGATACAAAATCAACATACAAAAATCACTAGCAGCTGGGAGCGGTGGCTCATGCCTGTCATCCCAGCACTTTGGGAGGCCGAGATGGGCGGATCACCTGAGGTCAGGAGTTCGAGACCAGCCTGGACAAACTGGTGAAACCCTGTCTCTACTAAAAATACAAAAACTAGCTGGGGGTGGTGGCAGGCACCTGTAATCCCAGCTACTTGGGAGGCTGAGGCAGGAGAATCGCTTGAACCCGGGAGGCAGAGGTTGCAGTCAGCTGAGATCACGCCACTGCACTCCAGCCTGGGTGACAGAGTGAGACTCCGCCTCAAAAAAAAAATAAAATAAAAATAATAATCAGTAGCATTTTTATACACCAACAGTGAACTTGCTAAAAAAGAAGTCAAGAAAGCAATCCCATTTAAAATAGCTACAAAAATAAAATAAAATACCCATAATAAATTTAACCAAGGAGGCGAAAGACCGCTACAATTTTAAAACTATAAATCATGGATGAAAAAATAAACCCAAGATGACACAAACAAATGAAAAAGCATAAGATGGCCATGGATTGAAAAAAATATGTATTATTAAAATGATCATGCTGCCCAAAACAATCTACAGATTCAAGGCAATCTTTATCCAAATACCAACGGCATTTCTCGCAGAAATAAAAAAAAAAATCCTAAAATTCATGTGGAATCACAAAAGACTTCAAATAGCCAAAGCAATACTGAATAAAAGGAACAAAACTGAAGGCATCACTTTATCTGACTTCAGAACCTACTATAAAGCTATAATAATCAAAAGAGCATAGTATTGATATAAAAATGGACACATAGGACAATGGAACAGAACAGAAAATCAAGAAGTAAATTCACATATTTACAGCTTAATGATTTTCAACAAAGATGCCAAGAACACACATCAGGATAGAATGCCCTTTAAAAAAATGGCACTAGCAAAACTGAATATACATATGCAGAAGAATGAAACTTGACGCCTATCTCTCACCATATACAAAAATCAACTCAAAATGGATTAGAGGATTAAATGTAAGACCAGAAACTATTTATCTATTTTGACAATCAAGGAGATTTTATTGGCTTTTCCACATTTCATGCTATTATGAATAATATTGCCATAAGCATTTATATATTTGTCTCTTAATGAGTATGTCTGAGTAGTTCTATTGGTTATATACACAAGAATGGCATTGCTGGTTCAAAGGATATGGATGTCTTCAACTTTAGTAGATAGTGCTACTATCTGCTATCTACATAGCTTCCCACAGTCGTAGTGTAAATTTTCAATCAATTTACACTTTCATTGTTAGTGTATTCTAAGAGTCAGTTGCTCCTCAGCCT
The DNA here is from genome assembly GCF_009764315.1 of Trachypithecus francoisi. NCBI lineage: Eukaryota > Metazoa > Chordata > Mammalia > Primates > Cercopithecidae > Trachypithecus > Trachypithecus francoisi. The sequence goes on along the minus strand of NW_022681462.1, from coordinate 50,339,564 downwards.
TGTCATCACTTGGAATCATCAGGCTTTAATTTTAACAATGCTAGTTGGTATGTAGTGGCATCTCATTTAATTTTAATTTGTCATAGGCCTCTTTTTAAACTGTGTACCAGGATACTACTGGCACCCAGGCAGACTTGGGGTATGGTTACCTTTCAGGTCAATTCTAAGCAGTCTAGACACACATTGCTTCTCGCATGTCAGAGATGTCAGTATGCCTGAGGGAGCCATATTTTTCTGAAACTCATTTACAATAGTGAAGGACGTTCTTGACTGTATGTGAATAAGTAGGGTGGGCTCTTAGCAACAAGCAGCAATGTTGCCAAGTTCAGAGACATCATTAGCTTGAGAGATTCAATCACATTTTTCCATCACAGGGCTCACTACTCTAATCATCAGGGATTCTGGAATGGTACATGGACACTGTCAACCTCTACTGGTTTTCTCTACAACCCTGGCAATAGCACAGAATAAATCCAGATGGTGTTCTCTTCCTCTGTGGCATCCCCTTAGTGAGGTTCTCATGGGCACACTCTGGCCCTGACTTACCTGTCCAATGATGGCAAGGAATACATTGGTCACACTAGCAGAGGACAAAGCTCTATTTAAACTGGCTAAGCTCATGATTAAACCAGGACATATTGATTGGAGATTTTTCTCCTGGCTGTAGTAGCATAGTCAGAGGGCTGCCAAACCAGATGTCATTGAGACAGGGGTGTTGCCTGCTCCTGGGACACCAGCAAGAAGTTTCTGAATACTGAGAATTGTGAAGGCAAGGCCCTGCCCAGGGCAGTCAGCAACTGACCTCTTACGGCCTGCAGTCTCCACAGGGGCCCTGATAAAAACAAAGGCTTGAGGTTTAGGGGAAAAGCTGTATGCGTAGTGGTTAGCAAAGTCACTCATTCAAGGTCAAAGCTGCTTATTCAAGGTCCGTAAGAATTACTCCCCCACGCAGGGTGCCATGACCACTTTCCCCAGAAACTTTTCCACCCTTTTTGACTCTTACCTTGCCTGAGAAAATCAACTTGTTCTCTGTTTGTTTGTTTGTTCTTGCTCTTCCTGACTTTTTGACCAATGAACAGTGCAATGACTGGCTTTACTCTCCCCCAGGCTGCTGCTAGCTCTGTCTGCTTTCCCAGGCCTTTGCCTTTGATACTGGGCTGGCAGCGCAGTATGGAGCCCCAAGGACTTCCATTGCTTGATAATTTGGCCTGCGTTTTGTGGCTCCTTACTAAATATTGAGTCTTACTCACCTTGACCTGGTGGTTCAGAAAAGGATCATGTTTCTCATCCTTCCCAGAAGACGTGATATGGATAAAAGGCCAACACGGCACACGTATACATATGCAACAAACCTGCATGCTGTGCACATGTACCCTAGAACTCAAAGTATAATAATAATAATAATAATAAAAGATGTGTATCCAGAAATCCTTACTGAGGAGTCTGAATCACTTTTAGGCCCACATGGCTCATAAATACTCTATATACATCAGTACTGAAGCACATTCGCAAATGATGTTTTTAGAAGAACTAAAGGGTGAGCAGAATCCCAGGACTTCCAGGGAAAGAAACAGTCTCCTCCACTGTGCCCACATAGCCAGATTCAAATGCTGTTTATGATTTTATAATGGTATACAGAATCACACAACAGAAATGTGCCAGATAGGGCTTCTGGTTAAGATAGACATTTGAAAAGTAGGCATTTGTTTGAAAAACTTTAGGCTCTTTTCCCCATGAATCCTTTTCTGTGCTTAATATCCAGAAAGTTGGGGGAAAAAAAATACGTTTTTATTAATGTTTCAACTGTTTTGCATATCCTGCCATTGTTGCCTTCCACAGCCTCGGCGCTAGACCGCGGCTCTAATACCAGACCTGCCTTCTCCCCTCAGAAAGGCCTGAGCTCACTGCTCTGAAGATGCCGCCTCAGGGTCATCCCAGGCCATTCGGTAGCTTGGAGCGGAGGTCTACACACAGTGGATTTGGCTGTCTCACTGTAGCACCAGCTGGTTGTCTATGGTAGGAAAGAATTGAAAGAGTATTTTACACCATGGAAATTGTCTTTCAGGCCCAGATGGACCGTCGCCGTTCTAGCTTTGACAGGCCAGGATAGATATATTCAGAAAGCCTTCCAGCTATTTAGTAACTCTTCCAAAACACTGTCAGCACCCATGCTAGGATGCAGGGAGTGGGAAGGAAGTCTAAGTAGGGAACTAAGCCTAGTTAGTATATATTTGCATAATTATCTTGCAGTGAATGGATGTGTGACTGGGGGCAGGGCGGGGGTCTCATGGACACTGGAAGCCAGAAAGGAGTCTGAGTCTACCTGGGTCAGCGCCTCTGGGCCCCTTCAATGCAAACTCTTGTGCGTTTTAATTATCAGGTTAAAAGGAGCAAAGTTCCTCCAAATCAGCTTACCTGGGAGCTAAAAAGCTAAGGGCCCAGACATTTAGATTTACCTCCTGTTCTTTGAAGGGCAGGGGTCAGCCTGGGGCCACCTCCACCTGCAGCCTCTCCTGGAGGGTGAGGAAGAAAGAGGTTGGAGGTAGCTAGATCTCTTAGGTCATGGTCACACACCTGGGATCAACGATGCTGTGCCATAGCAAGTATTTTTAAGATAAGATTATAAAGATACTATAGAATTCATGGCAGAGGCACTCTACATTTAAATATAGCTTTGTGACTGTTAGCAAAATGCTGTGGTTATGATCTATTAATATACCTGTTTGCCTAAGACAGAGAGAAGGGGGTGGATGGAAGGGGGGAGAGTGAGAGAGAGTGAGAGAGAGTGAGAGAGATGGGTAGGGAAGAGAGAAAGATATAGCACACTTCACCTGAGTGATAACAGCTCATTTGTTTTAAAGCTAAGCTAATGCCCCTTTTCTGACTAGACTTTTCTTTTTCGCTTGGAAAGTTCTCTAGTGAAAGCTTTCAAGAATTATAACATTTATCAGTTAGGGAGGGGAAATTAAAGGTATAAATGGTGGTCTGCTCTGCCTTTGTTTACTGACCATCCTTGACCCTCACAAAGTCGTTTTCTAGGCTGCAGAAATCCCTACAATTCTAAATATTTTCCTTCATACATAGCATTATAATTTTTAAATTTAAAAATTTCTTCAAGTTTTCTAGATCAGCACATTTAAGAGAAAGACAGTGCAATTGTTGATAGGGAATTTAGTCTTAATGCCTTTCATAAGAAAACCTGGAGGATTTTCTTTCCCTTTTCTTTTTTGGTTTTGTTTTGTTTTGCACCTGTATGTAGAACGTAGAATTAACCTCTGGTTTTATGATTACGTATACTTTAAAAATACAAAGTATTTTTTAATGCCCTCAAGAGTTTCATTCAGCACATTAAATAAGTTATTGCACTTCTTAGTTGGGAGTTACCAGTTGTGTTTTGACGGACTAGTGATTAATTATTGAACAGATCCTTGCCTTAAAATAACTGTATTAATGTCCCTGTGATGGCTGATAATGAATAAGTTCAAAACAAACCTCCTTAAAAGAACAGCTCTGGAAGGGAACAGGTTGTCTCAGGTAAGGCAGCTGACTTATGCTCTGTGGGGTAAACGACTGTATGTTTAAAGTGAAACACCAGACTGCTTGGCTATTAGCCAGTTTCATGTAAATAGGAAAAAAAAAAAAAAAAAAACCAAAAAACACTCCCATCCTGTGTCTGTATTTCCATCACTTTCTTCATTTAACAGGCCAACATGGTTTAGATTTTCCTTAAGATATTCATTAGAGGAAAAAGAAAAATACAAATATTATATTTTCCATTGGAACCCAAATTAGGCAACTAAATTGGGCTGCTTTTGAAGAACCACAGTGCCTAAAATTTTCTTTTTTATTTTAAGTCAACATTACTCTGATAAATGTAGAAGTCAGAGTGTTCATAAGGAGAAATACAAGTTTCGTGTAAATAACCAATCCAAAATGAAGTCTTCCCTTGTCAATTACGAATCACAAGGGTACATTTTCAGTTAGCTTTTGAGTCCATTTGAATCATTTCCCCTCATCCTAATCAGTGTATGTTGGCTGAGCACACAGTGTATGTGTGAGGGATGGTGCACAAAGATGTCTGCCTATGAGTGCTGCCTCCAAGGGGTATATGATCACTCAGGTATTCAATGTGCCCTAACACAAAGCCATTTTTTTTTTGCAGCCTTTTATATTTCGTTAAGAATTTTCCGTAGTTGTTTCCCCTCAAATCATTTGCTTGAAATTAAATGTGTCCCCCCAAATAAAATATCTGAATATATGAATTTCTGAAAGGTATAAATTTCCTGAAATTTCTGAATGCATACATTTCCAGTAGACTGTTTGCTTATGCTAGGACTGAAATCTTCAGGCTAAATGTCTTGTTGATTTGCACTGTTCCTGTGGAATTTAATATAAGTTATACTACATGCTGCAGTAAGAAAGGTCCAAAAAGACGCTCATCTCTCTTAATAATTTATATAAAATACACATGCACAATGTATATATTTGTGTGAAAAATATACAGAGTTGCTGTTAGGCCTTGTTGGTCATGTTTTGGGAACTCTACAGAAAACATTAACATTCATGTTTGAAAAATGACTGCCCTTTGAGAGAGCTGCTCTGTATTTGAAGATGCACCTTTCTTCTACAAGACAGGAGGATGTGGTTTTAATTTTTCATTTTGTATCCCTTTTCTTCCTTTGTGCATTCATAGATATTTTAACTTCAAGATTACCAAAATGGTTGGACATGTTTTTCATGGCGGCCTCGTTTCTTACCGTGTTTTGCACATAAAAATGTCAAAAGTATATGACAGAACAAAGCCCTCCCGCATTTGGTTTCGACATAAGTTCCAGTTACACTAATTACCGGAGCAGAACTGGGATTTATTTTTCTCATTATTAAAGCATACAACTCGGTTCATAATGGGTTATATTATCCGCCACAAAGACACTGATTCTCCAAGTGCTTAAAGCCTTGGTCAGAGCTTACTAGTTTCCTGCGAGTGGCTTCTAGGCAGAGGCTGCAGAGGGAAAGGTTGTAGAAATGCTTGCCAGAGGGCTGGACCTGCACCCCCAAGGAGAGAATGAATGATGTCATCCCAAGTGTTCAAAAACGAAAAGGAAGAAAAAGAATCATTGTTATCACAATGTTCCCAAACACGAGTCTTATTACGATAATCTAGTTTTTCTCAATCTGCTTTTAAAATTTCACCTGACAAACCCTTTATGCTTTTTTTTTTTTCACTTAAAGTTTAAGTTAAAACAGAATCTGGCCAATGTCCAACAACCAGAAAGAGACAAGCTGGGAAAATGAACATTCTCCCCAAGGAAGGGATGCTGTAGCCTTGCACGTTAGGGGGAAATTCAGAGCAGCAGAATTCCAGCAGTTTCTAGAAAACTAGCCTCATGACTCCCATAAGGCAGTTCCAGATATTTATTAAGCAGTCAGTACATGCCAGGTTCTGTTCTAGACACTGGGGATACAGCCAGAGCCTTTGTGAAACAATTGGAGTGTCTCGGCAAGGTTAGTAGACGCGTATCTTCACCTTTGTGTTGAGCCACATTCATAGTTTGACATCAACCACTGGTGGGTGGATTCACACCACAAAACCAGCAAATGCTACAAGTCATTGTTTTTTCCTTCTCTTCAGAGAGCTGGTTGTTAAGCATTTACCAGTACGTTTACCACTTACGTTCTCCTGGGGGTTGGGGGGCTGGGAAGACAAATAATAAACCATAAATATGTGATAGGTCAAGTAGGTGATGGCTGTCCTCTGAAGAAGGATAAAAAACAGCAGGGGATTGAGAGAATAATGGATCGAGATGCCTGAAACATTGTGCTTTTTGTCTGTTTTTTGTTTTGTTGTTTTGTTTTGTTTTAGTAGATAACATTTAGGACACGTAGTTTGACTAAAAAAAAGCCTAGGGGAAGGGGAGACAGGAGGCCTGGGTGCCAACCTCAGTAATTCTGCGATTTTCTATAAGTAACGTTTCTTAAGCCTCAGTTGTCTTGTTTGTAACCTAGCTGTATTGAACCAAATGCTCCCAAAGATTGCTGTCTGTTCTGTGAGTCTCCTGATTTTTAAACTAACTAAGTGAAATTTCCCCAACTAGGCCAAAAAGACTCATCTCAGGGCAGAAACAAATGCTTCAAAAAAAAAAAAAAAAAAAAAACAGAAAAGAATCGTTACTACATTCACTACAGGCCTCCACACATCTAAAAGTACTTACAGAAGAACAGTATCTGGGGATCCAGAGGAATCACATGGAATTGCTATCTGATCTATATTAAGAGGGCACATTGTGAAAAGGTTTTCTAGAATGCTTTTACAGAAAGGCGTCTATACCTATTTATAGCAAGAACATGGATTCACTTGAAACCTTTTTTTTTTTTTTGAGACAATTCTTGCTCTGTCACCCAGGCTGGAGTGCAATGGCATGATCTCTGCTCGCTGCAGCCTCCACCTCCTAGGTTCAAGAAATTCTTCTGCCTCAGCCTCCCGAGTAGCTGGGACTGCGGGCGCCTGCCACCACACCGGGTTGATTTTTGTTTCTTTTTTTTTTTTGTATTTTTAATACAGATGGGGTCTCACCGTATTGGTCTGGTTGGTCTTGAACTCCTGACCTTGTGATCCGCCATCTCGGGCTCCCATGAAACCTATTTTTTAATTGCAATGAGTGCCCTGTTGATTAACAAAGCAAGACCCCAGGATACTGAGTTTTCATGTGACTCAAATGCCTTGCTGCCTCTGCTCCCCCTCCCCACATCTCATTGCTTTCCTGCTGCCCTCATATGGCAGAGGGCATAGATAACAGTGGCAACCAAGGAGATCAAGGACCAGCTTCCACAGGGCCTGAAACGCAGCTCCCTTCCGCTCCGAGGGAGCATCACACTGCAAGGAAAGTGACTGGAGAGACCAGCCTGTGGGAAGGGACATGATGGACAGAGCTGGGAGCCTGAACTCCAATCCCAAGGTCATCTGCCTCCTGCTGCTGACTCACTGTGACCTATTAGGCAAATCACTTAAGCCTTCTAAGCCTCGGGCTTTTGTTTTTGCTGTTTTTAATCTATAAAACGGCAAGACGACTATGTCCCAGAGTTGCTCTGTGTATTAAGTGGTGACAACACACCTGATAGTATTTTGCAAACTGTGTAAATATAAAATATCATTTCAATAACACTTCCCCTTTTTTAGCAAAATATTCTATCTTGATAGAGGTTTCCGATTCTGGCCACAAATGTATTTGATGCCACTTGGATCAAGATTTAAAAAAGAACTGGATTTCCAGATCTCTATGAGAGAAATTTTATAATCATCTTCATACAGGGAGTTGCAGACAGAGAAAGTAGAATCAGATTAGCCGGGCTTAACTTAACCCTGATGGGATATTTCAAAGCTGGAATAATTATAGTTTAGATACTGAACCACAAACAAATACATTTCCAATGACGAAAATCAGCCCTGTAAGTGTCTGAATGCACGAATGCTTTTCTTTACAACTTTAGAGAGCTCAGCTTGCTGAAAAAATGAAAGGGCAATAAAAGGAATCATGAATATGAAAACTGCCTTCATTGGCATCTTCACTTTTTATCCTTTTTTTGTCCAGCAATTATTCTAGCCGCATCCCGTCCTCTTCAAGTATCACCAAAGGCTTTATGTGACTTTAAATTTCAAAGCTACAGGTGGCCCACAAGCACCACACTTCAAAGACAGTTTTGATTAAATGAAACAATATTTGTGTAATACAGATCCTGGATCTTTGAACTTCTCCTGTTCAATTCATCGTACAAAAGTTCAATTAGGAGAGATCAGAAGACACCGTTTCCATCTGTCACTCAAGTTTGTCTTTTCAAATATCTTTCATGTCAACCCAAGAACAACAATTTATGTTGAGGATGTAATAATCATAATTCAAAAGCCACTTTCAAAAAAAAGGCAATGTCCTTTGCTAGGGAGTGTGGTGTGGGCCCATGGAAGCGCTATTTGAAGTGAAATCTTAAGCCTTGGCAGCCTTGTGATTTCTCGTCGTGTTACGACTTGCCTTACTATTGATAACTTGCACTGACTGCCAACAAAAAAATCTAGCCCAAGAGGCCCCACGTTTGGTGAGCCTTTGTATCAGTGACTGGAGCATATTTTACTTCTGAATCTTGTGGTTTTTGCCTTCAGTGAAAGAAAAACTGATCCTAACAGTTTTAAACTTGTTAATTCAAGCCATATGTCAGAAAGCCAGTCTCCATATGGTGCCATACCACCTTATATTTACAGGGGACTGCTTTTCAAAACATTATTCTAAAAGCTATATTTGCCCCAAAGTTAATATGTGACATCCTGTGCTATTGAGTACTGTTTTTAAAATATCTCAGGCTTCGGAATCGCATGCTGATATAGCAGAAATGTACTGATTATTAAAAACTAATTACTGCCTGCTTTATTGGCAAAAACGTGCTAATCAAGTCCTTGAGCAGGGATGTATGCTGAAAAGGAGAATGCCTTGCCAATCTTCTGTTGCCAAATATGGCAAAAATAAAAGAGGAAACAGAGAAAGGAAAATCATAACCTTGTTGATTATAAATAAGACTTGAATGTTTGAGTGCAAAGTGCCCACAACAGAAATACAGTTACAACGAAGAGACATGATCTCTTTCTGTTCTTGGCTTTGAGAGAGAAGCAAAAGTAAAGTGAAGACTCAAACGTCATAAAAATCCACCACCTAGCAAGGGCCTTCGATCCGTACCCAGTTCCTTTAAATTGGGGTCTCTCGCCAGCAATCCTATTGACCCGAGATATTAGGGAAGATTCTCCTATTGAAAATTGAGTTCACTTTCCCAAACACCTACAAGGAGACTACAGATGGATTAGAGCATAATTATCTTCAAACAGCTTTGTTTGATCTGCAGAGTCCAAGCAAGCATGGTTTTCATTTGAGAGACGAGCTTTTGAACGCAGTTGGCACCGTATAGACGGTCGGTGCGTGTTAAACATATCGTTTCTTTCTTTTTCTGCCTGGAAAAAAAAAAAGTGTTTTCCTTGTGTCTGGTTCCTGGTGGGCATTTATATCTCTGTTCTTACTTTAGAGACTCTTGCAAAGTTCACTGGCAAGATCCTCGTACGTGGAGGACAGCCTGTTCTGCTAAGCGGCTCTCCTTGCTTGCTTTAATTCACTTCATTCTTCACAGAATCAATTTTTGTCTTTTTGTTTGTATTTCACACATTTCTCCCCTGCTCCTGCATTTCCTTTCTCCCATATAACTACTTACATTTTTAAAGTATGCATCTTCTCCTTCCCCCACCTTCTCCTTTTTTTTTTTTCTTTTTTTCCGGACAAATAAAAAAAATGGCATGAGGTTTCTCTTTAAATCTCATAAAATAATTCCAAGGAGTTTTCTAAATCATAAACAACATATTGATTATAAATACTACAATGCCATGAAAAGATTTTAATGATAATAAAAGGGTTATTTATGCATAGGTCCCAAGTCATAAGGAAGTAAATCAACAGGAAAATGATTTGAGAGTCCAAATCATTGGACTCTCATGGATCAGCCTCTCAAGTTAAAAAACAGGACAGATCTGTGATGGGAAGAAAAATGATGGATGTATTCAAGGACCTGATAAAAGTCATGACTTAGTAACTACTTATGGTCCTAGGGATACCTTTGTTTCTAAGAACAAAACTCAGCAGTTTTCTGAGATTAGAAACACGCAGGTGTGAATGAACTGGCTGAAGGACTGAGAAAAAAAAATCCATTCATAAATACTCCCAACCAATCAAGCAGTCACATCTCACAGTCGCCTTTACTCCTGCAGCCTCAGGAAAGGTCAGGATGAGAAGGATGCCTTGTCTGTTATGCTGTATTCATGCCAGAGAACAGGAACTCAACCCAGCCACTAAATTCAGGACTGAAGCAAAGGATTAATGCTTTTCTCAGCCTATTAGGTAAAACCCAACCCAAATAACTTGCTACATGAGATAGTGTCCTGTTGTTTGCAGCTGATCTTTGCTTAAGAATGAGAAATGGTAATACATTGTGATTTCTCACGGCAGATTTACCTGATTATTATCTTAGTCTAGGAAAGATGCTGTTTCTGATCTTGACTTAGATTTCCCCTTGTGCTGTGGAATGAAAGTAACATGTTTCCAAGTTAGGACTGTTTCCTTAGTAGCAAAATTGCTTAATTGGCAACTCGTTACCAAGGTAGAATACTATGTTATAAATGGACACGCACACTCACCAGCACACACATACAATCTTAAAGTTTAGTTTTCTGTTTTGAATTGTTCCTCCCTTCTGTTTAGGTTTCTCGCTGTGATTCATGCTCTTTACCTCAAAGTCTAGCAGTGAAATACGTAGACCACCATCCACCTCCTTGCTTTTGATATTATAAGAACATTCTGACTCTGACATACATACATTTTCTAAATCACAAGAGACGTTTTATGATTGATGCCCAGAATAAATAGCACACGAAATTCTATGAAGCTGAGGGCTATGGGATTGAGAAAACAAGTCAGTTTTGGTCTTCGAAGAAGGAGATGTTTTCACATAGTTTGAGAATAAAACCGTATTACCCTAACAGAGCCCGGTAATTGTGAATTCTTGATATGCTGCTATCAGAAAACATCTGACAGTGACACTGACTATTTACGCAAGAACTACCTGAATGCAGTTCAGTATTTAATCCAAGCCCCACCATTCCTAGCACAATTCTACCGGAACTTTATGCAGAGGATGACAGATGATGAAATTTCTAAAGGAACCAACGGCTGGACAGTTACTAAATTATCTTTTAGGAAGCTGAATCACTCTGGACTTATTAGGTTAACTGACCATCAGCAGTGACTCCATGAGATGAATTACACATATTGAGCTGCTACCCAGGCTGCAGCTTCTGATAAATTATTAATGTCGCAGAATTGAGATGATTAAATTATAAGTAGCATTGTTTTAAATACATGCAATTTGAAATATTTCTCCATTTTCTTAACATTGTCTTCTGATGTTACCATGTTAGTTATTTATAATAAGGGTGGTACAGCATTAACTAAATCATTAAAACATTAAATAAGTAAGTGTGTCTTATTGAGATGTATGACAAATGAATGCGACCAAACAGTGGAGTTTCTCCCTCTTCCATTTAATTAGAGTTGCCTTTTAGGAATTCAACATTTCATTATATATAAATGAGTACATTTACACATTGTCACCACCATCTATGATTTAGTTTTCAAAAACATATTGTTACTGTCCATGGCCTTTTAAAATAATGGTGCAACACTGACTACATTGAAGAAAACTGATGTTTTACTAGAAAAAGGATGTAGTATGTGTAGTAGTTATATTAATCATTCTATTTTCTTAGTACAAAAAGCACTTTGCATATTTCAAAACTGCAGATTAAAATGTGGTCTGAAATACGCATTGTCATTTGAAAGGAAATACAATCTTGAGTCTTAAATTACATTTTTATTCCAATTGCCTTCAATAAATGTGACCTCATTATTTGTTTTACTTGTAAAGGAAAATATGGATGTTTTAAAATGAATTTTTTTGTTCTATTATCTTTGGATAAAGAGGCTTACACTGATTTCAATCAAACAACTCCTTCTTGTGAAATAATAATTCTGTCATCGACATGCAGACGGCTTAGTGGTTACACAGCAGCCAGCTATCCTATCCCACGAGCAGGTATCCTTGTCAATGCACCTTTGATTTGTCAGGCATCTGGTTGAGATCCCTTGAAGACAAGATGAGCCAGGCCTGGGAGGATTCCTGATGATATCACTCTGTTACCCACATTTCCTTCCCTGTGGCCAGTGACTGGGTAACAAGTGAGCGTGGGACAGTGTGGACGATTTGAACTCAAGACGAGATCCACTAGAAGCATGGAGGAACGAAGGGTGGTGTGCCAGGAGATGGGTGGGAGGAAGGTTTCCTTTCTGATAAAAAGACAAAATATCTCCAGACAAAACCACTTTGTCTTCCTGTCTGTCTCCTTCTTTTGACGTTGAGCATGTATGCACTGCTGGACATGCAGCTCGTCCTGTTCTGTGGGCCCCCAGTGGCATCAGGAGGCTGACAAACTTGTGCCAGCACCTACCTTCCACTGGGCTCGTCAAGGCGAGAACTAAGCTCCTGGCTGTTTAGCCTGCTCTACTTTTCTTGTTACTTGCACCCAACATAGCCTAACTACTACAATCAATAGGAGGTCATACTATACATAAATGGAACCAGATGGCATCTGCAATTAACTCCTGCAATATTGCTGTACTTTTTAAAAAATTGACTACTTTGAAGAATAATATTTTTCTAGATATTCTCTACTATTCTAAAAAATGTGTCATTCTGGGTGGGTACAGTTCCTCATGCTTGTAATCCCAGCACTTTGGGATGCCAAAGAGGGAAGATGACTTAAAGCCAGGAGTTTGAGACCAGCCTGGGCAATATAGTGAGGCCTTCTCTCTACAAAAAAAGTTAAAAAGAAAATTAGCTGGATGTGGTGGTGCTTGCCTCTAGTCCTGTCTACTCAGGAGGCTCAGCAGAGAGACTTACTTGAGCAATTTAAGGTTGCAGTGAGTCATGATCGTACCACTCTGTTCCAGCCTGGGCGACAGAGACTCTGTCAAAAAAAGAAAAAAAAAAAAAAAAGTGTCATTCTGAAATTTGGGTTGATACCTCCTGTGTTTATTCCAATTTAACTTATTAGGAGAAAATGCTTTATTGCTTTATTTGTCAAAGAAAACAGAACCACAATGATTAAAATGCCTTTGAGGAACAGAACGACTTGTGTCAGACTTTTGCCACCTAGATTTGGGTATTCCCCCAAATCTACATATCTATTGGGGTAATCCTGTCCCTTAAACATTAAATAATAATTCTAGAATATTTATCCCACAAACAGTAGAAATCATATTCCTCCTGGACTGAGGGTGGTGATGTTATATTTAGCGCAGTTACCTCTGTTCTGATCTCTGGCTTCCGCCTATTGTTCCTATTTCCTTCTCTTCCGCCATTATTTTTCCCAGACATAAAATGCCCTCTTTTCTGTTATTACATTTATTCTTTCAACATATACTTTTTAACTTCCAATCGTGTTGAGAAAGATGAATGCTGTGGAGACGAAATGGAACATTGTACGCAAAGTCTCTGGCACAAAGTGTGCTCATAAATACCTAGCTTTCCCTTTCAGGATACAATCCTGATTAGGGGCAGAAACCTTGATGTGATAGATCCGAATTGCAATCCCTGTTCCACCGTTTACTACCTATTAGACCCTCAACTGATATATTTTGTCTTCATGAACCTTAAGAAAATGTGATCTCTCATAATACCTAACACAATAGTTGAAAGGACCAAGTGAGATACTGCAATAAGATATTTGGCAGATCCATTCTTTATTATCATTGTGGTTTGGGTTTTTGTTTCGTTTTGTTTTTCTCCAGCCTCCCTTTGTCATGTGGGTGCTTGGTACCACTCCACACTTTCTCTCATCCATCCGCTCAGGGATATCAAAATAGCAGCTAAAATGCAAACCTAATCCAGAATCTATGTAATCCACGAGATGTATATGATTTGTTTTATTAAAACGAAACTGTTCTAGATATCAATGATTTCATTTGATTTTGTTTTGTTTTGTTTTGACATGTGGACTAAACACTGCTTTTGATGTTCTTAGTGCTTTTGGAGCTATCATTTTTCTGAATCTCATACATGTTTGCACAGAGAGAAATGTTTATACTCTTTATTAGTCCTCTCTTAAGATGCCAGAATTCAATAGGATACAGCAACATGTATTTCTTTAAAAAAAAAAAAAAAACAAAAAACCAGAAGGTTTGACGAACTTCAATAAACCTGTTTCTGTTCCTTCGCTAAAAAGAAAAAGTTCTAAATATAATGATTTTTTTTTCTGGGAGCGTTTTATTCATCCTGCTATGCTCAAGTCATGACAACTGCCCCAAAAGTTTTGATGATACAACGTATTTCTGCTCAAAATTGGGGTAAGGCCAACTTGCCCACTTGAAGATCAACTGGTTTCTACCTGTGGAGTAATGCACTGATTCCTGGCAGCCATCACACAGAGCGCTTCAATACAAATGTTTTATTATTTTTTTAAAGAAAACGTAATGCCAATCATTGACATTTTTCTATATCCTAGGCTATTTCAAGCAGTGACATTAAATTAAATCAAAAGAGTTAGAAAAATTGCCCACAAAGTGTGCAGCCAAATAGAAAGTCTAAATGTATAAATATGATCAACTGCTGAAGAATTCACATATTCAATATTACCCTTAATTATGTGACATTGAGTTTCCTCTTATCAAGTTGATAAGACTAAGTGACAAAGCTTAGATGTGAATTTAGACATCATATTTTAGTTCCCCTACATCTGTTTATATGAACAAAAGTATCAGTAAATATGTTTAGAACAGCTATATTTCTGAAAGTTGTCTCCAAAATAGAATTTTATGTATGAAACATTATGCAAAAATGTAATTATGAATTTGAAGAGTTCCATTTGTCGATTATAAAAAACACAGGATATTTTTTTTCCTTGGTAATCTCAAAGGAATCTTAGATACTGTCAAGTCCGGAGGTCTTAAAGAAGGTTTTGGGGAGAGGATATGATAGTTAATTCTTATCTATTTATGTTTACTTACACAAATAAAAAAGCTTGAACTTTACTAATATTTAATATATAAACTCTCTCCCAGGCTCTCACCTAGTGTGAATGTTAGAGCTCCAGGCCTGTATCCCCCAACTCTGCACACTCATCAGACCAATCAGGACGGACACCGCCCACAGAGATGCAGATGTTAATTCTTTAGTTGCTGTATCTTGGGGAGACATGAGGGTTTAGAGGAAGGGTCAGAGTGGTGGTTATTTTGAGGAGCTTGGGAAAGTGACTATTTACCTCTAGTATGAAAGTGATTCAAATCTTTAACAACCAGTAATAGCAACACTATTGCTTTCCATTTGCATATCAGTGCTATATGAATCTCACATGGTTCCCATGGTAAACTGAGGGAGAAAAAGGGTGTCCTTCCATGTGAAGCCAGGTACAGGACGATTTTAATCACAGAATTGCCTAATATATCATTATATGGTAGAGTTTATGTACACCTAGTTAAGCAGATTTAGGAACTAGATTATGTAATTTCAGCTAGACTAACCAGCACAAAATGGACAAGTGATTTCAATTATTCTTGTAAAGAAGTCACTGATTTCAGATGCCACTGGTAAGATAAGCCCATTTGAAACAATTGAGGGAAGAGCTCATGTAGCATAAGTGATGACATTTTAAAACGTGAAATGAAGAGGCTTGCAAAAAAAGGAGATAAATAAGTCTTTAAAAATTTTATTTAACATACGGATCTGCATCCAATTCAGTAATGCTGAATTGCACTCTAAGTGTGTATTGTCTTTTAGGTAAAATAGGATTACATAATCATGGTTAGGAAGACATTCAAAAATATTGTACAATTTTTTCATCATCTCAAGCTTTTAAAAATCTAAGTTTAGAAAATCAAGTCCATAGAAATAGATTAATTTATTTTAAATTCAGGACTCTCTATCGACCTTGGTTCATGCAAGGTCCCCTCTCATTTTAATTATACTTTATTGTGTGATATATGAAACAGGCATGATTCATGAGTATACATGAATTCATCACCCAAGGCAAGAACTAAAATGTTACCAACAATTTACATGTACATATATCTCGGGATTATTTTATTTTCTGTTTCACATATAGTTTATAATATATATAATGTAGCTATGTGGTAGTACTTTCCCACAAGTTAGAATAAATAAGTTTGCATCTAAGAGGATGCACTTTTTATTAATCTGATGAGGTGCCTATCAAAAAAAAATAAAAATTTTACAGGCTACTGGCTTAGTCTACCATTCATTTTCCAGATGGGCATTGAGTCCCACAGACATTTGGCTGTCTGCCTCTTTTCCCACATCTAGTGAGTGTGTAAGAAACAAAATCCAAGATAAGCAACACTCTGATTCAAATTGCCATGTGAATAAAGCATATATTGGAGGCTGGATCTGTCTAGGTGGTGATGGGAAAGGAGATTGGAAGCCAGGGAACACGTTCTAGTGGCGTCCCGATAAGCACTTAACAACCTGAAATTAGTCAGCTGTGAACCATAGCCTCTTCTGCAGACCTCATACCCTCAGCCTAATCCCTTGACTGAATGTCTATATCTGTATATATTTTTTGCCAAATGATTACTGCAATTTTAAGTGGATGTAGAAATAGTCCAGATGCTATAACTTAATCCAGGTGCATTCAGACATCTGAGGAATAGCATTTTCAATGTAAACAATTGTGTATTTATGTGAACACTTCTAGGTGTACAAGTCAACGTCTTAGCCCTGGAAGATACCACAGAATTTAATTTACCAAATTTCATATTCTGAAATTCTCTGCTCAGTACCTGGGAGTTACTCATATTCTGAAATTTGGTAAATTAAATTCTTCTCCTTTAAAAGGTAAGAGCTTATTCCAAAAGCAAAAAATAAAAGAACACGTGGAAAATCACAGCCTTCTTAAAGGCATTGTAGTTTTTCTAAAACACATAGGTCTAAATCACAATATTTTAGAAACACATACATTGAGCAAAGTTCTGGAGGTCTTGATTCAATTTGGAGCTATGTGTACTACAAACTCAATAACCCATTACAGAACAAATAGAAAACACTCAAAACCTCTCTAATGATCACTCAGTTTATAATTCCTCAACTATTTAGAAATTATTTTTTGAATTCTTCTACAACAATACACAAAAGGAAGAGGGGTCTCTCTTAATGATATTTCCTCTCTTGTCTCATGGCACTTTGTCCACAGTACTTTTACCACACTTATCACATTACACAACATTTATCATCTGGGTACTTCTCTCTGCTCAGTACCTGGGAGATACTCAGAAGGAATTGTGTTTTGTTTATCTTGGTGATCCCAGAACCTAGCAAAAAGTTTAGCATATAGTAGACCATCAATAAGGATTTTTGAAACATAGAATTGCCAGCTGTCTCCTTCAATTTAACGATGGTCAAGCTTCAATGCCCCTGCTTTTGATGAATGCCAGAGGTGCAATAATAGAGCTGATAGCTAGTGGAGTGTACATGGGGATCAAGGCAGACAGCATTGTCCAGGCTTCTGGAGGTGAATAATCCAGTGTGACTCATTGGTTTTGCCAAAGGTTGATTTGAGAAGAGAGACTGTCTCCTAGAGTCCAGCCACATCTTCAGCTGACCTGCTGTCTTGTGACATTGCCCATTATATCAAAACATGCAGACTATGTAAAGGCTGCACATAGAATCTAGAAATGTAACAGCACTATGCTCCTAGAGTAATTCATGCTGCAAAGTGTGTTTGGAGTAACAATTCAATAACAATGTAAGATTAACCAACTCCCAAAAATGCCTTCTTTTTCTTATATTGTTCTCATATTTTACTGAAAGCTATTATTAGATATGTCTTATTCTGTCTTCTTTCCACAGCCCCTAGAAAGATAATCCCACTTTGAAGGCCTCTAATTCCCCAGTCCTCAGCCATAGCTGATTGGACCAGGAATGGGTGCCTGAATGAATAAAATCTTATAAAACCACTGACTCCCAGAAATTTGAACTGAAAGAGACAGAGTTACTTGAGTTGAAGAGTCATTTGGAGGCTCCATGGAAGTAGTGATTTTCAGCAAAGCATAAGATAATCAAACATCAGATACCCTTGGATTAGAGAATGACAAATAGATAGATGTACAGAGTGAAATGAAGTCATAAGAAAGAGAGATGCAGAGATGACATTATGTGAAGACATTAACCTTGGTTACCAAATTAAATGTCCAGGCTCTGGACAGCCAACCACATTTGCCTCATCTTTTTGTTTGTTTGCTTGTTTGTTTCATTGACAAATAAGAAGTATATATGTTAGGCTGGGCGCAGTGGCTCACACCTGTAATCCCAGCACTTTGGGAAGCTGAGGCCGGTGGAACACCTGAGGTCGGGAGTTCTAGACCAGCCTGACCAACAAGGAGAAACCCTGTCTCTACTAAAAATACAAAATTAGCCAGGCATGGTGGTGCATGCCTGTAATCCCAGCTACTCAGGAGGCTGAGGCAGGAGAATTGCTTGAACATGGAAGGCAGAGGTTGAGGTGAGCCGAGATTACGCCATTGCACTCTAGCCTGGGCAACAAGAACGAAACTCTGTCTAAAAAAAAAAAAAGTATATATTAATTATGTACAACATGATGTTTTGAAATATGTATAGGTATCACATTTTTAGATACCAGTGAGGCCAACTTTCAATTTGCCAGTACTTAAGCAAACTTAAATTTTGTTGACTTAAGCAAACTTGAGTGGCTCTCTGTTTGCTGAGACCAAAACCAGAAAACGCTTAACAGAATGAGATGATAGAAAAACAGGTCATATAAGAATAATCCTGCATCTTGGAAAAACATGCTTACAGGTCTTCCTCATTACACATCTCAGAGGCCCACATTTATGCACTGATGTGTGAAACTCTCTCAGATTATATTCATTTTATATTATCGAACAGAGAAATTAGACCACCTTTTTGTATAGACCCCTTTGCTTTTGCTACCAGGAAGCTCAGAGCAACATTGAACATAGATTATCTCTGCTTTTCTTATGTGTCTATGTAATGCTTGCCTGTCTGTTTGCTTGTGTTATTTAAATTAGAAAGTTTGTAGCATTTATCTTATCATTTAATTCGGTGTTTTTATAAATTCCATATTTTATTTTTATAACTATCAATTATTTGAACAAAATGAATAATATTCAAAACTCCTATAAACATTGTGGAAGAGTTAGTGAGGAGGTAAACTTAAAAATGGTAAATTGTATTAATTTAATATATTCTTAAATTACTAGTTTTCAGTAGGTAGGAGTCCAAAGAGTTCTCCAAGTAGGCATTTAATAAATACATTTTTTTTTTTTTTGAGACGGAGTCTTGCTCTGTTGCCAGGCTGGAGTGCAGTGGCACCATCTTGCCTCACTGCAACCTCCACCTCCCGTGTTAAAGCAATTCTCCAGCCTCAGTAGCTGGGATTACAGGCACATGCCACCACACCTGACTAATTTTTGTACTTTTAGTAGAAATGGGGTTTCACCATGTCGCCCAGGCTAGTCTGGAACTCCTGAGCTCAAGAGATCCTCCTGCCTGAGCCTCCCAAAGTACTGGGATTACAGGCCTGAACCACCACGTCCAGCCAATAAGTGCATTTCAATAATAAGTATATCTAAGAAGAAAGCAAACTTCATTACCAAATAAACGAAGTATTTTATAAAATAAAATAGTGTTGGTTTTAGCCAGTGTCTCATTTTTTAAAGGCACATTTGAGAATAACTGACCCATCCTATGGCAAAACAAGTACAATTTACTAACAGATAACAAGATGAAGTGTGCCACATATCTATAGACATATACAGAAAGAACTAGTCATCATGAATACTCTGCAGATTTTATGTTGCCAATACTGGTGTTAACTGTTTGTCCTCTGATAGAGACTAGGTAAAGAGTTAGAGAACAGTAGCTAAAGGAGCTGTGTCTCATTTTCTTCTCTGTCCTCACATTTTTCTTTCTGAGATTCTCTCATTACTGTGCTGGTGATTGTCTCTGATATTTCATTATGTTTTATGTCTTCTTGTTTTCATGCCCAGGGCTGCTGTTATTCTAACAGCAAAGACTTTTGTGGACGGTAGTTATTTCTGCAGCTCTAACCTTGTTGTTCTTGTTAACCTCTGCATGTACCCTTATAATTTTGGAAACTACAGTAATATACCTCTCTGCTACAGCAAGTTTCAAATTAGCAACTAGAAATGTTTCTTTCTTTGTCTACACAGAAGAGTACAGAAGGGCCTTGGAAACAGGATTATTTTTGTCAGGGAATGAAAACTTCCAGTTGCAAGTTGGCTTTTGAATAGCCTCCCTTCTGTTCCTCCAAATCACTTCGCATAGTTCACCCTGTGTTCCACTACACATACTTTCCTTGGCCCCAGCAGCACAGGTTGCTGATTAATCATTTCATAACCATGTATGTGGTTATGAATAGGCACTTGAACAAGAGACAGCAGTTATTTTTTTTCAGCATAAAATTACATCCGAGAATGCAACATCAGAAAATCAAGAATCTGCAACAGGCACATCATAGATACTGACAGGCCTCAGGTGATCTCAAGTTCCCCAAATTTCTCAATTGTCACCAAAAATAACATCTCAGGTCACCTCATATCCCTGCCAATACGCAGTTGCCATAGACTTTTTTACTGGCTTCTCAAGCTCTTCACCCCCTTTGCTCATGGAGATTCAGTTTCACTCTTGGTCACAGTGAGACTGTATGCGCTCTGTGGACCTCCCTGAAGTCAGACAGAACCTAGGTGGTACATCTCCCCGACCGGGAATGAGTGAATGTGTATGAATGAACAGTGTAGCTCTTTCTTACCTCTGCCATTAAGGATGTTTGGCAGGAGAGGCCTCACAGGCCCAGGTAACATATATTTATGTATTTCCATCTTGAATTTACTTTGAGGTCCCTTATTATTTAGATGAAGATCCAAGAGTTTGACAGACTTTTCAATTTTCATGGGCTATCCAAATAATTCCTATAGTAATCTGGAGTTGAGTGTCTATGATCATTAGTCCTAGATCTAAGCATTTAAAGCAAATCCACATTTCCAAATTTTAGGACACATAGGCTGTTACAGAATTTCAGCCAAAATAATGCCACATACATATATAGTTTTATAGATATAATATATATAGTTTTAGTTTTATATATAAAACTATATATAGTTATATATATTACATATATGTTTATAAATAGTTTTAGTGTTTATACATATAAAATATATATCGTTTTAGTGCATGCGTGTATGTGTGAGTATCATAAGACATGGTCCACATTTAAGCAATATAATGAAATGTATTTAAAAAGATAGGAACCATGTCTATTTTACTATTTTACCCTCAGTATTTAACAGAGCAAATGGACCATACTAGGTAATTAATGTATATCTGTTGAATGAATGAATTAAATCAAGGAATTAACGGATGAATTCAACCAGAAAATTTTGCTTTGTTGATAAAATTGTGTTGTGCCGTATGTATCTTGTATGTATCTCTAAGCTTGGCCTTAAAATATCTTACTCCAGAACCCTCAGTCTCCAGAGTGTTTCCATTATTTGCAATGTCATCTCTGAAGGACTATGCAGCTGCAGGTTGATCTTGCAATGCACCCAGTACCCACTGCAATACCTTTTCCCTCCAGGTCACTTAGTTTTATTTTCTTCCTTTGAAAGGAAGGAACCAGCAAGTATCTTCTCATTTGGTACATTATTAATATGTCCCATCAGCATATAAATGTATCTACCATAATGTCTGGTCTTTAAAAGTAAAATCAAAACCTCTCCCTTGAATCCAGACTTCCTATCTCCAGTTACAACCTTATTTTGGATACTTTTTTGAGTTAAAACAAGCAAAACAATAAAAGAATAATACCAAAAACTTACAAAAATGATCTATAGTAGTCCACTCCATCTTCTTACCTCATATTCTCTCTTTAGTTCATTTCCATCAAATTTCTGTTCCCTCCACTCCACTAAAAGTGCTCTCATCATGGGCATTGGTGACCCCCATTGCCACCCATTGGTGACCCCCATTGCCACCACTGATCACTTGTTTGTTGATATTTCATTGACCATTCTCTCCTTCATCTCTTAGCTGTACTATCATGTGACCTGATTTCCCTCCTCTTGCCTAGGACAGTCTGTGTTTGTCTCCTTTGCTGTCATCTTGCTCTTAGTTTGTTGTGCTATCACCCTTCATGTCCTAGGTCATTTCCACAGCTCCTTGAGTGTGCATTCTTTCTAAGTATTGAAAACTTGGAAACTTAAAATTCTAGCCCTAAATTCTTTCTAAATTTCCAGAGTCATATATCCAACTACTTACTTGAAATATTTACTCTGATGTCAAATTAGCATCTTAAACCTTGTATATACAAAAGAAAGCTCCTGATTCTCACTTCCCAAGACGCTCAGCCTTCTCCACAGCAACTAACCTACCGCCTCCGCAGAGAGTACTCAAGACAAAGCTTCTAAATCATGCATGATCCTACCTCTCCTCCCATTTCTCCACATTCAACTCATCAGCAAGTCCTTTCAAAAGTATCTTTGGGATATGTCCTGAATCTATGTCTGATCAATTCTGCCTCTACCAGCCAATCCAACACACCATTATTTCTTCCCTCAGTAATAGACAATAGCCTTGTAACCAATCCCTTCTTATTTTTGCTCCTCTATAAGTTACTTTCCCCAATAAAGTCAGAATTATTTTTGAACACATGACTCATCCTCCTACCTGATACTTTCCTGCAGCTCACTGCTACTCTTAGAATTACAGCAAACTCTTTTGCAGAGCTTTCAAACTCACCGACCTGGACGTGGACTCATCCTTTCTTTCTCCTACAACACTTCCCTGAAGTTCAGCCTTCACTCCACGCTGTTTTTCTTGCTGCCTTTGAACACATCAACATTTTTTTCCTAGTCTTTAGGTCTTCATACCAGCTGTTCCCTCTTTTTTTGGAAAGCCCTTTGTCCGGATATGCCAATTGCTTATTCATTTTTGTCATTTAAGACTCAGCTCAAGTGTCATCACTCCTATCACCTTGTCCAAAGGTCAGCCATGCAACTGGAGCTGATCCACCACCATCAGAATGAAACAACAAGCACATATACATTATATCACATCAATCTGTTCTACTTTTTAAAAAACACTTTACATATCTGATATTATCTCCTTTGTTTTTTTGTTCAGTTGTCTTCCCCAGGTGGAACATTTGGCTGGAATAAGGAAAGAGAGCATAAGCCTCTTCCAGGCATTTTTAGAGATATACAATTTTCAAAAAATTGTAAGTATTTTGACACACAATAGATGCACAGTGTCAAGCTGCTTTCTCAGCATGGATATTATTTTTGAGATTTTAAACAAGAGGCCCAACTTTCAGTGGGTAGCCTCAGATTGCTCTCTGACAACTACTCTCAGACCTAATTCTGTCAAAGTAGTTCATTAGAATCAGCAAATCTGTGTAAGAGTTCACTGACTTTTATAAATATGGAAACTCCTACACAGGAAAATCAGCTGCAGCTTTTGGTGTCACCATGACCATTTCCAATTTTTATGTTTCTTAGCTATCCAGTTAAGGCCTTTTGCAGAGTAAACCAGCATGAAATTGATTTTCCATTGTAATTTAGTCATTTCAGAAGACTCAAGATCTGGGAACACTTTGAAAAAGTGGTGCCAAGTTTTCTACTTCCTCTTTTTCATTTAAAAAATATTTATTTTATTTGGTTGAAAATATCAAAGGCAGATAATTTGTTACTAAAAACAGTTCAAATAAACTTTCAATTCTTTCTTGGTAACTCTAGACAGTTTCGGATGTCTTCTAGGTTGTGAGGATCCTGATACTAAATAGTTGCAGCTCACTGATGGATCCTGGCTCATTCTCTTTGTGAGATGTGACTTCATTACTAGCCTTGATGCAATTTGTTTTCTAACACAGAAAATTACAATCTGGAAATTGTATAAGACTTTCTTATATAAGTCATCTGTGAAAAACTAATGAGTGGGTCTCATCAGCCAGAATTCAAAGTTATATAAGAGCAGCAATTTAAATTACTTGAATCTGGCACTAACCTGCCCCCACGAATATCCTAGAGCTGACATCTGGACTATGCATCTTATAGGTTGCTATCATGGAACATTTATATTTAGAACTACTCCTCTCCCCAAGCTCTTCTAAATGTATTGTCATTTTTTCTTTTTCTAGCAAACTAGAAAAATGGTCCAACTTGTCACTATCCTCAAGTGCTTCAACTCTACTAGAAAATGGAAAGGTGAGAGAAATTCTGATTCACAAAAACTGTTTCATTTAACTGCAGAAAGGAGAAACAGCAAGTCAAAACCTGAAGAGTATTAATTTTTTTTGAAATTGTATGGATTAGAAGAGAGAGACTTAATTAATTATATAAATATAAAAAAGGACAAGTGTAGCCAGCAGGTTAATAATGAATATTTCAGAAGCTAGTGCTTACAAAAATATGTTCCTTAATTATGTTCATTTACAGACCTTTGAAAGAAGGAGTGTTAATGGGCTAAAAGAATTTCAATACATAGGATGAAGATGAATCAAAATGAATTGCGAGTGAGAAACTGAGAACAGATGACATAAGTAGGTTATAAAAATACTGCCTCTTTTTCTCATATACTTATACAAAATGCTCTTTGTTACTTTAGATTTTAGAGGTTGAAGCTCAATGGCATCTTAGACAAGGAAAGATAAACTCTAATGCCTTTTCTTATTTGTTTTGTATATTTAGCTCTAAAACCTAGACTTCCTACCAGAGAACACTTTGTAGCCAACAATAAGGAAGTCAGATTTGGGATATTAAAAAACAATAACCTTTTAATGTTTGAGAAAAGATGGGCTTGGGAAATCCATTCCAGGTTGTAATCTATTAATTGTGAAGTGTAGTTCACTGAAAATTTGATTTCTATTCCAATATTTGCTTAGGAGCTATAGTTAAATGTTTAATATCAATGATTATTAGCTATGGCTTTGAGACTTGGTTGGACACCATGATTCGCTTTCATCTGACCTTTTTGGAGATTCAATTTATTTTAACTCAACTGAGAATCACAGAGTCAGAGTTAAATGAAATTTTAGAAATCACTGAATACCACTTTCACTCACCACCACTGGATGGATAAGAACTCTGAGTTTCTGATAGAGTAAGTTGCTGTAGTTCACTCAGCAAATCAGAGACAGAACTTGCACAGACCTTAGGAATTCCAAATCACAGGCCTTTCATTGCCTGAGATAAGCCAGTCCAAACTATATGCAAATGTTAGGAAAAAAATCTGGATTCTGCTCAAGACACCACTTTCCTGATTTAATAGGGTCAAGATGAAACCAGGATATTCATGTTCTAAGCTGCATGGGATGTCCTATACCTACTTTTTTGAAACAAGCTTCAGTTCTGTATGGCTAATGGATTAGATGCTCTTAATTTTGCTTTTCCATCTTCATTAATACTTCGTAGAAGAAAAAAGCATTACATTCTATAAATAGAAATAGAATTGCAGATTAGAGATTAGTGGTTTGAAAATACTCCTACAGCCATTTAGCAATGAAGAAGAAAGCCTACAAGTTATTTTCAGTAAGATTTTCTCTAAGAAATAGTCCTTGGAGTCCTGGAAAGGTAGACTTCAACAAATATCCATGGCTGGGCAGCCTCAGATTTCAATGAAATATTTTCCCGATGGTCTTTGGAGGTGACTCCACTTATTTCTCGGTAGATCTCATGGAGGTGGAATGGCCAAGTCAATTTTTTAAGTACAAGGAAATATTATAAGCATGTAGCAAACTTTGTTGGTTACAAGACTCCACATTGAGCTCTTGCTTCTAACTTCCTTTCTAAGAGACCACCAGCTTAATTGGGGGGGCGGGTGTCTTAACATCTTTCTTCTGCATCCACATGCTACATTAGGCTAGTCAAGGGAATCCCACCTCCCTTGGACATGCTAACGGTCAGAACAGGCATGTGACACACACAGAATGAGTTGTGAGGGTGTTCCTGTTGAATGATTTCTGAGAATTTCTTCTTATAAAAGAGACTATCAGCAGGAGCTGATGAATTAGCTTCCCCTGGACACTGCCACATGTATGTGTCCTGCCCAGATTGCTGTAGCCTCCCCACAACCCTGAGGGCAGCCAGCTGGAGAATGAAGCCGGCAGGCAGGGAGGACAGAGTCATGGCAGACAGAGTGCTGGTTCTTGGCATTCTGGAGCCTCAGATTTCACCAACCCTTTCACTGCCATGCCTGAGACTTCCTGTTATACAAAATAACCACATTTCCTCCTACTTTTAAGACAGCTAATTGAGGGTTTTCTGTTGCTTCCTACAGCAAACATTTTAATGGATATACAAATAATACAGAAGTAACCTTTCCCCTGACATTTTAAAAAATGTGGCGACCCCTGTCAAGGACTTTTACTTCAGCAGTATACTTCCATCACCAGAGATGCTGCTAAGAATACAGAGTTGGCTAGATTACTATCCCCAGTGATGGAATATTCAAAATTTAATCAGTTTTCAGTTCAAGGAAATAACCGCTAATAAAAAAAATGCTTTTGGATCATTTCATGAGGCAGAGTACTTTATTCCATATGGCATCCTGCACGTCCATATGGCTTCAGGAATTAGAGAGGTATATTTGTCAAAATATTCAATCAATTGCAGCCCTTAAAGTTGATAATGTTATGTGTTTGGAGCATACACCATCTCTTGAATATGGGGGAAAGTCAAAGGAGCAAATGCCAGCCAAAGAAAAATCATAGTGAGTTTATATTCAGGAGAGAAGGAAAAGAAAGGAAAGAGACCTGCACTGCTGTAATTTAATCCAAATCATGTGAATGATATTGACTCGGCGCTGCAATAACCTAGTCATGGGTAAAAGCAATGTGTAATAAGATTTATTCAAATAAGAATAGGGCAGGAAAATTCTGATTATTTTACATTTCAATAGGCATAATTTCAAAACATCAACCACATATAAAGCAGTTACCTTAAAGAAAAAGACATGTATTAAACAAATTTAAACACTTCAACATTTTGTAAGTTTTTTATTTTTTATTTTATTTATTTTTTTTTCCTGCACCATTGACCAACCAGACTTCAGAGATTGTTCTTAACCCCTTCTGGCTTTGGCTGCCTATAAACTGCTTTAGCTGTGACTGATCTAAAATTTCTGCAAACTTGTCTTTCTAGATAAAGAAATTAAGTAGAATAGCTGCCCACAGGGAATACATCATGTCACTGGTACCTTCCATTCTTATGTCATGTATTCTGGGTCTGAGTGCATGGGGAAGGCTGGCTCAGGAGGGCAGGCTGAGCTTCTTGGGCAACAGGTTTTTTTTTTTTTCAAGGTAATGAAAAAATAAGCATGAGCTGGAGCTGTATTTCAGTGAAATTATCCCAAATGAGAGAAAGCAGAAGATGTTAGATTTGATGCTGTGTAGAAAAGAGAGGCAACTGACAGACAAACAAGGTTGGTTCCCCTAGAAAAAAAAAAAATAGAATCAAACCCATCAAGAAATGGACAGAAGTCTGTAAGGGCCACAGGCAGGAAGAGACCAATTTTCTGAAATACATTTCATGTTCAATTAACTACTCTCAGATTAGGATGCTGAATATATCCAATATACACAAGTTAGGTGAATAAAATTCAATGAGGATGTTTCTGAATGTTTATACAGAGGAATTTACAAATGAACAAATTCAAAATCAATTTCATACCATCAAAGGATTATCCTCTGGATGTGGAAGTGAAACTGGAATGGCATAAAGGTTAGCCAATTCCCTTCATTTCTGCCAATAAGCACTACTTCTCAGTCATCAGAACCCCAGGGGTGCCTGCCTCTGGGCTTCAGCTTACATAGAATTTGTCAAGTCGGTGCTTTTTGAACAACACAATGAAACTGACAAAGTTTGAAATATTTCAGGCATGAACCTATTAAAAAACAAAGGACAAACCATGACATAATATTGAGTCTAATGAACCTGTCCTGCAACGTCAGGATTGATAATACTCTCTCTTCCCCAATTTTTATGTAAATTATTTGATGTAAACATATCACATCCCAAGATGAATTCTGGTTTGTCACAAACTCATACAATGTTTGTGAGTGTCTTGAGTGCCCTGAGGGCAAGGGAATGCCTCCCTGCACTTAGCAAGTGCTTGGTATCCATCTGATTCTCAGGCAAGTGTGCTCCACACTTGTCTGAAGGCACCACAGGGAATCAGCCTCACCTTGAGTCGGCGGAGTCCTTCCCACCCTGTGCAGGCTTTCTTGATACTCTCAGATCACACTAATTTCTTCCTTCTAGGAACATATAGCACAGTATTATTATTATTATTCATGGTACTGATTCGTTTTTTATCTTATTTTTCAATTTTTTTAAATACTTTATAAGTTATAGGGTACATGTGCACAATGTGCAGGTTTGTTAGATATGTATACATCTGCCATATTGGTGATAGCACAGTATTATTTAGTGTTCAATTACATTCTTCAAGTTCCCCCCTTTCTTGTCTCTCCAAATATTTTCGGGTCTCTTAAAGAAGAAAATGTGCCTTGTTTTTCTCTCAGATGCCTGTCTTTAGCACTTAGCATGGTGCTGAGGGTATGTGAAGTTGATTGGTTTGTGAG
Organism: Trachypithecus francoisi; assembly: GCF_009764315.1. NCBI lineage: Eukaryota > Metazoa > Chordata > Mammalia > Primates > Cercopithecidae > Trachypithecus > Trachypithecus francoisi. The sequence continues at coordinate 50,311,282 of NW_022681462.1, read as the reverse complement.
TGGAGAAAAAGGAGATTTCTAAAGCACTAGAAAAGATCTGCCTCTCCATGTATACTAACTCCTTGTTTGGTGTGAGCATGTCTGAGGAAAAAGCATAATCACATCAAATGTAGCCACAAGTTCATCACTTTAGTTTCCCTGGAAGGCAGCTCTAGTAGAGGAGATCTGGCAAGAATTTTGAATTCAGAAAAATCTGGATTTGAAACTTGACTCTAATCTTTACTAGCTTGTAACATTGGTAAAAGAGTCTTTCTGTGTTTCCGTATTTACTAGTAAAAGCATGAATAATACAACCTTCTTGAATGTTTTTGGAAATATTAAATGAGATAAGGCATTGGATATGTCGTAGCATGTAAGAATGAATGATGTTTATATTGATTCTCTTTCTGTGCTAGTAACCAGTGACCATTTTTTACCCTGAACTTTCTATTTCTTCCTGAAACTAATTTCTTTTTCTCTTGATGTTATCTTTTGGAAAATATCAATGAAAGGAGATTGCATGAGTAAAGTCTAAGGATTCAAATGCTGGGAAGGACCTGGAGTGCTGTGGGTGACTATCCCATGACTCCCTCTTTATCCTATGAATGACCAGACTGTTAGTACTCCCATTCATACCTACCCACCCACTCCCAATTTCAATACAAATTCATATCTCTATAAATGACTAAAATACTATTGTGTTGGTTTTTCTTTCTTTTTTTCTTGCTGCCACAACAAATTACCACTTACTTAAAGAAAATAAGATTAAAGTGATATGTTTTAAAGCATAAAATAAAAAAAAAAAAACAAATGTATTATCTTACCATTCTGTGGGTGAGACGTTCACGTGACTTTGGCCAAAATTTAGGGGGTGGTAGGTTGTGTTCTTTTCTGGAGGATCTAGGGATTTATTTCCTAGGGTTTCCAGCCTCTAGAATTCTGGACTTGAATGGGAGTGACAGTGTTTTTCTTCTAGTAATAAGCATAGGTGTAGGCTGGTGCAGTTGATAGCCACTACATGCAAGAGAGCAGAATCAAGGGAAATGAAGAGAAGCTAGTCCTGTTGACTTCAATTGACACTGAAATATCAGTCATCTCTGAAGCTGAATATCCATGAACTTGTCAGGTATATGGTATGACATTTGTAAAAAAAAAAAAAAAAAAAAATATATATATATATATTAGCTTTAATTGAATTACTTCTCACTTTCTTCTTTCCTCTCTTGAAAACATAGGTAGTGCCTTCTTTCACTGGGCCTTATGGCTCCCTAAATAATATGATTCCAGATTAGTGTGTTGGATAAAATATAGTTGGGTTGGCCTCATTATTCTAATATATTTTAAAATGATAAGAACACTGAAAGAAGAGTGAGTATTTAGACCACTTTCTTCCAAATAAAAGAACACTGATGAAACCTACAAGGAACGTTTTCCTACTTTGGATCTATCTTTGGATCAAAGTAGGATACACCTTCCTACATTGTCTGATTCTAAATATCTATAATGTTTTTCACATTACAATGACTTTTTTCTGAAAAAAAAAATTCTTAATATTTTACAAAATGAGAGATCCTTGTATATGAAGTCAAATATTTGATAATTAAATTGAATAACATATTTCCATGATATAGAATGATATCTTCTCACTTCCTAAAATAACTTTGTTCATTATCTTTTCCCCAGCTTTTTTGAGATATAATTGTCAAATAAAAATGTTATGTATGTATGGTGTGCAACATGATGTTTTGATATGTATCTACTGTGAAATGATTGCCACTATCAAACTAATAAGCATATTTATCATCTCACATAGTTGCCTTTGTATGTGTGTATGGTAATAACATTTAAGATCTATCCTCTCAGGAAATTTGAAGTATTCGATACAATATTATTAATTGTAATCACCATGCTGTATATCAGATCCTCAGAACTAATATACTTGTAACTGAAAGTTTGGATACTTTGACCAACATCTCACTATTACCCTTCTTCTTACCCACCGGTAACTACCATTCTACCCTGTTTCTACAAGTTTGAATTTTTTTTTTTTTTTTGAGACAGTCTTGCTCTGTCACCCAGGCTGGAGTGCAGTGGTGTGATCTCGGCTCACTGCAAGCTTTGCCTCCTGGGTTCATGCCATTCTCTTGCCTAAGCCTCCCAGGTAGCTGGGACTATAGGCACCCACCACCATGTCCGGCTAATTTTTTGTATTTTTAGTAGAGATGGAGTTTCACCATGTTAGCCAGGATAGTCTTGATCTCCTGACCTCGTGATCCACCTGCTTCGGCCTCTCAAAGGGCTGGGATTACAAGTGTGAGACACCTCATCTGGTCCAAGTATGACTTTTTTAGATTCCTTACGTAAGTCATATCATGCAGTGTTTGTCTTTTTGTACCTGGTTTGATTCATTCGGCATAATGTCCTCCAGGTTCATTCATGTTGTTACAAATAACAGAGTTTTCCTTCTGTTTTAAGGCTGAATAGTATTCCATTTTATATATGTATATACACAGCACATTTCTTTTATCCATTTATCTGACAATGAACTCTTAGGTTGATTCTATTTCTTGAATATTGTGAGTAATACTGCAACAAACATAAGAGAGAGGCTATCTCTTCAAGATACTGATATCACTTGATTTGAATATATACCCAGAAGTGGGGTTGCTAGATCATATGGTAATTCTGTTTTATTTTTCTGAGGAATGTCCAGACTGTTTTTTATAATCACTGTACTCTTTTACATTCCCATGAACAGTGTACAAATGTTCCCTTTTCTTTACATCTTCACCAAGACTTGGTACTATTTGTCTTTTAGATAATAGCCATCCTAACAGGTATCAGGTGATATCTCACTGTGGTTTTGTTTGCATCCACCTCCCTGGTGATTAGTGACATTGAGTATTTTGTCATACTTTCCACCCATTTGTATGTCTTCTTTTAGACAATCTAAATTCATGTTCTATGCCTGCTTTTTAACTGAGTTCTTTATTTCCTTGTTATTGAGCTGAGTCCCTTCTATATTTTGCATATTAAACCCTTGTGAGATATATAGTTTACACATATTTTACTCATTCCCTTCACTCTACTGATTGTGTCTTTTGTCATGCAGAAGTTTCTCATTTGTCTAGTTTTGCTTTTGTTGCCAATGCTTTGGAGATTTAATCCACAAAAAAAAAAAAAAAAAATCGCCAAGATGGCCAAACAGGAACAGCTCCAGGCTACAATTCCCAGCACGAGCGACACAGAAGACGAGTGATTTCTGCATTTCCCACTGAGGTACCGGGTTCATCTCACTGGGGCGTGTTGGCCAGTGGGTGCAGGACAGTGGGTGCAGCCCACTGAGCAAGAGCCAACGCAGGGTGAGGCATTGCCTCACCCAGGAAGTGCAAGGGGTGATGGAATTCCCTTTCCTAGCCAAAGGAAACCATGACACACAAAAACTGGAAAATTGGGTCACTCCCACCCTAATACTGCACTTTTTCAAAGGTCTTAGCAAATGGCACACCAGGAGATTATATACCATGCCTGGCTTGGAGGGTCCCACACCCACAGGGCCTCCCTCATTGCTAGCACAGCAGTCTGAGATCTAACTGCAAGGCGGAAGTGAGGCTGGGGTAGGGGTACCTGCCATTGCTGAAGCTTGAGTAGGTAAACAAAGTGGCTGGGAAGCTCGAACCGGGTGGATCCCACCACAGCTCAAGGAAGCCTGCCTGCCTCTGTAGACTCCACCTCTGGGGACATGACAGCTTTGAAGAGTGTAGTGGATCTCCCAGCATGGAGTTTGAGATCTGAGAATGAACAGACTGTCTCCTTAGGTGGGTCCCTGACCCCCGAGTGGCCTAACTGGGAGGCACCCCCAAGTAGGGGCAGATTGACACCTCACATGGCCGGGTACCCCTATGAGATGAAGCTTCCAGAGGAACAATCAGGCAGCAACATTTGCTCCTGAATGACTACTAGTTACATAACGAAATGAAGGCAGAAATAAATCAATGAGAACGAAGACGCAACATACCAGAATCTCTGGGACACATTTAAAGCAGTGTGTAGAGGGAAATTTATAGCACTAAATGCCCACAAGAGAAAGCAGGAAAGATCTAAAATTGACACCCTAACATCACAATGAAAAGAACTAGAGAAGCAAGAACAAACACATTCAAAAGCTAGCAGAAGGCAATAAATAACTAAGATCAGAGCAGAACTGAAGGAGATAGCGACACAAAAAAACCCTTCAAAAAAAATCAATGAATCAAGGAGCTGGTTTTTTGAAAAGATCAACAAAATTGATAGACCACTAGCAAGACTAATAAAGAAGAAAAGAGAGAAGAATCAAAAAGATACAATAAAAAATGATAAAGGGGATATCACCACTGACCCCACAAAAATACAAACTACCATCAGAGAATACTATAAACACCTTTACACAAATAAATTAGAAAACCTAGAAGAAATGGATAAATTCCTGGACACATATACTCTCCCAAGCCTAAACCAGGAAGAAATTGAATCCCTGAATAGATCAATAGCAGACTCTGAAATTGAGGCAATAATTAATAGCCTACCAACCAAAAAAAGTCCAGGACCAGATGGATTCACAGCCAAATTCTACCAGAGGTACAAGTAGGAGCTGGTACCGTTCCTTCTGAAACTATTCCAATCAATAGAAAAAGAGGGAATCCTCCCTAACTCGTTTTATGAGGCCAACATCATCCTGATACCAAAGCCTGGCAGAGACACAACAAAGAAAGAGAATTTTAGACCAATATCCCTGATGAACATCGATGCAAAAATCCTCAATAAAATACTGGCAAACCAAATCCAGCAGCACATCAAAAAGCTTATCCACCATCATCAAGTGGGCTTCATCCCTGGGATGCAAGGCTGGTTCAATACACACAAATCAATAAATGTAATCCAGCATATAAACAGAACCAAAGACAAAAACCACAAGATTATCTCAATAGATGCAGAAAAGGCCTTTGACAAAATTCAACAGCACTTCATGCCAAAAACTCTCAATAAATTCAGTATTGATGGAACATATCTCAAAATAATAAGACCTATTTATGACAAACCCACAGCCAATATCATACTCAATGGGCAAAAACTGGAGACATTCCCTTTGAAATCTGGTACATGACAAGGATGCCCTCTCTCACTACTCCTATTCAACATAGCATTGGAAGTTCTGGCCAGGCAATCAGGTAGGAGAAAGAAATAAAGGGTGTTCAATTAGGGAAAGAGGAAGTCAAATTGTCCCTGTTTGCAGATGACATGATAGTATATTTAGAAAACCCCATCGTCTCAGCCCAAAATCTCCTTAAGCTGATAAGCAACTTCAGCAAAGTCTCAGGATACAAAATTAATGTGCAAAAATCACAAGCATTCTTATACATCAATAACAGACAAACAGAGAGCAAAATCATGAGTGAACTCCCATTCACAATTGCTTCAAAGAGAATAAAATACCTAGGAATCCAACTTAGAAGGAATGTGAAGGACCTCTTCAAGGAGAACTACAAACTACTGCTAAATGAAATAAAAGAGGACACAAACAAACGGAAGAACATTCCATACTCATGGATAGGAAGAATCAATATTGTGAAAATTGCCATAGTGCCCAAGGTAATTTATAGATTCCATGCCATCCCCATTAAGCTACCAATGACTTTCTTTACAGAATTGAAAAAACTACTTTAAAGTTCATATGGAACCAAAAAAGAGCCCGCATTGCCAAGACAATCCTAAGCCAAAAGAATAAAGCTGGAGTCATCACGCTACCTGACTTCAAACTATACTACAAGGCTACAGTAACCAAAACAGCATTGTATTGGTAACAAAACAGAGATATAGACCAATGGAACAGAACAGAGCCCTCAGAAATAATACCACACATCTACAAGCATCTGATCTTTGACAAACCTGACAAAAATAAGAAATGGGGAAAGGATTCCCTATTTAATAAATGGTGCTGGGAAAACTGGCTAGTCATGTGTAGAAAGCTGAAACTGGATCCCTTCCTTACACCTTATACAAAAATTAATTCAAGATTGATTAGAGACTTAAATGTTAGACCTAAAACCATAAAAACCCTAGAAGAAAACCTAGGCAATACCATTCAGGACATAGGCATGGGCAAGGACTTCATGTCTAAAACACCAAAAGCAATGGCAACAAATGCCAAAATTGACAAATGGGATCTAACTAAACTAAAGAGCTCCTGCACAGAAAAATAAATTACCATCAGAGTGAACAGGCAACCTACAGAATGGGAGAAAATTTTTGCCATCTACTCATCTGACAAAGCGCTAATATCCAGAACCTACAAAGAACTCAAACAAATTTACAAGAAAAAACCAACCCCATCAAAAAGTGGGCAAAGAATATGAACAGACACTTCTCAAAAGAAGACATTTATGCAGACAACAGACACATGAAAAAATGCTTGTCATCACTGGCCATCAGAGAAATGCAAATCAAAACCACAATGAGATACCATCTCACACCAGTTAGAATGGCGATCATTAGAATGCTGGAGAGGATGTGGAGAAATAGGAACACTTTTACACTGTTGGTGGGACTGTAAACTAGTTCAACCATTGAGGAAGACAGTGTGGCAATTCCTCAAGGATCTAGAACTAGAAATACCATTTGACCCAGCCATCCCATTACTGGGTATATACCCAAAGGATTATAAGTCATGCTCCTTTAAAGACTCATGCACACATGTGTTTACTGCGGCACTATTCACAATAGCAAAGACTTGGAACCAACCCAAATGTCCATCAATGACAGAATGGATTAAGAAAATGTGGCACATATACACCATGGGATACTATGCAGCCATAAAAAAGGATGAGTTCATGTCCTTTGTAGGGACATGAATGCAGCTGGAAACCATCATTCTCAGTAAACTATTGCAAGAACAGAAAACCAAACACCACATGTTCTCACTCGTAGGTGGGAACTGAACAATGAGAACACTTGGACACAGGAAGGGGAACATCACACACTGGGGCCTATTGTGGAGTGGGGGAATGAGGGAGGTATAGCATTAGGAGATATATCTAATGTAAATGAAGAGTTAATGGGTTCAGCACACCAACATGGCACATGTATACATGTGTAACAAATCTGCACATTGTGCACATGTACCCTAGAACTTAAAGTATAATAAATAAATAAATAAATAAATAAATAAAAAATCATTGCCGAGACCAATATTAAACTTTTTTCAAAAGTTTTCTTCTAGTAGTTTTGCAGCTAAAAATCTTATATTTAAGTCTTAAATTCATTCTGAGTTGATTTTTGTGTATGCTATGAAATAAGAATTCAATTTCATTCTTTTAAGCTTCCCCAACACTCACTTTTATTTTAAACTGCCCATCACAGTTTATTTAAGAGATAATCCTTTCCCCATGTGTGTTATTGGTATTTTTGCCAAAGATCAGTGGACAACAAAAGCATGTGCTTCTTTTTGAGTTCTCTAGTCTGTTCTATTGCTCTGTATGTCTGTTCATGCTGGTATCACACTATTTTAAATACTATAGTTTTATATTATATATTGAAATCAGGTTATGTGGTGCCTCCAACTTTGCTCTTTTTTGCCAAAGATAGCTTTGGTGATTCTGTGTCTTTTCTGGTTCCATATGAATTTTAGGATTTTTTAAAAAGTTTATTTTGAAAAATACTATTGGAATTTTCATAGGGATTACATTGAATCTGTAAATTGCTGTGGGTAGTATACATTTTAACAATATTAATTCTTTTTATCTGTGAACTTAGGCTATCTTTCCATTTATTTGTGTCTTCTTCAATTTATTTCATTAATATTTTATAGTTTTCAGTGTATACATATTTTACCTTCTTGGGTACATTTATTCCTAAGTGAGTTTTTTTGGATGCTATTGTAAATGGATTTTTTTTTTTTTTTTTAGATAATTGCTACTGTATAGCAATTGGTTTTGGTGTGTTAATTTTGTACTCTGTAACTTTACTAAATAGGTTTATTAGTTCTAACAGTATTTGGTAGGTATCTAAGGTTTTCATGTGTAAGATCATGTCATCCATATGCAAAAACTACTTTACTTCTTCCTTTTTGATGTGGATGCCCTTTATATTTTTCTCTTACCTCACTCTAGTTAGGACTTCCAGTTCTATTTAAATTAAAAGTGGTGAGAGTATGTATCTTTCTCCTGTTCCCAGATCTTTCAGAAACCATTTTCAGCTTTTCACCAATGAGTATGATGTTAACTGTGGGCTTGTCCAGTATGGCCTTTATTGTGTTGAGGTAGATTCCTTCTATATGCAATTTGTTGAGAATTTTGTTTTTAATCATGAAAGGATGTCAAATGCTTTTTCTGCAGCTATTGAGATAATCATATGTATTTTATCCTACATTCTGTTAATGAGATGTACCATATTTATTGATTTGCATATTTTGAAGCATCCTTAGATCTCGGGAATAAATTCCTCTTGACAATGGTGTATAATCCTTTTAATAAGCTGTTGAATTCAATTTGCTAGTATTTTGTTGAATGTTTTTGTATCTATGATTTTTGTACCTATGATTTTCTTTTCTTTTAGTATCTCTGTCTGACTTTGGTATCAGGATAATGCTTGCCTCATAAAATAAGCTTGGATATACTTCCTACTCTTTAAGTTTTTGAAAGAATTTAATATGAAATGGAATTAATTCTTTAAATGTTTGATAGGGTTTACTAGTGAAGGCATCAGGTCTTGGGCTTTTTGGGGGAAAAAAAGAAAAATTATTAATGACTCAATCTTCTTACTCATTATTGGTCTGTTCAGATTTTATGTTTCTTCATAATTCAGACTTGGTAGATTGTTTCTGAGAGTTTATCTATTTTTCTAGTTTTTCAAATCTATTGAACTATTGTTTTTCATGGGAGTCTCTCATGATCCCTTGTATTTCTATGACATCAGTTGTTATGTCTTCTCTTTCATTTATAATTTAATTTATTTGAATATTTTCCCATTTTTATCAGTCTAGCTAAAGGGTTGTCAATTTTGTTGGTCTTTTCAAAAATTTAAATCTTTTGTTTTAATTTTATGGGTCTTTTATTTTTGTCTCTATTATATTTATTTTGACTCTCATTTTTATTATTGCTTTCCTTCTACTAAACTTGGGCCTATTTTCTTCTTTTTATTCTTGTTCCTTTGGGTATAAAGATAGGTTGCTTATTTGAGTTTCCTTTTTTTCTTAATGTAGGCATTTTTGAAAACTTTCCTCCAGAACTCTTGTATCCCATAAGTTTGAGTATGTAGTGTTTCCATTTTCATTTGTCTCAACATAATTTTAAAAATTTTTCTTTGATTTCTGTTTTGATCCATTGGTTTTTCAGATGTGGGTTGTTTATTTTCTACATATTTGTCAATTTTCCAATTTTCCTCCTGTCACTGATTTCTAGTTTTATACCATTGTGGTCAGAAAAGATATTTGTTATAATTTTAATCTTTTAAAACTTGCTGAGACGTGTTTTGCAGCCTAACATGTGATTTATCCTGCAGAATGTTCCATGTGAGCTTGAAAAAAAATGCATATTCTGCTGCTCTTGGATGGAATGTTCTGTATATACCTGTTGGGTCTATTTGACCTATAGTGTTTCTCATGTCTGCTGTTTTTTGTCTGGATAACCTACACATTGTAAAAAGTGGAGTACTATATTCCACTACTATTATTATATTGCTGTTTATTTCTCCCTTTAGTTCTACTAACATTTACATTTGCTATATATATTATAGTTACTATAGATATGTATTATATATGTATATATAAAGGACTTTGATGTTGGGTACATATATATCTTAAATTGTTATACTTTCTTGATGATTTAACCCTGAAATAATGATATTTTTTGACTTTTTGGATAGTTTTGTCTGCTGTAAGTATATCCACTCATGCTCTCTTTTGGTTACCATTTGCATGAAATAGCTTTTATAACTCCTTCATTTTCAGCCTTAAAGCTAAGTTTATCCTTAAAGCTAAAGTGATTCATAGGGAACATATTGTTGGATCCTGGTTTTTATCTATCCAGCCACTTCTTGTTTTTTACTGGAGAATTTAGTACATTTATATTTAAAGCACTTATTGATAGGTGAGAATTTATGGCTTTCATTCTATTAATTATTTTCTTTTTTCTTTTCTTTCTTTTTCTTTCTTTTTTTTTTTTTTTTTTTTTTTTGAGAGAGCCTCACTCTGTTGCCCAGACCAGAGTGCAGTGGCTCAATCTTGGCTCACTGCAACCTCTGCCTCCTGGGTTCAAGTTATTCTCCTGCCTCAGCCTCCCAAGTAGCTGGGATTGATTACAGGCACATACTGCCAAGCCAGGCTAATTTCTGTATTTTTAGTAGAGAGGGGGTTTTGCCATGTTGGCCAGCCTGGTCTCAAATTCCTGACCTCAGGTCATGTACCCTCCTTGGTCTCCCAAGTGCTGTGATTACAGGTGTGAGCCACCACACCCATTTGTTGGTTGTTTTCTTACTGTTTTTTAGTTCCTTTTTTCTTTCGTCCCCTCTTGCTGTCTTCCTTTGTAATTTGGTAATTTTTTTTGTAGAGGTAGAATTTAGTTTCTTTCTCTTTATCATTTGTGCACCTACTACAGGATTTTTCTTTGTAGTTGCCAGGAGGCTAACATAAAATAACTTACATTCATAACATTCTATTTTAAAATGATAACCTTTGAATAAAATCTCTATGATTTAATTTCTTCTCCTCTCATATTTTGTTTTCGATGTCACAGTTTATATATTTATATAATGTGTATCCATTAACAAACTACTATAATTATTTTTAACACCTTTATATTAGTCTTTTAGGTTTTATACTAGAGTTAAAACTTATTTGCAAATCTTCATTACAGTATTAGAATATTCTAATTTTGACAATGTACTTACTTTGGCTAGTGAGTTTTATATTTACATATGTCTTCGTATTCCTAATTTGTGGGGTTTTTTTGTTTGTTTCAGCTTGAAGAACTCCCTTGATTATTTCTTGCAATGCAGGTATAGTGTTGATGAACTCCCTCAGTTTTTGTTTGTTTGGGAATGTCTTTATCTCCCCTCCATTTTTGAAGGGAAGTTTCTCTGCATAGTATTCTTGGTTGTTAGATTTTTTTCTTTTAGAACTATAAATATATTATTCCACTCTCCCATGGCCTGCAAAATTTCTTCTTAGAAATCCACTGATAATATATTAGAAGTTCCTCTGTAAGTGATAAGTCATTTTTACCTTGCTGCTTTCTAAATTTTCTCTACATCTTTGACTTTTGAGAATTTGATTATAATATGTCTTTGGAAAGATGTCTTTGGTACTCTTTGTGATTCATCATTCTAGATGTTCATTTTCCTCTCCAGATTTAGGAAGTTTAGTAATTATGTTTATAAATAAGTTTTTTTCCCCCTTTCTCTTTCTCTTCTCTTCTTAGGATTCTCATAATGTGTATATTGGTTTACTTGATGATCTCCCAAAGTCCTGTAAACAACTTTTTACCCTTTTATTCTTTTTCCTTTCTGTTCCTTTGATTGGATAATTTCATATGACCCATCTGTCTTTAAGCTCACTGATTCTTTCTTTTGCTTGATTGAATCTGCTGTTAAAGTTCTCTATGCAGATGTTTAGTTTAGTCATTGTGTTCTTTGTGCCATAATTCCTGTTTGATTATTTCTTTAATGATATCTAACCTGTTTGTTCAACTTCTAATTTTGTTCATTTATTGTTTTCCTGATTTCATTTAATTGTTTATCTTTGTTCTCTTGAAGCTCAACTGCACTACTTATGATGATCATTTTGAGTACTTTTTAGGCAGTTCATAGATCTCCATTTGTTTTTTTTTTTTGTTTTGTTTTTTGTTTTTTTTTTTTTTTTTTTGAGGCGGAGTCTCGCTCTGTCGCCCGGACTGGAGTGCAGTGGCCGGATCTCAGCTCACTGCAAGCTCCGTCTCTCAGGTTTACGCCATTCTCCTGCCTCAGCCTCCTGAGTAGCTGGGACTACAGGCGCCCGCCACCTCGCCCGGCTAGTTTTTTTGTATTTTTAGTAGAGACGGGGTTTCACCTTGTTAGCCAGGATGGTCTCGATCTCCTGACCTCGTGATCCGCCCGTCTCGGCCTCCCAAAGTGCTGGGATTACAGGCTTGAGCCACCGCGCCCGGCCAGATCTCCATTTGTTTAGAGTTGGTTATTGGTGTATTATTTTGTTCCTTAGGAGGTTTCATGTTTTCCTGACTGTGATTCTTTTCATCTTGCGTTAGTCTCTGTGTATTCAAAGATGTAGGTACCTCTTCAACTCTTTGCACACTGGCTTTGACTGGGAAAGGCCTTCACCCATCAGCCTGTTTAAAAATTTTGGGAGGCCAGCTAATGGGGTCCGTGAGGTGAGATTGCTGCCAGAAAGTGTTTGGGCTGGATGACCTGGTGTCTAGGTCAGAAGTTGGGTGGACATGGTACCTGGGACTACAGAACCTTCCTCAGTGCCTGGGTGTGCAATTATGGGCCTGGAAACTGGATCCACTAGTGAAGGCCTAGGTACTGGGATTGTAGGAACAGACCTATTTCCTAGGTCTGCAGAAGCAAACTGAGACTGTTGTGCTGCCAGGAACAGTCTGACACTGGAGTGGACATGCAGCCTGAGGCTATGGATGCTGGTCTAACTTTTTTCAGTGTCAAGTTTTTTTTTATTATTTTTCCAAGATTGGTCTATACAAGTATTTGTTTGATAAAAATTAGTATTTTAATGAGTTATCAATCCATTGTTTTCAGAAATGAAGTAAATAGTAAATAGCACATTGTGTTTTAAAAACATCTTTAAAAATTATATGCCCAGCTAAAACAAACTTTTATATCAAATTGTCTATCTCATTATCCTACCATAAACCATATTTTTTTAAGGAGATGAATTTCAATAACATAAAATTAATCATTTAACAATGTATATCTCAGTGGCATTTAGTACATTCATAATGTGATGCAACAACTACTTTCATCTAGTTCAAAAATGTTTTCATCATCCCAAAATAAAACCTTATATCTATTAAGCAGTCACTCCCAACTTCTCCCTAACTCCCTAACCTCAGGCTATAGAAACAACTAATCCGCAGTATACATATATATATGCACACATACACATATGCACACGTATTATATATGTGTGCAAAACCACTATTCTATAACAAAAGATATAGATGTACATATATAGTTATCTATATGTAGATACATATATAGGTATCTATATGTAAATACTTATATATATGTACATCTATATCTTTTGTTACTTGTGGTTTTGGTATAATATCTAACAATCCATGGCCTAATCCACAACCGTGAAGATTAACCCCTATATTTTCATGTAAGAATTATATAGTTTTTGCTTTAATATTTAGATAATTAACTCATTTTGAGTTAAGTTTGTATAGAGTGTAAAAAAAGGGTTCAACTTCATTGTTTTGGTTGTGTATATCCAGTGGTCCCAGCAACTTATGCAGAAGAGAATATTCTTTCCCCACTGAATGGTCTTGACACCCTTCTTGGAAACCAATTGACCATAGATGTATATGTTAATTTTTTGGAACCTCAATTCTATTCCATTGATCTATATGTCTATACTTACCATGTACTTTTGATTACAGCGGTTTTGTATTAAGTTTTGAAATTGAGAAATATTAAATCCTTTAATTGTACTCATTTTCAAGATCGTTTTGGCCATTTGGAACCACTTGCAATTCCATATGAATTTGAGGGTGTTTCACCTTCTGGACACACTGTGGTGGGGGCTCTGTCTACACGTCTCTGGGCACCCCTGCCCCTGCAGCAGTTCTATGCCTGGGTCATGTGATTGTGTCTCCCTTGAGCTGGAATCACATGCCATGTCCCTGCCAGTATGAGTCAGAAAGATAGCTATGTCTCCATGATTTTGTTGGATAGTGCCTTAACTGGGGGTCTCTGCAATGGCTCCATGCTGACTGGGCTTTATCACTCTGGGTTTGTAATAAGAAGAATAGCCCTTCTGATTTCTGAAATACCTTCAGAGGCATTTTTCCTATTGTCATAGAAAGCAAATTCTGGCTTCCATTTAGATGGCTAACTAATCTCCTTATGAGGTGGTCATTTGATCACACTCTTGGTCTTTTCTACTGAACAACTTTCTTATTCTTTACAATATGAATAGGCTAAGAATTTTGTACATCTTCAAGCTCTGCTTCCTTTTGATTAGCAGTTCCATTTTTAAGTGATTTCTCTCTTCTCACATCTTACTATGAGCAATCAAGAGAAACCAGACAACATCTTAACACTTAGCTTAGTTATTTCCTCAGCCAAATATCCAATTTAATCACTCACAAGTTCTACTTTACACAGAACACCAGGGAATAATCTCAATTAAGCCAAGTTGTTTGCCACTTTGAAACAAATATGACCTTTCCTCCATTGTTCAATAACATGTTTCTCATTTGTCTCTGAGACATCATCATAATTGCCTTTATCATCCATGTTTTAACCTAAGTTTTGCTTCAAGTTATTTCACCAAGATGCATGAAAGCACATGTCCACACTAATGCTTGTGATGATTGCAATATTCATATTGACCCCCCAAAATTCAAGAGGTTCATCAACAAGATCTGAGTACTACTCAGTAATGAAAAAATAGCAATATATTAATACATGAAGCAATATGGATGGATCTCAAAAATATAACCCTTGTACCTTAAATAAGGAAGAATTACATGCCCTGAACAGACCAATAACACACAGTAAGACTGAAATGGTAGTAAAAAAGTTACTAACAAATAAAAGTCCAGGACCAGACAAATTCACAGCAGAATTCTACCAGACATTCAAGGAAGAATTGGTACCAATACTTTTGATGCTATTACACAAGATAAAGAAAGAAGGAACCCTACCTAATTCATTTTATGAAGCCAACATCACCATAATAACAAAACCAGGAGAGGACATAAGCGAAAAAGAAAATGACAGACCAACATCCTTGATGAAAATTGATGCTAAAATCCTTAACAAAATATTAGCTAACTGAATCCAACAACATATCAAAAAGATAATCTGCCATGATCAAGTGGGTTTCATACCAGAGATGCAGGGATGGTTTAACATACACAAGTCAATAAATGTGATACACCACAGAGACAGAATTAAAAACAAAAATCACATGATCATCTCAATAGGTGCATAAAAAGCATTTGACAAAATTCAGCATCATCTTATGAGTAAAACTCTCAGCAAAATCTGCATACAAGGAACATACCTTAATATAATAAAAATCATCTATGACAAACCCACAGCCAACATAATACCGAACGGGGAAAAGTTAAAAACATTCCCTCTGAGAACTGGAACAAGACAAGGATGCCCACTCTCACCACTCCTCTTCCACATAGTACTGGAAGTCCTTTCCAGAGCAGTCAGAGAAGAGAAAGAAATAAAGGACATCCAAATCGGTAAAGAGGAAATCAAACCATTACTGTTTGCTGACAATGTGATTATTTATCTTGAAAACACTAAGTACTCCTCCAGAAGGCTCCTTGAACTGGTTAAAGAATTCAGCAAAGTTTTTGGATACAAGATTAATGTACACAAATCAGTAGCTCTTCTATACACCAACAGCGACCAGGCAGAGAATCAAATCAAGAACTCAACCACTTTTACAATAGCTGCAAGAAAAAAAAAAATGCTTAGGAACATACTTAACCAAGGAGTCGAAAGACTTCTTTAAGAAAAACTACAAAACACTGCTGAAAGCAATCATAGACCACATAAACAAATGGAAACACATCCCATGCTCATGGATTGGTAGATAGATTCAATATTGTGAAAATGACCACACTGTCAAAAGCAATCTACAAATTCAATGCAATCCCCATCAAAATACCACCATCATTCTTCATGGAATTAGAAAAAAAACAATTTTAAAATTCATATGAAACCAAAAAAGAGCCTGCATAGACAAAGCAAGACTAAGGAAAAAGAACACATCTTGAGACATCACACTACCTGATTTCAAACTATACTATAAGGTCATTGTCACCAAAACATTGTGGTACTGGTATAAAAATTGGCACATAGGCCAATGGACTAGAATACAGAACCCAGAAATAAACCCAAATACTCACAGCCAATTGATCTTCAACAAAGGAAGCCAAAATATAAAGTGAGGAAAGGACACTCTTCAGCAAATGGTACTGGGATAATTGGCTAGTCACATGTAGGAGGATGAAACTGGATTCTCATCTCTCACCTTATACAAAAATCAACTCAAGATGGATTAAGGACTTAAACCTGAGACCTGAAACTATAAAAATTCTAGAAGATAACATTGGAAAAACCCTTTTGCAATGGCTTAGGCAGAGATTTCATGACCAGGAACCCAAAAGCAAATGCAATAAAAACAAGGATAAATAGCTGGGATCTAATTAAACTAAAAAGCTTCTGCATGGCAAAAGGGACAGTCAGCAGAGTAAACAGACAACCCACTGAGGGGGAGAAAATCATCACAAACTATACCTCTGACAAAGGACTAATATCCAGAATCTACAACAATCTCAAACAAATCAGTAAGGAAAAAACAAACAATCCCATCAAAAAGTGGGTTAAGGACACAAATAGACATTTCTCAAAGGAAGATATACAAATGGCCAACAAACATATGAAAAAATGCTCAACATCACCAATCATCAGGGAAATGCAAATCAAAACCACAATGTAATACCACTTTACTCCTGCAAGAATGGCCATAATAAAAAAAAAGCATAAAAACAGTAGATGTTGGCATGGATGCAGTGAACAGGGAACAATTCTACAGTGCGAGTAGGAATGTAAACTAGTTCAGCCACTATGGAAAACAGTGTGGAATTCCTTAAAGAACTAAAAATAGAACTACCATTTGATCCAGCTATCCCACTACTGGGGATATATATATGATAGAATACTATGCAGCCATAAAAAGGAATGAATTAACAGCATTTGCAGTGACCTGGATGAGAATGGAGACTATTGTTCTAAGTGATGCAACTGAGGAATGGAAAACCAAACATCGTATGTTCTCACTGATATGTGGGAGCTAAGCTATGAGGATGCAAAGGCATAAGAATATTACAGTAGATTTTGGTGACATGGGGGGAAGACAGGGAGAGGAGCAAGGGATAAAATACTACAAATATGGTGCAGTGTATACTGCTTGTGTGATGGGTCAACCGAAATCTCACAAATCACCACTAAAGAGCTTACTTATGTAACCAAATTCCACCTGTACCCCACAACTTATGGAAAAATAGAAAATTTTTAAAAATTGCAAATTTGAAGAAGTCAAACTAAGAATACTATTGTAGTAGTCTGTTTTTGGTTGCTGTAAGAGAATACTACAGACTGGGTAATTCATAATAAACAGAAATTTATTAGCTTACAATTCTGGAGACCAGAAAGTTCAGCATCATGATGCCAGCCTTTTATGAGAGCTTTCTTGCTGAGTCATAACATGGCAAAAGGTGGAAGGACAAAGAGAAAGTGAAAGAGGGGGCTGAGCCTGCCCTTTTATAATGGCATAAGTTTACTCAAAGGATGGAGCCCTCATAGCCTAATCACCTCTTAAAGGTCCCACTTCTTAAAACTATTATAATGGTAATTAAATTTCAACATAAGTTTTGATGGGGACATACATTCAAACCAGACTATTTAACCACAAGTTGCCACAAACTTCTATCCTTCTTACATACAAAATACCCTAATTCCATCTCCATAAACCTGAAAGTTTTAACTCATTCCAGTATTAACTCAAAAGTTCAGGTTCTGATATGGTTTGGCTGTGTCCTCTCTCAAATCTTATCTTGAATTGTAGTTCCCATAATTCCTACATTTTGCCCTCTGCCATGATTGTGAGGCCTCCCAGCCACGTGAAACTGTGAGCGAATTAAACCTCTTTTTCTTTATAAATTACCCAGTCCTAGGTAGGTCTTTATCAGCAGCATGAAAAACGAGTAATACAGTAAGTTGGTAATGGTAGAGTGGAGTGCTGTTGTAAAGACACCCAAAAATGTGGAAGTGACTTTGGAACTGGGTAATAGGCAGAGGTTGGAATAGTTTGGAGGGCTCAGAAGAAGATAGAAAAATGTGGGAAAGTTTGGAAGTATCTAGAGATCTTTTGAATGGTTTTGACCAAAATGTTGAGAGTGATAGGAACAATAAAGTTCAGTCTGAGGTGGTCTCAGACACAGATGATGAACTGGTTGGAAACTGGAGATTTGTGGCATTTTGCCTCTGCCCTAGAGATCTGTGGAACTTTGAACTTCAGAGAGATGGTTTAGGGTATCTGATGGAAGAAACTTCTAAGCAGCAAAATGTTCAAGAGGAAGCAGAGCATAAAACCTTGGAAAATTTGCAGCCTGACAATGCAAGAGAAAAGAAAACCCCATTTTCTGGGGAGAAATTCAAACCTGCTGCAGAAATTTACATAAGTAACAAGGATCCAGATATTAATCACCAAGACAATGGGGAAAATGTCTCCAGGGCATGTCAGAGATCGTCTCAGCAGCCCCTTCCATCACAAGCCCAGAGGCCTAGAAGGAAAAATATGGTTTTGTGGGCCGGGCCCAGGCCCCTCCTTCTTATGCAGCTTAGGGGCTTGGTGGCTTATATCCCAGCTGCTCCAGCCATGGCTAAAAGGGGCCAAGGTACAGCTCAGGCCATGGCTCCAGAGGGTGCAAGCCCCGAACCCTGGCAGCTTCCACATGGTGTTGGACCTGCAGGTGCACGTAGAAGTGAGGTTTAGGAGCCTCAATTCTTCTGCCTAGACATCCAGGTGTTTCCAAACCGGAGATTGAATCATGAGAGGGGTTCCCCCATACTATTCTCATGGTAGTGAGTAAGTCTCACAAGACCTGGTGGTTTTATAAGGGTTTTTCCCTCTTGCTTGGCTCTCATTGTCCCTTGCCTGCTTCCATGTAAGACATGCCTTTCCCCTTTCTGCCATGATTGTGAGGCCTCCCCAGCCACATGGAACTGTGAGTCTATTAAATCTCTTTTCCTTTATAAATTACCCAGTCTCAGGTATGTCTTTATCAGCAGCATGAAAATGGACTAATACAAGTTCAAAGTCTCAATTAAATGAGATATGAATGAAACTCAAGATAGAATTCACTCTGAGGAAAGTTACCCTCCAACTGTGTGTCTGTGAAATCAAACAAGTTATTCACTTCCAAAATACAATGATGGGAGAGGCTTAGGATAGACTTTCTCATTCCAAAAGAAAGAAACCGGCAAGAAAAAAGGGTAACTGGTCCCAAATAAGTAGAAAGCCCAACATAATGATGAACGTCAAACCTTAAGGCTCCAGAGTAAATCTTTGATGATTCCGGGTCTTGCCTCCTGGACACACTGGGGTAGAAGTTGGGACCCCAAGGCCTCAGGCAGCCACACCTCTGTGGCTTGCTGGCTTGGTCCACATAGTAGCTCTTATGTCTGGAGTTTCATGCCTGAAACTCTTCCAGTCTGGTGTGGCACACTGGTGGTTCTACAGTTCTGAGGTCTCTGGGGCAGTCCCACCCAACAACCCTATTAGGCATTGCCCTAGTGGAGATTCCCTGGTGATCCCAACCCCACAGTTCTGCTGGGCATTACCCTAGTGGAAGCTGTTTGCACTGACCCTCCCACCTTCATGGCCTCACTAGGCATTGCCCTAGTGAGAATGCTTTGTGGCAGCTCTGTAGTTGCAGCATATCTCTACAATATCCTTTGAAATATGAGTAGAGGCAGCCATGTCTCCACAGCTTATGCACTTATTGTGCTTGCAGAATTAGCATCATCTTGCATCTTTTGGAGAAGCAGCTAGAGCCACACTTGGGCCACTTTGAGCCACAACTGGAGCAGCCAAGGAGTTCTGTGCTGGAATGTGGGGAACAAACTTGAGGTGTGCATGGGAACAAGTATTGTGGTCATGCAGGTGCCCTGGTTTTCTCTCTCTCTCTCTCTCTCTCTCTCTCTCTCTCTCTCCTCTCTCTCTCTCTCCCCCCACCCCACCCCTTTCTCTGCCCCTCTCCCCCTACCCCCTCAACTTTTCTGCCTTCAAGGACATAGCATTCTGGGCCTCTGCTGGGAAGCATAACCTCTAAGATCTCTGAAATACCTTCAATGTTACTCAGCCATTGTCTTTTTAAATTGAATTGGAAAAGCTAATTCTCCCATTGTCTTCATGGATAGCACCTGGCTTCCCTCAGTCCATACTGATCTCCTTATCAAATATTCACTTGGCCTAACCCTTGATTTTCTCTCCTCAACACATGCTTTTTCATGCTTTTCATGGCTAGCAGGGTGTAGTAGTCCATTTTCACACTGCTATAAAGAAATACCAGAGACTGGGTAATTTATACAGAAAAGTAGTTTAATGGACTCATAGTTTCACATGGTTGGGGAGGCCTCAAGAAACTCACAACCATGGAGGAAGGCTTAGGGGAAGCAAGATATGTTTTACATAGCAGCAGGAGAGAAGGCAGTGTTGGGGGATGGGAAGTGCCACACTTTTAAACCATCAGATCTGGTGAGAACTCACTCACTTTCACAAGAACAGCACAGGGGAAATCCACCCCCATGATCCAATAACCTCCCACCAGATCCCTCCCCTGACATGTGGGGATTAGAATTTGACATGAGATTTAGGTGAGGACACAGAGCCAAACCAAATCACTGGGGATTTTCCAAATCCTTACATTCTGCTTCCCTTTTAATTATAAATTCCATCTTTAAATTATTTTTCTCTGTTCTACATTTTAATATATGCAGTGAAGAGAAGCCACTCAGCACTCTAAATGAGCTTCTGCTTAAAGATTTCTTCCACCAGATATCCTAGTTCATCACTCTTAAAATCTGCCTTCGATCAGGCCCCCAGGCATGGACCCAATTCAGCTGTGTTTCTTGTCACTTTACAACAAGGATGATCTTTCCCTCAGTTTACAAAAAGATATTCATCATTCCATTTGAGACCTCATCAGAATGGTCTTTACTGTTTGTATTTCCACCAATGTTCTGATCACAATCACTTAAGTAATTTCTAAGAAGTTTCAGATTTTTGCTACAGTTCTCTTCTGAGCTCTCAGCGGAATTGCTCAGAATGTTGTGCTCATGACAATGCAGGCTTTCTTTAGCACTCTCTTCAAAACTGTCCTAGCCTCTACTCATTATCGTGTTCCAAAGCCACTTCTACATTTTTGGTATTTGTTATAGCAACACTTCCACTCCAAGTACCAATTTCTGTCTTAGTTCGTTTTTTGTTTTTTGTTTTTTTGTTCTGCAATAACAGAATGCTACAGACTGGGTAACTTATAATGAACAAACATTTATTGGCTTACAGTTCTAGAGGCTGAGAAGTCCAATTGAAGTGCTAAAATCTGACGAGGCCTTCTTGCTGCATCTTCACATAGTGGAAGGTGACAGGGAACATTCACTTCCAATAGAACAAAACTATTTCTGGGAACACTTTTAATAATGGTATTTATGCATTCATGAGGGCTCCATCCTCATAACTGAATTACCTTTTAAAGATCCCACTTGTCAAGACTATCACTTTGGGAATTAGATTACAACCTAAGAATTCCAGAGGGTACACAAATATTCAAGCCATAGGAACTAATACTATATAATTCCACTTATGTGGGATTCTAGAAAAGGTAAAACTATAGTGACAGAAAGCAGATCAGTGATGTCCTGAACCTGGCAGTCAGGGGAGAAAATAGACTAAAAAGGTCTTAATGAAACTCTTCAATGAAACCACTTTGTATCTTTTAAATTTTTGTATATATGTTTTTGTTGTTGAGATGAGGTCTTACTATGCTGCCCAAGCTGGTCTCAAACTTGGTCTCCTTTGATCTTCCTGCCTCAGCCTCCCAAAGTGCTGAAAATCCAGACATGAGCCACTGCACCCAGCCTGGAACTGTTTTGTATTTTGATTGTAGTGGTGGTTATGTGACTGCAAAGCAACTTTCAAAATTCATCAAAATATACACTTAATATAGATAAGTTTTATGTGTAACTTATACCTCAACAAATTTGCAAATGAACTAATCTCAATAATTAAATGAAATTATATAAAAGCATATTTTAATAAAGAACTTTATGATATCTTTAATAATTTTTTATTGTCAGACTTTAAAATGATTTTTTTTTTTTTTTTTTTTTGAGACGGAGTCTCGCTCTGTCACCCAAGCTGGAGTGCACTGGCCAGATCTCAGCTCACTGCAAGCTCCGCCTCTCGGGTTCACGCCATTCTCCTGCCTCAGCCTTAAATTTTATTCAAAATTAATTTTAGTTTTTAAATTATATATATTTTAATTTTTAATATTTATTTTTGTGGGTACCTACCAGGTATATACATTTATGGGGTGATCTAACCAAAATATTTTCTGCAGGCATGCAATTTTTGATGCAGGCATGCAGTGCAAAATAACCACATCAGGGAAAATGGGCTATCTATCCCCTCAAGTATTAATCCTTTGTGTTACAAAAATTGAATTATACTCTTTTAGTTATTTTTAAATGTACAATTACATTATTTTGTCTGTAGTCACACTGTTGTGCTATCCAGTAGTAGGTCTTATTCATTCTTTCCAACCTTTTTTGGTACCATTAACCATCCCACCTCCCCACTACCACCCTGCCAAGCCTTTACTAAGCATTTTTTTTAACTCTCTCTCCATGAGTTCAGTTGTTTTAAATTTTAGCTCCAACAAATAAGTGAGAATACTTGATGCTTGTTATTTTGTCTGTCTTATTTCACTTAACATAATGACCTTCAGTTGCATTCATGTTGTTGTGAATGACTGAATCTCATTCTCATTTATGACTGAATAGTACTCCATTGTGTATACATACCACATTTTCTTCATCCATTTATTTGTTGATAAACACTAAGGTTACTTCCAAATATTGACTATTGTGAACAGTGTTGCAATAAACATGGGAGTGCAGATACCTCTTCAATATGCTGATTTCCTTTCTTTTGGGCATATACTCCATAGTAAGAATGCTGGATCATATGGTAGTTCTATGTTTAGTTTTTGAAGAAACTTCAACCTGTTCTCCACACTGGTTGTACTAATTCACATTCCCACCAAGAGTGTATGAGAGTTCCCTTTTGTCCACATTCTTGCCAGCATTTGTTATTGCCTGTCTTTTGGATAAAAGCCATTTTAACTAGGTGAGACGGTATATCGTTGTAGTTTTGATTTGCATTTCTCTGATGATCAGTGGTGTTGAGCATCCAGTTGCTTGCTGGTTTGCCATTTGTATATCTTCTATTGAGAAATGTCTATTCAAATATTTTGTCTATTTTTGATCAGATTATTTAATATTTTCCTATAGAGGTGTTAGAGCTCCTTATACATTCTGGTTACTAATTCCTTGTCAGATGGGTAGTTTGCAAATATTTTCTCCAATTCTGTGGGTGATCTCATCACTTCGTTGATTGTTTTCTTTACTGTTCAGCAGCTTTTCAACTTGATGTGATCCCATGCATCCATTTTTGCTTTGGTTGCCTGTGCTTGTGTGATAATACCCAGGAAATCTTTGCCCACTCCAATGTCCTGGAAAGTTTTCCCAATGTTTTCTTATGGTTGTTTCACAGTTTGAGGTTTTAGATTTTAGTCTGTAGTCCATTTTGATTTGATTTCTTTTTTTGTATATGGCAAGAGATAGCAGTCTAGTTTCATTCTTCTGCACATGGATATTCAGTTTTCTCAGCGTCATTTGTTGAAGAGACTGTGCTTTCCCAGTGTATGTTCTTTGCACATTGGCCAAAAAGAAGTTCAGTGTAGATGTTTGGATTTATTTCTGGGTTCTCTATTCTGTTCTGCTGGTCTGTGTGTCTATTTTTTATGCCAGTACCATGCTGTTTTTGTTCCCACAGTTTTGGAGTATAATTTGAAGTCAGGTAATGTGATTCCTCCAGTTTTTTTTTTTTTTCTTTTTGCTCTTGATAGCTTTGAATATTCTGGGTCCTTTGTGGTTCCACATAAATTGAAGAATTGTTATTTCTATTTCTACAAAGAATGCCACTGGTGTTTTGATAGCGATTGCAATGAATCTGTAGATTGCTTTGAGTAGTATGGAAATTTTAACAGTATTGCTTCTTCAATCCATAAACATGAATTTTTAAAATAATTTTTGTATCCAATTTATTTTATCAGTGTTTTGTAGTTTTCATTGTAGAGATCTTTCACTGCTTTGATTAAGTTCCTTCCTAGGTGTTTTATTTTATTTGTGGCTATTGTGAATGGAATTACACTTTTATTTCTTTTTCAGATTGTTCACTGTTGACATATATAAATGCTATCAATTTTTGTATGTTGATTTTGTATCCTGCAACTTTACTGAATTTGTTTATCAGTTCTAATAGTTATTTGATGAATTCTTTAGGTTTTTCCAAATATAAGAGCATAACATCTAGAAACAAAGATAGTTTGACTTCTTTCTTTTCAATTTGAATACCCTTTATTTCTTTCTCTTGACTGATTGCTCTAGCTAGGACTTCTAGTACTATGTTGGATAACAGTGGTGAAAGTTGGCAATCTTGTTGTGTTTCAGATCTTGGAGGAAAGGCCTTTATTTTTTCCCCCATTCAGTAGGACACTAGCTGTGTATCCATTGTATATGGCTTTTATTATGTTGAGGTATGTTTCTTTATACCCAGATTTTTTATGTGTTTTTTTTTTTTTATCATGAAAGGCTATTGAATTTTATCAAAGTTCTTTTTCAGCATCGATTGAAATGAACATAATAGTTTTTCTCCTCCATTCTGTTTATATGAGGTATCACATTGATTTATTTGCATATGTTTAACTATCCTTGCATCTCTGGCATAAATTCCACTTGGTCATCATGAATAATCTCTTTAATGTATTGATAAATTCAGTTTGCTATTATCTTGTTGAGGATTTTTGCATCAATATTCATCAGTTCTATTGGCCTGTAGAGTTCTTTTTTGATGTGTCTTTGTCTTGTTTTAGTATCAGAGTAATATCGACCTTGTCAAATTAGTTTGGAAGTATTCTCTCCTCTATTTTTTGCAATAGTTTGAGTAGTATTGATATAAGTTCTTTAAAGGTTTGGTAGAATTCAGCAGTTAAGCCATTGGGTGCCAGGCTTTTCTTTGCTCAGAGACTTTTTATTATGACTTTGATCTCATCACTTGTTATTGTCTGTTCAAGTTTTGGATTTCTTCATGGTTCAATCTTGGTAGGTTGTATGTGTCTAGGAATTTGCCCATTTCCTGTAGATTTTCCAGTTTACTGGCATATAGTTGTTTATAATAGCCACTAATGATCCCTTCAATTCCTGCAGTGTTAGTTGTAATGTCTCCTGTTACATTTCTATTTTTTTTATTTTGGTCTTCTCCCCTTTTATTCTTCATTAGTCTGACTAAACGTTTGTCAGTTTTTTATACCTTTTCCAAAACCAACTTTTTAATTGATCTTTTGTATTTTTTTATTTTGAATTCATTTTTTCTGCTCTGATATTTATTATTTCTTTTCTTCTACTAATTTTAGGTTCAGTTTTCTCTTGTATTTCTAGTTCTTTAAGACGCATTTTTTTTTTTTGGTAGTTTTTCTTCTTTTTTGATGTAGACACTGATAGCTAAACATTTCCTTTTCAGTACTACTTCTGCTGTATCCCTTAGGTTTAGGTATGTGCTATTTCCATTATTATTTGCTTGAAGATTTTTAAATTTTCTTCCTAATTTTTTCATTGACCCACTGGTCATTCAGGAGCATATTCTGTAATTTCCATTTGTTGGTAGAGTTTCCAAAATTTCTCTTGTTGTTGATTTCTACTTTTATTCCATTGTGGTCAGAGAAGATGTTAGATATTATTTCAGTTTTTGAAATGTTTTGAGACTTGTTTGGTGACCTAACATATCTATTCTTGAGAATGATACATGTGCTGAAGTGAAGAATGCGTATTCTGCAGCCTTGAGTAAATTTCTTTTATAAATATCTATTAGATCAATTTCTTCTATAGTGCAGATGAAATCAATGTTTCTTCGTTGATTTTTCTGTTTGGGTGATCTGTCTAATGCTGAAAGTGGGTTGTTAATGTCTCCAGTTATTATTGCATTGAGGTTTATCTCTCTTTTTAGCCTTAATGATATTTACTTTATATATCTGGGTGCTCTAGTGTTAAGTGAATATGTATTTACTATTGTTATATACTTACCTTTGATCAGTCCATTTATCACTATATAATGACGTTCTTTGTTTCTTCTTACAGTTTCTGTCTTGAAATCTATTTTCTCTGATTTTATAGTTACTTCTGCTTTTATTTTGGTTACCATTGGCATGGAATACCTTTTTCAATCCCTTTATTTTTAGTTTATGTGTATTCTTTATAGGCAAAGTATGTTTCTTTTATGCAACAGATCATTGGGTCCTGTTTTATCATCTATTTAGCCACTCTGCCTTTTTAATTGGAGAGTTTAGTCCATTGACTTTCTTTCTTTACTTTTTTTTTTTATGAGACAGGGTCTCACTCTGTCACCCAGGCTAAAGTGTAATGGCAAAATCTTGGCTGATTGCAAACTCCACCAGGCTCAAATGATCCTCCTACTTCAGCCTCCCCAGTAGCTGGAACCATAGGCATGCAACACCATGCCCAGCATTTTTTTTTTTTTTTTTTTGGTATTTTTAGTAGAAATAGGGCCTCACCATGTTGCCCAGGCTGCAGTCCATTTACTTTCAATGTTATCATTGACAAGTAGGAATTTACTCCTGCCATTTTGTTACTTATTTTCTAACTTTTTGTGGTCATCTCTTTTCTTTTCTTTCTCCCTGTTCCCCTTTTAGTAGAGGCGATTTTCTCTGATCATATGATTTAATTTATAGCTTTTTAATTTTTTGTGTATACATCATATGCTTTTTGAATATTCATTGTATTTTTTTGGATTTGAGGTTACTGTGAAGCTTGCAAATACTGTCTTATAGCCCACTACTTTAAACTGATTGTAATTTAACACTGATTGCATAACCAAACACATGAAAAGAAAATTAGTTAAAACTCTACACTTTTAACTTTGTCCCCCTGCTTTTTTAACTTTTTGTTGCTTTTATTTATTTCTTATTGTGCAGTCCATCTTGAAACGTTGTTGGTTATTATTTTTGATAGATTCATCATTTTGTCTTTCTAATTAAAAGTAGTTTATACACCATAATTATAGTGTTATGATAGTCTTTGTTTTTCTGTGTGCTTATTATTACCAGTGAGTTTTATACATTCAGTTGATTTCTTCTTGCTGATTAACATCCTTTTCTTTCTTTCAGAAGAATTCCCTTAGCATTTCTTGTAAGACAGGTCTGGTGTTAATGAAATCCCTCAGCTTTCATTTGTCTGGGAAGGTCTTTACTTCTCTTTAATGCTTGAAGAATATTTTCATGGGATATACTATTCTAGGGTAAAGGTATTTTTCCTTTAGCACCTTAAATATGTCATGCCATGTCATGCCACTCTCTCCTGCCCTGTAAAGTTTCCACTGAAGAGTCTGCTGCCAGATGTATTGGAACCCCATTGTATGTTATTTTTTCCCTCTTGCTGCTTTTACAATCCTTTCTTTATTCTTGACCTTTGGGAGTTTGATTATTATATGCCTTGAGTTAGTCTTATTTGGGTTAAATCTGTTTGGTGTTCTATAACCTTCATGTACTTGAATGTTGATACCTTCCTCTAAGTTTGGTAAATTCTCTGTTATTATGCTTTTTACTGAACTTTCTACCCTATCTCTTTCTTTACTTCTTCTTTAAGGCCAATAACTTTTAGATTTACTTGTATAAATCTATTTTCTTGATTTTGTAGGTGTGCTTCAGTTTTAAATTCTTTTTTTCTTTTGTCTTCTCTGACTGTATATTTTCAAACAGCCTGTCTTCAAGCTCACTAATTCTTTCTTCTGCTTGATCAGTTCTGCTATTAAGAGACTCTGATGCATTCTTCAACATGTTGATTGCATTTTTCAACTCTAGAATTTCTGCTTGAGCCTTTTAAATTATTTCAATGTCCTTATTAAATTTATCTGATAGAATTCCAAATTTCTTCTCTGTGTTATCTTGAATTTCTTTGAGTCTCCTCTATACAGCTGTTTTGTATTATCTGTCTGAAAGGTCACTTATAGAAATTTCTTCAGGATTGATTCCTGCTGTCTTATTTAGTTCTTTTGTTAAGACCATGTTTTTCTGGAGGATCTTGATGCTTGGAAATGTTCATCAGAATCTGGGTATTGAAGAGTTAGGTATTTATTGCAGTCTTCACAGCCCAGGTTTGTTTGTGCCAATCCCTCTTGAGAAGGCTCTCCAGTTATTTGAAGGGACTTGGGTCTCAAGCCCAGTAATGCCATGGTTTTTGCAGACTCATAGAGGTTACACCTTGGTGGTCTTGTATAAGATCCAGAAAAATTCTCTGAATTACCAGGAAGAGACTCTTGTTCTTTCTCTTTACTTTCTCCCAAACAAATAGATTCTCTCTGTGATGAGTCCCCTGTAACTAGGGGTGTGATGATGCAAGCACTCGTATGGCCACCACCACTGGGACTGTGCTAGGTCAGACCTGAAGCCAGCACAGCACTGAGTCTCACCCAAGACCCACTGTAACCGTGGCCTGGGTACCACCTATGTTAACTCAAAGCTCTAGGGATCTCTCATTAGTAGGTGGTGAAGTCAGCCAGGTTTGTTTCCTTCCCTTCATGGCAGCAAGTTCCCCTATACCTTTGGCAGGTCCAGAGATCCTACCTGGGAGCCAGAGATTGGAGTCAAAAAATTTAGAAGCTTGCCTGATATTCTATTCTACCATGGCTAAGTTGATACTCGAAAGATAATACAAAGTACTTCCCACTATTCCCTCCCCTTTCTAGAGTCAGGGGAACCTCTTCCTGTGGGCACCACCACCACTGGCCCATAGGTGTTTCTGTCAGACCACTGCTGATGTTTACTTAAATCTCAAGGGCTCTTCAGTTATCTTGTGGTGAATGCTGCAAGGTGTGGGATTCACCCTTTAGGGCAATGGGCTTCCCTCTGACGCAGGGCAGATCTAGAAATGCTGTCTAAAAGCTTAGGCCCATACTCAGGGACCCCAAAAGACTGCTTATTGCGCTACCCCACTGTGGCCAAGCTGGCACCTGAGATACAAGACAAAGTCCCCTTTACTTTTCCCTCTGCTTTTCTCAAACATAAGGAGTCATTCATTGTAGCCACCACAGCTCAGAGTGTATACTGAAGTCAGCACATCTCAGAGCCCAAAGTCCAGGGAGTATTATCTAGGTATCACTGCTAGTTATTCAAGGGCTCTTGGGTTGGCAGGTGATGAATCTTGCCAGAACTGGGTCCTTCCTTTCATGGCATTGTGTTTCTTTTTGGCCCAGGGTGTGTCTAGAAATTCATTCATGAGCCAGGTATGGAATGGGAGCCTCATGACTCTGCTCAGCACCCTGTCCTACTGTAGCTGAGCTGGTGTCCAAGATGTAAGACAAAGTCTTCTTTACTCTTCACTTTCCTCTCTTTAAGTAGAAAGAAGGAGTCATTTTCATTGCTGCAAGCTGCACTGCCTAGGGTTGGGAGCAGGACAGCACAAGCACTTCCTTAGGTGCCCCAGTTGGTGACTTCCTAGTCATTTGCCACCCTAGTTCTCTGGCTCTGAGCCCAGCCCGGCACTAATAATTGCCTAGGAATTGCAGTTCTTCTGTCATAGACTGTCTTGCAAGTTTATATAAGATTTAAGAGCACTTTGGCTCACAGTGGCATAGTTTGTTGAGAAACTCAAGTTCTCACCACTGAGATGGGCAACTCCCCTCTGGCTACATCTAGTTCAAATGCTCCCTCTGTGCATAGGTGCTGACTGAGCCTAGCATTGCTTTGTTCTCTGCTATGATAGGACAGTACTGAGTTCAATGTAAAATCCGCTAGTCACGGCACTCTCCCTCCCCAAAGTGTACAGACTCTCCAAGCTGCAGGGGGAGAGGGGAGAGGTGGTGTTACTGATTCAAGGCTATCTCTCTGACCTTCTTCAATGTCTATTTTAGTGATATGAAGTTAAAACCAGGCACTGTGATTGCCCACCTGATTTTTGTTTCCCGTGATGGTGCTTTTCTGTGTGCAGATAGTTGTTAAAATTTGGTGTTCCTCTGGGGGAAACAAGTGGTGTAGGCTTCTATTTTACGATCTTACTCTACTTCTGAAACCTTATAATAAAAGACATTTATAAAAGCATTCAATAATTACGTATTGAAAATAATACTTTGCTAATCTTGACATTACTTTTGCTCTGTAATCTTACTTTGGCTTAATTTGGTCTTTTAGTAGAATGTATACATTAATAAAAGTTTTACTGTCTTAGATACTGTGAAGCAGTCCCACAGTAAATATCATCTTTATTTAACTTTTTGAGATATTGCCAGGTACTCTTGTGTTTACTCCTTTAGTAATGACCAGGACCATAAAAACTCAATGGTAAAGTGCTGTTTCATACTACCTTAAAATAGCAGTAGGGACAGCACTTTTTGCCTCTTTCCTGCCACCTACGAAGTGTTACTGCAACATCATGAAAAGATCTGTCCTATTTTTGGTTTTAATTGTAACTAGAATCACCTCCTTGGTGGTTCAAATGCATTATTTGAAATGTGGCAGAGCTGTGAGTTTGCACTGCAGCCACTTTACTCTGTGATACATTAAAAGGTGTAATCCAACTGAAATGTAAATCACTGTTCTTGAAAACGAATTACAAATGGAGATCACAGTGCTGTAGAATAGCTCTAAGTATCAGAGAGACCATCCCAGACCTATTTCTTTCAGGTCCAAATTGCAGCCACACTGTTATCCAGGGTAACAGGGGGCTTCTAAGGGATGCTGTTGACAAGGGGATGGAAAACAGTGTTGTGAATCCCAGGTCCTGAATGGAAGAACAGACACAACATTATCCAGCTGAATTCCAAAACACTCACAGGAGAGAAGAGAAGCTTCTTCATGTGCTGTAGCTATAACTCCCATAGATGCACCACACAAGATGCTTTGTTAAAAATACTTTTTAAAATCCCTTCAAAATCAAAACCAGCAATTTCTAGTCCATTGAGAAAAAGGAAAAAAATAATGATTTATTTTTGTTTATGACCATGATGAGCACTCATTATTATTGCCATTGTCATTGTTCTTATTATTATAAGTGAAGTTTGAGGTTTTAAGGAGTTGATGAAGAAAGAGGGATTAATCAATTTCTTATTTCTTTGACTTCTCTTTTCTCTTGGTAGAGGGTAATAAGAACCAATGCCTAGGATCATAATGAATTCCTGTGGTGAAAAGATGTCTAGAAAGGTTTCCATATCTTGGACTGCCATGGTTGGTTAAGTGAATGAGTAGACCTAGCATGTGAAATTCTAAACTCTGAATGCGAGGCCTGAGCTTACTACAAATATATAGGCTTATGTGTGTATAGATGAGAGCCTTCTGGTTTATTGGTTTGGATGTATTTTTCATGGAATTACTTATATAACATTTATGTCTTTGGAGAGCACATTAATAATTTATTTCTCCTAGATTGAAATAAACCTCAGACAGAGATGATTATTTTGTTCTCAGTTGCTGGATCAACTACCTTAAAAATACACAGATTAATTATCTTGCCTTCTTTTATTATGAACTTTAAATGGGCTGCTCCATTACAATTTAGGAAAAATCTTAATTTATTATTTTAGCATAGAAGTTCTCAGTGTTAAGGTTTCATCATTATAAGTCTCAGCATCATCTTCTACTTGTCTTATAAAAGCTCACCCTAAACTAGCAGTCTTCCGGAAAAACCCTTTTCCCATTTCTCTCCATCTATTCTTCCTATGACATTCTTTATCAAATTGTCTATCTTTGTTTCATTGAATGATCTTTCCATCATATCCATTTATCCCTTAGACTATCATTTATTAAGGAGTATATACTTCCTGTTGTGGATAAAAATTGACATAAATAAATTCAGCTATTGATACTTGTGTATGCTTCATGAAGTTCTAGTGCTGTGTTTTTCAGCTCCATCAGGTCATTTATGTTCTTCTCTAAACTGGTTATTCTAGTTAGCATTCATCTAACCTTTTTTCAAGGGTCTTAGCTTCCTCGCATTAGGTTAGAACATGCTCGTTTAGCTCAGAGAAGTTTGTTATTACCTACATTCTGAAGCCTACTTCTGTCAATTTGTCAAAATCATTCCCTGTCTGGTTTTGTTCCCTTGCTGGAGAGGAGTCGTAATCCTTTGGAGAAGAAGAGGCATTCTGGTTTTTGGAATTTTCAGCCTTTTTGTGCTGGTGTCTGCCCATCTTCATGGATTTATCTACCTTTGGTCTTTGAAGTTGGTGAACTTCAGCTGGGGTCTCTGAGTAGATGTCCTTTTTGTTGATGTTGATACTATTCCCTTCTGTTTGTTTGTTTTCCTTCTAACAGGCCCCTCTGCTGCAGCTCTCCTGGAGTTGGCTGGAGGTCCACTCCAGACCCTGTTTGCCTGGGTATCACTGGTGGAGGCTGCAGAACAGCAAAGATTGCTGCCTGTTCCTTCCTCTGGAAGCTTTGTCCCAGAGTGGCACCCACCAGATGCCAGCCAGAGCTCTCCTGTATGAGGTGTCTGTTGGTTCCATTCTCCCCATTGCTTTCAGGTACACCAATCAAGCATAGATTTGGTCTTTTCCTGCAGTCCCATATTTCTTGGAGGCTTTGTTTGTTTCTTTTCACTCTTTTCTCTAATCTTGTCTTCGTGCTTTATGTCATTGAGTTGATCTTCAATCTCTGATATCCTTTATTCTGCTTGATCAAAGTCTACCATAGGTACAAAGAGGAGCTGGTACCATTCCTTCTGAAACTATTCCAAACAATAGAAAAAGAAAAAATCCTCCCTAACTCATTTTACGAGACCAGCATCATCCTAATAGCAAAACCTGGCAGAGACAGGTTGATGTAACAAAAAAGAAAATTTCAGGCCAATATCCCTGATGAACATTGATGAGAAAATCCTCAATAAAATACTGGCAAACCAAATCCAGCAGCACATCAAAAGGCTTATCCACCACGATCAAGTTGGTTTCATCCCAGGGATGCAAGGCTGGTTCAACATACACAAATCAATAAACACAATCCATCACATAAACAGAACCAATGACAAAAACCACATGATTATCTCAATAGATGCAGAAAAGGCCTTTAACAAAATTCAACAGCCCTTCATGCTAAAAATTCTCAATAAACTAGGTATTGATGGAATGTATCTCAAAATAATAAGAGCTATTTATGACAACCCACAGACAATATCATACTGAATGGCCAAAGACTGGAAGCATTCCCTTTGAAAACTGGCACAAGACAAGGATGCCCTCTCTCACCACTCCTATACAACATAGTATTGGAAGTTCTGGCCAGGGCAATCAGGCAAGAGAAGGAAATAAAGCATATTCAATTAGGAAAAGAGAAAGTCAAATTGTCTCTGTTTGCAGATGAAATGATTGTATATTTAGAAAACTCCATCATCTCAGCCCCAAATCTCCTTTAACTGATAAGCAACTTCAGCAATATCTCAGGATACAAAATCAATGTGTAAAAATCACAGCCATTCCTATACACCAATAACAGACCAACAGAGAGCCAAATCATGATGAACTCCCATTCACAACTGCTACAAAGAGAATAAAATACCTAAAACTACAACTTACAAGGGATATGGAGGACCTCTTCAAGGAGACCTAGAAACCACAGCTCAAGGAAATAAGAGAGGACACAAACAAATGGAAAAACATTCCATGCTCATGGATAGGAAGAATCAATATTGTGAAAATGGCCATACTTCCCAAAGTAATTTATAGATTCAGTGCTATTCCCATCAAGCTACCATTGACTTTCTTCACAGAATTGGAAAAAAACTACTTTAAATTTTATATCTAACCAAAAAAGAGCCCACATAGCCCAGACAATCCTAAGTAAACAAAACAAACAAACAAAAAGCAACAAAAATACAAAGCTGCAGGCATCATGCTACCTGACTTCAAACTATACTACAAGGCTACAGTAACAAAAACAGCATGGTACTGGTACCAAAACAGATTTATAGACCAATGGACCACAACAGAGTCCTTAGAAATAAAGCCACCCATCTACAACCATCTAATCTTTGACAAACCTGACAAAAACAAGCAATGGGGAAAGGATTCCCTATTTAATAAATGATGTTGGGAAAACTGGCTAGCCACATGCAGAAAACTGAAACTGGATCCCTTCCTTACACCTTATACAAAAATTAACTTAAGATGGAATAAAGGCTTAAACATAAGACCTAAAACCATAAAAACCCTAGAAGAAAACCACGGCAATACCATTCAGGACATAGGCATGGGCAAAGACTTCATGACGAAAACACAAAAAACAGTGGCAACAAAAGCCAAAATAGACAAATGGGATATAATTAAACTAAAGAGCTTCTGCACAGCAAAAGAAACTATCACCAGAGTAAGCAGGCAACTGACAGAAAGGGAGATAATTTTTGCAATCTATCCATTTGACAAAGGCCTAATATCCAGAATCTACAAGAAATTTAAACAAATTTACAAGAAAAAAACAACCCCATCAAAAAGTGGGCAAAGGATATGAACAGGCACTTCTCAAAAGAAGACATTTATGCAGCCAACAAACATATGAAAAAGAACTCATCATCACTGGTCATTAGAGAAATGCAAATCAAAACCACAATGAGATACCATCTCACGCCAGTTAGAATGGTGATCATTAAAAAGTCTGGAAACAACAGATGCTGGAGAGGATATGGAGAAATAGGAATGCTTTTACAGTGTTGGTGGGAGTGTAAATTAGTTCAACTATTGTGGAAGACAGTGTGACAATTCCTTAAGGAGCGAGAACCAGAAATACCAAAATATACCATTACTGGATATATGCCCAAATGATTATAAATCATTCTACTGTAAAGACACATGCATACGTATGTTTATTGTGGCACTGTTCACAATAGCAAAGACTTGGAACCAACCCAAATGCCCATCAATGATAGACTAGATAAAGAAAATGTGGCACAAATACACCATGGAATACTATGCAGCCATAAAAATGGATGAGTTCATGTCCTTTACAGGAACAGGGATGAAGCCGGAAAGCATCATTCTCAGCAAACAAACACAAGAACAGAAAACCAAACACCACATGTTCTCACTCATAAGTGGGAGTTGAACAATGAGAACACATGGACACAGGGAGGGAAACATCACACACTGGGGCCTGTTGGGGGTGGGGGATTAGGGGAGGGAAAGCATTAGGAAAAATACCTAATGTAGATGACGGGTTGATGGGTGCAGCAAACCACCATGGCACGTGTACACCTATGTAACAAACCTGCATGTTCTGCACATGTACCCCAGAACTTAAAGTTTAATAAAATAAAATTTGACACTAAAAAAACAATGCAATTCTCAAAGTGCTCAAGGTCTACTTGCAGAAGACAGGGTGCAGAACAAACACAATCCTATCCATTGCATTACATATGGTGGTAAACATTTGTCTTTAGAACTATGCTGGCATTCGCAATCATCCAGCCCAATATCTGATATTTTATTTACTCACTCCACTGAACAAAATCTCTGGGAAAAATCTGGCCAAAAAATATTTTTTTCCAGAGATTTTGTTCAGTTAAGTCAGTAGTGGAGTTAATCTCAAAGTATCATTGGAACTGTTTCTAACTGGCTCATCATTCCTGAATTTAGGAATGAGGATCAATCAATTGTGATATCAAGATCTTCATGTATCGCACTCACCATCTCTGAAGGCATCTCTAAAACTTCTGAACTTGCCAAACATGTAGTGAACAATTTTGGTGTGAAATTTATCAGGTCTTACGGGCTGATGGCATCCCCTACTCATAAACATGGAACATCACTGTGCACCCTGAATTCTCTAACAACAGCAGCGGGGATTGTGGTGCCTAGTTGTCTAATAAAGTCACTAAAAATTAGAAAGGAAGGAAGGAAGAAAGGAAAAGAAAAGGAAGAAGAAACAGCCAGAACTCAAACTCCAAAGTTTTCTTTCTCCATGACCTTGATAAATTAGCCTAAACTCCAAAATTCTCTTTCTCCGTGGCCTTGATAAATTAGTCTATCTTCCTGAATTTCTTTCTTAGGTTGACTGGAAGATATTGAGGTATATTATTTCTTAGACTATATCTACCGCCACAAACTATTGGCAAAGATTCTGAGAGCTTCCAGCAACTTTGGAAATACAGTTTTTAAAAGTAGAATTAAACTGTATATAAAAGAAGATTATAAATGCATAGTACTGCCACCTAGGAACACCTTTTTCTTAGTTTTATATGACCTCTAGAATATTTTTAGTGAATAATAACAGAGTTCTATGTTTTAAAAAATTTAAATGTGTGAGTGTTTTCTTTCATCGTGATGTAAACTTTGTTGATGCCACCCTTCATGCTATAAATTATTAGAGTAGCTTTGATTTTGCAGTTTGAATTCTATTGTATATAACCTACAGAACAGCAATGGTATAAGAGATAAGGTATAATTAGATTTCCTCCTGATGCATTTCATTATTTGTTGCAGAATAAGACATGGCAGTTCTGTGTAAAAATTTTTAAAATACTAAACCAGTTGAACATTAGCACATCAGAATCATATTGTAACTGGCATCTCTGGAGCCACAGTCTGTCTGTACAGCAAGGGTGCTCTGACTGTCTTTTTTTTTTTTTTTGAGAGGGAGTCTCGCTCTGCTGCCCAGGCTGGAGTGCAGTGGCGCGATCTCGGCTCACTGCAAGCTCCGCCTCCCGGGTTCACGCCATTCTCCTGCCTCAGCCTCCTGAGTAGCTGGGACTACAGGCGCCCGCCACCGTGCCTGGCTAATTTTTTTTGTATTTTTAGTAGAGACAGGGTTTCACCCTGGTCTTGATCTTCTGACCTTGTGATCCGCCCGCCTTGGCCTCCCAAGTGCTGGGATTACAGGCGTGAGCCACCGCGCCCGGCCTATCTCTGACTGTCTTTAGTAGAAAAAAGGAATCACTTGTATCAAACTGTGACTTATTTGGATGAGTACTTTTAATTACACTTTTATAAATGCAATATTATTTTGCTTAAATAAGATGTAACTTTTACAATGTTATTTTGCTAGACTTACAAGTTGACTGTCTGCATGATTAGCTGTTCAAACTCACTCATGAAGATGGAAAGAGTCACTATTTTAAGATATGCGAGAGTGACAGACATTAACCATGGACCATCCCAGCCAGACTAGCAGTGTGACTATCTTACTTATAAGTGGCTTGAGTTGAGATTGTTTTAGTGCGCAAAATCTCTCTGCTTACATACTCTCTGATGCATTCT
This sequence comes from Trachypithecus francoisi, assembly GCF_009764315.1. Taxonomy (NCBI): domain Eukaryota; kingdom Metazoa; phylum Chordata; class Mammalia; order Primates; family Cercopithecidae; genus Trachypithecus; species Trachypithecus francoisi. Next base: position 50,273,916 of record NW_022681462.1, on the reverse strand, counting down.
GATTTTGGTATTTATGTCACTTAGGAATGGAGACTCCAGTTATCTTTTGAAAATTCCATTAATTTGCAAGTTCAAGTATGTTAATAATATCCATTTATTTCATAAACACAATTGCTGATTTCAGAGGTATAGCTTAGAATGAAAATGTTCATCTTTCATTATGCAATATAGCTCCTGTTGTCCCCAAATGGGGACATAACTGATAGGCATGTTGACAAAATTCAATTCAACATTTCAATTGTAATCAAAACTACTACTAATAGTATATACCTGAGGTTTCAGAATTTCTGCATACAATTTTACATAATGCTTTATGATCATAAAGTTTGGCAAATTGCCATTTATTTATTTATTTGCAATTTTTTTCATAGAAGAAATGCAAATACAAAACACTGGAGTGTTTTATCCAATTGGTACTTTTATCCTCAGAAGTAGCCATTTTTCCCTTTTCCACAACCTAAGATATTTTCAAAGTATCAAGTGTGTCTTGTAATGATCAAGGTGTTCAGTGATGTTCACAAATGAAAACTAGCTTTTATTTCATTACAAATTCAATTCAATCACAAAGGCAGCTGATAGCAAAAATTTGTAACAAATTGGGCAATTCAAGAAGCTACATTAATGAATGCTGTGAAACACAGGGATCATTTGTGTAAATGAAGTTGAAAAATACACCTGTTGTTTCCAGTCTGTGATAAAAATCAGATATCTAGGCCATAGGATAAGGCCTGCTTTCTTAGTTCATGCCCATTAGAAAACAACCCTTCATTGTTACTTTGCATGAGGGAAGGGCTTGTAAATGGTAAGGACTACAGGAAACGAAGCTGAAAGAATCATTTAGTGCAACTCTATACTCAGACAGGTGCCACTTTTAGACATTTTAATTAATCTCATTTGTTAGTTATACCTGTAAATCACACTGTTATCATTCCTGAACAAGGAATGGAAACCACAAATTGTCACGGACTAAAAATAAAAGACCAAGTCCTCAGATGGAATAGCCTTATAAATTTACTGGCTTCATTTCATAGCAGTACATTCGATTGAAATTAGATACCTGGAAATATCCAAATTACAAGGAGGTCTCTTGTTTCTTTATATCACATTGACAGAAAACATGGCTTAATATAGTCCTCTAGGAAGGCTGCATATCATATACTAATTGTGTGTGTGTGTGTGTGTAAGAGAAGGAAATTTTTGATATTATAAAAGGTCTTCTGTTTTAGTATAGTAACAGTATTGCTGCATTGTAAATCTAAGGCTGATCCAAAGTCTTGTTAGAATATATCACCATGCATCTGGTTACAATACTGTCCAGCATCTGAATGATGGAAAGATTAGCCAAAAATACCAATGGTTTGAGAATAAAGAGGCTTTCAAGAGTATCCCAGCCTGGTGGTGCTGGGGCGAGGGAGGTTCTACTTTTTTGTGTGTCTTGAAGGAATCACCCATGAGTAGACAACTCTATAACAAGATACCTGAATGAGAATATGACTGAGTATGCTTAGGAATTAACTATATGTTCCACAGAGAGTTAAAAAAATGACCAAAAAAAAAAAAAAAATCTAAACACTCCTTACTCAGCATAAAACCAAACCTATTCTGCCTTTTCTTTCTCAAGTCTAGCAATTTGTCTATGTTTAGTATACTCTTTAGCCATAGTGTTGACTAGACTCTGCATCAGCCAATATAGATGCATTCTCATTAATACCATCCTGAAGCATTTAGCATCAGCATCTCTACAGGCTGGAACTTTGATTAAGGTCAAGCCAAATCCCACTTTAGTTTCATTCTAGTGAATTGGTATATAAAACACTGTGAAATTTTAATAAACATTAGTAAGAGCTGTAATTAACGTAATAAAATCTGTTTTAAATTATTAAATGTTCTAAAATACTTTGTTGCGATCACATTTACCAATGGTTGTTACCTAGAAAAATGTATCAATGGAATTGATATATGAGAAATAGCTAAATTTGTGCCAACTAAAAGACACACAAAAGATGCTCTTTTGATCAAATCTGAACTTTCAATTATCACCTTGTCAGGTTATCATTTGTCTCTTTAATCTCTAATTTAAGTAGCAAAATGTTCTATTTGACTCTTGAAGTTTCCATAATTTAAGGCAATTTATATTTATAAATGAGATACAAATAACATAAACATTCAAAAATATAATTACAAAAATAACAAAAGTCATGAAATAAGAAATTGTGACAGATGCTGTTGCTTAAAAGGTGTGAAAACTCTACTAATATATAATCTTCAAATCAATTTTGTTAACGTTTTAGTAACATGAGCTATTTAACAATCTTATTATACTATCTCCCCCTAAGATAAATCAACACACTTCATTGTATAAGATTTTATTTCTGGAAATTGATTCTCTTTACATTCAGAATATTAGAATAATCTTTACTTTTGAATTTCTTAACAAATTATTGACCATTTTCTGCAAGATTTTGAAATTAACCCACACTGTGCAAATGAAGTAAAATTAAATGTTATTAAAAATTAAATATTATTTTTGTCCAATGCAGATTTCAATGAGAAGGTTTCTATTGTTTTAGGAGAAGATGCGTTTGAAGTTAGGGGATGGTCTTTGCTAAGGAAATGAGCTTTAGCATTAGATCAATTTAGCTGCTTTGATCTCACAGCATCAGAAACACCTGATACATTAGTTATGAGCGTTCTATAGGAGTAAACGGAATCAATTACCCCTAGCTTAGGTTGTGAGATGAGAGTAAGGTTTGGGTAAAGAACCACGTGAAATCTACGTGTCCATTTAAGTTTAATTTATTGTTTTATTAAAGCATTGTTTCTTTTGTCTGCAACTTAGGTTTTATAGCCTGCATTGCGAATGTTGTGTGGAGACTTTGCCATGTCCTCATAGGGACATTCACAATGGAAGCCTCTATGGATAGAGTCACTAGACTCCTTCTAAGTAATGCTTCTTGGCTGGTGACTAGGGCCCTGGCCAAAAAAAAAAAAAAATTGACCGTGGAACTCCCAGCAGCCATACCAAACATGCTGTTTATCAGTAAAAGAATGTTAACTTGATTCATGTTACCATAGGTCTGGCATGTCCAGGAGCACTCACTCATCAAGTACATGAAATGTTATATAGGGGATGAGGCTGGGGCCAATCTTAAAAGCACATGAAGTGTGCAAGAGCAATTGGACCACATTCCCATTGTGCCTATTCTTGCCTCCTGGCCATTCTCTTCCAATGTACATATCTAGGTTCATCAGGAGTTCCATATAAACTCTCTGAATAAAGAGTAAAAATATCTGGCATGAGTTATAGGTGACTGGCATCACTAGGAGACGATGCAGGGGTGTTGTGTTATAACCCCATTTATTTATGAAAAACAAGGTAGGATGGAGATTCTCCTCCTGGGCAGAATATCAACTTCTATCATGTCTTATAGTTTATATTATATTGTAAGGAGATAGCTGAAGTATAGAGCTACAGGAATTCATAAAATGTGGCAAAGAGTGTGGTCAGACAATTTAGGGATTTAGAAGGGCCAATATTGGTGGATTGATGAAGAAGAGGAAGGGCAAGAGGTATGAAGATGAAGACTAGGAGCAGTCTCCATGTGTGAGAGCCTTTGTGCTTTTGAGACTGCTTATCACAAGGCTCCTGCTGCAAAAGAGGCTCATCAGTAGCCATGGACATGTTAGCCCAGCTGTGGATGCCTGAGAGTCTCTTTCAACAGACAGTGCAGTATTTGCTCAATTGTCCATAATGACAGAAATAAACCATAGAGACCTGAGTGATCAATGAGGAACTAGGGCTGCTGCTGTGCTGTAGGGGTAGGGTGAGTTGAGGATGGAGCACAACTGAACTCCGGGCATTTTCACTTGAACTAACATTATTCAGAGATAAAGTTAGTGGTTACTGCACAGCAGAAAGATCACTAAGGAGTCACCTAACTCAGAAATGAAACAATGAAACAATGGATCCCCTTAGAAAAGTCATGTATATCAACCATGGCCATCTGGGAACCAAATACTTTAGTCTCTGTCTATAGTTTCTTTCTTTCATATCACACACACACACTCACACACACACTTGTGGTTTCAACTTGAGTGTGTTGGTAGTAATTAAATTTCAAATTTTTGTCCAAAGATGACAGAATTTTAAGACGTGATTTTTATCTCAATAAAATGAGGAATAAACATCACCAGGAATCCTGGGTTTGGTGCTAGAAAGCTGGTCACATTTTGGAGGTCTTTCTTCGAGGAGAGGATGATTGTATTTCCATTTTTATAAGGGAGAGCTACATTATGTTGGGTGGGAATGCTTTTGTTTGCATAAGTTACTAATGGAAGAAGGTTGCAAACATTAGGTCACAAAAGAAACACTTTGAGCACATTTTCCCATTCTTGTGGCCACTCAGCACACAAACTCTTATTATAGGCGGTAATGATGGAATTCAGGCCCACTTCACTGCAGGATAAGCACTCAGAGATGCCCATTTTTCCAAACCCCTGGTGGCCCAGGCAGCACGTGGGCATTTTACTTCTACCCACAGATATGAAATTTTAGATACTGGCCCAAGGCTATGGAGACAGTTTAAATTTATTCATGATACCAGAGTCAAGGTTCTTGAAGCCAAGAATGCCAGGCCAGTGGCAACATTCTAATCTGATTGCTACAATGGCATGAACTTGGTTGTGTTTTATGCCATCTAGTCTTTCTTTTGCTTATCAGATCTTTTAACTTTATTTGGCAGTGTTTGCAGGGGTCTTCAAATTCTTCTCATAGATAAATGATAAGTTTCAGTCACCTTTGATTCAAGCAGGAAAAGGGACTTTCATTATTAGAAGATTCCTGTTTAACTCCCTTCCTTCCTTCCTTCCTTCTTCCTTCCTTCCTCCTTCCTTCTTCCTTCCTTCCTTCCTCCTTCCTTCCTCCTTCCTTCCTCCTTCCTTCCTTCCTTCCTTCTTCTTTTTTCTCTCTTTATCCCTTCCTTCCTCCCTCCCTCCCTCCTCCCTCCCTCCCTTCCTTCCTTCCTCCCTCCCTCCCTCCCTTCCTCCTTCCATCGTCCTCACTCCTTCCCTTCTTCCCTCCCTCTCTCATCTCCCTCCCTCCTTTCCTCTTTCCTTCCACCTTCTAGACCTTCCATTTTTTTTTGTAAATAACAATGCTTGATTCAGTGAATTCTGAAATCATAAGCATAAAATAGATATGTTTTCTAGTAACTGCTTTTATTTATGAAATTATAAAACTATGATTTTCCCCCAAATCTTATACTTTTTGTTAATTGCTAAACAGCCACATTTTGCCTATGAAAACTCAGTCCCTGGTTTTGAATTTGAACAATTCTAAAAATGGCTATTTCCTATCATTTGAGCCTTGAGTATAACCTTTCCGTTTCTCCCCAGCCAAATGTGGCAGAGATGCAACTAGAAGCACGGGCTTCCTAACGGTGACTGCACACAGGGAGTTTTGTGCTTTCAAATCTGGAGTCCTACAAGTTGGGCAAACACTGCAATATTAGTTCTGCGAGCTCTGGGCAGTTAATAGTAAGCATCAAATGATGGGAAGGGATGTGAAGTGAAGCATAGTTCAACATTAGACCCTGACTCAAAAAAATAAGGATAACTAAAATTACTGGGTTTGAGTTATATCCGTTCCTGAGCCTGAGAGGGATGAAGAGATCAAGGAGCAAAGAGGCTTTCCATGGACTTCTCACTGGACAGCCAGTGCCTTCTATCTGGCAGAGCCTCTGCCTTCTTTTTCACCTATGGGATTGCTGTAGGTAGGCATTCTAGCAATCTGACATGAACCCTCATGAACAAGACAAAATAAACAAAAACATGACAAGGCATGAAACAGAACACAATGCTCATATAATAAAGACCATTCTGAAAGGGTTGAAACAGAACACTTGAATTTTAACACAAAGAATAATTTTTAGGAATTAAATAATATGACTTCCTTACCACAAAAATCAGCAATGAACAGAAGGTGAGGATGAATTATTTTTTACCTGAATTAATTATCTGGGACACAAACTGTAAGAAATGAATCAAGATACCCAGCAAAAATATGAAGTGGTATTAGTCATGGGAGATAGGTTTATTATCAGACTTTATGCAATGCTGGATAGTGTAAGTGGACAACAGAATAAAGATAATGTGACCTAAGAATTTTTTTTTTTTACCAGCTGATGTCTTGCAAGAAGGAAAAATATTAGAGAACATACTAGATATCAGTAAATGTGTTACACTTGTAACAAATTTGAGGAAAATACTCAAGAAAGAACACTAATTAAACAGCAAATGAACCAGGATACAGACTTGCTCAAACATTTTATCCCAATAGATAAGAACAAGCTGTCAGGGATTTTGAAAAATTAGTACTCAATAAGAATTCTTAAAACAGACCAGCTATCCTTTAAGAAAAAATTCTAATGGTACAGAAGAAAGTGTGCTAAATCATCTGAGTTTTCCTTTTTTTGAGGAGTTGGAGACAGGGCAGGAGAAATGAAAGCAGCTAAAAGTCTCATTTCTTAGGAAGTAATTATTCTTTATAATTCTCTGAAAAGTGTTGGGATTGAGGAAGAAGAGCACCTTCATTGGTGAATAGTATATCTTTATAGGGGAAATACTTCACACGTAGTACTCAAACAGTAGAGATATATGTGTTAATTATAAAAACAGGTAAAGGAAATACAACAGTTAAATGAAAAATATATGAAATTTCAAAATTGAAAAGGAGAAAGTGGAATGAACAGAAATGTGATCAAGCAAGCAAATGTAAGGATAATGATATGAAAATGGGAGAAGCAAAAACTGCTAGAACCGGTTTTAATAAATTTAGTTGTATTCTACTTGTAAGATACACAAAAATAAATGATACTTGTGGTTAAAAATAAAATTATAAGCATGTAGGACTTATACAATTCCAACAAAAAAGGCAGAATGGCATTGTTATATCAAACACAATGAGTTTAAACTTAAATAATCTAAAACATTAAAAAGATACATCATACCAGCTGTTTCATATGACCCCAACATTGTGCAATGCTATCCATATATGGCAAGTCTAACATGGGGACATTTATCTTGAAAATTCATTGACTCATCCCACCAACTTCCGTTCAATAAATATTTTTGAAATATTTCTGTGTGCTAAAAACAGATTCTGGAATTAAAATAGATAAAATGTCCTTTTCACCTGGACCTTATGTTTGAGAGAAAAAAAAAAAAAGAAGACACAAAGTCACAAGCTAGTATGTCACAAAAACATATCAGTTACATGAAGAACAACGACAAGAAATATAAAGAGAATCTGATTAATATAACAGTATTGAGGAGCTTCAAAACATCATTTTCAAAGTTGGCCAGGTTTATATAGAGTGTTCACTGGTTATTTTTGTTTGTTTCTGCAATCAGTGTTAATTTACCATCAGTTTCAAATAATGAGTTATAAGGCAGTATTTGCAAACCTCACAGTAACCACAAGTCAAAAAACATACAATGGATACATTAAAAAAAAGCAAGAAGTTACATTATAACACCAGAGAAAATCACTTTCACTAAAAGGAAGACAGGAAAAAAGAAAAGGAAAAAAAGGCCACAAAACAACCTGAAATCAAATAACAAAATGGCAGGAATAAGCCCATACTTATCAACAATAACATTGAATGTAAATGGACTAAACTTTCTAATACAAGAGCATAGAGTGACTGAATAAATGAGAAAACGAGACCCAAGGATCCGTTGCCTACAAGAAAAACACTTACTCCATAAAGCACACATAGACTGAAAATAAAGGGATGGAAAAGGATATTCCATGTCAATGGAAACAAAAAATAGAGCCGAGGTATCTATGTTTACGTCAGACAAAATAGATTTCAAGACAAAAACCTTAAGAAGAAACACAAATGGTCATTATGTAATGATAAAGGGGTCAATTAAGCAATTTTGAATATATATACACCCAATACAGGAGCACCCAAATATAAAAAGTGAATATTTTTAGAGCTAAAGAGAGATACACTCCAATACTGTAATAGTTGGAGACTTCAACGCCCCACTCTTAGCATTGGACAGATCTCCCGGACAGAAAATCAACAAAGAAACATTGGACTTAATCTGCAGTATAGACCAAATGCATATAATTGATATTTACAGAATACGTCACCCAATGGCTGGAAAATGCATATTTTTCTCCCCAGAACATGGATTATTCTCAAGGATAGAGCATATATTAGCTCACATAACAAATCTTAAAACATTAAAAAAATTTTGAAATAATATCAGGCATCTTCTCTGACCACAATGGAATAAAACTAGAAATTAATAACAAGAGGAATTTTGTAATCTACACAAAAATATGAAAATTAACGTATACACTCCTGAATGACCAGTGGGTCAGTGAAGAAGTTAAGAAGGAAATTTAAAATTTTTTTTTAAAACAAATGATAATGGGAATACAACATGCCAAAACCTATGGGATACAGTGAAAGCAAGACTAAGAGGGAAATTTATAGCTATAATTGCCTACATAAAAAAAATAAAAAAGAAAAGCTACAAATAAATAACCTAACAATGCCTCCTAAAGAACTGGGAAAGCAAGAGCAAACCAAATCCAAAGTTAGTAGAAGAAAATAAATAAGATCAGAGAAGAAATAGATTTCAAACCAAATTTGAAATGAAGAAAATAATACAAAAGATCAATGAAATAAAAAGTTGTGTTTTTTAAGAAGGATAAACAAAATTGACAAACCTTCAGCTAGAGTAAGAATAAAAGACGAATTCAATAAACAAAATCAGAGATGAAACAGGAGACATTACAACTGATACGCAGAAATTCAAAAGATCATTAGCAGTTATTATGGGCAATTACACGCCAATAAATTAGAAAATCTAAATTAAATAGATAATTTCTTAGACACTTACAATCTACCAAGATTGAACCATAAGAAATCCAAAACCTGAACAGACCAATAACAAGTAATGAGGTTGAAGCCATAATAAAAAATTCTCCCTTTACTGCTGAATTCCACTAAACATTTGAGGAATAACTAATACCAATCCTACTCAAACTATTCTGAAAAATACAGGAGGGAAAACTTCCAAATTCATTCTATGAGCTCAGAATTACCCTGATACCAAAACCAGACAAAGACACGTTTTAAAAAAGGAAGCTACAGGCCAATATCCATGATGAATACTGATGCAAAACTTAAAAGAACAACAAACCAGATTCAATAATACATTAAAAAGATCATTCATTGTGAACAAATAGAATTTATCTCAGGGATGCAAGGATGATCCAACATATGTAAAGTAAACAAAGTGACACATAATATAAACATAATGGAGGACAAAAACCATCCATTCATTTCAATTGATGCTGAAAAGCTGTTTGGTAAAATTCAACAATCCTTCACACCAAAAATTCTAAAAAAAAAAAAAAAAAAAAAGATATAGAAGGAACATACTTTGACATAGTAAAAGGCATATATGACGGATATACAGCTATTATCACACTGAATGGAAAAAACTGAAAGCCTTTCCTCTAAAAATCCAGAATGAACAAGGATACTCACTGTCACCACTGTTGTTCAGCATAGTACTGGAAGACCTAGCTAGAGAATCAGAGAAGAGAAAGATATAAAGGTCAAAATCTCCCTGTTAAGCCCACAGGCCCCCGAAGCTCAGTGTATCCCTCACTGGGGGTGGGGCAAAACTCCCAAATAGGGGAGGTAGCATGATCAGTAGCACCTGGACCCAAATGGTTCATCAAAGCAATAACAAACCAGGGATCACATGGTGGGGAGGCAATCAGAGACCAAAGGCCACATCGTCTCCAGCTGCAGAGCTTCTGAGACACCGATATGGGAATCTATGTGAGGTCAGCTAGCATTAAAATAACATCAATTACTATGTGCCAAGCCCTGAGTGTGGCACCTCTGCCTCAAAACCCCAAGTGTTACCGAGCCTTGCAGGGGTTTGTGTGTGGGGGGTGGAGTGGGGGGGCGGGTTACGGAGTAGGGGGGCGGGGAGGGGCCTCAAAATCTGTTCCCAAACGACTGCATCAGCATCACCTGGGAACTCGTTAGAAATCCAAGTCCTAAGGCTCCAACCACTGAATCAGACACTCTGGGACCAGGCCCAATAGTCAGTTTTAAAGAACCCCCCTCCCGTGTGATTCTGATGCTGGCTCCAGAATAAGAATCACTGATCTAGCCCTCTTTTAGTAGGTAGAGAAACTGGGGTTCAGAGACTGTGCCACTCACACAAGGTCATAACTGTTAAATGGCTAGATGGGTTTTAAATCCAGCTTTGTCCATTCTAGAAACAAGGCTTATATATAGGCCTGCCCATTTTAGGATTGGAGAAGGAATCTTAAGAATCCCAGAGATGAGAAGATTCAAGGAAAGTCCTTTCACAGAGAAAGCTGGCCCAGACTTTAGATCCCCCTGTTCTTTGCCTCCCTAGCAGCCAGACATCCGAGGGCTGCTCACACTGTCACCCCACACACCCCACTGGAGGCTGGAGGGGAAAACACATCACTGTTGGGCTTCCTGGCAGGGACCTTTGTCTTTCAGAAGTAGGAGGCATGCAGGACCCTCCCCCTGCCACAAAATACACAACTGGGAAATGCCAGCAGGTATAGCCTCTAGTATGCTGTTAAATTCAACAGAAAATTGCACACCTCAAATGCATGAAAATAGAAGCTAACAGGCAGGAATGGATGGTCCAATCCTGTCCAGCAGGCGTCCCATTGCTCAAACAGGTACCCACATCTGTGACAGGTTGCAGAACCAGTCCAGCAGGTTTGGGGTTCTACACTCCCTGGACTGCAGGTCAAAGATCAGTTGGTGGTAACTATTTGGCTTCGTTTCTGGGTTCTTCATTCTCTTCCATTGTCTATGTAGTTACTTTTACACTAGTATCATGCTGTTTTGTTTACTACAGCTTTGTAGTATAATTTGAAATCAGGTAATGTGATGCCTCCAGATTGGTTCTTGCTTAGGATTGCTTTGCCTATTTGGGTTCTCTTTTTGGTTCCATATGAATTTTAGGGTTATTTTCTCTAATTCTGTATTAAATAATGTTGGTATTTTTATAGAAATTGGATTGAATCTGTAGATTGCTTTGGGAAGTATGATCATTTTCATAATATTGATTCTTCCAATGCATGAGCATAAAATGTATTTTCATTTGTTTGTGTCATCTACGATACCTTTCAGCAGCGTTTTGTAGTTCTCCTTATGGAAATCCTTCACCTCTTTCGTTAAGTATAGTCTTAGGTATTTTATTTTGTGCAGCTATTACAACAGAGACTGAGTGGTTAATTTGATTCTCAGCTTGGTTGTTGGTGGTGTATAGCCGTGCTACTGATTTGTGTACATTGATTTTCTAAACTGAGACTTTACTGAATTTATTTATCAAATCTAGGAGTTTTTAGAAGGGTCTTTAGGGTTTTCTCTGTATATAATAATACCACTAGTGAAGAGAGATAGTTTGACCTCCTCTTTTCCAATTTGGATGCCTTTTTTTCTTTCTCTTTTCTTGTTGCTCTGGCTTGAATTTCCGAAACTATGTTGAAAAGAAGTGGTGAAAATGAACATCGTTTTCTTATACCAGTTTTTAAGGGAAATGCTTTCAACTTTTTCCCATTTAATATGTTGTTGGCTGTGGGTTTGTCATATATGGCTTTTGCTATTTTGAAGTATATTACTTCTGTTACTAGTTTGTTGAGGGTTTTTTATCATAAAGGATACTGGATGTTATTGACTACTTTTTTCACTTATTGTGATTATTGTATTGTTTTTGTTTTTAATTCTGTTTATGTGGTGAATCACATTTATTGACTTGCATATGTTCAACCATGCCTGCTTCCCTGGGATGAAATCCACCTGATCATGATGAATTATCTTTTTGATGTGCATTGAATTCAGTTTCCTAGTATTTTATTCAAGATTTTGGTGTCTATGTTCATCGGGGATATTGGTCTGTAATGTTCTTTTCTTTTCTTTTCTTTTTCCTTCCTTCCTTCCTTCCTTCCTTCCTTCCTCCTTCCTTCCTTCCTTCCTTCCTTCCTTCCTTTCCTTTCCTTTCCTGGCTTTGCTATTAAAGGTGATACTGGCTTCATAGAATGAGTTACAGAGGATTACTTATTTTTCAACCTTTTGGAATAGTTTTAGTTGATTGGTACCAAATCTTCTGCAAATATCTAGTAGAATTCAGCTGTGAATCTATCCAGCCCTGGGAATTTTTTGTTGGCAACTTTTAAGTTACTGATTCAATCTCACTTTTCGTTACTGATCTATTAAGGATTTCTATTTCTTCCTGATTTAAGCTAGGAAGTTGTATCTTTCCGGGAATATGTATGCATAGAGGTGTTTCTAGTAGACTTTTGAATAATCTTTTGTATTTCTGTAGTGTCAGTTGTAATGTCTCCATTTTCATTTCTAATTGAACTTACTTGAATCTTCTTTCTTCTTTTTTTGGTTAATATAACTAATGGTCTATCAATTTTGTTTATATTTCAAAGAGCCAGCTTTTGGTTTCATTGATCTTTTGTATTTGTTTTTGTTTTAATTTCATTAAGTACTGCTCTGATCTTTGTTATTTCTTTTCTTTTGCTAGTTTTGGTTTGAATTTGATCTTGTTTTTCTAGTCCCTGAGGTATAATGTTAGTTTGTCAATTTTTGATCCGAAGGAGTCTAAATGAGACTTTTTAATGCAGGCATTTAACACTATAAACTTTCCTCTTAGTACTTCTTTTGCCATATCCCAGAGGTTTTGATAACTTGTGTCACTATTTTCATCATTTTGAAGAATTATAAAATTTCCATCCTGATTTCATTTTTAACCCACACAATCATTCAGGAGCAGATAGTTTAATTTCCATATATTTTTATAGCTTTGAGGGTTCCTTTTGGGGTTGCTTTTTAGTTTCATTACATTGTGGTCTGAGAAAATACTTGATACAATTTTGATGTAAAAAAATTTATTGTTGTTTTGTAGCCCATTGTATGGTCGATCTTGGAGAATGTTCCATGTGCTGATGAGGAGAATTTATGTTCTGAAGTTATTGGATAGAATGTTCTATAAATATCTATCAGGTTCATTTGTTCTGGAGTGCAGTTTAAATCCAGACTACCAGACCTCAAAATATACTACAAACTATTACCACCAAAACAGCATTGTACTGTCGTAAAAACACACACATAGACTGGAAATATCTTAATGCGATTCAAAAGACAACCAATAGTTACTAACACTGAGTTGAGAAATATTAGAATTATCTAACAAAGACTTTGGGTAGCCATTATTAAAAAAAAAACAAAACTCAACAAGAAATTATAATTTCTCTTGAAACAAGAAAAAAAAAGTCTCCACAAAGAAATAAAATGTCACAGCAAAGAAGCAGAAGATGTAAAGAACAACTACATGGTAATTTTATAACTTAAAAAGAGATGCACATGTGCACACGCACACACAGACATACACCAACACACACACACACACCTCTTGCTGAATAGGCTCAACGTCAGAAAAAAAGGAACAGAAGACAGAAGAAGGAATCAAGGAATCAGTGAATTAGAAGATGAAAGAATTAAAAATTATGCAATCTAAACAACTAAGAGAAAATAGACTGGTTAAAAAAAAAATTGAAAATAGTCCCAAGGACCAAAGGGACTGTAGTGAAAGATCTAAGATGGCTGCCACCAATGTCCCAAAAGAACAGAAAAAGAGGGCAGAGCTAGAAAGAGTGCTTGAAAAAAAACAAAAAAACAAAAACAAAAAACAAACAAACAAAAAAACCTGAAATTTTCCAAGTTTGGAAAAAGACAAACTTACAGGTTCAAGAAGCTGAGTGCAATTTAAACTGAATAAACCCCACAAAATTTATGCTAGTATATAATTGTCAAAATTCTGAGAAAAACGAAAGGCAAAGAAAAACATTTTGATAACAACCAGAGAGAAACGAAACTCTGCTTACCGGGACGAGATAATTTGAGTGAGAGCAGATTTCTCGTCAGAAAACTTGGATACCAGAAGAAAGAGGCACAATTTTTTGCAAATGTTTAAAGAAAAGAACTGTCAACTCAGAATTCTTATCCAGTGAAAATATCTTTCAGGAGTAAAGAGAAAATCATGGTACTCTCAGAGAAAGCAAAACTTAGAAATTTATCATCAGCAAAATTACCTTTAAAAATGTATAAAGGTGTTTCTGAAAGTAAAAAGGAAATAAAAAAAGAAGGAACCTTGTACCATCAGCAAGAAAGGAGAAAAACCAGAAATGGTACAAATATGAAACAATACAACACATTTTCTCTCTCCTCTTGAATTTTCTATATTATTTTTGCCAATTAAAGTAAAAATTATAACACTGCCTCCTGATTTGATTCTAAATGCATATACAGGAAATATTGAAGATAATCATAAACAGAGGAAGGTAAATAGATGCAAATGTAAACTTTCTACACACCAAAGTGATCATTGTTGACACCAGTAGATTGTTACATGTTATGTATAAATAATTTAAAGTATAAATAGTTGAATGTAATATAGTAAAGCCACTAAAAAAACTATACAAAGAGGCACAGAGGCTGTACCCGGTGGCTCAAGCCTGTAATCCCAGCACTTTGGGAGGCCCAGGTGGGTGGATCACTGGAGGTCAGTAGTTTGAGACCAGCCTGTCCAATATGGTGAAACTGTGTCTCCTTAAAAAAAAAAAACACCTAGGCATGGTGGCATATTCCTGTAATCCCAGCTACTAGGGAGGCTGAGGCAGGAGAATTGCTTGGACATTGGATGTGGAGGTTGCACTGAGCTGAGATCGCGCCACTGCACTCCAGCCTGGGCTATAGAGTGATACTCCATCTCAAAAAAACAAAAGGATACAAGACAAAAACCACAATAAAAACGAGGCACAGTAAAAACTATTACAGATAAATCAAAGCGATATTCTAATAAAAGTTCAAGAAACTTACAGGAAGGCAGAAAAAGAAAACAGAGAAACAAAAATACCTGAAAGAACAAACAAAAGGTTTAAATCTTAACATATGAACAATCACATGAAGTGTAAATGATCTAATTATATCAATTCAAATAATTTGGCAGAGTAAATTGAAACAAATTAATTATATGCTGTCTATAAGACATTCAGTTAGCATATAATGATATAGATAGATTGAAAGTAAAAGGACAGAAACATTAATTCTTTAAAAAGCGTTTACATCAATGTCAGAGAAAGTAAACTTCAGAGCAAAGAAAATACAAGAGACTGAGAAAGGCATTACTTACTGATAAAAGTCAGTCCACCAAGAAAACCTGACAAACCTAAATGTATACAGTAGTCCCCGCTTATTTGCAGTTTCACCATCCACAGTGTCAGTTACCCTCAGTACAGTACGATAAGGTATTCTGAGAGAGAGACAGAGAGAAACCACACTCATATGACTTTTATGACAGTATGTTCTAATAATTGTTCTATTTTAGGGCTAGCTATTTTTGTTAATCTGTGTCTAATCCATAAATTACACTTCGTCATAGGTATGGATGTATAACAAAAAACATAGAGAAAGTGAAGGCCTAGGACATTGCTGTACACTGCTGTAGAGTTTGTAAATACTGAACGGTACACTTAGGCTACATTAAATTTATAAAAAGAAAATGTTTCTTTTCCTATAATAAATTAACCTTAGTTTACCGTAACTTTTGTACTTCATAAACTTCAACAATTTCAAAAACTTTTTGACTGTTTTGTAAAAAGACTTAGCTTAAAGTACACTTTGCACAGCTGTGCAAAAATATTTTCTTTCTTTATATCCTTATACTATAAGCTTTTACCTATTTCAATGTTTTTATTTTGAAACTTAAAAAGTAAGACGCAAGCATACACATTAGCCTAGGCCTACACAAGGTCAAGATCTTCAATATCACTGTCTTCCACCTCCACATCTTGTCCCATTAGGGGGTCTTCAGGGGCAATATCACCCACGGAACTGTCATCTCCTCTGATAACAGTGCCTTTTTCAGGAATACCTCCTGAAGAAACTGCCTGTTTTACACTTAGCTTTTTTTTTGCAAATAAATAGTAGTATACTCTAAAATAACAAAAAATATATGGTATGGTAAATACAGAAACCACTAACCTAGTCATTTATCATTATTTGTTATTATTATTATCATTTATTATCAAGTATTATGTACTATACATAACTGTATGTGTTAGACTTTTATATCACTGGCAGCACAGTAGATTATTCCAGCATCACCACAAATACATGAGTAATGCATTGCACTAGGATGGTATGACGGCTGTGACATCACTAAATAGTAGACATTTTTCAGCTTTATTATAATATTCTGGGACAGTTCTCATGCATGTGGTTTGTAACTGATTAAAACATCAGTATGCGGCACATATAACTGTACTATGAAAACATTCTTGGCATATATATTTCATCACTCAGATCATGGGTGTCCAATCTTTTGGCTTCCCTGAGCCACATTGAAAGAAGAATGATCTTGGGCCACACATAAAACACACTAACACTAACGATAGCTGATGAACTAAAAAAAAAAAAAAATTGTAAAAAAACTAATAATGTTTTAAAAACATTTACAAATTTGTGTTGGGTTGCATTCAAAGCCTTCCTGGGCCGCATTCAGCCTATGGGCTGCGAGTTAAATAAGCTTGTTAGATGAAATGGACCAATTTCTCAAGAGGCACAGACCACCACAACTCATCCAACATGAACTAGACAATTTGAATAATCTTAGAACTAGGGAGGACATTGAATTCGTAGTTAGAAAACTTCTCAAAAAGAAATCTCCACTGCCAAATTGTTTTACTAGGAAATTCTATCATACATTTTAGGAATGAACACCAATTCTATACAATCTCTTCCAGAAAACTTAAGAGAATACTTCTCAGTTCATTTCATGAGGCTAGTATTACCCTGCTACCAAAACCAAAGTAAAAAAAAAATTGTGGATCAAAAATCTCTCAAGAATATATATGTAAAAATCCTTAACAAAATATTGGCAAATAGAATTCAGTAATAAATAGAATTATATATCATGACTAAGCGGAGTTTATTCCAGTAATAAAAGACTGGTTTCAATCAGTCAACGTAATCAATGATAATAACATACTTAAAAAAAAAAAAAACCACATAATTATAAAAATTAAGGCAGAGAAGTCATTTGACAAAGTTTATCACCCACTTATAATAAAAAATTCAGAAGAGTAAGAATATTGATGTCTTTCTTCAACTTGTTAAAAATCATCTACAAAAAACCTACAGCTAACATGATACTTACTCCCCTACCCAGGAACAAAGCAAGGACACCCGCTCTAAACACTCTCATTCAACATAGGACTGGAAGTCCTGACCAGTGAAATAAGGTGAGAAAAAAAATAAAGATATACATGTTGGAAACAGAGAGATAAGACTATTCTTATTTGCAGATTACACAATTGTCTATGTAGAAATTTCCAAGAAATCTACGCACATGTACACACACACACACATGCACACACACACACTGTCACACAGACACACACAGTTGCTCATTGCAAATAAACTGAGTCCAGCAAGTTTGAAAGCTGTTAAGTAAATATGCAAAAATGAGTTGTATATCTATGTACTGCTAAAGATCATGAGGACACTAAAACTAAAAATATTTAAAATTTCTCAGTAGAAAATGAAATACTTTGTGGTAAATCTGATAGAATATGTTGCGGAAGTCAGTGCTAAAAAGTAGAAAAGATTTATGAAATCAATCAGATCTAAATAAATAGAGACGTAATATATTAATGGATTACAAAATTCAGCATAGTAAAAAAAAGTCAATTTTTTCTAAATTGATATGCATGTGTAATGCAATTCTTATCAATAACCCAAAAAACTTCTTCGTACATTTTTACAAGATTAATCTGAAAACAGTATGAGTTTTAAAACATTGAAAAGCAAAGGAACTAGACTTGCTAAATCAATTTTGAAAAAAGAAAAAGTATGAGACATCAGTTTACTTAATTTTAAGATATTATATATCACAGTAATCAAGACTGTGTGGTATTAGTGAAAAGATAGACATATATGTCAAATAAACAGCATTTATAGCCCAGAAATAGACCCATTACATATTTCTCACTAATTTTTTAATAAAGGCACCAAAATAATTCAATGAAGTTAGAATAGTCATTCAATAAATGCCATTGGAAAGCTTGACATTCATAGTTTTTTAAAAAAGAAACCTCAGTCTAAATCTCATACTTTATATCAAAATTGACTCAAAATGTACCAAATATTTTAATATAAATCATAAAATCATAAAAGTTTTCAATAAAAGCAGATAAAATATCTTAGGTCTAGGGTGAGTCAAAGGCTGGACAGTAAAATCAAGATACATAAAGGCCATATTGATAAATTGAATTAGAAAATGGGCAAAAAGCCTGAAAAGACATTACTATGTAACATGATTAGCCATTAGAGAAATACAAATTAAAATCACAGTGAGATATCATTACATACCTATCAGAATAGCTAACATAAAATACATATAGACATCACCAAATGGCTTGAAGTATGTAGAGAAACTAGACAATTGTCAGTAAGAGTTTAATGATGCAGCTACTATGCAAAATATTTGGCAATTTCTTATAAATGTAAGCACACAACTACCAAAAAGCCCTATAATTGCACATTTGACAATTTATGCCAGAGAAATGAAAAGTTGTATTCACCCCAAAACATGTCCACTTATGTTTATGGTTGCTTTATTTTTAAAGCAAAGGAATAGAAAGAGCATAGATGTTGTTCAATGAGTAAATGGTTAAACAAACTGTGGTACATCTATACCATGGCACACTCGGTAGTAAAATTGATACATGCAACAACCAAATATAGCTCCAGAAAATTATGCTGAGAGAAAAATGGCAGCCCCACAAAGTTACATACTATATAATTCCATTTACATAACATTCTTGAAATGATCAAAATATAAAATGGAGATGGTTGCTGGGGAATGGTGAGGCAATATGGTAAAGCAGTAGCTGTGGCTGTATGAGAACAAGAAGAAAAAGCCTTATGATGATGGAATTGTTCTGTATCCTAAACGCATCAATATCAACCTTCTGGTTGTGATACTGTATTATGGTTTTGCACGAAGTTATGGGGTCATTTGTATTATTTCTTCCAACTATATGTGAGCCTACAGTTATTTCAAGGTGAAATGTTAAAAAATGTTTAATACCACCACCAATAGCATGAAATTACGTTAAGTACTTAGGGATAATTTTTAAAAAAATCTGAAAGAGCTATAAAATGAAAATAAAAAAGAAATTTTTATAATTAAAAAATAAATGAAATTTTTGCTGGATTGAATGCCACATATGGAAAATAACTCTAGATTTATGATGTACTTTAACGTAAAAGTTAAATTTATAAAACCCCTAGAAGATAATAAAGGTAAAAATCTTAGTAATTTTGAGATTAGCAAAGATTTCTTAAATATGATTCAAGAAGCTCAAATATAAAAATAAGTCTTAACATGGGACTCACCAAAATAAAAGGAAAGTTACAGACTGGGAGAAAATATTTGCAAAATACATGGAATATAGCAAGGAATTTTATCTGGAAAATATAAAGACCTTTTATGACTCTGTAACAGCCCAGTTTTTGAAAGGGGGAAAAATATTGAATAGATACTTCCCTAAAGGTGTATGGATGGTATAAAAGCAAATGAAAAGATGCTCAACATCATTATTCCTTAGGGAAATGCAAATTATAACCACAAGGAGATCCCATTACACATTCTATTAGAATACCTAAGATTAAAAAGATTAATCATAGAAAGTGTTCACCAGGATATGGAGGAACTGGGATTCTCATATATACTGCTGATAGGAATAAGAAGGGGCATAATCATTAAAAAACGGGATTACAGTTTCTTATAAAGTATGTGCTTATTGATATACCATATAAGCAATATTTTTACCATATGATTAAACCATTCCATTCCTGGGTATTTACCTAAGAGAAATAAAAGCATATGTGTACTTGAAGACTTATTCATGAATATTCTTTATAAAAAGCATTTATAAATAATAGCTTTATTTGCAATATAGAAAAACTGGAAAACAACCCAATTGTGTATCAAAAGACAAATGCATAAACAAATTGTCATGTGTCTATACATATAGTGCTTGATTACTACTCAGAAGTAAAAAAAAAGTGAGCTATTGATGCATACAACCTGGATGGATCTCAAAATAATCATGCTATGTGGAAGAAGTCGGACAAAAATGTACATAGTGTAGGATTTCACTTATTTAAAAAATTCTAGAAATTGCAGTTCAATCTGTGGTGACAGAAAGCAGATCTGTGGTATCCTGGGGAGGAGGGATAGGTAGGCACCAGGAGTCACAAAGAAACTTTTGGTGAGAGATGTAATGACTATCTTGATTGTAGTAATGGTTTAATGGGTATAGGTACATGCTAAAACTCACCAATTGTACACTTTAAATATGGGCAGTTTGCTTTCAAATAAATGACAACATGCTAAAATTTCATGACCTTCCATTTCTGTTTTTCCCTTACCCTTTTCCTTCTCCCTCTTCCTTCTTTTCCATACATACTTAAGGCATAGATCATTTTATTCATATACTATTTCTTAACAGGACCATAATGCATTGGTTTAAATATCTTTCTGGGCGATTTCTCCTATGCATTTGCAGGGTTAGCTGCCCTTCATTTTCAACATTAATTTAACCTGTAATTAACTTTTCAGTCGCCGCTCCTTCCTTCCTTCCTTCCTTCCTTCCTTCCTTCCTTCCTTCCTTCCTTCCTTCCTTTCTTTCTTTCTTTCTTTCTTTTTTTCAGAGACGGAGTCTCACTCTGTCGCCCAGGCTGGGGTGCAGTGGCACGATCTTGGCTCACTGCAACCTCTGCCTCCCGAGTTCAAGCAATTCTCCTGCCTCAGCCTCATGAGTAGATGGGATTACGGGTGCCCGCCACTATGCCCAGATACATTTTTGTTTTTTTAGTAGAGATGGGGTTTCACCATGTTGGCCAGGCTAGTCTCGAACTCCTGACCTCATGATTCGCCTGCCTTGGCCTCGCAAAGTGCTGGGATTACAGGTGTGAGCCACCGCACCTGCCGTGGCATCTTTTTGAGTAAACACAAGATTTGTACTCAGGAATCGGATTTTACATCAAGGAACTTCCACATCTGGCTCTGCCATCACGGGAAAATCCCTGAACTTGTCTAATTTCTACTTTTTCACCTATGAAATGGGAATACAAAATCCGTTTTAGAATGTGTTAAATGAGATATGCTTTGGAAGCATGATATTTTTATTACTGATGTACAGAACAACCTTATCTCTCAGTATTGGCTTATCTGTAAGGCATATTCTAGGTATTCAATGAATACTTTTATGTTGAATTTGTTTATTTCATTAATTCGTTTCCTTACTAAGTATGGATATCTTGAGAAAGGAACACAAAATAGGTAATTCTGGTGAAAAAATGTGAAAAAGATCATAGGGAATCTTGCCTCTTCTAGCAGGTGTAGGGGACGGATTTGCCGGGAGGGGATGAGGATCACTACTGAGCTACTGTGGGAAAGTGGAAATAAAGGAACGAGAATGAGGTGAAAGAAGAGTGAGAATCTAGCAGAATAATCATTGTCTACTTAGAAATTTCCTACCTGCCAGTGTTGCTTGGCTGAAAATAGAGTTTTACTTCCTTGCTTAAAATCAACATGTACATCCACTACCTCCAGGAGCAAGTATAAAGCCTGAGTGTTTAATATGTGACTTCTCTTTCTCTTGGGTTCTTCTTCCAACCCACCTTTCCTTTCTCCTCTAACTCCTTATTATGCACCACACATCTCAGCCAAACCAAACTACTCTCCATTTCCCAAAGACACAGTTTGTTTTCCGTTGCCTCTCAGTCTTTGTTGATCTTATTCCATCTCCTGTGGGTTTCTTCTAATACTTGCCTGCTAGGTGAAGTCCTCCTGTTCAATACTCTAGTCAAATGTCACTTCCTTTGTGAAAACCTCTCTTTTTTCACAGGCAAAACTAATTTTTTGCCCCAAATGTGTACATTTGTCGCAGCTAATGAACCAATATTGATATGTTATAATTAGGTAAATTCTATACTTTATTCAGATTTCATTAGTTTCTCGAATGTCCTTCTTCTGTTCCAGGATCCCATCCAGGATATGGCACTACATTTAGTCATCATGTCTCCATAGCCTCCTTCTGGGCTGTGACAGTTTTTCAGATTGTCCTTGTTATTGATGATGACCTGGACAGTGCTAAGGAGTATTCTGGTCAGCTATTTTGTAGAATGTTCTTCAGTTTGGGTTTGTCTGATATTTTTCTCATTGTTAGACTGGGGTTATGAGTTTTGGAGAAGGATCACAGTACATTATACAAAGTGGACATGCTATCAACAAGACGTATCAGTGATTAGGTAAGCCTCCACCACCTAGCTGAGGCAGTGCTTGCCACATTTCTCCACTGCAAAATTACTTTTTTCTGTTTGTTCTGCACTGACCAGGAAAGCAGGTCAGCAAGACCCGCAATTAAGGATGGAATATTATTTCTCACCTCATTTAGTGGGGAGTATCTGCAATATTTTTTGCAGTTCTTCTGTATGAAAATGTTTTTTTCTTTCCTGTTAGTTGACTTATTCAATTATTTATTAATATCAGTATGAAATTGGGGCTATTTGTTTTATGTTTGATTTAAATCCAATATTGGATTATTTCTTTGGTTGCTCAAATTTTTCCAAATTTGGCCCTTGAGAGCTCTGTCAGTTTGGCTCCACAGTCCCTTTGACGTAACCTCATTCTTTTTTAAGCACTTTCTTACTTTCTTACACTACAAATATTCCAGGCTCATTTTTTATATTCCACAATCCAGTCCTAGAATTAGCCATTTCTCCAGGGACCCCTGGTTACTTTTGTTGGGAAACAGCATTAAAAACCACAACGTGAGAGCTGGGTTTCTTCCTTGTTATTGCAGTGTAATTGATTCTAGACCATCTCAGTGGACAGCACTAGAAAAAAAATATTTATACTCATCCATTTGTGCGCATATTTCTCTATCCATAGTATTTCTATAATACTAAGTGGGAGTTTATACTGATGTCTCCGACTCTCACTGAGTACCACATGGCACTTTCTGGCCTTCCCCCTTTAATTGTAGCCCCCTACTCCAACAGTGAGAAACCTGCCTCCCATCATCAGCCATCCGTTTACTTATTTGTCCAGTCCTGTATAGATGTACAGCAGTTTCAGAATAGCTAGCCTGACCTCTGTGAGATACACTTTATTAACTACAATATAGTGCTTATGTACAGGTCTTTTCCTTTAGTCTTAGAGTTTCTAATCATTTCCTAAGTTAATTGGGTCTGCACCTCTTTTTTCCTATTCCATGGTGAATTATGACATGTATTTAAATACAGTTAGATTCTTTTGTCACAGTCTGCATCAATCCTTGCGTCAGTTAACTTTATACACACACACAGACACACACATAAACATTATATATGTAAACCTTATATATATATATAAACATTCTATACATAATCTTAATATTTGTGTTGCAAAAGTCTATGAGCTTTGACAAAGAATATATCATGTATTCATTACTGTGGTAATGTACGAAATAGTGCACAGCCCTAAAATAACCGCACGTGCTTCATCTAGTTAAACCCCTCTCCATTCTAGTGTTTGGGAGCATCCCATTGATGTTTTAATTTGTATTTCCCTAGTGACAAGTGATGCAAACATCTTTGCATATGTTCATTTGCTATCTTCATATCTTCTTTGATGATTTATCTGTTCAGATAGTTTCCCCATTTTTAAATTGAGTTATTTTCTTACTGTTGAGTTTTGAGAGTTCCTTATATATTCTGGATATGAGTCCTTTATTAGAAATGTGGCCTCTTAACTGTCTTTCACAGAATTTTTCTCTTTTAATAAAGTTAAATTTATTTTTTTTCCTTCAAGAATTGTTTTGTAGCCAAAACTTATCACGGAGCCCAAGGTTTCAGTTTCTCCTGTGTTATCTTCTGGTAGTTTTATAGTTTTGTGTTTTATTTACACTTAAGTCTATGATCCATTTTGGGTTCATTTTGGGTAACGAATTATGTCAGTGTCATTTCACATGAATGTCCAATTATTCCAGCATCATGTGTCAGAAATAAGTTGGCTGTATCTGTGTTGGTCTATTTCTGGCTCTTTTCCATTTACCTATGTATGCCTACTCCATAACTGTAGTTTACAGTAAGTCTTGCAATTGGGTTATATGAGTTCTACAACTTTTTGCTTTTCCTTCAGGCTGTGTTGGCAATTCTGGTACCTTTCCGTTTCCATATACACATAAATTCAGGTTGTCAAATTTTTAAAAAGCTACAATTTTGGTTGAGATTCCATTGTAGATAATTTAGAAAGAATTGAATCTATGAACATGAAATATCTCTTCCATTTATTTAGTTCCTTAGTTTTTTCACAAGTGTTTTATAATTTTCCACATACAGATCCTGCGCATATTTTGTTAGGTAAGATTTTTACCTAAGTACTTCAGTTTTGGGGTGCTACTTTAAATGGTAATTTTTGCTCTTTCAAATTCCAATTATGTATTGCTATATTTAGGAAAATTTGTTGGCTTATGTATATTGATCTTATATACTGCAAGGTATTTTTTGTTTGTGTGTGTGCATTTTTTTCTCTGTTTTATCTTGCTTGATGTATTTAAGCTTTTGGAAACTGATTTGGAGTTTGCCATTAATTTTGGAAAGTTTTAGTCACTACTATTTCAACTATTTTTTCTATCTAGTCTCTTTTCCTCTCCTTTTGCTATTCCAAAAATGTATATGCTACATCATTTTATATTATTGACCTGTTCTTTATTTTTTAAAAATGTTTCTCACTCTTTTTTTCCCCTTTTGTATTTCAGTTTGAGAAGTTTCGGTTTATTTCTTTCAAGTTCACTGATTATTTCTTTGACTGCTTTATGTCTGTGAATGAGCATCCATTGAAGGCTTTCCTAATTTCTGTTATTTTTCTTTCATTTATATTATTTATTTTCTTATTTGGATATAATTCATATGCTATAAAATTCACTTTTAAAGTGTACGATTTAGTAATTTTTACTATATTTATCACACCTACCCCCTGCAAAAATATCCATACTCATTAGCAGCCACTCCCCATTTCCACTTCTTAGCAGCCCTTCCACTCATCAAAACAACTAACAATTGAATTTCTGTATATATGAATTTTCTTATACTGGGCATTTTTATTCATAGAATCATATAACATAGGGATATTTGCTAACTGACAAATTATCTCAATTTTTGTTTATTTAGAAATGTCTTAATTTGTCTTTTATAATTGAAGGACAGTTTTGCTGGCTGCAGTGTTCTTGGTTAATACTCTTTTTCTTTCAGCCTTTGAATATATCTTCCCACCGCCTTCTTGCATTCATGATGTCTGATGAGAAACCCATTCATAATCTTACAGAGGAGTTCTTGTATATAATGATCAATTAAACTTGTCATACATGTCTCTGAGGCTCTGTTCATTTTTCTATTCTTTTGTATTTCTGTTTCTCAGACTAGATAATCTCATTTGAACTATTTCAAGTTCACTTATTTTTTTTCTTTGGACTGCTCAAATCTGCTATTGAGCTCTTCTCATGATTTATTTATTTCAGTTATTTTCTTTTTCAATTCCAGAATTTCCATTTGGCTCTTTTGAATAAATAATTTATGTATTTTCATTGATATTTTAACATGGTAAGACATTGCTTTTATACGTTTCTTTAGTTCTTTAGAAATGGTTTCTTTTAGTTGTTTGAACATATTCTAAATAACAGATTTAAAATATTTGTACCAGAACTCCAACATCTGGGCTTCCTCAAAGAGTTTTTATTGGCTGATTTTTTTTCCCTGCATATGTGCCATCATAGCTTTATGTGCCAAACTTTCTTATTTCTTTTCTTTTTTTGTTGTTTTTTTTAACACATTTTAAATAATATAATATCGTTACTCTAAAAATCAGATTTTTTCCCCTCTCCAGTGCTCGTTTTGTTGTAGTTTTTAAATTATATATTTATTTACACGGAGTTTTGCTCTTGTTCCCCAGGCTGGAGTGATGTGACCTCAGCTCACTGCAACCTTTGCCTCCTGGGTTCAAGCGCTTCCCCTGCCTCATCCTCCAGAATAGTTGGGACTACAGGCACCTGCCATCACGTCCTGCTAATTTTTCTATTTTTAGTAGAGATGGGGTTTCACCATGCTGGCCAATATGTTCTCTATCTCCTGACCTTGTGATCTGCCCACCTCAGCCTCCCAAAGTGCTGGGATTATAGGCGTGAGTCACCATGCCCGGCCTGTTGTAGTTGTGTGCTCATTAAGTTTTCTGAACTAATTCTTTAAAGTCTGTATTATTTGTCATTTGTGGCCACTGATGTCTCTGCTCAGTTATTTTAGTAGCCAGCTAATGGCTGTACAGAAGTTATTTTAAATTCCTGAGACCAATTAATCTTCAGTCATTGTTAAATGGTTCTCTCTCTCTCTCACTTGCTGCGTGTGTGTGTGTGCACATGCACATGTGTGTGTTATGTGTTGGGTTACTCAATCAGGCAACTACAGGCATGCACCACCACACCCAGCTAGTTTTTTGTATTTTTAGTAGAAACTGGGATTCGCCATATTGACCAGGGTGGTATCAAACTCCTGACCTCAGGTGATCCTCCTGCTTCGGCCTCCAAAAATCCTGGGATTACAGGCATGAGCCACCATGCCCAGCAAGAGATAAATTTGGATATACCATTTCAGTTGAAACCAGTAGCTTCAATAATGTGATACATTTCCCTGCATGGATTATTCAATGAATACAGCAAAATTACAAAATATAGTCTCAAAATAACTTTTGGTAGTAATATGAGAGTATAAGTACGCACTTAATAGGTGAAAACCTAAAAGGCAGTTCAAAACTTGGATTAGTATTCTAGTGTGTTTATCAATAATTGCTTGTTAATAATAATTTAATTGCATCTCTTTATAGTGATAAGTCATAGCATTCACATATTTATACCAGATATTTTTCATATTAGTGTAATATCTTTATAAATAAAACAGGATGATTGACAGCTCATTTTATTGGTCTGTTTTGCTTATTTCCTCTGTCATCACCCAAACTTTGGTGCTACAGACTTTCCCTTTTCAAGCACTAATGCTGAAGTGCTTTTCAAGGCTCAGTTTTCTTCATGTTTTCTAAAGGTCTATTGGCCAAAGCAAGTCACATAGCTGAGCCTAGATTTAAGGGGTGGAGAAATACACTGACTGCACCATTTTATGAGAAAAGCGGCAACATCAACTTGCAAGGTGTACATACAGGAACAGGGGTAGTTTGCAGCCATTTTGTGAGCTGCTATATTCGTTTTGTAGGCATCGTACTTTTTGTAGCATTTGATTCAGGAAGCACTCAGTAATTACTTGCTGCCTAACTGACTGATTGAATAAAAGTAGGCATTTGTATTTCAAATTGAAGAATGACTATATTTACAATTACTTTTCTTCTTTTATGAAAAAATATTTGCTGCCTTGAAATGGTAACATGCTTCAAAGTGACTTTAAGTTCTGGCTGTTCATTCTTATTTGAGATTAAGAAATGCAATAAAATGCATCCATATTTCATCATGGCAAAGTGTTAAAAAATAGACTACTTAACAGACTTTTGCAGGTTAGAGGTTTTAAACATCCAAATGATGAGGAGAAAACAACTTCAGCATTTTGTTAGTACGAGTAAAAATGGAATATATAGTATCAACATGAAGATATTTTTTTCTCTTTTGAAAAGGAACAGATAGGATGGCATATGCTTTTCTAAATGTGGAGCTTCTCAGTGCTGAGTTCAACCAGCACAACAGTAGCAATTAGATGACTCAGCTTCAAAAACGCTCCCTAACTACACTATGCAAAATCAGGTGGTCTACAGTGGTAGTCAGTGAAAATTTTAGTTATGATACAATTATTTGGGATGATTTTTACTAGGTGTCTAGGTCAGCTTGATTTTCTAGCTTTGTTGCTAGAAAAGTCATGATAGATTTTTTTTAACTTGTTTTTGATGGCCCAGAAATTAAGACTGTGGGTCCTAGCATCTC
The DNA here is from genome assembly GCF_009764315.1 of Trachypithecus francoisi. Taxonomy (NCBI): domain Eukaryota; kingdom Metazoa; phylum Chordata; class Mammalia; order Primates; family Cercopithecidae; genus Trachypithecus; species Trachypithecus francoisi. The sequence goes on along the minus strand of NW_022681462.1, from coordinate 50,245,733 downwards.
TGATAGATGCAACAGTTGGTTTAACAAAAAATTCATAAAATTGCTCCTTAGAAAAGGTAATTTAAAAACATGAACTCAAATTTGTTTGTGAAACTAGTATTGTCAGAGTTGATTAATTGTGACCCTCACACATAAAGGATTCCAGTCTTTAGACATATTTATGAAAGCTGCCATGAGCTTACTGTTTCTTGGTTCCATTATTAGGTTTCACAGATTTGGATACAATTGACTAGTTTTATACTTCATCTTACTGTTCTAATTACTTCACTCTTTTCTCTCATTCATTAACTCTTCTGCCTGGAGGTCAAAATGGGACCAGTTACTAATCAAGGCCAATGGCAACCATGACTACATTGAGGTGCCATGTTTCATCTGTCAAGGGGCATCTATCACTCCTCTCCTTGTCAAAAAGAAACTTAAATTAGACTAACATGAATCTCTGTTTTTGCCCTGATTAAAGGCCTACATCTTCCCTAGGCATTGCCTGACACGATCTTGACTTGAGAGAGACTCAATGTTCTTATAACATCATTTGAAGAGTGCATGCTTGTCTCCCTGGGTTATTATTCTTCAGATTCACTTGTTTTTCATGGACTATAGGCTAGATAATCTAGACTTCCTTTGGGGTGTTAATTAAGAAGGGTATCCAAAATTAATCAACAGACTCACTAGGGCGAAGGGGAGCTGTCTGAGGACCTTGGAATATAACATGCTTCTGGTGCAGAGAAACGAGCCTTCGGCTATTGACAAAAAGCAAACAAGTGCACAGACGGCAATGTGACATAAAAATTTATATATATATGCAAGTTTACACTCATTTTTCTTGTCAGCTTGTCAACTTTAATTATAAAGGTTGATTTGCTATTTGGCAGATCTCAACATTGTAGATGTTGACAATTTGAAAAGCATCATATGGTCAATGTCTTAGAAGAACAATGGGATAGAAAGGTATTGGATGAGTGATGTGTTTAAAGTCCATACTGAGCACAAAAATGATTGCACTGTAGCTTAATTGTAAAAATTCTGTCATCTCTTCAGGAAAGATAATATATTTTATCTATAACAGAATATTGATAATTGACTGAAACTACTCATTTAAAAGGTACATTTCCTCAATCATTATTTGGCATTATTCTTTCTATAAAGTTTCTTAGTTTACTCTAATATACTTGTATTGGATATTAAAGGTTTAGAGCTTGTAGCAAAAAGTAACCTTTTTAGCAAATTCTTGGTTTTGAACATAACAAATTAATTTCAAATCTATATCAAGCATTGTTATTTCATTTATAACATTGTAGATTCAAATAACACTTATTGGCGCTTATTTAGTTAATGAAGTTGTAGTATTTCTCAGCTATCTGCTAACTCCCACAGCAAAGGAATCTTTGCTGCCAAATTGAAGGGTGATGGATTCTTGTTATGTAAATTAGAATTTCAACATCTTTTCCAAAGTCAGGAGATTGGGGACAACTGTTTTCACCCTTTAGCATTTCCAAATGCCCTTTGTCAGACGATAGATTTAGACTGCTTATGTTCTTTAAAGATGGCTACACCTTCAAACCCTAGTTTCACTTCTAAAGGGTAAGAAATGAAGAAGCCACTGACTGGTCCCAATAAGTAATGTTTGAATCCTGATTTGTGCATGCTTGTCTTGAGGTTGGGACTGAAACTCTTATTGGTACAACTTGCAAGGCAAGATTGGTACAGCCTCCAAATTGGTGAGACTATTTTCCTACAAAAAGTAAGTAGTTTCTGACACTCAAGCAACACCCTAACTTAGGTTTGACAAGAAATGAAATAAAAGCAATTAAGGCAAATTATTTTGTGCACTTTTTCAGGGCAACCAAACTTGGATTCCAAGAACCCAATTGCATATCTTGGCAATCTAATTCATTATTGCCTATCTATCTAGCAGCATGATTATATAATTTATTTCTAATAGACAACATCTGTATAAAGGCTACAAAATATTCCTACTTGATTGTGCACATCAGGAACGTTCTAGCAAATTATGTTTCTTGATTCATTTTTTATTTAATCTTATTAATATTTGTAAAACAATTTTACAAGCACCCACATTTAATGTTAAGAAACTTGTTATTGACAAGATAGGAGTTCATGAAATAATCAGAAACTTCGGTGATTAATTTGAAGGACACAGTACAATTTGGTTTGATTGTGATTTTTGATTGGATGTAATGAATAAAGTTTTAAAATGGTAAGGAGATTTTAAGCTTTTATAACATTATTTTTCAAATATGATATTCTGATATTAGTAAGAAAAATAACTTACTCATAGTCATACTTGTTTCAACTGTTTATTGGGATAATTGATAGTTTAATGGCTTGTTAAGTATTTTTTCTGTAAACCACGCTCAAATTTTTTCTTTTTATCTTTACTTTGAAAAAGAGATTCGTCTGACTAAGCACATTATGTGTTAGATTTTTACTTCTTACCCATCCACTTTAAAACATAATCTTATGATCAGACCAATTATACCCAGATTCCTTTGAGCTCACATTAGCCTTCATTCAACAAATCATTACTGACTTTCAATGTGCATGCTGTCATAAAAGTTACATTTTGGGGGGCACATCATTTTTCTATAATAATATAAACTATCATTTAAAAATATATTTTAGTAAAGATGCATAGTCATGAAGGAAGCAGATCATTTAGCTGATACATCTTTGAGATCTACTTGGCTACTTAACTAAATCAAAGTCATTGTTCCTTAGGTCAACCCTGTCAGTTTCTAGTTCATCTTATTTCCTTCCGAGGCTGCTCTATGGGTAACATGGAAGAGCAGAGAATGGCATCTCCTTCCAAAGGAAGGAAGGGCATATTCACTGCTTTGAATATCTCCTTAAGTACCTCTGAGTTAACGTAAGTTAACTCTTCTTGAAAGCGTAAACTGTGACCCTAAAAAAGAAAGTAGTATGATCAATTGTGTGTAGCACATCAGAATTCATATATCTAAATAGCTACACAAAGAGTGTGTCAACTTGAGAACAAATCATAAGAGATACTAAAACTTTGCAGGAAATATAACAGGATGGAGAAGATTGTGTTTACCAGAAACCCTCATATGTTTGTTCCAGTTGGGAAGAATAAATCCCTTGTGATTGAATGGAGGATGTAGACATGACGCAGAATCCATGATCTGGTCCAATAAATGGCCACCAGCTGTCATATAAGGAGGGCTGGTTCTGTTTACCATGAAACTTTCTTTTGCTAAGTGGACCAACAGTGCTGAGAGGAGGAAAGGAGGAGAACTTTCCCATGCAATGCCAATACTATCTCTAAACAAATACTGAAGAATTACTTAAAGTTACCGTTAAACTTTCCATTGTACCAACATGTCTGTTTATCCTGGCATCTCAAGACCTTTCAAATGTGTGCCACTGTTCAAACAAATCTTTTTGGAAATTTTCTTTGGAAATTTCTCTTAAACTTAGTTGTACATTCTTTAAAACATTTTCATTGATAACAAATGTATATTTGAGTGTGAATTAAATTCATTTTAAACAGTGAAATGTCATTTAATCATGGTAAATAAATGTAATGACCAGGCTAACTGATTCTCTTCTGAGTCAAAAATACACTGTAACTATAGCATGAGAAGGCTACAGATAATATATAAAACCACATCCAAAAAAACCAGGCTTTCAATATGTTCTGAGCAAAAACCTTATTATAGAAAGTGTATGATCTGTGAAAAAGTTTACTGTCGGGACAGTATTTACTTTTATTTTAGGTTCTGTTTGGTTTATTTAGTAGGTAATCATATTTTATATTGACATTGTACTTAGATTTATAGTAAATATAAATATTTTCCAATAAAAAAGATCTAGAGGATTATTTTGTATATTTCATGAAATAGTCACTATAGACATTGCCTGAAGATTTCTGACAAATGATCTGTGATCCAAAAAAGAAACTGAAGAAGCAATTTTATTTTATTTTATTTTATTTTATTTTATTTTTTGAGATGGAGTCTCGCTCTGTCACCCAGGCTGGAGTGCAGTGGCCGGATCTCAGCTCACTGCAAGCTCCGCCTCCCGGGTTCACGCCATTCTCCTGCCTCAGCCTCCCGAGTAGCTGGGACTACAGGCGCCCGCCACCTCGCCGGCTAGTTTTTTATATTTTTAGTAGAGACGGGGTTTCACCGTGTTAGCCAGGATGGTCTCGATCTCCTGACCTTGTGATCCGCCCATCTCGGCCTCCCAAAGTGCTGGGATTACAGGCTTGAGCCACCGCGCCCGGCCGAAGAAGCAATTTTAGAACAATTGTTTTAAGTAACTTTAGTAAGAGTAAGGAATAGTCTACCTTAAGAAATAGAACAACCTGAAAATACAGATAGCACAAAAAATAATTAGATATATTCAATTATAAAAAATACCCATGAATGCTTTAACCTATGGCAATTTAGAATATTTTGCACACAAAACCCACTAAAAATACATTGTTTACTTTGATTCTCATAGTAAGCTAAAATAATATTGTTAACTTTTTTGGACATAGATTCAATAATAAAGGTTTAGCAAATTTCCCTTACCCTCATCCTCAAAGTAAAGAGATTAGACCAAAAAATTTTACTCTCTTCTTACTACCCTTCAGACTTGGATGTAGTTCTCAGGATAATCTAAAATACTGGCTGGTTTAGCAGTACAATGAATACCCAGGGCTGTAAATTGGCATAACAAATCTTGATGCCTAAAAAAATCACATATATTTAACTATAAACACGCACGCACACACACACACACACACACACACACACAGAGAGATAAGTCAAATATATATCACAGTCAATATGGGCATAATGATACTCATCCCCAAACCTCAAGGAATATCAACATCAACATTTATTTCATGCTGCCATTCAAATGCTGATGCGTTTAGACACTTTGAACTCATGGCAATCTAAAAAATGCCTACTAGCTATTTCTTAAAGTCTATTTAAAATTTGAGATTTTAAAAAATCAAATTATTTATCTATTTATTTGATATGGTTTAGACTTCAGATCAAATATTTATCTATTTGATATGACTTAGACCTCAGATACTTTTGCCACAACATTCCAAGTTATAGTTGCATAGTTTACTGACTTCGATGGATATTTAGGTAAAAAATTATCACCAATTTGTATTTACAGGCTGGACGTTCCCTAATCTGAAAATCTGAAATGCTCCAAAATCTGAAACATTTTCAGCACCAACATGATGCTGCGAGTGGAAAATTCCACACCTAACTTCATATGACAGGTCATCATCAAAATGCAGTCAAAACTTTGTTTCATGCACAAAATTAGTTAAAATATTGCATCAAATTACCTTCAGGCTATGTGTACAATGTGTATATAAAAAAAATTTCGTGTTTCAACTTGAGTTCCATCCCCAAGATATTCATTATGTATATGCAAATATTCCAAAATGGAAAAAATCCAAAATCCAAAATCCAAAACATTTCCGGTCCCAAGAATTTCAGATAAGAGATGCTCAGCCTGCATTTCTAAACTATGACCACCTGTATTTCTAAACTAGGACCGTTGACTAATAAACAAATTATTCAATGCTGTGTAATAAATTGATAAGTTATCAATGAAAATGATGAATTAGTTTAGCATACATCTAGCTGAAAATTTTAATACATAAAATTAGTATTAATATAATCATATATGGCTTCACTATCTTATTCTCTAGGACAAATTACTCACCTTTTTGTATCCTAATGTGATAAAATTTTGCATGCTGTTTTTAAAGTTGCAATATTCTTCACACACCAAGGTTGTGTAACCTTTCACAAACTAGGCAGCAGATCCACTAGAATATGACAAAAATTAGTAAATTGTGAAAATTTCAAGAAATGTGTAATGCATATTAACTTGTAAACTAAAGTTTTAACAGTTATGTTAACCGGTGACGATAACATAGCAATATTTATAACTGTTAATATATTATATTTTATATTTTTAATTGACAAATTTAAATGCCCTGAATACTTAAACTCCTTTCAAATTGTATTTCCTAGAATATTCTTCAAGGCTATTATGAAATTTTGTTATGATATAACTTAAAATTTACCTTATACCTTTTTACCAAGTTAACCCTAAAGATTCTTTTATTTTGGAATCAGATGATTATATATTTTTATATTATTTATAATATATACATGAAATATAGTTTATATAGAATATACAGTGTACAACATATGATAGTTCATGTTTATACATAATAATAAAGTGATGTTAATAACAGAATGGGAGAAAATATTTGCAAACTATCCATCTGACAAGAGGGTAAGAACCACATTATATAAGAGGTTCAAACAACTCTATAGGAAAGAAATCTAATACTCTGATTTAAAAATGGGCAAAAGTCTGAATAGGCATTTTCCAAATGAAGACATGCAAATGACAAACAGGTATATGAAGAAATGCTCAACATCACTGATCATCAGAGAAATGCAAATCAAAATTACAGCGAGCTATTATCTCACTCCAGTTAAATGGCTTTATCCAAAAAAGAGGAAATAATGAGTGCTTGCAAGAATGTAGAGAAAAAAGAGCACTTACATATTACTAGTGGGAATACAAATTAGTACAGTCACTATGGAAAACAGTATGGAGGTCCCTTAAAAAAAAAAAATAGAGCTACCATATGATTCAGCTATCCCACTGCTAGGTATGTACCCAAAAGAAAGGAAGTCAATATATGGATATCTGCACTCCTATGTTTATTGCAGCACTATTCACAGTACTTAACATTTGGAATCATTGTAAGTATCCATTAACAGATGAATGGATAAATAAAATGTGATACATGTACACAATGAAGTACTATTCAGTCATAAAGAATAAGATCCTGTCATTTGTAACAAGAATGGAATGAGAGGACATGATTTTAAGTGAAATAAGTCAGGTACAGAAAGATAAGCATTGCATGTTCTCAGTCATTTGTGGGAACTAAAAATTAAAACAATTGAGCTCATGGAGCTAGAGAGTAGAAGGATGGTTACCAGCTGCTGAGAAGAGTAATGGAGAAGAAGGATGCAGGGAGTGGGGGTGGTTAATGGACACAAATATATGGTTAGAAAGAATGAATAATATCTAGTACTCGATAGCACAACAGGGTATCTACAATCAATAATAATTGATTTTCATTTAAAAATAACTGAAAGAGTATAATTTGAATGTTTGTAACACTGAGAAATAATAAATGCTTGAGTTGAAGGATACCCCATTGACCCTGATGTGATTATTATACATTGTATGCCTGTGTCAAAATAGCTCATGTACCCCATATATATACACACACACACACATATATACATATACATATATATCTACTGTTTACTCATAAAAATTAAACATTGTGGGCCGGGGATGGTGGCTCACGCCTGTAATCCCAACACTTTGAGAGGCCGAGGTGGGTGGATCACGAGGTCAAGAGATCGAGACCAGACTGGCTAATACAGTGAAACCCCTTCTCTACTAAAAATACAAAAATTAGTTAGGCGTGGTGACGGGTGCCTGTAGTCCCAGCTACTCAGGAGGCTGAGGCAGGAGAATCACTTGAACCCGGGAGGTGGAGGTAGCAATGAGCCGAGATTGTGCCACTGCACTCCAGCCTGGTGACAGAGCGAGACTCTGTCTCAAAAAAAAAAAAAATTAAAAATTAAAAATTGTAAAAATGGTAACAGATGTTCTCAAACATAAACTCATTAAACAAATGTTTTTGGTAAACCTGATAAAAATGAATAAGGAAGGAAAGTAATGAAAAATTTTAAGACAACTTCTAAAGCTTCATTTAATTATCTATTCCTAATAAACTAAACACATAAGAAAATGTTTCTGGCATAAATCAAATGATAAGTCCTATATTAATCTGTGTTTAAATTCTCCAAAAAGGAAAAAAAAAACAAAAAACCTATGAATATGTGTGTGCCTTGACAAGAGTTTGATACAGAAATAGAATTTTGAAATCCAAATAATATGAAAAGTCTAGAATATTTGACTATCATGTAGGAAGCATCTGGGATGTCAAATACAAAATAGAAAATTTTGAAAGAGTTAATGTCCCAGTGATGGCAAATTTCTCCTAAAGTAGAAGTAAATTCTATGTTAAGAATGACTCAGCAATTCCTTAACTGCATGCTTTTTAAAATTGATTAATTAAAAGAACAGCATAGAACGGAGTAAGAAATGCATATACATAATTCCTGTAATGTTTAAAAGATGTTAGGAGGGCATTAAGTCAGTCTAACCTGAGACATGCCATAGAGAATTTCTCCACAAATGCACTAGTGTGCATATATAAAAGCTATGTTCTTACCCCAGCTTGTATTCTTGGTCATAAATGGCTTAAATTTTTCTCACTAAATGAGTAATATGACTTAAGGATCTCTATGGCTTGAATATGCATTATTTGTATTTTCTCTTCAAAATATACATTTATTTTAAAAAAACAATCTATTACTTAGAATAAGTAATTTATGCATGCCATGATTTAGCATCATACATTTTGTATCTTTACATTAAATCATATGGGTGTTTCATAGCAACACTGCATTGGAAAAATTCAACCAAGTTAAATGCTTCAGTACATTTGTGTATACTTACCATATATTTAGATTTTCAACTGGAGTAGTACCATCATGATTCTAATGATGATTTTAAACACGAACATATATGGCACCTTGACAAATTCCACATAAACGAAGTAACAAACTGAAATTTAGAAATAACCTATTTAGGAAAACTTGTAACTTAAATCTTACCACATAATTATTTGCTCTCTATTTGCCTTTCTTGGAGGATAAAGCTAACATCACATTTCACCTCTGAGTGAGCACACTCTATTTTGTCATGTCTAACTAGAAGTCGATAAACGTAGCCAGCCATTTCTCCCTTTCATTTAATCCTGGCCCAGTCATTTCAAATGAAGAATAGCTTGTTACTTTAACATAAGTTTGTCCTGAAAAAAGGTACTATTTTAGAAGAAATGAAAAAATAAAAGAGTAATTTAACTCCATTTTTGAGGATGCATTAGATTATAAGTAACTATCAGGAAAATTATGTTTATGTTTCTATTAACTTTTTAATGTATACTGTTCACTTGTGATAAACTTAAAAAACAGCACTAGAGTTTTATGAACTGAATTTGACTTACCAATTTTTCCTCCGATTGATATTTTCTCCTGCAGAGATCTATTTTACTTTAGTGCACCAAGGTAATTATGATGAAAAACAGTCTGAATAACCCATTTTAATGACGAATATTCATGTTTTGTTTGAAGGCAGGTAAGAAAGTAAATGCAAATGTAAAATTAGTGTAGCTTTATATAAGAAACAAAATTATCTAATTTCTTCCTAAGGAATTGTTACAGGCATTAACTATTAAAATCCCACTATCTTTCACTCAAATAACACTTATTTGAAATAAAAACTTTTAAGAAAAGTTTTTGAATCAAACTATTAAGTTATAAAAATTCACAAAACAATATTCATAAATGGTATGACTTATTTTAATAATCATCTCTCACCTATAATACCTAAGGATAACAAGTTTGTATTCATGCAAGTGTTAATTAATGAATGACAAACCTTTGCCAATTATTGACACATTCTTCTCTAATCCTGGTATGTGAAACATTTTAATGAAGTCATAGTTTATTACTAATGATATATTCTTGATTTTTGTAATTGTAGGAGAACAATCAACGTAATTTATTTGACTTTACCTACTTTTAAAATCACAGCAGTTAAGTAAGCTGCATTTTGTCCACCACATTTCATGTTCCATCAAAAGTTATGACCTCAGTCAGCAAATCCAGGGCCTGGTCCTTCACATCTCAGGGAGATCTGCTAAGAACCTGCCTTTCAGCCCCATTATCTCCCTGGCCACAAAGGTGTTCGCTAATTATCTCTGAATAAGAATTGTATTGGACTTCAATTTTCAGTAACAGGATCTGATAGTGTGTACAGAAGGAGAAAGGAACAATCCTTTTGTCTTTCCCAGGTCGTTTCTTTCTGGAAGCCAAGGGATGGCATAACTCATTCAGCATATATGATGAATGGAAACATGATCACATTACAGTGCCCACATCTTCCTATAGCAGCAAATTTCTCCATCAAGAGGGCCCAACTGAGATTGGACATTGTCCTCAGTCCCTTAGCTCTGCAAACCCACCAGGCAAAAGTTTTCACAAAATGATGAGAATGTTTGCAAGTAACCATGCAAAAACTGTAAAATCCACTTCTAGAAAGTAGATTTATTTTCAGTTCATTTGATTGTAATCATCATTGCAATTTAGGAAAACGTAATATGTTTATCTCATTTCCAATAAAAATTATAGACTTTATAGCGGTCATGATGAATATAGGTCTAATGTATGCTTTGAAAACTACTATATTAGCATCTCCTAAAATCTGAGCATTAGCTTAAGCAGTTTACAGAATAGAACCAGTTAAAGAATGACAACAAAACCCACCTTAGATACTAGTATTTCTCTAACCTGCTGTTCACATGATTTTACAGTATGTGGTGTCGGTTGACTTGAGGTTAGAAGATCATTGCTTTACATGCAGCTTTGAAAAAGGATGACATTGATCATGGTTGTGTTTGTGTAGTAACTAGGGTTCACCTAAGAGAAAGGCTTTTTTGACCGGTGTCTGGAAGTGTTAGATGGATATCTAGCCTCATTTCTCCAGGGCTCCCTCCCTCTTTTTTCCCTTCTCCTCACAGCTTGTCCCAGGACATGGTGATAATCTGCCAGCACCCACTTTCTTCTGAATGATTGGAAGAAAGGTCTATAAGGTTGCATGAATTATTGTTGAGCTGCTGACAAATTCATCTCCCTTCCCTCCTCTCTCCTCCCTTTTATATGCACTTCGAGGAGGGAAAAACAGTGGCTGTAAGAAGATCTCCTAATAGAGGGGGTTGTTGGAGGCTAAATGCATGGGCACACTGCCCTGTTGCCTTGAATGGACTTGCCACCCAAAGTGAGCATCAAAGCAGAGATTCAGTGTGGCTAGAAGTGAAAGCTACTCCTTAAGGCGCTCTCAGTGAACAGGAAAATGTCACTGATTTTTTCTATGTGAGCGCCACTCTGTGGGAAAAGGACAAGTTCTCTGAATCCTGTGTTGTTCCAGAGAAATTTGAGGGAGGAAGCAGGAAGAAGCTGGCCTTCTCCAGGCCCATGGCTTGTTTTAAGTGTGCCCCAGGGATGAGAAGAGGGCAAAATGAACAGCAAGGAGAATCCCCTCTCACTCAGGCTGCTCCATACCCAGGCTGCTGCAGCTCCACAACCTGCTGATGCCATGAGGGCCAGCGAGGGAGGGACACAGGAAAGAATCTCATGGGCTCACAGGGAGCCTAGGCTCCTAGCTCTTGTGCAGAATAGTCGTGGTAGCCTGGAATTATCACCAACTGATGGCTTTGGCTCTGTCGTTTCATCTGGGAAGCACATTCTCACGTCCCACACCACAGGACCTGGTACACGGGACACACTCTGTCAGCTTCACAGCCACCATTTGTCCAGCTGGCTGCCTGACATGGACACACGTTCTCGCACTGAACCTTCACAGTAGGTCCAGGAGGCACACACTAGGATGTCATTTATTCAATCCATGAGGAAACTGAGGTTTGCTAACTTGCTAGCGGCCAGCCAGAGAGTAAAGGCAGCTCTGGGAAGGGAATTCAGGTGTCTGTCTGAGAAGGTGCTTGAATCTCAGGCTCCAAAACACCCAGTAAATGTTCTTTGGAGGAATCATTTATATTGACCATGGCCATTTAACAAATGATTCCACGCCAATGGCTCAAGTGGCTTTTCAACCTCGCTTTGAGGTTAGTATGAACTTTAACTCCATTGTGTAGTCGAGGAGACTAAGAAGATGTGACTTTCTGGTGGCAGAGCCCCAAGTCAAATGGGTTTTTCAATCAAAGCCAATCAAAGCCAGGTATCCTTCCTCACATCTCACCCTGTCTGCAGAGGGCCTTGTGGCCTTTCTGAAGTTGCATCCCTACTCTACAGAGGGAGCGTGTGGCTATGCCAAGTCTCCTTTCTCCCAGGCGGCGCTCCTCGACCATCCCTCAGAAGTCTGGGTGCCTCAGCTTCTGCCTTTGTCCCTCTCTGGATGTTCCAGGCACCTGAAACACCGATCCTTCCCTGGGCCATTTCCAGAGAGGGGGCATTTTCAGAGCTCCTTTGTATGCGGTTATATAATTTGTATAACAGGTGCCTTTTATTCCAGAGAGACACTTATTCATTTATTCATTCATCAGCAACTATTTATGAACTCTGTAGTATGACAGACAGACACTTCGCCAGACAGTGGTCTACAACAGTGAAGAAAATCATCACGGCCCTGGTGACAAAGAGACTTGACTGTTTATCTCCTTTCTTTTGATATCGAAATAGCAAGAAAATTCTTTTTGAAAGGTTGATTTCCACTTTTGCCACCACACTGCAAAATAAATCTTTCAACCTCTAAGTAGCCTTCTGAGTATCCCTTTTGCTATCTCCTCTCCTGTGTAGAATAGATCTTGCTGTGAAGTTCTATGTAGCCGGGTGGACATAAACTCAACCAGAGGCCACAATGTGACCATTTCCAGAGGTGGCAGTGGACTGCAATGTTCAGAGAGAGATTTGCTATGGGGTCATAGTGAGATGCTGGTCGCGTTTATAACCTTCTTGTGAATATTTCCTAAGATGTGACACAGAGTTTGTCTAAAATCTTTATTTAAAGGTGACATTAGATAATCCTTTGAGAAGTTTTACCATAGAATTAGACATCAGTAAGTACTTAAGAAATGCTAATATCATTCTTCCTGTGGTTTGAAGAGAAAATACAATAACATATGTAATTAGAAATTTCACCAGAATGCTTAATGCTAATGTTATTATAAAGTTATAGGCCAAATAAACCTTAAGATGCAAGAACGTAAAAATCTCTTTAAAAAATCAGGGTATAGTTATCAAAATCCCTATAGCACTCACTTTGCTGAACATCTAATGGTTGTGGTAGTTTTATAAAACTGGTGACTGTGTTTAACAGACACTTTTTCCATGCCACAGCTGTCGCATTTACTTAAGAATAGATTAGGTAAGTGTTAAAGCTAGGCAACAAGCAACTCTATTATTTTCATTATACACATTTTAAAAATCTCATATAGGTTTCTTTCTCTGGGATCAAAGCAAAAAGTACCTGCTATCTCTAGAAACCTCAAAATGCTATATCCACACAGTAGAGAACATTTACTTCGTTTAGAATTATATAGCTAGATGACAAGTGGAAAAGAGAAATGTACTTATTTTTCTTAATTTCTCTATTCCTGAAAAACTTATTGACATGGAAGTATTATCTAATCATGTAAAATGTAATGTAAAGGGTTTCTATCATTCTGTTTTCTCAAAGATCTCTCTACTTTTAAGAATAGATCTTACTGTGAAGTTCTGGGTAGCTGGGTGGACATAAGCACCATCAGAGGTAGTAATGTGACCATTTTCAGAGGTGGCAGTGGAGGGGGCCGCTGGGAAAACAATCTGATTTTTAGACGGTAGTTCACATTAACATACAAGGTAATCTACTTCCTCAAGTTCACATATGGTAAAGCTCAGATGATCTTATGGGGTTCCAGAGCTGAAGATAAGAAGCAGAAGGAAATCTGGTTCCGCCCAGTGAAAGCTATCTGCCCTGATGGACAGAGGAGGCCCATTCCCTCCCACTTGTCTGTTTCCATGATGCTGCCTTAGGACACATATTTGATTTTTTTTTAAGTGAGTGGATATTTTGATGTGTATCTCATCAGTTATATTCATGAGTGAAATAAAAATAAGAAATTCATGAGATGAAAGAAAATATTAAAAGCATCAATAAAATAAATTTCATAACTGTGTAGTATTATAACAATTTAGATAATTTTTGTATCCCAGCTCAAGAGTCTATCTCTCGTGGATGCCCCTGGTTCAACTTTGTAAGTCTGAAGTCAGAGATATTCTTGTGAAACAAAAGAAGAAATCCTACTTTAAGCAATATCCTTTAATATTCTATTGGCAAGAAAATAAAATGAAACTCTACTAAGGTTTTTAGAGGTATGTTATTTTGTAATAAAAATAATAAAATAACATCCATTTCTTCTTTCAAAATCAGTGCTTTCTGTTTCTTTCTAGATTTTGTCTATATAAAAACTAGAAAATAATTTATTGGTAAGGTGAAACCTTCATCACCTTTTTAAAAGTCATTTTAATAGAAGGTTTGTTTTACTGTTTGTTACTATTTTAAGTTGCCTTTGACTCACTGGACAAATTAATTTGGTATCTCAGATAAACAATTCATAGATTATATGCTAGATATTTAAATAAGAGTTTTAATGTTCTGTTTATTTTTTATCCCATATACCTTGCCTCAAACTGATTACAGTATACATTTTCTTAAAGAGAAAATTTTTACAAAATCAAATACCGAAGATTAATTCTCATCCTTCATTTTATAGGTTTCCACAGGATAATTTATCTTTAGAAACCTATAACGTTGAGTTAAAGAAAAGCCGTCTCGTTTTCGTTTTACTATGTTATTACTTGTTTACATTTTAACTTCTAATATCTAAGTATTTAAATTGCAATTCTTAAGTGACAATTAATGGATCTATTTAAACATGTGCGTTGATTTCTAAATTCGTCTAGCAGATATCAGCAACTTGCTTACACTGAAGATTTCACTACTAAGAGAATGTGAGTTCAGTTGCTGCACCATGTGAAATACTATAGTTGGAACCTATTGTACATTCAAATAGATACATTATTAATACTCTCTGCTGCTGTTAAACAAGCATTACATTCGCGGCATTGAAATTCTGATTTGTCAAGTATGGGGGCCATAACTATATTAAACCATGCGTCTATGTGAGGGGGAAAATATTCTTTAGAAGGGGGATCTTAATCAGTTTCTTGCTGAGCCAAAGAAAATTGTAAACTATGCATTAAAAGAAGATTTACTGAAAGTTATTTTTACTAGATCCACTGCATTCTAATTCACTGCTTCCCTTTAGTTTTCAGTGATAATATACGTAATCTTCCAGACACATTCATGAGCAAAGTTGCATGTGGATTTACACTTGTGGAGCTACATTACAATGGGTAGATTTAAGGTATTATAAAATGAGTTTTTGGATTTGTTACAGGGGTACGCAGCCCCTCAGATACAGGCGGGTAGGTTTTCCAACATATGGCAACCACCTTATTATAAAACAAAACAGTGTTAAGTCAAAGTACCTGATTACGATTCGCGACCGCCATGCAGCTACGACAGCCAGGCTTATATTTAATACCGCAGAAACAATATCATTTATTTTTCTGTCTTCTCTTATCCCTAAGTTATTGGGTTTGTAGGCTTTGAAACCTTAAGCAAAAGGATAAAATACAAATTATAGAAAACATTGGAGTATGGAGAAATCAAATTACATTCTCCACAATCCTCAAAAAGATAGTTCACATTCCTCATGTGCAGTCTGGGCGAATCCCCATCACCAGAGAGCTTTCAGGAGGATAATTAGTAGTCTTTGGGGTACAAGCAGAGCATTCAAATTGTACTAGGAATAGCCAATTCTACTAACGAGTTAATTTCCAGCTTTGAAATCATAATTATCCAAGTTTTTTCCAATAAAACCTATTATTGAGAGTGTTCAAATAATTAAAAATATTGTCATGTGTTCTTTAGATACAATGATTATCGGCAGAGATCTAGGAGAAGGTGTGTTCCATCTTGGAAAAGTGGGTAGGTTTTCCTTGTTTTTTGTTCTCTTTTCAAATTTCAAATGCATTATGAAATTGTGCAGTTTTGGAAGTTGGTCAGAACGTGAACATAAAGAAAAAAACACATTCACCATCAACAGAGAGGAAACAAATTCTTTTGCAACATCAGTTTCTAATAAGTAAGATCTTTGTAGAAACTTGAGTGAATGACAAAAAAAAAAAAAAAGAATTGTTAGTGAATAGATGTATTCAATTGGGTGTAATAACTAGTTAATTTATAACCAATCAATGTTAAAGCTCCATGGGCTTGTCTTAGACTCTTGTTCCCATTCACTGTTCTCTTATTAACAAGGCTTTAATTCCAGTGGTGACAGACAAAAGCATGGGACTCTAATGAACTGTCTGCTCTGTGCAGAGAGCTGGTGGTAATGTCGAATGTTAGTTACAATAATGATAATCTTTAGTATTTTTAGCTTGTCAGAACTTGCACAGCTAACAACAACCAGTCTTTTACTAAAACTCTACCTCATCAAACTAACTTAATTAGCAATTCAACTCCTTATTTTTGTTTTGGATCCCCCTCTGGCTACTAATTAAAGCTTAATCGAAACCGCTGAACTGAGGTTGTAAAGAATTCATTAATATTAAAATTAGCCCCAACAATTTTTTTGGGGGCTGGTGCAATTTGTATTTGTTACTGTCAGGGGTTTGAAACTCAGTTGAATTGTTTAAAAAGCCTTACAAGAAATTCTCAGTCTGCCATACGTGTGAGCTGAGCACATATGACAAATGCCAATAGTTACACAAACATCATTTCTGACCATGCAAACTTAGTTCACTTGGGCCATTTTTAAATATATTTAGCCAAAATATAACTTAGGATTTTTTTCTGAAGTCATTCACAGCGCTTTATCCTCCTAAGTGGTTTCATATTTTGGATAAAAGAGAAGAGAAAGAACTCTGGAAAAAATTTCAAGGATTGATTTTTATGTATTATCTTGACAAGATTAATATGTTTGAAAAATGAACAGATTTAGCTCTTCACTTTGATTTTTCCACTTTTTGTAACATCAAAGATTACCCTAACAGCGGTACTGGTCATTCTGAAAAGTAAAATCAAATGAGTACAAAACCCAAATGCTCTGTACAGGACACACTTTTAAAAAAAATGAAATCTGATCTTTTATCGGGAATGGTTGAAAAGGAAATGTAATACCTTTTTTCCTCTAATAAAATGATCATGTCAGTGTATGCCTGAAGTTCTTTTTCAGATTTCTATTGGTGGTTTAAGTAGTAAGTTTAAACTATTAGGTTTTTTTAGTTCACATCAAAAAACCCTTATTCAATATTTAGATATTTGTAAATATTCTCAATTTCAGTGGGACTGCATTTGTTTTCCAGCACATGACATGTAAATGCAAATTGAAAATGCTTTTTATCATGGTGAAGAGGAAATAATTTTCATAAATCAAATCCCCTTTTCATTTTAATTTTTGATATTTTAATAATTTTGTGAAAACATGTATATTTATTTTACCCTTTAGGAAAATTCCAAGTATGTAAGAAACAAACTTGTTGGCACTAAAATATACAGCAACTAATGCTATTTAGCATATCTTATTAAACTAGAAAATTAAAATACATCTCTAAAATGCAAAACTGTATCAAAATACGCATGAAAATTATACTTGCATTTAAGTTACATTTAGATAAAATTTGCAGCAAAATAACTACTCACACATTTTAAAATAAATATATGTCCATTTTCAAATCCATGGATTAAATTAACAATGGCATATAAGGCACAGAATTTTAAATCCTGGTGACAATTTCCATGAAGTTATTCAAATACATTTTGACTTCTGACAAGAGGATGTAATTTATAAAACAGAACATGCCTATCAGTGGAACTTAAATTAGCATAATGAGGATACTTTCATTTCTGCAAGCACAGTTTTTGACATCCCTATGTGGAGCTCTTAGAAGAAACCAGTAAAAAAAAAAAAAAAGTGAATATATGTAAGTAGAAAATTATGAACAAAATACCTGAAAACTTTATCTGATTTCAGTAAACAAAATAATTTTACTTTCAAAAAAATCATTTCTCAAACTGAGAAAAATGTTTCTGAAACGTGGAATGCTGGAACACAGCCGTCAGCTGTCGTTATCCATATAAACTAAGAGAAGTGTTCTGAGGTTATCATTGCATGACAAGAAACACTGACATTCATGTTATGCAATTTTTATCAGTGTTTTGAGTTAATTTGCTATTGTGTTTCATACAAATCCACTGCAGTCACAAGTATAACCTTTTAATACTGTTTTACAGTATTGTATTTCTGGTTCAAGTAAAATGAAGCTGGTTGTTGAGTGATTTGGCTTATATGCAGAAACATACACCAAATTGTTCAGGGAAAATAGATACTTTTTAGCTTATGCAATATATTGAACCGTATTAACCACAGAAAAATGTTATTTATACCAGTGAATTTTGCCCTGGCCTGAAAGAGGATGAAAGAAGCCATCAATTCTTTGCACAGTATTTGAAGAAAAAAAATGGAGCAGTTAAACAAGTAAAAACAGCAAATAAATTTGAAGCTTAAGTCATAAATATTATCTGTTTATAATGTTAAAAAAGAAAATATTTATAATTTTTATATATACTTTTAAAAATATTGCTGATATTCTTTAGATGTATCTGAACTTGATGTCCTTAAGGAAGCTTAAGAGACCATCGGTATCAACGTCGTCAGACAAAGGCGTCAATCATTTTACACCAAGCCAGATTTGATAAGAGCTGCTTCAAACTGAAATACCTATAAAGGAAAATTTCCTGAGGCCTTCTCCTAAAAGGATATAGAAGACTATGTATTTGCTCAAGAAATCCACATATGATATTTCAGGTCTTTCAGGAATGACACTTTCATATGAATGTGATATTAAAATGATATGATTGTAAAGTGGAACATAGGGGATGACTGAAGGATTATTGCATTTTACCTTTATTGTTTTAACTATACCTCTACCTGTAGCCTTCTCAATGGGTCTACATTCCTTTGGTTTATTTACAATCCTAACTTAGGACATTGCTAGCCATACAATTAAACACATTGTTTTTGGGATTATATAAAACCTGTAGGTTACACACAGGTTCTAAACAAATATTTTAATATTTTTTCAATATATCAGCCTTGTTTTGCAGTACTTTCTGCTGTTTTTTTTGTTTGTTTGTTTGTTTTCAGTATATAGTTCAGGCCATTATTACATTTTGAGTTTTACAGTGATACAATGTATAAATATATCATTTCAGTTTTAAATATAGCACTGATCTTAACTAGCAGCAAAGGTCTTGTTAAAATGTTTTAAAAGATCATGTAATCACCATAGCCAAAAGAACATATACCCAGCATTGATATAAATATTCTTTCTGTTCTCTTTTATCACTTCTCCTCTCACCCATAAATACTTAATCCAAAAACTATTACTTTTCAAATGTTAGTAACAAAAAAAGGATGTCATACTTAATTTTTGTATATCCCAAATACCACTTTAACATTTATTTCTATAAATGGAATTGGTGATAAAGGAATTGATATAATTGTGAAAAGCCTACTTCTCTGAAATTAATAAAATTATTATCTATGAAATCAAGATTTTAATAAGTAAAAATCTTAAAAGGTTTTCTGAGCAGTTAACTGCAACTTTGCAGTAAAGTAATATCACGAGAAGAAAAATG
Organism: Trachypithecus francoisi; assembly: GCF_009764315.1. Classification (NCBI taxonomy): domain Eukaryota; kingdom Metazoa; phylum Chordata; class Mammalia; order Primates; family Cercopithecidae; genus Trachypithecus; species Trachypithecus francoisi. The sequence continues at coordinate 50,226,239 of NW_022681462.1, read as the reverse complement.
TGACTTTTGCATATAAAATACTACTTTTTGTGTGTGCCATATTTTTCCTATGTAAAGACAAAAAGGGAGAGTGGAGGGGTTGGGCTGGGGTAAGGAAGGGAGAACTGGATGGCATCTAGGAAATAAAAATGACGTGCGCTCGCATCAGCCTATCATCCAATGCTGCATGGTGGCTCAGATCTGGCCACTGCGAATGAGCTCATTGGAGCTACCTTTAATATTGTCCTCTGGGTCTGACCTGTAATTGTGACTAATTTATAGGAAATTTCTTAGGCTCCCTTTACAATGTTCTACGAATTACAGTGAGGGAAAGTCGGTGATAAAAAAGCAGAAAGAAAAAGGGAAAAGGGAAATGGGTGGATAGGGGAATGAGGAGTTACTGTTTCATGAGAACAGAGTTTCAGTTCTGCAAAATGAAGAGTTGTGTAGACAGAGAGCGGTGACAGTTGCACCGCAGTGTGAATGCCCTGAGTGCCACTGAAATGTACACTAAGAAGTGGTTCAAATGGTAAACTTTATGTTATGTGTATTTTGCCACAATTTAAAAGTATGGAAAAAGAAAGAGGGACTAGTGGCTCACATTTGTAATCCCAGCACTTTGAGAGGCCAAGACGGCCTTTGGGATCACCTGAGGTCAGGGATCTGCCCTGGCCAACATGGTGAAAACCCGTCTCTACTAAAAATACAAAAATTAGCCAGGCATGATGACGTGCACCTGTAATCCCAGCTACTCAGGAGGCTGAGGCAAGAGAATCACATGAACCTGGGAGGTGGAGGTTGGAGTGAGCTGAAATTGCACCACTGCACTCCAGCCTGGGCAACAGAGCAAGGCTCTAAAAAAAGAAAAGGAAAGGAAAGAAAAAGAAAGAAAGGAAGGAAGGAAGAAGGAAGGAAGGAAGGAAGGAAGGAAGGAAGGAAGGAAGGAAGAGAAAGAAAGAGGGAGACACCATTTAAATGAATTGTAGCTTACATATCGCCAGTGAGAAGGAAATTAATAAGCGAATAACCTCCTGAACAGCTGGAGACAGAGGAGGGTGGATTCGACGTGTTTTAGGGAGAATATTGCAGTCTGTGACCAGATAAAGCAGAGTCTGCATGTCACACTCCTCTGAAACCTGCAGTATTCCCAGAACAGAAGCTACCCCGTTGGAGATGAGAGGGAGTGGAGAGATGCCATTTCCCACCTGACGGGCAGCAGACAATTCACAGATACATTTATAGCAACATCCAGAATTGCTCAGATCTGAAAAACCATGAATAAAAATCAAGATCAATTGATAGAAGAGAAATGCAGTTAATGAAGTGGTAACTGCAAGTTTTGAAATTTGAGCAAATGTTGTTAGTAAGAATGAATATTCTCTTAAAAGCTCCTCCTTTTAAGTACAGGTGATTGTTTCAATTCCAAATGCCAAGAAGATGATAGTGGGACAGTGGGCTTCTGGGGAGGGAAGGAGACAGATAACAAGTGAGACCACAGGATGCAGTTAGTCATGTGCAGTCTTAACCAATTCTCTGGTGCAGCAGCATCGTAATTCTGATAATATCAGAATAGTGAGACAGCCAGGTGGGAGTGGGTCCCTGGATAAACTCCAACCAGCCTGACCACTGAGGTGGAGCCTCAGCAAGTTCACAAGTGTGCAGCAGGGAGGAGCCCGGTCCCCCCTCTTCCTGTGTGAACCTGAGAGTCAAGCTCAGGGCAGGAAGTGCTCTAGCAGGGACTTTGGTAAGAGTCCTCTTTTCTTCTGTTTTACCCAATAAAACGCTATCTTAAAAATTGTCTGTGAGCCTAAATTTTCATGGCTGTGGGACAAAGAACCCTGTCTTTAGCTTAAGTAAGGAAAAGTCCTGCAACAATAGTACAAAATGAAAACTGTGGTTTGTAGTCTAAAACGTCACTTAAGTTTACAAGTTAGTGCACTGTGTATCATTCTGATTTCCATATTTTAATGTTCCATGGAGTGCGGAGTCTCTATAAAGCCTGAATTAAAGATGTTTCTCAGATCATTAAAAACAGGTAAACTTTGTCAGATCAACATGACATGCCCTGGGTGGGTAAAATATGTTTCTCTCTGATTGGTTTAACGAGCCTGAGCTTGGTCTTCGTATTATACCCATTACAGAAACATGCAAGAAAATTTAACGATTTGTTGTCAAAGATTAAGAGTAAATGAATTATGGCCAGAATGCCTAACAATTAAAAGCCAACTGCATAATTAAGAAGATCAATTCTACAATATTTCAAATGATTTGTGAATGGACTTTAAAGTGAACATTGTAACGTATATGCATTTTGTGCTTGTAATTGTAAAACATGCACAAAATTTTAAACAAAGCATAGCCTCCCAACTGTCCACCACTGCTCTGCTGACACCTTATTAATGGGTAATACAGAACTCTGCTTAGAGCATTCATCAGCCTATCAGCTAAAGGATTGTAAACAACACTCCTTATAACTGGAATGTTTAATATACAGTATACAAGTTTGTATTTAAAATTAACTCTTGAAGTGAATATTTAAAGCCCTGTTATTATAGTCTATAATAACTTTAATATTCATTTTATTTATTTATTTAAATATATACTCTTCTGTTTCAAAAAATGAAAAATTAAGTAATTTATTAATTTTAATAATTTTAATTAAAATTAATTTTAATTTTTGACACATTGCATTTTGATGTATGTCAAAATTGATATTTCCTTTATGAAAATCTGCAGAATATTCTAAATTAATTTCAATACATCTTTAGCTAAAGAGTATTGAATTATACAACATTAGAAGATAATCACATTTTTCTTAGACGTCAAGAAGATGTGAATTACAAGCCTAATCTAATAGCAAATGTATAAGTCTGCACAAAATACATTAGATTTTCAAAAATTTGGTGATTTTGATATCTCTTTTTTAATATTTAAATTAACAAATAATAAGCATCTTAATTTCTCTAGATCACATAGTAATGAATGAAAATTCTGAATAGTTTAAATAATTTAATACAAAAGTAAGTTTATTTCTAAATATGTAAAGAAATATATTACTACTCAATGTAGTTTTTCCCATTAAAATTAGCTTGCAGTGTGCAAAACAGATCATCAACATTTCAGTAAAGATCAATGATTTCAACTATTGATCATAATTATGCCATTGAAAAATGTCTTTTTTCTGTTAGAATTCGTAAATAATGTTTATTGAATAAGTCATGTATTAATTCTACTTATGAGTTTATAGTTGGTTCATCAACAAAAGCTAATTATTCTCAGCATATTATTAGTTATGAAATGTCAGCCAGCATCTCCGAGTCCTTTTACTTTTTCTTTACTCAGAGGACAAATATGGGTGATTTCCCAAATTATATTAGATAATTTAAGCCTTTGTTTTAAATCTTGTCTATTAAATTGTTTTAGGCTTAGTCATAATATGCTATTAGCATAAATATAGACAAACATACAACATTCACACAGCCAAAAGCAAAGGATATTATTTAGTGATATTTTCCCCTAGAGCATTTAAGAAAGATATACATGGAACCCAATAAATTATGGATTCAAAATATACTCTTAAATCCAATTATTAGAGGAAACCAGTTGAAAGCAGATTTACTTATCCCCTACCTTGGGCACCATTTCAGCTGAACAATTGTGACACTCTTTGCTGATACCCCTTAAACAACCTCTTTGAGATAGCTCTCCACAACTTTCTGTTTAGGAATATTCCCGTAGACAGTTTTCACCCAAATCCATTTATTTGAATCATACAGGGATTAAGTTGCTTGCAGAATTTTTGCAACGTTAGTTGCACGGACAGATTGTAGTTTAGTGCTGTGAGCTTTGGAATACCACAATAACAACAAATAATAAAAGAAGGAGGAAAAAGAGAGACAGAGAAAGATTGAGTGCTCTACTTTAAGAAGAACACCCACAAATTCCTCTAGTTTCATGTCATTGTGAGTTGGTGACTGTAGGCCCAGTGGAAAGCATGGTACAGGAACAGAGCAGGAAACAGCCTGCCTAATCACGCATAGTGGCAGGTGCTCTGGAGTCCCGCTGCCTTATCTCCACTTTTTATTCCTTGTCAGAATACACCCTGGAGAATCATAACTTATTTTCTTTAACTTTATTAAATAGAAATTTACCAGTGGTCATAATGTAGCACATGAGGTCAACATTCCTAAAAGGAAAGAGAAGAAGAAGTAGAAGGTGGACTTTGGTTCACAGTCTTTTACAATATAATTAATTATTTTTCAGTGACTTCAACATCAGATTGATCACCAAAATGTTTCTCTGTGGCTGAAGTTATAAAATCAAGAGTGTGTGCAAGACAGATTTGAATAGGAGTTATATAGAGAGAGGGTGAGAAAAGTGTGGAACAGTTAACTTTGGAAACATTTCTTAATATTCACTGCACAGATGGTCACAGCATGTGCTGCTGGGGGCACACCTGGGCTGGAGAACAAGTTGCCTGGATTTCGTGGGGACCCTAATTATAAACAGACGAGTGGAGAGATGCCACAGGTCAGCCAGCAGGGTGAAGGGGGAAAGGAAAGTGCCAATTTCTCAGTGTTTCCCAGAGAATAATAAGATCTACAACTTTCATAACACCTTTCATCTGAAAAAGAACAAGAGACAGATGTGTTGTCAAGGAAGATGGTGCTGGCCAGTCTCCATCCTCACTCATTACTCTGATGTACATTTACTCACTTGCTCTTATCTTCTCTTAGTCTCATGTTCCAGGTTGAGTCTGGTCATGAGGCAGGCGGAAAAGAAAAGAAAATTACTGGATATGGGATTTCCACGGGAACAGTATTTTCTTGGGACTTCATTTTACCCACAGGGTAGGACTTCCCTGTTCACCGTCTCATGTGCTTACTCATGGGGACTTTCCAACCCTCCAGCCACAACGTGATCTCCAGACTCCCAATGTCCACACCAGGGTTGGCCCAGCTCTGTGGTCCTGTCGATGTCAACGTCTCCTTATTTCATCTTTGCACACAACCAGATCATAATAACATCCTTTGAATGTTTATCTTAGAAAAGCTAATTTATGAAATGTTATTTTATATTCCCTGTATCTCAATTTGCTTTCCTCCTTTCTAGTTCCATAGGCTGTATCTTCCTGAAGCCTGTCATTTTCTCTTCTGCATTTATATTGCTGAGTAATAGCATTTGAACCCTCTCCAGGACTTCCAACTTCTACATGACTGAGTGGTTCTCTGTGAAACTTAGCTTTGCCTGGGATTTAGAATTGTTCTTACTCTAATTTACCTAGAATTAAATGCAAACAAGTTTTTCATAATAGACCTGGAATGGGCAATTATATATCAATAAATACATAAAAGTGTATTATTGATGCATATAGAGCATTATATTTGATTTTTCAGTCATTGAATTTTAAACTCAAGCACAAAAGAAGGCAAGCATATCCATTAGATTGCACTTGGCTGTGAGTTTTGGAAAATTCAACTGATGGTGGCTTACAAAAACGACATTTATTACTGATTTAGTAAGAAGTCCTGGAAGAGGTGGCCTGGTGTTTTTGGATAGCTTGTTGTATTAGTATGTTTTCACGGTGCTGATAGACATATCCGAGACAGGGTAATTTATAAAGAAAAAAGGATTTAATGGACTTACAGTTCCACTTGTCTGGGAAGGCCTCACAACCACCGCAGAAGGTGAAAGGCACATCTTATATGGCAGCAGGCAAGAGATAATGGGAATCAAGCGAAAGGAGAAATCCCTTATAAAATCATGAGATCTCGCCGGGCGCGATGGCTCAAGCCTGTAATCCCAGCACTTTGGGAGGCTGAGATGGGCGGATCACGAGGTCAGGAGATCGAGACCATCCTGGCTAACCCAGTGAAACCCCGTCTCTACTAAAAAATACAAAAAACTAGCCGGGCGAGGTGGCGGGTGCCTGTAGTCCCAGCTACTTGGGAGGCTGAGGCAGGAGAATGGCGTAAACCCGGGAGGCGGAGCTTGCAGTGAGCTGAGATCCGGCCACTGCACTCCAGCCTGGGCCACAGAGCAAGACTCCGTCTCAAGAAAAAAATAAATAAATAAAATAAAATCATGAGATCTCATGAGACTTATTCACTACCATGAGAACAGTATTCGGGAAACTGCTCCCATGATTCAATTATCTCCCACCAGGTCCCTCCCAACAACACGTGGGAATTATGGGAGCTACAATTCAAGATGAGATTTGGGTGGGGACACAGCCACACCATGTCACTCATCATTCTGAAGGCCAGAGATTTTCCTAAGCACCTGCTGGGACTACTTCAGCAGGATGGGGATGGCTTTTTTCTGAAAGCTTCTTTCCTCACTGTGAGAAGCTGGAGGCCACAACTACAGGCATAAACATCCCTGTCACAAAGGAGATGACAGGCAGGGTGTTGACTTTTTGGTGAGAGGCTTCCTGTCACCCTTCCTTTCTCTTACCAAAGAGACAAAGTATTCCTCACAGCTCATCCAGCTGACAGTTCTCTTCTGCTTCATTGACCAGAGCTGAGTCATAGGATCCTTTCGAGCTCTTAGGAACTAACTTTCAGCCTCTCTGATGGGACAGGGGAAGGAACAGAGGGCTGAGAATGGCTGCTGAGGAAACAGCCTGGTGTGTTGAGCCCTGCTTTGCTTCCAAGCAGGGGCAAGTTTAGATCCCTGTACATATTTGGAAATATGTTAAAAACATTTTTAAAGAATATTTATTTTAAGGGGTGTGATGGTTACTATTGAGTGTCAACTTGATGGGATACATGGATGCAAAGTATTATTCCTGGGTGTATCTGTGAGGGTGTCACCAAAGGAGATTAACATTTGAGTAGGTGAACTGCGAGATGCAGACCCACCCTCGATCTGGGTGGACACCATCTAATCAGCTGCCAGACTGGCTAGGATAAAAGCAGGCAGGGAACATGGAAAGACGAGACTGGCTTAGTCTTCCAGCCTACATCTTTCTCTCGTGCTGGATGCTTCCCAGCCTCAAACATCGGACTTCAAATTCTCCTGCTTTTGGACTCTTGGACCTTTGACCACAGATTGAAGACTGCACTGTTGGCTTCCCTACCTTTGAGGTTTGGGTCTGGAACTGGGTTCCTTGCTCTTCAGCTTGCAGACGGCCAATTGTGGGACTTCACCTTGTGATTGTGTGAGTCAAAACTCCTTAATAAACTCCTTTTCATATATACATCTATCCTATCAGTCCTGTTCCTCTAGAGACCCCTGACTAATACAAGGGAGAAGGGCACTAATACCAAGACAACAGCAGCAACAAAAAGCCATGATGAATGAGAAATGAAGCATGAGATCTTTAAGGCAGAGGAATTGACTGTAAGCAGAAAGCTGATGCTCTATGTATCAGTCATCTATCTAGCTAAAATTTAGTTAATAAGCAGGCTAGTTTCTCAGACAGATTCACTAGCAAACGTTTATGCATCTGATTTGCTCACAATTTGCATTTGTTCTCAATAAAATAACAAAAATTACATCATTATAATCTGGATAAACATTCATTCATACTTGAAGGAATACTGGCATGTGGTTTGAAGTAAAAGAAAGTTAAACCTCAGTTTCACCCAATGACTTCCCTTTTCTCTTAATCTGCAGAACAAAAGACAGGTGCATGCTTTCTAACAAAAAGAAACCATCGGGCAGTGGGCAGGAAGTCATGTCGCAAGGGATTACTTATAACAACTAGTAGCAACAACCCATGGTCACTAACCGAGGGCGAGTTGCTCCACGGCTATTTACTCCACCAAATCATGTCACTCAGCACGATGGAAACTCAGTACATCCAGTATCATTGAGGACCCAGCTTTGCGTTAACTCATCTTGCTCATGTGGCTTCTGAAGCAATTCAAGTCACTATTCAAGTTTGGTTTTGCAACTCTGAGTTTAGGAGTTTAGAAGTCAAGTTTTGAGAAAATGAGAGGCATTTCAAAGTCGCGCTCACTTTTCACAGGGTCTTCTGGGGTATGGTTTTGCATAGCAAGTGCTTGTGAGTTCTTCAGACTTAAACTTTTACTTTTCTTCTGTTCTGTCTGCTACCAGCTTACCTAATCGTAGGTACAGTGGTAGCATTCATTTCCCCACTTATAACACACAAGCACTCATGTTGTCCCCTTCACTGTGGAACAGTGAAAAGATTATTTTTATCTCCCAGGTGTTTTTAATTTTACTTCTCTCATGCCTGTAGCCCAGTATACACTTGTCCTTTTCGACGCACTTAAGTCTCTTGGCCTCCAAAGTGACCCAGAATGAGGCTTGTCGTTATCTGTTTGATACAGAAGAAATCCAGAGGTGAGGCAGGAGTTCCAGATTCTTTCCCAGCATTGGTCCTCGTCAAAGCTCTCATTGCTAGATATTAGTGTCACTAAACCCATTTCATAGAGTCGGAAGGGGAGGAACACAGGGGTGAAGTCAGTTTCTTCAAGTCACAGGGCCAGCATTGGCACAAAGGCAGCCTGAATCCACAGCCCCTCCTCTCAGCCTCTTCTGTGGTACCAAGATAGGCCTAAATGTAGAAGGAGCCTCCCAGTCTTGCAGGACAACCCTTACCCAACCAGGACACACTTCCTGCCTCTGCAGCTGTGCCTCTCCCAGGCTCCTGGACAGGAAGACACCGGGGCTGTCTGCATAGGGTTTCACTAATATCCCTTCAGCCATCAATGTGTGGAGCATCATCAGGAAAGTCATGGTCCTGTCACCACAAGCTCAGCTGTATTGGCTTCTTCAGTCACTTGGGAGAGGCATTCTTATCTCTGTTCTGCTTCCTCATCTCCACCAGAGATCAAACACAAACAGCAACAGCCACAGACAAGCTCCATCGCAGTCTCCATTCCATGCCCGCCTCCTCCTGGCACAGGCAGGTTGAAACTTCCTCTTCTTCTGGGAGGCAAGCAGGAACCAAATGGAGTTTCTTTCTCTCTCAATTTCCTTGGGTTTTAATTTGAAGAAAAAGAGAGAGAACTGCAGGGGACCAAGTCATCCTTCTAGGGCTCCATCAGCAGCCCTTGCCTCCTGCAGCTGTTCTGATTAATGGCTGTGCCTCCTGCAGAGCCCCTGTAATAGGTGTCAGGAAGGTGTTTACTCAAAGTTTTACACCCAATTGTCGTGAAGGTCAAAACAATAGGGCATCTCCCATGCAGGTTAAACATCTTTTTATGAGTACACACTCTATTAGCGCGAACTCCACTCTGTGTTTTCAGGCTGCTGACTAAAGTCTGTGGGTCCTTGCTACTTTCTTCCAGGCTGACTCAGCAGGGCAGGTCCAAGGGAGAACTGTGGGCACAAGTCAGCCACTACTGGGGTCAGAGGTGGGCTTTGAGCCTTTAGACGACCACCAGTGAGATGCAGATGCCCACAGGTCTCTCCAGCTTTGGAGCATCTGTCTGCTTTCAAAACTCTGAAACATTTAATAATCAAAACAGTGATATCAAAACTCCTTTCCCGAGAAAGAGCGGTTCATGCAAAATAGATCCTAATTTCTTAAAATTAAAATGCCTCCTTTTGGTACATTAAACACTGACCTTGATCCCCCAAGTTGGTTAGCCCCTCCCTTAATCACCTTCTCTCATTGTCCCCTCAGCCTCTCTACCTTATGCACACATGAATTCCAAGAAATAGAGAGCAAAATGCTACACGTTGGAAATATTGTCTCCCATCTGCTATCCACAGGTGTTGCAGAGGAGATTTTTGACCCTATATCTGAGGAAAAGAAAGCCAAAGGTCAAAGTGAATTTCCTAAACATCAGATGCTCTGAAAGTGCCGCCTTATGTTGGTTCACACCATGCATGGAGCCATCTTCAGTCCTGTTTCATGCTGTTACACATATGAGGCACCTTTTGAAGACTGGAATGCAACAAGGACTGGAAGAGCCCACCAAATTCCCCTAAGTGCTCTCCGAAGAGTAGAGACTCCGATAGAGTCAACTGGGTTTATTTTAACCTTTACAAAAACCCATGTAGATGTTATATTTCTCTTTAAAGGAGGATGATTGTTTAAGTATCTTCATGAATGCCCATGCCACTTTGCATATCTGTGAATGGCCACTCTTTCCCCTCAAAATCTGGAGATGAATTTAATGACTTTTCAAACCATTAAACATATTGGTGTTGACATTAGGTAAATGCAATAACATAGCACATGTTCAGAAGGAAATTAATTATACAAGTATTTATTGAAAACTGATCATTAGCTAAAATCTATGGGATGGATGAAACACAATGAAAAAGAAGGAGGAGGAAGTAATGATGTAGATAGAGTTGCATCAAGTGGCCAGGCATGGACTGGGGAGATGAGAGCAGAGGCAGGAGGCAGCCTGGGTGCTAAGCCTTTTTCCTGCTCAGAACCCTGTGTACATGACCTAGGCTCTACTGGTTGTCTCATTTGTGGTTACAGAAACTGGTGTGCAGAGAAGAGGAGAGCTTGCTCCAAGTTGTGCTAGTCAGTTTACCGTCTCACCCCAGGACTGTTACACCTAAGCTAGACAATGTCTAGGTTCTGCTTGTGAGATGATCTTGTGAGGTATACTGTAGAATCAGGATGTTAACTTTAGGCAGAAAGGTGTGGTTGTAAACAAAAGAACGTGATATCTAGATAATTCTAATGACACTGTGAGCTGCACATTGGGGTACTGGTGCAGGCATGGGGGTGGGGAAATGGATGAAGGCCCATGAAATCATTGCTCTTGAGGAAGAATCTATGTAACCCTCTTGGGAGATTCAATATACAAATGAACACCCATCAGACTATGTATAGAAACAGAACTCTGACCCATAATCTGTAACAATCTGCCCAGAAAACAAACCTATTATCTACAACAACTAGCCCAGGAACCAGCCTGCTATCCTTAAGTCAGAGGTGCAGGCAGTCAGACCGCTATCTCTAGCAATAATCCCCAAGCAGAACAGTAACCCCTGCAACAACCAGCTCCAAATAATTGACAGCTTCCTAATTTCCCACCCATCCTCATCCCCAACCCACTTCCAAGTTAGGACCAGATAGAGAAACTCAAACATGCCCCACTGAGCCATCACATAGGAGTCCAGGCTTCTAGTTAGCCACCTCCAGCTCCCCCACACCAGCAGCCTCTTCCCTGCTTTCCACCATGAAGCTTTCCCACCCTTCTGGCTGCCTTTGGGTCTCTGCCAAACACAAGTGCTGGTGGCAGACTCCCTTGCTATGACAAGCTCTGAATAAATAGCATTTGCTTGTTCTCGTTTGGATAGTCTTCCTTTATTTCCACATTTGTCTCCTGAAATACACAAGTCTATTAAGTGGAGATTGTCTATCCAACATTTACAATGAGTAAGCTAAAGCTCAGAGAAGCAAAGTCAATCTTGACCTCCAGTGCAAGATCATGGAGCAAGTCAGAGGGAGAATTTAAATCTGAGTCAGACTGACACCCAAACCTATGCATTTAGTTACTCTCATGTCACTATTGCTTCACTTATAGAAATTAGAATAGAAAAAAGGAGGCTCAGAGTTAGAAATTTGACTTTGAGAATTATTTCTGCAATGTTAACACTAGCTAACACTGTATCCTAGCCTGTGGCTGGCATATGATAAATATTTTTATGAGTAAAAAGACAGTTTCATGGCTAATGGCTTCTTTTTAGAATGATGTAGAAGGTGAGGATCTTTTGTGTCCACAGTTGGTTTGTATGAAAAATCCTGGTCTGCCCTTCCCCTCTGCCTTTCCTAGCTTTAAAAAACTTGAGGGATCTGTCAACCTATCTGGTTGTGGATTTTTTAAATACTAAAATTGGAATATGATGATTGTCTCTCCTGTCTGCTGATGAATTTGTGAGATTCAAATGACCTCATGTACATGAAAGCACTTTGTCAACTGTAAACTGCAGTATCAATCTAAGATATACTCCAAATAATTACTATAACTAATGCTTGATTTTGAAAGATTGTAAAAGAGGCATCAAATCTTAAAAGTGTTTTCAAGTACCTACAACTCAATCATCTGATCTGCAAACAGCCACATACATCCCGTATGGAATGACACAACATTCGTCTCACGGTCCCAAGTGGAATGTGAACTGCCAAGAAGTCAAGTAAGGGCCTGTCTCTGTTACATACAATAGCGAGGTCTGTGGTATCTGGTCTTTCTGAGCAGTGATTTCCTTACATCCTAAGTTGACAGGATCATCTCCGTCCAGCCTTGCTGGCAGGTCCTCCAGTGCATTTCCAATGAGCTAATGCGTAAGGAAGTCTTCTGTTAACTGTGAATGCCCACATAAATGCGAAGTATTACAAGGCTGGATTTGAAAAGTGCTGTTTAAGTGCCACTTCTTATTACAGTGGTTATTGTTATGGTTGAAGAGTATAATGGATTTCAGCAACTAACAGTATGGATATATAATCTTTTACCACCACAAAACCGCCCTCAGTGTTTTACTTTAATAACTATACTCCCATTCATCTGGAGCTATATACTGATGTAATTCACCTTCACCAGATTATGTGTTTTGCTTTTAATTCTAGATACACAACTCAGAATTATTTCATTGTATTTACCCCTATAAATAGGCCCTATATCACTTCTGAATTATATAGCGTTAGGGGCATGCTACCAGGAGTACCACACTTATTATTTTCCGTAAATATATTATATATGAAAATATCTTCCCACATGTGCAGCTTTAGTTATGACTTAGTGGATGCATATTATTTATTTTGTGAAAAAATTTGTCAATCTTTAGATTAGGATAGATAAATAGTTAAAGAATAAGTGCCGCCATGGTTCACCTATAAAAGTAACCAATTTAAGTTTAGACTAGAAGAATTTAATAATATTTTATCTATTATTTGGTATGTTCATTTCTCACTACAAGGTATCATCCTCATTCCCTGATGTTTCTCAAACTAAGTGTTTAGTCTCTTTGAAGCTTTATTTACAGTTTTATACAAACAGCAAGAGACAAAGGTGTGAGAATTGTACTTCAGGCTACACACTGCCTTTATGTCCTAAAAATCACATTATTCGTCATTAATTCATTTATCATTCAACCAGGAATGATTTCCCAGGGACCACCATTTGCCAGGGACTTTAGGGCTGCTGTGGCCGCAAATGACAGGCACTCGACCTATCAGAATTTCTCTCTGCCCAGCAGCCTCACTGCAGAAGCACCCCAGGTGGCTGGATCTTGGCTCTCTTTAACTCCTTGGCTTTATATTTTATTATCCTGGTCGCGGGGGAAAAGACTTCAATTTTACTGCCCAGTTCCACATCCACAAATTCAGAGGAAGGTTCTCATTGGCCCAGTTTAACAAAATTACCTATCTCTGGATCGATCAGCTGAGACCAGGGAATGAGGCCAATATAGAATGGCATAATGATTTTAATTTAACTGTAAGAATAGGGGGTGGGGGTCATGGCTACAAAAGCCTGACGAAAAAGGTCACGGTCAGTTGATCTTTAGGATTGCTGTCATTCACCCGGTATCTTGCACCGAATCTAAGTTCATTCACTGATAGAATTTATTTTTATTTGGAAAGTTCCCCAATTACCTAATGGATAAAGTTATGAAAAATTGTGTGAAGGAGTGATTCTGTCGCTCTAGTTAGTGCCTCTTATGTGAAGTATGAGCTCATTCATTCTGGCAATAGCCCTGCTATCCTCATTTTACAATGGAGAGGGCTGCAGCTCTGAGATGAGAGGAAACCAGCTGATCTAGGCGCCAGGATCCAAACCACAGATTGCACAGGAGTAAAGCCTGTGGCAGAGTCACCATTTAATTTTAAAAAAATAAAATTCATTTCAGAATATATTTTCTTAATTCAGATCCAACTTTCTTCATAATTTCAACAGCTCAGGGTTTTTAGAGTTAATCTAACATATTTGTTCAGCCCGCAGTGACCATTAGCAACAGATGGAACTTGCCTTCTTTTTTCCAGCACTTCTTTCTGAAACATTTCTCCTTGTTCACATCTCCTGTTGTGTTCATATCTTTGGACAAATTATAACCATCTGACACATTCCTTAACCCTAGGATTTATCCTTATGCACCAAAACCTATTCTCATAGCAGAGTCTCCTGAAAGAAGTATCAGTGTTGTAGAATGACCTTCAATGATTGTAAGCGCACCGCAAAAGAGGTAACCTTTTGTGGCTTGCTTTTTCTTTAAATACATAAAATATATGTTATTTCCGCGCAGAATTCTGATAATTATTTAAAATTATTTCTTGAAAGTTTTTTGATTTCTAGGTTCCATATACCTTTCTAACTTTTTAATCCATCATTACAAGAAAAGGTATGGCATTTACAAATTTGGTATGAAAGTCAATAATGAGAATGGTATCTCTACTAGGAAGAATTGACTATCATCAACCATTATCTTTATTCAAAATTTAAATATTCATTGAGCTCATGTAAGTAAAGAACTTAATACCTCACTTAGAGTAGGTGGCTTCCTAAATGATCGAGGATTCCAATTTGATTTAGGGCTAAAAGAGGAGCTGAGCATGTACCCATGCTTACCCTAAGGGCAACGGTAGACTTTGTGCATGAGTAGGAGGGGGTTTTGTGCTGACCGAGCAGTTGCCCCAAGAAGAGACTTTTATCTTCTCTTCTGCTGGTCAGAGGCTGCTCCATAGGCCTGTCCCCTGTGGCTATGCTTGACTTCTCCAGAAAGCAGATGATACAACTGGCCTTGAGTGCAGGAGGCCAAGCAGAATTTTTTTTTTTTTTTTGAGACAGAATCTTTCTCTGTTGCCCAGGCTGAAGTGCAGTGGTGTGATCACAGCTCACTGCAGCCTCAACTACCCAGGCTCAAGCCACCCTCCCACTTCAGCCTCCTGAGTAGCTGAGACTACAGGCATACACCACCACACTGGCTAACTTTCTCTACTTTTTGTAGAGATGGGCTCTCTCTATGTTGCCCAGGCTGGTCTTGAACTCCTGGGCTCAAGCTGTCTGCCCACTTTGGCCTCCCAAAGTGCTGGGATTACAGGCATGGGCCACAGTGCCCGGCCAGAATTTCTTTTTCTAAGCTCTATTACCTGGACATGGAACACTTTCATTATAAGTAATTGCTTCAGGCTTCCCACGGCTCCAGCACCTGGAACCAGCTCATCACTTCCATTTGAAAGCTCAATTCTTCAGTAGCATTATCTGAGACTGTTCCCACCATACCCCTGATGTGTGTTTCCTTGACAGTGTGGTGAAGGGGAAGGCTCACGGGTTTTAGACTCATACAGGCATTTGCCCCAGCCCTGAATTTACACTTTACTTGCACGGAGATGTTTTGCAATTTCCTTGACTTTTCTCAGACTTGGCTATTGCATCTACAAAAGAGCACATACCTGACAGAGTTGAAGTTAGCCTTATAAGAGATTTTTTTAAAAAAGATGTTAAAAAGAACTAAAAGAGTGTGTATTAGTTACCAAGCCTTCAGTTTGGCTGGTAACAAGTACTTTTCACATTCATTTAGTTTTTCATGAATGTAATAAATAAAGTGATCCTACTCTGTGCCAAGCCATATACTGGGTGCTGTGATCCAAGAGTGAGCAAAATAGGTACAACCTCTGACTTCCTAGCGCCTACAACCCATCAGGAGCTGGTGTGATTGTAACCACAGAAATACATACAATCACAATCCTACAATCTCAATATAGATTAAATCACAATCTAGATTCTAAGGAGGCTCATAGTGCAAGTGTCATAGTACAAGGCTCACAGTGCAAGTATCACAACTGCCAGATGAGAGCAACACAGAGGAACCTTTGAAGTCCTATCCCAAGAATGAGAGAAAGAAACTGGAGAGGAGAGGAACAGCCTGGAGGCAGAGGGAACAGCAAATGCAAAGGCTCAAGACAGCAGACTGAGCTTACAGAAATAGACCGACGTAGATGAAGGCTGCCAGAGTAGGGTCTGGGCTTGTGGACCTGGTTCTCTGGGAATGATGGGACATCTTTAAAGAATTTCAGCAGTAATGTGACAGAATCTGATTTGCATTTTGAGACAATCACATGGGCTCTGGTGTAGAGAACGGTTTATGGAGACACTGCTTCTCAGAGGAGCTGACGTGTCCTGGACTAGGTAGGTGAGTGCTGTGGGTGGTCCACGAGGAAAGCTGGTAACCTGGACTGGAGTGCTGGTGCTGTAGATAAGAGGAGGCCGGACATAAGATCAGCTTGACTTGGTGGAGAATCAGATGAAATAATAACATCAAGACTGGTGGCTCAGCGAGTGCTTGCTCTGTGTTTACTACTAAGACCTACTCTTCTCTCCCACCCTGCTGTGCTGGGCTTTCCCTGTCCTTACAGAAAGATGTGATGTGACACCCAGTCCACAAAAATTTAACATCAATTCATCTGACAGAAAAACCTAGATGGAACAGATATGAGGCTACTTAGAGCCTTTCTTTATTGCACTTGCTTTGGATATTTTGCTACAAAATTATGTCTGTTATTTATTACTGTAGACCTCACCGGGGAGATATGACATATGTAGTGTACATATCATATTACTTCTGTAAATTCTGAATTATTTTGAATTCCAAAATACATCTGGCTCCAAGCGCTTATGGAATTGTATTAATAATTCTAAAGATCAGCATACTGAAGTTTGCGAAGTTACTTGCCCAACACTCCCAGCTGAGCCCAAATTTGACCCCGGGTTTGTGTAATCCCAGTGCTCTGCACCATGTCCTTCTACTGCCCCTGATGCTTGCTTGTTCCCTTCCCATTTTATTTGGAAGAACTATGGCCACTGACTGAGTGCCATCTCTCCAATTTTTAAATATTGATAATAGGGAAGCAAAGGACAGCCATCTAGACTGTGGAGAGAAAAAAGTTTGCCCTCAGTTGCCGCATTTTTCTCTTCTTCTCAGAATCTCACAGCAACCTCCTATTAATGTAAAGCAAACCTGCTCACCTTCTTTCATCACCAACCTCCTTAAAAACCATCTGTTCCGCAAAACATCTCAGTTGCAATAACCACTCACTTCTCAAAATTGCTCGCATTACATTGTGTTTTATCGCTGTTCATTGTCTCATGTGTCCTTGTGTTCATTTATATTGTAAACCCCCAAAGGAAAATTCTTGCTTTGTTCTGTCTGTTGCATGGACACACCCCCTACAGAGCTGCACCTACACCCATGCCCTGCATAAATAATGGATAACAGTGAAAACACCACCACAGCCGCATTTTATCTTGGAGGGTTAAGGAATAGTACATGTCACAGCAAGAAGGCATCTTATAACTCAGTGGGGAAACTTTAGAAAAGTGATTATTTATGTAGGTAGAATCTTCCATTAATTCTAAAGGAACTGAAATTATTTGGAAAGCCATTGGTATAGGTACAAAAAGAAGCATCAGCGGCTCCCCATGTCAAATGACAGCTCCACAGAGTACACATTTGAATTAATTGCTGAAACAAAGTCAAAGGGATGACATCATTAAATAAAACATTGCAGGTACCACCTTCCACATAAGAAAGAGTAAAATCAAGTTGTTGGGAGGAGCACAGAGTGGGGACGATTGCTTTTTTATGCTGTAACTATGCAGGTGGGGTTCTGTGGGTATATGATGGCTGTCCTGAAAAATAAAGACAACGCGGGAAGGTACCAAGATTCTCTCCTTTCACGAATAAATTGACTTGAAATGAAGAGACGTGTTTCAGTTTCAGAGGTAGAATGGAATGACCTATTTGTGATAATTCACCTCCTTCTGCCCCCTGCTGTATTTTGCTTTATATGGTTTATGAAGACCAAGTTTGAAAGCCAATGAGTTTGATTTATAAGAGCTATCCTCTTACTTCAGCAGGCCCCTGTTTAAAATCTGATGGATAGAGTGATCTGACCCCTTTCTTGTAATTTTAAATATAAGGCATTGTCATTTTCCCCTTTAGTCAAGAAACTATAAAGGGGGAGGAACATATAGAATTCTGTTACTAAAATCCTAATTACTGCTAATACCAGTTAACTGCTTTCATAGGGAAATGCATTTCCAAATGCATGTCCAAAAGGGCAGACTTGTGGCTTTGGACAGGTACAATATTGCAGCAGCACCTGGAATTGACTTTCAAGGATAGTATCTGGCTCCAAATGCTTTTCTCCTCATCCAAAGCCTTACCTTTCAAAACAGAAATACTCCAGAAGATAAGCAGCACCTGGCGTAAAAATGCCAAGGTTCCGATGAAAAGCGAATTGTGCATTTTAAAAGTTACCAAACACACTTTCTTGAGCAAGCATCACGTTCCTGTCTAGGAAAGAATGTTTGAGAAAACCAGACTTTGTGAAGTAGTCATTGGTCCTACAGGACACGAGGAATCATCACATGGTTGCCTCCATCCTTGCCCAGGCAGTGCCTTCTGGATCCTCTAGGGAGGTAAGATCAAAAGAGCTTACTGTTGGGAAGGTACCCTCACCTCACCATTTTCAACAAAGACAAGGCAGTCTGCACTGCAATTCACCTTCATCTGTGAAATTATAAAGAAAAATATCAGAGCAAAGAGGGTTTATATGACTACCTCCATATCAAAGAGCAAATGGCAGTGCCAAGATTAGTATCTGAATATTTATGACAAAAAACAAATGATAGAAATAGCTGAAGCTTATTAAATACATCATACGTGCCAGCTACTTTGTGCTTCATGCAGGTGATCTCATTTTATCCTCAATCTACTTAAAGCAAATGATACCATTATCCACATTTCACAGATGAGGCAACTGAGTCTCAGATGAGGTAGTGACCTGCTCGTTAATGGTGGAGCCAACACTCAAACTCTGCTAATCAGATTCCAGTGATAGGCACTTCTGCAGTGTGCCTTGTTTCTATTATCTGAACTTGCTGCCATGAAATTTTATTTTTTCTAGTGCAGATCTCAGCATAGTTTGCCTTTTCTCCAGTGCTTTCTCTCTCTTAGTGGAGCAATAGTCAGAGGTAGGATTGTGAAGATCCGCACTTGCAGACACAAAGCTGCTAACTAGGAACTGTTAGATGGGCTTACTCGTGGCTCTATTTGGGGTCAACTTCAGGTCTCCAGTGCAGCTCCAGAAAGACTTTCCTTGGTCTCTGCTGACTGTTACATAAACAGGCCTCCTTAGAGAAGTGTCTCTCCATCTCTGGTGTTTCCTGAGTTTAAAGCAGTTTCTGCATTTGTAAGTGCAGCTCTGTAAGGCTAAATGATGCACCTGGATATATTGAAAAGTAATGTTGTTGGGAAAATGCAGAGGAGGGAACCCATCCCTTCTGCAGCCAACATTCTAGATCAGGAATTATTGGGAGCAGGAGACAAAGACAGTACACGACTCAACCCTTAATAAGTTGCCATGGCCTTCGATATCACAGTTGCTGCTGTGAGCACATGGGAAGCTGGTCTACGTTAACATTTCAGCTGTGCTCAGAGGCACTACCATGACCCAGGGCACTGCTTTACCCCTTCTGCTCCATTCAAACAGGTCATATTTTTTTCACAGAAAATCTTGTAAAACCTTTCTTACCTTCCCTAGAATTGGTGAGTGTTTTCCTCCTCAGACCTTCCTTAGCTAGAACACTCTTTATTCTTTTTAACCCTATTGTATATTGCATTGCCTTTTTGGATTACTTTTCTGTCTTTCCTAACAGACCACAGGCTTCTTTAAAAACAACAAATGTGTATGTAACATCTAGTTTGTTAATATAATCATTTTAAGTAAAACTAAAGCTGAGAAAGGGCATAGTGAGTGACGGGGAGTATCACAGAGAGGGGACATCATGGTGGGGGTGGGGGTGTTCTCTGAGGAAGTCAGATTTGAGCAGACACTTGAATGAAGAGAGGGTGTTGGCCATGCAAGTAACAAGAGGGAGAACAGGCCAGGGAGAGAGAACAGCACGTTCAGATCTCCTGTGGTGGAGTGCTTTTGGCGTGGTCAAAGAACATTGTGGTAGCTGAATAACGGCTCTGCAAAGATAGCCACATCCTAATCTCCAAAACCTGTGAATATGCAAGGTCCACATGGCAAAAGGGACTTTGCAGATGTGGTTAAGTTAGGGATCTTGAGATGGCGAGATTTTCCTGGTTTTCCAGATGGGCCCGATGTAATCACATAGGTCCTTGTAAGAGGGAAGTAGGAGTCAATGTAAATAGTGATGACACAAGCAAGAGGCTACAGTGAGGACTGGAAAAGGCCTCACTGTATTAGTCCATTTTCATGCTGCTTACAAAGACATATTTGAGACTGGGCAATTTACAAAATTCCTTCCTCAGAGCCTTTGGAGGAATGCAACCCAACTATCACCTTGATGTTAGCCCAGGGAGACACATTTCAGACTTTTACCCTCTAGAACTGTATGAGAACTAACTTGTACTGTTTTAAGCCATAGGTTTGCAGTAATTTGTTACAGCATTGATATGGTTTGTCTGTGTCTCCACCAAAATCTCATCTTGAATTTCCATGTGCATGTTGTGGGAGGAACCCGGTGGGAGGTAATTAAATCACAGAGGCAAATCTTTCCCATGCTGTTCTCATGATAGTGAATAAGTCTCATGAGATCTGATGGTTTTAAAAAGAGGAGTTCCCCTGTACAAGCTCTCTCTTTGCCTGCTGCCATCCATGTAAGATGTGACTTGCTTCTCCTTGCCTTCCACCATGATTATGAGGCTTCCCCAGCCACATGGAACTGTAAGTCCAGTTAAACTTCTTTCTTTTGTAAATTGCCCAGTCTCGAATATATCTTTGTAAGCAACATGAAAATGGACTATTACAAGCATTAATAGCAAACTAATACAAAATCAACAAGGGTGAAAGAACATAAGGTTGGAGATGGGCAGAGGCTAAATCTGAGACCTAGATCTGTGTTGGCCCAAACAAAACCTTGAGATTTGGACATAAAAGTAACAGAATGAGTGGTCTCATCCTCACAGCAAAACAGTCAAACAGAAAGCAAGACCTCATTGACATCTCATCCATTTTAAATAATCTTTAATATTTTGAAATATGAACCTTCCAAAAGATTCTAGAGTCCTTCAAATGTACTATAATTTGTCCAGTCACCCACAGGAACAGTAAATTTAATTTTATTTAATCACAGACCCCATTGAATGCTACTGAAGATACTATATAGAAAAATGTACATACACAAAATTTGAATAAATTTTCAGTTGCTTTATGGAACCATATGAAATGCATGCATTGATCTCAGCTTAAGGATCTTGGGTCTACATCCAGAATTATTGAAGAACATTTTTGAAAAAAATCAACTTTTCTGTTATTATTCCTTTTGTCTGAAGTTGGCTGACTTAGCCTAGGTCCTCTAACAGGGGCTGAGACTAGCTTTCGGATGCTGGTGGCTTACTTTGGAAGTGGGCCCAGGGAGCAAGAGTAGAGGGCAAGATGGGTGGGGATTGTAGCACGGAGGCAAAGAAAACAAATCCAAAGGTGTCTCACTGAGTTGGCACTTGTTCTCCCCAAAGGGGTTTTGAAATGTGTGTGAGAACCGTCCACCTAGTGGATGAAGAGAGAAACCTGCTGACTCCTGTCTCCCATTCATTTCTAGTAGCTTCAGGGTCATGAATTCTCCTGCGCTTCCAATTGTACAATGGTGAATGTTGAGCAGCTTCTCAGGCCTTCTGTGGCCATAAAGTCAGAGAAACCATAGAGCAGAATACAAGAGGTAGAGGGGTAGCCCTGGTGCAAGGTCTGGGTGCTGAGCATTGCACCTGGCAGAATTGACAAACATCTGCTCAGAAGTAGTCTCTGTTACAGCAGATAGAGCAGAAGGAGGGGCCCAGGGAATTTACAGTAATGCTCCAAAGGTGCCCCTGGCATGTGACACATCCTCAGGAAGTTCATCTTTCTTTGACAGGAGAGGAAAAAAATGATTTTCACATACAATTAGTTTTAATCATCCAAATTTAATCAAGGTTGTCTTGACTTTTATAAATGCATTGTTTAAAAATGTTACCTTTGCTCCTCATGCATTTACAGTCTATATGTAGATAATTTAATTAAACTGTATCTATTTATTATTTATAATAATACATAAATGTACTGCACTGTTTGCTTATTTTATGCACTGGAGCAAACAATTTATATATCTTTTTCTCAATGCATTCTTACAACAAACCTATGACATAAGTACTATTATCCTTTTCTTCATAGATAAAGAGAATGAGATGATTATATCACTCACCAAGGGTCAGCTGGGTAGTATGGGGGTTGAGGAGGGATAAAGGGGAAAGATTTAAACACAGGGTTTTCTAATACCAGGGCTATAAGCCACTATGTTTCTCAAAAGCTAGTGTGCATCAGAGCCACTTGGAACGCTTGTTAGAACACAGAACACTCTTTTCTCCCCCCACTTGAGCTTCTGACTCTGCAGGTCTGTGGCAGAGCCTGAGAATCTGCACTTCTAACAAGTTCCCAGCAGATGCTGCTTCTGGCACGAGGGCCACATGCTGAGAGCCAGTCACTACACCATGCTAACCAACCTCTCTGAGGGACGCACCACTTCAAAACAGCAGCGTGAGATCCTTCCTAACCACATTCCCAAACATGTATTCTTCTGTTTCATCTTGACTTTAGTGGAAAGTCAAGATATTGGAGAAGTTCTTCTGAGATGACCTCTTTCTAGAACACAGTGATTTTCTTTGCCACCCCCCTACCCCTGCCCCACCCAATCCCTAGTACATGACCAAGGGTTTTGGGCCCATTAGCTGTAAAAACGGGCTCAGCTCCCAAGACATTTTCTTGTTGGAATGCCAAAGAAGCACATGCATCTTACAAATGATGTTTCAACTCTGCTAAAATATAAATATTTATGAGAGTGAGGTTAGCTATTTGGCATGCAATACATATTTTTTTGTTAAAGTTTTCCCATTAGAAGACAGTTGCTCAGGAAAGCCTTAGAAACGAATATTGCATTTTGTTTCATGAAGATTGTGGAAAACTAAACAGCAAGAGAATCCACATTCCAATTGCTGATGAGAAGTGAGGACATGTTCCCACAATCATTCTGTGCTAATGAATTACAGTCTCAACATGCAGCAAGCCTCAGCATTGTGTTTCCAAGACATAATTAAGAAAGAAAAGTATTATAGTATTATGACTTGAAGAATGAAATTTATGAAAGAAGAGTGACTGGAGGAGAAGATTGTAGCAGAGATTGGCTGACCTAAGAGAAAAAGCAGTTCAGGAAAGGCACAGTGGAAAAACAGCCATGCAAACTGGAGCCTAGCATTCTCTGCTGGGTCCTGGTACTTTTGAGTATGGGATATGGATGCAAGCAGACCTAAGAGTCTACCAGGGTTAAGAACACTTTGTAGGCAGCCACACTTAGTTCTTCTAGTTACAGCTTGTGAATATAGGGTGAAAAGATTGTTCCACACTGTTAAAGTCAGGATGTCAAATCCATGCTACAACACTGGAATGTGGCTAGATTTAGGAAAAGAAATCTCTACTCAGGTGTCTAGAAGGTCACTTAGACCATTTTTCTTGAGATGTGAATTTTATCTCTCAAAGACTTAATGGGAAAATGTGATCTTGGAGTCAAACAGATATAATTTTATGCTCCATTCTGTCTTGGGTTACATTGGTGAGTCTGTATGAGCCTTGATTTTGCTCATTCAGTTTCCTCCTTTTGGGATGACACTGACCTTGCAGGGTCAATGTGAGGAGTACCGGAGGCACAGTCATCACAACTTGGTCTTGTATGATGAAATGTTTCTTGGGGCTCTGTCTGCTCGTATTTAGAGGTTTAGACAGATAAAATGTTAGGTGTAGGTTCAACTCATTGAACAAACATGGCAACATTCCTTTTAAGTTGAACATACCTGCTACTTAACATCCTGAATTAGAAGTTGAGATATAGGAGAGAAACAACAAAGATTGGAAAGAAATGGCATAAGAAAAGAGAGAGGGAGACAGGGGCTCGGGGAAGGAAGGGGTTAGGAAGGGAGAGGAGGGGAGGGGAGGGAGAGAATAAGAATGAAAATGAGAATGAAAGGAAACAGGAGGATATCTAAAAGTATGTGGCAACTGAAGGTATCCTAAGTCATCCAGGACCACAGAACTGATTGTCTTCTTGTTCAGCATTGCCAGCTCGGGGAGGCTAAACTAGGTGCTCCATATGCATCATTTCATTTAATTCACAGCACTTGGATAGCAAGTACAATGTTTGTTTCCACTCTAAAGACAAGGAATCTAGATGAGCTGCAGTGATGTTGAAAAGAGATCTTAACCACTGCACCCCGTGCCTTTAGTGCTTAGCCCACCTTTCTCAATGTGCCTACCCCCAAGGTGCCCTGTTTCTCCCCTTCCCACAAACTCTGAAATATTTGTCAAAACTATGAGGTGAAGATAGAAAGGATTCTTGTAGAGTATTGCAGCTTACATTTCTTCATTTTGATCCAAAAATTTGGGGGTAAAAGGCAGAAGCCTTCCTTAAAGGCAGAAGCCTATAAGGAAGAAAATGGCAAGAAGACATGCCATGACAGAGCCCTGCTCTCTGTAACTTTTTATTTACAAATGTGCTGGAGAAAAACTCATGGGAGAAGTTTGGGGCCTTGGAGAGTGAAGAAGGAAATCTGAAAATAATATATTAAGAAAAACAGAAAAATAATAAAAATGCAACTTCAAAGCCATTATAGTTTTATTATGATTTTCAACTTGAGAGAGGACAGAAACAAAAGTATCTATATGAATGCTCTTTCAGATGACTCATCAGTGAGTTAGCATACTCTGGGATATTCTGCTTTCATGAGGACATATGGATATGTTAATACTTGGAAGTGCCTAAAATGTTGGTTTAGGTTGATAATATTTGCTGAGTTATTGTCATGAAGAAGTTTTAGCATGAGCCTTAACATTATTTTAAGCTATCAGATTTCAGTAATTCCAGTACTATTGATTCAAATAATGTTAGTCTTATTGAAATAAGTGTATGTGAGAAGTGATGGAATAATTCTTAGATTTTGAGAATTTATTCATTCTAATCTCTCTTTAGTCCATGCTCCATTTAAATTATCCTGTTCAATATTTAGAAGAGCAACAAAGAGACTTAAAATACTCAACTCTCTCTCTCTCTTTCTGTCTCTCTCTCTCTCTCATATATAATAAATAACAGAGTAAATTAGCACATTTCAAGAATTAAAAAGATCCACTCCCGTTGTATCTTGTTTTTAAGAACAATTAACTCAACATTTACTTACTGGGCATCTACCAAGACCCACATTGCAGTAACCATTAGAGATACCAAGAAAAGCAGTAATTGTTGCTCTTAACCAATCAAAATATAGACCACAAGATAGAAAAATAAATAGCATATGCCTTGATACTTGTTATAAACAACCACAAGGTATTAAGGCATTAAGGTTGAGAGGCTACCACTGCTTCAAACTCCTCACATGGTAGTTTGTTTTTCTCGAACAACCATGAGCAGAAAACTACAAAATTTAGTCCAATATTGAGGTGTGTGTTGGGTTCTTCCCATGTCATACTTCAAGACTTTGTGATTCAATTTGGGACTGGTAATGGCATTTCCCAAGGCTTAGTAATATCCATCATCATTTAAGTACCGGGATTTCAAGATGATCACTAGAAAACTACTTATGAAGTACTTCTGGCACCTCGCATTTCTCTGAGGGACCTGGAGAAAGTGGCCAGAGCTGTAAGCTAAGTGTTTGCTCATACAGTTTGCCTTAGATAGGGATCACAAAATTTGGACTTCTCTCCCATTCTACCCATCCAGTATTTCCAAACATATTACAGCTTTAAATTCTGTGGGGGACTGAAGGACTACTTAGAGAATGAAGAGAAAAAAGTGGCTATCCAGTTTAAATTTTCTAAACCACTCCACTGAGCTCCAGTAGCTCCATGTATAGCAAATGGAAAATTCAGTCTGTTCAGAGCCTATCCTCACAAGAAAGACATTTGACATTAGAAAACACTAGACTCCCCACCTCCCACCCTGACATGCTCAAATCAACATGGGATTTCAAAAGCAAATCTCTGACTTTGTGAATTGGACAGTTTTTTGTATACTTTTGATTTTTTTTTTGCAGTGTCTTGCCTGCTCCCAGGAATGCCTAAACACTGGAAATAGATTCAGTCTCTTCCCTTTGATTTCCATAAAGTCCTTAATTTGTTCTTTTATTATATCTTGTGGAGCTTCGGGTTTGGTTTTCTTGCTGTGATGTGGGAACTCTTGCACCTCTGGAGTTATTTTTGTATTTTAAAAGATGTCAGTGAGTTACTGAATTCTTTTGGTTTCCATTTTACATTCCTTCATTGAGGTACTAAATTTCCTTACACAAAAAAAGGAGCAACATAACAAACAAACAAAAGCAAAGCACTGAGGCAGGTGGATCACCTGAGGTCAGGAGTTCGAAACCAGCCTGACCAACACAGCAAAACCCCATCTCTATTAAAAAGACAAAAATTAGCCATGCATGGTGGCATGTGCCTGTAATCCCGGCTATTCTGGAAGCTGAGGCAGCAGAATCGCTTGAAGCCAGGGGGGTGGTGGAGGTTGCAGTGAGCCAAGATCATGCCACTGTACTCCAGCCTGGGTGACAGAGCGAGACTCCATCTCAAAAAAAAAAGTGAAGCAAAAGATAGGGGAAAACAACGACCAAGTGTATGGTGGGTCCTTCCACCCACACAGGAGTTGCTCCTTAGTGTAGGGTTTTGTTGGAATCCCTCTCCTCCAGTTTTGGACTTCCGTGGCTGGTAGCTCCTTTCTTGACTAGAATTTTCCCCTGCTGGAATAGAAAAGCCACCCAGCTCCTGCTGAATGTCCGCTTTTGGGTGATGTGACAGGCTGAGCCTTGCTGTTTGGCCCTTATGTTCATTACAAAATAAGTTTCACAAAGCTATTGCTTAGGAGTCAGAGAATGAAGTTTCAGTGACTAGTAACAAAGAAGAATATAATCTATATTAAAGAACTGGAGCATCTGGCCGGGCGCGGTGGCTCACGCCTGTAATCCCAGCACTTTGGGAGGCCAAGGCAGGCGGATCACAAGGTCAGGAGATGGAGACTATGACTATCCTGGCTAACACAGTGAAACCCTGTCTCTACCAAAAAGTACAAAATAATTAGCCAGGCGTGGTGGCAGGCGCCTATGGTCCCAGCTACTTGGGAGGCTAAGGCAGGAAAAAGGCGTGAACCTGGGGGGCGGAGCTTGCAGTGAGCTGAGATTGTGTCCTGTCACGGCACTCCTGCCTGGGCAACAGAGCGAGATTCTGTCTCAAAAAAAAAAAAAAAAAAAAAGAACTGGAGCATTTCAGCATAGGTACACAATACTTGACACAGAAAATAGGAGGTATAGAATTTTAAAAACTCATGCCAGTCACGGAGCAGATTTTTTTTTTTGTATAGGGGAATAATCTCTCTTTTGTTCTATAAATGAAGAAGATTGGATTCCCTGTCTTAAGGGAAGGTAGAACCTTCTTGGCTCACTGAAGCCTGAACTTTTTGTAAGAGCCCTTGAGATATGGTGGTTCTGCAGTGAAGGGATCCATCCCCCTGGTGAGTGTAGTTCAAAGTGGGAAATTTATGTTCCCTGAAATGTGTTGAGAAAGTTCAGTGCTGATAACATGAACCCAAGACCTCCTCAGTGGGGGCCCTGAGCTTGGAAGCCCTTTTGCTCGTGACTCATGACAGCCTTGTGCTTGGCGCAGCTGAGTATCCAGTGGGTACCAACAGAGTTCTGCCCTTGGAGCCCAGCAGGAGGCATTGCCACAGAACCAGCAGGGATGGGGGCCATGGCAGGCGTCTACCCCATAATGCACAAGTGCCCACCCGGCTACACTAGGTCCCTGACTAACAGTGACACCTTGTGACAGCAGAAGATGCAGTGTAACCATTATCTCAGGGACCAGAATAGTCAGTTATTAGTAGATCAGAAAGACTTTTTACCATGGACGTAACTCTGGAGTTTAAAAACTTAGTAGCAATGCCCCACATATTTTCCTTGTTAATAACAGTGTTGGTAGATGGGCTGATTTGACAGCAGGGAAACTTTCACATCCTCTCCCCTTAGATCAGTAGGTGTGGGGAGAGAGGCAGGTGGTAGTAAGATGCTAAAAGCAACCCCACACATCCAAGCTCATAAATTACCCGTGGAGTGACATTTACAACTCTTACTTAAGTACTTAACGATTTTAAAATGCAAGGTTCACAATTGAGTTAACTTAGGGAGTCATTGAATGTTTGACTGATGAACTGAAAAGGCAGTGTGCGTGTGTATGTGCCTGGGTGTGTATACATATGTATGTTCTACTATAAACCCTAATGGAGACTGAGCTATGGTCCCACCTCACTAGCTAATCCTGGCTCATTCAGTGGAGGGCATCACATTCACAGGCTTAGCTAGGAGAGACTGACTTTTGTGCATTGTCTGTGCTTCAGAGGATCTGCTGGACTCCAAGGAGCCTATGGTCAGCTGTAGCCCCCCATACACAGAAAAGACTTTTTCTCACCCACTCTACCCAAAACCAGTCTCTTTTAGTGTGACAGAGTCTTGAGAATCTATCTGATTCTTCGGTGCTTCATTCTGAACTGGTCCTTTTGTGGAAGGTCGAAGTGTCCTCAGTTGGTATGCTTCATGTTCAGGTCACTATCGCTAATGTCTGAGCCTGGAAAAAGTCAAAGGATGCTCAAGGAGTGAGGTTGTGTTGATTATTTCAAACATAATTTTGTAAAAATCAGGTCCAAAGATGGTAAACTACAGTTCTTTTTTACTTAAAGAACATAATATTGAGAAATCGTTAACAGTCAAACCGAGCAAAATTTCTCCAACCTAGTAGGGTCAGTGCAGTATTTTGAGAAACAGGTGGAGAGTTATGAGAAAAAGTCACTGCGTTATAAGAAAAAGTCACTGTGTTATTGATCTGTGTTAATGGCAATGCAGATGATGACAGCAGATGAATTTCAACGTCTGAGCTAAAGAATTGTGGACCTTTTGCCCTAAACATGGAGAAAATTTAAAATGCTCTAAGAATCCCCTTGTTCTAGCCTTTCCCTCTCCACTTTTTAACACAAGGAGCTTTCCTGCAATTTAAGGAACCACATTCCAAAACACTAGGTTTAGAGAAAAGATAGGCTAGAGTAGAAGCAAACTGACAACTTACACTTTTTTTCTGCCTTCTATATAAGTTAGTGGGTGTTAATTAACAGGTGTAAAAAATTCAACATTACAGAGTAGGGTTATTAAACATTTTTAGGACCAATACAGTGGCAACAGCCTCAATCAGTGTAATATACCCTCCTACAAGTAGTGCTTAATTACAGGGATTAGCAAGCAATGACTCTCTTAGTTAGCTTTAATTTTTCCAGACATATTCCAGCCAAAAAGCCTGGCTCCTCCATTTCACACAGTGTGGATGATACCAGTGATGAATCCAGTGGCGAGAAAGCGACTAGAAGACAATCTATATAATTGGCTGAAATGACATCTCTGAGGAACAAATGCTCTGTAATCTTGCAAATCAAATTAAAAGAAAAACAAACTATTTCCTTTTAACTGTGACCAAATTCAAATGTCCTTTTGGTATTAAAGGAGCAAAACAGTCTTAATTGTTTATTGATTATTCAAATCATATAAGCTTTAGATGTATGTGTGTGGCTTAACCGGTTCTTTTTTTAGCACGGGGTCAGGGCTTAATGGCAAAGCCAGGCACCAAGAGCTAAGAATCTCTGCTGCGTGAGCATGAGTCTTGATATGCCTTCTCTGTTTGGGACGACCTGGGTTGTGGAGCACAGAGGTGGCCCCTTCCTTAACCTGTGGGTTGCAGGAGCATTATAAGTAGTTTTTCTAGCCGACTGAAAATGAGCCTTGAGACGTCCATACGGAACCTTCGGTTCGGTCTCTCTTGCTGTGGGGACACCTGCCAAAAGTGAGCTGGCAAAGGATAAGAAGCAGAGGTGGGTGGGGGCATCCTCAAAGATGATCCGTTGCTACCCCAATGAGTTTTTGGTCAAAGTCTTTGAGCACAGTGCAAGATTGAAAAATGGAGTGGGAGGAATATTTTTCAGCTATTTTGCAATCTAATAATGTCAGCTTTTAGGGTTGAGGAGAAGGAAAATATGGAGGGCAATGGAAAGGATTTAAGAATAGTCTGAGATTAAAATGTTATCTTTAAATATTGTGCTTCAACTACGCAGCGACCAAGGACTTTCATGCTGCCTGCCAAGGGTGACTAAATGTGTTTCCTTGTAGTAGAAAGTAATTAGCTGTTCCCTGACACCACTAGGTGGAGATGTAGGTTTACCTAGTGCCGACTCCCTAGCTAAAAATGGCCTGTGGTGGCTGAAAAATCCTTAAGAAAAATTTTAAATGTTCAAGATTGATCAATTATGAACCATGTTGGTCAGAAATTGACACTAATACTTAAGGGCACATCCCCTTAGATTTAAAAAAATCCTACATCACACAACAGCAGCAAAAATCCTTCAGTGCGCAGTTGTAAAGTTGTCCTTGTGAATTATTATTTTTTAAGCCATAAGCTCTGATGTTTAAGACTCTGAGAGAATAATCACGCCATGTTATAAATTGTCTGCTGCCAATACACACATATTTTCCTTTATTCTCACACCAGCTGCTAGCTCATGCTATCAGTGGTCAGGAACAAACAAACAAAAACTACCCCTAAAAAAAACAGCACAGAGCTTCCTTTCCAACTTCACCCATGGAAGTGTGCCAGGAACTGGCAGGAGTTGGGAATTGTGTGTTCGAGTTTAAGGGGTTGTTTCTAAATGTAGTACTTTTTGAGAATCTCATTACCTCACATCTTGATGTGTGAAGTATGATTCACAGTGCAGTTTGCTAAAGGCTAGTTAGCTCTTGTCTCAGCGGTCTTAGGTGTCTAATATCCTATTAATCAAACCTTAGTGAAATGAAGCATTTCAGTTTGTTTTGGCTAAGCCTCTTCTCTCTACTGAGTTGACCCCTTTTCTTTTATGTAAACTTTTCTATGCCCATTGGTGGATGGCATGGGCTATCAGATGGCTTCCAGAATAGACAATGGATACCAACCGTTTTCTAGAAAGGCAGGGAGTCATTTATTATTCCTCCTTTCACACTTTGTCTCCCAGATGAAAATGCTTCTGAAGTTCATTTAATCATTCACTCACATTTTCTCTCTCCCCCATTCTCTCAGTCTCTTTCATAGAAAGAATACCTCATAGATTTCATCTAAGTTGCACATGTAACCCTACTCTTCAGAGGGGCTATTCCACCTGCCAGGATCCCATTTAAAGACCCAATTTTCAGGAAGTAAAAGGACTCTCCATTTATGGCTAGGAAAGTTCAAACAGCAATGTAGTCATTGCTTCATTACAATTACGCAAGTCAAAATCTCTTCAACAATGAATATCAAACTTGAAAAATGGTGAATTTTGATAATAAAGCCATCATGCCAAAATACATTAAAATTCTCATTTAATATTTTCTCCTTAAAATTTCAAAATGCTAAAAATTGTTATTACTGTGCAGATTAATCTATGAAGAAAGGCAGAAGTCATTTTTAGTGTCCCCTATTTACCAGTTTAAAAAAAAAAGAAGGAACAATTAAACATTTAAAAACCAAAATTTATATCTAACATATTGCTTTCCATTTTGCCATTAATTTCTGTCTACAATAAGGTAATATTAAGATAACTTTCAATTTGTTTCTTTAATGCACACCCACAATTAAGACCATACAGAATCAGATAAGTTGTTCACAATGGGTACTATGTAAAGGAAGCCCCATTTTTTAATTTCATTGATGAACTTTTTAAAAAACCAGATTTTATGGCAGTAAATGTCACATTTATTAGATATTTTCTGATTCTAGGGGAAGGGGACTCGGTGCGGAACACATCATTCCTTGAATAGACATTAAATGGAGGCACATTATGAGCAGGGCATTGCACGAGGGTTGGGGAGGATGCAGGGCTGACTAACCCTGGTCTAGACCGACAGGAGTCTCACAGGCTAATCACAGGGTTCATGCATTTTAGGAACACCGACATCAGCACTGTACAAATATTATCTGTAAAACGGCTCTTCTCTCTTTAGCAAACGGAGCCCTAGAGTTTTTGGTAGAAATGTAAAATCTTTTATCCACTGAAAAATAAAACTTACCTTTATTAATAAGATACAACTTGTGTATGTGCTTAATATGTGCTAGATGCTATACTGATTTAATCCTACAAAAGCCCAATGAGGTGAGTAAAATTATTGTTCTCATTTTGCAGAAGGCATTGAGTAACAGAGAGGTGATGGAAGGTGCCAAAGAAGACACAGCTAATGGGTGGTGAGGCTACAACTCATACCTAGGTAATTGGACAGCAACATCAAGGATCTTACATATTTTGCTGTCAAATATGAGTATGTATTTGCTTTCTATATCTTGTAACTTTTTAATGGTGTTTTTCTTAAATAACTTGAACACATGAGTTTTATCTACAGAAATACCTTATAGAAGTACCACTTTTGTCAAAAGGGATGCATGTATTTTTTTCCTCAGGTCAAGTCCTCTTGCATATAATGCTATATTTAGTATTTAAAAATGACATTTTTAACAAGTCACTAGTTCTTTCAAAATAACTATAAACCATATTTTAAAAATTTTATTGTGCTGGTACACTGAATTCTAAAACTATACATTTATATGACGAGTGATAGTTGGAAAACCTGTAGTTATGTATTAGTCTACATTATTCCTTGGTATAGGTAGAAATGAATTAAGATAACAAAACATTTTAAGAATAAAACTCCATATTGATAAGTGAAAAGAACTGTTTCAAGCGATACTCATAAATATCTCATATCACATTCACATATCACATTCAACACATATATGAGATTGTTTCTCTGCAAACTCATATGATCAACATGAACTTTCTTTGCTCAAGGGAGATGGACACTTTTGAATCATGAATACTGAAAAGTGAAAGTCAAATTTCAGACAAACTAAAACTTAGGAAAGTCCGTATCTAGAAAAATCCAAATCAGAACTTTGTGCGTGCCAGGAAGAAACAAAATCTCACCCTTTCCTCAAACTCCTCACTCTCCTCAGTGAGATCCTGTCCCCTTTCATCCTGCATAAGTCTAAATACCACCCAATCATTACAGATGGGGACGGAAAAAGGAGTGCTTGCCTAATCAACTTTCTCCTGAAATATTAAATATTAAGAAAGGTCTCAGAGGAATCAGTCCTTGATATGATAACACACTGATGCGTGTGTTCCATGTGCCGACACAAACATGCCTTCTGAGAAGTCAGTCATCATGAAACTAAGGGTCGTGGAAAGAAACCTCACGTAAAAACAACAAGAAAAAAAAGGATTGGGTTGGTAGATGAAGTAGAGAGGAAAATTAGTTTCAAGAAAGCTTCTTACTAACCAGTTATTTTGGCTTATCTTCTTATCTGTAATAACTCCAGCTGGCCCCCAAATGAAACGTTCAAAGAAAGGCAAGCAAGCACTGCAGAAGAGATGGACTCAAATGGACTAAAAAGGCAGAGCTTGTTTTTGGCTGCAGCGCCCTTTTGCCATGACAAAGCTGGGGACAGGAGACACACAGTCTATCACATTTATTTCTGATCAATCTACATAAGAATTGTCAGACTGGCACGTTGGATTACTGCTGACTTGTGAGTTGAGATCCATTTGCTTCAGGTTTTCACTTTGCATTCTTAGAAGCCCTGGTCATCTCCACAAAACTGTATTTTGTGGATGTTTTCATTGTTGGGAATGTTGATCAAATTAGGTGGAAAAAAGAAAAAAAAAAAAAGGAAGATAAAGGAAGATGGCCACCTTGAGATTCTCCTGCGTTGACAGAGTATACGTTTGATCAAAATGCAATGTCATTCGTCTTTCGTGGCTCTTTGTCGATCATGTTTGCTGGAAGGATAAGTGAACTCCATGAAAAGACATTTATCTAAATTATCCTGATAAAGTGCCATCACTCTGGGTAAAAAGAAAAATGAGTGAGAAGGCCAGACTGTACGCACATGCCTTCCACTTGAATTAAATGAGGAAAAACATATAAAGTCACATCATGTAACTAGTCTTTTACATACGTGTGTGTGTGTGTGTGTGTGTGTGTGTAACTTGGATCTACTGTGCTAAAAGTTATTTTTGTGCTTATTCAACTCTTAAAAACACTATCAAAATCCTTACCATGTACCGACCTTGATATAACCCAAGAATCATCACTGGCTCACTGATAGAAAGCCAGTAACCAAATTGTAAACAAATATAGGTAATGTCTGAGAGTCTATGTTGACAAGTAGATAAGAAGATAAATGTAGAGTTTTTCTTAATTAGCTTTTCTTAATTAAAAACAGGAGCAGTATTGTGATCAAAATGAACTCTGGTGGGAGCCTGGTCACTTGGTCTTCTGGGTATCACTTGAGGAAAATTAGATTTTTTTTTTCCCTTCTAGGATAAATTGTGCACTAAAGAAGGAATAAATGGTGTCTGTGAACAGTGTCCCCTTGGTTTTTATCTGCGTGAGATGGATGTGCCTCTTGTCGCTTTCAGAATGGCGTGGGGGCAGACTTAGCCATCATTAGCACCCCAGGATGGATCCAATTCACTAATTACTTATGCTGTCCTGGTTCACTGAGATTTAAGTACCAAGTCAATCCCATTATCTGCAGTCTCCCAAGCTTGCCAGAGCCATCCGTCTTTCATGGAAAAGAAGCACAAGGGTTATCAATTGGGCCCTGCAAGACTTGGGATTTTCCTACTTTGGGAGAAGGCAAGATTAGTCCTGACTCAAGTCCAGGCCCCTCTAAGCCGCTACTTTGGATGCGATAAAAGAAAATGGTGACAATTATCCATAACTATGTGAAAAACCAGGAGGGGAAAGGCAGGGAGCAAGGGGAAGGGAGGGGCGAAAAGGAAAAAATAATAAGAAGGAGAGGTAAAAACGCAAAGAAAAGAATTCCTGCTCGGCTGCAACACCAGGCCTGTGGTTCCAGGCAGTTTTTCACATCACCTCTGAGCTACAAATGACAATTCATCTGTTACAAACACATGATAATATAGTCAGAAATCAGGACTTAAAATATTCTGAAGGCCCGAGGCCCCCTCAGAGAAGAGGGATGGCAGGGGAGGGGGCCGCAGGAGGGAGACGCCGACCCGGGAGCCTCGTGGGAGGGCCTCCGCACATTCGCCATGTTCAGTGTCCCTGGGCTGTGAGGCCAGGCCTCTGCTGTGTGGGGTGGGTGATTGGCACCTGCTCTGCGGAGGGGAAGGGCCTGGCAGCTCCTGGCAGCATTGTCACGTTCATTTGCACACTTTAGGAAGCAGCAGTGTGGCTACTAATACAAAAAAGAATCTTCTAAGCAGCATGACATCTCTTGGAATGGAATATTTGTCTTTACAAATGATTGCTCTGCTGCCAGCACTTGACACGGTGCTCGCAAACATGTGTAATTGTTGGAAGTGTAATGATGATTATTTGCATATTTAATGTTCAAACAGTACTGAAGAAGCAACCTAGACTAAACCTTTTAGGGGAAGATTTGAATATGTTCGGCATCAGCCTGAGGAGTCCCAGGAAGGAAGAGGCAGCCATTGGAGAGCAAATGTAGGAATAATTGGCTTAAATTTGCACTGCACCGCCCTGCCTTGGTGCCTTTATTCATGGACACAATAGCACTCACTGGGCCCATATGGGGTAGAAGTTCACAGCACCACAAAGGTGCCTTCTCTTGGCTTTAGTTCAAACATTAGCTGCAAGACATCCTGTCCCAGCCTGGTTTTACGTTAACCAACTGTGAACCCAAGAGCAGTATCCAGGAAATAGGGATGTGGGTAGACGTAGCAGGGAAGATAGGCATGGGATTCATTACACTTTTTACCTACTAGCAAGTGGAAATTGTCCACCCATCTCTGGATCCAAAAAAAATTCTTAAGGAAATTATCTAGCTGAACTATTAAAATGGCAGTATATTGAAATGTGTAGAAAGAACATTTCATTCTCCTAGAAAGTAAACGACTTCTAAGATTCCTTTCCAGTTTTTACTTGGTTGGAACCTTGTTCTATTAAATGCTGTTTTTCTCACAATATTCTTTAGAAATAGAAAGTATTGGGTAATTCAATGAAATTAGAAGGATCTCTATTCCCAATTCCCCACCTCCCTCAAATTTAGACCCCAATATAGCCCTATGGGGCCCAGGTGTGAAGTGTAATGCTTTGTCTCTCTGTTCCCAGGCTGTGAACACGGAAGTTTGCAAGTTCACCTTGAATTCACGGAGGCCTTTCCCCAAAATAGCATCCCTTGTAGGAAACATCGTGGGAAATCCAGAACTCAGAAAGTTCCTATGCGAATGACATCCCATTGCACCTAATTTCTTACTAGTGACAGAATCACTGGCCCTGGGCACGTGGCGGCCCGCCTGCCTTTCCAGCCTGTGCTAACCAGACTCTCACAGCAGGCTGAGCTGTGCTTACCCACACATGCAAACGCATCTTGAACAACTTGAAGCACGGAGACGGGCCGGCATGTTCCAAATCAGCAGGAAAGGAGATTTCAGATGGTGGTAATCATCACAGGGAAACGCACCTCACTGAAATCAATAGAATAATTTTTGATAATGTAGCCACTTGATCTGGTAATTGGGCCTTTCACCTGTAGTGAACAGCTTCACTGGAGACTTTCTTGAGCTATTAGATGCCTCTTACTTGGAGGCTATCCTGTTTTTATCTTTCAAAATATGTGGAGTAATTAGCTTTCGAGTTGAGTGCTTTCGCCTCTTCCTCACTCCCCTCACTCCCTTGCATTTCCACCCACCCATCCCCAGCTTGCTCTTTTTCAGGCCTGCCCCTGCCCTGCCAGGAGCCACTGCTCATCACAGAACTGTACGGTTGTTTGAGGGGCAGCACAATAAACCTGACTCCATTATCATCTTGTAAACTGATTTTTTTTTTTTAATCTGGAGGGTGAGTAGGACTGCACATCTCCGTTCCCGACCCTCGTAGTCCTAGCCTTGGCTTGTAGCAGGGCCAAAGTACGATTGACAATGCTTCTTTTTTTCTTTTCTTTTTTTTTTTTTTTTACTTTAAGTTCTAGGGTACATGTGCACAACGTGCAGGTTTGTTACATTTGTATACATGTGCCATGTTGGTGTACTGAACCTTATCATTTACATTAGATATATCTTCTAATGCTATCCTTCCCCCTATCCCATGACAGGCCCCAGTGTGTGATGTTCCCCATCCTGTGTCCAAATGTTCTTATTGTTCAATTCCCACCTATGAGTGAGAACACGCAGTGCTTGGTTTTCTGTGCTTGTGATAGTTCGCTAAGAATGATGCTTTCCGGCTTCATCCATGTCCCTAAAAAGGACATGAATTCATCCTTTTTTATGGCTGCTTAGTATTCCATGGTGTATATGTGCCACATTTTCTTAATCCAGTCTGTCACTGATGGACATTTGGGTTGGTTCCAAGTCTTTGCTATTGTGAATAGTGCCTCAATAAACATACGTGTGCATGTGTCTTTATGGCAGCATGATTTACAATCCTTTGGGTATATACCCAGTAATGGGATGGCTGGGTCAAATGGTATTTCTAGTTCTACATCCTCAAGGAATCACCACACTGTCTTCCACAATGGTTGAACTAGTTTACAGTCCCACCAACAGTGTAAAAGTGTTCCTATTTCTCTAGCACCTGTTGTTTCCTGACTTTTTAATGATCGCCATTCTAACTTCTAATCGACAATGCTTCTAATCAGTGCTGTCTAATCTAACTTCTAATCAACAGTGCTTCTAATCAGTGCCACCTGGGGGCCAGGGAGTGATTTACCTGCAGTGGAGGAGGGTTGGCAATGTTACCTTGCATATCGTCAGATGACTAATTCTTTAGAAGTGAGACAATACATGTAGTATGCTTCCGAGCATCAAAGTGGTTAACCGCTTTGTCATAAAATAGTGATGGGAATATCAAGCCAAGGAATTACTGATAGTGAATAATTCAGGCATCCTTCCAAATCCATTCTTCTTAATTCTCCCAACAACCTGATGAGATACAAGTCCCCATTTTATGGATCCGGAAATCAGGGCATAGAGAAAATAAACAACCACCCTGACATCTCCTAGTTCACAAAGGATGAGAGTGGAATTCAAACCAATGAATATCAGCACCAGAGTCTGTACCCCAGCCACTGCCCTGCCCTTCCTCTTAGGGTTGTAAGCTGTACTTCCTGTCTTGATGTTACCTATGGATGTGATGTATGAATGTGAAAGCAGTGCTATTTCTATGGATCGGTATATGGCAGTGCTTACAAGACTCCACCTGCCATTTTGTTTTACTTTAGAGACTCTTCGGAAGTGGAGATGATTACCACTGACACTCCCACAACAGTTCATAGATCTCCCACCACATGGGATGCAGAAAGCTAAGGGACTTACGTTTTAATACAACATTAAAACAACCCTTGGGATACAAAGTTGAATTTTATTGCTTGTTAAATTCTTTGAAGAGCAAAAGTATTTAAAAAACATAGGACAATAATTAACCGTATTTCTTTAGGGGTTTGTTGGTTTGACCTCAGCCTTTTAGTCTGTCAAAGTATGCTAATCAGCCTGACAGACAGAAAGATAAAATACAGAGGCTGAGGCACTAGTAGGGAAAAGAGGAGAAGGGAGTAGATAAATGAGGACCCAACGGGATGTGAAGGGGACTGTGGCCTATGGTCACTGCAGGGCTACCCTTCCAGAGTGACCCCAAAAGGCTCGGAGCTAGAGAGAGCTTCTAGAACAAGTCACTGGTTTTTTTCTCAGTCCAGCAAAGTTAGCAAGCTCATCTGTGTATATTCCAGAAATCTTCTTTACCATGAGCTTAGCATGAAATAAATTGATTGTTTAAAAGGTTGTGGATGGGATGGGGATTATATCAAATCTCCTGATTTGAGGTTTAGATGTATGGCATCTACAGTTCCAGCTGAATGCCTTACGTCATTCTATAACTCTAGTAGAAATGTTTACTGCTCACCAAATATCCATGTACTCCCCCATTTTTCAAGTCTCCCTGAAGCTCAATGGGCTATGCAGTTTGGTGAGTGGAAATGACAAGTATCATTTTTGAGTCAAATCATTCAAGATCAGATGTGCGCCATGCCAGCTTTCTCTTTTCCTATTGTGAGGAGGAATGCAGGGCCAGGACTTCAGATGGTTCGGCTACCAGCCTGAGGGATCCCCAATTTCCTGAGCTGTTCAGCAACTCATTAGAGTAGAACCGACCCTATTCTACATGTCCTATTAGCAAGAAATAAACTCTTGCACAGATTATTTGAATTCACACATTCTCAACCCACCCTTTAGTTCATGACTATACTTAGATCAGATAGGAAGAATAAAGGTTAAATCACTGATTCCCTCCTTCCTCATAAACACTGGGCAAGAGGCTTTCTGTAAGTCATTTAACTTAGGTCTTCCAGGAGGAAATAGGTTAGACATTGACATTTCATCATTTGATAAATGAAAAAGGAAAGGAAGCTCAGAGAGGGCCAACAGCTTGCTTAAGGACATGCAGTCACTCGGCCGGAATTCAAAATGTTTGGTTCTAAAATTTATGTTTTCTACTTTATTTCACCTAGCCTTCCCAAAAGACAAACTAGACTATTTAGGTTTCTGAGAAGCCAGGGAAGAGACTGAATGGTCAGCTTATAGTTTTCTAAGCTTTCAAATTTATGATTCTGTATTTAGTCCAGCGAGGTAGCACTCATATTTTTTCTCTGTAAGAGAATCTCAAGATTCGAAATTTCTTAAAATGGCATTCCTATCACCCAAGCAGGGATAGTGGAGGTAGCTGGGAGATAACCCAAAAGAAGTCCTGAGTTGCAAGGAGAAAGTCAGTCAGTATCATAACCCCTGCCCATTTCCATCCATTTCTCTCTTATCCAGCACCCCCCACATTATTATCCCTTGTTTCTTGATAAGCCTTTAGACTGTCTTGAAATTTCTGTCTTTTTATATGTTCCACATATGTTAACATTATCCCAAATAACTATTTGTGTTGGACTATATATTTAATACGTGAAGCAAATTAATCATTAATCAAGTTTAAAAAATTGGTGTTATTCTGATTTCTCTCTCTTTCAAAAATATGAATGTAATTCACTTTCTGTATATGTCACCCCAAGCCACCAGAGATGTGTGTATCCTTATACTCACAACTGTACACCCCTACTCCCACCCACAACCAGACTGGTGCTATGAAAGTTCTCATAAGTTCTAGGGCAAAAAGTGTAATTAAAAGCTTTAGGAATCACTGAATTAGGCATTAAGTTGTCTGAGTACAAATAGATTGAAACCAGAACATAGGGGATGGGATGTGTGGAGGTCATTAAGGTGGTCCCTAGTAAACATGATATTGTATTCAAGTTCATTGACTCAATTAACTTTTATTTAGCATCTAAGCTAATCCAGGAAGTATACTGTGGTTGGCCATATAAACACTATCGTGACACAGTCTTTGCCCTCATCAAACTTACACTTGAGGTGGAAAACTGATATTCACCATTGTTCACTCAATAGTGAAGTCTCCTCTTAGCTCTCTATCAACTATTCTCAGGTCAACTTCTCGTCATGCATCCTTCTTTCAAATATTGTCATCCAGTATGGCTGTGTTGTCCCCAACTTTCTTTCCTGACTATGAACATGACCTACGAGTGATCTGATTCTTCTCCATCTTTACATCGTTATCTGTGTGCTAAGTATAATATGACATATTCAGAGCTCTCTCCTTCGGAGTCTCACCAGGATCTATGGCTGTCACTGACTCATCACCCTAACCACAACCACCACCACCTTCAGCATCATACTGTACCTAATTGTGTAGCTCTTTTCATGTTCCAGGCTCCATCTCAATGCTTTACATCATTATTTCATACATGCCTGGATAGTGCCAGAGCTAAGACTGAAACCCATGTCCTTCTTGACCCCAACATCCAGTCCCTTAAAGAGTGTGCTTTTTGGACTTCCTCCCTAGGATGTCCAAAACTTAATTCCACATTGCATCCAACCCACCCTTACAATATCTCCAATTCAACAGAATCACCATTATCCAGCCAATAACCAGAAAACTGAAAGTCATTCACCTTCATCACTCAGCAGGCTCTGCAGATTCAGACTTTGTAATTTCTCTCAAGTTTGCTAATTGCCGTCCTTTTCCATAGATATTGCCTCAGCAGAGGTCTTCACTAAGCCTTGCCTTTGATGATGTCTCTTTCAGATTCATTGTTGATATTATTTAAGAGACAGTCCCAACTGAAGACCTAAAATTCAAGTGATTACCCTGCTTTAAATCCTCAAGAGATCCCTCACAGATTGCAGAACAAAGCCCTGACCTTCTGTCTGGCAGAGGCAGCCCTTCAGCCCGGCACTTGTTCCCTGGCCAAGGGCCTGCTGGCAGCTCTCTCCAGGTACCACCTCTGCCTTCTCATTCAAGGGCTTTTGCACAAGGTCATTCCACTTCCCTTCTCTGACTCATTGCTAATCACTGGTCAGCCTCAACTCAGACATCACTAAGGCCTTTCCACCACCTGTCCCTTCTTCAGACTGACTTTTAGCGTGTTCGATACAGAATTACATCACTACCTGAAAACAACCCAGTGAAAGAAGGCAAAACAGGGATTATTTTCATTGACTTTTTACGGGAATGGAAACTGATGTTTAGGATGTTTAAGGACCACACATAGGAAACTGGTTGATGTAAGAATTAAATAAATGGCCTTGGATTCTACATTCTGTGCTTCTCTAGGCAGTTCCTCTCAACTTAGAATTTAAAGGTGCTATGGACAGTCCCTTTTTCTTTTCTTTAAGATGCTTTTTCCTATAGAAGGGATTATGTGTGTCTCACCTGCATCTTTTTAACAACCCAAGTAGAGTGCACAGTTCTTTTTGTACTTGATGTCTTCCATTCTCCTTTGTCTCTTTCTATGCAGGCAGAATGTTGTACTGTTAAAAAAAAAAAAAAACTTGGCTAGAATCTTCCA
Source organism: Trachypithecus francoisi (assembly GCF_009764315.1). Lineage (NCBI taxonomy): Eukaryota > Metazoa > Chordata > Mammalia > Primates > Cercopithecidae > Trachypithecus > Trachypithecus francoisi. The sequence continues at coordinate 50,184,307 of NW_022681462.1, read as the reverse complement.
AACATTGGCTGAGTTACATTGGGAAAGTCACTTCATGTCTCTGAATTTAGTTCTCAAATTTGCAGTATGATTGAGCTAGGAAATGCCATCTAAGCTCAGAGGTCCTGTCTTGCCCTAGCATTCTACATTGCCTGTAAAAAATAAATTAAGCCCTAGATCAAGTATTTCGGCCAATTCATTTTTCACAACATTAGAATGCTGCCTATATAAAAACGATTTTAAATACTCAGTTTTATAAGTAACCTAAAACTCCTCGATAACTGAAATAGGGATGCCGTGAAGAGTGGGCTTGAATTGGATTCATCTTTTAGTTGCTGAACAAATGCAGATATATTGACTAGGGCCACAAGGAAGTGTGGTTACTGGACCAATAATTAGGTTCAAATTCTGCCTCTGTCTCTGATTAGCAGTGAGTGTGAAGCATGTCATTGTCATGTCAAGGACAATAGCTCCATTCCTTACTTCGCTTTGTCTGTGTCTGAGACAATGGATATCAACATCTTTTGAAAAGTTCTAATGCTAATAAAGGTATCACTCCCATTAACCATTGGACTTTGATAAGTCATTTTCTATCTCTAGACCACAATTCCCACTTTTTAAAAATGAAAGAATTTATCTAATTGTCTTCTAAAATTTTCATAGTATGGAAATAAATAATAGCGATGTTTATAATAATAATCACACAAATATTGAGCTCACAACATGCTAAGAACTGTGTCGCACACGTTAAGCTCATGGTATCATGAGTTGGCCATTTGATGGGATGATACCCAGATGGATTTTCAGTTCTAAAACACAAAATCTAGAGTAGCGAATGTGGGCAGTGATCTAAATAGAAAGATGCTTTTAAATATTTTCCCAGACTAGATACTTTTTTTTTTTTAATCACCAGGCTTCATGGTAGAACTTAAAATTATATCCAATGTCTACTTTTTCTAATTTGTAATTATGGCCTTACACATGCCCTCTATCCACACCAACTATTCAACATTCTCTTAACAAGCACATCGATCTATCTCTTTGATCTCTCGATGCCATTGCCTTTCCTAATTTTGGAAGTCCTAGATTTCTTCTCCTGGACATTCCTTCCCTATCTTCCAGTACCGAGCCTTATAGGTCACTATCTTTCTTGAGCTGTCCCTAAAAACATTGCCTTGGCCAGGATGAATCTTGCCTCCTCAGTACTTCCTGTGCATTGGTGGGTTCATGAAATGGAGTATCAGTGGGTTGCTAACATTTTGTTTAAGTTTTCCTTCCCTTCTAAGCCTATGACCTCTCCCAAGGCAGAGGCTGTGAGTGTTGTACCTAGGCATGCTCTCAGCTAGGGAGGCCTCAGCCCTTGTGGGTAGTCTGAGAAGTTTATAAAAAGATGACTCAGATGTTCAGTGAATGTTTTCCACCAGTTTTGCTTGCTCTATTTTTCTGGAAAAGAGACTGTATAGTTTCACTCTGATGTTTCCCTCTTCCAACTCTGCCTATAGCTGGAATAATGAATATAAATGGCAAGCAAGTAAAAGTAAATATAAGCATTCAAGTTTGGCTTGCTTTTTACATCTTGAGTACTGCAAACTACTTAAATTTACATTTACAGAAGGCTAAAATCTTAATTTGATTTATCCCACTAAAGGTCTTAAAATTCAGTCTGTTTCAACATGTGGAGAGTTTACTATTTGCAGAGCTGTGTGCTGGAAGGTGTGAGGGATGCTTGGAAGAATGTCACTGTCCCTGGAATTGAAAAGAGTGGCACAAAAAATCTTCACCATTCTAGAATAGGGTTAGTGCTATAGGATACTTGGAAGCAAATTGCCATGAAAGCCCAGAGAGAATGGGGACATTTTTAGATTAGGGGACAATCTTCCTCACTATTAAATAGTGGAACATTTACAAGAAATAACAATCAGCAAAGGGAACACCAAGAGGGCAGAGCACTCACCAAAACCATGGGGCAAGGCCAGGCCATGCAGGAAACAACAAGCCCTCATGTTGAACAGAATCCAAGCCAGGTGACTAGAAGGAGAGACTGAGGACAACCTGGGTCCAGGGACCAGGACTTTAGTTTTCAGTATGAGAATGGCTGAGAGCTGAGAAAGATGTTTCAGCTGAGGATGCAGGGCCTGGTCCAGGGTGGGTCCCAGGGTGGCTGTGCTTTGGGTTTCCCCTGGCTCAGCCTACAAGAGCTTGAGAAGGAAGAGTCAGCGGTGGCCCTGGAAGCTGCTGTATTCATTCAGTCCTATGCAAATATATCGATTATTCCAGAGAGATTATACAGGCCGGTATGTTATAGACTTCTCCTCATGGAGAACAACTGTCCAATGTAGAACAACTGTCCAATGTAGAACGGCACTCCTAACCCACCGGCTGAAGCACAGTTGTATTACTAGCCATTATAAGAGTTGGAACTTTGAAGAAAAGGTCTGTGAAATAACAGCATGCAAAATGGCAGCCAAGTCCTAATCACACTTGAGTTTCCTGAAACACAGAGCCTGCGACTTAAAAAGACGGTCTACCCAATTTGGAGGGGACCGACCATTTTGCAACTGATTCTTCCTTCCTGAATTCCTTGTCAGGACTTACCTCCCATGACAAGGGTTCACAATTGCTCTCACCGCGCTTTCCACATGCCCCCTCCCCTGCACACACCCTTTTTTTATGCCTTGGTGCTCATCAAGAGCTCCCCTTGCTAGTTCCTTTTCTTCTCTCCTCAAGCAAACATATTATGTAAAAAGTGCTACGGTAAAACGTTCCAGGAACGAATGCAAAGGCCGAGGTGACAGGGGGAAGTTCCTTTCTTCAAGAAGCAATATCGTAGAGGTGGGCTGTCAGGGAGCCTGCGAGATCTGAAGTTTCAGGGACTGAATGAAAGAAACACTGGGCTAACAAAACAGAGTGCCGCCGAGGACGTTTCATCTGCTCGGGCCAAATCCCTTCTTTCTTTCCATCCTTTCTTTCCTAATAACAGCTGCCCTCTCATTCCATGTTACTCTGCTGTGAAGAACAAAACCTCCCTCTGACTATCTGTTTTTCTTTTCTTCCCCAGAGTAGGTCTCATTACTGGTGATTAGCAGATGATTAAAACCAATTCAGCTTCCCCCAGTAGATATTTTCTCCCTGTTTGTGCCTAACGCGTCAGCCTTCAATGAACGTGCTCCTAAGCTTATTAACAGGCTCAGAGGATTAGCTGCCGCCAAGCTCGGTGGCTCCCATATTGTGATGCAGGGAGTGACATGGAACCATTTGCTGAGCGCAGACAGGACCGCTGGGACCAAACTATCTAAATCACAATTTTATTTTCCATGTAGAGCAAGATAAAAGAAAACCCAACAATAATTACAAAAATCAAACGTTTGGACAAGTCTGAAAATATCCTTATACTTAGTGGCAGAAAACAGGCTAAACCAATCAGGAAGGGCATCAATGTTGTGCGTGTGTGCGAGGGTGTGTGTGGAGTTTACATGAATGTAAAGTCATGTGGTTTATCTATGTTCGTGCCCATGTACAAAGATAAAAGTTCTCGTTTAGCCTCTGCATTCACTCTGGTACATAAACAGCCTGTGTTTGCACGGGTCACATATGGATAGGTCTTTCTTTTAACAGAGACTAAAGAATCGTGAACTTAGAGTATAACAGGCTATGAATTTTGGTAATATTTTAAAGAGCATCTAATCCTCCAAAACTGTGAAACTTGAGTTAGATATTGGCAGATACAGACAAAGGAATTCCAAGTAACTGGTTTCACTTTTGTTTCAAAATCACAAATATACCATATGGTTTTTAAAGTTTAGGAGGAATGTCTCCCTATCTGAAAGTGTTTTATTTCTTGGATAGCTAACTAAACAATAATAATAGTCACAAAATAATAGTGATGTATTTGTTAGCTGGGACCAGAATTAGTAGATTAAAAAGCAAAAAGGAACATTGCTTCAGTTCTAAAAGGAGAAAAACCTCATGGTCTGACTCTGGTAGATGCATTTAAAAGGTTGTGTTCTGGGGGGACAGGATTGCTTTATTGTTACAAATGGTCTCTTATTCTAAATCTTTCAGTTTTTCTCATTTAGTTTTTCCCACCTTTTCAATGCAGCTTAACTCTGAGCGTGCTGGAGCTTGAAATCTAGTTTCCAATTCATAATAGCAACAGGGTTTGCAGAAAATGTCAACAAATCCCTCATCATCAAGGAATGTAGGAACTGTGAAAGGTAAGTCATGTCGGTCTCCCCTGGCTGCGTGATGGAATAAGTCTGTGGATGAAGAGAAGGAAGGAAAAATCCTAGCAAAACAGATACTACAACCAGGCTCTGAAACCCAGCAGTGCCAATAAAACAAAGGAAAACCAGACAAAACAATAGAGAAGTAATGAGGAATTAGAGGAAGATATTGTCAATCACCCAAAATGGCACAATCATATTTTATTTAATTCCAATCATTTAATATCTAAGGGAAAATGACAGACAAGGAATTCTTATTGGTTCAATTTTACCAGCATTAAAAAATTTCCAGGAATACCCCTGACCTTGGATGGCCCCAATAAGTAGGTAATTGCTAAAGGATCAATTCTCTCCTCATTAAACAATAGGCCCCAAACAAATGCAATATGTGCAATCAAACGACAGTGAAGCACAGCTGAAGGTAACAGAATACAAAGAAAGCTTTAAGAATGATATTCACAGAAGTGCTGTGATAAATACCAGGAAAACATTTATAATCAAGGACCCATAACAGTGTAACCGGGATGTACAGGAGAAAGTGATGGTTTAATAAGCTTCAAAATCATTTCACGACATGCCTATGAGGCATAACATACGGGAAGAAAGCATTGCAGATGATTACACAAAGATAAATATTGTTTCATGAAATACTTTTGCTTAGAAGTATTTCACTGGGACTTGAGAGAGTTTCAACATCAGTGCAGAGACAAGTTCATAAGCAGGGCAATGCTAGCCTCAATAGATGAATAAAAGAAACTATGCTATGGGAAGGGAAAGATATTTCTGTTGCCTCCTCAGCCAGCTCTGCACAGCACAAGGCCAGTGCAACATTTTGAACTGAGGTCCTCTCACCTGCTGAATTAAGCATCACAAACATGGAATCGCTTGCTTTTTTCCCGCAATTCCTCAAAACAACTCCACAGAAATGGTGGACCAAAATGCAATGACTGTCATGCTGCTTAAGGAATCCTAGAATGACTTCTGACTTCTTAATAGAGAGAGTCATTTTTTCCTTCACAATTTGCCCTGTTTTCTTCTTTTCAGGGCTTTAGGATAGAATTGCACAATCCCTACGTTAGCACCTGTCGGGAGAAAATGCCGCCTTTACACTCCCGCTTTCATTATCACCACGGTAAATGGCAGTTAGCAACTATAGACTTAGGTTTGGACCAGCTCTGAAAATTACTAATGGTATAACCTTGATGAATTTACTTCGCCTCTTTGAATTTCAGTTATGTCATCTGGAGTATGAGGGAATCAATACTTCTTTCTTAGAATTAGCAAGGTTAATAACATAACGAGGGTTAGTCAATGTTCATGAAGGACTCAACATAGCATTTGGCACACAGCTAGATCACAGTAAATGCCACTGGTATTATTAGTAGTGTCATCAAGAGAGACAAACTTCATCAAATACTTTCTGATATAGATGAGACAGCACTAAAGGAGTTATGTGAATTAATGAAAATGCTTATAAGAAGTTTGAGAGAGAGGAGCCATGTCTGATAAACCTGACTCTTGCAGCAGTAGCAACCTGGAAGTGGATGAAGCAGAAAGATACAAGTATAAGGGACAAGGTGCTCATTAAAGATCAGTAACAATCCAAGGCAGTACTGTAAAGCAGTAAATGGGCCTTAGAGATAATAAATACAATCAGGGAGGGGAGAGGTCGTTAAGATCTAGGAAACATGGTACTAGAACTGGATCTTGAAGAGAGAGGTGTTGTGAAGAAAGCAGAAAAAGAGCCTTCCCAGGAAGGTCATCCAGGCATTCTCTTTCTCTTTATGTAGAGGATTCTGTCCAGACAGCAACCCCCTGGATACTTCCAGAGCAGGGGACTTGTATGCTATTATGTGTGAATGAATATTCCACTGGTGGGTGGGTTATTACTATTATTATTAATGATAATTCTACTTTAAACCACAGCCAATTTAACCCAACCATTTGGAAGAGCTACATCACTCTATTATCCAATTGATAATTTCAGGGTTTTATTCACAGGCACAATCATGAGAAAAACAAGGAGAAGACAGTCTATTGGTTGTGTACATATGCATCAACTTTGCTTTTTGAGAACATAATTGGGGATGGGAGTCACAAAGAAAAGATCATTAAGAGTTACAAAGAAAAAAAAAAGGAAAAAAAAGAAAAAAAGAAAAAAAAAAAGAACCCACACACATTGCCTTCTTGTGCCATGTGCCAAGCCCTGGGAGGCCCGTTCTACTTCATTTGAGCTGGAGGCAGCACCCGGCCAAGGAGGGTGGTAAGGGAACAGGGCACTGCCTCAGAGGCTGCAGACATCAGGGCAAGGAAATAACAGGCACATAAGGGCAAAGGAAAGTGCTGTGTTGGGAGAGAGCTGTAAGGGAATTTTCTTCCATTTAAACATTAGGCAAAAGTAGCAAACACAGCTCCTGGCGGAGGTTGCCCCTTCCCCATTCCCATCCATCCAATAAACAAAATATCCTCAGCTAACTGGGATCTCTAAGAATCTACAGATCAGTAACTAAGGCCCTTAGTGATGTGTGGGTTAGCAACCCAGTCAATTCCTTCCTGCAGTCTAAGAGCAGAGGGGAAGCCGGGAGGAGGGTGCACATTGGGTGGACCTGGTGAACCCCTACTGTTAATCCCAGAAACAATCAAACAGTGAGGGGATGGAGGGTACTAACACGTTGGCAAAGGCAAAAACATGCCTGCTGCACATTGCTGGAGAGAAATCGAGGATCAATTCAGCAAAATATTTTCACGGAGAAGCAAACAGCTTGTTGGTCTTAGCTAAACATGAAAAGACAATTAGAAATATTGAAGGTTAAAATCGATCGATTATTTAAAAACTGTAAGTAGATATTCCTAACAACTTCTGAAGTAAGTTAGGTAGCAGTAAAAGCACTCAGTCTTAGGATGGGCAGATAGCCATTTCTTTCTCTCTCTCTTTCTCTCTCTCTCTGGCTAGTTATCTTTTCATATTGTTTTCTCTAGTGATAGCCATAAGCCTTTAAAGGCACGGTCTATTACCTTTTGTATTTTCTTACAGTAACTACCTCAGTGCAGTGGAATAAATAGTGTTGAATGAATATGTAAGTGAAAACATTCTAGATAAGGCTCTATAAAGAAATGACAAGTTGCAGATACAGGATTAGCACATTTACTTTAAAGTGATACAGTAGTGAGGGTTCACCCTGCCTTAACTGTTTTCAGCTGCTTTTGATTCTTATTCTGTTGTACCATTGGAGGCATAATTGTAAAGTAACATGAAGGAGATCTCCTGGCCCATGGATACTGTAGCATTTTAGTGTCAACTTCTGCTCAGAAATAGTAATAGCTAATACTCATGTGCCAGGCAGTTTTCCAAGTACTTTATGAAGCTTAACACATTTAAACCTTATACCAATCCCATAAAGTAGGAAGTGTTAGGATTTTTCATTTTATACATACGGAAACCCTGCACAGATAAGTAAAGTGTCTGTCTTGATCAGTTTGGGCTTCTCTAACAAAATGCCTTAAAATAGGTAGCTTATGCCGGGCGCGGTGGCTCAAGCCTGTAATCCCAGCACTTTGGGAGGCCGAGACGGGCGGATCATAAGGTCAGGAGATCGAGACCATCCTGGCTAACCCAGTGAAACCCCGTCTCTACTAAAAAATACAAAAAACTAGCCGGGCGAGGTGGCGGGCGCCTGTAGTCCCAGCTACTCGGGAGGCTGAGGCAGGAGAATGGCGTAAACCCGGGAGGCGGAGCTTGCAGTGAGCTGAGATCCGGCCACTGCACTCCAGCCTGGGCGACAGAGCGAGACTCCGTCTCAAAAAAAAAAAAAAAAAAAAAAAAATAGGTAGCTTATAAACAATAGAAATGGATTTCTTACAGTACTGGAGGATGGGAGGTCCTAGATCAAGGCATTGGCAGACTTGATGTCTGATGCAGTCCTGCTTGTTGGTTCATGGATGGTGCTTTCTGACTGTCTTCACACTGTGGAAGGGGTGAGGCAGTTTTCTGGGCTCTCTTTCATAAGGACACTAATCCCATTCAGGAAGGCTCTTCCCTCATGACCTAGTCACCTCCTAAAAGTCCCACCTCCTAATACCATCACATTGGTGACTAGTTTTTTTAACATGAATTTTAGGGGACATACACATTCTGACCATAGCATTGTCTATGGTCCCAGATGTAGACATTGAAGGTGCCAGGAGTTGAACTCAGACATTGTAGCTTTATAAGCTGAGTCCTGAGGCATTTCTGTCTCTGAGCATGGTTCTTTTCCTCCTATTTTATAAGATTTCTTGGAAGTTCCTTTTGCTTAGCAGTCTTAAGAAGTAGACCTAATGCTAGCAATAATTTTTCAAATGCTATGTTTCAGTAATGGTAGGAAATGAGAACCAAATGCCTGATACCTGTATAAATACCTGTCTTACACTCCTCTTACAGAAAGGTTCAGAATAACTAAGCGAATATTCTAAACCTTCTTGATGCACCAAACTAAGTAATCATTGTATTTTTGTACATACTGCAAGCCTGAAGGGACTCTGTAAAATAAAGGAGGTAGATTTATCAGATAGTTTTAGCTTTTAGTACTCCTCGTACCAATGCAGGGTATGAGAGGATTCATTCAATCTTTATAACCTAGAAAGTCCCACCAGGTTTTTGTAAAGACATAAGATTGTTTGGTAGACCTAAATTATAATTTTTTTATCCCATCTACTACAAAATATTGAAAGCACATCATATGCTAAAAGCCATGCAATTTATTATATATTAAAAATAATACAGTGGTGCATCTTGAAGAGTTCATGGTGTTCAAAAAGGAGGAAGGAGGGAAAGAAGGAAACAAAATTCAACTACAAAGTTGCAGAGATGTGATTATTACTTCACATCCAAGATGAATTAATTGCTGTACTTTTAAATTAAATTTATCATAAAATACATAACATAATTGCATCATTATAGTTAACATATATTACACATTTTATATTTATATATTGTATAAATTATGTTAACAAGCACTTGTTATGTCTTCAATTCATAGTTTATTAATAGTGCTAAATACAAATGAACGCAGTGATTCACATTCCACTTGAGTAGATCTCTCCTTTTGTATGACAAATATAACATAAGGAAATCTCTGGAGGCTTCTGAATTGAATTATCACATCACAGATACCTTTTTATTAAAGACATCTTAGATTAAGATAAAATACCACTTGATGCTGAAAGGTAAGCTGATCAACTAATTATTTGTCAAGTTTCAAGAAAGATTCCCAGAAAACAAACAAGAGGAACACTTTAGAAATTGAAATATAATTATAAGGTAATAAAGATTATGTAGCACTTAGGTCCTTGAGTGTTGACACTGAACAATCAAATATGTGCCTGAGAAATGGTTTGAATTTTCTCAGGCAAAATGTTTTCTTTCAACATTCTAGGGCAGTGGCTTTGGGTGGAAAACTAGACTGGCTTTCAGTGGCAGTGGAATCCATGGATATTGAATGTCTCATACTTGAAACACAGCACAGCTGTCAGAGCAGCACTTTGAACATATCTAGCTTGGGACTGACCATAACTGACTGATATCTCCGAAGCTGGAACTGGGAAAGCATGCCATTCTCCATGCTTGCAGAACACCAATGTAGAGTTCGATGCATATGGAGGAAATTTTTAAACTTCTTTTAAAATGTAGGGTTGATTAAGATGTCTAAATACTTGTAAAATTTTTGCACTTCATTGAAAGGTATAAGGTCAATACCAATGCACTATGATAGGTTATGCACGTACATTGTAATACCTAGAGCAACCACTAAGAAAAATTATACAATTCAATGTATGCAAAAACACTATAAATGAATCAAGATAGACTCCTATAAACTGTTTTTTTTTGTTGTTGTTGTTAAATGAGTAAGTTAACAAAATAAAAAAGAGAGAGAAATGGAGAAAAAAGAATCAGAGGAAACACACAGAAAACAAATGATAAATTATCAGAGTTAAACCTCAATATATCAATAATTACTTTAAATATAAATGATTTAACTACACTCTTCTAGAGATAGATAATAATAGATTGAACAGAATAAGAAACCTAAATATCTACTGTTTATAAGAAATTCACCTGAAACTCAATGGCATAGGGATGGTGAAGGTAAAAGTAAAGGGAAAAGATGTACCATGTATACATTAATCCAGAAAATAAATAAAGTAGAAGTCAGAAGAAAGAAATAATCAAGACAAAGAAAGCATTACATAATGATAAAAGGATAAGCCACAAGTAAATATATTTATATTTTTTACAGAGAGAGAGAGAGACAGAGGAAATAGACTAGTTGCTTGAAAACTACAACCTGCCAGAATCTAACTATAATGAAAGAGAAAACTTTAATAGTTTTATAATCACTGAAGGAATTAAATTAAGAAAAAAATAACACCAATGCTACACAAACTTTTCCAGGAAATAGGAGATAAAAGGACATTTTCAACTCAGTTTTTGAGATTTAATTTTGTCCTGATACCAAAATTATCCAATACAAAGAGAAAAGAAAAAGAAAGCTACAAACTAATATGTCTTATGAACTTAGATTCAAACTTCTTCAAAAAGTATCAGCAAATATAATCTAGCAAGCTATAGTAAGAATTATAAAATATGTACAAGTGGGATTGATTCTAGGTATCTGAGACTGCTTTTACATTTGAAAATCAATCAATACAATCCATAATATAAATAGGCAAAAGAAGAAAAATCCTACAGTCACATCTATAGAGGCAGAAAAAGCATTTGACAAAATCCAACGATATTCAAATACGAAATCAAAGCAAAATAAAGCTCTCAGTAAACTAGAAATAGAAGAATGTTCCATAACATGATAAATAACACCTACAAAGAAATCCCTGTATCTAATATCACACCTAGTGGGGAAATATTTTGTCCTAAGCTTGAAAACTATTCAAGAACATATTCTTTCACCAGTTTCATTCTACATAATAGAATTTCTAGCAATTGCAATAAGGCAAGAAAAAGAAACAAAATGTATTCAGATAAAAAAAGATATAAAACTATTCTTATCTAAGTTGACATGATTGTCTACATAGAAAGTCTCCAGGAATCTGAAAAATGAACAAACTAATAACAAACAAACTTTCTTCTACAGGTAATTAGTGAGTTCAGAAAGGTCTCAAACTACAAGATCAGTACAAAAAATTCAAACATATTTTTATATACTAACAATGACTATGTGGAAAGTAAAATTTAAAATATGGTACCAATTAGAAATACCACAAAGAAAGTTATAATTAGGAATAAATTTAAAAGACACAATGTAGGTTAGTATAGAATCTCTCTGATGAAAATTATAAAATGTTGAGAAAGAAATAAAAGAAACATAAATAATTGAAAATTGAAGAGGCATACAGTGTTTATTACATGGAAGATTCAGGCAGAAAAGGTGTCAGTTATCCCCACTTTGAGCTCTCAATTTAATGCAATTCCTACCAAAATCCCACCAAGGTTTCTGTACACATAGATAAACTCATTCAAAAGTTTCTGTGGAAAGGCACAAACTAAAACAATCTTTCAAAAAAAAAAAAAATCAAGTGGGAAGACTCACTCTACAGATATTAAGGGCTACTCTGTAGCTACATGGTATTATCAGAAGGATAAATAAAAAGATTAGTAAAACAGAAAACCCAGGAACGGTCACACATAAATATGGCCAACTGATTTTTGACAAATGTGCAAAACCAATTCAACATATTTACAATAGTGCCATAGACTGAATTGTGTCCCATTCAAAAATTAGTATGTTGGCCAGGCCCAGGGACTCACACCTGAAATCCCAGCACTTTGGGAGGCCAAGGTGGGTGGATCACCTGAGGTCAGGAGTTTGAGACCAGCCTGGCCAACATGGTGAAACCCCGTGTCTACTAAAACCCCAAAATCAGCCGGGCGTGGTGGCAGGCACCTGTAATTCTAGCTATTTGGGAGGCTGAGGCACAAGAATTGCTTAAACCTGGGAGGCAGAAGTTGCAGTGAGCTGAGATCGTGCCACTGCGTTCCAGCCTGGGCAACAAAGTGAGACTTTGACTGGAAAAAAAAAAAATTCATATGTCAAATCCCTAACCCCCAATGCAGCTGTATTAGGAGATGGGCCTTGGGGAGGAAATTAGGGTTAGATGAGATCAGGAGGGTGGGGTCCTTATGATGGAGTTAGTGGCTTTATAAAAAGAGAAAGAGAAGTGAGATTTCGCTGTTCCTGCCATGGAAGGACACAGTGAGAAGGTGGCTGTCTAGAAGCCAGAAAGAAGGCCCTCACCAGAAACTAAATTTACCAGCACCTTGGTCTTGGATTTTCAGTCTCCAGAACTTTGAGAAATAAATACCTGTTGTTTAGGCCACCCATCCTTTCTATGGTATTTTGTTATAGAAATCTCAGGACACGAATACAGATTGTCTTTTCAATAAATGGTTTTCAAGACCTGGGCATCTGGAGTCACGAGTTCAGAAATAAAGCCACACACAACCATCTGATCTTTGACAAAATCAGCAACAATAACAACAACAAAAACAAGACATAGGTAAAGTCCTCCCTATCCAATAAATGGAGCTGTGATAACTAGTTTGCCATATGCCCAAGATTGAAACTAGACCCCTTGCAGACACCATATACAAAAAACAATTTAAGAAAGACTAAATACTGAAATGTGTAACCTAAAACTAGCAAAACCCTAGAAGAAAACCCAGGAAACACCATTGTGGACATAAGAACTGGCAAATATTTCATGACAACGACATCAAAAGCAATTTCAACAAAAGCAAAAATTGACAAATGGGATCTAATAAAACTAAAGAACTGCTCAGCAAAAGAAACTATCAAAGGAATAAACAAACAACCTATGGAATGGGAGAAAAGTTTTGCAAACTTTGCATCTGACAAAGGTCTAATATTCAGCATCTAGAAAGAACTTAAATTTACAAGAAAAAAAGTTTAAAAATGGACAAAGGACATGAACGCCACTTTTCCAAACAAGACTCTGTCCTCACCCCAAATCTCAACTTTTCAGGAGAAGACAGGAAAATGCAAGAGAATTTGAAGCTTCCTAGAGACTGTTGAATAGCTTTGACCAAAAGCATGATAGCAGCATGGACAATAAGGTCCAGGCTGAGGTGGTCTCAGATGGAGATGAGGAACTTTTTGGGAGCCAGATGGAGATGAGGAACTTGTTGGGAGCTGGAGGAAAGGTGACTCTTCCTATGTTTTTAGCAAAGAGACTAATGGCATTTTGCCCCTGCCCTAGAGATTTGTGGAACTTTGAACTTGAGAGAGATAACTTAGGGTATCTGGCAGAAGAAGTTTCTAAGCAGCCAAGTATTCAAAAGGTGGTTTGAGTGCTGTTAAAAGCATTCTGTTTTAAAAGGGAAACAGAGAATAAAAGTTCAGAAAATTTGCAGCCTGACGATGCAGTAGGAAAGAAAAACCCATTTTTTGAAGAGAAATTCAAGCCAGCTGCATAAATTTGCATAAGTAGCAAGGAGCCTAATGTTAATCCCCAAGACCATGGGGAAAATGTTTCTAGGCCATGTCAGAGACATTCATAGCAGCCCCTCCCATCACAGGCCCAGAGGCCCAGGAGGAGAAAGTGATTTTGTCAGCTGGGTCCAGGGTTCCCATTCTGTGTGCAGCCTAGGGACTTAATGCCCTGTGTCCCAGCCATTTAAGCCATGGTTGAAAGTGGTCAAGGTAGAGCTAGGGCTGTGACTTCAGAGAGTGGAAACCCCAAGCCTTGGCAGCTTCCACATGGTGCTGAGTGTGCAGGTGCACAGAAGTCAAGAATTGAGGTTCGGGACCTCTGCTTAGATTTCAGAATATGAATGAAAATGCCTGGATGCCCAAGCAAAAGTTTGCTGCAGAGGTGGGGCCCTCATGGAGAACCTCTGCTAGGGTAGTATAGAAGAAAAATGTGCCATCACAGCACCCACACAGAGTTCTCACTGGGGCACTGCCTAGTGGAGCTGTGAGAAGAGTGCCACCATCCTCTAGATCCCAGAATGGTAGATCCACTGATGCTTGCACTGCATGCCTGGAAAAGCTGCAGACACTGAACCCTAGCCTGTGAAAGCATCTGGGAGGGAGGCTGTACCCTGCAAAGTCACAGGGGTGGAGCTGCCCAATACCATGGGAACCTACCTTTTACATCAGTGTGATCTGGATGTGAGACCTGGAGTTGAAGGAGATCATTTTGGAGCTTTAAAATTTTACTGCCCCACTGGATTTTGGACTTGAATGGACCCTGTAACTCCTTTGTTTTGGCTAATTTCTCATATTTGGAATGGCTGTATTTACCCAATACCCATACCCCCATTGTATTTAGGAAGTAACTAGCTTGCTTTTGATTTTATAGGCTCATAAGGAGAAGGGATTTGCCTTGTCTTAGATGAGACTTTGGACTGTGGACTTTTGGGTTACTGTTGAAATGAGTTAAAACTTTGGGGGACTGTTGGGAAGGCATGATTGGTTTTGAAACGTGAGGACATGAGATTTGGAGGGGCCAGGAGCAGAATGATACAGTTTTGCTGTATAGCCACCCAAATCTCAATTTGATTTGTATCTCCCAGAATTTCCACATGTTGTGAGAGGGATGCATGAGGAGGTAATTCATTCATGGGGGCTGGTCTTTCCCATGCTGTTCTTGTGATAGTGAATGAGTCTTGTGAGATCTTATGGGTTTATCAGGATTTCTGCATTTACTTCTTCCTCATTTTATCTTGCCACCACCATGTAAGAAGTGCCTTTTGCCTCCCACCATGATTCTGAGGCCTCCCCAACCATGGGGAGCTATAAGTCCAATTAAACCTCTTTTTCTTCCCAGTCTTAGATATGTCTTTATCAGTTGCATGAAAACAGACTAATACACTAATCATTAGAAAAATGCAAATTGAAACCACTGTAAGATACCATCTTACCCCAGTAAGAATGGCTATTACTAAAAAGTCAAAAAGTAACAGATGTTAGCAAGGTTACAGAGAAAAGGGAACAATTATACATTGCTGATGGGAATGTAAATTAGTTTAACCATTGTGTAAAGCAGATTAGTGATTTCTCAAGTAACTTAAAACAGATCTATCACTTGACCCAGCAATCTACTGTTGGATATATACTAAAATAATTATAAATCATTCTTCCATAAAGGCACTTGCACACATATGTTCACTGCAGCACTATTCACAATTTCAAAGACATAGAATCAACCTAGGTACCCATCAACAGTGGATTGGACAAAGAAAATGTGGTACATATACACCATGGAATACTATACAGCCATAAAAAAGAATAAGATCATGTCCTTCGTAGCAATGTGGATGAAGCTGGAGGCCATTTTCCTAAGCTAACTAACACAGGGACAGAAAACCAAATACTAAATATTATCACTTACGAATAGGAGCTGAACATTGAGTAGAGATGAACAAAAAGAAGGGAACAACCAACACAAGGCCCTACTTATGGTTGATGGTGGGACAAGAATGAGAGTCAAAATACTACCCATGAAGTATTATGCTTATTACCTGGGTAATCAAATAATCTGTACATCAAACCCTCATGATGCACATTTTACCTATATAACTAGCCTGCACATGTACCTGTGAACCTAAGATAAAGGATAAAAAAATGAGCCTTGACCTACACCTGACATCTGATTAAAATTAGAATCAAAATGAACCACACATGTGAATGTAAAATATAAATCTATAAAACTTTTAGAAAAAAATGCAAGAGCAAATCGTTGCACCTAAAGCTAGGAAAAGATAGACTTAACACCAAAAGCATGACTCTCAATTGAAAAATAATCAATACATTAAACCTCATTAAAGTAAAAACTTTCCCTATGGAAAAACTCATGTTTAAAGGAGGAAAAGACAAACTACAGACTGGAAGGCGATATTTGCAAACCACATATCTGACAAAGAAGTGATATCTAGAGAAAGAGATCTTCAAGGCATCAGGCAAGATAGCTGAGTAGATGTAGCCAGGTGGGCAAGGATGGAGAGGACTGGTGCAATTTTAACAGATCCTCAGAGGGAAGGCACCAAGAGTGGTGGGAAGGCACATAAGCTGGGCTGATGGATGAGGCAGCTGGGAACCCTACAATGGGTTACTGCACACCAGGACCTGTTCCTGGTCTCCAGTGACTCTAGAGGAATGGGAGCAACCCACTCTTGCCATGGGCCCCTGGAATTCTGGAAGGAAGATATCCCTTGACCACCATTAACATTCAAATTGGCAATGAGACCTGCTTACAGAAGTTGTAGGGGCAGCAAGCCAACTGATGTGGAGCCCAAAGGGTTTGGTGCGGGAGAGTCTGTAGCAGAGCACAGCTAGGGATGGCCATATCTCTTGGCTCCACTGGCTCTCATAGGAGACTTTAGCCCTAGGGGAATTGTTGGACCTAAACTCTGCAGGGTGGTCTCACCCATAAGAGGCCGGTCCAACCTGAGCACTCCTTGGTTTTCTGGCCTCTCCTAAGGCCCCAGCCTGACAGTGCCTGCTTGCGAAACAGCCTCAGGTGCCCTGAGGGCCTGCATCATAGCTTCTGCACTGGTGGACTATGTCTGACTGGCAGAGAGCTCCAGTAGGGCAGTCCCAAGGGCCGCACAGCAGCCCACTAGCTCCCTCCCTAAACTGCAGCTTCCCCAGGGCCCACAGCAACCCCTTACATTGCTTTTCTGGTGACCTTGTGTGGGGATTGGTTTTGCTTTCCTTGCCCTGCCAGTACCTGCATGTATGCATGTACCCTGCTCTGCCACTGCTGAGGTGGCAGTGCAGTTCACCCCTCACCCTGCCAACTGCCATTGCAGTCAGAGCCTTAGCGGGCACAGAGAAGCCAGTCCCACCATAACCATTATCTCACCCTTATTCCAACACTGCCACTGGAGTGAAATTAGGCACAGAGAATAGCAAATTCTTCCCTGCCTGGAGTACCCACCCCAGCCTGCAATGCACAGAATATGCACAACGACCTGTGCCTGCCAGGAAGCCCTGTCCCTCATACCAACATCACCACCAGTGCAATTACGTGCACAGTCACCATCATCTCCCTCCTCCAAGCCACATTGCCTCCACCACTATTGTGAACACCTTCATGGAGGCAGGCACACTGGCACCTGCTAGCACTCTGCTGCAGCCAAGGAGCATGCACCCCACTGTGCTGCCACAACCACTGCTGAAGACAGATCCTGGGGTCATCACATTACAAAATGCTTTGGGTGACATCACCCATCAGAGTTTAATGAACAATGGTCTAGGAGCACCTTGGGCCACCCCAGGGCAGTGGGTTCCTAAGTGCACAGAGCCAGAGAACAAAGCAGGGCCCATTAGGAGTCCCCCAGAGTTAGAGCACACAGTCCAAGAGTTGGGAGCTGAGTGTTAGCCCCCTAAAATCTTCCAGAAACAAAGCCAGTAAACCAAATCACCCTCATACCACAATCAAACCCTCAAGGTCATCAAATAGGATAAAAGAGTGCCTTCTTTCCTCCAAAAGACCACACCATCTCTCCAGAAAGGGTTCTGAACCAGGCTGAGATGGCTGAAATGACAGAAATAGAATTCAGAATATAGATAGGAATGAAGATCATTGAGATGCAGGAGTATGTTGAAAGTCAATCCAAGGAAGCTAAGAATCACAATAAAATGATGACGGGAGCTGACAGACAAAATTGCCATTATAGAAAACATGTAACTGACTGATAGAGCTGAAAAACACCCTACAACAATTTCAAAATGTAATCACAAGTATTAATAGCAGAATAGACAAAGCAGAATGAAGAATCTCAGAGCTTGAAAACCGATTTTCTGAAATTAGACAGAGAAGAATAGAGAAAAAAGAGTGAAAAAGAATGAACAAAACCTCCAAGAAATATGAGATTGTGTAAAGAGACTGAATCTATGACTCACTGGTGTTTGTGAAAGAGATGGGGAGCATGTAGGCAATTTGGGAAACAAATTTCAATATATGATCCATGAGAACTTCCCCAACCTAGACAGAGAGGCCAACATTCAAATTCAGATGATGTAGAAAACCTCAGTAAGATACTTCAAAAGAGATAATCCCCAAGACACATAATCATCAGATTCTCCAAGATCAAAATGAAAGGGAAAACATTAAAAGCCACTAGAGAGAAAGGTCAGGTCACCTACAAAGTGAAGCCCATCAGTGTAACAGCAGACCTCTCAGGAGAAACATTACAAGCCAGAAGAAATTGGGGCTAATATTTATCATTCTTAAAGAAAAAATAATTCCAATCCAGAATTTTATAGTTAGCAAAACTAAGCTTTATGAGCAACAGAAAAATAAGATCATTTTCAGGCAAGCAAATGCTGAGCGAATTTGTTAGCACCAGACTTGCCTTACAAGAGCTCCTGAAGGAAGCACTAAATGTGGAAAAGAAAGACCATTACTAGCCACTACAAAAAACACACTTAAGTACAAAGACCAGTGACACTATAAAGGAACCACATAGGCCAGGCATGGTGGCTCATACCTGTAATCCCAGTACTTTGGGAGGCTGAGGTGAGTGAATCTCTTGAGCTCAGGAGTTCAAGACCAGCCTGGGCAACATACTGAGACCCCATCTCTACTAAAAGCAAAAAGAATTAGCCAGGCATGGTGGTGCACACCTGTGGTCTCAGTTCCTTGGGAGGCTGAGGTGGGAGGATCACTTGAACCTGGGGAGTGGAGGTTGCAGTGAGCCAAGATCATGCAACTGTACTGAAGCCTGCATGACAGAGCAAGATCCTATCCCAAAAATAAATGGATAAATGAACACACAAATAAATAAATAAACCACATAAACAAGTCTGCTTAGTAACCAGCTAACATCATTATGACAAGGTCAAATCCACACATATCGATACTCACCTTGAATGTAAATGGACTAAATGCTCTAATTAAAAGGCACAGAGTGACAAGCTGGATAAAGAACCAAGAGTCATTGATATGCTGTCTTCAGGAGACCCAGCTCACATGTAATGACACCTATAGGTTCAAAGTAAAGAAACGGAGACAAATCTACTGAGCAAATGTAAAACAGAATAAAGAAGGGTTGCGATCATAATTTTATACAAAACAGACTTTAAGCTAACAAAGTTCAAAAGAGACAAAGAAAAGCATTATATAATGGTAAAAGGTTCAATTCCACAAGAAGACCTAACTATCCTAAATATATATACACTGAACACAGGAGCACCTAGATTCATAAAACAAGTTCTTAGAGAATCTTCAAAGAGACTTAGACTTCCACAAAATACTAGCAGGAGACTTTAACACCCCACTGACCGTATTAGACAGATCATCAAGAAAATCAACCAAGTTATTCAGGACTGAAACTCAGCACTGGATCAAATGGACCTGATAGATATCTACAGAATTCTCCACCCCAAAACAAAACAATACAAATTTTTTCTCATTGCCACATGGCACATACTTTAAAATTGATTGGGTAATTGGACATAAAACACTCCTTAGCAAATGCAAAATAACTAAAATTATGACAACCAATATCTCAGATCACAGCACAATTAAATTTACAATTACATGGAAATTGAATAACATGCTCCTGAACAACTTTTCATTAAATAATGAAATTAAGGCAGAAATCAAGAAGTTCTTAGAAACTCATGAGAACAAAGATACAACATACCAGAATCTCTGGGATACAGCTAAGGAAGTGTTAAGAGGGAAATTTATAGCATCAAATGTCCATATCAAAAAGTGAGAAAGATCTCAATTTAACAATCTAACATCACAACTAAAAGAACTAAAGAACCAAGAAAAAACTACCCCAAAGGTAGCAGAAGGCAAGAAATAAACAAAATCAGAGCTGAACCGAAGGAGATTAAGATATGAAAAACAATTTAAAAGATCAACAAATCCAGGAGCTGGTTTTATGAAAAAATTAATGAAATAAACCACTAGCTAGACTAATAAAGGAGAAAGGAGAGAAGACCCACATAAACACAATTAGAAATGACAAAGGAGATATTATCACTGACCCCACAGAAATACAAATAAACATCAGAGAATACTATGAAGACCTCTATGCACATAAACTAGAAAAGTTGTAAGAAACGGATACATTCCTAGTTACATACACCCTCTCAAGACTGAGTCAGGAAGATATTGAATTCCTGAACAGATAAAAAATGGGCTCTGAAATTGAATCAATAATAAATAGCTTACCAACTAAAGAAAGCCCAGGACCAGATGGATTCACAGCTGAATTCTACCAGGTGTACAAAGAAGAGCTGGTATCATTCCTCTTGGAACTATTGCAAAATACTGAGGAGGAGAGATTCCTCCATAACTCATTCTATGATGCCAGCATCATCGTGATACCAAAACCTGGCAGAGACACAAAAACAAAAGAAACTTTAGGCCAAGTTTATGAATATCAGTGCAAAAATTCTCAACAGAATACTGGTAAATAAATCCCCAGCACATCAAAAACCTTATCCACCACAATCAAGTAGACTCCTGGGATGCAAGACTGGTTCAACATAAGCAAATCAATAAATGTGATTCATCTCATAAACAGAACTAAAGACAGAAAATCCATGATTATCTCAATAGATGCAGAAAAAGATTTGGATAAAATTTAACACCTCTTCATGTTAAAAACTCTCAATAAACTAGGTATTAAAAGGAACACATCTCCAAATAATAAGACCCACCTATCCATCGATGACAAACCACAGTGAACATCATACTGAATGGGCAAAAAGTTGGAAGCATTCCCCCTGAAAATCAGCATAAGACAGCAATGCCCTCTCTCAGCCTTCCTGTTTAACACAGTATTGAAGTCCTAGCCAGAGCAAACAGGCAAGAGGAAGAAATAACGGACATCCAAGTAGGAAGAGAAGAAGTCAAACTATCCCTGTTTCCAGAAAACATGATGCTATATTTAGAATATCTCATAGTCTTGACCCAAAAGGTCCTTAAGCTAATAACTTCAGTGAAGTCTCAGGATACAAAATCAATATAAAAAAATCACTAACATTCCTAGTAATTATACCAACAGCTGAGAGCCTAATTAGGAAGACAATCCTATTTACAATTCTCACAAAAAGAATAAATTACCTAGGAATACAGCTAACTAGACAGGTGAAAATTATCTGTAAAGAAAACTACAAACCACTGCTCAAAGAAATCAGAGAGGACACAAATAAATGGGGAAACCTTCCATGTTCATGTATAGGAAGAATCAATATCATTGAAAAGGCCATGCTGCCCAAAGCAATTTATAGATTCAATGCTACTTGTATTAAACTACCAATGACATTCTTCACCAAAGCAGAAAAAAACTATTTAAAATTCAAATGTAATAATAAAAAAAAGCCTCAATAGCCAAGGCAAACCTAAGCAAAAAGAACAAAGCTGAAGCATCATGCTACCTGACTTTAAACTATACTACAAGGCTATAGTGACCAAAACAGCATGGTACTGATACAAAAACAGACACATAGACCAGTAGAAATGAATAGTGAGCCCAGAAATAAGGCTGCACACTTACAACTATCTGATATTTGAAAAGTTCCACAAAAACAAGCAATGGGGAAAGGATTCCTTATCCAATAAATGGTGCTGGGATAACTGGCTAGCCATATGCAGAAGATTGAAACTGGACCCCTTCTTTACACCATATACAAAAATTAACTCAAGATGGACTAAAGACTTAAATGTAAATCCCAAAACTATTAAAAACCCTGGAAGGTAACCTAGGCAATAGCATTCTGAACATAGGAATGGGCAAAAATTTCATGACAAAGACACCAAAAGCAATTTGAACAAAAACAAAAATTGACAGATGGGATCTAAGTAAACTAAAAAGCTTCTGCACAGCAAAAGAAACTATTAACAGAGTAAACAGACAACCAACAGAAAGGGAGAAAAGTTTTGCAAACTATGCCTCTGACAAAGGTCTAATATCCAGCATCTGTAAAGAATTTAAACAAATTTACAAGAAAAAAATTTGAAAGTGGGCAAAGGACATGAGCAGACACTTTTCAAAAGACATGCATGCAGCCAACAAACGTACAAATAAAAGCTCAACATCACTGATTATTAGAGAAATGCGAATCAAAACCACAGTGAGATACCATCTTACCAGTCAGAATGGCTATTACTAAAGACAAAAGCAGACAAACAAACAAACAAACAAACAGATATGGGCAAGGTTGCAGAGAAAAAGGAATGCTTATACACTTGGTGGGAATGCAAATTAGTTAAACAATTGTGGAAAGCGGTGTGGCCATTCCTCAAAGACCTAAAAACAAAAATACCATTCAACCCAGCAATCTCATTACTGGGTATTTGCCCAGAGGAATATAAATCATTCTAACATAAAGATACATGTACTCATATGTTCATTGCAGCACTATTCACAATAGCAAAGACATGGAATCAACCTAAAAACCCATCAGTGGTAGACTGGTTAAATAACATGTGGTACATATAAACCGTGAATTACTATGCAGCCATAAAATATAATGAAATCATGTCCTTTGGAAGAACATGGATGGAGCTAGAGGCCATTACCCTGAGCAAGCCAACACAGGAACAGAAAGTCAAATATTTCATGTTCTCACTAGTAAATGGGAGTTAAGTGATGAGAATACACGGATATATGGGGGGAACAAAGACATTGGGGCCTACCGGAGGGTGGAGTGTAAGAGGAAGGAGAGAATCAGAAAAAATAACTAATGGGTACTGGGCTTACTACCTAGGTGATCAAATAATCTGTACAACAATCCCCATGACATAGTTTAACTGTATCACAAACCTGCACATGTTAAATTAAAAAAAGAACTGGTATCTAGAATATATAAAGTACTTTCAAAATTCAACAACTAAAAAAATGAAGAATCCAAATAGATAATAGACAAAATATAATATGAAAAGACATTTTATAGAAGAGGAAATATAGATGACCAAGAAATACATAACAAGATGTTTTAGCCATTAGGGAAATGCAAATTAAAACTATGATGAGATAACACTACACACATTTCAAACTGGCTAAAATTTAAAAATAAGTATTGACAACAACACATGTTTGTGAGGATGCAAAGAAATTGGGTCACACACACCCTGCTAGTGGCAATATAAAAGGGCCCAGCCACTCTGGAATACAATTTGGAAAATTTTGTCTAAAGGCAAACATGTAACTACCATACCATCCAGAAATTGCACTCTTGTGTATTCTAGAGACATGAAAGCTTACATTCACAGAAAATCTGTACATAGATATTCATAGCAGCTTTATTTATAATAGGCCCAAACTGGAGACAACCCAGATGTCCTTCAGTGGGTGAATTATAAATAAACTGTAGTACATCAATACCAATAAAAATATGAATGAACTACTGATACACATAACATTTTGGATGCATCTCCAGGGAATTATACTAAATGAGGGGGAAAAAAAAATCCCACATGGTTACATACTGCATGATTCCTTTTATATGTCGTTCTTGAAATGACAAAATTATAAAAATAGAAGAGAGATTTGTGATTGACGGGGTTGGAGAAGGGGGAGTTGGGGAAGACAGCTGGATGTGGCTATAAAGGAGCAACACAGGGGATTCTTGTGGTTTGGAAAGGCACTGTGTCAATATCAATATCCTGATTGCGTTACTATACCATAGTGCTGCAGTGTTACCAGGGGAAGAAACCTGGTAAAGCATACAAGGGATCTCTCTATATTATTTCTTACAATTCGTGTGGATCTACAATGAGTTCAAAATAAAAAGCTTAAGTGAAAAAAAAGATAAAGGATACTGTCTTTTTTATTCTTAATACAATGGAAAGGTAGTCAATTGCTGCTCCACTGAGAGGAGGAGTGAAATGACCTGACTTGGATTTTAGAACAATCCCTCTGGCTTCTGCAGCGGGGGGATGGTGGAAGTAGGAATTCCGGGATAGAGGATATGCAAAAAAACCCAAGACGGAAGTGAGGTTGGTTTGGACCAGCGATATTGTAGATGTGGGCGAACTGTTTAGGTTCTAGACCTCTTTTGTAGGTAGGGCAGACAGCAATGGCCCGTGGATTGCATTCGGGGTGCTAGACTCCCATAATTTTGCCTCCAGCTCATACTTCATCACTTCTTCGTTTGTGTTATGTTACACAACTCTCTTAAATTCTAGTGCACTTTACTTGCGCACCTTGACATTGGACATTAGCACTTCCTCCTGTCTTCTCCTGGCTAATTTCTACCCACCCTTTAGGTCTCAGTTGACTCAGTTTAAGGTTTTTTTGTTTTGTTTGGTTTCGTTTTTTGAGGAGGATCTTTTCTATAGCTTGGTTTTTAAAGAGAATGTTTTATTTTATTTTATTTTTGCTGAGGCACCAACACAAGAACTGCATCTCAGTTCCTTACTTAGATGAGGAAGGATGATAATATCAGTTAATGATTGTCAAATCCCTTCTATGTTCCAGCTACTGGGGCTGACTGTATTTTGCATATAATATTTCATTAAATTCTCAAGATATAGGAAACAACATGAGGAAAGTTTCAGAGTTAGGAAATCAAGGTGGATAACAGTGACATATCAGATGTTAGCCTCCTCTGCTAATCAGAAAATATTTAACAACTAGCTTAAGTTGAAGTCATTTCCTATGTTGCAGGAATTATGCCAAGTGCTTTATATGTATTATTACAATTAGTTCTTGAAATAAATTTATGACATAAACACTATTTTGATTTTATAGATGGGTAAACTAAGTCCTGGAGAGGCTAAATAACTTTCCAAAGGTGACATAGTCATTAAGTGGTAAGCCATAGAGCCAGTACTTATTAACTAAAGCCCGTAAGCCTGAAAATCAGCCCATGTTAACCTACAGCTTCAGGTTCAGTCCCACGACTCTCCCGGCCCCACTCCTTAGGAGAGGATTTCCTTCTTAGGTGTGGCTTTTGATTTCCCATTTCTGTCGTGTTACCAATCTGGAACAATCCCTTCAATTTTACACTTCTCATGAATGGCCTAGTGTAGGCTTCTCCTCATACATATTCTCAGGTATGCAGCCAGCATCGCAAAATGTCCTACCCTTACTTATCTCTACTCAGAAGAGTAATGACTTTTGAAAGCTGATTGGAAACAAATGTTTTATGCACTTTTTATGACAGAGCACATTAAAGTTCACTTCAACACAAGCCCTCAAAATCACCTTGAATCTTAGAAAGCAAGTTGGTAAACCAATCTTTGCTTGTTTTCACTGATCCAGAAAACTCCCTGGAACTTTCCAAGTGAATAAAGCAAGACCCTTATCCCTATTTGATGACAACTCATCCTTTCAGACTGCTTTGCTTTTCTGGGGCATTTGGCAGTCAGATCTGGGCCTGTCTCTATTGCAGCTTGTTGGAAATCATTTTATTTTCTGTACTCAGTGGCTAACTTTCCTAACTTCACGAACAGGTGAAGGGTGACTCCGACTTTGCATGATGTTGACCTGTGTACCTTTCGGATCTCTATCCAAACAAAATAAATAGGAAAACTGCTCTCTTTAGCCCGTTAAGTTTAGTGGGCTCAGAATATAGACATAGATACACACACACGTATATATAGTGTGTGCTAAATGTAGATATATATGTGTATATATGTATATATATATAAATATATATGAATACACATTTAATTGAGCTCATATTCTGGACAATAGCTCAATAAATATTCACACACACACACACACACACACACACACACGTGTACATATGAGCTCCATTAAATGACCTCTTCCAACACCTTCGTAGAAGTTTGCAGAGGTCTCCCAGATGATGGGTACCTTTGCCCATATATCTTTTTTGAAAGTCCTATATCATGGGGTGCTGAGTATACAGTAATTTAAAACATTCTAAAAAATGCAGTCTTCTTTTAAAAAAGAATTATTGAAGAAAAAAATAAGCAGCATTTAATCGAAGAGCATTACATATTGAAGCATTCTGGGGTTCTCTGAGACCACTGCATTCTAGCCAACATATCCATAGAGTCCTTTTTAAATCCACATCTGCATCTTCATCTGGGGGCCCTCCAAATCATAACCACAGTCCATTCACATGGGAAGACCGTTCTTTTTTGCCTAAATATTCCAATGCCTTTGTGTATTTCCCCATATCTGTGAAATCCTTCTGGATACCACTGAGTCTCTTTCTGGGGTTGGGGGGTGGGGGGGTGGCAAAGTCTACTAGAGAGATGTGAAGTAAATTCTGTTTTCTTTCTCCTAACAGTTAGTGATAATTTTCTCAGCACGTGTGCCTTTGAGCATCAATGATGAGGAAGACAATTGAGTGTCTTCAACAGCTGTTTTATGTGAGGACAATTCCATCTTGGAACTTCTTGCCAATGATCCAGGCTATTGTCACATCTTCTGCCATAGCCTGTGTCACATAATCTAATCTTTTTCACACAGTAGCTGTCTTCAAAGAGCCTTTTAAAATAACTTAATTCCAGGATTGGCACCCTTACAGAACTGAAGCACAGGTAACGGATACCACAGATTTACTAAGTCATCCACATATTGGTCACATGTTTAAAATAAAATGAAAAGACAAATACAGTGAGTTTTCACACTCAGGAGCAATAAACATTGTAATGGAAATAGTGTGTAAAAAAGACAGCACATCTATTTTCCCACAAACAACAAGAGGTTGGAAAGAATCTTCTAGTCCAGAGACTGATACATAAACATTACTCCTAGTACTATAGTAATTCTCACCAAAGTTTCCTTTGCTTAAAACAACAATAGCGGATTATGGCAGCTAAATCATTCATTGAGAATACATAAATCTATATTAGTGTAAGGGCCAAGCCTATGAAGTTTTCCTGAAAAATCAACTCACTAAATGCAGGTTAATGGAAGATAAGGCATACAAATGTATTTAATGTGTATACACAGGTTTCTTCTGAATAAAGACCCAAAGACGAGTAGAGATTGTCCATTTTTGTGCTTTGTTTCAACAAAATATGGACAGTTGTATTAGTCTATTTTCACACTGCTGTAAAGAACTGCCTGACACAAGGGGATTACAGGTCTCTCGCTTGACATGTGGGGATTGTAATTTGAGATGAGATTTGGGTGGGGATGCAGAGTCCAACCATATCAACAGCCATGTAGAAATATGACTGGGCAAAAAGGGTAGGAGCTAATGCTAATAGACTGAGTGGGGAAACCCAGCAAGGCCTGTCAGTCTAGATTCTCCTTGGCCTTTCTGAGCAGCATCCCTTCCTTCTAGGTGTGGGGCAGGACTCCCTCTGGAATGGGGGTCTTAAGACCTACAGTTAAACAAGGTAGTTTGGATAATTTCTTTATAGCCAGTTTTTACACAGACGGGTGGAGGGAAAGTTAGAATGATAATTTTAGGTTTTATGGCTGGCTTTGGGGAAAAGGGGTCCGGGTTTCTATGACCCAGCCTTGAGAAAGAATGGGATTCTAGTCTCTGTGGCTGGATTCTGGGGAGAGTAAGACTAAGAGATAGGAGGGCAGAAGATCAGAGAGAAACTTTCTTTCTGAGACCTTTTGAATGTTTTCTTCTGAGCCCTAACATTGGTGAAAGAGAACGAGGTATAATTTCATCTATCATTCATTTAAGCAACAACAGTTACAATAACCTATGAATGCTATATATGAGATTTCTGTGTGTAAACTTTTCATTCCTCTCTGTGGATTAGATGAATGATAGTACCAGGTCATTCCGATTTAACTGATTTTTATTGGTATGGTTTAAGTCATTTTCCTGAATATAACATAATATTCTAGGGTATAATTATGGACAATGTGGGCCTGCTTTTCTTCCATTGATAGAATAGTTACACCCAATAGTTATTAAAGGCCTCATGTGAAAGTGGAGTGAACCATGCTCTCAGAATAAAAATTTTCTTTTTGGCCTACTGAGACAATCATGATGATTTTCTGTAATTCAAACTTGTGTACTTAATGAAACATCAATTACCCCTTCTATGCAGAAAAAGATAGTTAAATGTGAGGAACAGCTTTTGAGAACTTACTTTAAAGCACAGATAATCCAGAGTTGTTTAAACCCTCTACCATCTTTTCTTTTTGGGCTTATTTAGTTCTTGTCTAGGAAAAGGCTGTGCTCACTTTGTGTGTAATATTAGATATGGGAGTATAGGAAATTTGTGATCTACATACCAGACTGTGTGAATTTCAGGAGCTATAGTTTTAGCCATTAGTGCTTATACAAGCACTGTATTAAGTGACTTGGCAGACAAGAGTTAAGAATTTATATTATTAAGAAAATAGCAGCTCAAACAGGAAAAGCACTAATCAACATATAACAGCTACATTTTTCAAACTACAGCTACCTGGTAAAAAATATTGGTGATAACATATCACATTGTAAGCGTCATCTTTAAATGCTTTGTGATATTTCTCTGGGGTTTAAAATAGATTGGTTTTCTTAGCGACTGTCTGAAAGGTTAAAGGCTCTCTCAGGAAAAATACTTAAAGATGCAGATTGTGTTAAACAAAAAAACTAAAAGCAGCACACTGCCTGGATTGAAGATGGTTAAAGCTGGATCAACACCCTTCATAACTGAATTCAACAAATATATGTTTTAAGTGGGATCTAAATATCTTAGGTTTAAACAAGCATAATTGAAGATAGAATTTCAGGTAAATTAAAGGATCATATGCAAAAAGTAAAAGCACCACAACCAATTTCACAAGCACTGAAACTGGCAAAGAAAATTTATGATTATTTAAGTAATTTTAGAAAGAGCAAGGAGTTTCTAAGCAGAAAAGTGGCAACAGAAAGCATAAAGAGAATTATTACTCCATTTCATTAAAAATTAACCATTTCTATGTGCCAAAAACTTTCATAAGCAAATGTAGGCGGCAAACTAAAAATCAGGCCATAATCATGGCAAATATAAAGAAAGGCTAACATTCCGGTAAATCAATTAAAAAATCACTAGTACCTTGAGAGGAAAGGATGTGGACCACTAATGCTCCTCACTCTGTATTTGATCGAAATAGTGTTATTTGGCCTCGTGCATGCTCAGTTTCTTACTGGCTTTAAATAGTCCCTGACCCCTACCCCAATCTGAGCTGCAGCTACCAGAGCTCCATCCTCCTCACTATTGAACGGCAAAGCAACGGGCCTTTCTTCACACAGACCTGAAAAAAACAAACAAAGAAACAAACAAAACCAATCAGAAAGATGGCTTAGGAACCTGCACATCTATTTATATGATGCTTTGTTTCATGTCACATTATTAAAAGTCATTTTGTAGGCTTTTCATCTTCACAAATAATCTTGTTTTCTTTTTTTAAAAAAAGACCTTTAAACATGTATTGTCAGAGTTACATGTAGTGACTGATGGAAACCCATTATTTTCCTTGTAAGCATATACAACTGGGAAGCCGGTTGCCTTTGGCCAACTAATCCACATCCTAACCTCTGGAATTGTGTAGTCTCCTCTTACTGGTGCTATTCAGCTTCCATCTTAGTAACTTCACTATGCTACCAGACCCTTTAATCCTACGAAACATATCAGGCATGGATGAAAAGAAAGAAATCCATTCCCTTCATCAGATAATGTTACATGCCACTCTCTGTGATGGAGCAACCTTGACCCATCTTAAGATGGTTTGGCTTCCTATTTTGTGGCAGACTCATGTGTTATTATTTATCCCATTTTCGGCATGATTCTTCTTTTGTCAGCCATGAATCTGTTTCTAGCCTTTTCTCTCTCTACTTCCACGAAGCCGACTTGCTTGCAATTCTCTCTACAAAGTCAATGAAAATTGCATGCCCATGGCAGCAGTTGGGGGGCACAGAACACCACAGGAAATCAGCAAAGAATGTATAACCACATTATCAATAATATCAGAACGTTAATCCCTTTCCTTGGCTAAGTGGTTTGCAAGAGCCTACTTAAAGTGATTACTTAAAAAAAAAAAAAAGCTTCAGGTATAGCTTGTCTATACTATGCTTTCTAAAATGATTATTATTTTTAATATTATAAAGACATGAAGAAAGACTATTTTCTTTCAGAGAACATTATCAGAATAAGTTTCTTGTTGTTTTAAGACTCAAGCTTAAACTACATAACATTCATTTGTGTGCTTGCACTGAGAAACTGAATATGTAATACTAAAAGAGTAACCTCAAAAGACTTGTTAGGCTCCATATAACTAGTTTCCGTCATTTAGATTCCAGGTTTAACCATTCTTTCTTACGACATGTCTCTGGCAGATAAGATTGGTGAGTTCCAGCACATAATTCATGACTCTAGGCTCCACTCACAGTTCTTGCATTTTAGGTCCATAGCTTGGGAGTAAACACCATGGGAACCTGGAGCCAGTCCATCCAAGTGTCTAAGCTGCTTCTGCCATTTACTAACTTTGTCCCTATCAGCAAGTTATTTTTCTTTAGGCTCCTTTCCCTATCTCTAAAGTGGAGATAATCATAGTGTTTACTTCCTGTGATTGTAACAAGGATTAAATGAGGGACTACATATCCAAGCGCTGCAAACGGTGCCTGGCACGTGGTGAGGTCAATCATTATGGTCAATAATAATCTCATTATTATTTTCTCACTTTCCTATTGTCTAACTAGAGACTTCTTCCTTCAGGAGTTGTGTACAGTGGTGGAGGAGGAACTGTACCCTCCCTGTGAGTAGCCAGTGTACTAAAATCCAAACACAGCAGCAATTTCCAGTTTGATAGACCTGGTGGAAACTTTCCAGTGTTCAGCTAAGAGCGCAGTCGCTCTGTGTTGCTGAATTGGTACTGCTGCTTCCCTCAGCAGCCAGGCTTTACTCTCGAGGGTAACCTTCATGTTAGGGAATGGTTTTGCCCTCTAGCGACAATAATTTATGCAACTGAAAAAAATGACTGGGCAAAGTGTTTAAGCAGCTTGTCTGAGGGAGCCTGTACTATAACAGTCAAAATTGCTATAACTGTATAGCTACAATTATACTCACCCTCTTCTGGGCATTTTGCTAAGTTCTTTACGAATATTCTCCTAATTAATCTTTTTCACAAGACTTTGAGGAGGTGGATATTACTGTTGTTGATGTTTTATAGATGAGGAAACTAAGACAGAAAAATAACACAATTCTGCCGAAACAAACAGCTATTCATTAAATGTCCAAGCCAGGAAAAGGATTTAGATATAACTTTAAAATCAAGACTATAAGGCCATACAACATGGAATGTGTACGATGGCATTCCTATGGGCACAGCGTGTTTCTCCTCCACAATTTCCATGAATAACAAATAGTAAGACATGCATACCTGAGAGGCTACTGGTTATTGACATTGTTTGCAATTTCGTTAGATGTTCCTCTCAGAATTGTGGAATTTCTGGTTGTGCACCTTTCCAGTTATATTCAATTCTGGTGAAATGCCCTCCAAAGTGGCTATACTAAATTCTAATTATATTAGCCACGTTTGAGAGTCATGGGAAAAAAAGAGATATTGCTTGATACCTCTATATCTCTTTCTTTCCCAAGAAATTTCTTCTATAGCTTTTAACCAGTATGTGTTCTTCTTTTGCTACATGGTTAATGCTTTTATCCTCAAGTTTCCACCTACTCTTTCTCATCTACAGAATTTATAACAGCACAGGTAAATAGAGCTAATATTTCCTGAAAGATAGAAAAACAAGCTAAGCTCTAAATTCATTTTCTTTCCCATAGGAATAATCAGGGTTTTATTATCATCTGTGTTATGTGTTCTCATTAGATTACAAACTGAGAATGTAAAGTTCAAGAAAATAATAATTTCTGGAGAAACTTTATTATATACTCCAACCATGTCCCAGGATATTTAATGAAACTTTTCAGTGCCTTGGAAACAGTAGGAATAAAATTATACTTGAGTTGCTTTTCCACCTTTTCTTCTTTCTCTTCATTTTTATGGACCTCGGGGATAAGCAGTTGCCTTCTGGCCAGAGGACATTTGTATTATCCTTGCAGCTTTTTCATTTTGACTTCGTCTTAAGGTTGGGATTTAAGATCCAGACAGTCTCTAAGAAACAGGAGAGAAAGTGTATACATTTTCATGGGGAATGCTTGCTTTCCTTATTAGATGCTGTGTATTTTATTCTTTCTACTTTTGCATTTTCCAATTTCCAGCTTCATTCCACAATTGGATTTGAGGTTGCTTCTGATTCATTCTGGAGTTTAAACCTCTGCCATTACTCTCCTCCACAGAAAACAGATGAAGAAAGTAGTTCAAAAACTACACCTGCACTCAATATGTGTTGTGATGAAAATACTGTCTGATTCTCCACCTGGTGTGTGTGCGTCCTTGGAGTGACTTGGACGTGTGCCAGGAGGAAGTGCATGTACTCACTGATGGTCTGGAAAGACTGCTTCAACTCTGAGGCCCAAAGCAGCAAGCTCAAATGGAAGGTCAGAGTCAATGGGTCCTGACACTAATGGGATTATTCTCCAGATAGGCTGCTTTTCCTCCTGTTCTGTTGCTGGACAGACTCTTGCTACCAGCCCATGTCCATGACCCACACCATTCTCCATGCCTCCTTCCTCCTCATTTCTTTTTTTTTTTTAATGCCGGTACTGTCTACCAGCAACCATCCTTTCCTGCGGTGATGATACATAGGGTGTATGAGTCTATTGAGAAGGACATGTGACAAAGCATTCTTACCAAAGCTGTGGTCCTCACTATCCAGATGATATAAAGTTATGGGACCAGTTAGGAAGTAAACATACAAAAACTTCAACATTGAATACATTTTATCTTTTCCAAAAAATTTTCCTTTGGAAGATCTCAGATGCTTTCAAAATGTGAAGCCAGATACTGTGCAAACCTAAAGCACGTTCTTGTGATTATTCTCACACAGAAAATCGGCATCCTTCAAAGGCAGAAGGAGTTTTTGGAAACAGCTAAATCGATTTAGAGTCATGCACAGTGATCAAGGTGTGTATATCTGTGAGGAATCAAAAATGAGGAACTAATTCCAAGAAACAAAACTGTTTTCAGACTGGGGTGGGGGGGTGGGAGTATAAAATGAGCATGAAAGAAGATAGAGTTATTTTCATTTTCATGGAACATGAACCAACCATTTGGGTGGTGTCTGTGTGCATGAATGTGTATAAAACGAATGGGTGGAAATATGTAGATGGCTCACTGTGGTCATTCAATATGTTTTCTAGAGCATATCTTTTTTTTTTTTTTTTTTTTTTTTTTGAGGCGGAGTCTCGCTCTGTCGCCCAGACTGGAGTGCAGTGGCGCAACCTCGGCTCACTGCAAGCTCCGCCTCCCGGGTTCACGCCATTCTCCTGCCTCAGCCTCCCAAGTAGCTGGGACTACAGGCGCCCGCCACCTCGCCGGCTAGTTTTTTGTATTTTTAGTAGAGACGGGGTTTCACCATGTTAGCCAGGATGGTCTCGATCTCCTGACCTCGTGATCCGCCCGTCTCGGCCTCCCAAAGTGCTGGGATTACAGGCTTGAGCCACCGCGCCCGGCCGAGCATATCTTGATCAGTCCCCTCCTCTCATGTTTTAGTGACATGCTACAGGGCTTTCTCCTCTCCAGTAGTGTAGGTTCCTACAGAGGATGCTCCTCTAATTTGTCATCACTGTACCCTCTCTATGGCTTACCCCAATGCCTCATGCACCAGGGCCACTGGGTAAGTATTTATCTGAATGACTGATTAAATGAATGTGTGATGGGCTCTTGTTTTCCTGACTATATCTCCATGCTCCTGAGCATAATTCTCATTCATTAAGTTTGATGACCTCAAGTGTTGATTTTTGTATTTTCTACCCTATATGTGTGTACCTATCTTATAGGTACATTTCATGCCCCATGTTTTCCTGTGCTGAACTGTTTGACCTCCGTGCTCTTGAGTCAGCTCTCTCTAGAGAACACAGCAGAAGTATCTCAATGAACTTTCCCTCTTTTTTATATTACAATCATTCTGTAGAAAAACAAATAGAATTTCGTGACTGACTGGATACAAGAAATGACTTTGCACATCTTATATCTTGTAGAGCAGTTGATGTCTTCATCATTCTTTATGTAATTAATCATGTACTGCCTTAGTGCGACTATGCAAGTAGGCAGAAAATGCTGTCCTAACTTCATGATCTCTGACCTATCATTTCCTGGTCAAACCTTTCCCTATATTCTATTCTAGAGGGCATTATAGAATAACAGGTAAAAGTACTAGCTTTGAAATTAGAAAAAAATAAAGTTGTAGTTCTTAGATCTATCTCTCACTAATCGGCAAGTTTTTTTTTTTTTTTTTTTTGTCTAATTAAACTTTAGTGTCTCTTCCTAAACTTGATGTAAGAATGTCTACCTCTCATGGATGGTCTAGATTTGAAATAAAGTAATGCCTATAAAAGGCTTTTCTGGGTATCTGGCACCTTATATACTCAATAGCTCAACATATTACTTCATTTTAATTATAACTTTTTGTAAAGCAAGCAATTCAAATATTTCCAAATTTCTCTCCCTGAGAAAACAACCTTATTGATCAAGAAAAGTAGAAGATTTTATAAAAAATTTTTCTAAATTTCCATTCACATTTCCTTAACAATTATTTTTACTCACACTAATTATTCATCTGTCCCTCCTGTTCTCAGGGAGGTGTATCTACTATTTGGTAAGTACTTGACCTCTGAATTCCTTCCTTGCTCTCTTCCCAGAAACTTCTTTATATTGTCCTTTCTCTCTTCTTCCTACTATCATTTAAACACATGCAATGTCTCTTCTGACTTAGAAGTTCTTGTTTTGATCCTTCTTTCCCCTTGATCTATCTCTTACTTCACAGCTGAACATTTAGGTGGAGTTGCCTGAGCTTGATTCTCCTCTTTCCACCTGCACCACAGCCCATTACCTCCTGCCTTATCACTGCCTTGAAGCTGCTGTTACCCACACCACTGAAACCTTCCTGGCTATAGGAAACTGCCACGAAGTAAGAGTACCAGCTGTGGAGCCAGCTACTTGGATCTGAACTCTGCCTCCAACACTTGCTAGCTCTGTCACCTTGGAAGGGTGACAAACTCTCTATACCTTACTGTCCTGGTCCATAAAATAGGAATAAAATAACCTCCTACATTTGTTTGAAGATGACTGAGTGAATAAGTATAAAGTACTGCTAATGGGTCAGCAAACCTTGGCCAGCCTGTTGCCTGTTTTTGTAAATAAAGTTTTATTGGGACACAGCAGAACTCACTCCTGTATGTATTTCCAGTGGCTTCTTCTGCACTCTAAGGGCAGAGGCTGGCAGCTGTGACAGAGATGACACTGCCCACAAATCCCAATATATTTGCTAGCTGGCTCTTTATGGAAAAGTCTGCTGGACCCTGGCTTAGAACAAAGCCTGGCATACGATAAGTACTAAAGAATGTTAGAGAGTATTAGAGCTCGAGCTTGAATAATAATTGCCACACTTGGCCACTTCTTTTGTCTGCCATGATACCCTGATTTTTTGGCATTTTCATTTCCTCCTTTACTTGATCTTTTTAGTTTCCTAAGGGACTTATTTTCTTCTTTTCTTTGAGAGATCTTAGTGTTTCTTGGCTCCTCGATCACTCTTCCTATCAGCTTGGTTTCACTGTCCTTATGGAATTTGTTCATTCTCTTCCTGCCCAATATCCACTATGTTCATTACTTTGAGTGTCCCTATGCTGAATATTGCCAGATCTCTGTCTCCAGTACAAATCTTTCTCTTGGCCTTTAAACCTGTTTATCCAAATTGGATTTCTCCACTTGGATTAACTAAAAACCCTTTCACATTTTGTATGTCCAAAACTTAACACATAATATTCTTCCTTAACTTGTTCCTCCACTCACCCTAGTGAATGGCTGCCGCATACCCCGTTGTGTACCTCCAGCTGTTTTATCACATTGCATGAAGAGTGTTATTTCTCAAGCGTGAATACCTTTAGCATTCCTGTGACTCCCCATAACTCAGGATAAAAATAAAAATTGCTTTAGCATTTTTTTTTTTGAGATGGAATCTCGCTTTGTCACCCAGGCTGGAGTGCAGTGGTGTGATCTCGGTTCACTGCAACCTCGGCCTCCTGGGTTCAAGCAATTCTCCTGTCTCAGCCTCCTGAGTAACTGGGACTACAGGCGCCCGCCACCATGCCCAGCTCATTTCTGTATTTTTCGTAGAGACAGGGTTTTGCCATATTGGTCAGGCTGATCTCGAACCCCTGACCTCTGGTGATCCACTTGCCTTGGTCTCCCAAAACGTTGGGATTACAGGCTTGAGCCACCACACCCAGCTGCTTTAGCATTATTAATTTCCAGCATTCTTCTTCTTTTTTGGAATCTCAGTCACAGTGAGACTTGAAAATGTCATTTTCCCTCTTGCTTCTGGAACACACACAGACACACACACACACACACCTGCCTCTGTCCTCACTTCCACAGACAGTTTTCCTCCCACCATCCATCCAATACATATAGTTGGATTAAAGATCTTCAAGATAGTCAATGTTCTTATTTCCTTATTAACAGAGCCCCTAATTTTGTTTCTGGTTGTAAAATACCCAACTCAAAACAAAACAAAATAACAAGCAAAATGATTCCTTTGAAAGTTTTGTTTTCCTGATATAGCTGTCATGCTGCTGCTTCTTGCCTGGAATACAGACAAAATGCTTGGAGTTGTGGCAGCCATCTCAACTCTCAGAGAATTGGAGTTACAGTAAAGGTTTCATCATCATTGCCAGTCTTACTGCCAAATCGTTCTTTACCAGCACATTAAGAATGTTGACTAGGAAATGCTTCTATTAGGTTGGTGAAAAAGTAAAAATGTAATTGTGTTTTTTTTTTGAGACGGAGTCTCGCTCTGTCGCCCAGGCTGGAGTGCAGTGGCTGGATCTCTGCTCACTGCAAGCTCCGCCTCCCGGGGTTCACGCCATTCTCCTGCCTCAGCCTCCCGAGTAGCTGGGACTACAGGGGTGTGCCACCGCGCCCGGCTAACTTTTTTGTATTTTTAGCAGAGATGGAGTTTCACCTTGTTAGCCAGAATGGTCTTGACCTCCTGACCTTGTAATCTACCCGCCTTGGCCTCCCAAAGTGCTAGGATTACAGGCGTGAGCCACCACGCCCAGCCGGTTTTTTCCCAATGAAAGTAATGGCACAAAAGTGATTACTTTTGCTCCAATCTAATAGAAGGGAGTGTTCAATAAAGGTATTGAAATATTTGCTCATTATTTTCTAAAGGATTCTGGTTTTCACATGGGAACATCTTCCTTTGGACACACACACAGCAACAACAATAACAGCTACTTGCAATAAAAACCATGTTCTTTCAAAGGATTGTTAAGCACCCTTGTCTTGTGCTGGTTTTCAAAGGGAATGCCTCCAGCTTTTGCCCATTTGGGATGATATTGGTTTTGGTTTGTCATAAATAGCTCTTATTATTTTGAGATATGTTCCATCAATACCTAGTTTATTGAGAGTATCTAACATGAAGGGATGTTGCCTTTTATCAAAGATCTTATCTGCATCTGTTGAGATAATCATGTGGTTTTTGTCATTGGTTCTGTTTGATGGATTACATTTATTGATTTGCATATGTTGAACCAGCCTTGCATCCCAGGGATGAAGTTGACTTGATTGTGATGGATAAGCTTTTTAATGTGCTGCTGGATTCCCTCTCTCACTGCTCCTATTCAGTATAGTATTGGAAGTTCTGGCCAGGGCAATCAGGGAAAAGAAAGAAATAAAGGATATTCAAATAGGAAGAGAGAAAGTCAAATTGTTTGTTAGCAGAAGACATGATGGTATGTTTATTAAACCACATTGTCTCAGCCAAAAATCACCTTAAGCTGATCGGCAAATTCATCATAGTCTCAGGATACAAAATCAATGTGCAAAAATCACAAGCATTTCTATACACCAACAATATACAAGCAGAGAGCCAAATGATTAATCAACTCACATTCACAATTACTACAAAGACAATAAAATACCTAGGAATACAGCTAACAAGGGATGTGAAGGACCTCTTCTAGGAGAACCACAAACCGCTGCTCAAGGAAATCAGAGAGGACACAAACAAAAATATTCCATCCTCATGGATAGGAAGCATCGATATCGTGAAAATGTCCATACTGCCCAAAGTAATATATAGTTTAATGCTACTCCCATCAAACTACCATTGAATTTCTTCACAGAATTAGAAAAAATTACTTTTAATTTTATATGAAACCAAAAAGATCCTGTATAGCCAAGACAATCCTAAGCACAAAGAAGAAAGATGTTACCTGACTTCAAACTATACTACAAGTCTACAGTAACCAAAACAGCATGGTACTGGTACCAAATCAGACATATAGACCAATGGGACAGAACAGAGGCTTTGGAAATAACACTACATGTCTACAATTCAATTTTTGAAAAACCTGACAAAAACAAGCAATGGGGAAAGGATTTCCTATTTAATAAATGGTGTTGGGAAAACTGGCTAGCCATACGCAGAAAATTGAAACTGGACCCATTCCTTACACATTATACAAAAATTAACTCAAGATGGATTAAAAACTTAAACATAACACCTAAAACCATAAAGCCCTAGAAGAAAATCAAGGCAAGACCTTCAGGACACAGGCATGGGCAAAGACTTCATGACTAAAACACCAAAAGCAATGACAATAAAAGTCAAAATTGACAAATGGGATCTAATTAAATGAGCAAGAGAAACTATCATCAGAGTTAACAGGCAGCCTAGAGAATGCAACAACATTTTTGCAATCTACCCAGCTGACAAAGGTCTAATATCCAGAATCTACAAAGATCTTAAACAAATTTACAAGAAAAAACAAACAGTATCATCAAAAAGTGGGCAAAGGACATGAATAGACACTTCTCAAAGAAGCGTCACATTTATGTGGCCAACAAACATATGAAAAAAGCTTAACATCACTGATCATTACAGAAATGCAAATCAAAACCACAGTGTGATACTATTTTGCCCCAGTCAGAATGGCCATTATTAAATAGTCAAGAAACAATAGATGCTGGCAAGTCTTTGGAGAAATCAGAACACTTATACACAGTTGCTGAGAATGTAAATTAGTTTGACCATGGTGGAAAACAGTGTGGTAATTCCTCAAGAATTTAAAATCAGAAAGACCATTTGACCTGGCAACTCCTTTACTGGGTATATACCCAAAGGAATATAAATAATTCTACTATAAAGATACATGCACACATATGTTTATTGCAACAGTGTTTACAATAGCAAAGACATGGAACCAACCAAAATGCCTATGAATGATAGACTGGATAAAGAAAATGTGGCATATGTACACCATGGAATACTATGCAGCCATAAAAATGAATGAGATCATGTCCTTTGCAGGGACATGGATGAAGCTGGAAGCCATCATCCTCAGCAAACTAAAACAGGAACAAAATAACCAAACACTGCATGTTCACACTCATAAGTGAGAGTTGAATAATGAGAACACATGGACACAGAGAGGGAAACAACACACACCAGAACCTGTCAGAGGGTGAGGGGCAAGGGGAGTGAGAGCATCAGGACAAGTAGCTAATGCATGCAGGGCTTAAAATCTAGATGACAATGACAGGTTGATAGTTGCAGCAATCCGCCATGGCACATGTATACCTACTAACAAACCTGCAATTTCTGCATATGTATACTGGAACTTAAAGTAAAATTTTAAAAAAAGAACTGTTGGTACCCTCTTACCCACTGTTTGTTTTTTTATACCAGAGATTAGCAAGATGTAATTTCATTAGTAGATATGACAATGGTGGTAATTGCTTTTTATGAATCATTTTATATACATCATATTGAATTATTTCAGTAATCTTATATAGTAGGTATCATTATCTCCATTTGACAGATAAAGAGACTGAGATTTAAAGAAATAAAATAGTATGTCCAAGTGTGTTTAATTTGTAACTACCAGAATCAGGATTTAAACACAGACTAAAAACTTCTGCCCCTGAAACCTGTGACATTAACTGTGTTCTTTCATTGGCTTCCAAGCTTGTCACAGAACACATTGGCAAGCCTAAGTATTATCTTATTTTGCACTTGTCTTGCCTTCAGTTTCCATGTTGTAAACAATGTTTTTCTAAATGTTACATTTTTCACTTCTGGGTCTAGCACATGCCTAGTAAATAAAAACTTATTGATTCATTTGTTCTAGAGCAGGAGTATCTCCCCCACCACTCTTTGTACCTACCCCAATATCAGTAGAACATGGCCTCTTATTATAAAACACTTGTATTCATTGGCTTTTGGCAACACCATTAAATGACTCCCTCTCTCTTGCATTCTGTTCAGCTTGTAGATACTGCTTTGCTTTTTTTTTTTTTTCTTTCTTTTTTTGGCTGAATCAACATGTGAACCTCATTTTGTAGGATTTGTTAAAAATATAATTAAAATGTTGTAGAAAGGTTTCGGCCAAATTGGCCTGGATCCTAGAACCCACTCTAAGCAAAACCTCAAGAATATACGTTCATAGAAAACGTTTGCTCTCTGGGATTCCCTCCCACTTGCGTTAACCTGATATTTTGCTTATTCTGCTATGAAATTCCTCAGAGGAGTGAAACAGTAGCTTGCCTCATTAAGACTCATCATTTACAAGATGTTGACAAATGTTGGCATTTATCCTGTTAACGTAATAAATGTGAGAAAAATGACCATTTGGCATAGATAGTTCCATGCAAAATGCAAGCATGGTTAAGAATGAGGATGATTTGTTACATCTAAGCAGCATCGTTCAGTGCTACATATTGGGGTAAATATGTTTTAGAAATAATAATTATTTCTTCTTTGCCCACAAATACAATTTTTCTTTTTTATGGCAGTGAGCAGGCAAGGTAGTTCAAGATATAATTAAAAGTAGAACTCAGAAAAACAGCTATATAAATCTAATTTGTTTATTTTTTTTTTTACTTTAATAAACTTTTGAATTTTTCTCCCTTTTGGAACCAAGCTATTATTTTTGCTTAATGTTTTAATGCTTGGTTATGATTTTCATACCATATGTGGTTATCTGACACACGTTTTTATGCTTCAATGTTATAATCCTTTAATTTTAAAGCAAAATAAATGACAGAAAAATAAGCATAAAAAAATTAAGAATAACTGGTTTGATTTTTTTTAATGGAAAGGATTTAACCTCTAGTAGTGAAAATATGTTGAGAATTTCATTTATTTAGACTTAAAGAATCTGAATTTGACAACACGCTTCTAGGGTTGTGTATATGCTTATGCACACATACACACACTCATATTAGGAAACAGAAAAGTAGCCCCTGACCTCCAGAAGTTGGCCCAGCACTCAAAGCCAGGCTTCAGTGCTGTGTGGAACAAGATTTCAGAAAACATCAACATCAGACAAGGCTATTCCATAGTGGATCAGTACAAACACAAGACAACATCATGGTTGAACACAGGCATCATAAACATTGTCTAAATCACAATAATGACCAAGCACCCCCTTGTCCTGGCTTGAATGAATGACTACTGCTTCTTGAGTGATTAAGTACACCTTTGCCTTTATTTAGTTCTGCCTCTTTCTACAAAAGGTGTGTTAAGATAGTCAATCACAGAATTGCTCTGGCTTCCTGACAGCACCCAATCCACGCCAAGCCCCACTTCCTGGAACTCACCCCAATGTCACCTAATCTGAACTTGAATTCTCTTTTTTAAAAACCTTTAAGTTCAGGGGTACATGTGCATGTTTGTTATATGGTAAACTTGTGTCATGGGGGCTTGTTGTACAGGTGATTTCATCACCCAGGTGTTAAGCCTAGTACCCATTAGTTGTTTTTCCTGATCTTCTCCCTCCTCCCATCCTCCACCCTCTAAAAGGCCCCAGTGTGTGTTGTTCCTTTTTATGTGTCCATATATTCTCATCATTTGGCTCCCCAAACCGCTGCTCCAAGAAATCAGAGATGACACAAACAAGTGGAAAAATACTCCATACTCATGGATAGGAAGAATCAATATTGATAAAATGGCCAATTTATAGATTCAATTTATAGATTCATAGAATGAATGCTATTCCCATTAAACTTCCATTGACATATAACTTTTCTAATACCCAACTGCTGAGACATCCCATGGTTTCGTGTAGTGTGAGTTCTCTCTCTCTGCAATGAGCAACATATCCAAATTGTCAAATATAGGTAGGTGTTCTCTTGGTGGTCTTGGACTGCAGTGCAATAATAATATATAAGTGATAATATAATCACATTGCTTAGAAACAGAGGCAATCATATAAGAACCACTTTAAAATTAAATGTATATATTTGAAAATCTTGGCCGGGCGCAGTGGCTCAAGCCTGTAATCCCAGCACTTTGGGAGGCCGAGACGGGCGGATCACGAGGTCAGGAGATCGAGACCATCCTGGCTAACACAGTGAAACCCCGTCTCTACTAAAAATACAAAAACTAGCTGGGCCAGGTGGCGGGCGCCTGTAGTCCCAGCTACTCGGGAGGCTGAGGCAGGAGAATGGCGTAAACCCGGGAGGCGGAGCTTGCAGTGAGCTGAGATCTGGCCACTGCACTCCAGTCCGGGCGACAGAGCGAGACTCCACCTCAAAAAAAAAAAAAAAAACAGAAAAGAAAATCTTTCTTCCTCCAAATTTCTTTAATCTGTTTTTATAATTCTTCAATGAGGTAAGTATTGATATAATAGTTTAACATACAGATTAAGATGAAAACAGTTACGGGACTTAGTAGTTTACATTTAAAAGTAGCAAAGTGTCAGTGTGAATCCAGGTTTTCTGACTCCTCCCTCCAGCCTTCATCTTAACATGTAGAAATGTATCAAGCACTGTCCAGTTACTTAAAGCTTGTTGAACATTATCCATTTATGTGTCTATGTTTCCAATAGATTAGATAGACGCTCCCACAAGGCAGGGGCTAAGTCCAATGGATTTGCATTTGACTATTCCTAAGGCACACATAAGGTACTCAATAACTTTTTGTTGAACTCAACTAAGGAAAGAGTCAGAGATGGAAGCTATTCCTACTGGCAAAAGGAACAAAGTTCTAAGGGATCTAGACAAACAGATTCTTCTCAAGTTCATATCAGAAAGCAATTGTATTAGCAAGCTTCTGTGTCCTAGTAACCATCCAGAGACAGAATCATTGTTCCCCTGGGGGAACTTGAACCAATTAGAAAGGGTTCTACTCACAAGCTGAAATTCCGAGGCCAGCCAGGTGGGCTACCAAAACAGAAGGTTTGAAACAGGGGTGCAATGATGACTTACACAAGATCTTCTAACATCTGACTTCTCAGATATTAAAAAAAAATGAAGAAAATTCAAAAATAGAGAGAAATCAGCACTGAAAATTAGGGGAGAGGTGTAATCCAAATGCACGGTACGTTGAAAATGCCTGTTAGACTTAAGGGGTGAGATTAAATCAAGACATGAAATCAACTTGCCACTTTCCTCCCTATTAAAATAATAACCCCAATGAGAAATACACAGAGGGTGCTTGGGACCCCAGGCACATAGCTTAGTTTAGAGGGGCAAGGATGGAAGAGAAAGCACATTTTAGGATAAACAAGGAAAGGTCCACACATAAATACTGGTGATGTCTCTGCTATAGTGATCAGAATGGTAAGGACACAGATATCTTCAGGATAATGAATCAATGTAGAATTACTGTTCAGATAGCTTAGGGAAAATACACTTACACTATGATTATCAATATTTAAATATATAGGTAGCTAAGAACAAAGTAAATAGACATAATAATAGTACTTAGATTTGGCTGATGGTGATATAAGAAAATATGCAAGAAGTATGACATAAATTAAAGTGTCACAAAAATCCCATGAATAATTCCAGTCCAAGCATTACTGTCTTCTTTTAAAATGTAACCTCTGCCCCAACTCCTGCCTGCCAAGGTAGGGTGAGCCCCAGAAAGTGAACTGGAGGCAGAGCAGTGGCTGGGTTCGCTGGGGCTTCTTCTTTGACTTCACTCCACCTTGCCTTCCTCTCCCCTCTTCACTTTGCTTGATCCTCTGCAGGCTTAGACTTAGAGCATCTCTGTCAACCCACGTCTTTTCTTCCTGCCCACCTCTGTCTTCTGGCTCACAGCTTGTCTCATCTATGAAGCTGAGGTAGCTGTCCCTTAGCTCATCCTTGGAAACCTATCTGGAGAAGGACTGCTGCTTGCTATCTAAGCCTGGATTCTTCCCCTTCCACATTCATCCAAGCAGGTTGGAATAAAGCCACTTGAATTAGAAAAGGAATGAGATTGCTTGCTGGTCTCAAATATGGAGTCATTACATCACATTTCTAAAAGATGTGCAAATCCCATTGAGATAGATATGCCACCTAAATGTAGACATAGAAGTCATTTCACAGTACTATTCCAAGATGTCCTTAAATTTATAACATTTTCAAAATTGAGATAATCTCACAGTACCTGAATATTTTTATGATTCAAGTTTTAAAACACGGATGTACACTTTCAGATACAATAAAGGATATACAGAAAATCACTATCAGAAAGTGATATAAAAGGATTTTTTTAACTATTAATGTCCCTGATAATAAAACCTGTGACA
The DNA here is from genome assembly GCF_009764315.1 of Trachypithecus francoisi. Lineage (NCBI taxonomy): Eukaryota > Metazoa > Chordata > Mammalia > Primates > Cercopithecidae > Trachypithecus > Trachypithecus francoisi. The sequence goes on along the minus strand of NW_022681462.1, from coordinate 50,139,560 downwards.
GATTAAAATACAGTAGTTGTATACAAATATGTGATTTATTTTAAATTAGAAACTATTTAACTATTTAATCTAAAAATGTGATGCAACATAGCAAGAGGCCTAATATGACCTAACTGTGCCAACACCCAAATCTCAGCTTGAATTGTAGTCCCCATAATGTTCATGTGTCATGGAAGTGGGAGTGGGACTAAATTACCCAGTGGGAGGTAGTTTAATTATGGGGGTGGCTACCCTCATGCTGTTCTTGTGATAGTGAATGTGTTCCCATGAAATCTGATGGAGGAAAGGGGCTTTCCTCCTTTGCTGGGCACTTCTCCCTGCTGTCATGTGAAGAAGAACATGTTTGCTTCCCCTTCCGCCATGACTGTAAGTTCCCTGAGGCCTCCCAGTCATACGGGAACTGTGAGTCAATTAAACTTCTTTTCTTCATAAATTACCCAGTCTCTGGTAGTTCTTTATAGCAGTGTGAGAATGGATTAATGCAAGGCCCATTCAATGTTTAGCTCACTGTATTTTAGCATGCCTAGGGTTAGATTATAAAAATATCACAACACCATCACCATTTAAATGATGTTACTATTGTCCAGGATGTATACAAGTCTTGTCAATAATACTTTTACTTGCCATCCACACTTGCAATTTTTTCTCAAATATAATTGGTGATGCAATAAATTAGAAGCAAGTAAATAACGCTTACTCATCAAATCATATTATATACAGCAGGGATTTAGAGTAAATGGAAGAGTTACTTGAATCCAGGCTTTTTGTGATATCCAAATGTGCTATTTTTATGGTGCTTTCAGCCACTCCAGCAAGCAGATACAAAGAACCACAATACTGATAATCATTGTGAGTAATGAATTCATTTATCCATTCAGTACTTCATTTCCCTGGCAAGTATGTGGGTCTACGTGCCCACTGCAAGGTCCTTTGCTAGGTGTTGTCAGCAAATCAAAGGAATGTGTATGTCCTGTTCTCAAAGACTAAATGATGTGACACTCAGGGAGCAGACCTTTGGCGTGCTCATTGTAAGCATTCATGGCTTAGTTTGTGAAGGTGCGAGGCATTTGGGAACTTTTATTCTCTTCGAGGATAAATTTGAGTCTTCTGATGGCAGAGCAGAGCAAGAAGCCAGTCACTTAGCAAGGGCCTGCGCTGATTAGCCCATTAGTTGCTATTATTCTCCTCACACTCACGTCTTCTTTCCTTAAAGTCATCCAAGGTTACCATTCAATAAACTTAAGAAATATGAGGCCGGGCACGGTGGCTCATGCCTGTAATTCCAGCATTTTGGGAGGGCGAGGCGGGCAGATCACCTGAGGTCAGGAGTTCAAAACCAGTCTGGCCAACATGGTGAAACCCCCTCTCTACTAAAAACACAAAAATTAGCCAGGAGTGGTGCCGTGTGCCTGTAATCCCAGTTACTTGGGAGGCTGAGGCAGGAGAATTGCTTGAACCCAGGAGGCAGAGGTTGTTGCAGTGAGCCAGTATCGTGCCATTGCACTCCAGCCTGGGTGACAGAGCCAGACTCCGTCCCCCCACTCCCCCCAAAAAGAAAAGAAATATAACAAAATTGTGGCATTCTCAACAACATGAGGCACTTGGGCTTTATGAGGACTCATCTGTTAGGAGGAAGCCTGGGGGCTTCCAAATATTCCAAGGTGAACCCTATGGGCCCAGTTGTTTTCAGATCTGGAGTCTCTGTCTTAGCTACAGAGTGAGGAAAACTGACTCCTTCACAGATCATCTGCTGCCTCAAAAACTGACCAGTGCACTTCAGGTCATTGTCCTTCTGGTGATGCTCTGGAAGTTTAATAGGTTGTGTGGCTATCCTGAAGAGACTTCTAGGATTCAGGGTCTACATGGCTAACTATGGAGCCGACGAAAGCCAATGGCTGTCTAGTGATGGATCCAGCCTCCCTAGTCACTTTCCCTTGAAGAGTTCTAGGCTTCTTTCTTTTTCTTAGCTGCCCACCTGAAGGCTCAGTGCTCTGGGCTTTCAGGTCTGGATTTTCTGTCTTAAACAGCCACTCATAGGAGAGTCTTTCAAGTTAATATAGCCTGTAGTCAACCTGTTTATTCAGAGGGAATATGAAGGAAATTTTGTGGCACAGTGGGCTCCACTTCTCTTCATTCTAGAAAGGGTCCATTTCAACAGGAGACAGACGTTTGAGACAGTTCTCACCTCAGCAAATATTTTCACCGGCATTTCTATGGGGAGTATATAAAAACAAATCCCAAAACACTTTTTATATTATTTTGAACATGTTTAAGTGCAGTTTCACTGGAAATTAATATTTCTGGAAATCTAGCTTTGAGTACTATCATCAAAGTTTAACCCAAAGGATTTTAGAGAGCTGTTGGCTAGAATAATCCATTTATATCCATGAGAATAAATCTTCAAAAATAATTTAGCTTCTGATTGAATCTTTCTTCTGTGAATTTATCTCAGGATGCATTTGAGTTTTATTTTGGAAAACAATCTTTAAATAAATCTGAACAGGTAATACAAAATGATGGAAAGTACATTTCTGACAGCAATAGGGAATGCAGAGTTTCTCCTCCTCAAGAAATACAGGCCTTAGATTTGCACTGGAGAAATGATCTAGTTTCAGAGGTAAGGTGTTTATGGAAATTGACACGTGAATATTTGCAAATTTGAAGCTTTGCAGAATAAAGTCACTTTATTTGTATACTCTGAAATAAATTCCTATTTTCTTTCATGCTTTTGTTTGCGTTCAGGAGACTGCCAACTTCAAATAAAAGACTAGCTACAGTATTAGATTGTCTGATCTAACTCTAACATAGGAAAAATTGACAACCATGGTTTCAAAAAGTTCATTTTCTGCCTTTAGCCATAGAGAACAAGGCACCCTCCTGTAATCAAACATACATAAACATTTAACATCAGGTCTTTACACTATTTCCAGAATTAATGCTACTGTGTATTTTCAGGTGAAGTTCATTTCATGAGTAAAATGAAGGCATATTGGAAATAAGGACTTGCAAGATGATAGAAATTATAAAATTGTTCTAGTGCAGCATCCCTCCTGCTCTGCTTTAACGTCATATTTTGTAAAAAATTTGATTACTATTAAAGTAAAATCCAGAAAAAAAAATTGTTAGGTTTTCTGTTGACTGGCATATACTTGTAGACCTCTTTGGTGACCTAAATTTGAACAGGGCTGGATTCTGATGGCTTAGTATGTTCCCCATTAAATATAAGAAAATCCAGTTAATTAATTAGCCCTCAGTGTTAAATGAGTTTTTTAAGCCTGAGAGATGAGGGGAACGTGGGATTTGTGGTGACTTGAGAGTGAACATTAATGATGTTGAACCCAGAGTGACTGTTAATATGGGCCACCTTGCAGCTGGGAGTCCAGTGACAGAGGGTGGGCAGGAGCAGCAGCAAGAGCTCACGGAAGGAGACAAGTGTTCACTTATCACGGATGCTGCTGAAGTCTCATTTCCTTTCATCTTATATTATATTGCGTTCCATTGTTTTATTTTTTCCCCAGATATATTTTTAAAGTAGCAGGACAGTCATTTAGTGTTCACACAGCATGCAACATGCTCATGTCAGTTTTTGCTTAATCAAAACCTAGACTAATCATGGCACATTCCAGACAGAAAATAGATACGCCTTTTCTATACAGTCCTAGGTCACAAGAAAGACAATTTTCTTAGCAAATTTACTAATTTACTATATTTCCTGACTTGGTAAATTTACTTATTCTTTAGTAAAACTAGAAGAAGCATAATAGGTTGATGGATTTGGGATATAATTTATTTATATTATTTCTATTTCTATTCTAGTTATCACAAGAGAAACAACACTTGACTATTGGGGAAGTACTCGATTTGTGTTTTAAGAGCTAACTAACTAGGAAGAAATAATGTATTTTAGTTCCAATTACCATTCTCATCTTTCACATATTATGACTGTTATTTTATTCCTTTATATTGACATAGGTGAAAATTCAGAATCCATTCATTCAGCGAGCATATTAGATACTTATTCAGGTTTTTGTGTTCATCTTTGTTGTGCAATTTTCCCCTGAATTTATTTTTTAAATACGGAGTATTGAGCAAGATGTTTCAGATATTTCAGAATCAGGTTAAACTCTTCTACTTACCAGAGCTCCTAGATTTAAGTCTGCCTCAACCTCTCCTCAGATATCAGCTTCATAAAGACAGTGATATTTATCTACTTTTTCTCCTGCTGTTTCCCCACATGTACCTGCAACAGTGCCTGCTGCATAGGAGACCACTGATAATGTGTTTTTTCATGAAGAATCAACTCAGTCTCTCAATCTGCCACAACTCTGAACCTGTAAGTATTGTATTTTTCTGAGAATAATTAGTAAAGTAGCCTCAGTCAATGACAGCACTTGAAAGAAGTTGGAAAAGGCATTTATTCCTATTTAACCCCTTTTTAAAAACACTAACCCCTCCCATTCTTACAAGGGCCAATTAAAGATACTCAATATATTCCAATCTAGAAGCGAATTGTCTGGATTCAACAGTGTGTTAACGGTAATTGAACAAAGTTAACTTTTAGTGTCTTTTTGAAGTAGGTATAGATAATGGGTATCACAAAAGAGGTGAATTGTTAAGTGAGAGCAAATGAAGTTAAGATATTTAAATCAAGTTATTTTAGAGAACTCTTAAGCTAATTATGCTCAGAAAAGTAGCTGCTTCTTGGCTTATAAAAGATAGCACCTCTTTCAAACAGGTGTAGCTGGGGTAGGTCGGTACACTTAGCAAGCCCCCTCAGTACTCTGTGTGGCCACTTAAGAGAGATTTTAGAGATTTCCTAGATTGTCTCCAAAACGTTACTCCGTTTTTGAGGGATTGCCTGAAATATCATTGATGGCACTTAAGCTTAAAGATTAATCCCTTTTTAAAATACAGATGTCCATGGGAAGGATGACATTTTAAGCTGCTCCTCTCATATTTATTTCATTGAAGGCAATGGCTAAAATCAGGTTTTGAGTGAGGCAATGAAATCAGAGATAACAAAGCCTTTGGATACTCAAGAGAGAAAAGCCCTTCTAAGGACACAGGCTTCCTATATCAGGCCTGTGGTCGGGTTGGCGTGAGTTCTGTCCTGGGGCTGAGTCCTGGAACACACAATCTAGATTTGTTTTTTCTCATTTCTTGGCACAACTATCTGATTAGATGAGGTTGAAAGTCCTTGCAAAAACTAATTCAATTCTCATTATTTGTTTATTTTAAAATGGTGTTGGGAGATCCTGCCCTTTGTGACAACATGGATAAACCTGGTGAACCTTATGCTAAGTGAAATAAGCTAGGGACAGAAAGAAAAATACTGTTGATTGAGACTTACATGTGAAATACAAAAATAAACAAACAAACAAACACCGTAACAGAACAGAATGGTGGTTACCAGGGGTGGGGAGGGGAAGACCTGGGGAGATACAGGTCAAATGGTACCAACTTGTAGTTGTTTGGAATAAGTAAGTCTAGGAATCTAATGTACGGCAGGAGGACTATAGTTAGTTATATTGTATTGTGTGTTGAAAATTTGCTAAGGAAGTAGACTTTAGGTGTTCTTGACACAAACATGTGCACGCACACACAGAGGTAATTATGGACACTGATGAACTTGTTAGATTGCCACCTACCTTTAGTCAAAATTTCAGTAAACACTTCGCCGTGAATACGTACATCAACACACCATGTTATACACCTTACATTTACACAATGAAAGAAATGGTTTTCAGTGAAGTGAAAATGTTAGGGAAAATGTGAAACTACTCATAAACTGTATTTAACCTCAGCAGGTGACTGTTTAACATCTACTCAACCTTCTTCCTTTTCTTCTCTTTCTTCCACTCTCTTTACATTGATTGCCTAGGCTAATTCACCACTTTCTAGACAGACCCGTCCAGAAGGGTCTCACTTCAGGATTTATCTCACTCACTGGTGTTTGGCCTTACCTTAATTAGTCCTTGTATGCAACAAGGACAGGAAGTGACCCAAGGAGCTATTTATCACCTCAGCCTTCTTCATCTTGCCTAGGGTAACTTTCAAGTAACAGCTACTAATATCGTACCACCTATTCCTTTTTAAAAATTGCAACTCTGGGAGTTCTATTCCTAAAGATCCACAATGTTTTAGGGGAAGATCCTGCTCCTGGCTCTAATATTAGAGTTTGTAATACTGCTATTTGTACTGAATTTAACGAAATGGCTAAAATCAGTTTCTAAGCGAGAACTGATATCGCTCATCTTTGATAAAACCCCAACACAATGGCTTGTTGTATTGTGAAATGGTTAGGAATTGAGTGATTATACTTTTGATCTATGAACGCTCTTGAACATGTTGATTTTTACTTTGGTAAAACTGTGTTCTCTTTTTCAGGCCACAAGCTTTTCTTTCAAAAATGTATACCCAGCCACCCCCAAATAAATTCACCATTTCTATACTAATATTTCATGTAAGGAAACTTGCCTTTTTATTTCAAAGGCAGTATTCTTCTATTTCTCCAAAGGTGAGTCAAAGATTAGAAATCAACATGTAATAACAGAAAACTATTGGTTTGGGTAGACTCAGATGTCTGTGAGAATAATAGCACGAAATACTCTGGAAAACATTTATAATTCACCCTGTGTTATGCTGTGGTATACATCTAAAAAAAATACATACAGATTGAATCCTTGAAGTCAGAGAAGCTAAAAGACTCAGGCTTTACTTGCAAGAAATTTACAGTTAATGTGTGAATGACTGAAGTAAATGATAGAAATGATATTTCATAAACAAGGTTCCAATAAATAGTGACGTGGGAGTTTAGAAAAGAAAGCAAATACATTTTTTCTGGCTAAGAGATTTCCAGAAGCAGTGAGTAGAAGGCTTTGTTGGGCTTCGAAGTTCACATATTTAAAATGTCCAGACATGGAGGAAGAGAACTTCAGGTGGAACAGAAACGTGACAGTGGACAAGGGTGAGTGAAGATAGATGAGACGTGTTGTCCATTTTTACATGAGAATGAAAGCTCATTCATTCTAAATGAGATGTGTTCACCTAACATTTGGAAGGACAGTAATAATTGCCCAGTCCATTAGTGTGCCCTTGGTGGTGTAGGCAATGGTGACAGGTCCTGGATATATTAAACAGGACAGAATCATTATAATTGTGCATTAGGAAATTTAATTATACAAAGATGTATGGTGAATTAGAAAGGGGAAGAGTCTAATATTGGCAGTCCAGTTAGAAGGGCCTTTGAACAGCCCATTGATTATCTGGAATTTTGAATGCTAATATTAGGAATATTTCCAAGACAGAGGAAATGATAAGCAGACAATGATTTTATATGTGTGTGGAAACCAGTTGAAGGTAGAGTTACAAATAAGGCTGGGACTAATAAGTGAGAGAATGGAGTGTAGACAACTGAAGATGGAACCTTGATTCATTTATATTAATTAGTAGACAGAGAGAAATGAGTTAAGGGACGTTCACCTTCCAGATGACATAGTACAAAAGTATGCACCAGTTACAAAAGTGCACGAACCCTTAGTACTTAGTATCCTTTCCGTTCATAGCTGCAAAAAAATCATACCATGCCTCGGTATTCTCACTCAATATAGTGTCAATAATCAGAGAGGTGATCACATGAGCAAATTCCATCTATTGGGTCCTGGAAATAGAGAAACACAGCGAATCTTAACACAAATCTATCAGTATAATCTGAGTGTTAACTAAAGGTAATCTGGCAAGAGTAAATATGGTGTTCTGTAAACATGGGTATCTGCCACATACAATGTCAGGTAAACATTGTCACCTGGTATTAAAAACACTAAATAACATTAATTCAGCTACTATGCATGTAGATTTTACCATGGACTCAACCAATTACGTGGTAAGAGCTTGTAAAAGATATCTGGGAACTTCAGAACAGAACTCAGAGCAATGTGAAGTGCTATCCAATCCAACGTGGTATATTTCAAATGTGTGCATTTAGGGGACTCAAACGATAATTCTTTTTGGACTTTCCCAGTTCCCTGTTCCTCCCACGATCACAATCTATTTTTCTCAACTTTCTTTGCAATGTATCTGGGTTCCTGTATCAAAACCTTAACTCTAAGTGATAACATTATAATTGTGAAACTTAGGTTTAGTTTGAAGCTTGTCAGTGCAACACTAACCATATAATGTAGTTTTATAACACAGACTTTTCAAAAATGATATAACTATAGTGAGGATAGAAAATATCTACCTCAGTGACTGAAAATCACAGTGGGAGTAAAAGTAGGTAGAGATAGACATGTAAATGTCCCTAGCTAAAAATTTCAGGTTCTATTTCTAGATTGCTTTCGTCTTTATGGTAATTCTTTCTAACAGGACTAGGAATCATTTTATTCAATGTGGATGCAGAGAATGACAAGGGATGGACCTCTTGAGATGACAGCCTGACAGCCTTTAAATCAAGGAGGATCTCTTTTTTAGCAAGCATGAAGATTAAACAGACTAATGAATCAGTGCTTTAGACCATCTAGTCCTGGGAGATCACATCAGAGTCCCATCAGCCACGGTCAGGTCAAGGAACATTCTTTCCTGTCAACTGGCAAGTCTCCTATTGTTGTGTTGACAGTCTTGCTCTTCTCTGGGAAATTACTCTACTTAATGGAGACAGATGCCACAGCACATAATTTTATAGTTCTAAGGATCTAAAAGGTAAGCTTTCCTTAACCAGTGTAGTTGGGAAAAAAATGTGGTTGTATGTATTTTATATTCTGGAATTAGTTTCTTTCCACCATATGCCAATTTTATTTTTAATAGAGAAATTTTTATTCTACTTGTCTAAATGTTCTCATAAAAAGGAAATATCCAATGTGCTAGGTGTCTTCAGAGTTTCCTAGAAATTCCTTGATCTGTCACCATTCAGTGGACATGAATGTAAATTTTAAGAGACTTAAAGTTTTCAAGAGGGCTTGGAGTCAAATTCCTTCTCACCTCCCAGTTATATCTCTGGATTAATCAAAATTCATGATGCAGTTCTTTTGAAGTTGTTAATTTTATTTGAACCAGTCATATATGCTCAGTACATAGGGAAGCATAAATGCAGACTTTTTTTTCTTTCCTGCTTCCAGCCAGTATTATTCTGGAAAACAAAATTATGTAAAAATAGCACTGAAGTTGCAAAGCAGATATTAGATTTTTGTTCTAAAATGAATCTCGATGATGCTTATCTTAATGAAGGGAGATAGGAATTTCTTTTAATTAAACAATTCATTGTTTCAATTAAACAAACTTCATTTTGTTTCATTGCCATCCTTTAAGTATGGACAACTTTTGTCTTCCACATTCTGCTATTTCCTGTTGCTTCTCTGCTGACATTTCGCCAGCAAACAGAATAGCCCGCTATGAGTGTGCATCACCAAGTTTTAATACAATATTAGTATCTGATCTTTAACTCATTAAATGACAAGACTTGTCATCTTTTACTTGCTGCTATTTAACATTGCAGACCTGTCTCTAATAGCTGTAACACATATTACTCACTGAAACATTTGTGAGCAGTAAGCATGACAGAATAAGAATTAGTTTAGCAGGAAAAAGCAAAATGATTTCATTTCCAGTGCAGAGATATATTTCTGCACTTGCTGTGATCGTATTTCTACATCACAACTATTGATTCAGGGATTGCTTTAAACTATAATAATTCTATTAGTTGTTACTCTACATTAACATGTAAATATACGTATTAATTTAAAAATACAGATACAGAGTCTAAGATTTCAACAAAAATTATTAAACATTTTTAAAATTTGCTTTCCCCTGTTTTGAATCCACAAATGCTTTTAATGAATTGGTGCTTGGGTACTGAGCCAGTTTTAACTCACCGGAGGCCCGTGTCATTTATTTTCTTTTTTTTTTTTTTTTTTTATTATACTTTAAGTTCTAGGGTACATGTGCATGACGTTTATATCATGTTTAACTCCCCAATGCAATCCCTCCCTCCTCCCCCCTCCCCATGATAGGCCCCAGTGTGTGATGTTCCCCTTCCCGAGTCCAAGTGATCTCATTGTTCAGTTCCCACCTATGAGTGAGAACATGCGATGTTTGGTTTTCTCTTCTTGTGATAGTTTGCTAAGAATGATGGTTTCCAGCTGCATCCATGTCCCTACAAAGGACGCAAACTCATCCTTTTTGATGGCTGCATAGTATTCCATGGTGTATATGTGCCACATTTTCTTAATCCAGTCTGTCACAGATGGACATTTGGGTTGATTCCAAGTCTTTGCTATTGTGAATAGTGCCGCAATAAACAAACGTGTGCATGTGTCTTTGTAGTAGCGTAATTTATAATCCTTTGGGTATATACCCAGTAGTGGGATGGCTGGGTCATATGGTACATCTAGTTCTAGATCCTTGAGGAATCGCCATACTGTTTTCCATAATGGTTGAACTAGTTTACAATCCCACCAACAGTGTAAAAGTGTTCCTATTTCTCCACATCCTCTCCAACACCTGTTGTTTCCTGACTTCTTAATGATTGCCATTCTAACTGGTGTGAGATGGTATCTCATTGTGGTTTTGATTTGCATTTCTCTGATGGCCAGTGATGATGAGCATTTTTTCATGTGTCTGTTGGCTGTATGGATGTCTTCTTTTGAGAAATGTCTGTTCATATCCTTTCCCCACTTTTTGATGGGGTTGTTTGCTTTTTTCTTGTATATTTGTTTGAGTTCTTGGTAGATTTTGGATATTAGCCCTTTGTCAGATGAGTAGGTTGCAAAAATTTTTTCCCATTCTGTAGGTTGCCTGTTCACTCTGATGGTAGTTTCTTTGGCTGTGCAAAAGCTCTTTAGTTTAATTAGATCCCATGTGTCAATTTTTGCTTTTGCTGCCGTTGCTTTTGGTGTTTTAGACATGAAGTCCTTGCCCATGCCTATGTCCTGAATGGTACTACCTAGATTTTCTTCTAGGGTTTTTATGGTATTAGGTCTAACATTTAAGTCTCTAATCCATCTTGAATTAATTTTCGTATAAGGGGTAAGGAAAGGATCCAGTTTCAGCTTTCTACTTATGGCTAGCCAATTTTCCCAGCACCATTTATTAAATAGGGAATCCTTTCCCCATTTCTTGTTTCTCTCAGGTTTGTCAAAGATCAGATGGCTGTAGATGTGTGGTATTATTTCTGAGGACTCTGTTCTGTTCCATTGGTCTATATCTCTGTTGTGGTACCAGTACCATGCTGTTTTGGTTACTGTAGCTTTGTAGTATAGTTTGAAGTCAGGTAGCGTGACGCCTCCAGCTTTGTCCTTTTGACTTAGGATTGTCTTGGCAATGCGGGCTCTTTTTTGGTTCCATATGAACTTTAAAGCCGTTTTTTCCAATTCTGTGAAGAAAGTCATTGGTAGCTTGATGGGGATGGCATTGAATCTATAAATCACCTTGGGCAGTATGGCCATTTTCACGATATTGATTCTTCCTATCCATGAGCATGGTCTTGTTTAACCATGAAAAGAACATCAAAAGAGTGGCTCAAAACCAACCAACCAACCAACAAACAAACTCACCCCTTTTCAAGTCTCCATAGAGATTTATGTCCACTCAATGAGCTTATTATGTGGGAAGAGTTGTTAGAGATTCCAAAGAAGCAGAAGTCATGGCCTCTCCCCTCGAGCATTTGTCATGTTGCAGGGAGAAGTGAAATATACACATGAAATAAGTACAGAACACACGCAAGTCAGCACATTAAAAGTATATGATATTACAGAGCAGATGATATAAATAAAGTTTGAAGAAATATAAAGTAAGGGAAATTTTGCCTTGTCCTGTGGTCAGAGAAGAAAGGAAGCTATTAATGTAATCTCTGAAGGAAATATACATTTAGGCTTGGTGAAGTGAAGTGAGGATGGTGATCAACAGTTAGAGGTCTAGTGTGAGTTCTTGCAGAAAGGCCCAGCAGAAGAAGGAAGGCAGGCCCAGGAGTGAGCTCTCTTCATCTTCACCTGGAACCTCTTTGACGCTGGATAGGCTGACGGGGTTTATATGCCTCTTCCCTCTCACTTGGGTTGCTGCTTGTTTTTCTGGAAATTATGTGTTCTTGGGGATTCTTTCGGTGGCTCTCATTTACTCCATAGTGTGACAAAAGAGTGTGCCTGGTGGAAAGGAATACAGATTGTAGGGCCATCCAGTGACTCTGCCAGGCTCATGCTTTCTGTTCCCCTGGACACCTAAGGCATACTAGATGGCATCCAACTGCCCTGCCATTGAGATGAGTCAACTCTGCTCTCAATACTCCCTTATTTTAGCTAGATGGCATCATGACAAGTGGCATACATAGTTGTGGCTGTACAAGAAAACCATACATGACCTGTGGTTGTGACAAGCAGTGGCGAGAGCACTGGGAAGGAGCCATGGAGTTCTAGCTCCTTCTACGGTGAGTCAATCCTTATCTTGCAGAGACCTGATTTTCCTCATAGAACCTAAGGAGGTTGGGCTGCAGTATCACTGAGGTAACATTCAGAAATTATTTTCTATTATTTTAAATTTATTCCAAAGTGAGAAACATTAATAAGGCGAAGGATATCTTCCCAGCACAATACTTAATGCATGAAGAAGTAAAATAAAGTACAAATCTTTAGCCAATGAATTTGATGTAGTCTCTTCCCTATGTCTACCACCATTTGAGCAGGGAAACCTATAAAATCCAGGCCAGTGTCAGTGCCATCATCCTTAGCCAGGGGTTTGCAGTAGTTTCTCATGGATATGGCTGGCTTTTCAGATGGACCTGGTGAGGTATTGCACTCCCCAGCAAGAGGAGGCAGCTGGGAATTTGGATTTGAGGAACGAGAGAGAACAGGGGTCTAGAGATAGAAATTTGTGGTTCTTACAAAAATTGGGCTTCTTGTAGAATCTGACCTTCATGACGTCCTACTCTGCTTCCTCCATTAGGGAAATTGGAGGTTAAATAAACTGCTGTATCCACCTAGTGAATTACTGGTAATACTCAGAAACCCAGATTTTAGTCTCCTGATCTAGCCCACAGACAGTACTTCCATTTAATTAGTCAAATTGATTGAAAACTTAATTACACATAATCCCACACAAAAGGGAGTTATGGTAATCACACATGCAAAGCTTCGGGGATGTAAAGGAGAAGAGGGCCAAGCTGATGATAGCCAAACGACTGGGAGAGCAGAATTCCCATTGTAGCCATCTTCTCTTCATGGGGGAAGTACTTAATATAGGAATGTGGGTTTTCTGGTTGTAACATTTTATAAGGTAGAATTAAAAACATGAGACAAGGTTTCAGGTAAAGTGGAGAGTGTCATTAAAAAAATCTTCTAGAGGAAAATTCCCTTAACTCAGACTGAATCTGCTAGAGAACTGGTTACAGTAACCTAGCTTGGACATTCTCAGGTAAGATACAAAGCTTGCTCAGATGCCATTGGGAGATATCCAGATATTCTCAAGCCCCCCTCCCCAGTGTTCTTATGATGCATTCATACCCTCACTGTGGTGTTTATTGTAATGATTTGGGAGACAGCCTGAAGCATCTTATAACTTGGAAAAATAATTCTCTCAGGACAGCAAGTGAGGCCACAAATCTGAGGATTAGAATCTCCCACACCAAATACAAAATGAAATAGAAGATTATCATATATAATAAAACAAAACGTTGCCTTGTGTCTCTTTTTCTTTCACATGAACACAAGCTCTTACCAACAAGCAACCAAAACCCTGAAGTCTGAAGGAGGAAGCAAAAACAGTCTTTGTCTTCACGATGCTTTTACCATCTATTCATGACTTAATTTCTAAAAGGTTTCCAAAAAGTGTTTTTACTTTTGGCCAGGCACTGTGGCTCATGCCTATAATCCTAGCACTTTGGGGGGCTAAGACGGGTGGATCACTTGATCCCAGGAGTTCGAGACCAGCCTTGGCAACATGGTAAAATCCCGTCGCTACCAAGACTACAAAAAGTACTCAGTCTCAAAATAAATAAATAAATAAACAAACAAATAAATAAATAGTTTTCTTTTTTAAAAGACTGTTTTTATTCCAGAATAATTATAAATTGTTTTTCTTACAATGTTTCTGCAGAAATAGAATTATATTATACAGTCTTCACACTTGGTAGCTCTATCTAGAGACTGCCAAATTAACTGCTTGGCAAGTTGGATCATAATCAATCGACTTTATTGTGAGGCATATCCCTAATCAAACCACACACATACACACACACCCCAGAACATAACACTAGGTTGGCCCTACTTATGTGTTTCTTTTTTGTTTCTACCCACTGAATTTAGTAAAATAAGTTTGCTTAAGCATATGATGTTAACTAAGAAAAAACAAATCTAAAATGAAAACACTTTTTGGGATAGGATTATTCTTTTATTAGTAGTTTGTTTCATTCTAGATATAGGAAAAAATAATTAGAAGTTATAATTTTTCTAAAGTTAAATACAAAAATGATTAATAAAGATTTAAGGGAAAAGTAAATACAACTTTCTATTCTCCCCAATCTACATCTCATCAAATTCACAGCAGAGATAACTGAATATACCAAAGATTTTTAATTGGATTAGCCATTGATATAATCTCTTGAGTACATTCATTTGACAGATGAAGGCTTTGTCTGTCAACTCAAAAGAAAATATTACCCTGAAAATGTTAAGTTGAGAAGCATTTCAAAACCTTCCTTTATTCAAATTGTAGCAGACTGTTTTGACAAGGAAGTGCAGAGAGTATTTCCAGGCAACAAAGGGCCAGGTCTTTTTTCTTCTTAGGAGAAAGGAGAGAGGAAAGGGAGAAAGATTGTAATTTATCTTCATGGACATTTGTCTTGCCAAGACATTAATTTTTTTTGGTACATAGTTCATAAGTATATAATGTGTTTGATGATGGTGGTTTTTTAGAAGCTACATTAAATTCTCCTCTATGGCTAAAGATATCAAAATACATCCATAGATCCTGTCCAGAGTGGATATCTAATCTGGCTAAGTGAGATGACTTTTAAAGTAAATATATATTTTTCCTTCTTTTGATAGAAACAGTGATGCAGCTTTCTGGATTGTGTTAAGACTTAGGACCCTGAGTTTAAGCTTCCAAATTAAGAAAAAAGCAAAGGGCATATACTGCTACTAGCATGTATTAGGCCCTGAGCATCTGGACTGTGTGCATGTCGACTGTCTCTGTAGAAGGAATCTTTTCAATGTAACCCCACTGTTGCCATCAAAAAATCCTTCCCACCTCTCAGACCTTTATATTAGTTTTCTATTGCTCCACAATAAATTACCACAAACTTAGTAGCTTAAAACAGTGCTCTCTTATTATCTGTCAGTTTTTGGAGGTCAGAGGTCCACACAGCATAGCTGGGTTATCTGTTCAGTGTTGCACAAGCCTGAAATCAGGATGTTGGCAGAACTGCATTCTCATCTGGGGCTCAAGGCCCTTTTCTAAGCCCATTCAGGTCATTGGCAGAATTCGATTTTTTTATGTTGGAGAACTGAGGTCCCTGTTTTCCTGCTGACTGTCAGCCTGTGATCTCTCAGCTACCAGAGGCTGCCCTTAGGTCATAGCCATGTGGCTCTCTGACTTCTTTATAGAATAGCATCTTACTTTAGAGCCAGCAGGACAATTTTTCTTCTGTCTGCCAAGATGGAGTTGTATAATGTAACTCAGTCACAAGAGAGGCTATCCCGTCATGTTCACAGGCACCCACACTTAAGTAGAGGAAGTAGTACAGAGTGTGCACACTAGGTGGCAGGCATTTCAGAACTCTGCCCGCCATAGCCATGTGCTATCTTAGGCTTATTCTTGGCCTACCATTTCTCACCAACCCATCAGTGTCAATGCGGACTAGCACTCCAGGGGAGATGTGGTGGAGATGTGCTCCAGCCTTGTCCCCAGTGCTCTTACTGTGTGTAGTCCCTAGATGATCTCATCCTTATGTAATTGTAAACTACCATCAACCTGTTGCTGACCTACACATCTGTCTGTACTTCCAACCCACTCTTCTCTCATAAGCTATCAATCTCTACACTTCCAGCCTAATGGCCTTGTCCACCCTGGAATCCCTTCAGCACCACAATTTTCCCAGATGTCAAAAGACACTCTCTGTAACGTCTTCAACCTGTTTCTAATTTCATAGTCTGTCTCTTAGTTGGTGACACCATGTATACTACCTAGAAGCTTGAATGGCATATTTGTTCTTACTTCTTAAAGCTTCTTATTTTAAAAATTACCAAGTTATGCTAATTTTAGATCATAAATAGTCCTAAAAACTTTTCTCTTGGTCTTTCTGCTGTTGTCCTAAGTGAGACCCTCATCACCTGTCTACTTAGTCTTTCAGCCTCTATCTTCTGCAATAAAAGGATCCCTTTCATTTGTAAAGAAGATCATGAAACGCTGATACTTAAAAACCTCAGTGGCTCCAGAGTCCTAAATGAAGGACTGCAACTTTCTTTACAAAGCATCAAGGCCTTCAAAGACCTAGAACTTGCCTATAAAGGGAGTTTCACTTTCTCATTTCTGTGCCTCTCATGGACTTCACAGGAGGGATTAGAGCAAAACTTTGTCATTCTTGTATAAATCATGGTATAATAATCATCTTCATATATAATTGCCCATAAATATTTTCAAATATTTACTGGCCCTGAACATGGATGTTTCATGTTTTTGTCATCATTTTAACTAATAAACCAGTTCATTGAGATAATTTAATAATTAATTGGTGTCATTTTTGTAAAAATTACCTTTTAATCCAATAGGAGTAAGCCTTTGAAACAATCCTTGATGGTGAGTAGGACCTGCATATTCCGACACTCCCATCTGAGCTCTTAACCTCCACCTTAGGAACTTTCTGGTAGACAATCTGATATTCTTCTTGGGATGATTCTCCAGTCTTCCATCTCACTTCATAATAAAATAGAGCCATCCATGTACATGTCAAGGGAGATGATCAGAGCAGGCTGGCTCATAAGAACACAGAGTAAAGCAAAGTTGAGTCTAGACTTAGAGTTTCTGATACGACTTCATATTCATTTCACTTATTAACACTCACTCAAATCCAGTTAGGACTTAATAATGAAAGTTTTTTTCCTGTGCTTGTTCCATTTTCCAGTAGCAACACAGACACACACACACAGCCCCAAAATACATTTTTGTTTTTTTTTTTGAGACGGAGTCTCGCTCTGTCGCCCAAGCTGGAGTGCAGTGATCGGATCTCAGCTCACTGCAAGCTCCGTCTCCCGGGTTCACGCCATTCTCTGGAAGGGTTACAAGAGCAAACACATTCTGACAAAATATAAATTCCAACATATCTCAAAATAATAGCAGCTATTTATGACAAACCCATAACCAATATAATATGGAATGCATAAAAACTGGAAGCATTCCCTTTGAAAACTGGTACAAGACAAGGATGCCCTCTCTCACCACTGCTATTCAACATATTATTGGAAGTTCTAGCCAGAGCAATCAAGCAAGAGAAAGAAATAAAGGGTATTCAAATAGGAAGAGGGGAAGTCAAATTGGTTCTTTTTGCCAATGACATTTTCATAATCCTAAACCTGGGAAATCCCATGGTCTCAACCCAAAGCCTACTTAAGCTGATAAGCAACTTCAGAAAGTCTCAGAATATAAAACCAACGTGAAAAAGTCACAGACATTGCTATACACAAACAACAGAAGAGCAGAGAGCCAAATCATGAATCAACTCCCATTCACCATTGCTACAAAAACAATAAAATACTTAGGAATACAGTTAACAAGGGATGAGAAGGACCCCTTCAAGGAGAACTACAAATCACTGCTCGGGGTAAAAAGAACACAAACAAATGGAAAAAGCATGATCCTCATGCATAGGAAGAATCAATTTCATAAAATGGCCATACTGTCCAAAGTAATTTATAGGTTCCATGTTCTTCCCTTCAAACTACCAATGGCATTCTTCACAGAATTAGAAAAATAAACTACTTTAAATTTCATATGGAACCAAAAAAGTGCCCATATAATCAAGACCATTCTAAGCAAAAAGAACAAAGGTGGAGGCTTCATGCTACCTGACTTCAAAATATACTACAAGCCTACAGTAACCAAAACAGCATGGTACTGGTACCAGAACAGACACATAGATCAATGCAACAGAATAGCAATCTCTCTCAGAAATAAGATCACACTTCAACAACCATCTGATCTTTGACAAACCTGACAAAACAAGCAACGAGAAAAGGATTCCCTATTTAATAAGTGGTGTTCAGAAAACTGGCTAGCCATATGCAGAAAATTAAAACTGGACCCCTTCCTTACATATTATACACAAATTAACTCAAGATGGATTAAAGACTTAAATGTAAAAACCAAAACCATAAAATCCTTAGAAGAAAATCTTGGCAATAGCATTCAGGACACAGGTATGGACAAAGATGTTATGATGAAATTGCCAAAAGTAATTGTAATGAAAGCTAAAACTGACAAATGGAACCTAATAAAACTAAACAGCTTCTGCACAGTAAAAGAAACTATCATCAGAATAAACAGGCAACCTAGAGAATAGAAGAAAAGTTTTGCAATCCACCCATTTGACAAGGATCTAATATCCAGAATTTATATGGAACTTAAACAAATTTACAAGAAAGAAAGAAACAACCCCATCAAAAAGTGGACAAAAGACATGAACAAACACTTCTCAAAAGAAGACATTTATGTGACCAACAAACATATGAAAAAACACTCAACATCACTGATCATTAGAGAAGTGCAAATCAAAACCATAATGAGATAACATCTCATATCAGTCAGAATGGCGATTATTAAAAAGTCAAAAAGCAGTGAGATGCTGGTGAGGCTGTAGAGAAAAAGGAATGCTTTTACACTGTTGGTGGGAATACAAATTACTTCAACTTTTGTGGAAGACAGTGTAGCAATTCCTCAAGGATCTAGAACCAGAAATATCATTTGACCCAGCAATCCCATTACTGGGTATATACTCAAAGGAATATAAATGTCTATTATAAAGATACATGTACACGTGTGTTTGTTACAGCAGTATTTACAATAGCAAAGACATAGAACCAACCCAAATGCCCTGATAGACTGGATAAAGAAAATATGGTACATATATGCCATGGAATACTATGCAGCCATGAAAAGGAATGAGATCATGTCCTTTGCAGGGATATGGATGAAGCTGGAAGCCATCATCCTCAGTAAACTGACACAGGAACAGAAAACCAATCATGGCATGTTCTCACTAATAAGTGGGAGTTGAACAATGAGAACATGTGGACACTGGGAAGGGAACATCACACACCAGGGCTTTTTGGGGTGGTGGGGGATGAGGGGAGGGAAAGCAACCGGACAAATAGCTAATGCATGCAGGGTTTAATACCTACGTGACGGGTTGAGAGGTGAAGCAAACAACCATGGCACGTGTTTACTTATGTAACGAACCTGCACATTCTGCACATTTATCCCATAAGTAAAATAAAATTAATATATATTTATAAGTTCAATAAAGCCGAAAAATTTTTTTGCTCTATATTATTGACTATACTCCAAGAGCGAAAAACATTGCCTACCGTACAGCAAGTGCTCAATGTATATTTGTTAAAAAGCAATCAAAGCCAATTCAACCACCCTGTGTATAATCAATGCTTCTTTCCACCATGGCCATCCCATAACAAACAGGCACAGTTAATTCCACAACAACAATGTGTGGTTTGGTTGTCGTTACTGTCTCAACCCTCAGACAAAGTCTGATGTAAGGAGAGTGAGGATTATCCCAATTTTACAGATGATGTAACTGAGATGCAGAGTTTTCATGTCTGGGAAGTAAAGGAAAACATAAAACTAGATGCAGGCATCATAAAGACCATAGGGTAAATGTTCATATAGATATACTTACATGAATACATCTCATTTACATTACACCAGCGAATTTCATTTCTGTCTCATCTTATTGCCCTAGAATGCAAAAAAAAAAAAAAAATGCACTTTTTTTTTTCTTTTTTCAGAACTAATATGAATTCTACTGGCTGTCCTGAAAAGCTGTGCCCTTTAATCAACCATAGCCTCCTGAGCTTTCGGTCCCATGTTGAAAGAAATTTGCTTTCACAGCCTGATTCCCTACCTTTACTCTGGCTGGCATCTCCCTCAGGTGAAGAAATCCCTTTGAAGTCTCTTGTGTCCCGGTCCTCCTATGTAACTCTCATTACCATTGAGAAGGGTTTACAGATGTCGAGACCAAGGGATGGGGCCACTGGCCCTGACTCATCCAGCAAGTCAGATGTGGAATCAGGAAGTCATCTTGGAGTCCTCACTTGCAGGCCTTTTAATCAATTTCATTCTATTAAAAAATCCAACCTTTAAGCAGAACATATGCTTGACAAAAATTTAAGTTACAGCAAAATTGCATCTGGAAGAGAATATCTGTGAGTCTCCAAACCTATAACTGCAGTGGACACTGTTGTAGGCAAGTGAAACTGTAAGTGAAACAGATCACTGTTATAAGGTATCTATTGTATATTATCGAAATGTCAACAAAAGCAGCACAAGTAATACTACTGCTGTGAAAAATAACACTTACTCAAAGAGATGTATATAAATATAGGCTGCAGGCATACAGTCTGAAATGCAGCTACTGCTGGCTAAAATCATGTGGCAGACGTAGATATTTTCTCTTCTATTTCTCTGCTCTTGAATTCTATTGATCTAAGTGTTGGTTTGTGTCCCTCTGAGTTTATAATGCTCTTTTAATGGTTGCTAATTGTCATTTACAGAACTGGACCACATTACCTCAAACTTGCTTAGAGAAAAATAATGTTTTTTGGAAACAAATAAATCTTATCATGTAGCGGGTTAAAGATAATCACGACACAGTTACAGTTAAGTCATAAAAACACATGGACATGTCTCCTCCTCAATTCAAAATCATTATCAGAAAAAGAAGACATGATTCATTTGAAAATAAGACTGTAAAAATATCACAGTGATACCAGTTTATTCAAGGACCTAGATAAAAGTAAGAACTAGAAGTAACAGAACACCTCCCAATTTTATCCTTCACAGTTTCTACTGGAACTAATAATGACTGTAGTGAATAATTAGCCTTTGTGTCTCCCCACAGTTCTGCAAGTAGAATTTATGGTTATAACATACAGACTTTTCAAAGAAAGGAATGTTTATTTGACCTACCTGTATGTCTTGAAATATGTATTTAGCACAGCTGTTCTTTTGTGTTAAACTCATCGCAAAATGCAGCTTTAATGTAACCCACCATTGATCTGCAGTAAGTGGAAACAAAATCTCTCCTTAATTAGTATCATCCAATCACTTTTTTACATTTCTACAGAACACACACTGTGAACTGTTTAATGGACTATTATTTAGAAAAGTGGCAAAGAGCACACCAAAAAAAAAAAAAAAAAATACGGTGAAAATAAAAACTAGCGGTGTCAATGAAAAACATGTTGTGAAATAATAGAAAATAAGATGTTTCATTAACATGAGCTTCCCCAGCATTTTTCCGTAGAGATGAACGGAGTCCCAATTACTGCCAACAATGGAGACAGGGAGAGAGAGACAGAGAGAGAGAGGGAGCGGGGTGGGGGGGGAGAGAGAGATTCATTACCTTCAACACCCTTAACTGTCTACTAGTGAATTCGCTTATCTGCTTCTTTTTCTACAGAACCTGCACGGAGGGGGGAGGAATAAACAAAGAACTGAGTGGAGTAAATGTGTCACAAATTACCACAAACACACTGTGACTCAATGCACTTTTCATTTCTCTCCTCATTAACTGTGTCTTGCTCAAAATGAGCGACTGGGTCCAAACATAATCAAGTCCCACAGATAACAATTGACTTGACTGCTGGGGCAGTCACCACCTCCTAGCTAGTGGGAAATAAATTCAGAAATAAAATGAGTTAAAATAAAATTCACTCCGTTCTCTTTTCTGCACTTAGATAATTTGAAGACCATCAAGGCCCGTAGAAACAATCCATCTTTCTGTGAAAAAGGAGGTGTCTGAACCACCCCCAATAAGGCATGCCTTTAGTGTTATCAAGAGTGAGTATAATTACCAAGCGAAAAGGCCAGCAAAGTGTCTTGGGCACTGGTATTTTTTTTTTTTTCTGAAGTCTTTATCCATAGTGCTACCCGAACAATAATAAAATAAAAGCCGTGCTATGGAGAGCCAGACAGCAGAGAGGGGGATGGAAAGAAAAACAAAATAAAAAGAAGAACCTCTCAGACTGGTGAAACTGACCTATAATTTTGAGAGCATATTATAATTTGAAAGCAGTAGAAAAAGAGTCCTTTTTGTTGTGGTTTTATGTTTTATGTTAGAAGAAGAATTGGTTTCAAGAATTTTTGAATTTCTGTGTGTATGCTCTTTTAGGACCTGGTTTTATCAAAGCAGTGATTTCTCAGCAAAGCTGTTGAAGGGCTTCCTGTTTAGAAAGATGTTTTTGTTTCTTTGTTTGAATGCTAGCTAGGATACTTTATTTGACTCTAAATCAGGATGAAGTGCTTGTAAAGGATGCAGTCACTCCTGGTTTGCCTCTTAGAAAGAGAAATGAATGTAAGAAAAACTGTTCCTTCTTGGGCAGTGGAAATGTAAGCCAGTCACATCAGGAGATGGGTTTCAGACTAAGACTAACCCAGCTTTGCGTGAGAGCGACACCAAATGACTCTGACGCTTTCCTGACTTCTTGCAAAATTTCAGTTTATCTACTTTTACCTCATGCCACCGTGACTGCAACTGGTTGTTAACCCCCACCCCCAAGGCACCTCTACAATAGGCTAGTATCTCACCAACTGATCCACCAAATGTGGAGGCCAGGAGAGTGGAAGTAGATTAGGACCACGGAGAACTCCCAGGTGAGGCTGACACCTGCAAGGTGTGAGAACCGCAGCAAAACTCACCTCACACTTCTGGGTGTGATGGAAATTACAATGAACTAGCCCAATAAGTATACTACATTAGTTTGGGGGACCAAAATATACAAAGCACTAAATACAATTCTAATTAATTGGGATTATAGAATACCGTCATGCTGGGATAGTTGTCCCTGTTGGTTTGATTTCTTCCACTTCTGCTCTTCAGCCTGTCTCATCTTATCCTGAACCCTGCACCTTGAACCCTGCTTTCTGCTATTCTTACCCCCACTGCTATTATTAATTCTCTGAACTGGACTTGATTGAACACAGATGAGGATCATTCTGGGAGCTATTGGAAGAAAACAAAACACATTGTTCATACATTAAATTGTTTCATTCATCGAAGAGGTAGTGGGACAGTTTTGCAAAGGAAACAACATTCTTATAACTAAATCAACAACTGAAACTTCTTTGAGCAAAAACCATGCCCTCCAGAGTATATGGTGGAGGTTTCCCCTCTACAATAGACTAGTATCTCACCAACTGTTCTATTTTTGTGTCTTATGTTTAGGTGCCAGAGTGGGAAGTGGTGGGAAGCTAAAGAATAAAATAACAAAATGAGGACAGCTTCAATTTCATTGTGAGGTGATTCTCAAATGCAGTGGCTATCAGAATCATCATTAAACCTAATGAGAAATGTGGAGGCCAGGACAGTGGAAGTAGGTTAAGACCATGGAGAACCCGCAGGCGATGCTGACACCTGCAAAGTGTGAGAACCACAGCAAAACTCATCTCATAGCTCTGAGTGTGACAGAAATTACAATGAATTAGCCCAATAAGTATATTACATTTGTTTGGGGGACAAAAATACACAAATTACTAAATAAAATTCTAATTAATTAGGATTATAGCTCAATTTGATATGATTGATACCATTATACTCCCACATGTGACTTGGGATTACAATTCCCTTTTTTCTAGTCTAGAGTTTAGTCAAATTATTGAATTCTAAAATCACCAAATGCTATTTATCATGGGTCTACAGGGCTGTCATAGGGATCTTACAAGATTACTCCAGTTTCTGCTGTGGGGAACATAAAGTTTGGATCAGTATCTAATAGACCTAATTAGATGTTAAATTTAAAATCTACGTAGAGATAAATATATTTGCCCAAAATTAAGCCAATGTCCTTTCTGTAAGAATTCTCAGGGACTTAATGCTTCTCGTATGCTGAGTAAATTCAAGAGATGGAAGTATTTTCCAAATTTATTTCATTGCAGAAAACTATTCCAGAAACATCTCATCAAATGAGACTCCACTGAAGCATCTTTGGGAATCACCAATCTAAATTAAAATATTAATATCACATCATGAGAAAAAAAATCTATTCTATTTAAAAGAAGACAAGTTTTAGTTTTTATAAGTTCAGTTTTAAATAAGAGGGTCTTAGTAACTGAAGATGAAAAGACAATGCTTACAAATGATATTAAGAGTGTGACAGAATGATTTTTCTCTTTAAAATGCTTGTCATATCAAACCTTAAGAACATTTTCTATGCTGACATTGTTGACACTGTACCAGATGTGCTTTAAAAACAAACAAACAAAAACTAGACCATTCTCTTAAAAAAGTGGAAAAAGGAAGGTTAGGAGTGAAAGTGGGTACAATTTTTCTTTTTTATAACTAATCATGGGGTTCCTAAACATAATGCATTTCGTAATCAATTATCTGTTGCATCTTGCTGGGTCTGGTGATTGTTCAACTGATAACAAGTAGATGAGTTTGGTTATTCTTTTGTCTTTCCCAATATGCAATCTATCTTACTGTTTCTAAGATACAAACGATATCTTGAAAACAGCAAGACGACTAGCCCAGAGAAGCTGGATTTGAAAAATTGGCAGAGGAAAGGTTTGAATAAGACTTGTCAAGCAAGTCATAAGACACATCTGCAGTCTAATAAAAGAAAATTGCATTTTCTTGGAGTTGTATTTACTTAAAAATTTATTTCCATAAATTTTCAATTATTGGATACCCTTATTTGTCAGCCATATTAAACTTGGATACAAGCCTCATTGATGGGATTGCATCATTTGATAATGGGCTCATACCTGTTTCAGTTACCTGATAGCTCAATAGGACACGGTGAAAACATTTAAAATAGTCTCATTTTACAGAAAACAACACACAGAGAGAAGAAGGTGAAAACATTTGTCCATCACTTCCATGCAACAAATGTGAAGTTTCACCCCTTCGTTTCTTCCTCCTCCTTATTGGAGTCTATTGCCTCCTTTCTCATACCTCCTTTTGCTGATGGGAGATGCCACGCCCTGACCAAAAGTGTTTCAGCTGGAAAAAGGCTCACAGAATCTAGGAGAATTATCCAGTAAAGAGGCCAATATCATGATCTGTGGCAACCTTCCAAAATACCACCGAAAAGTTGGGGAATATTTTAGTTTATTTCTCATGAAGGCACTGCAAAGGACATTAACTCTAGCCAGGACTGTCAGACAGCTTTGTGATTTATGTTACTGTGATGTTCCTAGTAGTTTTGTTTGGAATTAGGTGATAGAATAGTTAAAAAAAAATCAATTACAGCCAATCTTACTATATTTGTATTCAAGTAATAAATAGAAATTTTGAATAACACTGAAATTTAGTGGTGCATAGTTGTACATCCAGTGAGCTAAGCCATGCTGGTTTCATTATACTTCCATTTAATTTTCTAATTAATCTCAGAAAACATTAATTAATTTAGTCTTTTCCACAGGCAGCCTGGCACCCTTGGGCCTGAAACACCACAAATATTGCTGGCCTCGAGCAGTAGTAATCAAAATTTCTAATTTATTTGAATGATCCAGTATATTTTTCCTTACTTCTCTCTCTGTAAATATTCCTTAATGTTGCTTTAACCCTTTGATTTTAGATTTTCTATGAATGCATAAATGAAACAGTGAAAAGCTATCTCAAGACAAAGAGAAACGGCAAGGCAGAGACAATGAGAAGACATGCTTTTATATGGAGATAGTTGAATTTTTTTGCTGGAAAAATGCATGGGCATGTTCCAGAGGGATCATAGTTTGATGCTGTTTGAGTGTGGGGCCACCCTGCCATCTGCCCCGTCGTCCACCAGAATGACTGTTCACTCATCGCAAAACTTATAACGTTAACTCACAGCGAGATACGTATACAGAAAAATGAACACCATTAAAATATAAAAGGACTGAAATTGCAGTTCTCTCTTACATTTTGCCATAGAAAGAACACGTATTTCACAGCTTCACTCTTTCTGAAATAACAAACAAACAAAACAAAACGAAACACAAGAAAAAAGAACACCAGCAAAGGTGATTTCATTGACCCCAATTTTGGAAGCAAGGAGAAACAAGCATGTGACATAAAGTCTACAAAGCAGTGCAAAGCTACTTAAAGAAGAGATATTTGAGCTGTAATGCAAATGCATCATTTAAGAAAGAATAATTTATCTCTGTTGACTACAGAGGGTGTAATTAGACTTTCTATATATCATACTGCATATGTTGAAGGAGTTATCACACTGTTATATTTAGATTGGAAATGTCCTTAAAATTTTACTGCAAAATATATTCTACATAAATTTTTTTATTGTACACCTTTTTAGAGAATAATGATTAAATTAATGCCCTTGTACTAGTAACCAAAATTAAGAAGTAAAAAACTATCTTCTTAAAAGCTTCCTCTATGCCCCTCAACGAGAGTAGTTCCCTTTTCCTCATAGAGGTAACTGCAATATTACCCTAATTTTGTTTTCATCTAATTTGCTTCTTTCTAGCTATATTCATGTATCTGTATCCCCAAACACTACCATATTCGTTTCAACCTATGTTTGAACTTTTTATCAATGTAACTACTCTGTGTTGCATTCTCTTTTGAGATTCATTCATGTTAAAATATAGGCAATAGTTTATTGGTTTTTTAGTGCTATATTCTATTGTGTAATGTGGCACCATTTATTTGGCCATTGTTACTACTTAAGACTATTTGAATTAGTTCCAGTATTTACTATTATGAACAATTTCGCTATAACATCTCTTGGTTTGTTTGTGTAACCATTTCTCCAGGCTATATATCGAGGATTAGACTTGCTGGATAGAAAGGTCTTTATACATTCAACTTTAAAAAGTAATGGCAAACATTTTCCATAAAAAGTCATACCAAATTACTTTCCTACCAACAGCAGAGAAGAATTTCTGATGTTTCACATTCTAGACAATGTTCAATATTATCGGATTTTAAGAAATATTTGACAATTCAATAATTTGAAAAAGATATTTTATTATGTTTATAATTTGCATTTTATGACTATAAATAAGATGGAACACTTTTTCATTTATTTATGAACTTTTCATATGTTTTCTGTGGAATGGCTTTTCATTGCGTTTGTTCATTTTTTGAATTGACTTTTAAAATCTTATTAATATTTTTAGAAGTTCTTTATTTATTTTAAATATGAATTCCTCATCAATGATATGTGTTAGAAGTTTCTTCTCTAAGTTTCTGGTTTGTCTTTTTAATCTCATAATGGTGATTTTATAGACAGAGGTTTTTAATATCAAATTATTTAAGTTTATCAAACTTTATTTACACTTATACTTAGCACTTTTTTTGGACATAAATTCTTCGTTGTCTTGAGATCACAAAGATTGCCCTATATTGTCTTCTTAAAGTTTTATGTATTTAAGCCTTTAATTAACCTACTACAGATTTTGATGTGTGTTTAAAGGTGGGAATCCAATTTTATTTTCTCTCGTAAGAACAACCTACTTGCAAGCTAACAAATTAGTCTGCAATTGTTACACAGGTATTGACAGAAGACATTAAACTATGGGTCGGGGACAAAGGACATCTTATTGTCACAGCAATAGAAGTAGCTAGGATGTCATGATTTTTGTGCAAATTTTCCAAACTGCAGTTCTCACAGGATAATGTGGAAAGGGCTAGGTGATGCCTATGCATGCAGAGGGTTGTGTTATAGGAGAATAACACTACAATGAAGCAGCCCAATATTTTATAATGAGCATTGAGCCTATCTAAACTGTGCCTCAAAGGGAGACATTATTATTGTTAACAGTAAATAAATCTGCCCTTTGGAAGAAGACACTATTTCTGTCCTCCAGGCTGTTTGCAATACAAGCATCCTTGTAGCACAGAGAAAAGTAGCCAATGCTTCTGCCCACAAGATGTGTAGAAACGTGAGAGACTTACTGCAAAGTGGCTTCTAGTTATGTTTTTTATTATCTAAGAAAATTCCTTAATATAATTTGGTAACATGTTATCTGTTTATAAAACAATAAATAGAAAATAATATTCTATTTATTTCTTCTTTCTTTAGTCTTATCCTATTTCTTCTTAGCTAATTTCTAAGTTGAATCATTGATTCATGAAATCTGAGCATTTTTAAAAAATTATTCAAGGTTATCATTTTCTCTTGAGAACTTAGCTTTAGTTATATCATAGATTGTTATTATTTTTCTCTTATCATTCCTTTTCATATTCTAATTTTTATTATGATTTATTACTTGACCAATGAGGTATAAAATGTGGTTTTCAATGCAAGTATGTGGAATATCTCTAATTACCTTTTCTTGTTCGTGCTTTCTAACTTCATCGTATTGAGGTTATATCAGAGAAAACTCTGTGTGACACAACCCCTGAGATATTTTTTTGAGGCTAGCTTTACGATGTAGCCTTTCATCAGTTTTCATAATTGTTTTGTATATTCCCCTTAAAAATAAGGTGTCTTCAATTGATGGGAGAGATTTTTATATATACCCATTATATGAATTTTTATACTTTTTTTTTTTTTTTGACACGTAGTCTCGCTCTGTCGCCCAGGCTGGAGTGCAGTGACTGGATCTCAGCTCACTGCAAGCTCCGCCTCCCAGGTTTACGCCATTCTCCTGCCTCAGCCTCCCCAGTAGCTGGGACTACAGGCGCCCGCCACCTCGCCCCACTAGTTTTTTGTATTTTTTAATAGAGACGGGGTTTCACTGTGTTAGCCAGGATGGTCTCGATCTCCTGACCTCGTAATCTACCCGTCTCGGCCTCCCAAAGTGCTGGGATTACAGGCTTGAGCCACCATGCCCGGGCATTTACAAAAGTGTAAATTTTTACACTTTTGGTATTCAAATATTGTATAGCCTTATGTTTGGTTCATTTGTCCTATTTTATAAGTATGATCTGTCATCAGTTGAAAGATGTATGTCAAAGTACCCACTAGGAAGCCATGTGAATGCATTTGGTTTGAAGCCTTTCAAGTTATCCCTTACATATTTTTGAGGCCATATTACTACATGTGTTAGCTTAGAATTGTTATATGTTCCCAGTGAAATAAACTTTTTTATTAATGAAGCTTTTTGTATTAATATTTGATCTAAAATTAATATAGCTACATCAGATTTCTTTGGTTAATATATACCTAGTATATCTTTATTTTTGTCTTGACATCTGATTTTACTTTACTCTTAGACTCAAGGTATGTCTCTTAGAAAAGATGTTTACTTTGCTTATTTTTGTTTTGTTATATTCTGTTTTTAATACATATTAACTTTTAACTTGTATTTGAAAATCTAGCCTACTAATATTTACTGTGATCATTCTCAATTTTATAATTATTTTTAACTTCTTATTATTATTTGTCTGCCGTTTTTATTTTTTCTACATTTTCAGTATTTCTTTTATTCTTTCCCTTCCTTCTTACCATATTTTGGATTTGTGGAATTTGTTTTGTTTTGTTTTAATTTTCTCTTCCTGTACTTATTTGGAGGTAAACCTTCTCTTTATATTCCTTCAGTGATTAGTATGAGGAGGTAGGACTGTTTTCACATAGTGAAAGAAGGAGGAATATATGGAGGCACCCAGGTGATCTGCCTGGGCCCCTTTTGTTATTCCAGTGACCAGTGGCAACTGTGAATGAAAAAGTGTTGCCACTTGGGCCAGAAAAGAGTGTGGTGACCAAGGGCTTACATTCTCAACACTAGGAGTTAGGATCACATTACCAGCCAAGCCACTCAAAGCTGTAGAGGTGAAAGCTGAAGGTGAGGGTAATTCAGAAGAGGAAGTGTATGGGAAGAGAATGAATACCAGTTGTGGCTTCAAGAGTGATACAATGGTGGAAGCATGTAGTTCCTCCTAACAACCTCCCTTTTCTCATTTCCGCTGAGGAAGCCCATGAGAACCACGGAGGAGCTTCTCTCTGAATATGCAAGGTGAAGTGGGTATTTTCCATATACCCTGTAGCTTGTGGGGCAGACAGCCATGCTAAGATATCCTCGCAAAGAAGAGCTGCTGTGAGGCGTGCAGAGTGTGGTGGCCTCCAGCAGCACTGCTTGATATCTGCCTTTGAGCCAAGTCATAGTCTCCCTAGGCAGCTAAATTTCAGCCAATGGCTGAGTGTGGTGGGGAATCGGGACTTGAACATTTCTGCCCAACACAGTGTCCTCCCTGGGCAATCCTTTTACTCAAGCTCTCCATGGGGCTAACAGAGTTTCTCTGATATGCAGTTGTCTATGTCTTCTCCTACCCATCCTCCTTCCTTTTCCCTCTCCTTTTGCCAGAGTCACCAGACATTCCTTGCAGTCTCAAGGCTTTCCTTGCTTACTCTCACTCTTTAGCCCTTTATTTGTCACAGGCATTATCCACCAAAACCTCTTATGCTTCCAACTTTGCAATAATATCTGCAGCTGAGAGGACCCAAACTAACATTCATGATTAATTCCAGGTCTCTAGATGAAGAGAAATATTTACCAGTAGGTAGATTCAAACAATTGAATAAGTAATTACACTCTAACAATCTACAGACTGTTTGAAAAAAAATACACACAAATTAAAAGAAAATGTATCAATTTTATTTCATAATGAGTAACCACAGCTATTTACGAGTAAGACCATTTGGTGGTCTACAACTCCTTAAATCGTTGGAAAAGGTCAGGCACTGATGCATCTCTTCTTGTTCCACATTGATGTTCACGTTCACTTCAATTTCTATCTTCACAGACTCACAAGGATATAAAGCCATTGAAAGGGTTGTAACATATCTAATATTAAAACCATAACCAGATTAGGAATTTACTCTGAGTCTGATAGGCAGCAAGTATTGTTGTCCTTCCTTTGAAAATGTAAGTCATCCTGTGACTTCTCTGAAGCCCTGTGTTACACCTTAGGGTATACTTTGGCTATTTTACTGCATCTATTTTTCTGAAGGTTCTTGTTCATTGTTCTTTGTCTGTTTATTTTATTTTATTTTTTATGTGAATTTTTTAAAGACTTCATTTTTTTTGGAAGAGGTGTAGGTTCACAGCAAAATTGAGAGGAAACTGCAGAGATTTCCCATATACCCTCTGCCCCACATACACAGCCTCTCCTAATATCAACACTCCCCTCCCCAGAGTGGTACATTTGTTACAATAGATCAACCTACATTTGCACACCATCATCACCAAGAGACGATAATTTACATCTGAGTTCACTTTGCGTGGTGTACATTCTGTGGGTTTGGTGTATGCATAATGACATGTATCCACCATCATGGAATCATATGGAATAGTTCCACCGCCCTAAAAGTCTTCTGTGCTCCACCTATCCATCCCCCCATCCCTTTAAACTCAGCAATCTTTTTACTCTTTCTACAGTTTTTTTTTTTTTCAGAATGTCATATAGTTGAAATCATACGAAACACAGACTTCTCGGATTGGCTTCTTTCACTTAGCAATCTACATTTTAAGTTCCACCGTGTCTTTTCAATGTGTGTGTGTGTGATCATCTTTTTTAGGGCTAAATAATATTCTATTGTTTGGGTGTACTACTGTTTATTTATCCATTCATTTACTGAAGGACATCTTGGTTTCTTCCAACTTTTGGCAATTATGAATAAAGCTGCTATAAACATTCGTGTGTGCAGGTTATCGTGTGGATGTTCAATATTTTTAAATGTAAGCCTTTCCTCTTCTAAAAATGTTTCAGAATTCTGTGAGGTCTTAGGAGGAATTTGCTTTTACTTCTGCTATTTGCCTATATACTTTACAAACCTGTTTTCCTTTAATTTTAGACTTCATACATATTGGGAATTCAGAATGAAAACCCATGTCAGGGCTCATTTGTAGTTACAAATTCCCAGGAGAAAGATTTATCCCCTTCCAATAGGCATGAACTTTGAAACAGCATGTTGCCTTGTTCTTTACCTTCCCTCACCTTGATCTTTTACCTTTGTCCTTACTCCAGAGTAAAATCTTTGAGTTTCCAGGTTTATGTGGGAAATCTCCTGTTAGATTTCTTCCTACATGACCTGGACCTAGGACCCATGACCTGTGTAACTCTCAGTGTGGAAGCTCAAGATTTCAGGGTCTGATGGGATCCCTCAGGATGGAGGCTAGATTTCCTATCTCCTAGGGTGCCTGGTTTCACTTCATTTTGCATGTGTGTGTGTGTGTGTCTGTGTGTGTGTGTATTTAATACCAGGTCTGCTCAGCAATACATTTAAAGAGTTAGGGACATTTGTTTTCTTCTTCTTTTTTATTTTTTTGTATTTTGGTTTTTGTTTTCCATTTCAGTTTTGTTTTTAGCCTGTGTATTACTTGTTTCCGTAGGGAGGACTGTTCAGAATATCTGATTTGCCATAGTTCTCGAAATGAAAAGTCCTCCATTCATTCTTCCATTCATTATGACCTGGCTCTGATTCCCCAACTTTACACACTGCCTTCAGTGAAACCACTCAAACATTTTTTGTTACGAAGTCCCATGAACGTGCTTGTATTCTCCTTCATCTCAACTTCTCTGAGGCCACAACATCTGGGAAAGTTCTTATCTACCTGGTCCGTACATCGATTTCTCCAAGCCCAATAGATATACTGTTCTTTTCAGTATTCTGTCAGAGGAGCACTTTTTTTCATTATGTATCCAGTTAGAGCGAGAAAGTCACCTTATCTGCTCCTCTGACTTCAATTAGAATCTAGATAATAATAACTCCCAAATCTATATTTTTGTATATCCAGGCATATAACTAACCATACCCACGATATCTTCTATGAAACAGGCTTCTATTCCTGTTCAGGGAAGATATTTAGAAATTATGAGAGAGACATTAAGAACAGCACCTATTCCTGGCCTGGCGCGGTGGCTCAAGCCTGTAATCCCAGCACTTTGGGAGGCCGAGATGGACGGATCATGAGGTCAGGAGATCGAGACCATCCTGGCTAACACGGTGAAACCCCGTCTCTACTAAAAATACAAAAGACTAGCCGGGCGAGGTAGCGGCGCCTGTAGTCCCGGCTGCTCAGGAGGCTGAGGCAGGAGAATGGCGTAAACCCGGGAGGTGGAGCTTGCAGTGAGTTGAGATCCGGCCACTGCACTCCAGCCTGGGCGACAGAGGGAGACTCCGTCTCAAAAAAAAAAAGAAAAAAAGAAAAAAGAAAAAAGAATAACACCTATTCCTTACTACTGTACTGGAAAACCGCTTTCTAATTTGAGATAGGGCAGGTTTCAATGATATCTCATGAACATGTAAGTGTTTTTAATGGGAAATTATCCTTGAGGATTCCATGTAAAGCTAATATTCTAATTCTCATAGAATAAAGGAAACTACAACCTGGAATGAAGAGCTGTTTTCTCATCCCACCACCCACCATCCACCCCTGCTCACACAACTCTCATCTTGCCTTCCCCAGAGACTCGACCCACTCACTTCCCTTGGATATTTTTGGTTCAAACACGTGTCTCCTCAATTTGACACGTTAACAAGATGCAAGTCTAGATTGGAGAGTTAAGTATTTTGGAGGGAATACTGACTATTCTGGAAGACAATGGAAGAGAGAATTAATAAAGAAGGGTGGACTAGAAAGAATGAGAGAAGTAGATTTAGGAAAGGCAGGAAAGTGTTTCCCTGAGGGAGCATGAGAGGGCCTATGTAAACCAATCTGCAATCATGGGGAGGATCTTCCATTGTCTGAAGTGGGAGGTCCTTTGCCTTACGTTGAACATGAACTCACAGTACCAGGGCTTGTGCTGGATGTTCAATTTCCCATCCTCCTTGTTACTTTATGGAAACTTCAAGATTCAAGCCTGGAGCCTGGGGGGAAATAGCCTCTCCTCACTTCCCATGTGCAGAGATCAGAGAAAACTTCGTCTCCCATAGCACTCTTTCTTCTGCAATGCCATTGCACATTTCCTTAATTATCTCCTTTACCATATTCTAACTCGAAAGTGAAGACTGGCTTTTGTTTCTAACCATTATTTTCTACCTTCTAATACAATTAATATTTTACTGAAGACCAAGAAGTTTTGAATACACTTCTTTTAAAGAAATGCCTGTGAACATTAAACAGCAATATTAGAAGCATGAACAGAGAGATCTCTGAAGGCTCGGACAGCAGCATTAAGTAAAAACAATGGCTCTTTCAGATTCTTTGTCTTCTCCCATTCCTGACCTTTTGAGATTATACTTCATAAAAATAGAGCCATATTTATTCTTAGATGTTTTAATGATATTTTGCAAACATGGAATCAAAGAATTATATATCCATCATCTACACACCAAGCATGAAGAGAAGAGAGAGCAGGCCAAGAAGGCACTGCTTCTCATATTCTTTGCTGGGCTCTTTGAATGTGAGTGATTTCTAGATCATGTTTAACAAAATCTGTGAATATGTTTGGAGTATCAATCTGTTTCCTGGGGAAAAGAGAGGGAGAGGATGCTACAAAGAGAAATAAGTTTGGTTCTCCCAACACGAAGTACATCCTAAAGGACGTTTCAACAGATTTACATGGTAATAAGGCCATTTGCTTTCATAAAATCATCTTTGTGGCTACTTGCCTAAAACATGCCTCATTTTCCTACCTGACTCAATTTGGCCAGGAGACAGCCCCATAATGGGTTTTGCTTGTATAATACGCTTTGCTTAATATTTGCCCCAGATAGAGGAAGAGAGGAGGAATAACTCTCTGTACTATGCTACTACTGTTGAAAAATGCCGCAGGCATTGAGCCATAAAGAAGTTCCACGGGAGCTTTGTGAGAGGCTTAGAAAGCAAAGAGGCTCTAAGATGAGGAAGGATCCCAGCAAAGAACACGAGAAGGGGTGCCTTCTTGGCCTGCTCTCTCTTCTCTCTTCTACATCCCCCACTCGTGTGTCTATTTGGTTAATCCACGAAAAGGGCACTTCACCTATCAGATGGTTTTTAAGGATATGACATTACTGAAATGATGTCAGTAGAGATTTATTTGAAATTATAATACTATTCAGAACATATAGAGTATGTCAAATACTAGCTTGTCCAAAATGTATAAAACGGACTTAGAATCTTTTTTTTTTTTTTGATACAGAAGCTTAAGCGCTTTCAGGAAGTCATGAATATTTAGTTTCAATGTGGGAAATTCACACCGTTACATGGAAAATAGATTCCTCGTAGGAGATCCCAGCCCAAGTATTCAAAGGGCTTTCAGGCTTTGGAGGTGAAAGAGACACAGTTTTTCTCGCCATTGACATAGCGTGTGTTGCCTGGTTATCTTCTGCTTTCAATCCACACAGCAAGAGGCATTTCGGCTGTCAAGCAGTGACACTCTATCAAGGAGGCTTTCAGAAAAAATGTGCTAGGGACACAGCATGGCAGCGTTAGCCAATGACATCGTCTCAGGACCCTTTCTCCCTCCCTATTTTTTTTTTTTTTTAAGAAATAGAGTGAAAATATTTTGTACAATCAAAGATGACCCTATTTTTTTTTTGTTTGGTATGCTTCTTCCAAGAATGATAGCTGGGGCACATCAAAGTCTACTGCTGAGCATTGGAATGGGAGCCAAGGAACTCTAATCCATCTTTTTTTTTTCTTCTCCACAACCCTGTGCTTAATAAATTTAAGCAAACATCCAGCCTCTCTGTGTCTGAGCTTCTACAGCAACCAAATGAGGGTATCAGTATTTGTTCTACTCTCACTTTTGGAAAATTTGTCAGGAAATGTGCTCTCAGTACAGTATATGAGTGCATGTATGGGAATGCACCTATGTGTTTAAAAGTGTGTGTGTGTGTGTGTGTGTGAGAGAGAGAGAGAGAGAGAGAGAGAGATTGTTTTGTGGGACGCAAAAAGATTAGAGTGATAGCTAAGGTTTATATAAGTATGCCATGAATTATATTATTATTTTTGTTGTACTGTAAGATGGTTTATAAAAGCTAAATGCTGGCCAGGTGCGGTGGCTCAAGCCTGTAATCCCAGCACTTTGGGAGGCCGAGACGGGCGGATCATGAGGTCAGGAGATTGAGACCATCCTGGCTAACACGGTGAAACCCCGTCTCTACTAAAAAATACAAAAAAATAGCCGGGCGTGGTGGCGGGTGCCTGTAGTCCCAGCTACTCGGGAGGCTGAGGCAGGAGAATGGCGTGAACCCGGGAGGCGGAGCTTGCAGTGAGCTGAGATCCGGCGATTGCACTCCAGCCTGGGCGACAGAGTGAGACTCCGCCTCAAAAAACAAACAAACAAAAAAGAAGCTAAATGCTATTTGATATAGACTGTACATTTTCTGAATTTGGAATAAGTTAGGGAGCTTTTACTTACCTTTGAACGTTCGCGTTTGGATATCTCAAAGCAACAGGACAATAAAACTTTACTCACTGATATCACATTTCACTGATACTTTAAGAGCACTTTATATTTTTAGAAATGATGATTTGCATATTTTCAGTTGTAGAATTTTATGGTAGAATCTTACTTTAAATGCTGCCATTATTTTTTATGTAAGGAAACAGAGGTGTGGTGAGATTCTATGATTTGACCAAGCATATCGTGTCAGAGCCGGGACTGGGAAACAATACACTTAGTGACAACGTTTTGAGGAAAACCTGTTTCCAGGTGGCTTCTCTGTTTAGGAATTATTCATTTTGTTTTCATTATATATGAAAGCCATTACCTCAGTGCCCTGGGGAACTTTGTCTAGTATCTCTCCAACCTTCCATTGTCCAAATCAAACATTGCTGTGTCCTTAGACTGAGGGTTACATATTGATTCTTCCTCTTTTCTCTCTCAAATTCCTCAGTCAACTCTGTAGGTACCCTGAATGAGTTACTGAGAGCTGATTTTTTAAATATATTTCACAACTAAAATGTTGCGTTTAGATGTAATTGCCATCTAAAATAAGAGAAGTCAATGAACTAGGCTGGGAATATTGGTTGCTCTGAGTCAGAATGTTGCAGGGGTCCTGGCACAAATATGAGAATGTATATGAAGGTGTATAGGTGCTAGAAGAACACCTATGACCCAACCCAAATGTTGGGAATACTCATGGAAGGCATCAGTTCTAGCTCCTAGGGAGTATCATATGGTTGAAGTCTGGGGTGATATAATCTATTTAATTATCAGTTTAATAACATAAGAATTGTAAATATGTGTGTATTCGTCTGCTAGGGGTGTTACAACAAAGTACAACAAACTGGGAGGATTCAATTATGCATTTACTGTCTTGCCACTCTGGAGGCTGGAAGTTTGAGATCGAGGTGTTAGCAGGGTGGGTTCCTCTGTGGGCTGTGAGGAAGGGATCTGTTCCAGGCCTGGTTCCTTGACTTGTACATGTTTGTCTTCTCTATGAGTCTTCTTGCATTGTCTTCTCTCTATTAATAAGTACAGTGGTTGTTTGGGTTAGGGTCCTGAGAACCTCTTTTTAACTAGATTTCCTCCATAAGTACCCTCTCTTCAAATGAGGTCACATTTTCAGATTCTGGAGGTTAGAACTCCAACAACTTTCTTTCAGAGGGGTACAATTCAATCCAAAGCAAGGTGCTTTCTTTACTCCCTGTCTTCAAAGTGTAAACTATGACAAGTCTTCCCTCACTGTGAGGGGCTAATGATGAAAAACAAAATTGATACCCTGAGACAGTCTGGCATTGGACTGGGGACTGGAGGAGAAGAAGGGTTGCTTAGAATTGTTCTACTGGTTGAGATTGTCATAGAATCAGGCCATTTTCCACAGAGTGTCAGAGCATCAGACAGCGTTTGGGGAGTCTGATACCTCTGGAATACAGTGTTGTCCTTTTTCACTGTCTGACTTCTAGAGAGGGTCTTTTCGGTTGGACACTGTGTACAACAGCCCTTTCTATATCCCAAAGAAGGATTCAGCTGTCACCCAGTGGTCAGAAATCTGGGGCAGACAGAACTTGCCTACGCTGCTGCTGGTGTCCAGTACATCTCATATGAACTCTCCCCTTGTTCAAGGAAGAGCTATAACTAAATAAGTCAATGATAGACTGGATAAAGAAAATGTGGCACATACACACCCTGGAATACTATTTGACCATAAAAAACAATGAGTCATGTTATTTGCAGGGACATGGATGAAGCTGAAAACCATAATTCTTAGCAAACTAACAAACAGAAAACTAATCACCGTGTGTTCTCACTCATAAATGGGAGTTGAACAATGAGAGAACACATAGATATAGGGAGGGGAACATCACACACCAGGGCCTGTTGGGGGGTAAGGGGCTAGGGGAGGGATAACATTAAGAGAAATACTTAATGTAGATGACGGGTTGATGGGTGCAGCAAACCACCATGGCATGTGTGTACCTATGTAACAAACCTAAACAAATCTAAGTATGTTAATAAAATATAACTAACAGTATAA
The DNA here is from genome assembly GCF_009764315.1 of Trachypithecus francoisi. Lineage (NCBI taxonomy): Eukaryota > Metazoa > Chordata > Mammalia > Primates > Cercopithecidae > Trachypithecus > Trachypithecus francoisi. The sequence goes on along the minus strand of NW_022681462.1, from coordinate 50,101,062 downwards.
GACTGACATTACAACAAATAATGGAAAATCCATAAAGCCCGAAAAAATCCAGAAACAAAATCTAAATGATAAGTAATATTGATGTAGTAACATTCCTGATGGCATTTGCTTGTCTGTGTAACCAAGCTAAGGGTATTTCAATGGCAAAGAAGTGAAGAAGACAAGGTAGGCACTGGAGCTGAGGTGCTTACCTAAAGCTGGATATGGACCTGCCTTTAGCAAAAATGTAGACTAGAAAAAGGAAATTCATCATTCAATAAGGTAAGAAAATTAATGAAACTTGTCTTGGTCTGAGATTTGCCTGGAAAAAAATGTCATCTACTGAGAATTTATAACCATGATACTGCCCCACATGGGTTTGAGATTTGAACTTAAACTTCCTGCAAGGTAACAGAAAACCGTAAGTTAAGAAATTAACATAAAAACTCATCCAAGAAGTCACGGAAACAAGAAATACAGAATGTACCCCCCACCCAAGAAGCTGACATAATGAAATGATCAAATGCAAATTATAAAATAATTATGTTTAAGATGAGAAACCTTCAGACAGTTTTTCCTAATGACTATATTAAATTACCTTCCCACCAACAACATGCAAGGGTTCCCTTTTCTTCACATAAGTTTCTTTAGTGTGAAAAATACTTATCAAGGCAGTTTTTAATGAAGGAAATACACAAGTATGTGCCACCATGCCCAGCTTAATTTTTTTTTTTTTTTGTATTTTAGTAGAGACAAGGTTTCACCATGTTGACCAGGATGGTCTCGATCTCCTGACCTCATGATCCACCCGCCTTCACCTCCCAAAGTGCTGGGATTACAGGTGTGACCCACCGCGACTGACCTGTTTCTTGACTTTATAATGATCACCATTCTAAGTGGCATGAAAGAAAACTTTATTCTAACCGGCATGAGAGAAATTGTATTGCTGACATCTTTTTGCTTTCTCACTTTGGTAACAACTCTGTGGTCTTTGACCTAGCCATTTTATTTTTAGGCATTAAAATCATCATCACATGCATCATTTATAAAAGAAATAAGCATTATCATTGTCATTATCACCATCATCATTTATTTAATTTAATTAAAGGATCAAATTGTTCTTTGTTAAATACATCTTGGTATGTGTAAAGAGTTGAGTGGCAGTTGTGGTTGGGCATACTAGTTCTGATGAAACATTAGGAGTTAAAACAGTAAATAATAGCTTTTTATTATATTATAATTATTATCCCAATAAATGCTTTACCAAAGTAAAGACATCCATTGATGTACTTTTACGTTCTTTAAACACTTTCTGATTGCTTTCTCTTACTCTTTCCTTTATCTCCCTCTATAGCAAAGATCTCATGACTATATACAAAAAAAAAAATTATAAAAACAAGCGGCCGGGCGCGGTGGCTCAAGCCTGTAATCCCAGCACTTTGGGAGGCCGAGACGGGCGGATCACGAGGTCAGGAGATCGAGACCATCCTGGCTAACACGGTGAAACCCCGTCTCTACTAAAAAAATACAAAAAATTAGCCGGGCGAGATGGCGGGCGCCTGTAGTCCCAGCTACTCGGGAGGCTGAGGCGAGAGAATGGCGTAAACCCGGGAGGCGGAGCTTGCAATGAGCTGAGATCCGGCCACTGCACTCCAGCCTGGGCGACAGAGCGAGACTCCGTCTCAAAAAAAAAAAAAAAAAAAAAAAACAAGCAAACAAATACACACAAAACAAATGAGTTTCTCAAGAAAGAAATTAGCCATAGTTCTAATTTGTGTAACTTTCAACCATGGTTTGCTAACATAAAGATTATCTGTAAGTCAAGCAACTGCTCTCTTGCTGGTCGGTAGCGTTTTTTTTCCCTGTGCACTTTCACATCAGCACACTGGCTCCAGGACACCCAGAATTTCAGAACTCCAACAAATGACGCGAGGACCTGGTTGCAGGAAGAGTCATCCCTTGGGAAGTCTGCATCTTGCTTAAAGTGACAGTAAACACTTTTTCTTCCCTCTTTCAAAGGTCTTTTTAAGTATGCCCTTCGGTGCCAATTTAGAAAACAAAACAAGTACTTAGAGCAAATTTCTGTTCTTAGTCCATATTTTCTTTTCTTTTCTGGTGTTTGCATGTTAAATTTTATTTATTGTGCTTAAGTAGAGTATGTATTTTATTTTTTATTCTCTTTTTCTCCTTTCTTATATTTTTTTCCCATGGTTAAATTGAACTCAGTCCTCCATAATTTTGATCGTCTGTTGCCCTTTGATTTATATGCACTTTTCCTCCTGTTCACAGCATTATTGGAAGGAATACATCATTATGAAGCATTTTTCAAAATATAAAGTGGTGATAAGTAGGTTTAGAATAATTAAAAGCTGTTCTCAGTTTCCTGTTCTCTTCCATCCCATCATTTCAATTTTGAGGATTTCCTCACACTACTCCAACTCTTTATATTTATCCAGCTTAAAGTGGAAGTGAAAGCATTGTTGAGTTCTCAATTCCTCTCCTCTGGCACTAGGCTTCTGTCTATTCCTTCATGCATTTTTCATCTTCCTTTAATATTTACTGATAATCACAATACGGTAGGTGCTGTTTAGCAGGGAAGGCCATCCAAAGCCACTTCAGCCACTGATGATGCAGAAAATATCTTCTCAGCTGCTCTTGACTTCGTCAATACCATGTCTCTGTGAGTACTTAGAATCCACTTTCCAACAGTCATTTAGTCTTAAGAGAAGCTTTACCACTTTTCCTGTAGCTTTATGCTCTCCCTTGAACTATTATTTACCATTAAATACTATTCATGTATTGGTTCCTTTTTTGCTGTGAACAACATTTGTGAGTTAAACATTGAAGTTTGAAGCCACAGAAGAATCCACTTCATAGTTGCTATAAATAATAACCCTGTTTTACAACCTTGGCTCATGACTGAAATGTACCAGTAGAAAAGGTATTGATTTGTACTGGATTCCTTCTTGTTTCAGTCCCCAAATTAGTGTCGTGTTGTTCTCTATTAAAATAGTCTTTTGGCACATCCTCCTGCTCCAAACATACCATATCTGGAGGATCATATAGAGCCTGCCTGGGAAGATAGGCACTGTCATCATGGATCCCAACCAAAGCAGGCAGTGGGGAGGCACTGCACTGGCCTTTGGGATGCACTCACCTTCTCTCGCGTCCTTTATGGACTCTCCATAGGCTCAGGGCTCTGCTCTGATTGTGTCCATAGTGCATTCAGAAAACAGTTACTGGTGATGGCAGATACCTACAGGTCTTCCTAGTTAAGCTTTAGCAGAGTTCGGGGCAGGGGGAAAGTGGAGGGGAGAAATCTGGCCCTGCCTACCCCAAGATGTATTGCTCTTACTCTCCTGTGTGGTCATTGTAAATCTAATACACCAGATGCTATTTTCATGGGACCTCATTAAACTGTCAGGAAAACTTTCGAGGGAATAACCAGTGTCTCAGTAAACAACATCTCATAATAGTTGTATTTATTTCTTTACTGTTAAAAAATGCAGATAAATCCACATTCAGGAACTTTTCTTATTTCTACCATTATTTCTATGACCCCTGTTAGATGTTAATTATATTTATTAGCAGTACAGAACATAATACTTTGGGTTGAAAGCAAGTTCTATCCTTTCATAAATTTTGTCTATAATCTGATTTGAAAAGTTCGATGTTTCAGTATTACGTGAGAAGGTAATGAAAAATTTTATTATTTGGTTTTATTAAAGATACAATAATTAGAGATCCTGTTTTTCATTTCATTTTTGTTTTATTTTAGTATTACAATGGAAAACAAAATGAATAAACAAAAGTTAAGAGAAAATTATGGTGAAGGAATATAAAGAAGGATGCATTTATGCAGGCACCAATAGACATAGTTGTAAAATGTGTGAAGAATCGGTAATCTGAACATATTTTTAATTGCACTGGGCCTTTTCAAGACAACAATGTTCTAGAAAGTATCCTGTGAAGAGATTTTAGTAAGTGCTAGAAAGTATGTCTCTGAGACACTGTTGCTTCTGTAAGATAATTTTTTAAGACTTAGATGATGTTACAGCTAATAAAATGTACAATTATAATATCAGAGGTTGATTTTGTTTAAATGATTATCTGAGTAGGAGAAACAAATATAAAGGTGGAAAATGGTGGGAAATGATTGGTTTAATTTTTCCCTACTTTTTAACAAGCTGAGGTTTTGTTTATATGTGACCTTGATTTCTCTGGGGAAGAAATCAGAACCATATGGCAAAATTAATCTAAAGAAGCAACACAAACTAAAACTGTGAGAAGAAATTGCAGCACTCATCAACACAAATAAATGCAGAAAAAAAATAAGAGAGTTTGGGCTCACAGCACATCTCCAACCGAACAAGAATCTGGACCCTGTTTTAATGGTATCAGGTAACTGGTCACATAGGCAAATTACATACTTAGGTCTGGAAAATATTTGGGTTTACCATGATTTCTTATTTATTGTCTTAACATAGTTACAATGAATTAGGACTTTGGATAAAATAATTAAATCTGACTTCATCTCCTACCAAAAGTTCTAGAGCTCGCCTTCTGTGGGAGTTGGTGAAATTAGGGAAGAAATTTTGGTGGAAAAGACTCAGTAGAGAAGTAGAGTTCAAATAGAAATGCATGAAAGATACAGTTAATTACCTTTGTATTGTGCAGGCATTTTTCTTTAACAAGCTCACTATATATTTTTTGAAATTGATACTAAATATGTTGGTGTTTTCACTTTTTCACAAAAGGTGGGAAATAAGCTAGACATTGTTTCATTTATTTGGGATTTATAGGGATCCACTTCTTTAAGCTCATAATCTTGGGTTTCAAATTTGCTATGGAATCATGATTACTAGATGGAATTTACAGGATCCTCTCAACATAAAATCTTAGTACTGCTGTGACCAACTGTGGTCATCACTACCTCTACCACCTCTCCCCAGGTTCCACCCTCGTCCCCAGAGCCTCTCCTCCAGTCATCCTTGTTTCTTGAGCCCTGAGACACTGTGCTAAACTCTGCCCCATGGTATCTTGTTTAGTTTCTACATTTAAATGAGATAAATACAATTTTTATTCCAATTTTACAGATAAGGAGATGGAGGCTTATGGTGGTTGAGTAACTTGTGTGAAGTCACACATCTGAGAGATGGAAAGCTGGGCTTTGAATCCATGGAGTCTAATCCCAGAGCTCGCATGCTAACCTCCAAACCCTGTGCAGTGCATTCATCATATCTGATGTGGGGTAGGAAGTGCAGTCTGGTGCTTTGGAGCAGAGCAAATGTAAATGGCCCACCTGGGGACTGAACCTATGACCTCAGCATGATTAGCATGGGGCTAACGAACTAACTGAAAAGCAGAAGCATATTATCCAGAATCCTCTCATACGACTTGATTGTTTTCAGGGCATGCTATGAAAGTTGAGAGGGAAATCTATTAATTTTATTCACAAACACATACACACACTTGACCACTTCAATTCTCATTTCTAGATAATGTTAAAGACTTCAATTTACATATACAGACAAGTTTGCATGTGCATATACTTCTGTATATATGCAAATGCATATGTATGTGAATACCTGCAAACATAAACAACAGTACATATAAAATGTGGACCTCACCATAATCGTGCATTGATGCAGGCACCTCTATTTTTGTTCTTATAGTTAATGTAGTGTGTATGTGGTCTCTACATGTATGTGCATAGTGACCAAAGCATCACCAGTCTTACATTTCAACAAAATTCCTGTACTTTACAGGCATTGCTATTGTCACTGAAGCTCTAATGACAGAAAGATTGGATACTTTTGAAAGAGAAATTTATTTTTATGCTTTTAAAATGAAAACACAGTGTACCTTTCATTTCAAGCAGATGTAGGAAAATCTGAAGTTCTGAGCTGCTTTCTTCTTTTGGGAACTCTAAGGGCTTCCACATAAAGTTTAAGTGATATTATGCCTTGTGGAATGAAAACATAAAGAAGGTATTATTTGGTGCTAATTATGCACAATGGTTTTATTTATGTTTCAGTCACAGAGAAACACAAAAACAGCAGGGTGCTAGAGACAGCTAAACCTAGACCCCTCCCAGGTCTGTAATTTTCATCCCGGATGCTCTCTGAAATGGAGACAATCACATGTCAAGGAGAGAAGGGTAAGAGTCATTGTGACTATTCCTCCGTGATCTCCCCTGAAAAGCAATTGCTTTATCATCGCCAAGAATTTCTGAATCCAAGTTAGAAAGGAAAAAAAAAATGCTTGCCATGTTCTTAGTACCATTTGCCTTGACAGGAAAAACAACAGCATCTTGCCTCCTCAGCTTATTCCTCATCAGTGAACTCTTCCCCAAACAAGACACTCCACATCAGCCATTTGGGATCGCTTCCATCAGTGTTGTAACGAGCTCTTCTATGCAGTTTGTACTCACTGCAAAATGTACCGAAGCCAAGAGCAAGGAGTTGGTAATCTGGGCACCCACAGTTGTGATGAGGCATCTTCAGTGTAATCGTCCAAATCAAATATTTGGCTGTGCTTCTTCAGATGCAATATCTCATATTGTCAGTGTTGAACTGGCAGAGGAGCGGAGCTCGCACTGGAAGAGATGCACCCGAGGGAGCTGGGGGACGGGGTAGACCAGAGGGAGAAGAGGAGTCCTCACAGCATGCTTCCTCTTCCTGTAACACCTCTCATCCTTTGTTCATCTCGGTCATTCCTCTAAAGCTGCTGCACCCCTTGGACAAGGGCCAAACCTTTATAAAGCCAAGGAAGAATAGTAGAAAAGCATACACCTCTTTGTGGTCGAATTTTCCTTTAAGCAGCAAAGATTTCAAATAATAGTTCTCATACTACTAGTATTTCACTATTATCCACTTCTAAGCTGTTATCTGTGAAGGTGACATGGCGGCACGCTTTTGAAATGCACCTTCTAGTCAATATAGCAATTTTCACATACGTTATTTCATTTGGTTCTTAAGACAACCCCATAAGCTAACAGTTCAGCTCAGGAACCGTTTTCCCCTTTTTTTGTAGAAGAGACCCTAAGGCCTAAAAAGGACTAATAGCTCATACAAGGAGCTGGGAAGTTACCCTTAAAATCTGTGTCCACGCTTCCCGTCTGCTATGCTGCATTTCCAGCAGGACCGTGATTGCATTTGACAAAAATTTACAGATATTTTAGGAAATATTCACTCTGATATCAGAAATGTGTCAACCTGTGCGGTACATTTTTCAGACTAGAAAACCTCTGTGGATTTCCTTAAAATTCGTCACAAACACAATATTGTTATTTATTTTTTTTCTTTTCTTATTGAGAGGGAAAAGTGATTATATAAATACAGCTTCTCACTAACATTCCTGTGTTACTACTTTGTTCATATTACGCCCAGCTTAAATGGACTGGGTTGACTGTACTCATCACTCTCACCTGGCTCCTTGTGCTTAATCCTCTGGCACTGAGCTCTGGCTTGTTTGTTTTCTCAGGTGCAGTTGATGGCTCATGCTTCTAAATCCACGGATGCACTTTCCTGTGGTGGCTACCTACTTGGAGTTCAGAATTTCACCTGTCTTTGGACTGCATGTTTCTGAGTTTCACTCGCCTTTTGAGACCTATTGCTACTTTTTCTAGACCTCCTGTCACTCTGTTGACATTTGTCTATTTGTTCATTATCAAATTTTTCTGATTGATAGGTTATTCTGCCTCCTGGTCCCCCGAAACTCCCCAGGTCTACTTCAAGATTATGTTTACCTAAATAATTGGTCAATTTTTACATCCTTGTTTCTCTGAAGACCTGATCATTTCGGTTTATTTATACAGGTTATTGATAGTTATTCATATAAGTCAAATGTATCAACTGCCTACAGTATAATGAACATGATAGATTCAGATTATGATTTTTCTTGAAACTCAGGAGAGTAATTACAGACAAAAACAAGAGAAAGCAAGCCATGGTAGAACCTTAAGCAGATAAACGAGTTGATGTAGAGAGTATTTATGACAGAATAGTCTAACAGTTCTATGAGGAATAGACTGGCAAATACGGCAAAATGGCAGAGATCAGTAAAAGCCATTTTAGTAAAACAGTGAAGAAAATAGCATGTGGGATTGAGAAGAAAGGAAACTATGAGGTATATTTCAAAGGAAAGAGTGATAGCTGTTTATTCATTAATCCTTCATCAGGCAGTCATTCAGTAAGTCAACACAGATTGAGCATATTTGTTAGGGATGGAATTATATGCCCTCACACCTGTGTTGAAGTCTTAACCCCTAGTACCCCAGAATGTGAACTTATTTGCAAATAGGGTGCTTGCAGATGTAATTAATTAAGATCAGATAAGAAAAATCCTCTTGTTTTTCCTTAAATACTGAGTAAGGTGGACCGCTAATCTTATATGGCTGGTGTTCTTATAAAACGGGGAAACTTGGGCACAAACAGACGTGCATAGACAGAAGATGATGTGAGAAGACAAAAGGAGAAGATGGTCATCTACAAGCCAAGGTGAGAGGCTTGAAACAGATCCTTCCCTCACATCCTTCACTTGGAATGAGCCAGCTCCGCCAACACCTTAATCTCAGAATTCTACCCTACAGAACTGCGGGAAAATAAATGGTATTTGACCCACCCCATGTGTGGTATTTTGTTAAGGAAACCCTAGAAAATTAATGTAACATCGAAGGTGAGAAATACTCTTCCAGTCACAGGAAACATAATGGGTGGGGATGTCCCCAGCTTGGAGGAACCACTTAATTCATTGTTCAGGCAAATAAAAGTGCACACCATGGTGACTGTCACTGCAGGAATAGGAAGTAATTGCACCTGGAAAAGAGGCAAGTTCCACTGAAGAGGTGATATTTGATCTGGAATTTAAGGATGGGCAGAGGCCAGGGTTAGTGGCTCACTCCTGTAATCCCAGCACTTTGGGAGGCTGATGTGGGCAGATGACCTGAGGTCAGGAGATTGAGACCAGCCTGGCCAACATAGTGAAACCCCGTCTCTACTGAAAATACAAAAATTAGTCAAGCATGGTGATGCACACCTGTAATCCCGGCACTTTGGGAGGCCAAGGCGAGCAGACCCTCTGAGGTCAGGAGTTCGAGACCAACCTGGCCAACATAGTGAAACCCCCTCTCTACTAAAACTACAAAAATTAGTCAGGCGTGGTGGTGCACACCTGTAATCCCAGCTACTCAGGAGGCTGAGGTAGGAGAATCGCATGAACCCAGGAGGCAGAGGTTGCAATGGGCAGAGACTGCACCACTGCACTCCAGCCTCGGAAACAAGATCGAAACTCCGTCTCAAAAAAAAACCAAATAAATAAAAAAGGATGGGCAGAAATTCATGAGGAGGAAGCGTATTCCAAAAAGAGGCAAAGGCATGGGACTTGAAATGACTTAGAGAGCTACAAGAATGTGAGGGTGGCAAGAGGGGATGTGTCCTGGGAGGGAGCTGAGAAATGACAGACCACCGAAGGCCAGAATAAGGGTGGTTCAGCTAGAAAGTGTTTATCCTAAAAACGAATCTGGAATTAGGATTCAGAATTCGAATTTAGGATTTTTATCCAAAAACTAATTAAGAATAATGAGCATTTTAGAATCAGATCAGTGACATGAATGTATTGGATATTTTTGGAGGATAACTTTAAGAGGAGTGTAACAGGTAGGAGGAGTGACAAAAGAAAGCAGCCTGGGCTCGGACAGGAGGCTGGCCAGGTGTCCGGTGAGAGAGCATGAGGCAACGGACTCAAGCAGTATCAGAGCGGTTAGAGGCGGAAAGGCAAGAACCCAGGGGCATTTATGAGTACAATTAGCTTGAGTTAGGAGCCGAGGATGCAGGTGGTGAGAGGGAGGAGTGAGATGAAGATAATTTTAAATTAACCTAAACTTTCAGGACTTAGCATAATGCCTGGCAAATAGCAGGGGCTCTACAAAGGTTAATTATTCATGTGACTCCCAGTCACCCCAGGTACAAACCTAGGTGTAAATGTAAGAGGCAGGATCCACTTAAAGGAAGAATTGGAAGGGGTGAGGTTGATTTGTTCCTTCACTCATTAAAAATGTACATTGAGTGGCCAGGTGTGATGGCTCGTGCCTGTAATACCAGCACTTTGGGAGGCCAAGGTGAGCAGATCACAAGGTCATCAAGACCATCCTGGCTAACACAGTGAAACCCCGTCTCTACTAAAAATACAAAAAAAAAAAAAAAAAAAAAAAAGCCGGGCATGGTGGCGGGTGCCTGTAGTCCCAGCTACTTGGGAGGCTGAGACAGGAGAATGGCATGAACCCGGGAGGCAGACCTTGCAGTGAGCCGAGATTGTGCCACTGCACTCCAGCCTAGGCGACAGAGCAAGACTCCATCTCAAAAAAAAAAAAAAAAAAAATTACATTGAGTTTCTGTTCTCTGCTGGAGATTGAGAATGGATAAAGAGTTTCTTTTAAAACAAAGTAGATTACAGTATCAGGAATATTTTGAGAATTAGTAAAAAACACATATTGCTAATGCTAAGAATATTCTGATCTACAATTGACTTCCACAAAAGCAAGAAACAAACAAAAAACAGAACCAGATAATTTTATGCTACATAATTTATTTCAAAGTACTTTTTTTTTTTACCACTCAGTTCATCTTAAGAAGTTGTCCGACTGAAATCTTGGATAATGAAACCTAACATAAATACCGCACATACAAAAGAGGGCACTCAACCAAAGGAGAAAAAAGAAAAACTCCAAAATAATTGTAAAATAATCTGATGGAAGAGAGATATGAAAAATCTTGCCATCAAATTTTCAAATGCCAGAGAGATTTCCAAATCCAACTCACCTTCCTCCTTTTCTGTTGTCACCACAGGTGGGCTGTCCGGTATTCTCAGATATCATTTTCTCCATATCAGCCCTGGATCCCAGCCCTCATGAAGCCTAGGCCCCTATCACTAACTCCTTTCTCTCAATCTCTTCCCATGATCATCCAAGTCTCTCCCATCTTGTAAAAAGGCCCCCCGCTTTGCTGCCACTTTTATATCTCTGGTCTACCTTTGCATGGCCAGCCTTTTTTAAAGTGTCTACAAGACTACTTACTCACTCTCCTCCAACTACCTCCTTCCCTCCTGCTCTATCCCCACCCTTCACTCCAGGCAGTCTGTCTCCTGATTCCCTGACACCACTGAAACTGCATTTACCAGAGAGATACCAACAAAATATCTGGGTCTGACACAATAAATAGCAATTCCTACCTTTCTTACTCAAACTTTCAATCACATTTGTCATTATTGATCACTGCCTCTTTTTGAAACAATGTTACCCTCTTGTTTTTCCTTAAATTTCCCTAATTCTTCCCTTTAAAACCTTCTCCTGAGTGAGTTTTTTTCCTTCAGTAAGCCCTCAGATCACCAGTTCCAAAGCTTTAATATGAATATAAATTGCATGGGCCTCACCGTAAGAGACAATGGTTTTATAGATTTAACAAGCATCGAATTGCTTCTAAGTCAGGGGATTCCCTTGAGAATCTCTGCCTTAAAATTAGTGTTCATCAAGAATCCATCTTAAGCCATGATCTGTCCTGATTCCACAACCACCTCTACTGAAATTTTCATTTACTCCTGTATCTTTAATGCCTATCTAGACCTTGATGGCTCCCCAAACTCTGCTTTCATGCTGTAACTACTCACGGCTTCCAGAGCTGATATGCAGCTGTCTACTAATTTCCCAACCTGAATACATAGATCTATATAAATCACAGCCCTCAAACTTCACATGCTCGGACTAGACTCATGATAGTCCCCTCTCAGTATGTCTTCCCTGTTTTTGTATCTAAGCAAATAGCTAGTTGCTCAGGATACAAGCCAGTGCCTCATCCCAGAGCCTTTGGTCATCAAGTGCGGTTTTCAAATGTGCTGCACTCACCTCACTTCAGTGACTCAGTATATCCTTTTTTTGTGCCTAACACATGATTGTTCCTATTTATCCTTCAAGTCGTTTAGATTTCTATTCCCCTGGGGACCATTTCTCACACTGTTTAGGACCCAGCTAGGTTCTTCCATTAAATTTCATACATCAATATCATAAGATGTAATATATTTTATTGTAATTATTTATCTAGCCTTTGGCCTCCATCTCTAGATTGTAATATTATTACTGGGAGGGCTTATGTTTTACTCTTTACCATTAGTATCTTGCACCTATGCCTCATTTGATGGAAAGTAAATAATTTATTGTTGAATAAATGACTAAATAATCCAACATGACAAACAAAATGTAGGCAAAAGTCCTTGCAGAAGTTTTGGCCTCTCAAGTAAAAAGGCATACCCTCATCAGAAGAAAGTGGATTGTCCTTTGTCCTATCTGGAATATGAATGTGTGCTAACTCACCAGTAATATACTTTCAAAATCTTCACAAAGTTTATTTTAAAATTTTAAGGAAATTTGTTGAACATTCTAAAATTTCTACATTACATTTTCTTCCTCTCTTTTGGAATCTGGTAATTTATTTTCCTACAGGTTCAAGGACTTCTCTTTCAAAGGCTTTGTTAGTGATTCTGGAAAGGAGTTAATATGTCTCCTTTCTTCTCATAGGATACAAATGAAAATATTCTAACATTTCTACTTTGAAGAAAAGTCTGTTAATCTTAAAAGAGAGAACTAAAGTTCAAATCAAAGAGTTGTTCTTTCTCTTTGTTATCTGTTGAAATTATCACAACATTTTCTAACTAGGGAGCTATTTCATTTGTTATACTTAACTGAAAGGAAATATTACTAATCTTTGGTGTTTTTAATTGCCTGAGCTTCTTAAATGTCTGTGTTCTTTCTCGTACACATTCTTGAAGAAATTCATTATATTTCTTTTTCTTTTGAATTTGATTTTTTCATTTCACCAAAGTCAAATATTTCCACAAGCCTTACAATGAAAATTCACCAGGACCTTGTCCTTTCTGTTTCAGTCTCCAGTTTCCAAAGGCCATAATTTTCAACAGTTTTAGTCGTGCCTTATGATTTAGACTTCCATAATTTTTACTTGTATTATAATTGTTATTTCTTTTTCTATACTGTATTTTTAATGATTCCATTTTAGTATGATCCAATGACTTTCTAATGTGAAATATTTAGATTTTATGCCAAATATTATTTTTGATTGCATCAATATTAGATAATTAAATTATTATCATTTCACAAATATTATTGAAGGTAGGCTATGAAGAATTCAACAATGCATTTTATTTCTTTTGTTTTTTACTTATTTTTACTTTTTCTGTTCAAAATACTTTTAGTTGTTATTATAGTTAATAATTTTCTGTTTTTGCATATGTGAGATGGTGTGTATTATACAACTATTTTCTTTTTAATAGATTTTAATAGATTTAATAGATTATGATATTTTTGCATATATCCAGCTGTAGGGATTAAATATGCTATTTGAATTTATTACAATTCAACATAAATTGATGTTCCTATCACTTCCCAGACAAAGCAAGAGGCTTAAATTCCTTAAATTCAACTATACTGCTCCTTGTGCTATTTTCATGAATTTTAAACTTATGTATATCTAAACTCCCCATGATTTTGTTATTGCTATTATTATTGTGTACAGTAAATATTCATATAGATTTATGAAAGTATTTACCCTTTGTTTTTCTCTTTATTCTTTCTTGCATTTCTGTTTCCACCTAGGTTCATTTTCCTTCTGCCTAAAAAATTACTTTAGTATCACTTTTTCTGTGGGTTTGCTAACAATACATTCTGTTTTCTCGTACATGAAAATGTCCTCATTTTACTTTTGTTTTTTTAAGGACCATTTAGCTGGATATAGAATACCAGTTCACCAGTTATTTTTATTTTCTTTCAGCTCATTGTTTCCTGGCTCCCCATGTTTTAAAAGAAGTTAATTGCCAGTCTTACTATTGCTTCTTTGATAATAATGTACCTTTTGGTTTTTATCCATCCTTGGCTTTGTCTACTCTTTAAGTATTTGTCATTGGTTTTCTGTATTTCTATTCTTATATGCCTATATATTTTTTCTTTTATATTCTTTTTGAAAACTGTATTAGTTTGCTTCTGGTATTTATGCTTAGAGTTTATAGTGCTTTTGAAATATGCAATTTGATATCTCTCACTAGTTTTAAACATTTTCAGTCAGTATCTTTTCAGATATTGCTTCTATTTCATTGATTCTTAGACTTTTGTGACTACAATAAAAAATGAATTAGATATTTCAGTATAACAAACACACACACACACACAACACATTTCTTATTCCCTTTTCATTATTCTTTATTCTTTTTTGTCTGTGCTTTACTCTAAGTATTTCCTACAGAATCATCTTCCAGTTCACTGATCCTCTCTTTAGCTAAATGCAATCTGCTTCTAAGTATATGTAAGATCTGATTTTTTCTAGACAAATTTTATTTATAGTTCTAATTCTCTTTACTTCTAGAATTTTCATTACATTTTATTTTGATTTTGAAAATATTGGTACAAATTCTCTATTTGTTTAGTATATAATTCGGTTGCTTTAAAGTCCAAGTCTGTTCACTATAACAGGGATGTGTTTTTGCTGTTGTTGTTGTTTGTTTGTTTTTGTCTTTATTATTGGTAGGTCTTAGATTTGTCTGAGAACTTATTTTCCATTCCAAGAGCTGATGGGGTTTGATATTCCACCACACTTGTAAGCCATTATGGGAAATCTCTGTTTAAGAATACAGAAGAGGTCACCAATTATATCAAGTCATTGTACAAATTAGAAAAGGGTTAACTTCCTGGAAGGACTCAGACTTGAGGGCTTAGACATGAGGGGTCTTAAATTAGTGAGCTGACGGCTTTCTGTGAAGAATAAAGTAACTTTTCCTTTCTCACCTGATACAACTTAAAGACATGAAGCATGGTAAATACACAGTAAACTGAATTTTAGCCTGTACTCATTCTGTCAGTGAGGTTTTTTGGTGTAAGGTGCAAACTAAGAAGCCGTTCATCAAGGTCCCACATGTGGGCTGCGATACATAAAATGTGATCCGCAAAGTTTGAATGGAACCAAAGAATTTTTCAAGCCTGTTCTGGGAATATGAGGTCTGAATCTCTTTAGTCTATAAAGTTTAAAATCTATAAACATATATACAGACATACATATATCTGTAGAATATAAAATTTGATATTAAATTTTGATATAACTAACATGTAAAAAAATTACCAATATAGTATATTAAGATATTATCAAAAACACATATAAGAGACTTTTAGAAATGTTGGCAGGGGAAACTATGAACTGATACAGGTAGTTAATACCAAAAGCTCTGCCAATTTCTTTCATTCATAGGATAGTCTCTTTTGTTGCACAAATAAACACTTCCACCAAGACAATGATGACAAAAATGACAATTATATAGGAGAGAGAAAATTACTGGAGCAGTTTTGTGGACTGGATCCAGTTATAAGTACCCATTTACTGAAGCTTAATATAGAGCCTCTACACTGAGCTTTTTAGACAATTTATAAAAGAAAATAATAAGTGACCAAAATAAGCAGTAATGCTTCTTTTTTAGGGAAATAGCTAAAAATTATCTCAATTTCTTGGTGAGTCGCTCATATATATTTATAACATATATTATGTTTATTCATCTTTTATTTTCTACTTCACTGATGGAGTTGCTTACACTGTCAGAGTATCTGACTCTGAGAGGTACTAAGAAAAATCATATAAAGTCAAGAGAAGAACAGTTTTTTGTTTGTATGTTTGTTTGTTTGTTTGAGACAGAGTCTTGCTCTGTCGCCCAGGCTGGAGTGCAGTGGCGCAGTCTCGGCTCACTGCAAGTTCCGCCTCCTGGGTTCATGCCATTCTCCTGCCTCAGCCTCCCAAGTAGCTGGGACTACAGGCGCCTGCCACCATGCCCGGCTAATTGTGTGTGTGTGTGTGTGTGTGTTTAGTAGAGATGGGGTTTCACCATGATAGCCAGTATGGTCTCGATCTCCTGACCTCGTGATCCGCCTGCCTCGGCCTCCCAAAGTGCTGGGATTACAGGCTTGAGCCACCATGCCTTAACATAATTTTTTAAAGTGCCATTTCAGAGGCAATGTGGAAGCAGATGCAAGGATTGGCTGTGTACTATCATTAACTTAATGGTGTGGGTGACACTTGTTTCTCTCTGCAAGTATCTGTTTCTCCTCAGCTTTCACATCAATTATGTGTCCTTCATTTCTCTGAAAAAGTTCAAGGAAAATTCTTAATTTAGATTTCATCCCGCTTTTTTCTCCTAAGTGTGGGACATTTTTAGCTTTCCTATATCTTCAAGATGAGCTGGAAGCCCTGTATGCCACATATTATTTTTAACTTTTTCTCATTTGAAATATCATAGATTTATTTCTAGTAAAATATATTAATATTTAACTCCATTTATTTATATAGCTGCATAATATTCTGAGTATGCATATTGCCATAGTTTATTTAATCAGTCTCCTACATATAGACATTCAGTTTTACTGAATTGTTTGTTTTTAACCATTATTACTCTTATTACTTGTTAGCACCTTTGTTTTATATATGAAGCACATCCGGGTAATGGAAACCAACTTCCTTTTTTTCTGTTTCAGGCTCCACATGCAAATGGACTGGGGCATGACTCAGTCATAGAGAGCCAAACCAACTATGGCATGCAACAGATGGCAGGATTTAGAAGATTCCACTCTGTATCTCCAGCACCTAATATAATTGGTAACACCAGTGGTTTGTGGTCCGAGAATAATGGAAATGTCTCATGTGACAATTGTGAAATATTTTTGGACCATTAGAGCTTACTAAACAAATTTATTGAAACTTCGAATCTGGGCTAAAAGACAGACAAGCTTTAGAAGTTAATTTATGACTGAATAGATAATTTTAGCTTCCTGGAATATTTACATTTTAATGGTGCGGGGAGGAGAAGACTCCAGGAACATAGTGATATTCCTGAATTATAGAGCAGGGGACATGAACCTTGTCTTTCTCCTGATGGAAATATTTTACATTTTAAAGGGTAAGAGTAAGAACCTAGAATCCTTTCCATTATGTTTCCAAAAAGGCTCTCAGAAGGGGAAGGGTGAGCAGTCATGTTTATCTTATATTTAAACATTCAGATTCACGTTTTAGGGGGTTACTCACCTACAGCAAGAATCCCTTACATGTAGGATGACATCTGTCTTTTATCATGTCACCTCAAGAGAAAAAATTTGGGTGCTAGGGAATTTTGTGAGTATTTTTTACTATAAATAAATAGCATTAATCTGTTGTGCTACAGAAAACTTGTGAGTGAATTATGAATACCATAATAAACATAGGTGTAAAAAATTTAACATACACAAACTTCAAACTACAGGAGCGAGAGAAAAAAATATATAAAGATGTTATGTTGCTGACTTTGAAGAAGAAGTTAGGGGTCACAAGTCAAGGTATGAAGGAAACCTCTAGAAGTTGAAAATGGCAAGGAAACTAATTTGGGGTAGCAAAGAACTTTAAAATTAAATAACTTAAACTTAATTTAAGCTTAAAGCTCTTGGAACTTTAAATTATCATGAGCCATGAAGGAATGTGGCTATGCAGCCTGAGACATGTGACATGCAGCTGCCAACTTCTGCCTTTTTTTTTTTTTTCCATAAGTAATTAAGACCAAACACACCAGAGGCAAAACTACCTGGCCTCAGAAACTAATAATCTTCCCTGGAATAGAGCAATCTGTAACCAACCAAACCGCTGTGACACATGCACCTGGTCTTGTATGGAAAATGTTGTGATTCTGCTGAAACTTCTTTATTTCTACCTATATAAGTGAAACCTTAACTCCTCCCCTTGGGGAATGTGGAGCCCATTCATTTAGAGCCTGTGTTTCTAGTATGGCTATCCTCAAGCTCTGTGCTTGAATAAACTCTGTACTTAATCATATGTTCTAAATCTCATTATTTAAGGTTGACAAAAGGTAAAAGAAAAACAAACAGGGGGGCTTTGAAAGGCTACGACATGATTCTGGGAATCTAGAAGGCCATGTGCATGCACATTGCCATTCATGTGCATAGGAAAAACCTGAGAAGGCCCTAATCTCTCACTTCTGGCTAACTTTGATGCTCTGTACAAGCAAGTTGCAAAGACTAACAGAGTTTTAAACCCCCTGCGGAAGCACTAAAGGCGTACCCCAACACACAGACCCACCTCGGCAAAGATTGGAGGATGCTAGAAGGAATTGAAAAGTGAGTATCATAATTCTCTGCCCACAGATTGAACAACTTAGATAAAATATACCAATCCCTTGACAGACACAAACTACCAAAACTCATTCAACAAAACGTAGATAACCTGAATAGTCCTATTTTTTAACAAAATTAAGTTTGCAGTTAAAAACATGCCAAAAATTTGGCCGGGCGCCGTGGCTCAAGCCTGTAATCCCAGCACTTTGGGAGGCCGAGACGGGCAGATCACAAGGTCAGGAGATCGAGACCATCCTGGCTAACCTGGTGAAACCCCGTCTCTACTAAAAAATATTTAAAAAACTAGCCGGGTGAGGTGGCGGGCGCTTGTAGTCCCAGCTACTCGGGAGGCTGAGGCAGGAGAATGGCGTAAACCCGGGAGGCGGAGCTTGCAGTGAACTGAGATCCGGCCACTGCACTCCAGCCTGGGCGACAGAGCGAGACTCCGTCTCAAAAAAAAAAAAAAAAAAATGCCAAAAATTAAAAAAAAAAAAGATGGTTTTACGGCTGGATTACACTAAACGCTTAAGGAAGAAAATAATACCAATTCTCCATACTTCATTCAGAAAGTAGAATGAGAGGGAACACTTCCAGATCATCCCCAAACCAGGCAAAGACATCACACACAAAAATTACATAATCTCTCATAATTATAGATGCAAAAATCCACTAACATATTACCAGATTACATTTGTAATATGTAAAAGGGTTAATACATCACAGCTTAGTTGGATTCACACCAGCCCTATGAAGTCACATTTAGCACTGAAAAAACAATCAACACAATTCACCATATTAATGGACTATTTAAGAGAAAACATATAATCATATTAATAGATGCAAAAAAAGCTTTTAATAAAATTAAACACCCATTTATAATAATAATTAAGCAAACCTCTCAGCAAACTAAGAATAAAAAAGAATTTTTTTCACTTCACAAAGGATATCTTCAATAACCTTCATCTAACACTATATTCTATGATAAGAGACTGGATGTTCTCATCTGCCATGGAAGAATGTATGTTCTTACCACTCCTGTTCAACATTGTACTGGAACCTAGTTAGTGCAATCAGACAAGAACACAGAAAAAGAAAGAAAAAACAAAACATAGAGATCTGGAAAAAAAAAAAACAAAACTGTCTCTCTTCACAGATAATATATTTGTCTATGTAAAAAGAGCCCCCCAAAATCTACCAAAAAAGCTCCTAGAACTAATAAGATTAGCAAGTTGGCAAGATGCAAGGATTCCATATTTGGAATTTAACCATATTCCTATATAAGAGCAATGAACAATTAAAATTTGAAATACAAAATAAATACCACTTATAATTGCAGAAGAATAATAAAATAGGTAAAAATAAAATAAATGCAGGATCTGTCTCCTAAAATACAAAACACTGATGAAATAAATAAATATTATTAAATAAATAGAGATACATACCATATTCATAGATTAGAAGACTCGGTATAATTAAATTGTTGATTCACAGAAATTTGATCTATATATTCCATGCAATCCCATTGAAAAACTCAACAAAAAAATTTGTATAGCTTTTTACAAGTTAACTTTAACATTATATGGAGAGTCAGGTGACTTACAATATGAAAAAACAACTCTGAACAAGAATAAAGTTGAAAAACTCAAACTATCTAATTTTAAGATGTGCTATAAAAATATTGTAATCATTACAGTAAAATATTGATGAAATGGTAAATACATAAACTGATGGATGAAATAGAGGACCCCAAAATAGACCCATACTGATATAATTTATTGACTTTTGATAAAAGTGCAAAGACAATTCAATGAAGAAATAATATTTTCAACAAAAGGTATCGGAACAAATTAGTATACATATGCGGAAAAGTAAACTTTAAAAGATACATTACACTTTTTATAAAAATTAACTCAATGGATCATAGGCTTAAACATACATATATAGTTGCATAGGAGAAAATCTCTCTAATTTGGCATTTGGCAATGATTTGAGGAATATCACACTAAAAGCACAAACCAGAAAAGAAAAAACAAAATTTGATAAATTACACTTGCCCCAGATTAAACTTTTATTCTGTGAAAGACACTGTTAAGATAATAAAATGATGATTCACAATTAGAAAATATTTACAAATCATTACTGATAAAGAATTATCTTCATAATATAGTAACAGTCCTTAAAGCTCAACACTATGAAAGCAATAAAGGCCGAGCATGGTGGCTCAAACCTGTAATCCCAGCACTTTGGGAGGCCAAGACGGGTGGATCACGAGGTCAGGAGATCGAGACCATCCTGGCTAACACTGTGAAACCCCGTCTCTACTAAAAAATACAAAAAACTAGCTGGGCAAGGTAGCAGGTGCCTGTAGTCCCAGCTGCTCGGGAGGCTGAGGCAGGAGAATGGCGTGAACCTGGGAGGCGGAGCTTGCAGTGAGCTGAGATTTGGCCACTGCACTCCAGCCTGGGCGACAGAGCGAGATTCTGTCTCAAAGAAAAAAAAAAAAGAAAGCAATAAAAAGTGAGGAAAACATTCTGAACAGGCATTTTACTAAAGATATATGGATGGCATGGCATGTAAGCATACGAAAAGATGTTCAACATCATGAGTCATTAGGAAAAAGGAATTAAAACTATAATTTGACACCATTTGAAACCTATTGGAATGGCAAAACTAAACTTTGGAATGACAAAACTAAACTAAACAATGATAGCAGCAATAGAAACCTGACAATACTAGTGATGCAGGCAACAGGAACTCTTATTCATTTCTGAAGCAAATACAAAAGGAAATACAACCTCTTTTAAAAGTAGTTTAGCATTTTTTCTCATAAAGTTAGACATACTCTAGGACCAAGCACTTTTACTCCTATTTATTCAAATGAATTAAAAACTTATATGCACACCAAAATGTGTACATGGATGTTTATAGTAACTTTGTTCATGATATCTCAAAATGGAAAATCACCCAGATGTTAAGAGGCATATGGATAAACACACTGTGGCCCATCTATTTTTTCTCAGCAACGTAAAGGGACAACTATTGACTTATGCAACTGCGTGGATAAATGTTCAATGCATTTTATCAAGTGAAGGAAGCCAGACTCAGGGGCTACATATTGCATGGTTCCATTTATCAGGCATACTGGGAAAGGCAAACTATAGAGACGATTACCCTTTCAGTTGTTGTTAGGATTTAGGGACTGGGGAGAAGCTGACTACTACAGAGCTTCATGGATGATGGAACTGCGCTAGGTGATACTGGGATGGTAGATACATAACTGATTGGATCCTGAACAGATCCATGGGATTCTACATCTTAGATAATCACTTCAGAGAGATATGTAATGTGATACCCCAGATTGGATCCTAGAACAGAAAACAATGACGTTAGTGGAAAAAAAATTGCTGGAAATTAAATAAAGTCTGTGATTTAGTTAATATTATTAAATTGGTGCTAATTCTTAGTTTTGCTAAATGTGCTGTCGTATAAAAGATACCACATCAGGGGACCTGGGTATATGGCATACGAGAATTCCCTGTGAAATCTTTGCAACACACCTGTCAATCAAAAAGTACTTTCAAAATAAAAAGTTAACAAATAATATGTATAACAGAATTCCATTAAAAAAACTAAAATCATGAGCATATTTCTATAAGCACAGACAATGGTGTGAGAAAGCAGGGAAGCACAGGAGCATCTCTAGGCTCTATATTGCTTGACTTGATGCAATGCACACAAATGAATTTTCTATGAGCTAATAATCTGTATTTTTAATCTCGAGTCTACTAAGATGTAGCGGTAAAAATCATAGCTCAATTATAGCATTTTGTTCAAAATCTCTGCATTAGAATTAGATTTGACCCATCTGACTCCATTACTCACTCTTACTTGGACAAGTTTTCTAAAAAAAAGTCACATTTTAATGACAATATGGTCACAAGAAGAGCACATTTATCATTTAATGTTTACATATTTGCTCTTATAGATACAATTATGTCACCAAGTGCTTCCATAAATAACACGCCAATAAGTAACACATAATCATGACACTAAGAATGCAGTACATTCGGGTTTCAGTTCTTAGGTGCAACTACCAGGAAAAGGACACAGGGTTTAATTATAATAACTAAACAGAATATAATGTAGGAATGGAAAAGTGATATTAAGCCTGAGGAGAACTAAGTATGCTAGTGAGGAGAGGACACATGAAAGAAGATACTCAGGCCTTGGTACTTCTCATGTTATATAGTGAGGAGTCAAAAAATGTGGTCCAATTGGCTGAGCTCAGTGGCTCATACCTGTAATCCCAGCACTTCAGGAAGCTGAGGCAGGCAGATCTCTTGAGGTCAGGAGTTCAAGACCAGCCTGGCCACCATGGTGAAAACCAGTCTCTACTAAAAATACAAAAATTAGCTGGGCGTGGTGGAGGGCGCCTATAATCCCAGCCACTCAGGAGGCTGAGGCAGGAGAATTGCTTGAACTTGGGAGGCAGAAGTTACAGTGAGGTGAGATCAAGGCACTGCATGCAGCCTGGGTGACAGAATGAGACCCTGTTTCAAAAAAAAAAAAAAGGAAAGAAAGAAAGAAAAAAAAAGAAAGAGAAAATGGTGTCCAAGTATAATGGGTGGAAATAAGGCTTAAGTGTATTATTTAACATTTCATAGGTGACTACCATCATAATTACGAAACATTGAGATGAGAAAGGGGTGGTAAAATGGGCCACGGTTCTCATTTTTCGTAGTATTCTATTAGTAGATGACACTTAAAGTTGATATACCAAGAATTACAAGTATTAGCTTAATACTGTAAGTAAGCACTAGAAGAACCTAAAACCAAAGCAGTCCAAGGAGATGGCTCTGAGGAGCGGGTCTGTGGGTGATATGCTTTTATTGTGTGGGCCAGTTATCAGTTTATTGCCTCTCAGCTCTAATTTCCTCCTTTATTGCCTGGTCTGTGAAAACGCATCTGAGCCCTTTGAATATGTATTTTCGCCAGCTAGCACAACATTAAGTTTTGCTGGTAGAGGCCTCTGGAGAGATATTACAGGAGAAAAGGGCTATGATTTCTGCTTCCACTGTACTCTCTAGCCAGCTCCTGCAGTGCCCAGAGCTTCCCAGTGCTTGGCTCCTGCAGCATGCCAGCCTCTCCAGCACAGTGTCCCTACAGTGCATGGTGGCCAGCAGCGCTCTGTGGCTAACAGCCTTCCTGACACCTCCCTGAGGTGTGTTTGTAGAGGATTTCCTCCAGTGAGACTCTTCCCAGGGAACAGTTTTCCTTAACATCTTAGTGGGTGGATTTCCAGCAAGTTCCAGATAGACACCTGTTAATACCCAATCAGCAATCCCTATACCACAAATTCAGGACATTGGAAGTTCTCATTGGATATTTGTGAAATAAATTATATATTTAAGATGGGGGGCCAGTGACTCACATCTGTAATCCCAGCTCTTTGGGAGACTGAAAGGGGCAGATCACTTGAGGTCAGGAGTTCGAGACCAGCCTGGCCAACATGGTAAAACCCCATCTCTAGTAAAAATACAAAAATTAGCTGGGTGTGGTGGTGGGCGCCTGTAGTCCCAGGTACTCAGGTGGCTGAGGCAGGAGAATCACTTGAACTCAGGAGGTGGAGGTTGCAGTGAGCCAAGGTCGTGCCATATTCCAGCCTGGGCAACAGAGCGAGACTCTGTCTCCAAAGGGGAAAAAAAAAAGATATATATTTAAGGTGAAAATAAGTTTTGATATATTGGGTGGTCCTGGTGTATACCTGTATACCTGCTGCACCTATGTAATTATTAGGAGCAGCTCTTCACTTCCAAGTATATCCTATTTGGGAAACTAATTATATACTTCCTCTAATTGTACTATTTAGTAAGAGTACATAGTATTCGTCTTTATCTGTAAATCTTTATTATGTCCCCATATAATCTATACGCTGGGTTCGCTTTGTTGTTGTTGTTATTTCTGACTAAGAGTTTATCCCACCAAACAAATGAATGACTTTGTCTTTGGTTCCCAATATTTCTCTAAAGCACACAAGTTAAGTCACCTTGCCCTATATTATGAAACTATTGCAGTGACAGGAACTGCCCTGTGCCCAACATCAGCGAAGTCATGCCTGGTCTCTCTCCAACCAGCTCTCAGTTCTTTGTTGCCTTATGTCCGCAGTGCTGTGCACTGGGCATGAACTCAAAAGTTGTTGCCTTGCTGTTCTTCCTGACTTCTAATACTCAAGTAAAGGGCACTTTGGCAACTTCCCATATTCCTGGAAAGAGCTTAAGACTGGTTTAGTGTCCCTTGTCTAACTGAATAACTCCAAAACCAAGAAAAACAGGCCATAGTGGTTAACAGAGTAGACCAGAAAGATGACACTGAGATACTAACTCTAAGGCAAAGAAAACAGAATTGACAGCCAGGTGTGGTGACTCATGCTTATAATCCCAGCACTTTGGGAGGCTGAGGCAGGCAGATCACATGAGCTCAAGAGTTTGAAACCAGCCTGGCCATCATAGTGAACACCCATCTCTACTAAAAATACAAAAATTAGTTGGGCATGGTGACGGGTGCCTGTAATCCTAGCTACTCTGGAGGCTGAGGCAGGAGAATTGCTTAAACCTGGGAGGCGGAGGTTGCAGTGAGCTGAGAACGTGCCACTGCACTCCAGTCTGGGTGACAGAGCAAGACTCCAACTCCAAAAGGGGGGGAAAAAAAAGCAAAAACGAAAACAGAGTTGATGAGAAAGGGCAGAGGAAACGGGAGCATAGAATCATTGGGTTAAGGATGGGGAAGGATGGGACAAAATGGGGGACATACTGTGGTTATTTATCAGGTAGCAGGGTTGAAACAAGGGATAATCAGGTAAAAGTCAAGATAAATAACAGAGGAAACAAGTATTGGGAAATTTAGTTGGTGGCCAGGCAATTACTTTTTGTCATAAAAAGTCCTGCAAATAGCATATAGTACAAAGAATCTAGGAATCTAGGAAGAAATGCTGTTTTGTTTGTGTTAATGAGCACTGTCCAACTACAGCTGCTGAGAATCTCTCTCAGCTTCCTGGCCATGAGGGTAGGAGAGTGTCCGTGAAGTAGTTACACCACCTGTTGAATAAAGATGGTTGAATCTCCACAGTCAGCTCCCTCTCATTTTAGTCTGAGGAAAGTGCCTCTTCTCTTATCTCTATGGCTTACCTGAAACCTTGAGAACAAGTCAAAGGGGCAAAAAAAGAAGACATTCAATTGCTGTGTTTTATAATTTTCCTTGACAATTTGGTTGAGGAACATCGTATATTGCAGATCATGGGACAACCTTTTGAGACCACTTACATCCAAAGACCGAGTTGAGTGAGTGCTCTTTGGAAAGGTGAGTAAGGATGGGAGTGAAGTTAGGACGCTATCCTTACGACCATTGATGACTTAAGTTGCCAGTTCCCCTCCATTAATGACAGATCACACTTGACAACATCCTGAGGCACAGAATTCCATTTTCTGAAATCACTCAGGGCATAAATTTACCCATTTAGCACTGTCATTCCTACTTTAAATGGCCAAAAGGAAAGAAAAGTTTCTTTTTATCAGAAAACACTGAATTCAATTATGGAAAGTGAGTGAACTTCATTCTGATGATGCATATGTGTTTCCTGTTCAGGTTCGCCTCTGGTGCCTGGTGTCAGTCAGCCACGGTGTTGCGCATGAGGGCAATGAAACCCAGGGCAGTCAGAGATCTCTGCTCTTTTGCATTGGTGGCTATTGTCCAGTAAGGGCCAATCTGAGCTCTTGGATTTAGTTTAGAGAGGAGGCACTGCATGCGTAGAGGCCAGATAATGACACATTCACTCGCTCAAACTTGCAGCTGGCTCAAGATTTTACAATGAAATTTCAATTAAAATGTTGGTTTGGTGTTTTCATGGATTCAGGCAGGGAGTAATCGCTTCTGTCCAGTTAAGAGAATAAATGGGATGTGTATTTACCCAAATCAATAACGGCAACTGTAATTTTAAATCTTTGAAAATATTTATCCTGATAATATAAGAGACTGCAGAGGTGTGAGTTGAAAAGTAAATTACATAAAAATGGATAACATGCATCAGATATCCATGTTGGGAAAAAATCCCATGTATAATTTTTTCTTAACCTATTCAAAATATCTTAAACAAGGGTTTACGATTACTGGTTCAGAAGCTTCCCTGCCTTCTTTCCGCCCAAAAACTTACAGAAAAGCAAAACTTTACTAACACAAATAAGAGCTCTGAACAACATTTGAATTCCCATCACACCACACCTGGTAAGAATCAGTCTACCACAGCGTCATCAATCATGCTGAGGCTGTCAGTTTTGACATCCTTTAAGTCTACGTTGTGTGCTTAATGACTACATGACAGAAAATGTAAACAGATACCACAAATATAGGTATTCAGTACATATGTGTGTGCGTATGTTTGCATTTGAAATGTTTGGTATAAAGAAGTCCAAAAAATTACAGCACACAAAACTGTCCATTAAAACACACACACGCACACATGAATGCATGCTTGCCTCTAAGAACAAGAATCAGAAAACAACAAACAGAACAAACAAAAACAACCAATTTCTCACAAAAATCACAAAGCTCATTCAAATAATTTACCCAAAGCAAAACAAAGTAGATCAAGTAACTCATATCAATGTATACCCACTGATGAATAGATTATATTCTTATTAGCCATCCCCCCTTCACCCTTCATGGTGACACATCAAATTGTGACTTACTAATAGGCATTCAGAAATAGCTGGCGAGCCCAGCACAAGCCCTGTATTAATAATTCATCAGGTGCAAAAAACATGATGGTGAAGTACTTGAATATTTGAAAGCCCATGTGCATTTTTGGTTCAAACACCACCACCACCAATGACAACAAACTCAGATTCTAATTTTATTATTAGCAGATTGCTCATTTTAACTGATTTTAGGAGAAATGTTATTCTTTTGACAGTTTAATATTCTTATAACATACCATAATTACTGAGTTTAGCAATTTTTCTCATATTTCAGAAAAAGGTATCATTTGATGTTTTGCAAAGTGCCTATTTTGAGGGCTCAGTTATGTATTTATACCTGTAAAACCCTCCGATTCTCTTTTCCCATCCTGTACAACATTTCCTCCTCCCAATCAGGAGTACAGATGTAAGAAAATTTGGAATGCTAAATGCAGAACAACAAAAATTAAAATTCAGGAATTAAAACTTCAAATTAAACCATTCTCTTCCACAAAAGTCACAGAACCTGTTTTGCTGCCAATCCATCATTTTGAACTTTGAAATATAAGGTAAAGTTCAACTATTTTCTTTTATTTTTGATTTTATTTTCTCATCTCTAACTTAGTAGATTCAAGTGTAACAGTTTCTGTAAAACTGAATCATAGCATGAAATATAGTATTCAAGTTTATTGAAACATTCTCAGGATGTCAGATTTATTTAATAGTAAAATTATATCAATTTAAAAAGCATTGGAAATGCTAGAGAAAGATTACGTATACACACACACTCACACACACACATTTCCGCATGTGTGAAGAAAAGTTTTCATTTCTGTATAATTTTTTGTTACCAAAGCAGAATGGTAGACTCTGCTATTAATTTTGCACTGTCAAATAATTTGTCTCAAGCAAGACTTCTCAAAGTTCTGGAATAACCAACCTATCTGGCCATCTGCTTGACTTAGTCTATGCTCTGTCAGATCTCCACATGGACATAATATATAGCAACAAATATTTCCTCCATGAAAGCCTAGTTTCAAGGGATAATTTATATGTATCCAGACAAAAATAATAAAATACTCTCTCAACTCTTTTCAGGCTTCAAAAAATTAAGAAGACAGTAAGCAAAAGTGGTAAAAGGAAAAAGTATGTGAAAAATAATCTACAGCTAGACATCTTTAGAAATGGTATATTACTTTACATTTTAGATGTGTTTTATATTTTGGCAGATGTTTAATTCCTAGAAGGATATTAGGTATGTTAGATATCCAGCTTTATAAAGAAATCCTAATGACAACAAAATGTTGCTATGAAATGATTATCTTGTGTTCCCCCCGAAAATATTATTTTATTTTGCTTTTTCAGAAAATATAGACCTGGCATCTGGTTAGGTAACTATTTGAAACTAAACAGTTCCACATGGGGTCTAGCTTACTGCTAATGCTCACATTAATTCAAAGTCTAGTTTCTTATTTAGGATGAATCTTTCTCATTACCTCATTACTTAATCTAACAATGGCAGTGAGCCACAGGGACCCCCTCCCCACAAAAAGAGACATCTTTCAATTTTCGTTTAAAACAACAGAATATATTACAAGTTAAAATTCACAAGGAAACTTCAGTGTAGAAGGGGAAACAGCATGCATCTGGCCCTGCGAGCTGTTTTTTTTTTTTTTCCCAAAGGTTATCGGCAATCACTGCTTTCAAAGCCGTTTTCACTGCATTTCAGATGCCAGAATACACTTCATACAGTACTAATAAAGGGTTGCACTAGAATTAATGAAAAGTTTCCACGTTCACATGTAATAAATAAGTACCTAATTAAAGGCATAATTAAGCCAGAAGTCCAGATATTGTCTTTTATATTAATATCTATTATATTTTAGCATTTACTATGAGCCTCTTCAACTGACTGATGCCTGAAGGGAGAACTAAGAAATTGCTCAGCTGGTGGCTGGCACTGGTCTTGAAGAAAGCTAGTAAGGAACACTTTGCAGCCTTTCAGAGTTTCTCCACCAGCTGTCACCAGCTATGGGTGCTGAAAAGATCCTGTCACTTCATCCAAAGGGATTTACTTGGTCAGAAGGAAAATTTAAATACAAAGCATGCAGCTAAGAAGCCAGTGAAAAGGATTATGAGCGTACAAGAGCACATGTGTATACGACACTAATACATCTTTAGGAAATTTCAGATCCCCAAGGCCAGGATTACTGCCAGGGGCAGGGTGGTGGACCTATGCAGGAACATTTACCGCTAGTGTTATTATCTTCCAACTATTCAATGCAACTTTATAGGTCTTTCACTGAGGCCATTAGAAAAGAAGAAAAAGAAAAGAAAAACTGCCATCCCCTCAATGGAGAGCAATAATTCAGGTTTTCTTATTGTTGGGAATCACCTGCATGCAAAGTACCCTGTTGCCTTGTGTACATGGTCTAATTTTCTTGCCCTTGTCCAGATTTACCAATGGGATGCATCTGATTGTTTAAGGATGGTAAAAGCAAATCAAGGTACGAGAACTTTTAGGCTTACCGCTCTGTGCACCAAGAGACTGAGGGACTCATCCAAAACAAGACAGGAGGTCACTGAAATGACCACAGCCAGGATGCTTGGGGAGGAGGTGGTGGTGAAAAGCCAGCCCCCCTTGCAGGATAGTCAAGGACAAGGTTAAACGTCCCTACCAAGAGTGAGGAAGTGGGAGGAAGAAGCCTACAGAACTGAGGATGCAAAAAAAAAAAAAAAAAAGCTAAAGGTAAAGTTCATTTTATCGAAAGAAGAAGGAAAAAAACACAGTTCAAGTGTGGGCACCCAACATTAAAAGTGCGTATTTCCTTGTGCCAAGTGGCAAGGCAGTTGCATCCAACTCATGATAGCAGCAGGTGGCTCGGACAAAGCCTACCCCTCAGAGGAAATTTATACAGCCTCTGGAGCACATTGTTAGCTCCAGGAACGCAGGAAAGGGAGCATTACATAGCCAGCCAGCTGTGTAATTGCCACCAAGGCAGAATCTTGGCACAGGGCAGTGGAGGTTCTCACCCAAGGTGTGGTTTACATACTTTAACCTGGTTTGGCCTCAAGATGAGGCCAAATAATTGTTAAGGGTCTTAGTTTCAGAGGAGAAGACAACCTTGCAGTAGTGACAGAAGTGATGGAATATTGTACACAAGAGAGGAATTCACAGATGGCAAGAAAATTTCCTCTCAACGATATCGACTGAGAAAAGAGAAGACCTGAGGTAAAGCTGCTTTGTGCAGATTTTAGGAGAAATTTGTCAGAAGCTATCATTAGGAGCATTGGTAAAAAGGAGCAAGCTGTCTGGAAGTGCAGTACAAGTTGAAGAGTCTGCCTTTAGATGTCACTACAACCTCACTACTGCATTTCCAAAATTCCCGTGAAGAATCAGAATAGTTCGACTCCAGCCCATGTACACTGTCCACAGTTCCAGGAGATACTGCATAAGGGTCTTTAAATTTCTTCACAGAGGCTATCATGTGGTGGCCTAGCAAAACTGATTAGGGATGCAGTTTGACTCTGCTATAGCCTTTCTTCCACCTCCAAGCTGTTTCCACAGTCACCTTATTCACTGCGGAGGCAGGCCCCCTAGCAAGGCTGGAACACAACAAATGCAGATGAGATGTGCCCTCCCCGACTTAAACGGGATGGCAATACTAAGGAACAGCTTCATGTGCACCCAGAGTGACTGATTCTTCTCTTCCTCTGAGGGGTTGAATTCTAACACACTCTTCTAAAACTAACATTTCTTATGTAGAAATATGGCTTTGTTTTGTTTTTGCTTGTATCCTAGAGGATATCTATCTGAGGATATTTTATCTATCAGATAGATAGATGATTGATAGGTAGATAGATAGATAGATAGATAGATAGACAGACATAGGCAGCACATTTAAGGAATAATAGCGTAGCACTTCTGGATTCCTACAAATCCAAAAGGGTCATTTTTTTTTGAACAAATTCACAACAGTTTCTTAGAAAAAAAAATAAGCCAAGAGAAATTGACCCACATCATCTCAGACTTATTTTGCCTACTTAAAAGAGGTATTTCTTTCTGTGGCAATGTGACATTTGTGCTTGAATTATTTTTCCACAGGAAGGCATGGCAAATGCTCATAATTTAACAGCCATGTATCCAAGGAAGTCCAACTAACTATTAGACAAAAAACTCACTCTGATAACTGGCATCCAATCTAAAATCTGGGGAAAACTTAGACAAATCAAATATCCAGTGAAAACATTACCAAATGCTGCACAATGCAACTGCCTATACATTTCTAATCAGTATTCATTTCCTGTCCTTAAAATAAACAGAAAACAGATTTCTCCATTTTCCCTAAAATCAATCTTTTGCAGTATCTGTCAGTTGCTTTCACCCAATTAGTATTCTACATTCATTTCTTTTCTTTGTAAGTTAATTTTTTTTTAACATACCTTGGCATGGGTGCTTCATTCAATACTTGTAAGTGAAATGACAGAAAAACACTGTGTTCCTTAAGGCCCTCAAACTTGTAACTTTGTTAATGAATTGAGATGAATCAAAGACACCTTATTAATTATTGCTTGCCTGGTAGGTTAAGCTTTGGCTTTTCACCTCGCTGGCCCAGAGAACAAGATTGCCTTTGGCCATGTCCGAGGGGCTCATTAAGGCATCTCTGGGGAATGAGAAGAAATTGTTAGTGAAAAGCAATGGTCAGTTTCTCTTCCAGAGACCCAGCAGGGAAAGGAAGCCCTCATCACAGAACTAACAAGCCTGTGTGTGCTACACCTGTAATGAAACTGGCCTGAAAGTGCCTAGAGACCCCTGTGCTGTCTTTGCGATTTGGAAAGTTATCTGAAAATGCTGAATCCAATCCATAATTGGTGTGTGCACGCAATTATAATCCTCCAGATAGCTCAAAAATGTTGCAGTTACAAGCCTCAAGGAGTGGTAAACTTTAACATGCATCGCATAAACTAAGATATTTGATAAAATAGAAGAGAAAACTATTCTGGCAGCAGAAAAGTAATTGAATGTGCCTGTTTTTTCTTAATGAGCATAATTATATACAGCTTTTTGACAGCTAGTAGACTGCAGTACAGCCAATATTATAGAACATGTATTTCAAGTCATTTATATTGTACACATTTCTACATGTCCATAATTTCTATTCTGCATGAAGTGGAGAGATGTCTGCTAAGTGAGGTGAATCATGGCATTCATTGTAAACGGAGACGTGTGTTCCTGCAAGTTTGGAAGGATTGGGGATTGGGAATTCCAGCAATGGAGTCATAATTATCAGCTACTTCATTCGCTCACTCATTGTATTAAAAATATTTGTAAAACTTTCAAAATGGCATGTCCCCCAAGATGGTTCCGTAATGAGGCTGCAGAGTCCATGGGTTGATGTGTTGGGTGCACCAACGGAGGTCAGTCAACAACGTTTATTGATTGCTCACTGTGGGCTGAATGCTAGGCTAGGCCAACCTGCTTGTGCAGCACGAAGTGGTACTGGATGTCAATGAAAAGGAAGCCCTGAAATGTCACCAGTCCTTTTTGCTGAGACTGTCACTATACTGAATATCTCTCTGAACACATTGGATCAAATACATTGGAAAAGAGAGGGCATGGCTCCCTATGCATATTCCTATGTATATAAATTTTTCTTAAAGCAAAATCTCCAAAACTTCTTTCTCAAGGTCAGTGAAGAATAATACTCTTAATGGTGATGATGCTGAGAAAAATGGTGTCTAGCTGCAAGGCAGGCCTAGAAAAGTTTCTGGTTTGCTCAGCCCAGACTGGACTTCTTGATTTTCAAACATTCCTTGTCATTATAATGGGAAAAAAATACAGCATGATTATAGATTAAAAACATAGGAACACAAGATCTTCTCATTACTAAAGTATATCCCTAAATATTTACACATTTGGTTAAATTAAAATTTTATGTATTTATCTTGAAAGTTGAGTTCAAAATGAAAGCAAAACCCTTGAATTTAAATTAGTGAGAGTTATAAAACAATCCCATTAGCCAATAAATGTCAATTTTTTTTTTCTATAACTCCTCTCCTTAAATACTGTTTATCATTTGAAATTAATACCTAACTTCATTAGCCTAAGGAAAAAGCATGCCATGCAAAGTTTGAATGGATTCAATAAGTTATATTAACAAAACATGCAGATCTACAGATTATTTTTAAAATTCTCAGTTTGGAACTTGTAATGTTTCACAAGGTAGTCAAACAATCTGACGAATTAACTGTGTTATTTTTTCTAAAAATCAAGTATGCAATCTGAGCTTGCAGACAAATTGTAATAGTAAGAAGTAAAATCTATGCAAGTTTTCAATTCAAATATGTGGATCTTCTCAAGCCATCAGTCTGACAAACTAATAAAATAATAATAAAAATCTTAATATTAGATTTGGAAGTATTGAGATAGGACCTATTACATATAGAATAAAAATGGGAAATACATATGCTTGAGCTAACTTCTGGTCAATACACAATTCTTATGAAATGAAATTCATGCAACTTTTTAGAAATTTGCTTATACCAGTGATCCTCGGGGTTTATTATTTGTTTTATTATGACCCCTAAAGAGCCTTTGTATTTTATTTCTAATTATGTCCCTCCCCATGAAATTGTATTAGTTCAGATATATTGTGTATCCGTTGATGTACTGTAGTCCTTTAGAGAGCCATAAAAGGTTTTAATAGCTAAGAATTTTTGCAGCCCCCCTTGGGGGCGATATTGTCTCTGTTGAGAATACATGGCATTCACTAATTCTAATTTCCAGACAGGATGGATATGTTTTCTGTAATAATCTCATCCTTTTTTTCTCTTATCAATATATCATTGCTAAATGATAAGCAGGGAAACTTTGCAAACTGTTTTTGCAGATCTCAGAAGGGAAAGTGGCATGAAGGAATGAGAGAAATCAATTTGGGGGATCGCGTGGCAGATGCAGGTTCATTCTGTATGTGCATTCAAGAGCAGATTCTGAAATCAGCACCTCTAAGTTGAGATACGGCACATACATTGCAGCAACAGTGCATGCCAGCAGCGCAAATAAACAAACACCCACCCACGCCATCCTGGCTGGTCGCTTGACCTGCAAGGCTGCTTTCCAGCCTGTGGGCCGCATTCGGAAGTCAAGCAGGTGAGGAGCGGTGAGAGCGCTTTTGATGTTGCCAGCTCCCTTTGCCACCCAACTTTTTTCCCCTCCAAAACCTCTTAGCAAACTTCAAAGGCCTCCTTGCTTCTTGCCTTAATCCAGTGCACTGAGACCTCTAGTTCAAAGAACTTTCCTTAAACCCTCTTCTTAAACGGCAACCCAAACTTTTTTTCTTTCCTTTCCACAAAGTAGCAATTACAGCTCCGTTGCGTGGCGATTGGGCTCGGCCGATCCGCTCCTGCTATTAATTAATCTCACAAAGGGGGCTCATTTCCTGGCATTCAAATTGACAAGAGACCAGAGAACAGAAAACCCTTTCAAGCAGTTTCAGCTCACCGAGGGGAAGAGGTATCAGAGGAGAGAACCCCACAGTATTTGAGGCGGAGGGCACATTTGATACTCCCTGTACATTCTGCTGATTGAATGATTTTTGTTCACGGAGAGCTCTTTACTAATCTTTTACCTGCAAAGACTTAAACAGAAGGCAATGCAGCAGAAATGTAGCTAAATTTTTGACAGAGGAGATTTACAGGAGCCGATTCCCGATCTCAGCCTACCGAATGCATCTTCTTGAATATCACACTTCACTTTAAAACAGAAAGTGTTCACTTTACTCACACAGAAAAGCCCTTGGAAGAGGAGGAGATGAAGAGAAGCAAGAAAGCAGCATAACAGACAAGAGATTAAAGCTTTTTATTCAGTATCTCTTTCGTATTCAAATTGTGCTAAGGGCTCTGTGAAAGTTAGAAGCGAGCTTGTTCAGGAGGACTTCTAAAGTGTGTACATGGATTTCATGGGAATAGAAAAGAAGCCACAGCCTGGGTAATGAAAGAAAGATAAGATGTCCTATATAAAACAACTCAAGAGTGGTTCAATTACTTCAGCAAACCATCAAGGCAAGCTTTGAAGATTTGAGAAAACACTGTTAAAATTTAACAAAAAACTCATGTTGCAGGTTTTGTACCAATAAATGTTTGTATACTCTGTGAATTGCTTAAGTTATATTCCCTCTACGTGAATATTGTTTATTTCTTTGGTTTGGGGGTGGAGGGGACCAGTGCATTTTGACGACACCAGCTATAGAAAAGGAAAGTCCTTTATCAAAGAAAAAGGAAAAAAAAAATACTCAGAATTATTTAGAGTCAGAGATTCAAAAAACCAGGTGTCTTTGATTAAATGAAAATATGCTGGTGAATCAGTGATCTCTCAATGCAGTTTTAGTTAACATTGAGTGGCTGTGTTTTAACACAGATATAATGCATACAATGAAACCAAGTCTTTATGAGAGAAAAGGGCTTTTTTACCTGCCTACATCTGTAAGGTTGAAAATACTTTTGTCAAACAAAAGCGAAAAAGCTTCTTCTTGTGTGTGGAACAAGATAAGAAGGAGCCTTAAATGCTGTTTACAGAGCAGACTAAATAGTTATGGTCTTCAAAATTCTTCAAACCTAAGTCACATTTAACAGGGTTTTGCAGTGTGGATGGGTCCTCTGAGACATCTCTTTTTTTTGTTAGCATGAGCAGTTGCCTTATTTGATATTCAACCCCACCATGACCTTATCTGTATCATGATATTGTATCAACTTGGGACTGTTTTAGGGTTTCTTTCTGTTTCTTTTCTTGGTGGCATCTTTGTGCCTTTATTGACTGTTCTTCATAACTCCAATCAGAAATGCAATAAAACTTACAGCTCATGGAAAATTCTTGGAGAGAATGTTCAAAAAGCATCTTAAATAATTTTGAACAGTGTATACTTTAGTCTGTCTTAAAGTTTGGTCCAAAAAAGTATTAAAAATAAGCTTGAACACTGATCTCATATGCAGTTCAAAAATTAATATGGAAATTTTCATTTTTAAATCAAGGGCTCTCTTAAAAGGTAATTAAAATTATCTCAAATCATCTATCAAATGTTATGTTTTCAATTACATTAGGGGAGGGATTCTGACTCCAGTCAAACGCAACAGATCTTGTGTAACTAAAGTCAATATTATAGAACTGAATTCATTGTGCAAGCCTGTGAAATGTAGAACGAATTTAAATTTTACATTTTACACCATTGCAATTAATTTTTTAAAATTTTTTCTAAAGTCTATATGACCCAGAGTCTATATACGTAAGCTACATTTAGTTTTATGTCTTTAACTGGAAAAAGAAATGTCATCCTCAAAAGTAGAGCCACATGACCAACTGCTAACTTAAAAAATAAAGATAGCAAATTTAATTTTAAGAAGGAAAACAGTAGCTTCATGATAAAGATACCCTTGTGTAATTGGAGACCTTGGAAACCAGGAACTCTCTGTGGCCCATGACCCCAGCTGAGTCCAGCACAGTATTGAAGAGTCACCGGAGCAGGAACAGGTGGTAGTCTGCAGGTGGCAGGGGGCACACAGGTCCTGCACACTGATCTTAGGGGTTCTTAACTCTGAGTTTAGACCATGAATTCACTACTGCAATTGTGTGAGTGTTTCCCTTGGCCAAAGCCTTGGCCTTCCCAAGTGAGCAGAGCAGGAGAGGTTCTGAAGACAGATGCAAAGGATGCTGGAGGCAGGAGCAGCAGGCAGAAACAATTAGCACCTCATGTTATTAAGGCCAGTTTCTGTAGTCACACACTCTAGAGAGGCCGGTCTCCAAAGCCCTGGAAGTGTGTGTCTGTCTGTGTTTGGGTAGGGGAGGTGTAGAAAGAGCAGAGACAGATCAGGAAACAGAGACAGAGAGGTAGAAAGGAAAGACACTGAGATCAAAAAAAGAGAGAGCAGAAACAGAATAAAGGTAAGCTTTTACTTTCTGCGTTTTCATTCATTTGCTTAGATTTGGTCTCCTCTCTGAAACAAGAACCCCTTATCATTCTCTTTGTCAGCACCCACATCAACATTGACTGGTGTTCTTAAGAAGTATAGAAGATTTGTCAAAAAATAAACAATAAAAAAGATAAAGTGGCCCTCAACGGAGCACAATACTCACAGAGTTTAAACTTATACTTTCTGATGATATTATTATATATGAAAAATATTTTGGAAAAATAATTAGATGCAGAACAGGTTTTTGGTCCTGTAATTGTCATATGGTTGTAAACTCAATGAGTTTTAAATATGAAACCTTCCTGGCAACTCTAATCACTATCAACAACCTACCCACAAAGGTGCATTATTATGAATACATGCTGCGAAATGTATCCATAACAGCCGGGCCTGAATACTACAGTCTGTTCACCAGTTGCATAATCAATATTAAATGCTGTGTGATCAAATCGACTGCAATACTCAGTGCTACAGAGAGGACTAAACTGAAAGAATGACTGGGCTGTAATCCAGGGCTGCAGGAGCCATAGAAGATAATAATCAAAAAGTAACTTGAGAAGACAGGGTAATATATTTTCCCACTGAGAAATCAAGCTATAATTAGATTGTACAGTGAATTAAGGAATTCACAGAATCTTTTGTGCAACAATAATATAAAATCAATTTTAAATATTACTTATCAAAGGCCCATCTTTTAGCTTATGCATTTAGGGAAAAAGCCTAGGCTTGGAGAAGATGAATAATAGTTCTCCTAGACACAGCAACTCTGGAAGTGGAATTCTAAAAAGAAGTTACCCCCTTGCTAAGAAGCTTAACCACGTATTTCTTTTTCTTGCTTAATTTTGTGCAAAACTCTCACTCTCTATATCTTTTGCTGTCTCTATATCCCTTGCACTTTCTCTCTCTCTCTCTCTCTCTCTCTCTCTCTCTCTCTCTCTCTCTCCCCCCCTCTCTCTCTCTCTCTCTCACACACACACACAATCATCTGAGAAACTGCAGTACAGGTATTCTGTCAATTAGAGTTTTTGACTATTGCTCCTGTTTAGACTTAAATGTACCCAAATCTGTCCACATATTATTGAAAGAATCAAAAGAGCAGTGATAAGTAATGTTGAAACCTGCGGGGCATTTCCCTACAAATATAGAAGGATTTAGATTTGAGAGGGGGCTATCATCTTACTGAATAAATAAGTGATATCTTGAGTTTATTTTAAAAAGAGATATGTAACTTCATTGTTTATGAGAAGTCTATTTTAAGAGATAAATTGATTCTAGACTCTGCCCATCAAATCTTTAGAATGTGAAATACCTATTTTTCCAAAGTAAGAATATATGTTGAAATCAATAAATACAAAATTGAGTAGGCATTCTCAATTATTGTTAGATTAGCATGGGTATATTATAGAGAGTATAAATATTAAAAGGGAGACTGCAGTAGGAATTTTTTTTCCTAAAAACAAAAAATAATTAAATCTTATTCCTTTCTTCAGTAAGCAGCTATCTAAACCATTAATTGCACAAAACTCTTCTGTGTAGGTATTAAGGCAATCTTTATGCTTTTGAATGGGAAGTAAAGAAGAGTACTAAAGCATCCTAATGGATATCATTAGATCTTTACATTACAGAGATACAATCTTGCGCTTTTTTAGTGAAGGCTTAGTTTTTAAAAGACAAAATAATAATATTCAATTTGTTTAAAAAATCACTCTGAAGGATTTCTAATTTACTTACAAATGGATTTCTAATTTCACTTACAAATGGATTAAAAGGGAAACTAAGTCTTTTACAATTGTTAAAAGAATATAATAGATTCTCTGGCAAGTGTCTTGAAATTCTTATCCTTAATTTATTGATGAATCTTGATTCAGCTTGATTGTGTCCTTATAAGCTTGGAGTGAATTTATTTTTTATTGGGAAACATTGCTGCAAGGTCTCTAAAACACATGCCAATGTAGCCCCTAATATGAAAGGACACTGGCCCTTTCTACTATTAACCCCACGATAAAGCTGGAAGAATAAATTTTTCATTGAAACACAGTAGCAACGTAAAGACCACCAGGAAATTCAACTTAAATCTGAGCAAACACTTATGACCAAAAGTATTGGAAGGCCCTCCCACTGCCACTTCCAGAATGGAATCATCCTGTAGTCAGGGGCTTCATTCTCTTCACAACAGATTTTCCAGAGCGGAGAAGAATGCCTGGACTTAGCAAATGCTCAATAACTACTTGACACATAAAATCTAAGGGGTGTTTGTACCCATGCATGTAGATTTCTCTGATTCAGAATGTGACATTAGTAAAGTGAGGCTAACATGTTATATTTTCATCCCCTTTCCCAGTAGATTTACTAGACAGCATGGCTTACGTCATTTCTTCAAGGAGATACCAACTTAGGAACAACTCAACAATACCTTATCCACCGACATGGGGGAAATAATTGGCTATGGAAACCAGTGACGGCTAGGATGTTCTTGCCGAAGACATATTATCCTGAAAATGTGCATGCTTTGGTTTTAAACTGGGAGAATCTGGAGCTTCATTTCAAACCATAGTGCTTTCTACCTTACAAGTAAGTCACAAAAATAACTAATGTTTGAAGTAAAGTAAATGGAAGCACACTCGGTTTCTTATACTCATGGAACCGTGGAAATGCACAGAGGAATTTTTTATACCATACGTAGGGTGGTGGCCACTTGACACCAACTTCTTAAAGCAATGGCAGTTTTAAACAAGGGCAAACAAAAAAATGTCAGTCCTACTCCTGAGATTTGGCACGGGTGGGTCACTTGTATACTCAAACTATCTGTTTCAGAAATATAATTTTCCAATATGGTAGGCAAGTATTT
The DNA here is from genome assembly GCF_009764315.1 of Trachypithecus francoisi. NCBI lineage: Eukaryota > Metazoa > Chordata > Mammalia > Primates > Cercopithecidae > Trachypithecus > Trachypithecus francoisi. The sequence continues at coordinate 50,061,350 of NW_022681462.1, read as the reverse complement.
GAGTTCAGAAATCTACATGAGATGTTTCTACATATCTTTATCATATACAAGGATAAAATTGAATACACAGATATCTCTACAAGTATTTTGGCGTTCTTCATTTGCAGCAGATTTGTGATTTTGTAGGTACAAAGGGAATATAAATAAAATTTTCTTTACCATTTTTACACAGGTCTTATTTATCATAAGATTTAGCTGAGTTACTTAGAAAAACAAAAATTGAATAATGCAAAATAGAAAACACTTTAAAAGTTCGTTGTAAATTTTTTAAGAAGCAGACAAGAATGCTGCTTCATAGAAACTTTACCTTTGTATTGAGGTTGTTATTCATGATAGACACGGCTTTAAGTACAAGAAGATGTAGAGTAATCAGAATGATTAAGGTCATTTTAACAATACCAAAAAACCCCCATTTATTTGATATCTCAAATTTGGTTTGAGTGTTTTTGTTTTTTCATTACTAAACAAATTTGATATTTTTTAAAAAAATTGTTAACTATAGAATACGTTTTAATTAACCTTTCACGACATATACTTGCAAGACATAGAAATCTTATAGTATCATTTCCTATCTTAGAAGCAATATAAGAAAATTATGAAATGGAGATTTTGAAGTCAATTTTTTCATATATTTCCAAGGATCATTTATAAAATGTAGATCTGCATGGAACAATGCTCAGTTTCTACTTGGATATAAATGGTTCTGGTTCAGTAAAAGTTAATTTGAAAGTTTAAAAGGGGATATGTTTCAAAGTGCTTGCAAAAGAAAACTGGGAAAAAAGTAAATGTTAAGTTATTCAATAAATTAGTAAAAAGTGTCACTATGGAAACCTTTCAGCAGCCAGCAGAGAGAACTGTGTCCTGCATGGTTCCCTTCTGGGCACTCAGCTGTAGGCTGTAAGTTTCAGGTGTGGGGTCTGGTAGTCCCAGGGCCTTTAGCTTTGACTTGATTAACCCATCATTTCTTGTCTCTTTTGCAATACTGCCGATCAATGTGTGAAGTCCTCAGCTCCTCTTTTGATGACATTGAAAAGCCATTTATGGATCACAAAGCTATGCCAGTTCTAGAATAGGTTTCAGCACTTTAGGCCCAATTCAATAGTGGCTCTATTATTATATTTGGTGGTTAAAGGTTACCAAGGAGGCATTGTTTTTTAGCTGGTTCAATGACTTTGATGCTATTATTTATTACTTGAAAGAACATGCTTTTGTTATAGATATGTGTTTTGGAAAAAATGACTGCAATTTCATGGTATTGTGATTAACAGAGGATAATTTCAGTATGAACTTGTATAGTCCCTTAGCTCGGTCAACCATAGCATTTATTTTCTGGTGATTTAAATTATTTGTTTATGGAGAAAATATTTACTGACTTAAACTTTTCTCAAATTATACTTTAAGTAATGGGATATATGTGCAGAAAGTGCAGGTTTGTTACATAGGTACACACGTGCCATGATGGTTTGCTGCACCCATCAACTCATCATCTATATTAGGTATTTCTCCTAATACTATCCCTCCCCTAGCCCTCCACTCCCTGAACAGACCCGATGCGTGATGTTCCTCTCCCTGTGTCCCCGTGTTCTCATTGCCCAGCTCCCACATATGAGTGAGAACATGCTGTGTTCAGCTTTCTCTTCCTGTGTTAGTTTGCTGAGAATGATGGTTTCCAGCTTCATCCATATCCCTGCGAAGAACGTGAACTCATCCTTTTTTATGGCTGCATAGTATTCAGTGGTGTATATGTGCCACATTTTCTTTACCCAGGCTATCATTGATGGGCATTTGAGTTTTTTCCAAGTCTTTGCTATTATGAACAGTGTCACAATAAACATATGTGTGCCTGTGTCTTTATAGTAGAATTATTTATAGTCCTTTGGGCATATAGCCAGTAATGAGATTGCTGGGTCAAATGATATTTCTGATTCTAGATCCTTGAGGAATTGCCACACTGTCTTCCACAATGGTTGAACTAATTTACACTCCCACCAACAGTGTAAAAACATTCTTATTTTTCCACATCCTCTCCAGCATCTGTTGTTTCCTGACTTTTTAATGATCACCATTCTAACTGGCATAAGATGGTGTCTCACCGTGGTTTTTGTTTGCATTTCTCTAAGGACCACTGATGATGAGCGTTTTTCATGTTTTTTTGGCTGCATAAATATCTTCTTTTGAGAATGTCTGTTCATATCCTTTGCCCACTTTTTCATAGGGTTGTTTTTTTCTTGTAAATTTGTTTAAGTTGCTTGTAGATTCTGGATATTAGTGCTTTGTCAGATGGATAGATGGCAAATATTTTCTCCCATTCTGTAGGCTGCCTGTTCACTCTGATGATAGTTTCCTTTGCTGTGCAGAAGCTCTTTAGTTTAATTACATCCTATTTGTCTATTTTGGCTTTTGTTGTCATTGCTTTTGGTGTTTTAGTCATGAAGTCCTTGCCCATGCCTATGTCCTGAATGGTATTGCCTAGGTTTTCTTCTAGAGTTTTTATGGCTTTAGGTCTGACACTTAGGTCTCTAATTTATCTTGAGTTAATTTTTGTATAAAGTGTAAGGAAGGGGTCTAGTTTCAGTTTTTCTGCATATGGCTGGCCAATTTTCCCAACACAATTTATTAAATAGGGAATCCTTTCCCCATTGCCTGTTTTTATCAGGTTTGTCAAGGATCAGATGGTTCTAGATGTGTGGAGTTACTTCTGAGGTCTCTGTTCTGTTCCATTGGTCTATAAATCTGTTTTGGTACCAGTACCATGCTGTTTTGGTTACTGTAGCCTTGTAGTATACTTTGAAGTCAGGTAGTGGGATACCTCCAGCTTTGTTCTTTTTGCTTAGGATTGTCTTGGCTATACAGGCTCTTTTTTGGTTCCTATGAAATTTAAAGTCGTTTTTTTCTAATTCTATGAAGAAAGTCAGTGGTACTTGGATGGGGATAGCATTGAATCTATAAATTACTTTGGGCAGTATGGCCATTTTCACAATATTGATTCTTCCTATCCATGAACATGGAATGTTTTTCTCTTTGTTTGTGTCCTCTCTTATTTCCTCAAGCAGTGGTTTGTAGTTCCCTTTGAAGAGGTCCTTTACATCCCTTGTAAGTTGTATTCCGAGGTATTTTATTCTCTTTGTAGCAAATGTGAGTGGGAGTTCACTCATGATTTGGCCCTCTGTTTGTCTATTATTAGTGTATAGGAATGCTTGTGATTTTCGCCATTGATTTTTGTATCCTGAGAATTTGCTGAAGTTGCTTATCAGCTTAAGGAGATTTTGGACTGTCATCTGCCCACAACCAATATCATACTGAATGGGCAGAAGCTGGAAGCATTCTCTTTGAAAACCGGCACAAGACAAGGATCAACACTCCTATTCAACATAGTATTGGAAGTTCGGGCCAGAGCAATCAGTCAAGAGAAAGAAATAATGGGTATTTATATAGGAAAACAGGAAGTCAATTTTTCTCTGTTCGCAGACTTAAATGTGTTAAAGCATTCACTAAATCACAATGTGGATATTTATCAGATATAATAGCTTGAGACGGGAGAATGAGAGGAAGGAAAAAGGAAAATGGAGAGCAGAGAAAAAGGAAAAGAGTAAAGAGAAAATAAACGGGCATAATTGATTTTATTGGAAACAAGAATAGTTTGAGGCTGAGAAAAAGGGTAAGTCACATTTTCTCTGAAGGATTGACTTATTTGTACTTACTCAGGCCTGTAGACCAATACAGTGGAGGCTGTTCTGACCTCCGGACATCCAGCCTTCTGCTGCTTCTTTGTTTTTTGTTTTTGTTTTTGTTTTTGTTTTTTTTTTGGTGGAGTTTTTCTCTTGTTGTTCAGGCTGGAGTGCAATGGCATAATCTCAGTTTACTGAAACCTCTGCCTCCCAGGTTCAAGTGATTCTCCTGCCTCAGCCTCCCATGTAGCTGGGATTACAGGTGTGTGCCACCACGCACAGCTGATTTTCGTATTTGCAGTAGAGATGAGGTCTCACATGTTGGACAGACTGGTCTCAACCTCAGATGATCCTCCTGCCTCGGACTCCCAAAGTGCTGAAATTGCAGGCGTGAGCCACTGCGCCTGGCCACACAGGGAAGATGTGCCACCTAACTTCCTAGATCCCTCTCTGTCCCCAAGTCAGGATTTGTGTTTCTTACTGTTATAATCTAAGCGACCCAATTTTCTGTTTCTATTCTGAAAAAATGTACAAAACATATGTTATTTATTACATTAGAATACTTACATTACAGTATTTATACTTTTTATAATTTGAAGATTGCCCAAAATTTTAAATTTACTTTGTGAGCGATAGCCTTCTGATGAATGAGGGAAGGTTAAACGTTTCTCAGCTTGAAGATGAGCAAAAACGTGAGGTGTGGCTGGGTCAACAATGTTCCAGGAGTAGAACTTGACAAAGACCTAGGGCTAAGGAAAGGGACGGGGCTGGACTGGATATACAAAGAGACGAATTCAAACTAGCCCACTCCTGTGTTGTTAAAAACAAATGAAGCACAGTAAACCTTTTTTTCTTTTTTTATTTTCTTCTTTTTTTTTCTTTTTTCTTTTTGCTTAAAGTCGTGCATATCAAATCAGTCTCTTGGTTGATCAGACCAACCCTCTTCTGTCTCCTTATACAACTAATGCCCAGTTGCACCATTTCACCCAGAATATTTTGTTCTCTAAACATCGAACTCTGTTGTACATTCTAATAATCTCTTGAAGTATCTTTTCTTTATCAAATATCAAGATTAAAAGAAATCATCTCATCTTTAACTTATAAAAAACTCTTGCCTTTCTAAAAGAAGCACTAAGACACTCTTTAAAACCTAATAAATGAATGTCCCAATAAAGCAGAATAACAAGTTCATCTTTTTCCAAAGAGCAAGTACAGTTTTGATATAATAAAATAACTGAACAGCATTATGTTACACAGAAAGCAACTGAAAAAATCTTAAAAATGTATAAGTAGAACTCAAATAGGAAGTGGGGTGACTCTTACCTCTAATTAAAAAAAATTAGATTTTGACTATAAGACTTAAAATTATTTCACACTTTTTTCTGTTTTTTTAATATATTGCACTATTTAAACAATGCTTTATTTTTGAAATTTGAAATTGTCATCGAAATTGTATTAAAGCATATATACACATATTCTAAAAAATTGTATTGCCTTAACTCTATTAGGGATCAAAAAAAATCCCTTATGCAAGAAGCAAAGAATTTTTCAAGATAATTAATTTTGACATTTACTTGTTTTTTTTTTTTACATTTTAATAAGATACCTATTATTATGAGATCAGCAAAGTACTCAGATGGAGCTATATTTGAACATTGGTGAGGATAGAATACTGTGCATTTTTCCAATGGACTCCAATTATAGAAACACCTGTGCTATATAAATTTGTGCTGACCCACTGTGAAATTATGTTGTGTTCAATAGGCCTTAAAATTTCTCATTTCTCACCTGTGGGTGAAGCGTTCTACTTGCTATCAGGTTTAGTATTACATACTTGTACTGAAGAAGATAAACCACATGAAGCTATTTAAAATATTTTGTATTATTCATCTTGCAACATGCATTCTTACTTAAATGTTTCTGTCATTTTAAACTTACTAAATGAATATTTTAAGTCTAGTATAAAATCATTCCAAAAATCTCAAAGAAGACAAATATTTCCTTTTTTTTTTTTTTTTTTTTTTTAGAACTAGAAATTCTAAGTCTTTATTTGGAAATAGTCAAAGGTAAAATGTCAGAGTTGCAAATGTTTCAGTTTTTTTTAATTCACATTTCTGTTTAAGAGAGGGGAATATATATTCTGTCAAAGTAACTAACCAAGTCTGGGTGAATACAACACAAAGCCTGGATACAAAATAATCCATCATGTTGGTACTGTGCCATCAACACAAAAATACTAGCCATGAGAACATTTCTGAGTTTTATGATAATAAACTGAGTGTTTCTGTTTTTATCCTGATATTTAGAGTTGAGTTATTACATCTACAATTTTTAGGTTGCATAAGAATTTTTGGATTGCATAATGGAACATTGCAGTTTTCATAATTAAAATTTAAGGCGATTTGTTTCCATTTTATTTTAAAAACCTATGTCAATTATATGTGTGACAGAAACGTAACAAGAAAATAAGATGCAGGATTTTATCAGATGGACAAATGCACCAAATGTGTGTGTAGGCCAAATCTCTGTTGCCTGCTCTTGTCTTTAACCTGTAATCACTTCCAGAAGCACATTCAATTGGCTCGGGTTTTCCACGTCAAGTAAAAGAGTGTCCTGAAGAAATAAATTGTTGATCTAGAGGAGGTTTCCTGCTCAAATTAGTTTAGAAAAGAAATAATAAATGTGAGTAAAGTGATTTTCTGATCTTATTTTATAATTATTTTCTGTAAATGGGGATTATTTCTGAGTCTTCTGCACCCACAAACAGCAAACCATATGCTGCACTCTGCTAGGTTGTGCAGACCATGTGCAGCTACTTGTTACGACAAGCATAAATCAATGTGAAACTCATAGACTATAACTTATATCCAATTTATTACTATAGACACATTTATTGGGATAGAATTTTTACAGTCTCATAATATTCTGAGAAGCTCACCATAAACTATTAACGAGAGAGGAACACTATTAATAATGAACATCCCCGAGCAGTTATTTTCAGAAAGTTTTTGACCCTGAGAATGAAATTAGTTAAGCTGGGCTTGAGATAATAAACATATACCCTTAATATGATAAAATACCTGAAAAGAATTGTGTCCATCTGATATCATCATCTCAGAAACAGCAGTTGGATTAAGAATTTTGTGAAGTATGAACGAAGGTTTTTAAATATTGATACCTGTGTATTATATTATAAAATATTTATTCCCATTCCCATTTTGAATGTGTTGAACAATTCCTGATTTTCTGCCATCATTCTAGGGCAGCTTGGTGTTTTAAAAATCATCTTATAGACAAAATTCATTACTTCAGATTACTTAATTTAGGTCATTTAGCTTAAATGATTTTTAAAGTATAAACTTTTAATTGCTATTTTTTTATTAGTGTGTTTTTAAAAAAATTATTGTGCACACCAGTTAAGTGTATTATCACTGAAGTATCACGTTATTGCAACCTTAATAAAAGTGACTTAATTAACTTGTCAGGCTTTATCAACTGCTGAGTAAATAGATAAGCACCATTTCAGTGTTTCTTTTTTTTTTTCTTTTCATTTTGCTTATGCTGATCCTGACTGCCTACATTGCACTCAATTTTACAGACCTTTCATTGATCTATTACCAAAGAATCCAAAGGACAATGCCTTTCTACATGTAATAGGACTATGTCAGTATACGTGTGCCCATGTACCTGTTTTCATAAAATATTATGGACTCGCAAGATTTCTCTTTTGCAATAACATTGAGGTTAAATCATATGAAATTGCCTGTATTTGACTGTTTTGACTTATGATGAATATATGATTTGGGGATCAGTATAATTGTTGTTTCTCCTTATGTTTGTTTATGATTGAGCAAGAAAAAAAAACTTACTCTGACTTCCGATAGTCAAAACAATTCACCTGATCATGTATGTCTTGCCAAGCATGGACCATGTAGAAAAATACCAACATTTCAGGTTGCATTAAGGGCTGCAAAATACAATTATAAAATTGGCATCTATATGTAGTTCTCGATAAGCTTATTTATTTTTTCCTTCTTTTTTAAATTATACTTTAAGTTCTAGGGTACATGTACACAACGTGCAGGCTTGTTACATATGTATACATGTGCCATGTTGGTGTGCTGCACCCATTAACTCGTCATTTACATTAGGTATATCTCCTAATGCTATCCCTCCCCCCATCCCCTCCCCACAATAGGATCTGGTGTGTGATGCTCCCCTTCCTGTGTCCAAGTGATCTCATTGTTCATTTTCCGCCTATGAGTGAGAACATGTGTGCGGTATTTGGTTTTCTTTTCTTGCAATAGTTTGCTGAGAATGATGGTTTCCAGCTGCATCCATGTCCCTACAAAGGACATGGACTCATCCTTTTTTATGGCTGCATAGTATTCAATGGTGTATATGTGCTACATTTTCTTAATCCAGTCTGTCACTGATGGACATTTGGGTTGATTCCAAGTCTTTGCTATTGTGAATAGGGCCACAATAAACATACGTGTGCATGTGTCTTTATAGCAGCATGATTTATAATCCTTTGGGTATATACCCAGTAATGGGATGGCTGGGTCAAATGGTATTTCTAGTTCTAGATCCTTGAGGAATCGCCACACTGTTCTCCACAATGGTTGAACTAGTTACAGTCCCACCAACAGTGTAAAAGTGTTCCTATTTCTCTACATCCTCTCCAGCACCTGTTGTTTCCTGACTTTTTAATGATCGCCATTCTAACTGGTGTGAGATGGTATCTCATTGTGGTTTTGATTTGCATTTCTCTGATGGCGAGTGATGATGAGCATTTTTTCATGTGTCTGTTGGCTGCATAAATGTCTTCTTTTGAGAAGTGTCTGTTCATATCCTTTGCCCACTTTTTGATGGGGTTGTTTTTTTCTTGTATATTTGTTTGAGTTCTTTGTAGGTTCTGGATGTTAGCCCTTTGTCAGATGAGTAGATTGCAAAAATTTTCTTCCATTCTGTAGGTTGCCTGTTCGCTCTGATGGTAGTTTCTTTTGCCGTGCAGAAGCTCTTTAGTTTAATTAGATCCCATTTGTCAATTTTGGCTTTTGTTGCCATTGCTTTTGGTGTTTTAGACATGAAGTCCTTGCCCATGCCCATGTCCTGAATGATATTACCTAGATTTTCTTCTAGGGTTTGTATGGTTTTAGGTCTAACATTTAAGTCTCTAATCCATCTTGAATTAATTTTCATATAAGGAGTAAGGAAAGGATCCAGTTTCAGCTTTCTACTTATGGTTAGCTAATTTTCCCAGCACCATTTATTATCCATTCTTCCATTCTTTTTTCATGGTTTTTAGTGTCTTTGTTCTGGGTATGTAGTTCCTCCTTTAACTCTGAGAAGTTTGATCAACTGAAGGCTTCTTCTCTCAGCTCGTCAAAGTCATTCTCCGTCCAGCTTTGTTCCATTGCTGGTGATGAGCTCTGTTCCTTTGGAGAGGGAGATGTGCTCTAATTTTTTGAATTTCCAGCTTTTCTGCACTGCTTTTTCCCCATCTTTGTGGTTTTATCTGCCTTTGGTCTTTGATGATGGTGACGTACTGATGGGGTTTTGGTGTGGGTGTCCTTCCTGTTTGTTAGTTTTCCTTCTAACAGTCAGGACCCTCAGCTGCAGGTCTGTTGGAGTTTGCTTGAAGTCCACTCCAGACCCTGTTTGCCTGAGTACCAGCAGCGGAGGCTGCAGAAGATAGAATATTGCTGAACAGCGAGTGCTACTGTCTGATTCTTGCTCTGGAAGCTTCGTCTCAGAGGTGTACCTAGCCGTGTGAGGTGTGAGGTGTCAGTCTGCACCTAGTGGGGGATGCCTCCCAGTTAGACTACTCAGGGGTCAGGGACCCACTTGAGCAGGCAGTCTGTCCTTTCTCAGATCTCAACCTCCATGCTGGGAGAACCACTACTCTCTTCAAAGCTGTCAGACAGGGACATTTACATCTGCAGAGGTTTCTGCTGCTTGTTGTTTAGCTATGCCCTGTCCCCAGAGGTTGAGTCTACAGAGGCAGACAGGCCTCCTTGAGCTGCGGTGGGCTCCACCCAGTTCCAGCTTCCCAGTGGCTTTGTTTACCTACTTAAGCCTCAGCAATGGCGGGCGCCCCTCCCCTAGTCTTGCTGCCACCTTGCAGTTAGATCTCAGACTGCTGTGCCAGCAATGAGGGAGGTTCTATGGGCATGGGACCCTCCCGGCCAGGTGTGGGATATAATCTCCTGGTGTGCTGTTTGCTAAGACCCTCGGTAAAGCACAGCATTAGGGTGGGACCCAATTTTCCAAGTGTTGTGTGACTCAGTTTCCCTTGGCTAGGAAAAGGAATTCCCTTCCCCCTTGCACTGCCCAGGTGAGGCGATGCCTTGCCCTGCTTCAGCTCTCACTGGTTGGGCTGCACCTGCTGACCAGCACCAACTGTCTGACACAACCTAGTGAGATGAACCCGGTATCTCAGTTGAAAATGCAGAAACCACCCGTCTTCTGTGTCGCTCATGCTGGGAGCTGGAGGTTGGAGCTGTTCTTATTTGGCCACCTTGGGTATCCCCCTATTTTTTCCTTCTTTAAAAGCATGTGTGTGCAAAATATTTATGAATTGGCCAATTTTCTAGGAAAAACATCTAAAGTAGAAAATGGAAGTTCCCTCTTGCTCATACAACTCCAGGTCTTTTTTTTTTTTTGAGACAGAGTTTCACTCTGTTGCCCAGGTGCGATCTCGGCTCACTACAGCCTCTGCCTCCTGGGTTCAAGCAATTCTCCTGCCTCAGCCTGTAAGATTACAGGCACGCGCCACGACGCCCAGCTAATTTTTGTATTTTTAATGGAAATGGGATTTTGCTGTGTTAGTCAGTCTGGTCTTGAACTCCTGATCTCAGGTGATCCGCCTGCTTCAGTCTCCCAAAGTCCTGGGATTACAGGCATCAGCCACTGCCTCCAGCTCCAAGTCCTTTTTTTTGAAGCATGTATTTTCCAGGTTTTCTTCCCCTTGAGTTTAGACAGGCGGACACACACATACATACATTTCACAAAAACAGGATCATGAGAAGAATGCGTTTGTAAAATTTCATTGTTCAATATTGAAAGAGACTTCCTAAGTAAGTAAAACTACCAAATGCAACTAATGATTGGAGAGAAGCAGCAGGAAACCATGGCAGAGACGTGGGACCTGAGAAACCCTGCACATCTCACAATGACACTGTCATGGAAGGGGAGCAGGAAGCCCATTCATGACTTTTTCAGGCCTTTTGCCACCTCTTCCTGAAGTTTTCCTAAGCCAAGTTTGTTTATATGTCTCATGTATTAATTTTTCTGTTGCTGCTATAAAATTGACCTCAAACTGAGTGACTGAGAACAACACAAATTTATCCTCTTCCAGTTCTAGAGGTCAGAAGACAGAAATGGATCTCACTGAGCTAAAATCAAGGTGTAGGTAGAGCTGTGTTACTCCTGGAAGATCTGAAAGCGGGATGCATTTCCTTTTGCTTTTCAGCTTTCTCATATTCCTTAGCTCACGGTGCCTTCCTCTACTTCAAAGCCTGCAGTGTACATCTTTATATCTCTCTCTGATTGATTCTCTGCCTCCCTCCTCCATGTATAAGGACCCTTTTCATTACAGTGGGCCCACTCAGATTATCCAGGATAACCTCCTCAAGGTCAGTTTAATAACAGCCTTAATTCCATCTGCAACTTTAGTTTCCCATTACGTGCAAACTGACATACTCACAGGTCTTGGTTTTAGAATGTTGAGCTCTCTGGGGACCGTTATTCTTCCTTCCACTCCTCTATACAGCACCAGGTCAGGTCATGATGCTCATGAACCCACCTCATTAAAGCCTTTACCCAAATGCCAGCTTCTCTGTGAGGCGCTCCCTGCCAGCCCCCCTAACATGGCAGCAGCCTTGTCTCTGTCCTGTTCCCTGCAGTAGTTTTTTTTTTTTATCATAACACTCATCACCATCTCATACTTTACTCCTTTTTCCTCTTCAAGATGGATCTTCACCTACCAGAATGTTCATTCCATGAGGGTGAAGATTTTTGTCTTTTGTTTATAGCTATATCCGGGACACCTTGAAATACTCAATATGCATTTGTGCAACTAATGTCCTATGGCCCATGCTGTCTTAGGCATCCTCCAGCATGTTAAAGTCCCATATACATGTATTATAATCTCCATAATCCCTGCATATTAAAAGTTATATCTAACCACTTATGTACTGTAAATTAGGTGCCAAAAATTCAACAGTCAACAATTTTAATCAGCAAATATTTACTGAGAACTACTATGTCAGACACCGTATCTTATCAGAGTTAGCCTTATTTTAAAAAATTGACATACTGGCTGGCGCAGTGGCTCAAGCCTGTAATCCCAGCACTTTGGGAGGCCGAGATGGGTGGATCACGAGGTCAGGAGATCGAGACCATCCTGGTTAACACGGTGAAACCCCGTCTCTACTAAAAAATACAAAAAAACTAGCCAGGCAAGGTGGCGGGTGCCTGTATTCCCAGCTACTCAGGAGGCTGAGGCAGGAGAATGGCGTGAACCCAGGAGGCGGAGCTTGCAGTGAGCAGAGATCCGGCCACTGCACTCCAGCCTGGGCGACAGAGCGAGACTCTGTCTCAAAAAAAAAAAAAAAAAAAAAAAAATTGACATACTATGGCATATGTACATGCTAAATTTAAGTATTGTTTTGAGACATATTTGTATCACAAGTTTGTGTGCCCATGTGTGCGATTGTGTTTGGGCTCCATCAAGAGTTCATTTCTGCCAGTACACAAGCTGCATGTGCTTTGGAGAAAAAGCTCCTTACTTGTGCTGAGTAATAAAGTCCCTATTGATTAAAAAAAAAAGGTTTTTTCTTACTGTATGGATTGTCCAAATCTTTACAAGACACTGCCATGGAGTCAGGGCAAGTATGCAACAGTACCAAAGGATGTAGAGAGAAAATAATACAATGGCCCTAAATATGAACAGAATTTCCAAAGAGAAGAATACTGGTAGCTAAAAGGAGAAGATCAACATTTAAATTCAGCAAAATTATCTAGTATAGCAAAATCACATTTTAATGTGCAAACATAATACCCTCCTCTAATTGGTAACTAAAATGAGATCACATTTGCATTATAATTTTTATGAGAAAACTCTCAGTAATCATATAATCATGGAAAACATTGGTACTATTTGATCATATCTGAGTCACCACTTTAAAAAATTGTCAATACAATCAATCTTTAAGTTTTTACTATTGTGGTTTCTTTATACCCATGAGATAATTTTTTTGACATAAAATTTTGGTCTTCACAGACTCACATATGGGCGATGTTTACATTCATTCAATCTGCCAAATCCAGGCAAAAATACCTGTAAGATATTTCAACATCAAATCAAATAGCATTTTGTGGCTCTAATAAACTGAAATAAAGAAGGTATTGATGTACAGATATAATCATCCTATAACTAGAATATGCCCAATTGTCCTATGAATGCGTGAGTAGTATTCTGTAATACACAGCTTTGACTGATGCACTGTCAAATTGTTGTGGACTGCAGCTTTTATTTCACTATATTGTTTGTAGAATTCATAGTACTCTTGATAAATAATGCAACTATATTATTTCCATCATATTCTCAGTTGTGTCATTTTCTGTCTTACATTTGGGGCAGAAATGTTTTTTGAGGTAGTTTGTACTTGTTGAGTTGAATTGCTAATGAACTCAGATAAATAAAGACTTGAGATTAAAGTCCAGCACAGACAACCTGCAATGGCCCGTGTCCACTCTTCCAGATCCCAACCTCAACCAGATAGGAAGAGGCTGCTCCTTCCAGGAACTTCAGTTTAATCAGCAGAAGAGCAGAAAATACATGGAAAACATAATCAACTATTTAAAATAGGATAAATGCTATTGGTGAAGAAAATACATTAGAATAAAATGTTACAAGACTGTCTGTGGTTGCTTGGGCTAGGGTCATGAAGCTCCTTTGCCCTTCTGGCAAGAAGAGACATTTGAGCTAAATTTCAGAAACAGATTTTGTCAACCACTTATGTTATTAGAAGGAAGAGGTAACATGGTAGGGCACGGTGGCTCATGCCTGTAATCCCAGCACTTTGGGAACCTGAGATGGGCGGATCACAAGGTCAGGGGATGGAGACCATCCTGGGTAACACGGTGAAACCCCGTCTCTACTAAAAATACAAAAAAATTAGCCGGGCGTGGTGGCGGGCGCCTGTAGTCCCAGCTACTTGGGAGACTCAGGCCGGAGAATGGCGTGAACCAGGAGGTGGAGCTTGCAGTGAGCCCAGATCGCGCCACTGCACTCCAGCGTGGGCGACAGAGTGAGATTCTGTCTCAAAAAATATAAATAAATAAATAAATAAATAAGAAGGAAAAGGTAGCATATTAGAAGTGGATATGTGGGAATCCATCACGACCGATGGAATGTGGTAGGACAGTGCAGGAACATGGCCTTCCATGATGGGTGAAAGTATTTCATTGGATGTTTGAAATTCAATGTGAATATTGCACATATTCCATCGCTCCCTCTGCAGACTTCCAAATAACTTTGTTCCTCTGTGTAACCATTAAAGTTGTGGCAATTGAGAAAGTTATTTGACTCTCTGTTTCTGCCACTAGAATTGAGTTCCTGCAGAGGAAGGGGCAATATAGTGTTAGTACTCTACCATTTACCATGTCTGTGCTCCTCACTCAAAGTTACCGTTTAGGAACATTTTCTGTTAAATGTTGACACTCACAGAGTTTTTAAATTTTAATTAAAAATTGTATCTATTGTAGTATAAATGTCACACATCTGAAAATTATCATTCATAGATAAGTGTATACAAATTCTGCCTTCTGCGTGTGCTTTCAATGAGTAGAAACCTCTATAGCAGTTAAAAGGAAGTTTTATGTTTGAGAAGACAACTTAATGAATACAAATTTTACCAATACATAGAAAGGACCTTGTGGAATACCTGTTGAGCAAATGATTCTTCACCTTTCTAGAATTAAATGGTTTCATAAGAATGATATTCATCTGTCCCTAGTTTCCTTTTTTTCTCTTCTTTTTAAAAATATTTTATTTTATTTTATTTTAAGTTCTGAGATACATATGCTAAACGTGCAGGTTTGTTACATAGGTATACATGCACCATGGTGGTTTGCTGCACATATCAACCTGTCATCTAGGTTTTAAGCCCTGCATGCATTAGGTATTTGTACTGATCTTCTCCCTCCCCTTGTCCCCCACCCCACAAGAGGTCCCGGTGTATGATGTTCCCCTCCCTGTGTCCATGCATTCTCATTATTCAACTCCCACTTATGAGTGAGAACATGTGGCGTTTGGTTTCTGTTCTGTGTTAGTTTGCTGAGAATGATGTCTTCCAGCTTCGTCCATGTGCCCACAAAGGACATGAACTCATTATTTTTTGTGGCTGCATAGTATTTCATGGTGTATGTGTGCCACATTTTATTTATTCAGTCTATCATTGGAGGGCATTTGGGTTGGCTCCAAGTCTTTGCTATTGTGAACAGTGCTGTAATAAACACATGTGTGCATGTCTTTATAGTAGAATGATTTATAATCCTTTGTGTATACACCCAGTAGTGGGATTGGTGGGTCAAATGGTGTTTCTGGTTCTGCATCCTTGAGGAGTCACCACACTGTCTCCCATAATGGTTGAAGTAATTCACATTGCCACCAACAGCGTAAAAGCATTCCTATTTCTCCACATCCTCTCCAACATCTGTTGTTTCCTGACTTTTCAATAATTGTTTTTCGTCTTCTTAAGTCAGGGTCATTAAAGCACAATTGATGTACAATAAAATTAATATTTGGGGGTAAAGTTGCACATACTTTCATAAATGCGTACGATCATGTAACAACGACCATGGTAGAAAACAGGACAACTGAATTCTATCATATCAAAAAGTTACTTCACGTCCTTTTGAAACCAATTCCTTCTCCTCTATAGCCATTTCCCTAACTGATCTTATTTGTGACCTTATAGATTTGACTTTTTTTCAGAATTTCAAATGAATAAAATAATACACTGCATATTCTTCTTTGTTTGGATTTATCTATTTACCATACTAGATTTGAGCTCTATAATTTAAAATGTAAGAAATTTTAAAATACAAACTATTGCTTTTTGAAGATCTGAAGTTACTGGGTTCTGCACTTAGACTCTGTTTTATGTCAAACAGGCTTGACGAAACACGATAGAAGACTGAATTAGGAAAAATAATACATGTTAGACAAACCATCTTAAATATCCCTTGCTGTGTAGAAACGTAGCATAATGCATCTTACGTTTGCTGTGATTTCATGTATGGCAACTCCACAGAAAAACACACATTTCCTTAGCATTTGATGTTCAAACCCAGAAGCAGTTGGAAAATCTGCCACAGATTTTATTTTTTAGATTTCCCATTTGAGTGCACCACAATGGATAAAGGAGGAGCAAACAGTCTGACATGCTATTTATCCAGCTATAAAATTATCATAATTAGAGAAAGTGAGATATTTTGGTATTTAAAAGAGCTTATTAGTTCTTTGGATAATATTTATAAACAAATATTTGCATTTAAAATATATATAATTATATGAAGCATAATCGAAGAAACTAGTTTTAGGGTTGTAAATTAATGGTTATTTATAGTTGCCATGAAATTGATAGGGATTTTAGATATTAAAAAAAGTGTCTGTTTATATACGAGTCATATTTACTCCCATGGGGGCATGAGAGGTATTTAAGACTTCTCACAGATGTTCAAAGATCAATTTGTGTAGTGCAAAGAACTAGCAACACATATATGAACATTACGGAAGGTGAATCAAATTTTTTAAGCCTCAAAAATGAATTCATGCACAACAGCAGCAAAGAGTCTGGGAGATACTCTATATTTGCATATGTCAACCCAGCTGCAAATCTACAGCATTGGTGACTGTCTGTCATTGTTTGATTAAGAATGTTAATAAAGGATGCCGCCCATCCCAAATCAATAAAACTTTGATATTAGAACATACCACAAGTTCTACAGAGGAAGAATTTCGGAATTATATGTTACGGAATCTTCACATCTAATTTTGTTTATGTTAATAGAGTTTGGTTTTTAGAGTAGTTTTAGGGTTAAAAGCATTGAGTAGAAAGTACAGAGAATTCTCATAGACTTCCCTCTACCATGCACACAGCTCCCCCCTTATTCACATCTTGCCTTAGTGTGGTACATGTGTCACAGCTCCTGAGCCAATATTGATACCTTATTATTAACTACAGTACATCGTTTATATTAGGGTTCACTGTATGTGTTATGTCCTACTCTGGGTTTTCCCAAATACATCATGTTATGCACCTATCATTAATACCATGTAGAATAGTTTCACTGTCAGAAACTTCCCCTATATTCTACCTATTCATTCTTTCCCCCTCCCCTCTATCCCTCCCTCACTTTCCTTGCAACCACTGATCTTTTTATTGTCGCTGCTTTTTGCCTTTTTCCGAAAGTCTAGTTGGAATCATGTAGACTGGCTTCTTTAGCAACGTGCCTTTGAGGTTTCTCTGCATCTTTTTGCGTCTTGATATTTCATTTATTTTTATTACTCAGTGATTTCTCATTGTCTGGATGTACTACAGTGTATTTACCCATTCACCTATTGAAGGACGTTGGTTGCTTCCTATTTTTGGCGTTTCTGAATAATGCTGCTATAAACATTCATGTGCAGGACTGTGTGTGGACATAAATTTTCAACTCATTTGGATAAATATCAAGAGTTGTGATTGCTGGGTGGTATGGTAAGACTATATGTAGCTTTATAAAAAACTGCTAAACTCTCTTCCACAATGACTGCACCACTGCGCATTCCCATCGGCAATGAATGACCACTCCTGTTGCTCTAGCTTCTTGCCAGCATTTGGTATTGCGCTTGCTTTAGATTTCAGCTTTATAACGCATGTGTAGCGCTATCTCATCGTTGTTTTAATTTGCAATTCCCTAATGAGGATTGAGCACCTTTTCATACATTTATTTGCCGTCTATATGTCCTTGATGAGATATCTGTCCAGATCTTTTCCCTACTTCTAAACTGGTTTTGTTGTTGTTGTTGTTCTTTTATTGTTGAGCTTTTTGAGTTGATCGCATATTTTTCGAAAAAGTTCTTTGTCAGATACATCTTTTGCAAATATTTTCTCCCAGTCTGTGACTCATCTTTTTATTTCCTTTTGAGTCACTTTTGAAGAGCAACTAAAAAGTCATCAGCAAACCCACGGTAACCAAACTGATCTCTATGATATCTTTTAGAGATTGTATAACTTTGCATTTTATATTTAAGTCTATGATGCGTTCTCAATTAATTTGTGTGAAAAGTGTGAAGTTTCTCTCTAGGCTGAATTTTTGGCATTTTTCTTGAAAACAGAGTATCAATGCTTTGATTTTTTTTCATTGTATTATCAACTATTCTGAGTCTTTTGCCTTTCCATATACAGTTTACAATCAGTTGGATTGTGTTGAACCAATACATCAAATTAAGAACTGACAACTTAACAATATTTGTCCTCTTATCCAAGAATATGGAATATCTCTCCAGGTATTTAGATCTTTAATTTCTTTCATCAGTTTTGTAGCTTTCCTCATATAGAACTTATCCATACTTTATTAGATTTATACCTAAGTATTTCCATCTTTTTGGTGCTATTGCAAATAGTATGTATTAAATTTTATATTCCAATGGTTCATTGTTGTTATGAAATGAACGGGAAAGCAATTGACTTTTACATATTAGGCTTGTATCCTGACACATTGTGTTTTCCATATATATGTTTTTATATTTAGAGTCTCGCTCTGTCCCCCAGGCTGGAGTGCAGTGGCACAATCTTAATTCACAGCAACCTTCGCTTCCCAGGTTCAAGTGATTCCCCTGCTTCAGCCTCTGGAGGAGCTGAGATTACAGATGCACACACTACGCCCAGCTAATTTTTATAGACGAAATTTCACTATGTTGGCCAGGCTGGTCTCGAACTCCTGACCTTAGTTGTTTGTATGAATATTATCTGTGCAAATAGAGTTTTATTTCTTCCTTCCCAATCTGCACTTCTGTTATTTGCTTTCCTCGTCTTACTGCATTAGCTAAGACTTTCAGTACAACGTTGAAGAAGAGTAGTGAGAACACACTTGGCTTGCATCCAATCTTACGAGGAAAGCATTTAATTCTTACAATCAGATATGATGTTAGCTATAGATTTTCTCTTTCTACTTCTTATCAAGTTGAGGAAGAACCAGTTCTTGGTTTCATTGATTTTTCTATGCTGATTTTCTATTTTTAATTTTCTTGATTACTACTCTAATTTTTATTATTTATTTTCTGCTGCTTACGTTAGATCTAATTTGCTCTTCTTTTTAAACTTTCTAAGGTGGAATCTGGGATTATTGATTTTAGAACATTCTTCTTTTCCAATACATGTATTTGATGCTATAAACTTCCTGTAAATACTGCTTGTGATGTATCCCACACATTTTGCTAAGTTGTATTTTCAGTCTAATTTAATCCAAATTGTTTTTAAATTTATCTTGAAAATTCTTCTTTTACCTATGTATTATTTAGAAGTATGTTGTATACCTTCCAAATAGTTTGGAATTTGGTAACTATCATTATCTTATTGTTTTGAGTTTAATTCCATTGTGGTCTGAGAACATATGTTGGATAATTTCTATTATTTAAATGATTTTAAGTTTGTTTTATAGCCACACTGTGGTCTATTATGGTGAATGTTCCATGTGAGCTTGAGAAGAATGTTTCTTCTACTGTTGTTGGATGAACCATACTACAGATGTTAGATAGTGTTAATTGACAATGCTGTTCAGCTCAACTATATTCTTACTGATTTTCTTGATCTGTCAATTATTGATAAAGGAGTGTTGAAGTCTCCAGCTTATAGTAGTAGATTTGTCTATTTCTCCTTACAATTCTATCAGTTTTCTCCTACTGTATTTTGATGCTTTGTTGTTAGGTGCATACACCTTAAAAATTGTTATGTCTTCTTGGAGTTTGGAACACTATTTCATTACGTAATGCCCCTCTCTATCCCAGGTAATCTTATTTGCTCTAAGGTTTGTTTTGTCTGCAATTAATATAGCCATTCCATTTTCATTTGCTCTTGCTAGCGTGATGCATCTTTCTCCATTCCTTATCTTTAATCTGTCTTTTTATTTATAAAGTGAGTTTTCTATAGGCAACATCATTGGATCTTACTTTCATCATTTATTTTCATTTTGATTCATTGTGACAACCTCTGTATTTTAATTGGTATATTTAGACCATTCCCATTTAAACTGATTATTGATGTAGTTGAATTAATGTCTACCATGTTTGTAAGTGCTTTACATTCATTGATCTTTCTTTCTTCTTTTCTTTATTTGTTATCCACTTTTTTTGCCTTTCTGGTTTTAATTGAGTATTTTATATGATTTTATTTTCTCTTCTCCCTTAGCATATAAATTATGCTTACTGAAAATAATTTTAATGGTATCCGAAGAGTCTGTAGAATGCACTTACTACTAATGTATATACATTTTTAAATAACACTATAATGCGCCATGAGTAGTGAAGTTACTTTATAATCAGGTATTACCAATGCCTCTCACCCATTTCTTATAACATTCATGTCATACATTTTATTTTTCAAAAACTATAATAATCCAATACATAGTTTTTATTTTTGGAATATACTGTTACCCTTTAGGTAATTAAGAGTAGGAAAATTAAAAATTAAAAGATTTTATTTTACTTTCATTTATTTTATCTCTAACACCTTTCTTTTCTTTTTGTAGGTCTGAGTTTCTGACCTATATCATTTTCGCTTTTTATTTTTTGGAGGACTCTTGTAATATTTATTGCAAGTTAGGTCTACTGCTGGCAAATGCCAACTATGCTTGTTTATCTGAGAAATCTTTATATCCCCTTCATCTGTTTTTTTAGGGATGAGGTCTTGCTTTGTGGCCCAGGTTGGAGAGCAAGGGCATGATCATAGCTCAGTTTGAACTCCTGAGCTCAAGCAATCCTCCCAAGTCAGCCTCCCGAGGACATAGAATTACAGGCATGTGCCATCACACCTGCTCCACTTCACATTTGAAGAATAGGTTTTCTGAATAGAGAATCCTGAGTTGGTGACTTTTTCCTTTAAAAAAAAAAAAAGGTTTAGGGGTACATGTGCAGGTTTGCTATATAGGTAAACTGTGGGTCCCGGGGGTTTAGTGTACAAATTATTTCATCACTCAAGTATCTGATAGGTAGTTTTTCAATCCTTAGCCTCTTCCCACTCTCCAAGCTCAGGTAAGCCCTGGTGTCTGCAGTTCCCTTATTTGCAGGCACATGCACTCAAAGCTTAGCTTCCACTTATAAGTGAGAACATGTGGTATGTTCTGTTTGCAGTCCTATACATAAAAGGGTTGAAAGTTATCGCTCCTAGCATCACAACTAGAAAAACAGAACAAACTGACCTAAGATCTTAGATCTATCAAAACATAGAATTTGCAGGGTGAACTACACCCCTGAAGACTGGAGAGAGAGAGAGAGAGAGAGAGAGAGAGAGAGAGAGAGAGAGAGAGAGAGAGAAAGAGAGAGAGAGAGAGAATATAGAGAAGGACATTTTACCAGGGTCAGAAGCAATGCTGGAGCCAGGAACCTGTAAGAACATTTAAAGGGAATTGACTAATTTTCTGGTCCTGCTTAAGGTAAGGCTTCCAGGCCGGGCACGGTGGCTCAAGCCTGTAATCCCAGCACTTTGGGAGGCCGAGACGGGCGGATCACGAGGTCAGGAGATCGAGACCATCCTGGCTAACACTGTGAAACCCCGTCTCTACTAAAAAAAAAATACAAAAAGCTAGCCGGGCGAGGTGGCGGGCGCCTGTAGTCCCGGCTACTCGGAGACTGAGGCAGGAGAATGGCGTAAACCCGGGAGGCGGAGCTTGCAGTGAGCTGAGAACCGGCCACTGCACTCCAGCCCGGGTGACAGAGCGAGACTCCGTCTCAAAAAAAATAAAAAATAAAATAAAATAAAGATAAGGCTTCCAGCTTCATCCATGTTGCTGCTGAGAAATTGTTATATCCCCTTCAACTTTTTTTACAGGTGAGGTCTTGTGCTGTGACCCAGGCTGGAGGGCAGTGGCGTGATCAGAGCTCACTGCAGCCTCGGACTTGAGCTCAACAAAGGACATGATCTTGTTCTCACTCTTTTTTACGGCTGCAAAATATTCTATAGTGTATATGTACCACCTTTTCTTTAGAGTACCACCTTTTCTTTAGACAGTCTACCACTGATGGGCATTTAGGTTGGTTCCACGTCTTTGCTGTCATGAATAGTGCTGTGATGAACATATGCATGTGTGTGTCTATGGTGGAAGAATTTATATTGGGTATACACCCAATAAGAGGATTGCTGTGTCAAATGGTAATTCCTTAAGTTCTTTAAGAAATTGCCAGACTGCTTTCCACAATGGCTGAACTAGGTCACACTCCCACCAGCAGTGCATAATCATTCCATTTTCTCCATAACCTGGACAGCTTCTGTTATTTATTTATTTATTTTTGAGATGTAGTCTTGCTCTGTCGCCCATGCTGGAGTGCAAAGGTGCTCATTGCACTCACTGGCTCGTTGGCTCACTGCAACCTCCACCTCCTGGGTTCAAGCAATTCTCCTGCCTCAGCTTCCCAAGTAGCTGAGACTACAGGCACACACGACCACGCCCAGCTAATTTTTGTACTTTTAATAGAGGCGGGGTTTCACCATGTTGGCCAGGCTGGTCTCTGGTCTCTAACTCCTGATCTCATGATCCACCCGCCTCGGCCTCCCAAAGTGCTGGGATTACAGGCGTGAGCCACCGTGCCCGGACAGCCTCTGTTATTTAAGTTTTAATAATAGGCATTCTGACTAGTGTGAGATGGTATGTTGTTGTGATTTTGATTTGCATTTTTCTAATAATTAGTGATGCTGAGCATTTTTTTCATATGCTTGTTGGCAGTGTGTATGTTTTCTGTTGAAATGTGTCCTTTGCCCACTTTTTAATGGGGTTGTTTGTTTTTTTGCTGGTTAAATGATTTAAGTTCTTTACACGCTGGATATTACAACTTTGTCAGATGCAGTCTGCAAATATTTTCTCCCACTGTCTAGGTTGTCTGTTTACTCCATTGAGAGACTCTTTGGCTGTGCAGAAGCTCTTTAGTTTAATTAGGTCCCTTTTGTCAATTTTTGCTTTTGTTGCAATTGCTTTTGGTGTCTTTTTCATAAAATCTTTGACAGGTCCTGTAACAAGAATGATATTACCTAGGTTGCCTTCTGTGTTTTTTGTAGCTTTTGATTTTAGATTTAAGTTTTTAATCCATCTTGAGTTGATTTTTGTTTATAGTGTAAAGAGTGGGTCCAGTTTAAACCTTCTGCATATGGCTAGACAGTTATCCCAGCACCATTTATTGAATAGGGAATCTTTCCCCATTGTTTTTTCTTTTTCTTTTCTTTTTTCTTGTGGATTGTTTTCAAAGACCAGATGGTTGCAAGTGTTCTTATCTCTGGGTTCTCTATTCTGCTCCATTGGTCTATGTGTCTATTTTTGTACCATTACCATGCTGTTTTGTTTACTGCTGCCTTGTGGTATAGTATAGTGAACTTCTGTTAATGA
Source organism: Trachypithecus francoisi (assembly GCF_009764315.1). NCBI lineage: Eukaryota > Metazoa > Chordata > Mammalia > Primates > Cercopithecidae > Trachypithecus > Trachypithecus francoisi. The sequence goes on along the minus strand of NW_022681462.1, from coordinate 50,038,032 downwards.
GCTGTGATGTTTATCAGTAATTCTCAGTTTTTCTTTTCTGCTATGGACTCAACTGTTTTCTATTAAAATTCATATGGTGAAGCCCTAATATCAGTGTGATGGTATTTGGAGATGGGAGCTTTGAGAGGTAATTAGGCTGATATGAGGTCATGAGGGTGAGGCCCCCATAATGGGATTTGTGCCCTTATAAGAAAAGACACTGCAGAGTTGGCTATGGCTATGGGAGAACATAGTGAAGAGGTAGCAGTCTGCAAGATGGGAAGTGTGCCCTCACCTTGCCTGCACCCTGACATTGGATTTCCAGTTTCCTGAGAGGAAACAAATTTCTGTTGCTTAAGTCACCCAGGCTATGGTATTTTATGAGAGTGCGAACTGCCTAACACATCTTCCTTGGGTCAGTCAGGAAGGCTAGAGAGGACTGGAATGGAATATTTTATTTCCTTTCCCCAGGTTAGTTAGGCTCTGATAAAACCCATGTTTGTTAGGTTCAAATAAAACAGTTTCCTCTGAGGGCAAGCCTTTATTAAGGAGAACAAAAAAACTCCAAGCATGTTAGAAAATAGTTACCTTTCTCTTGCCCTGCCTGAAGCAGGAGGAGATTTTTTTCTCTGATCTTCACATTTAAAAGTGCTTGGAGCTCCTAAGAGGTAAAACTCAGAAGTGAGAAAGTGGGAACCCCTCATAAGACTGGCTCCCCAGGCATTTTTATCTCTCAATGTAGTCTACACTCAAGCTCAGTCAGGGAAATTAGTCAATTCCCTTTAAATGTTCCTACAAGTTCCTGGCTCCAGCATCGCTTCTGACCCTGGTAAAACGTCCTTCTTCTCTATATTCTTTCTCTCTTTCTCTCTCTCTCCAGTCTTTAGGAGTGTAGTTCACCCTGCAAATTCTATTTTTTGATCGATCTAAGCTCTTAGGTCAATGTGTTCTGTTTTTCTAGTTGTCATGCTAGGAGTTACAACTTTCAAGCTTTTTACATATAGGACTGCAAACTAGAAGTCCCTCTACATCTAATTTTTAATATTTGTATATGAATGGAACACCCTATTGGAAATTCCAGAACATATTCCTGAAAATATATTACTTTCTATGTCTTTCTATGATGCATTGATTTATATGAAAATATTGCAGAAACTAAATAGGTAAGTTTGGACAGTCACTACAAAGTACACATAAAGGAGCTGAGAAAACACTAGCCTTGATTTTGAGTTTATTGAGTTTGCTTACAGGAGGAGAGTGTCAAAATAAAAATATGTCTCCTCCAAGTCACTTTGAGTATTGCCTGAAGCAAAGAAAAAATTGAAGAAAAGCCAGGAGTTCAGGACACTGACAACTTTGCCACAATTATTTTTTTCTTTCTTCCATCTAATGAGCATCAAAAGGGAAGATATTGCTCAGCTACCCCAGAGGTATGTGAAAAATTTTTCTCAACAGCCAGTTCTGCTGCTTCAGAGAATCTGGGAGAAAAGGAAGCAGAATTCCACGTGGCAAGTAAGGGTATTGGTATAACCACCCAAATATAAAGGGAGACATGAATCCAGTCTAACATGAAACAACATTTTGGATAAACTTTTGAAACCACTAATGAAGTGAACTTTAAAGCTGGAGAATATATAATCACTCACATCATCTGTAAGACAAGTATTCATGTGGTCCACTCTAACACGGTTTACTAGGTGCCAAATAATTATTGTACCTTTTCTCACTTTGTTCTCTTGTTTGAGGAAATAGTAGAACTGATAACAGTAGATAAGAATGACATAGTGTATCTACAATTGAGTACATATGTGGCTAAAAACAATAAGTGTCTAACACATAAAATGTATGAAACTGAAACCAAGGTCTACTTTTTTGTACAATTAATAAAAATAATCTGGATAGAAATAAACTCCAATATGGAGAAAAATGACTTTAACATAATATCTAGACAGCTGGCTAGGTGAGTGCAGCTGAAAAAAATGCATAATGACATCTCTAATTGTTATGTTTTTATAAAACACAAGTTACAGGTCAAATGTAAGCATTTGTTTTTATTTTGCCAACTGATCATGTCCAGTACACTATGTAAAGCCAAGCTAACTAAGATTAATGCACAATCCTAATTCAGTGTGATTGGAACTTCCTGCTGGCATTTATGTACTGGTTTAAATCCATTAGAAAGCAGAACATCTATTATATTTAGTAGATGATTGAATGAATCCTATTTGTAAATGCTAATAATCAATGTGAGTTTAATGAAAACCATATCATTAAAATGAGGGCATATACTCAAACCTAAAATTCACATTCTGTTCTCAACCTGAATTAGAATGGCCATAGTCTCAAAACTTTGCTCTTGTAACAAAATGAATAAAATACAATAAAAGGTTTAATAATAATCTATGTTTATTGAATTTGCTATTGAAGTATTTTTAATAGCAAGAGTCTGGGATAATATGAGAGAATAACTAAACAGCAGTGTGGGGTGATGTAAAGAACCTCAGAGTGATCTGGATTCTTTCCATTCTTATTTCTGCATTAATTCACTGGGTTAATGGCTGGTGACTTTGCACCAGCCATTTTAATTTTTCTGTATAAATTAATGTTTCCTTGTCTTTAAAGTGGAGTAGTTAAACAAAACTTTAAGTTTTGACTGTTGAAAGATTATCTGAACCTATGACATTGCTAACAAATCTAGCAGGACTCCCATTTCCATAAACTATTTATTATAATTACTATTAAAATGGTCACTCTCTGATATTGGGGCTTTTGTGACGATTATGTAGGATCCTGCACCTGTCACAGAACAGGGGACTAGTGGGACATTAGCATCTTCAGGTTCACTTTCTACTGTTGGTCCATATTCAGTCTTGAGTTGTAATTTCTGTATATTCTATGCATGGAACTCTATTATTCCCTATTTAAACTTCCTCAAAACTCAAGGAGTTCCTTTTATTCTTATATACATTTTGCAAATATTTGCCTTTATTATTCAGCTAACAGTCATCTTTCTTCTATATGACCTGATTCTGACTCTATCTCCCCGTAAGTGTATTCTATGTGGTAACGGGAAAGGTGTCATACTGCTAGCCTTTTTGATACAAATAATGGCATACTTCATTTTATTGTGCTTGACTTTATCGTACTTCGCAGACGTTGTGTTTTTTACCCATTAAAGATTTGTGCAACCCTGCCTCCAAAAAGTCTATAGGTGCCATTTTCCCAGCAACATGTGTCCACTTTGAGTTTTTGTGTCATGTTTGCAATTCTCACAATATTTCAAACATTTTCATTATTGCTATATCTGTTATGGGGATCTGTGATCAGTGATCTCTGGTGTTACTATTGTAATTGCTTCAGGACACCAGGTGCAGCATCCATATAAGACGACAAACTTAATTGATCAATGTGTGTGTTCTGCTTGCTATACCGACAGGTCTCTCTGTTATCTTTCTCCCTCTTCTCAAGCCTCCCTTTTTCCTGAGACATAAAGATATTGAAATTAGGTAAATTAATCCTGTCATGGCCTCTAAGTTTTCAAGTAAAAGGAAGAGTCCCACATTTCTTACTTTAAATCAAAAGCTAGGAATGATTAAGTTTAGTGAGGAAGGCATGTCAAAAACCAAGATAGGCCAAAAGCTAGGCCTCTTGCACCAGTAAACCAAGTTGTTAACGTCAAATAAATGTTCTTGAAAGAAATTAAAAGTGCTACTCCAGTGAACACATGAATGGGAAGAAAGTGAAGCAACCTTATTGCTTATATGAAGAATGTTTTAATGGTCTTAGTAGAAGATCAAACCAGCTACAAAATTCCCTTAAGACAAAGCCTAATCCAGAGAAAGACTCTAGCTCTCTTTAATTCTGTGAAGTCTGAAAGAGGCAAGGAAGCTGCAGAAGAAAAGTTTTAAGGTAACAGAAGTCAGTTCATGATGTTTAAGGAAAGATGATATCTCCATAACACAACAGTGCAGAGCAAAACAGCAAGTGCCGATATAGAAGTGGCAGCAAGTTAGCCAGAAGATCTAGCTGAGATAACTGATGAAGGTGGCTATGCCAAACAACATACTTTCAATGTAGATGAAGCAACCTTCTATTGGAAGAAGATGCTATCTAGGACTTTCATAACTAGAGAGCTTGGCTTCAAGTCTTTAAAGAACAGGCTGACTCTCTTATTAGGAGCTAATGCAGCTGGTGACTTTAGGTTGAAAGCAATCTCGTTAACCATTCTAAAAATCTTAGGGCCTTTAGGAATTTTGCTCAATCTACTCTGTCTGTGCTCTCTCTATATAATGGGAGTTTGAAAGAAGTTTATTCCAATCCTCATGGATGACTTTGAGGATTTCAAGAGTTCAGTGGAGAAAAGTAACTGCAGTTGTGGTAGAAATAGCAAGTGAACTAGAATTAGAAGTGGGGCCTGAAAAGGGGACTGAATTGCTACAGTCTCATGATCAAACTAGGTGAATGAGGAGTTGCTTCTTATGGATGAACAACAAAAGTGATTTCTTGAGGTGGAATCTGTTTCTTATGAAGCTACTGTGAGAACTGTTGAAATGACAACATAAGATTTAGAATTTCATTAACTTAGTTGCTACAACCATGGTAAGGTTTGAGAGGATTGAATCAACTTTGAAAGAAGTTCTAATATGGGAAAATGCTATCAAGTGGCTTCACATGCTGCAGATATTTCAGGAAAGGAAGAGTCAATCAGCGAGGCAAACTTCTTTGTTATCTTATTTGAGAAATTGCCACAGCCACCCCAAACTTTAGCAACCACCACCCCGATCAGTCAGCAGTCATCAGCATGGAGGGAAGACCCTCCGCCAACAAAAAGATTATGACTCCCTGAAGGCTCAGATGATCTTTAACATTTTTTTTTTAGCAATAATGCATGTTAATTATGATATACACATGTATATTTTTAGACACAATGCTATATAGCACATTTAATAAACTACAATATAGTAAAAACGTAACTTTTATATGTACTGGAACACAAAAACAACGCACTTGACTAACTTTGTCACCATATTCACTTTTTTCTGGTGACTTGGAACTGAACACGCAATATCTCCAAAGTATGCCTGTAGATCGCTTTATCTAAAAAATATTTCCTATGCACCTACAATAGACCAAGTCCTTTCAACTTGAGTATGACCTAACAAAAATTACATGACTCAAAAGCAATTTAACCAGGCTGTGTTTTCTATCTAGTGTTAGTCAATATTTTTCTTTTCTGGTGTGTGTGAGTTGCAATATGATCATTAAGGACCTGTTGCTGGACACAAAATAAGATCTCACTAATGTATTCATTGTAGGTTAACAGCCGGTTTTCTGAGAGAGTATACATTTTTACTAGAAATATTTTCTAACAATGTGCCCAAGAAATATTGAATATTTAATGAAGTATGCAGCAGCTCACAGGAAACCCATAGTAATTATTGTTTTAATATAAAATAAAGATGGATTTCTTTTTTTTTTTTTTTTGAGATAGAGTCTCGCTCTGTCACCCAGGCTGGAGTGCTGTGGCCGGATCTCAGCTCACTGCAAGCTCCGCCTCCCGGGTTCACGCCATTCTCCTGTCTCAGCCTCCCGGGTAGCTGGGACTACAGGCGCCGCCACGTCGCCGGCTAGTTTTTTTTTTTTTGTATTTTTTAGTAGAGACGGGGTTTCACCGTGTTAGCCAGGATGGTCTCGATCTCCTGACCTCGTGATCCGCCCGTCTCGGCCTCCCAAAGTGCTGGGATTACAGGCTTGAGCCACCGCGCCCGGCCTAAAGATGGATTTTTAAAAATTTTCTTTTTTCTCTCCAGAAATACATTGCTTCAGTGGAGGAGTTGACGTTCACAACTGAGGGGTTCTACTTTTTGTATGTAGGCTCTATTCTCTCAAACTAGCAATAATATCTTAATATATTTTACAGATAGTGTTCAATATCCATTTAGCATGTCCTTAGCTACATATGTGATCTATGAGAAAACACACGTAAGCATTAGAATACATACCAAGATAAATGAAACCTACTGGGAAATAAATCTAATATGAGTGTGACCAGAATTAAAGAATGAAGAAATACCAGAACATTCCAACCTGTGTTGCTTTTTTAAGAGCTGAGGCCATATGGCATTGGACTACCCAAAAAACAAAAACAAAAACAAAAAAGCTTGGCTTGCAAAGTCTTAGGAGATTTTCCTGTGTTGGAAGCAGCCTGAAAACAAGAATATAAATATCTGTTGCATAACCTTCCAAATGAACAATGTTAATAAGGCTTACAGATAAGAAATTGCTTTCTTGTTTACCACTGATACTTGCTCTTGGCTCAAAGTTATTTACCCTTGGAAGAGCATTGCTCAGGAGCTCTTAGAACATTATGGCTGCTCAAATTTTGGTCCTTCTCCCATGACCTGGATTGACAGATCTTACTTATTATTATTATTCACATTTCAAATAGAAGATATTAAAGGAAAATAGTCTGAGATAAAAGCTGCAAGCCATCACTGAGTGGTTCGTTTGATATAAAAGCCAATGCAAGATGAAAGTAAAGACACATATTCTGTGTGTGTGTGTGTGTGTGTGTGTATAATACGTATGTATAGGACAAATATATATTATATATGTATATATATGTGTGTGTATATATATAACATATCTATAAAACACATTATTTATTTGTCCTGGTTAAGAACAACTAAAGCTTCATTCCTGTTATTTATGAGCCAGTTCAAAGTTCTTGCCCTTCTCCAGTTCCGACTGAAGTCATTCTCATTGATCTTGACTAGATTCTCACTCTATCCCTTGTCTTCTTCCATCAGCAGCTCTGCGGTTTGGAATAGGGTGTAAGAAGACTAAGAAAAGGAAAATGTAAGTAAACAGCGGAAAACAGATGGAGAAAAACTGGGAATGGAAAATGTTGAGGCAACAGCATAATTTTGTTCAGAAATAGAGTGGATACTTAAAAAAGCTAAAAGATCTTTCTTTCAATATTCACTTCCTTTCCATTTGTATGTTTTCTTTTGTTAGTATTTTTAATAGACATATTTGTATGTTTTTTTTTTTTTTTTTTTTTGAGACGGAGTCCAGCTCTGTTGCCCAGGCTGGAGTGCAGTGGCCGGATCTCAGCTCACTGCAAGCTCCGCCTCCCGGGTTCACGCCATTCTCCGGCCTCAGCCTCCCGAGTAGCTGGGACTACAGGTGCCCGCCACCTCGCCCGGCTAGATTTTTGTATTTTTTAGTAGAGACGGGGTTTCACCGTGTTAGCCAGGATGGTCTTGATCTCCTGACCTCGTGATCCGCCCGTCTCGGCCTCCCAAAGTGCTGGGATTACAGGCTTGAGCCACCGTGCCCGGCCATATTTGTATGTTTTTAAAGAAGTAAAAGAAAATTTCACGAGGCTGTAGAAGGAACTGTAAAAAACTATACTGTAAAAGTTTCATATTATACTCACTGATACATTTATTCAACTCTTTTACATATGAACATAAGTCAGTGCAGCAGACAATATAAATTGTACCTGGTCGTTTAATGTATTAAGCGACCCATTTTAAATAGAACGTCTTTGATCACCCAGTGATTGAAAACAAAAGATTAAAGGAAAAACTATTTGTGGCCCCAGACTTTTCAAAGAATCATTGTGTCACTTGTTTTCATAAAATGTATTAATTTAGGAAAATTACAAATCATTTCTGAAAGGTCACTCCATCAAAATACAGAGAGGCATGTGCCACAGAAGACAGAAAGATCAAGCTGCATACAATGTAGTTCGAAAAAGTCCAGTGATCTTATTAATAATGAAAAGATGCAAAGTTGTGATTACAAGAATTTTTTTCGAACCTGAAATGCTGAAATTAATTTATGACAAGTTTTGTTCTTAGAACTTCAAAGAACACTTTAAAGCACAGTGTTAGTTTTTTCCTCGTCATGCTGAAAGTATGAAGCCAGGTCTGAATCTTGGCAGCACAGCAATATGCTTGTTGAATTTCATGTGAAATTAGGTTTCTGACCATTTTAAATGTTTTTTCTAAACTTTTTTAAAAAACAAGTTTCCTCTAATTGCCACATAGTTTTTATGAAATAGAATCGTATAATACATCAATTCATCTTGTTGTCAATGACAATTTATTGTGCCTAATGTTAATCATAATAGTTTACACTTACTGAGTGCTTTTCTGTGTCAGGCACTGTTAGAACAGTGTAGAATGTTTAGTTCACTTAATGTCACAGCAGCCCTATATTATAGGCCCCTGGTGTTAAACCTATTTTGCAGATAAAAAAAAAAAATTGAGGCTCAGAAAGGATCATTTAAGGGTGGGTAGAACTAAAGGAAGATATTTTTCTGGAAGCCAAAGTTCAAGGTGGCAGAAATCCCAGTGATAAACACAGTGAGCAGTTGATCAGCACAATTCTCCAACAGAATATTAACTAATAAGGATGTCATATGCTGCTCCTTTCCTACAAGGTACTTACATCTCTCCGTCTCCTTAAACTGTGTATATGAGGCACCTTAATAAAGGCTTCACATCAAGGGAAATGAGTAGAATGGTTCCATACTGTATATAACTATGTTGCATACCATGTAACATAGACATTGTTGTGAGATTATAAGAACAGCAAAGACCCACTAAGGTTGAAAAGAGAGGGGCAATAACAGCCTTCACAGTTCATATGCCGTCCTCTTGACCTTGAGAAATGTTCCAAAATGACCCATGCAATCTTCCCTTAAGATGTGTTCACCAAAGTTTTTCTGTCACAGTGATTATGGCTAAATCAAAAATCTTTATTTTGGCTTCAGAACTTTTCCTGATCTTGGCTTAGAATTCTAGGTTGTGATATCCAGATGAATTATTTTCAAAACCCCTCCATATCACAGATTAACTAAATGATTAATAGGACTTTGATGCGTCTAGAGTCTTTAAAAGAAAAGGAATGCTGAGATGTATGGAGAGGCAATATTCTCTTGAAAGGTTGTACGTGCAGGGTAGGAACCTGGAAAGGCAGAATAAATGTTTTGTTTCAATAAATTTGACAAATTTTCTGTAGTTTTCTGTAGTTTCTCCTTAAATAAAATGGGAAATGTGTGACTGGAAGGTACACAGTGATTCAACTACTTAAAACATCTGAACGACGTTAAGTCTACAAAGACTCAGAGAAGTTGCTGATTTTCTTTCACTCCAAAATATCAGCAGATGTAGCTCTCTTGCTTTGTCATAGTGCCACATTTTAAATGAAAAATGTCACTAACATTTTTCTTGTACATTGAATACTTTCTTTTTATAAAAGAAATGTAACATACTGGGATTGACTTCAAAAGTGATGATTTTTTTTTTTTTTCCAGGACAATGTTCCATCCTGCTGGGCTTTTCCCCTAACTACATTATAACCATTTTAACATGAAATAACTGTAACCCAGACATGAGTGGATGCGTGAAAAAAATTCATTGGCACGGGAATTCAGTTCTTTCTCTTGTTTTTCTTTGACCTTGAGTAAATCACCTTGGTTTGCTAGCTTATTAAGACAAACAAATGAGAAACGGCAAAAAACCCAACAGTGATTTTCATTATACATCTTCTCAGGTATGTCAAGGTGTTTATTACAATGAAGAGGCAGTAGTTCCATGATCACAAGTTTCACTGATATAGACCATATCTGATTTACAACTTTTGGAAAAAAGCATTTGTTAGGTACTGTTTTTTTTTAAGTTTAAAAAAAAATATGTTGAGGACAAAATACCTCTCTGAAATATCCTTGAGTTTCCATAGAGTCTGCCAAAATATTGTTCACATACTAAGTTTCCAACAAATGTGCTTTGAATCACGCTAGTGAAAGCCATTACTTTCATTGACTGTGAATAGAGTACAGAGACTCTAAAAGGTCTTTAGAAATAAAATTGCAGACGTATGGATTTTGGATTACCATTCAGATACCTACCATCATAAAGGACCTATCATTTAATAATGTGTGTCTGATACTTTTCCACATTCGATTGAAGAACCAAGCATATACTTTCCAGAACAATATTTGTCACCTTCTAAAAATTTTTTAATAGCTAAGTAAATGCATTTCAAATATACGTATTTTTTTTTTTTATTTTAGAAGAGTTTAGATTTTTCGTTTGTTTGTTTTGAGACAGAGTCTCGCTCTGTTGCTGGGCTGGAGTGCAGTGGCACAATCTTGGCTCACTGCAAAGTCTGACTCCCCAGTTCACGTGATTCCCCTGCCTCAGCCTCCCAAGTAGCTAGGATTACAAGCACACACCACCACGCCTGGCTAATTTTTGTATTAGAGTAGAGACGAGGTTTCACTATATTGGTCAGGATGGTCTTGATCTGCTGACCTCGTGATCCGCCCGCCACAGCCTCCCAGTGTTGGGACTACAGGCATGAGCCACGGCACCCGGCCTAGAAGAGTTTAGATTTAAAAGGTAGGGGAGAGATCCTCATGCACCCCATACTCAACTTCTCTTTTTGTTAACACTTTATATTAGTTTGGTACATTTTGTTACAGTTAAGGAACCAATGTTGATAAATCATTGCTAACTAAAATTTACATATGATTTAGTTTCCTTAGTTTTCGCTGATGTCCATTTTCTGTTCCGGGTCTCCATCCGGGACATCATTACATTTCATTGTGCATTTCCTTAGGCTCCTCTTGGCTGTGGTCATTTCTCAGACTCTGTTTTTAACGACCTTGAGAGTTTTGAGGAATCCTGGTCTGACATTTTTCTAGAAAGCCTCTTAATTAGAATTTCATTATGGGTTGTTAGGAGGAAGGCCACAGAGGTAAAGCACACTTCTCATCACATTTTTTCAAGAGTATATATTGTCAGTATGACATATCGCTGTTGATGTTAACCATCAGTTGCTGAGATAGAGTTTATCAGCTTTCTCCACTGTAAAGTTACTGTTTTCCCCCTATTCCATATCCTACTCTTTGAAGGAAATCACTACGTGTGACTCACTTAAGAAGGGGAGACTTATGCTCCACCTCCTTGAAGACATGGTATCTACATATGTAAATAAATTAATCAAAACTCTTCTTCACAGGCAATCTATGTATTCAAACATTTACATCTATTAGTTTGGACTCATAGGTATATATTTTATACTTTGGGCTACAATCCAATACTATTTATTTATTTACTTGCTGAAATTGTTGTATGCCAATTTCTTGGGATTATACAGATGATAATTTTATCTGTGAGAAAAAGAGAATTTAATTTTTCCCTTCCTATCCTGTATATTTTTTTCCTGTCTTTTGCACTAGCTAGAAATTCTAGTATGAATCTACATAGGAGTGGGATTAGAAGACATCCTTGCTTTGTTTTTGCTTTTAGGTAGAAAGCATCTAGTCTCTCACTATTAAGTATGTTCTTAGCTGTAGGTTTTATTAAGATGCTTTTCACCAAGTTGAGAAAGTTCCCTTATATGCCTGGTTGCTAATAATTTTTTCATGAATGGTGCCGGATTTGTCTTATAAAGCCTTTTCTGTATCTATTGGTATGATCACATGATTTTTCTTTATTAGGTCATTGATGTGATGAAATACATGAATGGATTTTTGAATATTGAGCTAGCTTTGCATATCTGAAATAAATCCCACTGGGTTGTGCTATGTATTTTTTAATACATTACTAGATTTCATATTGCTAAGGATTTTTACATCTATGCTTTTGAGAAATATTGGCTGGTAATTTTCCTTACTGTATGTCTTTATCTGTTTTTCATATTAGGGTATTGTTGGCTTTATACAATGAATTAGAAAGTATTCCACAAGCTTCTACTTTCTGGGAGATATGATGAAGAATTGGCATCATTTTTATTTCTTAAACATTATATAGAATTTGTCAATGAAATAATTCACCTTGTCATTTTTGTTTTGAAGGTTATTCATTATTGATTTGATTAGTAGGTATCAGCCTATTCAGCCTAGTTGTTGCTCGTTGTGTGAGTTTTGGTGGTTTGTGTCTTTCAAAAAATTGGTCAACTTAATCTATATTTGTGGACATAATCTTGTTATAATATTTCTTTATTATGAATTTTTAAAATTTATTTTTCTTTTTTACTTTTTAATTTAATTTAATTTTAAGTTCTGGGATACATGTGCAGGATATGCGGTTTTGTTACATAGGTAAACGTGTACCATGGTGGTTTGCTGCAGCACCTATCAACCCATCACCGAGGTATTAAACCCCACATGCATTTGCTATGTATCCTGATGCTCTCCTTCCCATATTTCTTTATTATATTTTTATGTTCATGGGACTCATAATGCCCAACTTTCTTTCATTTCTGATATTGCTCATTTTTTTCAACTCTTTTTTCATGGTTAACCTGGCAAGAGGTTTGTCGACATTATTTTATTTTATTTATCTCATTGATCTGTTCAAAGAATCATTTTTTTGGTGTCGACTTTTTCTCTGTTGTTTTCCTACGTTCAATTTCATCTCTAATTTTTCTTATTTATTTTATTTTATAATAAAATAAAGCATGACTCTTCCTTTTCTAGTTTCCTAAGGTGGGAGTTTAAGATGAACATTAAATCTTTCATTTCTAAAATATGCATTTAATCCTTTAAACTTCCCTGTAAGCACTACTTTTTTTCATCCCACAGATTTTGATAAAAGTATTTTCATTTTAATTTTGTTAAAATTATTTTTAGATTTCTGGCTGGGCACAGTGGCTCCCGCCTGTAATCGCAGCACTTTGGGAGGCCAAGGCAGGAGGATCACTTGAGGTCAGGAGTTTGAGACCAGCCTGGCCAACATGGTGAAACCCTGATTCAACAACAACAACAAAAAAACAAAATAAATAAATAAATAAATAAATAAGCCTGGCATGGTGGCCTGTAATCCCAGTTACTCAGGAGGATGAGGCAGGCTTGAATCTGGGAGGCAGAAGTTACAGTGAGCCAAGATCATACCACTGCACTCCAGCTTGGGCAACAGAGGCAGACTTTGTCACACACACACACAAAATTTAAAATTTCCTCTTGAAATTTCTTTTTGACCAATGTGATACTTACTGGTGTGATTAATCTCCAAATATTTGGATATGTTCAAACTATATTCCTGTTATTTCTTTTTAGTTTAATTCTATTGTGGTCTGACAGCATAGATTGTTGGAATTTCACTATTTTGAATTATGTAAGGTGTGTTTTAAGGCCCAGATGCAGCCATTTTGGTAAATGTTCCACATGAGATAGAGAAGAATATGAATTCTCCCGATATTGAGTGGAGCACTATACAAATGTCAATTAGATTAAGATGGTGGATGATAATGTTTATGTCAACTCTAGTCTTACTGATTATCTGCCTGCTTGGTCTGTCAATTATTGATAGAGACATGCTGCAGTCTCTAACTATTACCGTGGATTTGTCTATTTCTCCTATCAGTTCTGTCTGCTTACCTTACATTTTTTGATGCTCTGTTGTTAGGTGTGTACACCTAAAATAGACGAATCCACTAGTTAGAGACGTCAGCAGGCCTCTATCAATAATTGATAGACTAAGTAGGCAGATAATCAGTCAGACTAGAGTTAGGATTGTTAGGCCTTCTTCGAAAATTGACTCCTTAATCATTGTGTAATATCCCCTTTTCTCCAGGATGATTTTCCTGATTCCGAAATATGTTTTCCCTGCAATTAATATATTTGTAATATTTCTATAATTTTTCTCATAGAGAGTTAGTGTCTTGAAACTCTTTGAGCAGTAACCCACCATTAGTATAGCAGAACTCTATTTGTTATGTGGAAAAGTATGGCGGAATGAAAGTTTTATACAGTTTCCTCAATTTCAGTCTTTTACTTTGCTTCTTCTTGACCTGTGACCTTCAATTCTAGTTCTTAGCTTTTGTTCTCCCTTTTACCTGAGACAGGACAGCTCGAGGGAGCTGTGTGGGAAAAATGCCTTTCTCCAGGTAAGACAAGGCTCTGATAAGGGTTTTGTCCCCCTCTGGGGAATGGGCTTCTATTGTGGGGAATGGGCTTCTATTGTTGAGAATGCTTTTCTTGTTTCAGTTGGAGTATTCATCTAGTATATATATATATATATTTTTTTTTTTTTTTTTTTTTTTTTTACTGTGGCAATGTGACAATCTGGTGGGGTTCCTGAAAGTAAAACCCATGAAAATCTGAAAACCCCTGAGACTGAAGCTCCAGGAGTTGTTCACTGTCGTGCTGGTACATACTCAGCCTTCAGCTAGTTGTCAAAATTACCATTTTAAGTTTCTACCAGTTTATGTCTCAAGCAGTTTTTCCTCCAAGTAAACAAATCTTAGCTGGGACTCTAGATTTGCCTGTCTACCCAGATTTCAAGTGATAGTTTGCTAGTACTTCACCCGTGCATGTAAGTAAAACTGTTGAGTAAGTAAAACCATGCATTTCTTACACCCATGCATATAAGAAAAACTGTTGAGTTTCTACGTGTTTTTCCTGTAAGAACTGAAGTGACAATTACCCAGGTCTTTACATTTAGGGTTGAAACAGAAAATCTTGCCACTGTCTTGATATATCTTTTTGCATTCTTATCTACTTTATATTAAAGAGTTAAAAACATAGCCTTTCTTCTCTTCTTGGAGGGTATATACACACAATCATTCAGTCTGACTTATTTAGATGAATTATTGATTTGGCAGAATTTTTTTGTTAAATTATATTTCTATTAAAATAGCCATGTTCCTGAACATTCTGTTAATACTATGTTACAGACTTACGTTCAGACATATTCAAAATTTTTCTGAAAAAACTGTTAGTAAGTTCTGAGTCAACTCTTCATCAGAAGTAATTATGTGATAAACTGTTTCAAAGACATAAGGTTATTGACAGAAAGGAATAAACCTAATTTTTCCTTATATAAGCAAATGTAACCATAGTCTTAAAAAACAAAGGCACTGAAATATTCTGATTATTTTGTGTATTGGGGCACGAGTTTTCTTCCTCTCTAGGATATAAGAGGAAGCACCTCTTTAAAGATTGATGTGCTGGATCCTGCACAAGACTCTATTTCTTCAAATAAAATTTCTTAGTTTTAGATATTGTGTCAGGAGTGATTTTGGCCCTGGAAGTTTTATGCTTCATAAAGTTATAACATGCAGAATAATCTCATAATGAGTAGACAGCAGCTATAGAGGTTATATCAGTCTAACTTATGTATGTCTTTTCTCCTGAGGAGATAGTGAATGGAATAAGAAGGAAAAACAATGGTAAGAAAACATCCATTTTTGTTGTTGTTGTTATCATATAATTTTAAAGTTCCCTTTCCTGCATAAAAAAGGAAATTAGAACTATTAGACACAGCATGAGAAAAGTATTTTATGACATTTACATAGTGTTTTTAATGTCTCTTTTTTGTTTTACAGAAATATACATAAAAATCATTACTATTTTACAACTGTTTTAGTAAAGCATTGAAGCCAAAGGCAAGTCCTGTTTTCTATATTCACCAACATCAGCAAAAAGTATTCCTAAACTGTAGCATGCAACTTTAATTAATTCAGGGGTGAAACTAGGCTACCTTTTTCCAGGATATTCTTGAGAGGTTCTCACTTTGTCTCTGCTTCATCCACGTTGGCATATTTAACCTGTTTTATAAAAGCTATCAATGGTTACGGTTTGAAAATCTTATTGTAAAAATTACAACTACTTTTGAGTAGACTTTAAATGTAACTTTTATTTGAAATAGTTTAAGATTCAGGAGCAGTTACAAAGTACAAAGAACTCCCAATGTATATATACCATATAGTAGTGTCACATCCAAGATATTGATGTTGATTCTAGCAGACTTTTATAAAAGGAGAATATGTACTTATTCCAGCTCACAAAAAGCAATTGATCCATTATGAATCTATGTACTCTATATGTCTATATGGTATGCTAGAAATCCTGGATTAAAAACAAGAAGATAAGTAGAGCAACTGAAAACCTAAGGAAGAAACAAAGAAGAAGAAGACAGCAACTAGATAACTCTCACTGTCTCATAACTATATGCCAAGATTGTTCCATATCCCAGGTATAGCTAAGTTCTTTCTTCCTCCTTTCACTTTTCCCTTTCTCAGGGCACTCTCTCGTGGAACATCCAGGAAAATGGGTCAGCCTAATGACTTCTCAGACCTGTGCACTGAGGAGTAAGAACAGCCAGAAGCATGCACCAAACCTGCACATGTACCCTCTGAGTCTATAATAATAATTGTAAAAGACTGCCCGAAGAACAAACTCATATATGTTTAATGAGCATAAAAAAAGTATTTCATGAGAACTAAGAATATTGATATGGCTCCGATGAGTGGAAGAACACCAGGGCTCTTGTCTTGAACCAAATTGGATAAAATCACATGGACACACATGGGGTGGTTTTAAGGAGCGGAGAGTTTAATAGGTGAGTAAGAAGGAAGAAGATCCTCCATACAGAGACAGAGGGAGGGGGCTCCAAAGCTGAGAGAGGAAACCCCCGAGTACTGCAGAAACCAACCAGGTATATGAGGAGGCTGGTGGATGCAGTGTCTGATTTGCATAGCAGTCAGGGGATTGGTTTGACCAGGTATGTCATTCACATAGCCCACAACAAAACTGGCCCTCCCATCTTAGCCTTTTAATATGCAAATGCAGGCTGCCGTGATGTTATACATACATGAGGATGCACCATGTGATGTATTTAAAATTTTCAGATAATTCTTTTTGATAAATTTTACCCCTACCAAGTCATACCTTTTGATTACTTCTAAGTATGATTTCTCACTTTTTGACTGATAAAGTAAGTATTTCATGAAAAGTAGTCAGATTTATTTTATCGAAGTGAGGGTGCTCAGGATTCTAGGGTAATTTCTTACCTATTTTTTGTGGGTCAAATATCAACAATTCCATGTGATTAAATGAGTTAAAACTAGAAACATGAATCATGAAATCTAGATTTCTAAGTGGAAACTCCTTTCAGAAGAATTTTTGCCTTTTTAATCTTTGATTTTTTATCATTAAAAAACACAAAAATAAGATATTACTGGCAATATTGAAAGAAATCACTTTGGTGGTGCTCTGGCAATGCATTTTCTGATACTGCTAAATCCTGCCCAGTGTGAGTGACTCTCATGCTATGTTACAGAAGCTGCAATGTTAAAATTGGTTCTCTAGGTGATAGCATTTCTGACAAATTAATAATGTGATGCTTTGCTCGGCCCATGAGATTTTTCATTACATATTCCCCAACTGTTATTTACAATACGATGACAACTTGTAATTTGTCAAGAGGTAAAGAACAGCAGGAGTAGCTTTAAGAGATGAACGTAAATGAATCTCCAGCATAAGAGGGGTGGTCAATGGTCGTTTGGAAAATTCACAAGTCATTGCTTTTTTCTCCCTTCTCCCTCATACTTTAGTTCTTTAGGAGCTTTTTACTTCTCTATACATAGAATAGAGCAAAGGCCAAATACAGGTGTAGGTAAAAAAAGACTCTTCATGCCTTGGTATAATCACCAAAATCTCTTGGAAAAAAAAAAAAATATGGTAGCTTTCTCAAAGTTAGCCCTCTGTGCTATACCACAGAGAAACAACCAGCTGAAACACAGGCTTGTAAATGGTCAGTTGCCCAAAATAAATTTCATGATTTATGTGATTTCTCTCTAGTGAGTAGTCTAAGAAGCCGATTTCATTTTTCTTCCTACTTGGTGCTCCCATTGAGAAGAGGAATGGTATTTTCTAAATAATTTATTTGGAAGGTTGACGATATGACTGACTGGACAGAGCTGGAAGCACAGTATTCAAATCTGCCACTACCTGCTGTGGGATCATTAAGGATTCTTCAATATTTCAGTATGTATTGTGTAATTAATTAGCCTTGATGTGAAACTGGAAATATAAAGGCCAGCGGAAGAGGGGGAAATTCCAAACTGTTACTATGCAGGAAAAGGCAAAAACAAATTGGAACTGAGGTAGGAAAAAATTGGAGTTGATATGAAAGAAGATAGGATTAAAAGCAAGGTTAGTCCTGGAATTAGCAGACAGTAAAGGATATTTAAAAGAAAAGCTAAAATAAAGGCAGAAGTAATGAAAGAAGAGTGAGAGCTTTAAAAGCCATAAAGAAAAAAATGGAAGCAGCAAGGTAGAAATTTACAGTGTACAGCTTACAATAAAAGCTTATGAGTAAAATCAAAGAAAGCAAAGTGTTTTGTTTCTGTTTTTGCTTTTAAATAACTTTGAATGCTACTCTAATACAACTTTTTCAATCCTAGGCCTAGGTATAAAAAGACAATGTAAAAATCAGTTGCCAAAATCTAGGAGACGTTTCTACCAAATGCCAAGCAGGTGGAACCATTGGTTCTGAAAATGTACACTGCTAATCCACCCATGCTCTGCTGCCTAAGTCACAGCTAGCTTGCCTACCTCAAAGTAAGAAGGGAGGTATTTTATTGATTCTATGTCTTCTTCCAGGTCTCTTGTTCAAAAAGTCTTGGTCTTACTTGCCAAAGCAATCTACTGAATATTCAATGCAATCCCTATCAAAATACACATGACATTTCTCACAGAAATAAAAAATAATCCTAAAATTTATACAGAATCACAGAAGACCCAGAATAGCCAAAACAATCTTGAGCAAAAAGAATAAAGCTGGAGGCATTTTATTACCTGACTTGAAATTATAATACAAAGCTATAGTAACCAAAGCAGCATCTACTGGCATAAAAACAGACATATAGACCAATGGAACAGAATAGACAACCCAGAAACAAATGCATGCATTTATAGTGAATTAATTTTTGACAAAGGTACCAAGAACATACAATGGGGAAAGGACAAACCCTTCAGTAAGTCATGCTGGAAGAACTGAATACCCATATGCAGAAAAATGAAACTAGACCCGTATCTCTGGCCATATAAAAAAATCAAATAAAAATTGATTAAATACTAAATCTAAAACCTGAAACTTACAGAACTGTTAGGAGAAAACATTGGGGAAACTTTCTAAGACATTGGTCTGGGTAAACATTTTATGCCTAAGACCTCAAAAGTACAGGCAAACAAAGCAAAAATGGACAAATGAGATCACATAAAGCTAAGAAGCTTATGTGCAGCAAAAGAAACAATAAACAAAGTGAAAGGAAAACCCACAGAATGGGAGAAAATATTAGCAAACTACCCATCTAACAAAGGATTGACAAGCAGAATACATGAGAAACTCAAACAACTCAATAGGAAAAAGGTGAAATAATCCAGTTTAAAAATGAGCGAATGATCTGAATAGGCATTTCTCAAAAGAAGGCTACAGATGGCCAACAGACAGATAAAAAGGTGTTAGGCATAACTAATAATCAGATAAATGCAAATCCAGACTACAATGAGATATTGTCTCATCCATGTTAAAGTGTCTTTATCCAAAAGACAGGCAGTAACAAATGCTGGCAATGATGTGGAGATAGGGAAAACCTTTTACACTGTTGGTGGGAATGGAAATTAGTACAGCCACTATGGAAAACAGTGTGGAGGTTTCCCAAACTAAAAACAGAACTACAACATGATTCAGCAATCTTGTTGCTGGGTATATATCCAAAAGAAGGAACATCAGTATATCACAGAGATATCTGGACTCTTATGTTTATTGCAGCACTATTCACAATAACCAAAATAGGGAATCAAACTGAATGTCCATCAATAAATGAATGTATAAAGAAAATGTGGTACATATACTCTATGGAATATTATTTAGCCATAAAAAGAATGAAATCCCGTCATTCGTAACAACATGGATGGAACTGGAAATTATTATGTTATGAGAAATAAGCCAGGTATAGAAAGACAAATATTCAATGTTCTCACCCATATGTGGGAGGTAAAATATTGAACTCACAGAGACAGACAGTAGAATGATAGTTATAGATAGGTTATAGATGGTTGCCAGAGACTGGAAAGGGTAATGGGGGAGGGAGGATACATGGGGGGTGCTTAATAGCTACAAAAATACAGTTAGACGGAATAAGATCTAGTGTTTAGTGGAACACTAGGGTGATGTTAACTATAGTCACCCTATTGTGATTGTAGTTAACGATTTATTGTATACTTCAAAATAACTAGAAGAATTAAATTGGAATGTTCCTAATACAAAGAAATAATAAATGCTTAAGGTGATTGATATGTCAATTACCCAGATTTGATCATTACACATTACACAGGCTAGTACCAAAATATCACATGTATCCCATAAATATCTGCAGCTGTTATGTATCCATAATACTTTAAAAATTCTAAAAAGTCTGAGTCTCTCCAACATATTAAATATCTTCCTGTGACTTGAGTGTTGCTTTTCTAGTCAGAGTGCTACGGAAATTTCTGATTTCATCTGTAACTCCCTGGTGGTAAAAGAGAGTAAAAAATATTTTTAAATGGCAGCAACTGAGAGTTTGGGAGAGTGGATATTTGGGTGGGCATGGGAGACCAGCACTGGTACATTGAATCTAGGAATGCATATTTCACACACACACACACACACACACACACACACACACAGACACACACACACACACACACTAATGGTTAAGGATAAGTGAAAGAGAATGAAGAGGAAGATATTTGAAAGTGATACATTCTTGGTATTACACAAAAGTTTTCTATTCTTTATTCTGACTTCATGTGTCAGAAATCAAGGTAGTGGGTTAGAAGATGGGCTATTTAAGAACAAGGCAGCTACAAAAAAATTGAAGCCTGATTAATGCAGTGAACTTGTCCAGAGGCTGGAAAATTAACCTGCTACTCATAGACTGATCTGAGGAGGGGAATCCAGAAAAATATGACCAGATTGAGAATTGAGATAAGAATAATTTATACACAGGTCTGTTGGCTATGTCTGGATAGATTTTACTTTATTCAAGCCTGGTAGACAAAATAACATATCTGTAACTTGTAAAAACATTGTAAAATAAGTAAATCATCATACTGAGAAGTTAAAGAAAGAAAAGATCAGTGGAAATAATTTAGTATGGAAACTAGAGAAAAATAATAATATCAATAGTAATGTGATAGCAATGAATCATGTTGATATCTGCAATAGCATGCAAAAAAAGCAGAACCTCTGTAAAACAAGGGCAGAAATCTGTGAACCGATTTAATTGAAGAGGAAAAGTTAATAATCTGAGATAAAAAGAAGATACCTGAGTAAAAGATCACTAGAAAACTAAAAAGGCAAGATGAAAATGAAAATGTGTATTGGAATTATGAGGAGCAGAACTGGCACTGTGGACAGCTGAATCTGAAATGCAGAGGACATGTGAGAATTTTCTACACAAAGCAGATGTAAGCAAGTTAAAGATATGGGGAAGAGGGAATGAAAGTTTGCATGTGTTCCTAAATAAATAAAAAAAGTAACAACAGAAGCACAAGCAATTCTCAAAGCAAGAAAGTTTTCCCCAAATTAAAAATATTACCCAAGAATGGAAGTAAAATTATATAGACCATACAAACAAAAAAAGACAAAAAAATTCTCAATGAACTAAATAATTTTTTAATTAACAAATCAAACAAAAAACAGATAACTTGGAATGACATAACAGTTATGATCATGTTAGACTTCTCTGAAACATTCAAGTCAGAAGATAATTAAAATAAATCCTTTAAGTTTTTGTAGAAAAATTGTGATATACAATGTTTGATATGCAATTTGCATGATATATAAACCTAATATTTCATGAGCACAGAAAGTTTATTTTATCCGTAAAGAAAACTGAAAATATTTTCAAAACTTTGATGGCTCAGAAAGTGTACCATAAACCATCTTTCTTACAAATGTGTTGTTTTTCTTTTCTCACAAAATTTACATCTTGAATCCTTCCATATATTTCTATATCAACATTCCATTTTTACCAAATTATTTCTATCAGCGTGAACATATACTACAGTCTCTGGTGAAACTATATGGAACTGCTGCTATTTGGCTCTTTTTGACATGTAAGAAGGTCAAGTTGAAATTTATACAGAATTGAATATATGAAATGTATTCTACCACCTTGATGAATTTTGATATATTAGTTTACTCTATTAGTCAGAGTTCCCTGGAGAAACAAAACCAATGGGAGATAACTACATCTCTATGTATGTATGTATGTATGTATGTATGTATGTGTCTATCTATCTATCTATGTATTTATGCATGTATGTATGTATGTATGTGTCTATCTATCTATCTATCTATGTATTTATGTATGTATGTATGTATGTATGTATGTGTCTATCTATCTATCTATGTATTTATGTATGTATGTATGTGTGTATGTATGTATGTATGTATCTATCTATCTATCTATCTGAAGGGATTTATCAGAAGGAATTGGTTCATGCAATTATGAGACTGACAGTTCTCATGATCCACTGTCTGAGCTGGAGACTGGAGAAAAGCCAGCGGGTATAATTCAATCAGATTCTGAAGGCCCGAGAACCAAGAGAGACAATCTGGTGTAGATCTCAGTCAGAAGGCGGGAGCACCCCATGGTTCAGTTCAAATGGTTAGGCCTAAGAAAAGGGGAGGTTTTTCTCCTTCCTCTGCCTTTTGTTCTACTCAGGCCCTCAACAGATTGGATAATGCGGGCCCATACTGGGGAAGGACGTCACCTTTACTGAGTCAACTGATTCAAATGCTAATTTCACCACTGGGCATCCCATGGCATTAGCCATCATATTTGTTTTGTCGACTTTCGTCCATATAATCTTTTTATTTTAATCAACTTCCTCTTTTTACTTAAGGAAGTTCAGATTCATCTTCAGCAATAATCTCCAGGACATTATGGGTTTTGTTTGCTCCTTACACTATTTTTTTTTCTAATACAGTACCACTTGCCAGCTTCTCAGAATAGCAGCAGACATTCCACACTGGCTCTATGAAAACTGGCAGATGCTGGGGCCTGCTATGTGCTGGCCATTGGACTCTCTTGCTGTACACCCTGCTCTGATGCTAACCCCAGGCGAGGGAACTTTTATCAACGAGGGGCTGTGTTCCTTTCCAATCTTTCCCGGCTAGTCGTGCTTGTTATTGTCATTTCATTATTTCTGTATTTATTATTAATTTATTCCATTAAAATTATTCATCAAATAAACTTGAATATAAAAATCAAGCGGGTGACTGTTTTTCATAAAAATTAAGTTGACTTCTCTGGAAAGATTCAATAAAGGTCGTTCATAAAATATCCTGGTAAATTTGGTGTGGGTGAGAAAATTGTAAACTCGTGGAGAAAAAATGTAAAAACTCTAGGATTCTGCCCTCAGATTGCTTGGCAAGTGTCTTTAAAGTCTTCTCCTTTTTATTTCTTCTTTCTTTCCTTTGCTCTACTTTATTTGAACCTCAGATACAGCTACCATATTTAATCATTTTCTGGATTTAGTTATACACATTGAAGATTCAAAGACTGGGATTGCTCTAGTCTCTCTTTTTTTTTTTTTTTTTTTTTTTGAGGCGGAGTCTCGCTCGGTCGCCCAGGCTGGAGTGCAGTGGCCGGATCTCAGCTCACTGCAAGCTCCGCCTCCCGGGTTTACGCCATTCTCCGGCCTCAGCCCCCAGAGTAGCTGGGACTACAGGCGCCCGCCACCTCGCCCGGCTAGTTTTTTGTATTTTTTAGTAGAGACGGGGTTTCACAGTGTTAGCCAGGATGGTCTCGATCTCCTAACCTCGTGATCCGCCCGTCTCGGCCTCCCAAAGTGCTGGGATTACAGGCTTGAGCCACCGCGCCCGGCCCTGCTCTAGTCTCTCTTAACAGACAGAACTAGCCCATATATATATGAATTCCAATCATCGTAAACACGTATGTCTATAACTACTTGTAAAATATATATTTATTTGCAGTCTATATTGAGCAAACATGAGTTTATACTGATGTTCCCAAATCTAATCTAGTACCACATGGTTCATTCTAGCTTTCTCCCCTGGCTTACCTGCTCTATCCTAGTTGGACAGTGAGGAACTGGCTCCCCGTCATCCATCCCTTTTTTATTTGTTCAATGCCAGTATACATGAACAGTGGTTTAAAAATTGTTAGCTCAGATGGTTGTGGGGAACAACTTTACCAACTAAAGAACATTGATTATGTATAGTTTCCTTTGTATACAGTCTTCGTATCTACTCATTTCTAAAATTACTTAGGTCTTTAATTTCTTTAACCAAAGTTTTGTAATTTTTCATGTATATGTATACATTCTGAATGCATTATGTTAGATTTATACATAAGCATTTCTTTAATTTTTTTGGTGTTAAGAAAGTGTTTATTGTGTTTGATTTTCAATATTCAAATTCTAATGTTCATTGCTGGTATATAGAAAACCAATTCATTCTTGTATATTCACCTTTTATCTTGTGACCTTGCTCTCCTTGCTTGTAGTACATTTTTTGTTTTTTCTTTGGGGTTTTCTACCTAGGCAAACAAATACGGTTTTATTCCTTCTTCCCAAGCTGTGGATTTCTTATGTCTTTGTATATTTATTTATTTTGTCTTACCGTCCTCCTTATGACTTCTAGTAAAATGTTGAGTGGAAGTGCTGAAAGAAGACATCCTTGTCTTGTTCCTGATCTTGGAGGAGAAGCATCCTATTTCTTACTATTTTTTATGTTAGCTGTAGGAGCTTTTCGTAGATGTCCCTTATCAAGTTAAAAAGGTCTCCTCTATCCTTAGTATTCTGAGAGTTTTTAATTGTGAATGGGTGTTGGATTTTGTCAAATGTTTTTACTACACCTATTCATAGGATCATATGATTCTTCTTCTTTGGCCTTTTGGTGTGGTAAACTACATACATTGATTTTCAAATGTTGATCTCGGCTCACTGCAATCTCTGCCTCTCAAGTTCAAGCAATCCTTGTGCCTCAGCTCCTTAATAGCTGGAATTACAGGCACAGGCCACCGTTACTGGCTAATTTTTGTATTTTTAGTAGAGATGTGGTTTCACCATATTGGCCAGTCTGGTTTCAAACTCCTGACCTTAAGTTATCTGCCCTTCTCGGCCTCCCAAAGTGCTGGGATTAAAGGCATGAGCCATTGCGCCCAACTAAATGTAGGTCTTGTAAAATGTGCTGGTAAATATTCCTTCCTCTTTTATTGTTTTTCAAAGATATTGCATAGAATTTATATTGTTTCTTTGTTTGGTAGAATTTACCTGAGAAAACCCCTGGACCTCGTGGGTTTTATTTGTTTTGTATTTAGGGTTTTTTTTTTTTGTTTTTGTTTGTTTGTTTTTTTTGAGAGAGTCTTGCTTTGCCACCCAGGCTGGAGTGCAACCTCTGCCTCCTGGGTTCAAGCAATTGTTTTGTCTCAGCCTCCTGAGTAACTGGGACTATGGGTGCACATGCCACCACGTCTGGCTAATTTTTGTATTTTCAGTAGAGACAGGGTTTCACAATATTGACCAGGCTGGTCTAGAACTCCTGACCTCGTGATCTGCCCACCTCGCCCTCCCAAAGTGCTAGGATTACAAGCGTGAGCCACGGTGCCCAATCTTGTTTTTAGTTTTTAACTACTAATTTAAAATTATTAATAGATGTAAGACTACTCATGTTTTCTATTTCCCTTTGAATTAATTTTAGTAGTTATACTATCTTTCAAAAAACTAATTGTTGTATCTAAGTTAATAGGTTTGTGGTACAAAGTTGTCTGCAATACTTCACTGATTATTGAGCCAAGAGATCAATAACCTCTATACTGATTATGATGTGTATGTTTTTTTCTTGGTTAGCCTGGAAAGAAGTTTATCAAATTTATTAATCTTTTCAAAGAAATAGCTTTTGGCTTTGTTGATTTTCACCAGTTTTTTTTTTTGTTTTCAGTTTTATTAGTTCCTGCTCTAATATTAATAATTTTCTTCTTTCTGGTTGGCTTAATAAAAATTACTTAATTTTTCTGCTTCATTTAACTTGGCGTTCCATAAGTTTAATTTATTCTTAATCTAATTTCCTTACAGGGAAACATATGTTATTAATTTCAAATTTTTTTCTATAATGTGCATTTTATCACTATGAATTTTCCTCTAAATACTGTTTTCACTTCATCCTCAAA
Organism: Trachypithecus francoisi; assembly: GCF_009764315.1. Classification (NCBI taxonomy): domain Eukaryota; kingdom Metazoa; phylum Chordata; class Mammalia; order Primates; family Cercopithecidae; genus Trachypithecus; species Trachypithecus francoisi. Next base: position 50,012,058 of record NW_022681462.1, on the reverse strand, counting down.
CCATAAGTTATATTTTATTTTTATTTAGTTAAAATATTTTGTAATTTATCTTAAGATTTCTTTAATCCATAATAATTATTTTAAAGTGAATACTTTAATTCCCTCATATTTTCAAAAATTTAGATATATTTTTATTAATTTCTAGCTTAATTCTCTTGCAGCCCCATAATCTATTTTGTATGATTTTTATTCTTTTAAGTTTATTATGATGTATTTTATGGTCCAGAATGTGATCTATTTTAGTGACTGTTCCATGTGTATTTTACTGTTGTTGAATGGATCATTCTAAAATGTTCAGTTTGATCACATTGTTTGCTATTGCTGTTTAGGGTGTCTGTTCTTATTTTCTTCCTGCTTGCTATAGTAATTACTGAGAGATGTTGAAGACTCAAAGTGTATTAGTGGATTTGACTCTTTCTCCTTTTAGTTCTTTCAATTTTCTTTTTATGTATTGATATTATATGTTGTTACGTGTCTATGGTAAGTCCGTATTTAGTGAAGTCCACAGGTTCTTGGAAACTGCAACTTTCAGCAACATAACATAGAGCAGGTCTCCACATAATATCATTTCCTTCAATGCCATTTTGCTATAACATTGATGGGGGAAAAATTGGTTTTGTTATCTATCATTTCATTTAAAATAGTGTTTTCCCAGAACCTATGGATGACATTAAAGGAGGGCTTACTGTACATGTTTAGGATTGTATGTTTTGGAGTATTGACATGTTTGTTATTCTGTAATGCCCCTCTTGATCCCTGATAATTTTTCTTTGTGTGATGTCTACTTGTTGGAATACAGCTATTGATTGATGTCAGCATGGTATATTTTTCTCCATCTCTTTACTTTTAACCTATCTGAGTCTTCATATTTAAAGGGGTTTCTTAGAGACAGCATATGGTTGGATTTTATTGTTCTTGTTTTAGATACACATGATAAGTTCTTTCAAATGTTATATTAAAACCACTTACACTTCCTGGTGTAACTGGATTTAAATCTACCGTCTATGTAAGTGTTCTCTATTGATTTCATTTGTTGTTTTCTTTTCTTCTGCCTTTTCTGCTTTTAATTGATTATATAATTCTATATTATCTACTGTGTTACCTATTTTTAAAAATTTATTAATTGTTTGTCCTACCATTTATAATATTTTTAAATGTTAAATATTAAATGTCAAATCCACCTGTCAACTGACACTATAGTGCTTAATACGTAGTACAGTTACCTCATAACAGAATATTCCTAATATCTAATTTCTATTCCTTCTGGTCATGCTTTTATTTCTCTTACCCAAATTCTATAATTACCCAGCAAATTATTATTATTGTTTAAAAATTATATTTTGGCCGGGTGCGGTGGCTCAAGCCTGTAATCCCACCACTTTGGGAGGCCGAGACGGGCGGATCACGAGGTCAGGAGATCGAGACCTTCCTGGCTAACGTGGTGAAACCCCGTTTCTATTAAAAAAATACAAAAAAACTAGCCGGGCGAGGTGGCGGGCGCCTGTAGTCCCAGCTACTTGGGAGGCTGAGGCAGGAGAATGGCATGAACCTGGGAGGAGGAGCTTGCAGTGAGCTGAGATCCGGCCACTGCACTCCAGTCTGGGCGACAGAACTAGACTCCATCTCAAAAAATAAACAAACAAACAAATAAAGAAAGAAATATTATATTTTATATCAATTATGAATAATGAAATAAAGTACTTTTATATCTTAACTTACTCCTTCTCAGCTGCTCTTCCTTTTGTGACATACAGCCATGCTTTTGGCCTATATTATTTTGTTCTGCTTAAATAACTATTTTTAACATTATTTAAAGAACCAGTCTACCGGCAATTAATTAATTCCTTCAGTTATATTTGTCTGAGAAAATCTTTACTTTTTCACTTTTGAATATTCATTTTACAGGATTTAGAATTCTAGGTTGGTAGGGTTTTTTTTCCTTCTGTTATTTAAATATTTCACATCATTCTCTTCTTGTTTGAATAATTTCTGAAGAAAAGCCTCATGTAAGTCTTATCCCTGTTCCTGTATAGGTAAGTTGTTTTTCTCTCTCTTCAAGATTTAGCTTTGCCTTTAGTTTTCTGAAGTTTAAATATGATATGCTTAGGTTGGTTTTGTTTTTATGTGTTTTGTTTGTTTGTTTCATATTTAACATCTTTGTTTTCTGAGCTTTTTAGCTCTGTGGTTTGCTGCCTGCCACTAAAATTGAAGAGTTTTTAAACTATCATTACTTCAAATATTTCTTTAGTTTTATTCCCTCTTTCTTCTTCTTCTGGTATGCTTCTCCTCCTTATGGTTTCTGAAGTTTTGATTGACTTATTTTCTATCACACTGATTCTTTTTCTCAACTGTGTTAACTCTACTAATGAATGCACTGGAGTCATTCTTATCTTCAGCCACCTGGTTTTTGATTTGTAGCACTTTCTTTTGGTTCTTTCTGATAGTTTCCATCTCTGCTGATACTGTCCTTCTAGCCTTGCATATTGTACCCATTTTCCATTAGCACCCTCAAAATAATCATACTTATTTTAAATGTTTTGTGTTCCAGGATCTGTGTTTTATGTAAATTTGATCCTTATACTTGTTTTGGCACTTCAGATTGTGTGTGTTTTTGTGTTTGTTTTTGTTTCGTCCTTCGATATGCCTTGTAAAAATTTTTTGAAAACTGAACAAGTTGTATTGGGTAATGGGTACTGAGTTACAGAGACATTTAGTATGAGGATTTATGTTAATACATTTGGAAATTTGGACTGTGTTTAATATTTGTCGTAGCTATAAGTACCAGAGGTTTTATAATCTTCTATTGTTTTTATTTCCCCTCATGGTGTTGGGGCTATCCTTTTTCTGTTCTCCAGAGAAAGGTTGTGCCTTTTCCAGCTCTTTTAGCTCTCTATTATTATCCCGGAGGCTTGCTGGTGATGTAATATGCTAATTAAAGTCTCATTCTTCTAGTGGGCCTGTGTCTCAGGGATGAGTGAGATCTTCACAACTGTTTCGATCGCTTATACATGGTCTACCCTCTTTCCCATTTACCCATTTCCTTCCATGGTTGTAGTGGTTTTTTTTTTTTTTTTTTTCTTGTTGTTGTTGTTTCTATTTCTGTGAAACCTTGTCCTGGCTGACTATATTCTTGTTCTTGAGGGTTTTTTTCTTCCCATTGGCGAGACAGAAATTCTGGATTTTGCTGGAGTGAGGCAGATTTATTCCCTCTGGGATAAAGTTTCAGAACTGTCCTCTGAAAGAGTCCTCCTCCTTGGAGATTGGGGTTCTGTTAGTGAGAAAAGTCTGAGAGTGCCTCACCATGGTTACTCTTCTCCTCCTCAGTCAGGGCAATGAGGGAATTCTCAGATCTTCACTATGAGAATGTGGTAGGGGTCTTGTGGAGAAAGTCTGTGAAAGCATAGCGCCCCTGCCACCACCTCCCCTCCACGCCTGCAGCCCTCTGGATCTTCTCACTCCTATGCTAGTTCACATGCAACCTCTAGTACTTCTTCACAATTACATGTGTTTCTACCAGTTCACGAATTCCAGAGGCTTCAGTTCCATACAGGGAAATAATGGATCCTGTATCTCTCAGGATATGCCTATAGCTCTAGACTTTAGGGCTGTAGTAACCTAAGTTATGTATAAATTTAAAGGAAGTAATTGTTTTTTAGTTTTCTAACTTTCATTAGTAAGAATGGAAGTGATGGTTTCCAAGCTCTTTCCATGCAAGAGCTGATACCAAAATAACCCACTGGTCTGGTCTTTTACCCACACAATTCTCCTGAATACCTGAGATGACCACAGATGATTCAGAATATTTGATTTTTGAGAGAATAACTAAAATTAAATGTAAAATGCTTTTAAATATGTTAAAATATCTTGGAGAATGTATCTGTAGAACTGAATTTGAAAAGAACTGTTTCTGGTGAATTCTCTTTCTGGAAGCACAGGGATATTTACATTAGGATTTTCAAACTGTTTCCTTGACAGGTTAAGTTGTTTTAGGTACTGTGAAAACAAAATACAATGTATCAAATAACAAAGATTTTAACTGCCTGAGGGAAGTATTCACTGCCTCTATATGTTTTATATAGAAGAGTTATAATACATGAGTTCTGCTGCTAAAAATGTTTGGAAAACCTTAGTCCTTAATGATCTTTCAGAGCTCTTTGAACAAGGGCTGTGCCCCACAAGATGAACTTGAGGTTCTTCAACAGCTGTGTAACTAAATAAGCTCAGGAAAATGCTGTGTTAAAGTTGCACAGATTATTTACTTCAGCAATTTTAATATTCTAGTTTGTGTGGTGAAAATTCAGGAGGAGAACACAGTATATTGGATTCTTTATGTTTTTTAATTAAGGTAACAGTTGTATGGGCGTTTGTTTTGTCTTGTTTGTTTTTTGTAGGACACCAATCTATATTAGTGAGATAATTCGTTTCTTGCAATGAATGATACAATTTGAGAAACACTGCTCAAATTAATGATATTATGATACATGTATTGAATGCATTACCTTTTTTCAGGCACTAAGTGCTTAGCAAGTATTCAATTACTCCATTTTTATAGACAAGACCTAAACCTTAGGCATGTGTTATACAACACGCCTAAGGTTATGCAGTGAGTCACCAGGATTTGAACCCAGGTTTGTCTGACCTATTATTGTAAAATCAGGATGCAATTTATTTCAAATTCTTTAAATATGTCTTTGGTCTACCAGTTTTCTGACCTTCTGGCCTACCTATTAGCTTTCAGTAATTTTAATTATTATATAGGCATTAATGTTTCTTGTAAAACAATTCCAGTTTTATCCATGTGGGGCCAATGGACTAGATAAACTAGGACACTTACAAATCTGAAATTTTCTCTTCTCTGAATTTTCACAATTATATGCATCTTTTAATTTCCCAAATTATTTTTCCTTTTTATTTGTCTAATTCAGTTTATCTTTTCTTTAACTTTTGATTCTCCAGCATTTTACTTTCTGATTTCAACATAAATGGACTACTTCTATGTTTCATGTTGGATGTCCCCACCTTCTTGCAGCTGAACAGATGAAGGGAAAAGTGGTTGGGAGTAGTAAAAACTGATCAATTGGTATAATGGAAGACTACTCTTGGAGTGCAGGAGCCTGCTAGGAAGGAAAAATAGCCAAAGTCATGATATTCGTAAAGAAAAAAACGTAATTTATGTAGTGTGATTTTTTTTAACCTTTTGTTTTCAAATACTTGTAGATCCACAGGAAGTAGCAGAGATAGAACAAGACGATATCCTGTACCCTTCACGTGGTTTTCCCCAGTGCTCACAAAGTAAATAGTATAGCATGATATCAAAACCAGGAAATTCACATTGGTTCAATGTGCGTATATGGTTCTATGACATTTTATCACATCTGTAGATTCATCTAACCACCACTGCAATCAAGACAGGATTATTCCATTATACTTGGTGGAATTTTTGAGTCATTGTACACTATACTATGGATCCCGGCTGACATTTTAAAATGATCTTTTCCAGGGAATGGAACACAATGAATCTTAGCTTCTAAAGACCAGTCAATGAAAGAGACAACTAGTGATGTTCAAAAAATAGGAAGCAAAACTCTACTCTGAAATAGAGTTCTAGAAAAAATTATCGGGGACCTCAGATAAAGCATGCAAACACTGAGATTCTTTAAACTCCATGACAGGAGAATAAAGAAATGAGTTGGGATAAAGACCCTAACATCAGAAATCAATCACCTTGTAAGAGTCATGCAGTAGGGTCCTTTTCTCTCTAATACCTAACTTTGAACCATCTGATGCTTTGGAAAGATGCATATTTCTAGAGGAAAGGCTGCACAGCTACTCTTACAGGGGTCTCTAGCATTGACTATCAACTGGACTTCATAATAAACATTAACCTAGAACTGCACTAAAATTTGGGGCAGATCTACCTGTACCTCTTTGCTCTGAATCTGGTATAATATATTGCTATTTTTAGTTCTCCAGTATTCTTAAACTTACTGTAACACCGTTTGTGTGTTGCATGCACAATTATCAGTTCAGTAGTGTATTTTGTCTCACAGAGATTATAATGACACATATTCTAACTTGTAAATGTTGCTATGATTTCAAAATCATTGCTTTGCTGCATTCATTTGTAGCTCTAGCATTATTGGTTCTATTATACTGAAGACTGACAACATTCTTTAGTAAATAATTATTAGCTAATGCTATTTTACCCTGTAAGCACAAACACTTGGTTACAGATTTTCTGATACAACCAATGTAAGGGCTTTTTTATTCAAGCTAAAATATACAACATAAAATGATAGTGTTTACAGATTTCTTATTTATTTATGACTGTTCAAGGAGGCACGGTTGGGATTAAATGGCACATGGAATAGACACAGAAAGCATACATTTCAAAGGACATTATACTGAATTATCACAATATATTAAAAGATGAAAATAACTCTGAAATATATTTTGGAAGCCACTGTTTTGTTTTAAGGTAATACTTAGTATGTGAATGTAGTTTTGAGCAATACTACGTAGGCCATGAAAATACAATTAGAAAAATAATCATTAACTCCAAAAACGAATATGATAAAATATGACTAGAGCTTAAACTATAAGAAATAAAACATTGAACTAAAATTCTACAACTTCAGCAAATATGAATTCTTTTGCCTATAATCTTTCAGAACTTGTTTTATTCATATACAATTTTGCATTTATTAATCAAATGCAATTTTGTATTTTGCATTTTCTCATTGCCTATTGCTAAATAAGTTTTTTTATTTTTGGTTAAATTAGTAGTTTTTAAGAAGTTTATGATCTCAATTTAAATATTCTCTAATATGTAAACAATTAGTTTCCAAGTTTTCCCTGTTATCAGTACTTTAAAATAAAGTCTTCAGAGAGATAAATACCTCCTAGTTTTCTATTACTGACTTAAACACAATCCCTTGATATACAATCATGAATAGTCTTTAAATGTAGCTAGATGAAGAGGATGTTAACAGGGGCCCCTAAAATTTATTTAATATCCTCTCTTAAATTGAGGGGAATATTTTTAAAAATCACACTATATATTTCAGTGATGTATGCTAGTTCGTATTTAAAGGAAGTCATCCCTTGTGTTCCTAAGTATCATTCATGTTCTTCACATTTAGTACAGTACAATATTATAAGATTAAGGGAAAATATTCTCTTGAATGTCAACTTAGTACAGATACTCCAAGGTCACTCAGGGGTGTTGTTGTGGCGATCTGCTTAGTGCTGCCAGGAGGCCACACCAGCCTTGGAAAGAGACAATTGTGTGGGCCTAGATTTCTTTTTTTTTCTTCTTTTTTTTTTGTTTTTTTGAGATGGAGTCTGGCTCAGTTGCCCAGGCTGGAGTGCAATGGTGCGATCTCGGCTCACTGCAAGCTCCGCCTCCCGGGTTCATGCCATTCTCCTGCCTCAGCCTCCCGATAGCTGGGACTACAGGCGCCTGCCACCACGCCTGGCTCATTTTTTGTATTTTTAGTAGAGACGGGGTTTCACCGTGTTAGCCAGGATGGTCTTGATCTCCTGACCTCGTGATCCACCCGCCTCGGCCTCCCAAAGTGCTGAGATTACAGGCGTGAGCCACCACGCCCTGTCATGGGCCTAGATTTCTGAAGGTTGGGCAACCACGAGAATGTTGGCTGGAGAATCCATACAAAAATGCACATATTTATCTTGCTATGACAGAACATGTTGTGATGCTGCTTTCTTGTTTTTACAGATTATTATTATTAAGCAATATCGTAATAAATAAAAACTTTGGTAATATTTAATTTCAACGTGAAATCAATATTTTTAGTCATTCATTTCAGGTTGTCTTTTCATCAGTATGATGTATTTTGAAAAGCTGTATTTTGAAAGTATACAAATTTTGAAGAAAAAAATTGAAAATAAAAAGCCACTTATAAATAGAAATAACCTTAAAAAAATAAGTCTGTTAAATAGCAAATATATAGGTATAACAAGTTATCAGTAGTTACGCAAATCCAATAAGCTATGGCCTACAAGAATGGGTAGACGGGGCTGCCACATTTTGCAAATATACAGAAAGCCCATTTAAATTTGGAATTCAGATAAACATGGATTTCTTTTTTAGAATACATCATGTAATAAGTGTATATTGTATAATGTTTGGGATATGCTTATATAAAAACGTCATGTGTTATTTATCAGAAATTGAAATCCAACTGTGTTCTCTCTTTTATCTGGCAATCTTATTTAAGACAGGAGACTCATTGGAATTCCGGTATTTTGGTAACTAATGCAAAAAAGGTTTAGTTGAGATCATATTAAACTCTGACTTCATCACTCTATTCACATAAGCACAATACAGCCAAATAACCAAGGCAACAAATTTGACTTTATCTCTTTTTAAATTTGAATTTATGTTTTTCAGATTTTTTTCACTCTTCACCCACATATACACACACATATTCATGAAAACTAACCAGTTATTTGCAACATTTTGAATCTAGTTTTAGGAAGAAATGTATCTCTGTGATTGTTATTGCCTAGTTATTTATATCATAGGGTTTATAAAAGGTTCCACTAAGTAATGAAATGTTAGATGGCTTGTCTGATTTAAATAACCAAACTTTAAAAGGAGCTTATTCATTATTATATATAAAGCAATTTTCCAAGAGCACAGCTGTGCAATTTTATTCCATTGAAACCTCCTCCCACTTAGCAAAATATTTAGATATGTAGACATATAGATAGAGAATTATAATAGGGCAGAGAGGAAATAGACAATGATTAAAGGATAAATTCCACTTGCCACAACATCTTTTCATGATTTTCCCCCCTATGAATCTACTGCCTTTCGAGTGTTTGGTGGCTAAAAGAGCAGTGAGAGCTTGTCGCTGAAGCATGTTGTTGCAAATGCTTTATACCCTGCCTTTCTCCCAGTGACTCTCTTGCTTTCTTTCCTAATGGTATCATTTGCCACTCACAGAACTGTTGCAAGAAACACAGAAATCTGATCAAAGGTCATTGGTATTGATAGTGCTTACTTAGCAAGTGCCTCGGCAATCAGTTTTAATGAGTTTGAGCCCTACTTATTTCTTCTCCTGCTGCTGGTCTACTGAAAAAAATAAATAAATAAGTGGCAGAGGTGTCAGTGACACCACAGGCACAAAATTCCTTGATAAGCTTTCATTTAAAGAGCCAAGAGGCAAAACCCAAAATAACTCCTGATGCATGTGTTCCTGTGACAGAGGCAGTTAGAGGAGGCTTAGGAAACTCATCTTTGAGTAATAGTGAAGACTCCATATGCCTTTGGCCTCATTGTTATTCCACAAGGCTCATCTGCAAAGTGTATCCGTAAGGTGCAAATTGAAGTGATTCTTTTAATCACAAAGTTTCAAATGGGAGCAACACGGGACATCACCACCCAAATTTTCAGATGTTCAATGCCGTTTTCAGGCAGGCTCACTTTTTTTTTTTTAATCAAACCCTGAATGTCCTGCTCACCATCACTTGTTCGTCTTTTTATTCATTTTTTTAAAACATCTGGGATTTTTTTTTTTTTAGGTGACCTAGATTAGCAGCAATCAATGATAAATAGAGTTGTGAGTTGCTGCCAAATCTTGGATGGGTGGGCCAAAAACCACATAGATAAAAAAGCAAAAATTATTTAAACCTTTGCCAAGGAAAGGGCACTCACTATAACCATTATGGCTTATTTAAAAAGCAACATTAGGTCACAACTTGTGTGTTATCTACTTCCTTTAATTTATGCCTTCATCTGATCAGTTATTCTTCAAAAATGTTATTAGAACACTCTCTCTGCGTATGCTTGTGTGGGAGACATGAAGTTAAGCAGTAGACAGTGCTGAACACGGGCTATGATCTTTGCCCCAGTAGAGTCTAGTGATAATTATGTGTTTACTTTTACGAGTTTGCTAAAACCTAAGTTAATTTCTCTGATTTTATGCCAAACTTATTAACTCTTGATTCGATTTGTAAGAGAAGTTCTGTGGTAGAACCTATTGAGTTTAATGCTTATTTTACATGGATAATTGCTTGGGGCAGGGATAATCTTTTTTGACCACTGGGGTACGTTAGTTATCTATTGCTATGTAGCAAATTATGCCAGCTTAGTGATAAAAACCAACAAGTATTTATCTCACTCCGTTTCTGGAGGTCAGGAATGCAAGTGCGGCTTAGCTGCTGGTTCTGGCTCAGCACCTCCCCTGGGCTTGTACTGAAGATGTGGGCCAATGCTGCAGTTATCTGGAGGTCTGGCTAAGCTGGTGATCCGCTTTAAGTGCACTTATGTAACCAGTGGCTGGAGACTTTGGTTCCTCACTGCAAATGAATCTCCACAGGGCTTTTCACAATATAGCAGCTGGCTTCTTTAAGAACAAAGGGCGCAGGAGTGAGAGAGAGTCCATGAAAAAAAGCTGCATTGCCTTTTATAATCTAACAGTGGAGGTGACACACCATCATGTCTGCCATGTTTTATTGGTCACACAGACCAACTCCGGTACAATGTAGGAAGGGATTACACAGAGAGGTAACACCAGAAGATGGGAAACATTGGGGAGTTCCTCTAAGAGGCTGCTACCACCTGTGGTTTTCATAATACCAAATATGGAAAAGTTTTACTATGTTAATTTGCAACAGCTAACGAAGTCAGTGGATAAAAAGATAGGATTTTTCTCTGTCAACGAAATAAAATTGTTTAACAATTGTTACTGTGCTGCCTTCTTAATTGATTACATTGGTTTAAACAGTTATGGGTCACCTTCCGAATCTCATATTGGTGTGCCCTTCTGTGCAGTCCTAGTGAAAATTTCTCTTTCAGGTTGTTAAAAAACATTTCTTCTTGTTATAAAAATCATGTGAGGCTATATCAGTTTTCTATGGGACTGCACCTGCAGTCCCAGCTACTCAGGGGGTTGAAGTGGGAGGATGGCTTGAGCTCAGGAGTTTGAGGCTGCAGTGAGGCATGACTGCTGATATGATTTATTACATAAACTTAGTGGCTTCAAACAACATCATTTTTCTCACAGTGTCTATGGTTTGGACCTGATGGGGACCTCACCTTATGCTTTCAGAGGATTGGACTCAAGGTGCTGGCTGGGTTGCATTCCTTACTAGAGACCCTGAAGAGGAATTTTCTTCCGCTGACATTCAGGTGTTTGGCTGAATTCCGTTCCTTTTGGTTGGAGGTCCGAGGTCCTGTTTACTTGGTAGCTGTCAGATGGAGCCTGGTCTTTGCTGCCTGAAGTGCCTATGTTTCTCTTGTGCTTTCCATATATCTTGGCCCAGCAATAGCAGGTCAAGTCTGTCTCATGTTTTGAATCTGACTTCTCCTTCTGCCCCCTGTTTGCCTTCAATCAAAGAAATTTATTTGAATTTAGAGGTTTTATGTGATTAGATTTTGCCCATCCAGAAAACCCCAGATCATCTATCTTAAGGTTCTGATCAGTCCAGTATTTGCAGCTGGGTACTTCTGTCACATTCCACTTCCTGCCAATAGAATTTGAGAGCCTTCCTTCATTTGGTCTTCTCTTTGTCCCAAGAAGTTTCTCCTGGCCCACAATTCTTGAGAACCTTGTATATGTCGTGTGAATTTCAGAGGTTCAATCCATTAGTTAGAAGCACTATCCATAAATCTCTTTGAGGTAATGTCTCCTCTATCTTTGGCTTCTACTGAGATGCACCAACCCCTTGATCTTCCTAAAGGCCCTCTGGTTTCAGAGGATCTGGGAGGCACACCTTCAGTCTCTTCAAGGAGCCCTCTGTGTGACTCAACAAGCTGATATTTTGGTGTTTCTGAGGTTTTAGCTAAAAAAAGAGAAAAAAAACACAGAAAACTGTAGGCCAGGCAAGGTGGCTCATGCCTGTAATCCCAGCACTTGGGGAGGCTGAGGCTGGTAAATCGCTTGAGTCCAGGGGTTCAAGACCAGCCTGGACAACACAGAGAAACCCTGTCTCTACAAAAAACACAAAAAACTAGCCAGGCATGATGGTGTGCACCTGCAGTCCCAGCTACTCAGGGGGTTGAGGTGGGAGGATGGCTTGAGCTCAGGAGTTTGAGGCTGCAGTGAGGCATGACTGCGCCTCTATACTCCAGCTTGGTTGACAGAGCAAGACACAGCCTCAGTAATAATAATAATAATAATAATAATAATAATAATTAATCTTTTACTTTTTTGTCTTTTGCCACCTGGATAGCCAGGAATTCCCCAAATCATCAAGTCTTGGTCTCTTTTTACTTAAAAGGTTTTTCTCAATATATCTCTCTTCTTACATTTTACTACCAACAGCATAAAGGAATTAGAAGCTTTCAAACATGAATTTTATTTTTTGAAATCTCCTTAACTAATTATCCAAGATCACCTCTTACAAGTTATGCTTTCCCCATAACTGCAGGACAATTCTGTTCAGCTTTCTGCTGCCATACAGCAAAGATGTCTCTTCCTTCTGTTTCACATAGCATGGAAAACTTCCTTCTGAGCCCTCACCAATAGCACCTTTAATATCCATATTTCTACTCACAGTGCGCTCATGACAATTTAGGTCTTCTTTAAGATGATGTGGGTTTCCTCTTTAATGCTCCTTCATTGATCTAAAAACACTTAGATGTATTTTGATACTGGTATAGGGCAGAAAAGATTTGTTTTCTCACCCATGACTAGGTTCATAGCTAAGGCACCTATAGCAAAAGACAGATTAACAAAAGAAAAGCATACGCATTTTAATGTAAGTTTTATGTGACACGGGAGCCTTCAGAAATGAAGACCCAAAAAAAGAGGTAAATTTGTGCATTTTTATGCTTAGGTCTGATGAAGAGTAGACAGCTATGAAGTGTGATTGGATGAGGGGTCTTATCTCATTATAATAGACTGGGTGCAACTTAGCAAGGCTTGTTTTGTTTTGTTTTGTTTTGTTTTTCAGATTCTTCTAGGCATCCTTGTGTCTTCAGAGATAAGGATATTAGTGAGGGTCTCACAGCACTCCTTCAGATGAAGGTCAGAGAATTCTTTTATGGCCTGCTTTAGGTGAGAAGGGTGAGAGAAGGTGAGATTGACCTTCCTGCCTCTGCTGTTTTCTCAAATGCTAAGATGCTATATTTTGAGGTAGCATAACCTAAACCCCATAACCTCACAAAATATTCTTCAGAACCTTAGGGACTTTATAAATACACATCTAAAATAATCTACATATATTCTGTTTCTAAAGTAAATTTATGTGTACTGCCTCTTCTAGTGATGACAGACATTGCAACTGACAAAGACACTCTTTCCTTCGAGCCCAAACACTGTCTCACCATCATGCTAAGCAATGCTCTCCAGGCATCATTAATAAACCCTAAGTTTTTCATGTGGAAGAAAATTATTTTGCAAATACTACTTCCCCATACTATTATCTAGCATAATCATTGTAATAATATTAAACAGAAACATACCTAAAAATACAAAACCAAAATAATGAAGATGTCTTATATCATCACTTGATGAAGCCTCTTAATTTAACTACATGTAATACAAAGAAAAATTTTTCCTATAATTTTTGCACTATTACTTTTATCTTAAAAAAAGATCATTATGAAAAAACTCAAGCAACACAGAATAATACAAACAATAAATCAAGAACTACCCTCATTTCCCATTACCCAGAAATCAAAACTCAACATTTGCTGGGGATCATTCTAGATATCTCTCTCTTCCTATATTTGCATGGGATGATAGATGAACAGACAGAATTGTTCACAAAAATAAAAAATTACAAAGAATATAATGCACATGTGTTTCATATAAATGACTACATTTTGTTTTGTTTGAATCACAGAAAAAAAGAATAAAATTAAAATAGTGGTTAAATATCTAGTAGATGTTTATTCATCTGTGAGAATTTTTTTAATCATTTTCTAAAAGGTATTTATATTTTATTTATTTTTTAGGGATGAGATCTCAGTAGGTTGCCCAGGCTGGAGTGCAGTGGCTACTCACAGGAATGATCTCGTGTATAACAGCCTCTAACTCCCAGGCTCAATCAGCCTCTTGCCCCAGTCTCCCAAGTAATGGGACTACTGGCATGTGACATTGTGTTCATCTCATTTAAGAAATTTTTAAAGGACACTTCTAAAATAAAATAAAAATCATTTGGGTTTTAGGGACATTTGTTTTGTTTGGTAATTATGCATTTCAACTTTAGCAGTAGGTTTGTCTCCCTGCTAAGAAAAATAATAAATTCAATTAAATATTCTTATACAAGCTGGCCTCATATTTTTTTGATTTTTGTTAGTTATGGATGTATTTTTAAATTGTCAACATGGTAGATAGTATAGTAATAGCATATTGTATATTTTGTCTTGATTTTATATTTTAAATAACTCCATGTTCACTTTCAGCTCTTGTCATAAAGGCTCCAGTGTTCAGTTCTTTTATTTCATCTCAGGATTGGTTGAATTTCATCCTCAAATAACATCCTTTTATTTTTTTTCAAAAAGGATTATTGGTGTCAGTTTGGTGCCTTTGAAGTTAAAGAAAACCTCATCTGATGATAAAATTCTTGAGACATTCTTTCCTTCAGATCTTTGTTGACATTGATCTCCTGTCTACAGGAATTTAGCATTGTGGTGGAGAAGTCAAAGTCAAGATAATGTTAGTCTGTTTAGGTGATTTGTTTTTCTGCTTAATTGCTCATAGTTTAGCCTTGAAATTAAATGACTTCACCATAATTGACTTTACCAGTCTTTGTTTTGTTTGCTTTTCCAAACTGGAAATGAAAACTCTTTAGATCTGTAGATTTGCATTATGAATTCAGAAAACATTTCTTCTAATATATTTGAACAGGTATCTTTTTTCTTGTCCCTTTTCAGCTTTCTTCTTCAGAAGCACCCATTTTTGTATGTTGGATCTCTTTTATCTAGTTTCCAATCATTGTAATTTCTATGTACCATTGTTTATTTCACTTCATTTTATATAATTTTCTCAAATCTGCCTTTATATCCTGATGATCTAATCAGTTTTGTTTACCAAAATATGTATTTCACCTCTATAATGGTATTATTTTTCCCTTTTCCATCTTTCTTACATTCTACCAGTTCACTTTTATTTTTTGTAGTATAATTTATATGAAGAAAAGGTCAGTCATTACTGTTGTATGAATGTTAAAAAATGAATAAAAGTGCGTTACCACCACTACACACAGCAAAAGACAGAATTCTCTTGATCACATTCAAAGTTCCTAAGAATCCCTTTGTAGGCAATCTACTTTCCCATCCTAAGGCCTTGGCAACCACTAAACTTTTTTGATTGGATAGTTTTGCTTTTTCCAAAATACTACATAAATGAAATGGTACAGAATATGATGTTGAGTCTTGTTTCTTTTACTTAGCATACTGCATTTTTAATACAACAATATTGCTTTGTTCAGCAATCTGTTCCTCTTTAATGCTGAATAATATTCCATTGCATGAATGTAACAATTGTTTGTTTAATCCATTCATCAACTGAAGGACATTTAGATTATTTCCATTTGTTGGTGATTGTGAATAAAGCCTTAAAAACATGCACTGCACATACAGCTTTTCGTGTGAATATGACTTTTTATCTTTGTCATATAATGAATAGTGAGATTGTTAAAGTCATTGCTGAACATAACTTTATATATATATATATAAAGTTTTTAAATAAGAGTTTGTAAAACTTTATACAAACTACTAAACTGTTTTCCTGAGTGGTCAAATAATTCTGCATTTTTACCAGCAATGTATGAGCCCCAGGCATTTCACATTCTCACCAGCAGCTGATATTGTCAATTTTTAGAACTCCATTGTAACTGGTGTATAGTGGTATCTCATTATAGTTTTAAGTTGTATTTCTTTAATGCCTAACCACGTTAATTTTCTTTTTATGTGTTTATTTGCTCTCTACATACATATCTCATCTTTGGTTAAATGTCTGTTCAAATCCTTTTCCCACGCTTTTACCTGGATATTTGATTTCGTATCGTTTATGCTTGAGTGTTCTCTGTATAGTCTGAATATATACACAGAGGTATCGTCCATGAATATTTTCTCAAAATTTATGTATTTGCTTTCCTTCTATTAACAATGTTGTTCAAAGAACAGAAGGTTTTCAGTTTGATGACGTCTAAATATTATTTTTTCTTCTATTTATCATATTTTTGGTGTCATATCTAAAAACTGTTTGCCTTCTTCAATATTAAAAATACCATTTTCTCTGTTTGGTTTCGGATGTTTTATCGTTTTAGGCTGTACATTTTGGTGTATAATTCCTTTGGAGTTAATTTTTGTATTTGATGCGGGTATAGAAAAAGGTTCTTTGTCTTATTTATTTCTTTATTTTTTTGAGACAGGGTCTCGCTCTGTCACCCAGGCTGGAGTGCAGTGGCGATCATCGCTTACTGCAACCTCTGCCTCTCAGGTTCAAGTGATTCTCCTGCCTCAGCCTTTTGAGTAGCTGGGACTACAGGCATGTGCCACTGCGCCCTGCTAATTTTTCATAATTTTAGTAGAGACAGGGTTTCAGCATGTTAGCCAGGATGATCTCGATCTCCTGACCTCGTGATCCGCCCGCTTCGACCTCCCAAAGTGCTGGGATTACAGGTGTGAGCCACCGTGCCCAGCCAGTTGTCTTTTAGTTACACGTAGACATTCAATTGTTCCAGCTCCTTCTGTTGAAAAGACTCTTTTTATATATAATTACTTTTTTTCACCTTTGTCAAAAATCATTTGACCTTATAGTATGGATCATTTTCTGGCCTCTGTCCCAATGTGCCCTTTCTCAATAGCATACTATCCTGATTGCTGTGGCTTTAAACAGGAAATCAGGTAACTTTTTATTATTATTTAAATTATTATTTAAATATTATTATCCAATTTATTATCTTTCAAAATTGTTTGGGCTATTCTACTTCATTGCCTCTTCCCTATAAACTTGAAAAATCAGTGTGCCAGTTTTTTTTAAAGTTGTTTTGGAATTTTGTTTGGGACTAGAATCAACCTCCTATAGATCAAAGGGAAACTGACATCTTAGTAACAATGAGTCGTGTAACTGATAACATGTTATAACTCAAGTTAGGTCTTTTTGAATTTCTTTCATCAGTGTTTTATAGTTTTCAGCACAGATGTCCTGTGCATATTTTGATAGATTTTTTATTTAAATGTTTCATTCTTGTGTTACTGTCATTAATAATTTTTTAAGATTTTCCATTTCCAACTCTTATCACTGCTGTATAGAAATTCAATTTATTTTTATTCATTTTGTGTTCTGTGATCCTTTCTAGCAGCTTTTTTGAGACTGTTATTTTCTAAAAATGCAATAATGTCATCTGTGAATATCGACAGTATTTTAGTCATTCCTTTTTCAATTTGTATGGCTTTTATTCTTTTATCTTGCTTTATTTTAGTCTCTGGTCATCTTCAATAAAATGATGGAGTAGAGTTGCTCTATTCATATATGTTCCACATCTCTCTCTACATTACACACATACACGCACATGCACGTGTGTGTGTGTGTGTGTGTATGTCAACCAGTTCAATTCGAATTTCAGATAAACACCACATAATTTTTAGTTTTCTTTTTTGAGACAGAGTCTCACTCTGTCACCCAGGCTGGAGTGCAGTGGCTAGTGATCTCAGCTCACTGCAACCTCTACCTCCTGGGTTCAAGCAATTCTCCTACCTCAGCCTCCCAAGTAGCTGGGATTACAGGCGTGCACCGCCATGGCCAGCTAACTTTTGTATTATAGTAGAGATGGGATTTCACCATGCTGGCCAGGCTGGTGTGGAACTCCTGACCTCAGGTGATCTGCCCACCTCGGCTCCCAAAGTGCTGGGATTACAGGCATGAGCCACCACACCCGGCCACATATAATTTGTATTACAAGTAAATCCCAACTGTTACATGGGACATGCTTTTACTAACTTTTTTTTTTATGATTAAAATTTAAAGGTATTTTCTGTGTTTTCTGTGTCAACCCTAAACAGTGGTGGTGACATAAGCACATCAGTATTAGCACCCCTATATGAAAAAGAAAAATCCAGATTTCTCCTGAATCACTTTGCTTTTCGTGCCTGTATCCTCACAAATGGTGAACTCACTGGCTGAAGTTCACATGAAATATTTTCATGATTCTTTTTTTCCCTGTTTCAAAATAGAATATCCGAAAGTGTTGTTTAAATCTCAGTCAAGTCCCAAAAGTCAACATACACTCAGGCTCATAAAAACAACTTTTCCTCCTCCTCCAGCTCCTCCTCCTCCTCCACCTCCTCCGTCTCCTCCTCTGCCGCCTCCACCTCCTCCGTCTCCTCCTCTGCCGCCTCCTCCTGCTCCTCCTCTGCCTCCTCCACCATCTCCCCCGCGGCCTCCCCGCACCCCCACCCACCCACCCCCCGCCACCTCTGCCTCCGCCTCCTTCTCAGCCTTATCACAACAACCCTTCCACCTCCTCCTCCTCCTTTTCTTCGTCTTCTTTTTTTTTTTTTTTTCTTTTTCTTTTTTATGGAGTCTCGCCCAGGCTGGAGTGCAGTGGCACAGTCTTGGCTCACTGCAACCGTCGCTTCCGGGGTTCAACTGATTTTCCCACCTCAGCCTGCTGAGTAGCTGGGATTACAGGCACCCTCATCATGTCTGGCTAATTTTTGTATTTTTAGTAGATACAGGGTTTCACTATGTTGGCCAGGCTGGTCTTGACCTCCTGACCTCAGGTGATCCTCTTGCCTCAGCCTCCCAAAGTGCTGGGATTACAGGGGTGAGCCCCGCGGCATCTGCTGTTCTTTAAAATCAACATTTTTCTAATGTTCTCATTCTCTGCAGGCTACTTTAAGGGCCCATTCAAAAAATAAATTTTCACACTGTGAAATCCGCGAGATGAAGAGAACATCTGTAAAATATCCATACTATGTATCTATTAATAATCTTTTTTTTTCACATCAGTGACAGTACAAAGTAGGTGGAGTTTTAATAGATACTTCAGCAAATTACAGATCACAGCATGTTATGTATCTTCAAGGTAAATATTCAAAACTATCAAGAGAATACTTTATTTCATCTTTAATGAAGTGGGCTGTTTATTCAAAAAGCTTACAGGGCTAAATCCTGTAACCTGAGATAATCCAGGTACTAAATCTTTAGATTTGTTTTAACAGATACATATAATGGGATCAATCATTTAAAAATGTAATCAGTTTCTCTGCAAATTGTCCTTTGCTTTATTCATTTGCATATATACACTTGAGGTATGGGGATTCAAATTCCTTATTCTCGGTTACTATAATGTATTTTGCTGCCTTGCTGAAAATGTAACATTCGTATTACATTTTTCTTGCATAATTTGAGTGATCTTATAATGATATGATTAACATTTAGATAAACTAAATATTTACTAAGAGAAGGGAAATATAGATGTTAGTTTGTTTTGTTCTCTCTTTACTACATTGGAAACTTTGGAGACCTGATGTTTAATATAAAGATTAGTTCACTCTGTCAAGAACTCTTTTGAAAAAAAAAATCATGTTTCATTTGTCATTTCCCTCAAACATTGAGTAATGGCTTAAATGATGTCAAATTCTCTCAGCAAAGTGGGAACGCGGGGCTTGGAAGCATTATTAGTTTTTATTAGTTCTAGTTTCATTTAATAATAAAATGTTGGATTACATAAGTATTTCAAAAAGAACAAGATATTCTTTTCTGCACTGGCTGATTTGTGGAGCCAAATGATAACGTACTTATGTCTAATTCTGGCCCAAACCTTAAAAAATGTACCCCCAAATCACTTTATAAGTCGTACAAATTGGACTCTTCTGAATGGGTTTCATAGACTTTCCAGAAAAATTTCAAAATGGAGCAGCAATTGAAGAGGACCCTGAATATTCACAATCATTTGCATGCTGCCTTTTGGTCAACAGAGAGAGAGAGGACATCTTGCCCCCGGGAAGGGAGAGCACCAAGTGTGGAGCTGTTCTATTCTTCACTTCTTTCTTTGATTTTTAAAGCGATTTGAAAATACTTCATTTGTATGCACTTCCTGAAAGTCGTATATGTTAAGATTGGCTACATATAAGAGATCAGCCTGAAACTAAATGACAGCTTTGCCAATGTAAGAATTGATCCAAATCCTTCTATGAAAAACAAAAATTGCATTTAATGAAAAGTTAAGTGCCTAGTTTTATCCATCTATAATTGGAAATTGAATTAAAAAAATTGCTACAAACAAGGAGTTGTAATAAAAATGTCAACTCAGCATTACATTTTTTTTTTTTCCCTGAGATACCACCATCCACTTGTAAGTGGAATCATCTGTATTGCAGGAGCTGAGGGGAATGACAGAAGAGTGGAGAGGAATGCTTTCTGATAAATCAACTACAGACTCAACATGAATCGTCAAATTTAATAATTTAAAGATTCATGAAGATATAAGTGATGCCAAATGTGCTTTAAGAAAAATATCTGTTTAAATGATATTAATGGTAAGGCAGAATATAGCAAGGTGAACCACACTGATAATATTAAATTACCCCAAGAGGTTCCCTAGTCAGAATCCCCATGCAGAAATCTGCTTGCCAACTGTCGTTCCTTTTCCCATTGGTTTAGTTAAGGGTTGAAGTTCTTCTTGAAGTTTCTTTTTTAATCATCAGATCCCGACCTTACAGTTTTTGCTGACTACTTTCCTTCAGGCTGTCTTTGCTCCTGTCAATTTAGGATTTCCAGGGAATTATTCTTCTTTGAAATGCATATTCCAGGCTTGCAATGCTGGCATATGTACACTGTAGAGTAATTGTGGAGGCCAAATGTTTAATTACACATGACAGCTGGAGCTGTAGGAGTCCGAGGCTTGCTTGAAAACAACGTATGCCCTATGCTGCCTTAAGAGAAGGAACACAATTTACACACACACACACACATTTTGTTCCACATTTTGCCCACTACATTTAAAAAAATAATAATATCAGCTACAGCCTTAATAGAAGTTCAACCATTCACACTTGAATGTATTTAAGTAAGCAATATAAAAGCATTTTTTCCTCAAATCCAACCGTGCGTTTTTACCAAAAATGCAGCTAAAAATTTTGGAAGACCTTTTCTTCCCATGTGAAGGGTTAGATGATAACATTTGGCTTAGGAAAACAAGTGGTACAAAGACAAAATATAGCTCATGGGTACACACTACCGCAGAGTTATTAATGAAAACCAATGAAAAAGGATCAATTGAAAATATTGAGGGCCACAATTTTCATTATATTGTTGCCAGTAAAATACACCCATCTCTTTCATAGTTACAAATTACCGTATCTCCAGCACATTTATGTACCCACAAGAGGGGAAACAATGTGGCATTGTTGCAATGTTTTGTTTCACATTTAGGTTAAACATAAATGTTTAAGTTTCCCTTAGATGTGTTGACACAGAAGATTTGGTAATAGCTATTTCTCCCCAAATATCACCCACTGAACATCAGTAGATGATCATGGAGCAATCGTTGAATGTTTTGATAGTAGGAATACTGATGGCTTTCAGTTTCCAGGATTGTATTGTGAATTTTAAATGCTTATTGAATCCTCATAACCAATCTTCCCACATGTTCTAACTTTAGGACTTTTTTGGTCCCCATTTGCCTGATAAGAAAAAGCATGTCCAGATAGATAGGTTAAGAAACTTGCTGAGGTAACATAAAAATAAGTGGTAGGGCTGGAATCCCAGAGGCCAGGTTTCTCTATATACCTTATCATATTGTCTTCAGTATTTATCTCTGCCTTTTTGCATTTGTCAATGAAATGGAATATTCACAATGTGTGTGTGTATAATGATAATAATAATAATATAATGTTAACTACACAAAGTAAGTGCTTAAATGCATCTGATTGGTCTTAGCACATGATCCAAAAACAACAAGCCCGGCTTGATTATTTTAACTCTGAGTCTCTAATATAAAGGAAGAAGGGCATCCATACCTTGTTTTACAAAGCTAGAGGAGTCAGAGGAAGGAGCGATTTAAGCAATCAAGCACAGGACTCTTCTTCTTATTATTATTATTTTCTTTTGAGACAGAGTGTTGCTCTGTTGCCCAGGCTGGAGTGCAGTGGTGTGATCTTGGCTCATTGCAACCTCCGTCTCCCAGGTTCAAGCGATTCTTGTGCTGCAGTCTCCTGAGAAGCCAGGATTACCAGTGTCTGCCACCATACCCTGCTAATTTTTGTATTCTTAGTATAGATGGAGTTCCGTCATGTTGGCCAGGCTAGTCTCGAACTCCTGACCTCAGATGATCCACCAGCCTCGGCCTCCCAAAGTGCTGGGATTACAGGCGTGAGCTACTGCACCCAGCCGCACAGGACTGTTTCAAACTGAGATGTAGTTTAGATTATCTATGGCTAGAAAACAAAACACATGTAAAGTAGAGATTCGGCTAATGTGGGCAAGTAAGTGTCATGTCGAATCCACTTTCCACTTCCTTCAATAGAAATATCTTCTATAATATCTTTTAAATTTATTTTTATTTTCATTTTTAATGTTTTTCTGGGCATATTTTACTTCTAAAGAATTGCTTTGCATACATCTAGGAATTTTCTAGAAATCTGTGAAGGACCGATGCCTCTTTTCCCCATTGTCACTGGAGCTTTGCTGGGCCACCAAGAGTGGCACCACTTTGTCTTCATTCTGCCATACAGTACATTCTGCCATCACAGGACGTGATATCACCCCAGCAGTTCAAGCTAAAAGAGAACAAGATGAACTGTAACAGTGAGAGCTTTCAGGGACTATATGGGTAGAATCGGAAAGACACTTGCTCTCATTGTTCCCTGATTGAGTAAAGGTAAACGACATCCTGGCACTATCTGCAATGCACTTGGCAATCATGGTTTGGCAGCAAATGGCAGAGTTTACCTACAAAATGAAGTATTTATTTAATTTTAAAATGGTAGAAAATCTATGACATTTACTCATTTGCCAACTCTAAAATATAAAAATGTGAAATCACTTCAAATTGTTCAATATCATTTTAAAATGCATTCCATTTGTATAATTGTATTGGGGTTACCTGGTATTTCAAAGTTTTTGAGTAATTTCTTTTATTTTTTTTTGTAACTGGCAATAGTTTTCTTTAATTTTTTTTAAAGAGTCTTCAATATTTAGTTATTTGCTTTATTTTAAAGTTAGGGTTCAAATGTGTTAATACTAAATTACTAATAGATCAACAATGGTTTAAACTTTATTGTATACTTTAGATAAGATCTCGTTTGTTTTTTGTTCTGTTAAGAGATGGAGTCTTTTGGTTACAACTCTCTCGGTGCCACTTGTGAGGACCTCAACCAGGAGTGCTGTTTGGTGTTGGAAACAAGAGACTTGAAACCATTTTGTGGGACAAATTTTGATAAAAGAAACTTAATTTTGTACAAAAAAGCATATTTATAAGATATTATTATCACCAAGAAGGGAGAAATTGTCTTTCTAATTGCAGG
Source organism: Trachypithecus francoisi (assembly GCF_009764315.1). Taxonomy (NCBI): domain Eukaryota; kingdom Metazoa; phylum Chordata; class Mammalia; order Primates; family Cercopithecidae; genus Trachypithecus; species Trachypithecus francoisi. The sequence goes on along the minus strand of NW_022681462.1, from coordinate 49,988,603 downwards.
AATTCAGATTTAAACTTTCAAAGACCATCACCAAATCTAACTTGATTTAGCTCATAGTAGAACAAACAGCAAAGAAACAAATTTACCCATCAAAATACTCTTCTACCCTGAGCAGTGTTAGGCTGTTAAGGAAGGAAGGAAGATAAGCAGGGTCATTACTGTGATGGGCAGGTTCTTCACAAATAAAAGCTAAGGACAAGGCCAAGCTGGGAATTTCTTGGTTCGTTTTAAGAAGGTAGATATTTTGTAGTTGGTGGTGAATTTTTATGACGTAGTTGATCAATTTGAGTAATTAAGCCAATCTTCCTTCCCTAATTTTTCTTCCAAATTGTCCAAATCAAACTAAAAATTTTCTGGGTAATGTAGACAAAATACCTAGTTGGCTTTGGTTTTACTCACCCAACCAGTAGAATCAGACAGACCTTCCGGGAAGTTCTCTCCTACCTACTGCTGTATTTTTACTGTCTCTCTCTCCTCACTCTAGTGTCTTTGTTCATAGACATATATTCCATGACAAATAACTATACTTCTAGATAAAAACTTGAAAACTGATACATATTTGATCTGTATGTTAAGTAATTGAGTATATATAAATAAAACTGATTTGGGTGTGCTTTTAAATAAATTTTTGAAATTCAGGCAGTAAAATTTAATGTCTTCTATTTGAGAAATATAAAACGCATCTTCATAAAAATTTACTTAGTAGAAAACATAAAGTCAAGTGGTATAGAATCACATGAAGATAATTTAAATTCTGTGACTTAAAAAAATGACTTAGTAATTATAAAATTGGTTTTCAATTGATTGAGTCATTGAAAAGAATTAGCCTGAGAGATATATGTTTGGGAAGTCTTTTTGTTTGTTGGTTGGTTTTCTAAATTTCTTAGTAAATTTCTTAGTAAATTAACTGCACAACTGTAAGTTCCGCATATATCCAAAAGATTTCTAGTCATGAGACTGAATTGGCAATGTGTAAGGGATATTGCACAATGTGTAAGGGATGTTAGAAAAATTGATAACTGTGGAGTAAAAAATACTTTTTGCCTTTGTTTCAGCAGTTTTAAGCTAAGTAAATGCTAAACCTTTGGCAAGTCAGTTAACTTTTCTGTGACATGCTTTGCACATCTGTGAAATGAAAAATGTGAGTACCAGCCATTTAGAGTTCCTGCTACTGAAACCCAGGTAGTATTCACATCTACCGTTTTCCTCTGAAACTGAACTGCTAAGCTTTGGGGGTAATCAGAAGTCTTAATCCCATTGTTTTTCTGGCACAGCTCAGCATCCTTTCCAGACTGTCAGTCCTTTCCAGACGGTCTGTTTATGGTCCCACTAATGGGGTGTCTGCTTCCCTTAGTCTGAAGTGATCAGAAACCATAATCCCATCCTTTTTCCCTGGCTGCCTTGTTTACTCAGCCTCCAGCATGGCTAAGGTAGTACAGGCAGTGAATTTTAGGGCTGCTGGAGGTCGATGAAGGGAGATCTGTGCAAGGAGGTGTTTCCTTTGGATGCCGCCTTCCCTGCTGAGTTGACTCTCCTCCCTTAGTGTCTTAGTGCACCTGGGTGGCTGTAACAAAACGCCATAAACTAGGTGGCTTATAAACAACTGAAATTTATCTCTCACTGTTCTCATAGCTGAAAGTCCAAGATCAAGGTGCTCGCAGATGGGGCGTCTGGTGTGGGCTCTCTTCCTGGTTGATAGACGGCCATCTTATTGCTGAGTCCTCACGTGGTAGAAGGTGAGGGAGCCCTCTGAGGTCCCTTTCAGAAGGACACTAATCCCATTCAAGAAAGCTCCGCCACTATCACCTAATCACTCCCCAAAGTCGCCACCTCCAAATGCCATAACATTGGAGGTGAGGTTTTGACATATCAATTTTGGAGAAACACTAACATTCAGAGCATAGCACTGAGATTCCTACCTAGAAATTCTGTACTCCCCTCTTCAAGTGACTCTCACTGATCAGTCTCCTCATGAAAACTCTAGGCCTTCAACAGAAGGAGATCTCCAGGCTTGGTTCCCTCCTGGGTCCTAGTGCGAGGGAGTCCAGATGCTTGCACCTGTCTCAATACAGCCCCTGGGGCAGTCGAGATATTCTAACCCAGTGTACTTGGAAACCTTGAATGTTCCATTTTCAGTTCACCCTTCCAACCAGCAGTAAGTGGCAGGAACGTGGGGATGCTAGTTGCCTTGCTCAGTGACCTGTTAAGAAAACACAACATTTGGAAAACTTAATTTTTCTTTAAGTCAATAAACTCTCTTGGACAAGTAGGTATCCATGATTGGGGTGATGTACGTTGTCTTATTAACCCTTTGCTGGCCTGATAACATCAAATGCACACATGCAGGCGCAAAACTAAATTGCTCTTATTGTGCCACCAGCTCTTGGTAACTCCTGTTTAGCACCTATATCTCATCCTCTTCCTCTACAGGGCAAGGTTGTCAGGCTTTCCAGCCACATTATCATAGGATGCCATTGTGCATGGGCATAATAAAAAATGTTGCACAAGTGAGACATTATTACTATAGAAATAAGGGCTAGTTTGTATCTGCATTTCTTCAAAATCGACGATGCCATCATTGTAAAATATATAGCATTATTATGAGCACCAATAAGACACAAAAGCAAAACAATAATGCGATTAACCTGATAAAAAAGTGATTTTTAAAATATCTTTTTAAAGAAGTGATTTAAAAAATCCCAATTGCAGAGATGTTCAAATGTGGAAAAGTACCCATCCTAGAATGTATAAAACATAGCAAATAGAAGAAATATATATGCATTTACCTAAGGGGCTATAACAAATTAGACTTAAAAGGCATATATGCATTTCTTAACAAGTAACACAGGTAATTATTGCAACACAACATAATGTAAGTTCAGTTCCAATGTGTCAATCAAGTTCACATAGTCCTTTTAGCTTTCTTTTGGAGGCTGGCTAACTAATTTGCATATAATATCATTTTGAATTTTTTCGATCTTAACATGCTTTGTCTTAACTTCTTTTCCTGAGTTAGGCTTACCTTTGGATTTAAGACCTCTTGAACTTACTTTTTTAAAGTTGTTTTTTAATGAAACAAAAAAAGATGTATGCTGTGTATGTGTGCTTGTGCATACGTGTGTCTTAGGAGTCAAGGCATAAATAGGGCCACAATTAAGCTATGGCTTTCACGTGTGCCTGCTCATTGAGTGTGTTTATATCCTCAGAAGGAGTCCCAAAGAAGGGCATTCACTTAGTGCCAAATACTAGGATTTGCACTCATGCTGTGTTCTGCATTATTGTGTAGCTCCTTAGGAATAATTCTATTGTGTCATTACTGAGAATAAGAAGATCGAGATACGACTCATAAGTGATAATGTTTTGACAGTATAAGAAAAATGATAGAAAAAGAAAACTGTGAAGTGTCATGGCTACAAATTTAGAGAATACTAAAAGTCTTTGAAATTGTCAGCATGTTTTTCAAAATGGAGACTGTATTTCCACTAGCATCACTTCCTTTATTCAGGAATTGAATGTCTTTTTTGGGTATGAATCAGTGTCTTATGTTTTATTTTTCCATTCTTTTTTTTTTTTTTTTTTTTTTTTTTTTTTTTTTTTTTTTTTTTGAGACGGAGTCTCGCTCTGTCGCCCAGGCTGGAGTGCAGTGGCTCTATCTCGGCTCACTGCAAGCTCCGCCTTCCTGGGTTCACGCCATTCTCCTGCCTCAGCCTTCCCGAGTAGCTGGGACCACAGGCGCCCGCCACCTCGCCCGGCTAGTTTTTTTTTTTTGTATTTTCTAGTAGAGACGGGGTTTCACAGTGTTAGCCAGGATGGTCTCGATCTCCTGACCTTGTGATCCGCCCGTCTCGGCCTCCCAAAGTGCTGGGATTACAGGCTTGAGCCACCGCGCCCGGCCAATTTTTCCATTCTTAAAAAATAACTTGGCCGGGCGCTGTGGCTCAAGCCTGTAATCCCAGCACTTTGGGAGGTCGAGACGGGCAGATCACGAGGTCAGGAGATCGAGACCATCCTGGCTAACCTGGTGAAACCCCGTCTCTACTAAAAAATACAAAAAATTAGCCGGGCGAGGTGGCGGGCGCCTATAGTCCCAGCTACTCAGAAGGCTGAGGCAGGAGAATGGCATAAACCCGGGAGGCGGAGCTTGCAGTGAGCTGAGATCCGGTCACTGCACTCCAGCCTGGATGACAGAGCGAGACTCCATCTCAAAAAAAAAAAAAAAAAAAAATTACTATTTGCATCTCTTTTGAGGTTATCACCCATCCTGAAGGGCTGGGCGTAAAATTCCTCACTAGCTTCTTTAAAACCATAAAAAGATATAGTGAAATATTTTTACCTTGAGAAGTTAACACTGTGTGGGTGTTTAGGATCATGTGTTTGTGACTATAAGGAATTCTCCCCTGGCTTCTAATATACTACAGATTCAGAAAGCCATGTGTTGACCTACATGTCCAAGCTCAACAGACGAGTGTTTAAGAGCACAGGAAGTGACACAGAGAAACAAAGCAGGACACCTGTCTGGGTCACTGTTGACCCATCATGCTTAACTAATTTTTCAGTGATCTCTGACCCAGATTTCCACAGTTCCACAGGGATTTCTATCTTTCATCTAACAAATCCTACACCTGCATTCAATTAATGAAACAAAACTCAACTTTGTTATCTGATGAACTGAACTCCTAGAGCCATTGAGACAATTGTTTTAGTATTGTATTGACAAATTATCCTATTAACAACTGGCTACTACAAAAATCAATTAAAATCTTGGCTAACATGTTGGAATATAGTTAAACAAGTAGAAATGCGAATTAAAGAGTGAGTTAATAGTGTTTTAAAAATACAGTTTGTAAATTAGTAGCACTTAGATCAAAATCAGAAATATATGTTGAAAATAAGAATGCTAAATTATAACATGCCATATGGAGCTGCTCTGTATTGAGTTTAATTTTATTTCATGCTGATGTACTTAGGAATATCAATGCTTTATTTCATTTTCTCTAACATATATTTCCAGATATCCTATTTCTCCTGATTCTTGACTATTGTAAGGAATTGGTAAATTCCCTGTAAACCATTCTGGTTTTTTAGTTTACTGGTAAACTACTTTGTCAAATATTTAATATGTGGTGTGAAAAATAATTGAATCTCTGAACCTTTGGCCGTAAAAGTATTATTCATTAATTTGTTTACTTTTTATAGTAATTGCTTATGCATTTAGAATATTGTGATAAAATCCATGGTCAAGGGAATTTAAAGCTGACTAGTATTTTGACTTTAGGAATTTAAAAAACCTTACTTTTATTCCTAAAGTCAAAAGTTTGATTTTTCGAATTTTTGGCTCAACAAAAGTTTAACTTTTAGCTAGTATTAGAAAAAATCTGATAATCTCTTGTTATTTACTTCTGCCCCCTGAAGAGCCCACTTAAATGATACTTTAAGCAAAAGTAAGTAAAATTAGATGTGTTTATAAAGACAACATTATACTTAAGATATTTAAGAATCATATAATTGAACTCTCAAAGCGTACTTTCAGAAAGAATAATAAAAAAACCACCCCTGAATGAGAGACAATGAAATCGTCAAGGAAAAACTATACTTTTTCCAAAGTATATTACCTTTAATGGCATTAAAACTGTCTAAAAACCTGGTGTTGCTTTGGAGGGTGAGGGAAATTAATCTCACCTAGTCACTGATGTATTGCACTAGAAAGTGACTTGGAAACATATAACTTTAAAATTTGAAAGAGAAGAAAGAATAATTTTACCACTGAACGTGAACCAAATATTTCATGGAGTTGTCAGTATGAGATCTTTCCCTATAAATAGGTTTGCCGATTGCAGAAAGCACACATTTGTCTAAATGATACCTGATCTCTGTCATTCACGTAAATGATAGATTTTTTTCTCTCCTGCAAGATGCCATCAGTCAGTTTTGAAGAGGGAATATTGATAATCAAGTGAAAGAACAATTCACCTCCAGAAGTACGGAGACACAAATGTGAATACAAAAAGTAAAAATAAAATGCAAAGAATAAAAGGAGACACAGAAACCATAAGGGCTCATGTGCAACCTAAGTTCAGGTGACGTAGATTGAGAACCTAAAATAATAAAAATGGATTGTTAACACATAGGGCATCCAAGAAATACTTTCTAATATTACTAAGAGTACGTCTACATATATTCTGTTTTCTGGCTCTTTTAGCTGCTTGCTTCACTGTCTTCTGTTTCAGAAGTTGCTGAAATTATTATCTAAACAGATATTTAGACATTAGAGATGTGGTTTCCAAATAATTTTACAGCATTCTGAACAAGACAGAATATGCCTTTTATCTTCTCCGTCTTTGAACTTTGTTCCAGTCCTTGCTTTCTGGCCAGGTGGGTGTTCATTCACTGAGAATTTCAGGGATTCTCTTTGACATTATGCTGATCTCTATGAATATCCTCTTCACATCCACATCTATCTAAATGCTACCTACTTTTTAAGACTAGCACATGTTCCATCTCTACCATGAAACCATCCCTTTGCACTTCTGTGAGAATTGGCTTTCACTCCTCCAATGACTCTAGTATTTGAAATTTGTACAACTCTTATGAAGTTCACATAACGGTACCATTCAAGGCAAAAGAGAGAAATGCATTAGAAAACACACACCCCAAACAATCACAGACATACGCACGGAATTAGAGACAAGTGCTGTCATAGTTGTCCTTTGCAGGCTCAGGATAAAGTTCAGAGATGCTGCCATTTGCATAGATTTCCTTATCTCGGTAAAGAAGAAGGGGCAGGAAAGCTCCCTTCAACCCCCTTCGTAAAGACACTAATGACATTCAGGAGGGTAGAGCTCTCAGACTTAATTGCTTCCCAAAAGATTCCACCTCTTAATACTCTTGCTTTTGGATGTTAGGTTTCAGCACAGGAATTTTGGAGAGACGCGTTTAGAACACAGCAGAGAGCCATGGTCTCTTGTTCAATTTTAAACCCTGAGTCCGGCCGGGCGCGGTGGCTCAAGCCTGTGTAATCCCAGCACTTTGGGAGGCCGAGACGGGCGGATCACAAGGTCAGGAGATCGAGACCATCCTGGCTAACACGGTGAAACCCCGTCTCTACTAAAAAATACAAAAAATTAGCTGGGTGCGGTGGCGGCGCCTGTAGTCCCAGCTACACGGGAGACTGAGGCAGGAGAATGGCGTAAACCCGGGAGGCGGAGCTTGCAGTGAGCTGAGATCGCACCACTGCACTCCAGCCTGGGTGACAGAGCGAGACTCCGTCTCAAAATAAATAAATACATAATAAATAAATAAATAAATAAAAATAAAGTTAAATAAAACCCTGAGTCTGCGACCTAGAATCTCTTTAATGAAGGGTAAGCTAGGCACACTTGAAAAGTGACTCCACGGTCACATCACAAAGACACAAATCCAGTTCCTAGCTCAAAATTCTTTTAGTCGTGTACCAAATGTACTTGGGAATGGTGATTATAGCAATTATTTCTGATAGATTTTGATACTACCTCTAGATTAACAGTAATTTCTGGGGACCCGGAACCCCTCTGTGCTCCACTGATCATAGCAGTGATTTGTGGGAATTAGGTGATGGAGTTTCAACCAAATTCATCATAAGATTCAGACTCTTATTTCTGTATATATATTTGGAATGGACTTTCTAAACTTGGCAAAAGAAAACCACTTTGGTTCTATAACCCATGGAATGGAAGCCAATTAATGTAGAAAGGGTCAATACAAAGCCTTCTAAATCACCTCTAGTAATACAGTACTTTAAAATGAATACTGTGTATCTCTGTACATTTATGATTTCAAGTGACAATCATAGATTTGAATGCAGGGATGGGCATTTCCCTGTTTGTTTTCACTTTATTAAAAAAAAAACTTTATTGAGATAATTGACATGCAATAAAATTCACCTTTTTAAAGTGTGTACAATTCAGTAGTTTTTAGTATATTCACGATGTTGTGCATCAACACCAAAATGAATTTTAGAACATTTTCATCACCCCCCAAAGCAACTCTGTGCACATAAGCAGTCAGTTGCCATTCCTCCTCTGCTCTAATCCTGGAAAGCACTAATCTGTTTTCTGTCTCTATGGATGTAACTGTTTGCTGGATGCTTCACATAAATGGAATCATACAGTATGTGGTCTTTTGTGAGTAGCTTCTTTTATTTAGCTTAATGTTTTCAAAGCTCATCCATGTTGTAGCATATGTTGAGATTTCACTATTTTTGAGTAATAGTCTGTTATGTGGATATACCACATTTATCCATCGATCAACTGTTAGATGTTTGAGTTGTTTCTTCTTTGAGTTATTACAAATAATACTGCTATGAATATCAGTATACAAGTTTTTATGTGGACATATCTTCTCATTTCTCTTGGGTCCATACCTAGGGGTAAAATTTCTGGATCGTATGCTAACTGTATGTTTAGCATTTTGAGGAGCTGCAAGATTGTTTTCTAAAGTAGCTGGACCAGTTTACATTCCTACCAGTAGTGCACAATGGTTCCAGTTTCTCCACATCTTCACCAACACTTGCTATTGTCTGCTTTTTTTAAAATTATAGCTATCCTAGTGGAATAATATTTCATTATGGTTTTGATTTCCATTTCTCTAATGATTAATGATGCAGGGTATCTTTTAATGTGCTTATTGGCAACTTGCATATCTCCTCTGGAGAAATTTTATTTTGAAATTATTTGCCTATAAGAATTCTCTATATGTTCTGGATACCTGTCCTTTATAGGTATATGATTTACAAACTTATCTACTCCCATTTTGCAGGCTGTATTTTTAGTTTCTTTTCTTGTCGGTTTCACAGAGGCATAATTGACAAGTAAAAATTGTATATATTCAAGGAGTTCAATGTGTTATTTTGATATACATATACACTATGAAATGATTGCCACAATTAAGCTAATGAACGTATCTATCACTTCACATTGCTAACTTTTTTCTGTGTGATGAGAATACTTAAAATCTACTCTCTTAGCAAATTTCAAGTATCCAGTTAATTGTTATTAACTATAGTCACTATGCTGTACATTAGTTTCTAGATCTTATTTATCTTATACTTGCAGGTTTGTACATTTGACCAACATCTACCCATTTCCCCAATCCCTCACCTCTACCCCAACTACCAGTAACCACCTTTCTATTCTGTTTCTATGGATTCTACTCTTTTAGGTTCTGTACATAAGTGAGATCATTCAGTATTTTTCTTTCTGTTTCTAGCATATTTCACTTATTACTTAACATCCTCTAGGGTCATTCATTTTGTTGTAAATGTCAGCATTTCCTAGTTTATTAAGGTTGAATAATATTCATTGCATGTATATATATGTGTGTGTATATATATTATGTATATATGTGTATATCTATCTATATCAATATATATCACGTTTTCTTTATCCAGTCATCCTCTGATAAACACCTAGTTTGTTTCCATATTTTGGATATAGTACAGTGCTACAATGAACATGGGAGTGCAAGCATTTCGTTGAGATAGTGATTTTATTCCCTTTGGCTATATACCACTTCTAAACAGAAGTGAGATTGCTAGATTACATGGTAGTTCTGTTTTTACATTTTTGAGGACCCTCCATACTGTTTTCCATAATGGGGGGAGCAATTTACATTTCCAGCAATCAATAACATATGAGAGTTCTCTTTTCTTGACATATTTGCCAACTTTTGTTATTTGATGTTTTGATAATAGCCATCCTAACAGCTGAGAAGTGATATCTTGTTGTAGTTTTGGTGTGTATTTTTTGATGGTTAATGATATTGAACACTTTTTCATAAACTCTTTGGACATCTATTAATACATATCTTCTTTGGAAAAATTTCTATTCATGTATTTTCCCATTTATTAATCCTGCTATTTGTTTCATTTTGTTATGTTTTGTATTGCTATTGAGTTGTATGAGTTCCTTGCATTTTTTGTTATTAATCCCTGATCAAATGTAAGGTTTGCAAATACGTCCTCCCATTCTATAGGTTGCATTTTCATAGTGTTATTTTCATTGTTGTAAGAATTTCTTTTTGTTTTTGTCTGTTTTTGCTTTTGTTATTTGTTTTTTAGGTATGTCCAAAAACTCATTGCCAAGAACAGTACAGCTCTCCCTCATGTTTTCTTCTAGGAGTTTTACAGTGTCAGGTCTTATGTTTACATTTGTAACCTATTTTGAGGTTTTTTTTTTTTTTTTTGTCTGTGTGTTTGTGTATGTGTGTGGTGTAAGATAAGGATCCAATTTCATTTTTTTCTATGTGGATATCTAGTTTTCCCAAAACCATTTTTTGGAGAGACTGTCCTTTCTTCATTGCTATTCTTTATGACTTCATCAGTGGTTAGTTGACCTTATATGTATAGGTTTATTCCTACCATTTCTATTCTGTTCCATTAGCCTATGTATACTTTATGCCTATATCATACTGTTTTGATTACTATAGCTTTGTAATATAATTTAAAATCAGAAAATGTGATGCCTCAAGTTTTTTTTTTTTTTCCCTCAGAATTGCTTTGCTTTTTCCATTACTTCACTTTCTGTCTATGTTTTGAAAGCAAAAGTAAGTCTCTTCTAGGTATCATATAGCTGGGTCTTGGGTGGTTTTGTTGTTGTTGTTGTTCATTTGTTTTTTGTTTTGTTTTTAAACACTGATTTTATCTCTTTTGATTGAAGAATTTAACCAATTTATATTCAAGATAACTATTCAGAGGTAAGGACTTATAACTGCCATTTTGTTAATTGTTTCCTGACTGTTTTGTAGATCTTTGTTCTTTTCTTCCTCTCTTGCTATCTTCTTTTGTGATCTGATGATTTTCTGTAGTTGCATGCTTTGATTCTTCTCTCATTATCTTTTGTATATCAACCATGTTTTCACTTTGTGTCTATTATGATGTTTACCTAAAACAATGTATAGCTATATACTCTATTTTAAGCTGATAACAGCTTCAATTACTTACAAAAATTCTATAATTTTACTTCATTCCCTCCTCAAATTTTATGTTTTTGATGTTACAACTTAAATGTTTTAATATTATGTATCAATTAACAAATTTTTGCAACTATTATTATTTTAATAGTTTTGTCTTTTAATTTTATACTCGAGCTATAAGTGATTTACACATACACTGTACACATACTATAATGCCATTACAGTATTAGAGTATCCTGAATTTGACTGTATATTTACTAATTAGCATCTTTTTGTTGCAGCTTGAAGAATTCCCTTGAACATTTCTAATAAGGCAGGTTTGATGTAGATGAACTCCTTCAGCTTTTGTTTGGGAATATCTTTATCCCCTTCATTTCTGAAAGATAGTTTTGCTGGAGAAAGTATTCATGGTGCAGTTTTTTTATTTATTTCAGTGCTTGGACTATGTTATTCTCCTTTCTCTCTCAGCCCGCAAAGTCTCTGCTGAGAAATCCATTGATAGAGTTATAGGTGATCCCTTGCATGTTAGAAACCTCTCTTCTGTTGCGCCTTTCAATATTCCCATTTTGTCTTTGATTTTTTTGTTGTTTTATGTCTTGGAGTATTCTTCTGTGGGTTGAACTGATCGGAGAGGTTTTGTTTGTTTGTTTGTTTGTTTTGTTTTGTTTTTGAGACAGAGTCTCTCTCTGTTGCCCAGGATGGAGTGCAGTGGCGTGATCTCATCTCACTGCAACCTCTGCCTCCCAGGTTCAAGCAATTGTCCTGCCTCAGCCTCCCGAGTAGCTGGGATTACAGGTGCATGCCACCAGACCTGGCTAATTTTTTTTTTTTTTTTCCCGTAGAGACAGGGTTTCACCATGTTGGCCAGGGTAGTTGTGAACTCCTGACCTCAGTTGATCCACCTGCCTTGGTCTCCTAAAGTGCTGAGATTACAGGTGTGAGCCACTGTGCCTGGCAGATTGGAGAGTTTTAAGCGTTGTGTTCCTAGATGTCCATCTCTCCCCAGATTTAAAAACTTTTCAGCTCATTTCTTTAAGTTTTCTGTCCCTTTTATTCTCTCTTATCTTTCTGACATGTCTAAATGTAAATATCAGTTTTCTTGATAGTGTTCCATAAATTATAAAGGTGCTCATTATTTTTTCTCATTCTTTTTACTTCTATTTTCAAATTAACTGTCTTTGAGTTCACAGAGTATTTCTGCTCAATCAAGTCTGCTGTTGTTATTCTCTATTGCATTTTGCATTTTATTTACTGTATTTTTCAGATCCAATTTCAGTTTGGTTATTTTTTATGATGTTGTTCTCTTTACTGAACTTCTCACTTTGTTCTTGCTTTGCTTTTTTCAATTTGATTGACTCGTCTGTATTCTCTTGTAGCTAGTTGAACTTCCTCAGAACACTTACTTTAAATTTTTTGTCAGGCAACTAGCAGGTGTACATTTCTTTTGGACTTGCTATTGCTGTTATGCCGGAATGCTATTATCTTCCCTTGGTATTGTCATGTTTCCTTGATTTTTTGTTTTCCTTAAAGGCTTTTATTGTTGTTTTTACATTTAAATAAAAACTCACCTTTTCCACTTCCTACTGATTGTTTTGGGAGAGAAACAACGTTACAAAAATGTCTAGCTAGGGATTTGGGGACTCTCATAACTTTATTATGGATATACCTTCTCCACACCTCTTTTACTTTCTTAGGAGGTAATTTTTAAGATTACATGCCTTCTCTGGGTCTTACAAATCCAGGTTGAGTGCTGAGAGCTTTTCTTTTTTTCCACTGGGTCAGTACCCTGAAATGCTCACATTTGTGTGTTTTGTAAGCCTGCACTGTCAAGCTGACTGTCTGCACAAAACACTTTCACTCACTGACTGTAGGGGCATGTTTAGTAAGCTGTACTAGCAATAGTAAATGAGGTGCATGGAGTCCATAAAGTGTCCACAAACCAATTGTGAGGGGAAATCAGTAGGTGAGACTTCCCAAGTAGCTCATGGATGGGCTTCCTGATGGAGTCTATTGAGTGATAAGCAGGTTATGTAGCCTCCCTTTCCTGCTGCCAACCTTTTTTAATCACTCAGACATGCCAGTCAACTCAGTATTCTGTGTGGAGCAACAAAGACGTGGGCCTCTTGAGCAGTGTCTTATATGGGTGCTCACTTATTAGGCTTTTACTTTCTCCTATGGAAGAAATTGTAGGCCAAGGAGATCTCTCCTGGAACTGAATTGTGACACCTTTGTGGAGTGGTGGCCTGAGAAAAGTGAAACTGTTCAAACTGTTCTTCTTACCATTTCCAATCTATTTATTTTCAGATATTTTGCTTCATTGGTGTGCTCGAACAATTCTGGATTCCTAGACTCCCAGAAAGTTACTGTTGTTCATGAGTAGTTGACAAAACTGATAAGTCTTTCAGGGAATGATGGTAGAAATCTCCTATTCTGCCATGTTACTGAAATTCCTCTCTTCTAACATTGATTTGTAATTTGGCTGCTTGACCAGAGAAAATAATGGGTCAGTCTTGTGTAAGAGCAGGTAGTGACTCAAATTTCAGTTATTTTTCAAGATATAGTTTTTTTTTTGGAGAAAATAAATCATCTCAGAGCTACCATTTTATCACTGGTTTTTATTCCAACAAGCTTAGAACATCAGAAACAACTTTCTTTTACCTGAAAATAACCATTATAAATCTTTTCTGTGTTCTCTCTGAGCTAAGCCAGGGCTTCATCTTTTTACCATAATTAAATCTCTTTAAACAACATGATCACCTTATTCTCTCAGAGAATATCACACTGATCCATTTATTGATGGAATCATGACAATAAATAATAGGACCCTGTGAGGATGAAGTACATGGTAAGATGATATGGTAAGAAATATAAGTGATCAGGCCAGGCCCGGTGGCTCAAGCCTGTAATCCCAGCACTTTGGGAGGCCGAGACGGGTGGATCATGAGGTCAGGAGATCGAGACCATCCTGGCTAACATGGTGAAACCCCATCTCTACTAAAAATGCAAAAAATTAGCCGGGTGAGGTGGCGGGCGCCTGTGGTCCCAGCTACTCAGGAGGCTGAGGCGGGAGAATGGCAAGAACCCGGGAGGCAGAGGTTGCAGTGAGCTGAGATCCGGCCACTGCACTCCAGCCTGAGCGACAGACAAGACTCCGTCTCAAAAAAAAAAAAAAAAAAAAAGGAATATAAATGATCAAGAGTATATAATGGATAAATCTCCTGAAAATCTACTCAAGTATTTGAGGGTCTAGTGGTCTGGGATGCACAGATACTTTGTTTCATCACATACTCTTTACCTTATGCCTAGAGGCTTTCTGAATTTTGGAGACAATTTCACAGTGGGTATGATCACTGCACGCATTTATGGTGTAATTCCTAAGGATGTCATTTTTATATGAGTTCCAAGATAATAACTTCCTTATTTCTTCAGCTAATCTTGCTTCAAATCATTCAGATAACTTGACTTTATTACTAGTAAATCCAATGTGCTATATGGACCATCTCGTGTTTTGGAACAAAACCATGCCCTTTTTGGAAAATAGTCATTTTCCTCCAGAGAAAGACCCCTGGCCTTTGCCCCTGGGCCCTGGCTGAGACTGATTACTTGGTGATCTATACCAGGAAGCCATGTGACCTGAGCTGTTTTTCATGATTTAATGCTTTGATATTCACCAAATCCTAGAGGTGGACATCCCCATTACTACACAATAATCGCTATAATCAAATAGAAGTGATATAAATAAGACTATACTCAATTGGATCCTGAGGACACAAGTAAACTGTCTGAAAAGGTGGCTAACCTTAGAAACTATGCTTTTGATTCTTGACCACACATAAGGCATCATGGAGGATTTTCCCCTGGCAAGCTGCTTAACAAAGAAAAAAAATGCCTGGTTTAATATGTGTTTTGCACACAAGATGTGGATTAGAAGTGGATTATTGCAGTATTATTCAAACCATATTTAAAGTGGTTCCACAGTAAAATGAGGAAGAAAAATGTTCCCTGATGGCAAAATTTTGAGCACTACATCTGGTGATACGGTTTGGATTTGTTTCCCTGCCCAAATCTCATGTCAACTTGTAATCCCCAGTGTTGGAGGAGGAGCCTGGTGGGAGGTGATTGGATCATGGATGCAGATTTCCCCCTTGCTGTTCTCATGATTATGAGTGAGTTTTCCTGACATTTGGTTGCTTAAAAGTGTGTAGCACCTCCCCCTTCTCTCTCTTCCTCCTTCTCTGGCCATGTAAGACATTCTTGCTTCCTCTTTGCCTTCTACCATGATTGTAAGTTTCCTGGGGACTCCCCAGCCATGCATCCTATACAGCATGTGGAAGTGTGACTCAATTAAACCTCTTTTCTTTATAAATTACTCAGTCTCAGGTAGTTCTTTAGAGCAATGTGAGAATAGACTAATACATCTGGTGATCCTACTTTCCCACAGAAGAGGTGCAAAATTGTACTATTTGATGCACCTTGCCTAATGTTTTGGTTTAACAATCAGAGACTTGGAAAAAGTTAAGATTGGAGGAATAGTAACAAGGAAGTTTGAAGTTTCTCAACTTGATAGGTGGGCATCTCAAAACGGGACCCGAGTAATATTTTTATCTCACCTGAATACTCATTGAAAGATGCACTCCACAAAGGAGACTCTATATTAAAGTGGATGTGATGACCTAGTTCGTGGAAGTCAGTCATTTTCTGTAGGCATCTCAATGTTTGCTCTTGGGCTTGAGGACAAACAGCCATTGTGGCACATCTAGAGTTTATAGTTGGGCTCAACAACATGGACTTTTTCTCTAAAGGACAATTCTGGTTGCAAACTTATTATATTCATTTATTTTTATTTTATTTATTTATTTATTTATTTTTGAGATACGGTCTTGCTTTGTCATCCAGGCTGGAGTGCAGTGGCATGATCGTTGTTCACTGCAGCCTCAATCTCCTGGGCTCAAGTGGTCCTTCCACTTCAGCCTCCTAAGTAGCTGGGGCCACAGGCATACACCACCATATCCACCTTATTTATTTATTTATTTATATTTTTATTTTTATTTATTTATTTATTTTTTTGAGAGAGATGGAGTCTTGCTGTGTTGCCTAGGATGGTCCTGAACTTTTGGACTCAAGCAATCCTCCTGTCTCATCCTCCCAAAGTGGTAGCTCACTTCTGAGTGGCCAGTACACTGACAGCAGAAATAAACACTGGTCTTTAATATAGGGTGGGATGATTAATTTTATTTGTCAACTTGGACAGAATATGGTGCCCTATTGGCTGATCAGAAACTAGTCTAGATATTGTTGTGAAGTTATTTTTGATGTAATTAATGTTCACAATCAGTAAACTTCAATTAAAGCAGATTAACCCTCATAATGTAAGTAGGCCTCCTCTGATCAATTGAAGGCTGTAAGAACAAAGACTGAGGTTTCCCAAAGAAGAAGAAATTCTGCCTCAAGACTGCAACATAGAAATCTTGCCTGAGCTCCTGGCCTGCTGGCCTGCCCTTTGGATTTTAGACTCAAGACTGCAGCATCAACTTTGTTGTTGTTGTTGTTTTTGTTATTATCAGTGAGACAGGTTATTGCTCTGTCACCCAGGCTGGAGTGCAGTGGCACGATCTCAGCTCATCGTAACCTCCACCTCTCAGGTTCAAGCGATTCTCCTACCTCAGCCCCTTGAGTAGCTAGGACTACAGGCATGTACCACCATGCCCGACTAATTTTTGTATTTTTAATAGAGACAGGGTTTCTCCACATTGGCCAGGCTGGTATCAAACTCCTGATCTCAGATGATCTGCCCCTCTCGGCCTCCCAAAGTGCTGGGATCACAGGCGTGAGTCACCACACCTGGCTGCAGCATCAACTCTTACCTGAATTTCTAGCCTATCAGCCTATCTTACGGATCTGTACATTTTAGACATGCCAGTCTCCACAGTTGTAAGAAACAATTCCTTAAAATAATCTCACATTCTCTCTTTCTCATTGTATATATCCTATCGATACTGTTGCTCTATAGAATACTAACTGGTACAGATTTTGTTACCATTAGTGCTTAAAGATGGTGAGATTTTCTGAATTGGTTCTGAGGTTTCTGGCATTGGTTCTCTAATCTGATTAGATGTAAAGGCACTAATGTCTCTATTTCCAATTGTAAAGATAGAATTGATAGTCCACGGCATGACGTGGCAATAGTGATAGACAAATTAGCATTGGATAATCCTATTCAAAATCTATAAAAGGCAAGATTCGGAGCGACCATGTGTTTGATACCTTAGAACATTTTTGTCAAACTAACATGTATAATGAGATTGACCCTTAATTGTACTAGGCAAAGTGATAAAAGCTCAGGGACTCAAATTCCCAGGTGCTGTATGAAAATTTGTATGTTTGCCCTGAAAGAAATTCTTATCTTCTATAGCTGCAGAGATTAGATTGCTGAAAACCAAAACCAACGCCAAAGCCTCATTCTGTGAGTAGCTAAATTATAAGCCACAATGAATTCCCAACCTCATAAGGTGGCTGCTGTGAAAGTAAGGATATTGACTAAGAGAGGATAAGATTCAAAAAATTGGAATGGGGATATATGAGAAAACTGGAGACATTGAACCTCTAAATGCTGACGAGACACATTGGCCAAAAAAAGCAACCTTTCCATTTCCATCTTAGGGATTAACTCTGCTTTGCCTGAGGAGTGGTCTCACTTTATTCTGATTGTCATGCAAGATAATACTGAGTTTCCTCAGGACCTATCCCCATCACCCTTCTTTGTTTGTAGAGCTATAACCAGACTCAGGTTTCAGCAGGCCCCTAGACAGGATCTACAAAGCGTGACCCATGAGGACGTGCACTAAGCTCCAACTACATTATTTTTCCAATTTATGCAGATGGAAATCCAGGGAATATGTGTGGAAATGAAGTAATAGTGGAAGAAATATACAGTGTGATCAAGATGTGTTTATTGGCATGAGCCTACTAAGCAGAGATTCTGAGTTTAATGTTGCAGTTTGAGAAGTTAGAAAGGGATCTGTTTGTTTGGTTAGTTGGCTGAAACATTAACCAAAAGATGGCCTGTGCTTAGTGAAGTTGAAATGCTAGATTTTCTTTGATACACTATAAAGGAAGGTATCCAAAGGCTCATGGAGATTCGTATGTTAGGGTGGGTTGATCATGTCAGATCTGCTCACTCACCCTAGAAGGAGGGTACGGAGGACGCTCTTCACCATGACTGTGAAGAATACATTTGAGAGTGCAGTCTTGCTAACTGGGAGAGCTCTGTGGTTGCTCTTTTCTGAAAATCAGTAATTACGGTGGGAAATGCTGCCAGAATGATGTTACTGTGGATTTAATCTCTGTTTATCTAACTAGAGTTGCTATTTATAACTTTGGTTTTCTATTTTTTATTCCACATTCCCTTTGCCCTCAGTCAGCATCTCAGCTGTGAAGATAGTTTTACACGACAGATTTAACTAATCCTGCATTCCAAATAGGTCTGAGCTCTTTATGCTTCTAATTTTACTGGAAGTAACATTTACCTAACTAGTGTTATATCTAAATATTCAGTGGGCCGTTGCCAGAAGGATGAGATACCTGGCAATATCATTGATTCCTATCCAGTACAATGCCTCACTTACTTTTAAGTGAAATAATTTTGTGGTCATAAATAATCAGCACTGTGGTAGTGAGCAAGACAGTTAAGAGTCATTGGGTGCTGAAAAGAGGAGAATCTTTAATTGCCTCTTCCAGGCTTTTCTTGGCTTTTGGCTACGTAATAGCAAACTCTGCCTCTGTTTTCAGATCATCGTCTCCTCTGTGTGTCTGTATCTTCTCTTAGTCTCTCTCTCGTAGGGACATCAGTCATAGGATTTAAACTCTACTTGAGTAATCTGAGATGATCTCATCTCAAGTTTCTTAATAATATGAGACTTGTTTTCCAATTAAGGTCACATTGACAGGTTCATGGTCTTAAGACATGGACATATCATTTTTTTAAGGAAAATATAATTAAGCTCACTACATTCATCCATTTTTCTTGTTTTAAATCAAGAGTTCACGTTAGTGCTGAGTAGTATTCCATTATTCCATTAAGTGAATATGCCATGATTTATGTATCCATTTGTTTTTTCTGTGGTTTGCTAGTTTGTTTGTTTTGAGATGGAGTCTTGCTCTGTCACCCAGGCTGGAGTACAGTGGCATGATCTCGACTCACTGCAACCTCCGCCTCCTGGGTTCAGGCAATTCTCTTGGCTCAGCCTCCTGAGTAGCTGGGACTACAGGTGTGCACCACTATGCCCAGCTAATTTTTGTATTTTTATTAGAGATGGGGTTTCTTCATATTGGCCAGGTTGATCTCGAACTTCTGACCTTGTGTGATCCACTCACCTCGACTTCCAAAAGTGCTGGGATTATAGGCATGAGCCACTGCATCCGACCTACCCATTTGTTTTTTGATCAACACTTGGGTTCTTTCTAATTTACGTCTATTGGGGGAAAAAAGGCTGCACTGAACATTTCTATAGAAGTCTTTTTTGTGGACATGTATTTCTCTTGTGTAAATTTCCAGAAGGAGAAATCATCTGCAAATCTCCTGTCTCTCTGCACGATTCTCTCCGCTTTGGTAATTTGCCCTGCAAATTCTACCAACCTTGCCTTACCTGAAACCTAACCTGTATCTTCAGCTCTTGGAGAGCTCCAGGTTCTATTCGGGTACCCCATCTCTGCCCTGCATCCTGGAGATGCTCTCCAAGCAGTAGGTGGGTCAACCACAGTGCTCACCCTTTCTGTTTCCTTGCTCTCGGGGATCACTCGCCCATTCTGCCTGTTGTCAAATGATTAAAAACTGTTGTTCATGTATTTTGTTCATGTTTTAGTTGTTTAAGACAAGAGGTTATCTGTTATGATACCAAACTAGAAGAATGTCTGTTATCTGTTATTACACCAAAACTAGAAGAATAGCTCTCCTTTTACAATATATTCTTTTGATTTAGAAATTAATGTTTCTTAATGGAAAAGACACGCAAAATTAGACTTGAGCAGGTATGCCAAATTTGGGGGTTGCTAAATTACAGGCTATATCTTTTAGAAATAGTTTTCTTCTTCCCTAGTTGGTCTTGCTGCAAACCTATTTAATATTTCTACTATCATGCTTGGATGAGCTCAACTCATTCTAAGTTTTTGCCTTCCTGCCAGTTTCTATAGGTTTCTACTCTCTGTGTTGTGTGTTTGCATGATGTCTGTCTGCGCCATCACCTACATTTGTATATCTATGTTTTTGTTGGTGGTTTTAAAGGGAAAGGGGATTTATGCTTCACAGGGCCATCTCTTTTCTGAATTATTTTAGTAAATCATGACTGATTTTCTCACTAAATATGAAGCACAAAGCAAGACTGCACTTGAATATATGTCAAACAAAACAGTATGCTCACTGTATTCATACCTCATTATTTGGTTTGATTATAATAATTTGGCAAATTTCCTGCGTAAAATACCCAAAGCCTCACTGAAATTGGCCCTTATTGTCTCTGTAGATAATCTCTAGTGTGATACAATTAGAATGTGTTTGTGAGACATTAAAAATGAGCATTCTCTTGGGAATCTAAAATCAATTCATTTTTTCCCATACTCTAAACAGTAGTAGTTTAAATAAAATTACTTGCATGTATTTATAGAATCTGAAAGAAAAAGTATGAAATCAAATCTTTAGGCTATAATAAATTATTGAGTCAATTATATATGTATGCCTATGTGTGTCAATGTAAACACAGGTCCAAGTAAATATATATACACACTTATATAGAGATATTTATAGAAATAAATGATATACGACATAAGTAATTATAAATACTTAAATACTTTATGCCAGTTATGACCAAAGCTTTATAAAATACATTATCTATACAATGACAGACCGCATGCGTGAATGTGGTCCCAAAAGACTATAATAGCATTTTTGGCCGGATGTGATGGTTCACGTCTGTAATCCCAGCACTTTCGGAGGGTGAGGCGGGTGGACTGCCTGAGATCAGTAGTTCGACACCAGCCTGGCCAATGTAGTGAAACCCTGTCTCTACTAAAAATACAAAGATTTAGCTGAGCGTGATGGCAGGTGCCTGTAGTCCCAGCTACTAGGGAGGCTGAGGCAGGAGAATCGCTTGAACCTGGGAGATGGAGGTTGTGGTGAGCTGAGATTGTGCCACTGCACTTCAGCCTGGGCAACAAGAGTGAAACTGTCTCAAAAAACAAAACAAAACAAAACAAAAAAAACAAACAACAAAAACACACAAGAAAATAATTTTCTAGATATTATCTAGCTTGTTTCTAAAATACTTTCCAGGTAACTATGTGCTTAGTCCTCTATTATTATAAAAGTCAATTACCCGAAGAATCACATATGTCCAATAGAATGTAGCTGATTGAGTGAGTGTAAGAATATATTTATGTTCACTTTTATTTAAGAACTTACATTACATTGTTGGAAAGTGACATTATTACATAGGTTTCCTTTATCCGGTATGCACAACTCAGTATCCTTGATGAGATTTATAGTTTGGACCACTTCGATATTCTTCCTCTAAATTACTTCACCTTCTATTTTGCATCACCCAAGAGACTGCATGTCAGACACAATGCTCTGTGTGACCTGTATCCAACACAGTGGAAATTTGACTGCACAATTACAACACTTTTCCTGTGTGCACAGCCTGTGATTGACTTAATCCCAAAACCACGATGTGGTCAACGCACATTACAGGTCTCTCTCCTTGCATGATCAATATGCAAGCCACCATGATTTGGTAGTAGCTGACGTGTAGAGTCATAATTTTGATCCCCGAAGGAGGTGTTTTAGAAAACCCTTGGCCTGATTCCCTCTCCAGGTCAGCACTCTTGACCTCAGGGTTCTCACTGCTTTGGTGAGATGTGGCAGGTGGCGAAGACAATGTGATGATGAAGCAATGGCATGCGTGACTCAAGGCAGGTGTGAAGGCAGTGCCATGTGTCTATGCTGAGGAGGCTCATGCCATCCCAGGGTACTTGAGCCTGTGGGCACTTTCTCCATTTTCCGGCCTCTCCAGCAGTAGCCCCTCTTAAGCCCCATAAGTAAAAATGACATAAGCCTGTATTTCCCACTCATGACAAACTTAGTTTCCATACAGGGGTAATGATTTATCTTACTAATTTTTAATTTCCCTTCTGCTCCTTTGTATTCCTGAGTTTGTTTCTCAATTTAAATATTATGAAATTATTTCATCAAATGCTGAATTATTGTTTGTTTAATTATAATCATGTCACTGAACTCTCCAAACCCAGTTTTAGACATAAACATACAAAATTAAGTATAATACTAGAAAATGTATCTTATAAAATATATTTATGAACCAAACTGTATTCCCAAGTAATGAAGTAGTATAAGATTTTGTTTACAGAGATGACTGGTTAGAAGTAAAACATCATGCAAATGTGTGTATGTATGTGTTGGGTGTGTGGAGAGAGATACATTGATTTGATTAAAAAGGGCAGAATGCTGATTTCAGAAGGTGCTCTGAAGCACCACTCTCCAAGTTCATGCTCTTATTATCTCTCTCTTCCTCTTTCTATCTCTCCTCTCTCCTTGCTCCAGTTTATCTTACACTTCTGCCACAGTGCCCTTCTAATATTCAAATTTGATCTCGTTTCTCTAGTGCTCAAGGTCTTTCAGGATAAAGTAACACTTTCTCAGCAGGCTTCTGCCTCACTTCAGCCATTCCTGGCTTATACACTCTTTTTCTGGCCAGCGCTGGCTCCCTGGTGTGCCAGAGCACTGATCATCTCGAGCATTTGCCTGTGTGGTTGCTGTGTTCCACCCTTGTCACTGCATTGTTGGTCACTTTGTCCTTGGTGCTGCCATGACACTTGCCTTGCTGAATTGCAGTGATTTGCATCTTGTCCTCATCTGTCTCTTCCCTTAGAGAATGCGTTTCCTGGGCCAAAATCCTCTGATTTTTATACTTCAGTTCTTAGGGTCTGGGGTTAGTAAGTGCTCGTTAATGTAAATAAAATAAAATAAAAAATAAAAAGACCGATTTAAATACTTGCAAAATATGTTCCAGATAAAGAAAATAATATGTTCAATATAAATCAAGAAACAAAAATAAATTCTCAGAAAAATCTTTTTTTAAAATTTTTTTCCTGAAAACTTGAAACAGTTGTTGACAGAAATGTTCTAAGCTTTATGAGCAACTTTTTCTACAACTTATTTCCAGTTTTGATCTCAAGAATGTTCACTTGGCTCTCTTTGACTTTTTGACTTTTGGGAATGTGACTTTCTTAAGTAAATAGTATACTTAGTACTGGGGATATAGAAACTCCATTGTAACATTACTTAGTAACACACACAGAAGTTGGTATAGACTAAATGTTTTTGTTCCCCCCATAATTCATATGTTGAAACCTTCACCCCCCGCCTGCCCTCCCAAGGTAATGTATTAGGAAGTGGGGCCTTTGGAAAATAATTAGTTCATGAAAACTGAACTTGTGAATGGGATTAGTGCACTCATAAAAGACATCCTACAGAGCCCTCTCACCCTTTCTACCATGAGAGGACACAGCAAGAAGGCACCACCTATAAACCAGAAAGTGGGCCCTCACCACACAGTGAATCTGCATGTGCCTTGATTTTGAACTTTACAGCCTCCAGAATTGAGATAATTAAATTTCTGTGGTTTATAAGTCATTGACTCTATGGTACGTTGTCTCAGCAGCCTGAACAGACTAGGAAACAGGCTATCAATAAATACTGTTTTACAAAGAAATGGAGGAGTAGACAGAACCCAGAGTGTGGATGCAGCTGATGAGGCAGGCACTTCTACTCAAGGATAGGACAATGCAAAGGAATGAACCTCTCCTTCCTTCTCTTTTGATGATACTATTGAAAACCCATCCAGGCTGGCCTGGAAACAAGTGAAAAGTAGTAAGGAGGTGAGCCATGGGACACAGCAATAGGGCTGTAGGGGACAGAGGTGCTTTACAATGTGTCTTCTAGAAGGGCAAGAATCCTCATGGCCGAGTAAAAGTCATCTGTAACGGGATGTCAACAGTGTGTGGACTTCTTGTTATTGTACTTGAAGAACGTTCAAAAGAGGCTTTTGAGTTACTCAAACAGAAGAAGGTCACCTCTGTGATGGATAATCTCATGGCATTAAGAACATCACAGTTTTAGTCTAAGGCACTGGCTGAAAAAAATAGGAGGAAGTGGTCAATCCATTCAGAGACTTTGTGCCATAGGATTTTTAAGACTCGGATCTTATATTTTATAAACTACTTTTTGATAGTCCTAAAGGACAACCTGATCTAGAGATTCTAAGCTGTATGTGAAATAAAGAGAAAACCAACTCCTGGGAAGAAATGGTTTAGAAGAAGCCAAATTAGAAATCAGAAAGATTATACATAGATCTTTTAAAGAACAAGGGCTTCGCCCTCTAGTTTCCTCTCTAGTTCACCTAATTCACAAAAAATTTTTGAAAATATATCTGCTTCTCCCCTTTACGTCAAGTAGATCATTTTCCCTCTAAATATCAGTAAAATCCCAGCATGAAATAAATGAATTTGAATTTACAATAGCTCCGTGAACCGGTGCAGGGTCAGATGCTGACACAATGGTGGAGGGGCGCTGATGCCGAACTTGCTTATAATACTGTCACCTGGTGTATGCGTTGACTTTGAGACTGATGAGAGGGCAGCCTCGGATATGTCAAAGAGGATGGCAATAATAAAAAGGAACAGGAGCACGTAAGAGAGTTGAGGAAAAGCTAAAAACACAACTGCTGTACAGTGACACAGGGCATAGGCATCTTGCATTTTGACCCATCAGAGTTATTGCAATGCTGATCTGAGGCATGCATGCACATAGAGACAAGGAACAAATTGGAGTTGGCAAGAAGTTCACCTTGCTCACCTCTAAAACTCCAACAAAAGGAATTAAAAGGCTGGGGCTCACAACTTATTAAAGACACTATATTGAAAAGGATCTGCCTCAGTCACCCAGGGACTTGCCTGGAAACAGCACCTAGACATCAGGATCTTAGGACTCAAGACAATGGGAAATGTACAATTGATCTTAGGGTATAAACAAAGGCTTTTGTATTTAATGAGTATTGATTCCTTTGAGCATGGAAAATCTCAGTAATTCAAGAATATATATTTTAGAATTTGAATTATGTAGGAAAGAGATGTGAGCTGAGGTTTACCTTCTAACTCTTTATAAATGAGAGTACAAGGAAAGGGAATACTTGAAATACTTAAGAGGACAAACTATTTCCAAATATCCAAAAGCACTTTGTACTCATTCTCATTTTTAAAAAGTCTATGCAAATTGCAAATAACTTTTAACCGTTTATTATCTAGCATTCTATAACAATTTCTTTAGGAAAAAAAATGTTGCCCTATTTTAGGACAGTGAAAATAACTTGAAAATAATACTACTTTTATTCGATTTCATATCAGAACTACTAATGGGCTTAGGTTGACTTCCTCTAATTGGTTTAAGATACTAATTTTACTATTTAAGAAACTGTTCATACTTTTGTCATAATTTTTGCAAGCTTATACATGGAGGGAGCTTTTGAAACAGAAAAGGAGTCAGTGGTATTTTCTTCTCTTTCTCTAAAAAAAAGAAAAGTGTTATTTCCAAATTTCTAAATACCTCCTGTCTTTTTTTTAGAGAAAGAGATGAAAACACCATTGGGTTTTAAAGCATTGAGCTTTGAGTTTAACGCTTTAAAATAACTAGAGAGAGGGCAAGAGGAATAAAGAACTTTTACTATTTGTCTGATAAAGGTAGACCTTTCCCAGGTATATGTCCTGGTATTTTCAAGCACGTGGGCTTTCCTGGTAGAATGGTTATATTCCAATACTTCAAATAGATACAGAAAATCATTATTGGCTTCCATGAGAAAAAGGTCCATCAAAGTTACAAACCTACCAACAATAAAATAAAACTATTTAATTCCCAATTTTGCTTGCACCAGTCGGTACATCAAACCTTAGCACTTCATGACTGGACTATTAAAGTTACTCAATTGATCTTTTGTGCCCTTCAGTCTAGATTGTCTACAAGCATCACCTTCATCACATCCCTGTCCTGTGCAAAGGACTCCCCAGCCTGAGACCCTGAGCCCTTCACAAATCAGGCCCTGCAGGATCTAAGCCCTGCCCTTTCATGCTTACTGCTTCCAACAGAGTCCATGCAGTTCAGGACAACTACTCAGTGTTCTTGAATAGACTTCTCTCCATAATTTGCACTTGCTCCAGGACAAGTACACAATATGCACACTTAGAACACTATATGCTTAAAAGGAAGATGGATTGATTTGGGGTTAAGGGCGTATTTTAAAACATATGGGATTTCATAATATCTCCAATTATTATCTCTGTTGCTTTGTTGGGAAACATAAAAATGTATAAAAAATGTATCTTTGGCTATAAGAAATAAAGAGTGTGTGTGTGTGTGTGTGTGTGTGTGTATGCATTTCATTTCATTTTGTTCGTTAAAAGTTTCCTGGAGAAAAACAGTAACATATGTGTTGACAGTTATGAAAAATTCTAATGTTTAGTATTCTTATGCACTATTATGAGGTAGATTATGGGCACAATGAGGAAAACCTAACTAGTAGGCTAAGCTTATTCTTCTTGTCTAAATTACTAAAGTAGATACTCCTGATGGTTCATTGCCTGCATTATTCTTTCTTTTGTGGCAGGAACTGAATATCTTGATTTCTCATCTGGTCAGTAATAATCCACATATCCATCATCGTCACTTATCCAGTACATGGCCAAATTTTATATGATTATGTTATGGAGGAAGCTCGCAAGAACACGTGTGTTGTACCTACAGAAGAGGGGGTGAAGCCAAGGAGGCACCTTGCTTGGTATAAGAAAGGCTAAGCTGGCATATTCTTATGAGCTATACTAGAATTCTTTATTTCTTGACCCTGACACTAACTAGTTGTATAAAAGAAGGTAAGTTATTTACTGTATCAATCAAATTTTTCTTTGAAGATTATAACCCTTTTGAATTTATGATATTAGGAGGTAGGTACATCATATAATTTAAAGCTATTAACTTCATACATTCAAAGTAATTCTGAAAATGTCTACATTCTTTAATCTTATTTAGAACTGATGGTCCCTCAATTGCACTGAGTATATCAAAGAACTTATTTTTTTTTCCTCCTTTTGACCTGGAGGTCTCTCCTCAAGAAATCTTGATATTGTTGATCTCATTAAACAATGTTGTCAGCTTTAAACTCATTCTATATGTTTCAAAGAAAATCATTTGAAGATAAGTGCAATGTAAATTTTTTAACTCCCTGTCACTAATTTAAAAGAAACACAACAAAATAAAAGATTAGAAAAAGAATGTAGAGAAATGCGAGAAATAAAAAAGATGTGAGAATCAAGGGCATTTTAAATAGCAGACAGTAGCCCCAAATGTACGTTACTGGGAGGGGACTAGCTAATGGGTTTTTAAGTGCTTATTTAACAAATGCCATAAATATAAGGACTTAAGTAACCAAAAAGAGAATTTATACTAAAGCAGCCATAACAAGCTGAAGTTAATTCATCACAACTTTCACATAGGCTTTTGTAGGCAGTTGGCCAGGCCCAGCACATTATCTATTTGACTCACTGAGTCACTGCAGCTAATGGAATTTAGCCCCATGTTTGTTGTTGCCATGGTGATGCGATATTCTCAGGCATGTCATGTTCACAGATCAGTAGCAGCAGCATGGTTGCAGACACACAACTGCTCTCAGCCTTTGACCATCAACAGGAATTCACTCTGCAGTTGGTCTGCCAGGAAGGAAGTCAGCTCAGGGGAAGGAGCTCCCGGCTGAGGAGAGGGCCCTTCCTTCTTTCTTTGTCATCGCAGTGCTATTATCATTAAAATAACCTTGAATTTTCATGAATTCGCTCATTCACAAACACTGTCAAAGAAGGTGCAAGAGTTCAAGAGAATCCGGAGGGTCAAAGAGAGGACTAGTTTTAAATCTGTGCCTATTGAACCTGGAAATGACATCGTCTGTTACATATAATCTTATTCTTACCATAGCAAATCAAATCGTGCTGACTGGCACCAACGTCCAAGGCGATTCAGCACCATGAAAGGTTACTGGGAGCAAAAGGGTCATATCTTTTGTGGCACCGCTCTGAGAAATAGACACAGACATGTGTGGGAATATTCTACAAAGAATAGATTTCTCTCCAAAGTGAAAAACAAATCCCGCCAGTAATCTATAAAGGGCGTGGGTATTCTATGCTATAGATATATTCAAATTTCAAACCAAAGATATAATTATGAGCTTTTCAAGATATAAAATGTTTGAGCGAGACACAGGTCTTGTGCAAGATGTTCTAATTTGTATACAAGAAGTGATAAAGAGTAAAACAAGATGAATTTCCTGGAAAGTGTTTTTGCCAGTTGGAAATATGCTTTTATTGCATTATAATTTCCATGAAGGGTGAAATATGCAAGGAAAGCATGCGAATTTAAAGATACTTCTGTAAATGTTTATCTCTAACTCTAGGCCCCAATGCAGGGTCTAGAGTTAATGATAACAATACAGTTTCACATTTCCTGAAGATCTTATTTCATGCTGGGCTTGTAGTGTTGGTCTAGAACATCTCAATAACGACTCCATAAGTTTCATGGGGAATTGCTGGGGAATTTGGTTCTGGATACATGCCTCAGAGGCGAAACCTGACATCCAAACCAAGACTTCCAGAATCAGTATATTAGTTTTGCATTTAACTTCTGGGTACATGGGGCAGGATGATCAGGTTGGGGAGACTGGGGAAGTGAGGGTGGGGGTTTCTTAATTGTTTTTGCTTTTCTTCGAGCACAGTAGTGTGAGGATATTATGTTGCAGAATTTGGTCAGAATATGAAGTTTGGAAGGCCCTATATTCCTGCAGATCCCTGGACTGAGGTGAATTAGAGAGCAAGGCTGTGAGGGAGGTAGTCTTTATTACTCATCTTGTGTCTAAGAACAATGCAATGAGGCTTTGTTCTCTGCCTATTTGAATCATGTGGCCCAAGCAAGAGATGTATATTGAAATAACAGATAGTAGTGCCATTCTATTATAATTACCATTATTTGAGCTTCAGAGAAGTGGCATTGAATAACTCAATTGGAGAATATGCAAGTAAAGTTAACAAAAACGTAGACTATTAAAAAGTGACTTGGTAGATTTCTTCCAGAAAACTTAGAAAACAGAATCTCACAACTCTCGGCATACTTTATGTCAGGTCTCTGAGCCCAAGCTTGCACGTAAACATCCAAATGGCCGGAAGTAACTGAAGAATCACAAAAGAAGTGAAAATGGCCGGTTCCTGCCTTAACTGATGACATTACCTTGTGAAATTCCTTCTCCTGGCTCATCCTGGCTCAAAAGCTCCCCCACTGAGCACCTTGTGACCCCTGTCCCTGCTCGCCAGAGAGACAACCCCGTTTAACTGTAATTTTCCACTACCCACCCAAATCCTATAAAACCGGTCCACCTCTATCTTCCTTTGCTGACTTCCTCTTCGGACTTAGCCCGCCTGCACCCAGGTGAAATAAACAGTCTTGTTGCTCACACAAGGCCTGTTTGGTGGTCTCTTCACATGGACATTTTATGTGTGACACTTTATGATTACTTTTATTTGGACCATGAGAGACCCTTGAATAATGAAGGTTCTCACATATAAAATGTGTTTTTAATTTTTAATACATTACAAAATTATCAGATTAAATGACGTGATAAAAAGTAATATGTAGGTTAACATCAGATGTTAACGTTCATTGCATCTTCTGGTCAGATAATACTGAGGCTACTGAAATATACAATGACCCCAAATGCATTAAGAGCAAAAAAAAAAAAAAATTCCCACTACAGCTAGCAATTTTTAAAAAGTTGTCAAAATAATTGTTTCCTGATAATATCTACCAGAAGCATTTACTCTCTCACAGACAAATTAATATCAGCCATTTGGGAGGCCTCTCATAGCTGGAGTGTCCTTGCTTGAATGCTACTGCTGAGAGCCACAAAGCAAAGCGAGCATTGCACGTAGTTAGTCCAATAATAAATTCAAATAACGTAAAATAAAAATAAAATAAAATCTTTATGGACTACAAGTAAGAGGTAGTGTCTATTTGCTCACATTCAATCCAATTACATTATTGTCCCAGGATTTTGTTTTTTAATTTTCATCTCCTTATAAATGTTTCCTCATAGTCATTTGGTAGCAGCATATTTATGTTCACTTTTATCCAATACAGGCTGCAAATGTGCCCTTCACTCGACCCAGTCTATTAATTTTGAAATGCCTAAAGCCAAAACTGACAGGGGAAGAAAATCTTTCCGAGTTGTAGCTCCAAACTGTTGGAATAAAGCTACCTGCTTCAGTAAAAATGCATAGGCATATTACTTTTCTTTCAGGAAATGTTAAGCTTTCCTTGAAATTAAAAAAAAAAAAAAAGATTTTCGAATTAAATGTAGGAAAACTCAATTTCTCAATTATTGTTTTCAATATGGGGTCTGCATATGCTTTACTTGTACTATATTTAAGAGTATATAACACCTATGCTGATGCAAATGTGGGCCCTAGGAGTCTTAATCATATTAACAACTTTGGAGTTTCTTGTCCTAGTATGTATTTGCTAATAAACTTCCATTGCTTTCAGAGATACAAAAATTTCTCCCGGTTATTTGCTGCTTTTACTTTTAAGAACCAAGTGAAAATTTGAATGGCTACTGTATTTTATAATTAATGTTCATATTCATAGGGTATAAAGTATCTTTTCTAGCTCTAATCCCATTACTTAGCTTCTATTATTATTTTTTACCTTCTCCTGTGCATTATAGAAATCTGCCATCAAAACCAAGTCACTGGCCCTACTGAAAGAACACATTCCTCCATACATCACAGCCTTGAGCCCAACACATCACATCCCCCCATAGGCCTCCACTTCCTGGGCCCGACACAAACACATTCCTCCATATATCTCAACTTTAGAAGAAAAACAACACCTGGAGAAGCTCCGATAAGTTTACAACCGTTTGTAAAAGTGCAGGAACCAATAAGAAGGCTGCTAAAAGTATAACTTAAAATGTAAACCAATTGTAATGCTGTAACCTAGAGAAATGCCTTGTTCCTCTGTAACCTGACAAGTCCTGTTTACCTCGAGCTATGAAAAGCAAGGGCACGCATTGTTTGGGGCCCTCTTGTGTGTTGTAGAACGGAGGGACCAAGTTCGAACTTGCATTAAAGATCCTTGCCGCTTGGCTTTAACTCTGGACTCTGGTGGTCTTCTTCGGGGAATAAACGGTCTGGGCATAACACTACCACATTTGCTATAACTCTGATATTCCACATTTTACAAAGGTAAAGGAATTGAGCCTTTATGATTCTCATGTATATGAGGTTTATCCGAAATAAGGGCAATCCAGAAGCTGAGCAATTAGCTGTGCGCTTCTGTTATTTGCTTTCTTACTTTCTACTTTCCCAAGGTATCAACTCCTTTGTCTACCTTCTACCTTTGTAATTTATTCTTTTGACTCTTGAAGACATGTGGTCTTCAATGATCTTTATTTAAAAAAATAAAAAATAACCAGTCACTTTGAGGGGCTGAGGTGGGCAGATTGTCTGAGGTAGGAGTTTGAGATCAGTCTGACCAACATGGTGATATACTATCTCTACTAAAAATAAAGAAAATTAGTTGGGCATGGTGGCGCATGTCTGTAATCCCAGCTACTTGGGAACCTGAGGCAGGAGAATCGCTTGGAGTCTGGAAGGCAGAGGTTGCAGTGAGCCAAGATCACGCCACTGCACTCCAGCCTGGGCAACAGAGCAAGATTTTGCCTCAATAAACCGCCCCCGCCGCCACACACACACAAAAGAAGTAAACAGAAAGCCAGCCTGGGCAATGGTGCACATCTGTTTTCCTGGCTATTTGAGAGACTGAGTCCTGGGCAAGAAGATCTCTTGAATCAGGAGTTCAAGTCCAGCCTGGGCAACATGGCAAGACCCTGTCTCTTACAAAACAACAACAGAAAATAACCATGAGCCTTCAACGCCCAACAGAATACTTGCATATTATACTCTTCAGTTCTCCATATTCTAGACATAGTGCTACATATTGTTTGTGACTTAGCTGTGACAAATAATCAAAGACAGAATTTGAGGAAGGATGGAGGAGGTTACAGGAGGGGGAAAAATGTCCTTAAGAAAGGAGGAACCAGTGCTTCAAGACAATTTTGTGTAGCACAGACACAGCTCTTAGTAGTCCCTATACCTCTCATTTTGGCTTTTTCAAACCCAAATTCTCTACAAAATCTGGAGGATGAACAAAGGCGCTTGTCTTGTCATCTGCCTTCTATGCTCAGTTGGGTGCACGAGTCCCCATTGCCTGCAGTGTCTGCCCCACAGTGGGTTCTGAAGGACAGTAGTAGTCTCATGAAATGCTGTGGAATCAAAAGATTCAGTCATCCAAAAACTATGGGGGAACACTGAAAGCTGTATGTCTCTCTTAGAGATTTACAATACATGTCAGTATTTTAAGGACTCTGGAAAATCCTGCTAGAAAGGACCCTGTTTAAAATGTGTTCAGCTGAGTTTCTCAAGGTGATTATGGATCCCTTGTATTAAGGCGCAACCAGGGAGCACGATTTGGGAAATTCCGACGTTTGGATGGAAGGGCACACGCATTAGCATGGCAGTCAAAGCCCCCCACTCCACACTAGCCTCCCTCATGCCCCTGCTCCCCAGCTTTGTTCCTTGCTCTTCAGCAAGACTGAATTTGCTATCCTCTGACCACACACGCAGCTGAGTTCCACTGTCAACATTCTTCCAAGCTGCCTTTTCTACCCTGAGTGCTCTGGCCCCCGCCATGGGCCTGCCCCTCCTACTTACAGGCTTACTTCAGCTGGTTTAGGTGTTCCGTGGCTCTTCCGGAGAAGCTCTTGTGAGACTTCTTGCTTGTGAATACTGCCTCTGCCATTCACTCACTGTGTGACCTTAGGCGAGTCACTTAACGTCTTTGCTTCTCAACATCATCTACACAATGAGGGTATAAACAGAACCTACCCCATGGGGTTACGGGGAAGATAGACTTCATCAATACATATAGAGAGCTTAGAGCCGGGCTCCACATATGGTTAAGTACTCAAAGGATGTCATGAATGCTGCGTTCTCCTGTGCATGTCTTTATTGTTGCACACTATTGTATTATCCTTATCTCCTTATGCGTCTATATTCTCCATCAAATTATATTCTACTTGAACATTAGGGCTGTGTACTATTTATCTTTATTTTTTATCTTTGGTGTCTAGCACATAGTAGGCAATGAATGAAATTGAATAATGACTTTATCTAATAAAAATCGATCAAACTTAATGAAATATATTAAACTTATGGTCTAGGTCAACTTGGAATATTTTACAATGCTAGAAAATCTCAGCTACGACCAATGAGGTGAGCTATCTGTTTATAATTTGCTTATAGTAATACTAATACCAAAACACATATTCAATCCACAACCATCTGTTTCAA
Source organism: Trachypithecus francoisi (assembly GCF_009764315.1). Classification (NCBI taxonomy): domain Eukaryota; kingdom Metazoa; phylum Chordata; class Mammalia; order Primates; family Cercopithecidae; genus Trachypithecus; species Trachypithecus francoisi. The sequence goes on along the minus strand of NW_022681462.1, from coordinate 49,955,099 downwards.
AATGTTAGGGCACATATGAGGAAGCTAATGTTTTCTTCAGAAATTGCTAGAGGAGATAAAAAAAAAAGTATGAGACAATTTCTCTGGTCTCTTTCATCTAAAAAAGTCTGTGGTCCTATGATTGATGAGCCAGCGCAGAGCAGATTAGAAAACTGAAGAACAGTCAGAGTCAATTTGTAGATGCCCTTCAATTTTGTGGTAAGACAATAGCACTGATTATTGTCTCTTGCTTATTTGCTCCTTAATTGGAAGTAATACGTTGTAAAATAAGAATCACAAATAATAAAATCCTTATTTCAGTTCATTATATTTCTCGGGGCTACAAATAACTCTTTTATTTAAAATATATTATGCTAAATTATTTTTCAGTTTGTGAATCATCAGAATTTAGCAAGTAATTTTGGTCTACCTCCGTAAAGTCTGGAAATTTGAAGGTAAGATTGTCTTTAAATAAATTATTTTTGGTTGCAAAATTAACTGCCACGTAGAAGTTTGAAAACAATGCAGTCTTTCGGGGCAGCTTTCTGACTTTTCTCTACTTGATATTTTTTTTCTGACCTTCCATTAATAAAATATTTTCTCATATTTTATGTTCTTAATGTCAATATATTTAACACATTACCCAAAATAAATGAATATACAAGTATATAATGCTAATTATTGATAAATATTTATTGAAAGATATAGTAGGTTTGACCAAAACATCTAAGTGGACAACACCTAAATTAATAATTTGTTTCCTTAAAATCACTTCTGGCTGTCTCTCAAATGACCAATTAAGTAACTTTTCTACAAAACCCTAGTTGAAAGTTGTTTCTTTTCCTAAATTATTTCCATAGACGAAGCCACTAGGGTATCATTTATTATGCTAAAAGTCACGTGCTATATTCTAAATATTGCCCCAATGATCTAAAAGAGTTCATATTTGTCTCTCAAAATGCCCCCACCTTTACAGGGAAAGAATGAAATACAATAGCCTTTGACTTTATCTACCTGTCCTTAGCATTATACATATGGTAAGTAATCAATGATTTTTTAATAACTAATTTTTAAAAAGAATTAAAACCAAATGATTTGGCTTTAAAAATCATGGTAGCATCAATTTTTATGTAATAAATGAAAACTACCTAGATTGCCATGCCACGGCTTGAATAAATTTTAATTAAAATAGCTTAATTGTATGTTTCTGACACTAGATAGCAAGAATTATTTCTTTTTCACATTGCAGACATGGATATATAAAATTTGAATGTGCTACATCAATGCTGGAGTTTGAATTAATATCCAAATGTCTAGCTAGATTAAGGCAATGTTTTAATTGTATCACAAATATTAATTAACATAATTCTCATAACTGCACTATTGTTGCCCCATGTTCTAGATAAGGAAATGGAGGAGTAGATTGTTTAAATAACTTAGAAAGAAAGTTAATGATAGAAATAGAGAATAGAAACAACTGAGGGAAGAGTTGATGTATCAACTGAGATTTTCCAATTCCAGAGATTGTATTCTTTCCTCTAAATCGCACCACTTCCTCAGAATGGCATTTTGGTTGGAGTTTACATTTGGATTTGGCATCACATGGTCCCCAAAGATATCCATACTATGGGCTTTACCTCAGTTTCCTGTTACCTGCCAACTTTCTCTATGATTCACAATCACTCAGTTGAGTGATTATTATCTAATTGCCAATTTTCTTTTTACTTTCCAATTCAACTTTCCTTTATTAGATTTTTGTAACCTTAAGTAACATTGTCCTTCCTGTTAAAATAAAATTACCTTAAGTTTTGTTTTCTCTAAAAAGTTTACCTTGAAAAGTTGAGTTGTGAATACTTTTTGACTATCACAATGTATGAAGTCAAAAATGTGCTGCTCAGCAACTTTTACAGGATCCAGTCCTTACAGGTAAAGACTTTTCCAGAACTGAGTTAATGGAATGAAAGAAGCAGTGTTGTTTCATATTTCCCTGCCTACTCACTGCCATACTTTACAATTAACTTCTGGAAAACCTGCACAATATAGTTACAATGTATACTCCCTCTGATTGTATGTATATTAAGATTAAATATTATACGTTCTGTATCAAGATTGTTTTCTGTTGTGTCTTTTCGTTTTATTTTAGATTTAATTTCCTCAAACTTAAATATTAGAATATTCAAATAAACAAACATATGTGCCTCTATTCATAAATGCCATTTTATTTCTGAGAGCCTACAAATAACTTCAGAATACCAAAAAAACATGAATACTTAAACCAGAACTCATTCCCAGCTTCGTACGTGTGCATGCACATGTGTGTGTATGTTTGCGTGGACTAATCTGCTTAAGCATGAATTTTAAAACACCACATTTTAATCTTTACTCACCATACCACGGAGAAGTTTAAAACAGCACTGGACTAAGAAGCTCTGAAAAAGAGAGGTATGTAAAGGAAACAGTCTACATCTCAGAAGACTGTAACATTGCTCTAAATCCACACAAATGATTCAATTTGCCTGATAAAAGTCACTGCGGTTCAAAGAGATTTCCAAGGCTTCAAACACAATTGTAGCCATGGTCCTGAGGCGCTGTGTTCCAGGAGCAATAAGTACCCACCCATTGTTCATTTTCCCTTTTTTTTTTTTTTTTTTTTTTTAGACAGAGTCTCTTTCTGCCACCCAGACTGGAATGCAGCGGTGTGATCTCTGCTCATTGCAACCTCCGCCTTCAGGGTTCAAGCGGTTCTTCTGCTTTAACCTCCTGAGTAGCTGGGACTACAGGCACCTGCCACCTCATCTGACTGAGTTTTGTACTTTTAGCAGAGACAGGGTTTCACCATGTTGGCCAGGCTGGGCTCGAATTCCTGACCTCAAGTGGTCCACCCACCTCGGCCTCCCAAAGTGCTGGGATTACAGACGTGAGCCACTGCGCCCTGTCTATCTGTTCATTTTCTTGATGTAAACTCCAATTAGAACAGCTTACTTTCATTTGCTCTTCTGTTTCTTCTCTAACTGCAGTGAGCCATAGAACTTAACATCTCTCTCAACATGATCTCCTGTTCCACTCATGGAAGTGAGGACTGGAAACCAGGAAATCCCAATAAAATATCTCAGCTTGATGCAATGGGGTGGCAGGGTGCCATAGAACAGTACGATGCAATAGGTAGCATGATGCAATAAAGTAGCATGCTGCAATAAAGTGTCATGATGCAATGCGGGTGTGATGCAGTGGGGTGGCATGATGCAATAGGTTGGCATGATGCACTGGAGCACCATGAAAGCATAAGGGGAAGCAGAATGCCGTGTGGCAGCATAATGTTTTGTCGGTTTATGTCCTGTACACCTACCTGCCTCCAATGCCCCTTAGCATTTCTGAAGTTCCCCGACTCTCCCTTCTTTCTTTCCTTAGCCTTGCTTGCTAATTTGTCTGTTTTTTCTTCATTCATCAGTTCTTGCCTAGCTGCTTCATGTCAGAACAGTAGAACTCTGCACCAAGCCTTGCAGAAATCTCACTCTTGGGAGCAGACAGAATGGACAGGCCATATGAATTCCTCATAAGTTGTGTGGAGACCTTGGGCCTCCCCAACCTTGCTTAATAATTTCATGGAATAGAGATGACAGGCACCAGCTCACAGATTTGTTTTGAGCACTAAATGCAGAGCAACCAGCATTGGAGAGCTTCTTGGGAATCTTTGGTTCCTCCTGTCCTTTCAGGAAAGGATGAATGTGTGTAAACAAAGGAACAAAATTTGAGCAGGTTTGAGTCTGCAGAGTGAAGGCATTTCTTTTTTTTTTATTTTTTATGTTTTTTTATTATACTTTAAGTTCTAGGGTACATGTGCATAACGTGCAGGTTTGTTACATATGTATACTTGTGCCATGTTGGTGTGCTGCACCCATCAACTCGTCAGCACCCCTCAATTCATCATTTATATCAGGTATAACTCCCAATGCAATCCCTCCCCCCTCCCCCCTCCCCATGATAGGCCCCAGTGTGTGATGTTCCCCTTCCCGAGTCCAAGTGATCTCATTGTTCAGTTCCCACCTATGAGTGAGAACATGCGGTGTTTGGTTTTCTGTTCTTGTGATAGTTTGCTAAGAATGATGGTTTCCAGCTGCATCCATGTCCCTACAAAGGACACAAACTCATCCTTTTTTATGGCTGCATAATATTCCATGGTGTATATGTGCCACATTTTCTTAATCCAGTCTGTCACAGATGGACATTTGGGTTGATTCCAAGTCTTTGCTATTGTGAATAGTGCCACAATAAACATACGTGTGCATGTGTCTTTATAGCAGCATGATTTATAATCCTTTGGGTATATACCCAGCGGTGGGATGGCTGGGTCATATGGTACATCTAGTTCTAGATCCTTGAGGAATCGCCATACTGTTTTCCATAATGGTTGAACTAGTTTACAATCCCACCAACAGTGTAAAAGTGTTCCTATTTCTCCACATCCTCTCCAGCACCTGTTGTTGCCTGACTTTTTAATGATTGCCATTCTAACTGGTGTGAGATGGTATCTCATTGTGGTTTTGATTTGCATTTCTCTGATGGCCAGTGATGATGAGCATTTTTTCATGTGTCTGTTGGCTGTATGAATGTCTTCTTTTGGGAAATGTCTGTTCATATCCTTTCCCCACTTTTTGATGGGGTTGTTTGTTTTTTTCTTGTATATTTGTTTGAGTTCTTTGTAGATTCTGGATATTAGCCCTTTGTCAGATGAGTAGATTGCAAAAATTTTCTCCCATTCTGTAGGTTGCCTCTTCATTCTGATGGTAGTTTCTTCTGCTGTGCAGAAGCTCTTTAGTTTAATCACATCCCATTTGTCAATTTTGGCTTTTGCTGCCGTTGCTTTTGGTGTTTTAGACATGAAATCCTTGCCCATGCCTATGTCCTGAATGGTGCTACCTAGGTTTTCTTCTAGGGTTTTTATGGTATTAGGTCTAACATTTAAGTCTCTAATCCATCTTGAATTAATTTTCGTATAAGGAGTAAGGAAAGGATCCAGTTTCAGCTTTCTACTTATGGCTAGCCAATTTTCCCAGCACCATTTATTAAATAGGGAGTCCTTTCCCCATTTCTTGTTTCTCTCAGGTTTGTCAAAGATCAGATGGCTGTAGATGTGTGGTATTATTTCTGAGGACTCTGTTCTGTTCCATTGGTCTATATCTCTGTTTTGGTACCAGTACCATGCTGTTTTGGTTACTGTGGCCTTGTAGTATAGTTTGAAGTCAGGTAGCGTGATGCCTCCAGCTTTGTTCTTTTGACTTAGAATTGTCTTGGCAATGCGGGCTCTTTTTTGGTTCCATATGAACTTTAAAGCAGTTTTTTCCAATTCTGTGAAGAAAATCATTGGTAGCTTGATGGGGCATTGAATCTATAAATTACCTTGGGCAGTATGGCCATTTTCACTATATCGATTCTTCCTATCCATGAGCATGGTATGTTCTTCCATTTGTTAGTGTCCTGTTTTATTTCACTGAGCAGTGGTTTGTAGTTCTCCTTGAAGAGGTCCTTTACATCCCTTGTAAGTTGGATTCCTAGGTATTTTATTCTCTTTGAAGCAACTGTGAATGGAAGTTCATTCCTGATTTGGCTCTCTGTCTGTCTGTTACTGGTGTATAAGAATGCTTGTGATTTTTGCACATTGATTTTGTATCCTGAGACTTTGCTGAAGTTGCTTATCAGCTTAAGGAGATTTTGGGCTGAGACAATGGGGTTTTCTAAATATACAATCATGTCATCTGCAAACAGGGACAATTTGACTTCTTCTTTTCCTAACTGGATACCCTTGATTTCTTTCTCTTGCCTGATTGCCCTAGCCAGAACTTCCAAGACTATATTGAATAGGAGTGGTGAGAGAGGGCATCCCTGTCTTGTGCCAGTTTTCAAAGGGAATTTTCCCAGTTTTTGCCCATTCAGTATGATATTGGCTGTGGGTTTGTCATAAATAGCTCTTATTATTTTGAGGTACGTTCCATGAATACCGAATTTATTGAGCGTTTTTAGCATGAAGGGGTGTTGAATTTTGTCAAAAGCCTTTTCTGCATCTATTGAGATAATCATGTGGTTCTTGTCTTTGGTTCTGTTTATATGCTGGATTACGTTTATTGATTTGCGAATGTTGAACCAGCCTTGCATCCCAGAGATGAAGCCCACTTGATCATGGTGGATAAGCTTTTTGATGTGCTGCTGAATCCGTTTGCCGGTATTTTATTGAGGATTTTTGCATCGATGTTCATCAGGGATATTGGTCTAAAATTTTCTTTTTTTGTTGTGTCTCTGCCAGGCTTTGGTATCAGGATGATGTTGGCCTCATAAAATGAGTTAGTGAGGATTCCCTCTTTTTCAGTTGATTGAAATAGTTTCAGAAGGAATGGTACCAGCTCCTCTTTGTACCTCTGGTAGAATTCAGCTGTGAATCCATCTGGTCCTGGACTTTTTTTGTTTGGGAGGCTATTAATTATTGCCTCAATTTCAGAGCCTGCTATTGGTCTATTCAGGGATTCAACTTCTTCCTGGTTTAGTCTTGGAAGAGTGTAAGTGTCCAGGAAATTATCCATTTCTTCTAGATTTTCTAGTTGATTTGCGTAGAGGTGTTTATAGTATTATCTGATGGTAGTTTGTATTTCTGTGGGGTCCGTGGTGATATCCCCTTTATCATTTTTTATTGCGTCTATTTGACTCTTCTCTCTTTTCTTTTTTATTAGTCTTGCTAGCGGTCTGTCAATTTTGTTGATTTTTTGAAAAAAACAACTCCTGGATTCATTGATTTTTTGGAGGGTTTTTTGTGTCTCTATCTCCTTCAGTTCTGCTCTGATCTTAGTTATTTCTTGCCTTCTGGTAGCTTTTGAATGTGTTTGCTCTTGCTTCTCCAGTTCTTTTAATTGTGATGTTAGAGTGTCAATTTTAGATCTTTCCAGCTTTCTCTTGTGTGCATTCAGTGCTATAAATTTCCCTCTACACACTGCTTTAAATGTGTCCCAGATATTCTGGTATGTTGTATCTTTGTTCTCATTGGTTTCAAAGAACATCTTTATTTCTGCCTTCATTTTGTTATGTACCCAGTAGTCATTCAGGAGCAGGTTGTTCAGTTTCCATGTAGTTGAGCAGTTTTGATTGAGTTTCTTAGTCCTGAGTTCTAGTTTGATTGCACTGTGGTCCGAGAGACAGTTTGTTATAATTTCTGTTCTTTTACATTTGCTAAGGAGTGCTTTACTTCCAATTATGCGGTCAATTTTGGAATAAGTGTGATGTGGTGCTGAGAAGAATGTATATTCTGTTGATTTGGGGTGGAGAGTTCTATAGATGTCTATTAGGTCCGCTTGGTGCATAGATGAGTTCAATTCCTGGATATCCTTGTTAACTTTCTGTCTCGTTGATCTGTCTAATGTTGACAGTGGAGTGTTGAAGTCTCCCATTATTATTGTATGGGAGTCTAAGTCTCTTTGTAAGTCTCTAAGGACTTGCTTTATGAATTTGGGTGCTCCTGTATTGGGTGCATATATATTTAGGATAGTTAGCTCTTCCTGTTGAATTGATCCCTTTACCATTATGTAATGGCCTTCTTTGTCTCTTTTGATCTTTGATGGTTTAAAGTCTATTTTATCAGAGACTAGGATTGCAACCCCTGCTTTTTTTTGTTCTCCATTTGCTTGGTAGATCTTCCTCCATCCCTTTATTTTGAGCCTATGTATGTCTCTGCATGTGAGATGGGTCTCCTGTATACAGCAGACTGATGGGTCTTGACTCTTTATCCAGTTTGCCAGTCTGTGTCTTTTAATTGGAGCATTTAGTCCATTAACATTTAAGGTTAATATTGTTATGTGTGAACTTGATCCTGCCATTATGATATTAACTGGTTTTTTTTGCTCATTAGTTGATGCAATTTCTTCCTAGCCTCGATGGTCTTTACATTTTGGCATGTTTTTGCAATGGCTGGTACTGGTTGTTCCTTTCCATGTTTAGGGCTTCCTTCAGGGTCTCTTGTAAGGCAGGCCTGGTGGTGACAAAATCTCTAAGCATTTGCTCATCTGTAAAGGATTTTATTTCTCCTTTACTGATGAAACTTAGTTTGGCTGGATATGAAATTCTGGGTTGAAAATTCTTTTCTTTAAGAATGTTGAATATTGGCCCCCACTCTCTTCTGGCTTGTAGAGTTTCTGCCGAGAGGTCTGCTGTTAGTCTGATGGGCTTCCCTTTGTGGGTAACCCGACCTTTCTCTCTGGCTGCCCTTAAGATTTTTTCCTTCATTTCAACTTTGGTGAATCTGGCAATTATGTGTCTTGGAGTTGCTCTTCTGGAGGAGTATCTTTGTGGCGTTCTCTGTATTTCCTGAATTTGAATGTTGGCCTGCCCTACTAGGTTGGGGAATTTCTCCTGGATGATATCCTGAAGAGTGTTTTCCAACTTGGTTCCATTTTCCCCCTCACTTTCAGGCACCCCAATCAGACGTAGATTTGGTCTTTTTACATAATCCCACACTTCTTGCAGGCTTTGTTCATTTCTTTTTCTTCTTTTTTCTTTTGGTTTCTCTTCTCACTTCATTTCATTCATTTGATTCTCAATCACTGATACTCTTTCTTCCAGTTGATCAAGTCGGTTACTGAAGCTTGTGGATTTGTCACGTATTTCTCATGTCATGGTTTTCATCTCTGTCATTTCATTTATGACCTTCTCTGCATTAATTATTCTAGCTATCAATTCTTCCACTCTTTTTTCAAGATTTTTAGTTTCTTTGCATTGGGTACGTAATTCTTCCTTTAGCTCTGAGAAATTTGATGGACTGAAGCCTTCTTCTCTCATCTCGTCAAAGTCATTCTCTGACCAGCTTTGATCTGTTGCTGGCGATGAGCTGTGCTCCTTTGCAGGGGGAGATGCACTCTTATTTTTTGAATTTCCAGCTTTTCTGCCCTGCTTCTTCCCCATCTTTGTGGTTTTATCTGCCTCTGGTCTTTGATGATGGTGATGTACTGATGGGGTTTTGGTATAGGTGTTCTTCCTGTTTGATAGTTTTCCTTCTAATAGTCAGGACCCTCAGCTGTAGGTCTGTTGGAGATTGCTTGAGGTCCACTCCAAACCCTGTTTGCCTCAGTTGAAAATGCAGAAATCACCGGTCTTCTGTGTCGCTCGCACCGGGAGTTGGAGACTGGAGCTGTTCCTATTCGGCCATCTTGCTCCACCCCCTCAAAGGCATTTCTTTAAGTTGGCTCTGGAAGCACCCGCAGACCTTGAATCCTTCACTCCCTCCATTCTTCTAAGAACTCACCACGCCCTCCATCCTCCTTTGCTCCATGAGACAAAGCACCCTCCAGAATGATGCTAAGTGCAGTACCTCCATGTGCAAAAGCTGCTGATATCAGCATTGGCCTGTGAATAAAATATGGAACCCTCAGACGGACTATCCAGGTTCTATGTGCATGCCAGCTTGGGCACAGTCCTCACCGCTGCCTGGTGGATCCTCCCTGTCCTTAGCATACTCTGCTGCTTGCCATCCTCTGTATTGGGCCAGACGTCTGCTTCTGCTCTGCCCAGCCATCCAATGGAGGGGTGTCTCATCGTCCCACCTCCGCCCAGGGAAAACCTGCCTGCTCTCAGAACTTGCCTCAGTCCGTCAGGTTGATGCAGTCTGATGTGGTTGAACTTTCAGTGATTCTTGATAGTTTTAAATTGAAAAGTTCATAAGTGCTGTGGGGGCCGTCGCCATCTCATCTCAGAGATGAGATAACTGATGTTCAGATCTAAAAGATTCTAAGAGAGTCACACTCTGCTAAGTCCCATAGCATTTTAGGGAAAACCACTAATTATATTGATACTTGCATACATTTCTCAGTTCCTGTTGTGGGCTGAATTGTGTCTCTCTTCTCCAGGTAAATTCATGTTTGAAGCCCTAATTTCAATGTAACTGTATTTGGATATACAGCCTTTAAAGGGAGTAATTAAGGTTAAATAGGTTCATAACGGTGGGGCCTAATCCAATAGGACTGATATCCTCATAAGAAGAGGAAGAGACCTCAGGGATACTTGAGCACAGAGGAAAGGCCACGTGAGGGCAGACAAGGCAGCACCTGCAAGGCAATGAGAGAGCCCTCAGGAGAAACTGCAGGCACCTTGATCCTGGACTTCCAGCCTCCAGGACCGTGAGAGAATAAAGGTCTGTCGTTTAAGGACCCCAGTCTGTGATATTCATTATGGCAGACCTAGTTGACTAATACGGCTCCCCTACGAAATGTAAAGCTTGGTCATGCAGTCTTTGAATCTCCCAGGGTTCTGAGATACGATTTAATAAATATTTGTAGAATGAAAAAATTTTATCTGTGATGACTGTGTCTCACACACACACACACACACACACACACACACTCCTTTAGGCCACCCACTATGTCATATTCCTCTCCCTTCTTTCCTTGAAAGCACTGCTTCCAAGGAAAGAATAATCACTTTACTTGGAAATAAATTATCCTCTAAATTAGAAATATATGCCTTCCAAAATTTGAATATCAATCTCTCTAGGTGAATTTTATCTCCCTTTATGCTTTACAGATAGATTTACTTGCCCCACGGAGTGCCATATTTGTACAGATAATAAATTACTATCATTTGATTATAAATATAATATAAACCTTTTTGAAACAGGTCTCATTCTCAAGCTATTTGTTGTTTAGAAAAGTCTTATTTTAATGACCGGAAACGTAAAACTGGTACTGTTTCAAACAGGCCTGCAACACGAAATTTATCATTGATTAAAATGTATTTGTATTATGGCCAAATGGATTATCATTGAAGCAGAAGTGATTGAGTGAAATAATTTAGGAAAATGTCTGGCTATTTAAAATAAATTTGAGAACTTTATGACATTGTTTTATTCATCAGAAAGAATTACATGCAGATTTAAACAAAAAAAAAATCAAGATTTTCAAAAGGAAATAAATGCCCTCTGCCAGGTCTACCATGCTTTAAGCCCTCTAAAACCAGCATATTCGTTATTAGCTTCATTGCTCAGACCATGTTTGTTTTCTAAGTGAATGGCATTACAGGGCTTGTGATCACAGTGTTAGGACCTGAATTATTATGACCATTACTATTTGGAACATATTTCTGTGGAATCCAAAGATTTTCCACATGCATTAATTTCCCCCCTTTCTCAAATGTGTGCTCTGTGGCTATACCTCAGCGTCCTCACTGATGTGAAGTATTTTGTTGTGTGTTTGTTGTGGGGGGGGGATGAAGGGAAGGGACATGTTTTATTTAGTAAATATCACAAGGCCTAACAGCTCTCAGAGGTAATCAGATTTGGTAATGACTAAGCCGGATCAGTTTTTAAATGGTTAAAACAAACAAACAAACAAAAAAGCAAATGAAAGCGCTCATGTTTTCTCATTATTTTAACAATCCCAGCCAACCCTTGACAAAATAATTTAAGGTAATATTTTAAAAATAGTAGTATCTTTTTTATATTTGCTCTGCCCTTTCTCAATGTTATAAAATATCCCTGTGTTGACTTACTGTACGTTGATTTTAATAGGCGCTCTCTACAGAGCAATATGAATATCATTGGAAACTGTAAAATACAATTTTCTACCCCGAAATGCTATAGAAAACTGCACATTTTATACTGACATGTGCCCCATCAATAATAGAGTTTTTATATCTTATTTGTAGCTATTGATCTCAACAGCATAATGAAAAATTGATTGTAGCGAAGTGCACCATTTCTTAAGTATAAATTTCAATGTCAAATTATTTTTATTTATGCTTCCCAATTATACGTGGAACTTATACATTTATATATGTTTGCTTCCACAAAACTCTACTGCAATAAATTAGATATGACAAGAATGTACTGAGTCAATAGAAACCATGTTTCTCTCACTATAATATGATTCCAAAATTAAATATGCTAGTTTGATACTGGCTTCATTTCATCATTATGAAGAGAATTAACATCTCAATATATAGGTATCACCTTCCCATGCAATCTAAAAATTTTAAATGAGGACTTAAATCTTCCAGGGATATAAATACACACACACACACACACACACACACACATACAGAAAAAACTATGTACCCAGAAATCCATGCATTCATTTGGTAGTCCACATGATACTTTAAACAAGGTGCCTGTTCTTTCTTATCTCTTGAGACCTTATTATTTTAGAGGGAGCATTCTGCTAGGAAAATCTACAGGTATAGGTCTGATAAAAAGTAAGAAGCGAATCATCTCTGCTCTTCAACAGTGATCCCCAAGTCCAATATTACAGACACAGATGAGTGAGGGTAGAAATCTACTAATCTAAACATAATCTACAAACAGGAAGCAAAAGGTGAGAAAAATGATTTCTTATGTTAACTTGTCCTTTCTGTGTTATTTTGAATTGAAACCATGAATAAAAAGTTTTCACAGCTTTTCTTTGAGCTATGTAAATGTAAACATAACTATATTATTCAATAAAATATATTAATCTCATAAAAGAATGTCTGAAACCTATGTATTCCTCTGGATAAAACACCTTTTTCAGCATTTATGCTGGGATAGTAATATTCATAGTAGGATAATAGTAGCAATAATATTACGATCATATGCCCTGCAAAAATGATAATCAGCCTCACTCACACTCATTAATACATTAATAATAAAGTTTGGAAAATTATTTTGTCCTTTCAATCTTTGCATAGGTTTATAACATCCTTGAATTAATGGCAGCTATTTGGCAGTAGGTTTTGGAGGGGTATAGTATTATTCATTTTTAAAAACAGATTTATTGAAATTTAATTCGTATACTATAAAATAGATTTATTTATAGTCTACAATTAAGTGGTTTCAACAAATCCACAGAATTTTGAAACCATCACACAATCTAATTTTAGAACATTTTCATTACCCTAAAGGACATCCTATGTCTATACCCAACCACTCGCTCAACTCTCTGCCTCTGCCAATCACTAAACTATGTGCTTTCTATCCCTATGGATTTGCCAACTTTGGACATTTCATATAAATGGAATTATACAATATGTGACCTTTTGTGCCTGGCTTACTTCACTTATCATAATGCTTTCAAGATTCATCCATGTTATCTAGCCCTAAACGCCTACATCAAAAAGACTGAAAGAGCACAAACTGACATTATAAGGTCACACCTCAAGGAACTAGAGAAACAAGAACAAACCAAACCCAAACCCAGCAGAAGAAGGAAAATAACCAAGATCAGAGCAGAACTAAATGAAATTGAAATAAAAAAAACACAGAAGATAAATGAAACAAAAAGCTGGCTCTTTGAAAGATAAATAAAATTGATAGACCATTAGCAAGGTTAACCAAGAAAAGAAGAGGGAAAATCCAAACCTAACCTCACTAAGAAATGAAACAAGGGATACTACAACTGACACCACTGAAATACAGAAGATCATTCAAGGCTATTACAAACACATTTACACACATAAACTAGAAAACCTTGAAGAGATGGATAAATCCCTGGAAAAATACAACCCTCCTAGCTTAAATCAGGAAGAAGTGGACAGCCTGAACAGATCAATAACAAGTTGCAAGATGGAAATGATAATTTTAAAAGTACTAATCAAAAAAGTCCAGGACCAGATGGAGTCACAGCAAAGTTCTACCAAACATTCCAAGAAGAATTGGTACCAATCCTTTTGGCACTATTCCACAAGACAGAAAGAAGGAACCCTCCCTAATTCATTCTATGAAGGCAGCATCACTCTAATATCAAAACCAGGAAAGGACCAACCAAAAAAGAAAACTACAGACCAATATCTTTGATGAACATAGACGCTAAAATCCTTAGCAAAATATTAGCCAACAAAATCCAACAAAATATCAAAAAGATAATCCACCATGATCAAGTGGGTTTCATACCAGGGATGCAGGGATAGTTTAACACACACAAGTCAATAAATGTGATACACCACATAAAAAAATTAAAAACAAAAAAAATGATAGTCTCAATAAATGCAGAAAAAGCATTTGACAAAATCCTTCATCCCTTTATGATTAAAACACTCAGCAAAATCAGCATACAAAGGATATATCTTAATGTAATAAAAGCCGTGGATGACAAACCCATAGCCAACATAATACTGAAAGGAGAAAAGCTGAAAGCATTCCCTCTGAGAACTGGAACAAGATAAGGATGTCCACTCTCATCACTCCTCTTCAACATAGTACTGGAAGTCCTAGCCAGAGCAATCAGACAAGAGAAAAAAATTGGGCCAGGCACAGTGGCTCATGCCTGTAATCGTAGCACTTTGGGAGGCCGAGGCAGGTGGATCACCTGAGGTCAGGAGTTTAGACCAGCCTGGCCAATGTGGTGAAACCCCATTCCTACTAAAAGTATGAAAATTAGCTGGGTGTGATGTCAGGCACCTGTAATCCTGGCTACTCAGGAGGCTGAGGCAGGAGGATTGCTTAAACCCAGAAGGTGGAGGCTGCAGTGACCCGTGATCATGTCATTGCACTGCAGCCTGGGTGAAAAAAGTGAAACTCCACCTCAAAAAAAAAAAAAAAAAAAAGAAAAGAAAAGGGCATCCAAATCTGTAAAGAGGAAGTCAAACTGTCACTGTTTGCTGATATGATCATTTACCTTAAAAACCCTAAAGACTCCTCCAGAAAGCTTCTAGAACTGATGAAAGAATTCAGCAAAGTTTCTGGATACAAGATTAATATACACACATCAGAGCTCTCCTATACACCAACAGCGACCAAGAGGAGAATCAAATAAAGAACTCAACCCCTTTTACAACAGCTGAAAAAATAAAATAAAATACTTAGGAATATACCTAACCGAGGAGTCCAAAGACCTCTACAAGGAACACTACAAAATACTGCTGAAAGAAATAGATGACACAAAAAAATGGAAACACATCCCATGCTCATGGATGGATAGAATCAATATTGTGAAAATGACCATACTACCAAAAGCAATCTACAAATTCATCACAATCCCCATCAAAATACCACCATTATTCTTCACAGAGTTAGAAAAAACAATTCTAAAATTCATATGGAACCAAAAAAATGCCCGCATAGCCAAAGCAAGACTAAGCAAAAAGAACAAATCTGGAGGCTTCAAACTATCTGATCTCAAACTATACTATAAGGTCATAGTCACCAAAACAGCATGATACTGGTATAAAAATAGGCACATAGACCAATGGAACAGAATAAAGAACCCAGAAATGAACCCAAATGCTTACAGCCAACTGATCTTCAACAAAGCAAACAAAAACATAAAGTGGAGAAAGGACACCCTTTACAACAAATGGTGCTGGGGCTGGGCATGGTGGCTCACTCCTATAATCTCAGCACTTTGGGAGGCCAAGAAGGGTGGACCACTTGGGGCCAGGAGATTGAGAACAGCCTGGCGAATGTGGTGAAACCTCGTCTCTACTAAAAATACAAAAATTATCTGGGTGCGATGGTGCATGCCTATAGTCCCAGTTACTCAGGAGGCTGAGGTAGCAGAATCACTTGAGCCCAGGAGGCAGAGGTTGCAGCGAGCCAAGATTGCACCACTGCATTCCAGTTCAGGTGACAGAGCAAGACTCTGTCTCAAAAAAAAAAAAAAAAAAAATGGTGCTTGGATAATTGGCTAGCCACATGTAGAAGAATGAAACTGGATCTTCATCTGTCACCTTATCCAAAAACAAACTCAGGATGGATTAAGGACTTAAATCTAAGACCTAAGGCCTGAAGCTATAAAAATTCTAGAAGATGACATTGGAAAAACACTTTTAGACATTGAATTAGGCAAGGATTTCATGATGCAATAAAAACTGGGACCTAATTAAACTAAAGAATTTTTGCACAGCAAAAGAAACAATCAGCAGAGTAAACAGACAACCCACAGAGGGGGAGAATAGTTTCACAATCTATACATCTGACAAAGGACTAATATCCAGAATCTACAACGAACTCAAACACATCAGTAAGATAAAAAACAAACAATCCCATCAAAAAGTGGGCTAAGGACACAAATAGACAATTCTCAAAAGATGATACACAAATAGCCAACAAACATATGAAAAAATGCTCAACATCACTAATGATCAGGGAAATGCAAATCAAAACCACAATGTGATGCTACCTGACTCCTGCAAGAATGACCATAATCAAAAAATCAAAAAGCAGTAGACGTTGGTGTGGATGTGGTGATCACGGAACACTTCTATACTGCTGGTGGGAATGTAAACTAGTACAGCCACTATGGAAAACCATGTGGAGATTCCTTGAAGAACTAAAAGAACAACTATCATTTGATCCAGCAATCCCACTACTGGGTATCTACCCAGAGGAAAAGAAGTCATTGTATGAAAAAGATACGTACACACGCATATTCATAGCAGCACAATTTACAATTGCAAAATCATGGAACAAATCAAATGCTCATCAATCAACGAGTGGATCAAGAAACTTTGATATATATATATATATATATACACACTATGGAATACTACTCAGCCATGAAAAGAAATGAATTAACTGCATTTGCAGTGACCTGGATGAGATTGGAGACTATTAATCTAAGCAAAGTAACTCAGGAATGGAAAACCAAACATTGTATGTTCCCAGTGATAAGTGGGAGCTAAACTATGAGGATGCAAAGGCATAAGAGTGATACAATGGACTTTTGGGACTTGGGGGGGAAGAATGGGAGGGGGGCGAGAGTTAAAAGACTACAAATAGGATGCAGTGTATACTGCTCAGGTGACGGGTGCACCAAAGTCTCATAAATCACCACTAAAGAACCTACTCATGTAACCAAATACCACCTGTGCCCCAATATCTTATGGAAAAAAAAGATTCATCCATGTTATAGCCTGTGTCAGTACTTCATTCCTTTTCATGGAAGAGTAACATTTCATTGTATGGACACACCACAGTTTGTTCATCCATTTACCAGTTGGTGGTAGATATTTGGTTGTTTGCATATCTTGGCTATTATGAATAATGCTGCTGTGAACATTATTCATAATAGCCAAGATATGCAAACAACCTCAAAAAAGTGTACACTTTTTTTTTAGTGTGCAAGTTTTTGGGTAGATGTGTTTTTATTTATCTTGGGTATATGTGTCTAGGAATGGAATTGCTTGCTTTCTATGTTTAACTTTTTGAGGAACTATAAACTGTTTTCCAACTGGTTATAACATTTTACATTTACACCAGCAATGTATGAAGGTTCCAGTTTCTCCAGAAAACTGTTTCTTGACAATAGTTTTACTATCTTTCTTTTTTATTATAGCCATCCTAGTTTGTATGAAGTGGTGTATTGTGATTTTGATTTGCATTTTCTCAGTGACAAATGATGTTTCCATTGGCTCATTGGCTATTTCATGTGCCCGCTGGCCATTTGCATGTCTCATTTGGAGAAATGTATGTTCAAATCCTTTTCTGTTTTTAGATTGGGGTTTTTATCTTTTCATTGCAGAACTGTAAGATTTTTTAATACATATATTTTGGACACAAGTCCCTTATCAAATGGATGATTTGCAGATATATTCTCCCACAGTATTTTTTCAATTTTTAATTTCAGCCAAGTTTTCTATCTACAATGGAAAGTTCTACCGTTGACAATAGTAAACAAATATGGCAAGCTTGTACCAAATGGAAATGGATCTTCAGCTCTACATGAAAGATCTGACTACAATAGGACTTCAGAGGATATGAAATAGAAATGCAGCATATACAGATACAGGCTGGATTCCTGTTGTACTATCCCAATTTTCAATTTACTTAGCAAAAGCTTCAGAAAACTGTCAAGTGTCAAAGTCTGTAGCATGTCGACAAAAATCTGTGAAAGGGTGTAAGTAAATGAATAGTAGAGAAAAATGTGCAGTATTAAAAACAAGGATCTTTAGAGGGAGGCTGAAGTGCTATAGCAACTGAGTATGAGAAAACTAGCAGATTTGACTGAGGGGAAGTCATAATTGTAACACTTTGCTATTGACAGATGGGGGCCCAGAAGGTAGCTTGGAGTCAAAACAGAGCACCAAACACAGGAATAACTCATGAGAGTAGATGAGATCAAATGCATGTTTATAAAAAGATAATTATTTTAGAAGAGGCTCTAAATAAAGATTCCTCAGCTGTGAGGGTTCAAAGCAACAATTATTTTCATTCTCTTAATTTTCTGTTACTGACATTGATGGTCCAGTTGAGAGCAGCAGCATTTTACTGCTTAATTGTATATTACTCTCTGCAAAAATGACTATTCTACTGTGAAAAAGTTACAACAAATCCGAAAGCCATCATTTCATACAGGTTTAGTGCTGTAACCTCATCACTCATTCATTTCATTCACGTCATAAGTCCTTAATGAATAATCTTATGTATCTGGAACATTGCTAAACCGGTATAATGTTAATCAAGACATAGACCATGCCACCTCACAGTTCATGGCTTACTGGGGAGGAGATAACAAATAAAAATATAATGGTATATAGTAAAATTGTATACTTTCAATGGCATACCACTGAAGTTTGCTGAAGTCTAGGGGTGCCAGACATTAGTAAGTCATGAATCCATCTGTCTATCTGAAAGAAGCATGTTGAACTTGCCGAAGGAATAAAGAAGAATGTTGTCCTGGCAGGTAGGAGGCATATGTTTCCCCATGATGGCTGTCTCAGTTCTCCATGGAGAAAAGCAAAACTTGTGTACTCAGAGACTTGGTTAAGAAGTGTGTATACATATTGAAGAGGGGGAAAATACTATATCATTATTATTATGGCTCCTTCATTTACCATGACATTACAAGGAAAGAGCTAAGACCCTGAAGCCAAACTGCCTTAGTTTAAATCTCGATTCTGCCACTTAGCAGACGTGTGACCTTTAGTAAGTTACCAATTTTTTCTGTGCCTTAATATTCTCATTTGTAAAAGTGGGGATGAAAATAGCACCTGGGTTATAAGGCTGTCCTATGCATTGAATGTAGATAAACACATAGAGTTTGGAGGACAGGATCTGGATTATGGAAAGCATGCAAAAGATTTGTTTTTTAGCCTCGATTTAGTTTTTCCAAAAACTCTGTGTATGTGTGTGTGTGTGTGTGTGTGTGTGTGTGTGTGTGTTGGGGGATAGAGAGGTGTGTGAGGGGCCAGGAAATTCTCTTTATGGGCTTTTATTGCATGGCTGGCAAGGAAGAAAATTCACCACCCGTAACCTCAGGAAGAGGGCATCTGTGTTTGCCTGGAGCAATTGCCAAGTGACATTTGTGGAGAAACTGTTTTCCTTCTTTCATTCCACAAAAATGTCTTGACAGCCTACTCTATGCCTCATTACTGTGTTTCACTTTCTTCGTGGAACTTATGCTTCTCTGGAATCATCTTACTTGTTTACCTGTGCATTGTCTGTCTTTTTGCATGAGAATATGAATGCTGTGAGTGCAGTGCTATCCATGGCTATATTCCCAGGGCCTATCACCATGCATGACACATCATAGTGGGATGGTAAGCATTTACTGAGTAAATTGGTGCCCAATAATGTGCTTGTATTGATGGAGGGATGCTGCCTATTAATCCACCTTCTGGATAAGAAGAAGATATGTGAATATGTGGCCCCAGCTCAAGATTTGATTAGGAAAACCCAGCATGTCCACACCCTCTCAGTGGAGACAAGCTGTCTTAGTTGCCCAAGAGCTTAGTGCAGTACTCACTGAGCACCATATTTTCATGTGTTTGTATTTTTCCTGAATAGACTCTTGTAGCATCTGGGCTCTCACAGAGGCAAGCTATGTTATACTGGGGCAATGTATAACTCCGATGTTTGGATTCTATGTGTGTGGGTTTGAATAGGCCTCTCCTTCTGTGTGAATGATATGCTTAACGCTAACGGCATTTACTAGAAAATTAACTTTACTACTCAATGACTAAGTTCCTGTTGGCATTCAGATATCCAAGTGTTTGCCTAGACTCTTCTTCGAAAACATGAAAAAGCAACAGTGTCAAAATCAGTTGTTTTTTTCATAACTTTCTTTTATGCTCTAGATTTTTCAAGTTGAGATAGTTAGACATGGGATTTGCCTCTATTTTTTAACATTTAGAAAATGTCTATTTCACTCACAACCAGAAAATATTGACATGAACACCCTGCATAGATGATTAAAAAGTCCCAGAAATTGGATTTGAATTTGGTTTTAGATTTTCCTGAAAGTTGTAGCTGTCTTCTTTTTTTGATGAAGGTCTTACATTTTTGTGATTAGCAATTGTTCAAAAAATTGGAAATTAAGCACCAAGCATTGTTCGAAGAACCTCAAATCTAGTTTTGCAATCCTGGAAGGCAGATGCTGTTATTATTACCCTTATATAGTTGTGGAAACAAAGGCAAAGATTAAGTAAACTGCCCGATGTCCTACAGCTAGTAAAGTGATATAACTGGAATTTAAACCTGTGTCTATCTGACCATAAAATGGCTGCTTTTAAGCACTACACAGTAATATTGTTCTTTCTTTTCTCTTACTCCATTCATCGATCTCATATTTGTTTGTTTGTTTCTAATCATTGCTCTTCATTCCGTTATATTTTCTCTTTTCTATCATCTCTGGCAATTTAAAATTATCCAGAATATTGTGGAATTTGGAAATTACAACTGCTTGGCAACAGCCCAGATAGGAATATCTTAATCCTCTAGGCCTTCCTGGATGCTTTCCTGTCATCTTGTTTCTTTCTCTCAAAGGCCTCCTGAGTTCCTCTTACAGGTAATCTCTATCCAACCTCGACCGCAAACCCCTGTGCCATCTGAGCCAGGGCTGTCCCTCTCATCCCCACAGCCAAGAGTGTTGAATTATATGTCATTATACATTTTATGAAAATTTCCTTTCCTAAATTTCTGAAGTTTCAACCAAAATAGATCATAATATCCAACTTTGCCCTTTGTAAAATTGTAGTGGTTCTGCTAGACCCCTAGATATCTGGTAGTCCCACTATTTCCTTCAATTCATGAACTTCCCCGAAAATTTACTTCAACTGCTTTTGAACCTTTTGTTCCTTCTCCATGGGTTCCTTTTCCTGACAAGTTACTGCCCTAGAATTCAGCAAATGAGTGTGCTATGATGCGCTTTCTCATGATATAAATGAAAAGGAGCGGTGGGTCTGAATCATACCTGTTGTAATCTTAGGGACATTTCTACTCTGCTAAAATAGGGTCTTCTCTTACCTCCCTCCCGATAGCTGGATGACTTATGAACATTCTTTTGTTTTGATATCATGATAAAAATATTTATAACTATTCTGTCATACTTTATCTACTGTTACTAGGTAGGTTCTTTCTATCTCTTTTTGCTAGCTTTCTTCAGAAATCTTTTTTCCATAAATGGTTTATCACAGGCAAAAATGAAGCCCTTCTGAACAAAGAGAAAAGAGTAGGTCTCTTACTATTACCTTCTGAATATAGGAGAATATCCTCCTTCAAAAGAATGAGCCTTTCTTTGAGGAAATTGGTGTTACTACAAATGCAGGGGGTGATTTAACTGTACTGGTAATAACAACTTTAATATATTTTCAAAATAGCAGTCCTGTGGGCACGTTCAATGGTGCAGACCTGTGGGTCTTCAGTCTTCATTAAAGTAATTGTGAGCAGAGACCCTCCACCATTCTGTACAAAAAAATGGGAAGAACATCACAGTGCAATCCTGGAAGAATATAAAATGCCTTCTTTTCTAAACTGTCTTCTAAACAACACAAGTTCTAAAGCATGCTATTTTTTGGGGAAAAAGGTGGGGGTTATTTCAAGTTGAATATGTGAAACACATATTCAAGAATAACCTTCTTTGACCCAGTGACTCTCCTGAGTTTCTGACATGCTAATGAGCTCTTTAAGTTCCCATAGGGTGAAAGTGGTGACAAAGAACACCTCATTTCCTGATCTTCAACTGCAGTGGATTTATTGTAGGGGGCGTTTCGTGTAGTAGTCTCTCTGTAAGGCACTGCGGGAAGGAATTCTCTAACTCTACCAAATTTTTCCTTGTGCTTAGACAAGACCATAAGAAAGCTTTCAACCTAGATTATTTCATTTTAACTATTCAAAAACATTTATTTTTTGTATGTGCACTGTCAAATCTCACTGAAAGGCATTTCCACAAACAGGACATTGACATTTACTGTGTCCTTTCTTATAAGAATTTTGTCAACTCTGCTTATTATCTCAGATAGTAGGACATTTACAGGGACCCACTAGGGTACTTTCCCCTGTCCTTTTCCTGGTGCATTGTGTTACCGGGAAAAACAACGTTATTAAGCAAATTTTGTGTTGTCCAAAATTTTCCCATAAAAAATATAGCAAAGAACAATAATTATTTTATTGATACTTAGTTTAGCTTTAAAAGACATAACTATTAGTTTAAAAATACATTTTAATTTTAAATATATTCATACGCAGTAATTGTTTGTGTACTAACTAAAATGTGCACTTACCAAACAAAAATATTACACCTTGCAGTTCTCATTCTGTTTCACTGTTTTACATTTTAAACACAAATTAAAATGAAAATTTCAGAATGGAACGAAGTCAATTTCTGTCTTATGGTATTATGCTATTACACTTTAGTTTATTTAAAACCGACTGTTAAATGCAGGGATATCTAAAACCACAGGGACTGGAGACAATAACTGTGCCTGAAGTGAGTTTAAATTATTTCAAACTGTTATAAACCTATTCTCCAAATGAATGTATGTAGCTAATTACACATAGTACAATTAACACTGTGTTAACTAGAAGTTCTGCAAGTTAGTGACCATGTAGAATGCCATCATTATTAAAGATAAGTAGTAAAAATACATGCATTTGAAGCTGACATATGTTATTAAACTTAAGGTAACTGCAGCAATTGTTAGAACTTAGGCCAACAAATAATTTTAAGTTATCTGTAGAAAATGCATCTTGGATGAGCCATTACCATCACTGCCCTCCCCAACCCAGACTTCTGCTCAGTACTCCTTGTCCTCTGGATATTTATTATATGCACTACATTCAACTAAACTCTATGTACATTTCATAGTCATGTTTTCCTTTGTTCCATCTTGATTATTTATACCATAGTAATGTATGAAAATGGTTTCATATCTTTTTGCTAAGTGTGATAGATTGAATTTTGTCCACCCAAAACTTGTGACATAATTTGGAGATAGGGTCTTTACGGAGGAAATCGGGTTAAACTAAGGTCATTGGGTAGGCTCTAATTCAATATGACTGATGTCTTTATTAAAAGGGGAAATTTGGACATAGATACATGTAGAGGAAAAAAAAGATGTGAAGAAACACAGAGAGAAGATGGCCATTTACAGGACAAGGAGTGAGGTCTTGAACAGATTCTTGCTTCACAGCCCTCAGAAGAAACCAAACCTGCCAACATCTTGATCTTGGACATCCCGTCTCCAGAACTGTGAGACAAGACATGTGTTGTTTAAGCCACACAGCCAGTCTGTCATACTTTGTTATGCACTAAAAGTGAATATGAACAAAAAGTAAAGAAGCTGACCATATCATTAACATAATTGTCTTTCTTCCAGCCTTATTGCACCTTTGCTTGTGGTTCTGTGTTCATTCTGACAGCCCGCAACTTCCCTTTCTGTCATCGAGGAGGCCCTTACGTACGGTCATTGTGTGTTAGACTGCCCTACTCCAAACCTGTCCCTTTACTCTCAGCACATGACCTGGCCAGAAAGATTATTTAAAACAGAACAAACAAACAACAAACTATTGGGAGGATCAGTGTCATCCTCCAAATATAAATCTTCCTGTATTCCTTTCTTCAGTTTTATGTTCTTGCAGTATTGAGAACCAAATCCAGCAACACTACTCTACTTCCATCATAAAGTATTCTGGAAGACAATTCATTATCATCTTTCCTGCTTCTAAAATAGCCCAACCCCCATCTCCTATGCTTCCTTTCAATATATGCTTATTCTCTAGCATTTTCTCCAGTTAAAACAAAACACAACACAGCACAGGACTTAAAGTCCTGCTCATAGCAGAGTATGCAGGGTTGAGTTCCTGCTTACCCTCTCACTGTTCACAAATCTAAAGTTGAAAAAAATATATAATTTAGGCTGGGTGCAGTGGCTCACGCCTGTAATCCTAGCACTTTGGGAGGCTGAGGCAGGCAGATCACCTGAGGTCAGGAGTTCAAACCCCTGGCCAACATGGTGAAATCCCGTCTCTACTAAAAATATAAAAATTGGCTGGGTGTGGAGGCATGCACCTATAATGCCAGCTACTCAGGAGACTGAGGCAGGAGAATTGCTTGAACCCAGGAGGCAGAATTTGCAGTGAGCCGAGATCACGCCATTGCACTCCAACCTGGGTGACGAGAGCCGGCAAAACTCCATCTCAAAAAAAAATGTATGTGTATTTAATATATATTAAATATATTATATATGTTAAATATATAAAATTATATATATATAAATTATATATTATATGAATTATATATTATATAAAATTTATATAATGCAATTTATATATTATATATTATATTATATAAATCATATATTATACATTTAATTTATATATTATATAATATATAATTATATATTATATATTAATTTATATATTATATAAAATATAAAAATTTTATATATTTAATATATAAATATAAAAATTTTATATATTTAATATATAAATATAAAAAATATATAATATATATTAAATACATTAGAGGCTGTCAACTGCAATGCGTGGGGACTGTGATCCTCAAGAGAAGAAAGGCAAACAGGTTGAGCCCCACAGTTCTGTGGCTTTCTCCTTATGAATGATTTGTGTTTCTTTTTAAACCACTGAATGAGGAAAAGGACTTCAAGCAGAGAATGCATAGCCTGGTTGAGTGGAGGAAATACAGTGCGGAATACCATATGATGGAATTTCATGCCTAATAACAAAAGCAGTAAATATTGATACACACTATAAATGGGTAAATCTCAAACATGTAATATTGAAAGAAAAAACAGAAAAACATCACCTACTTTATGATTCCATTTTTATAGAGACCCAGAGGAAGTAAAAGTATCATTACCAAGAGCAAGTACAAGTGTTGTGATCATGGGAGTAATGACGGAAGTCAGTATAGTACCTTGTACGAATACCAGCGTGAAAGGGGTATGGGTCCTCCTTGCTTGATAGGAAATAGTCTCTATTTTTATCTGTATGGTGGTTAAATGCAAAAAAAAAAAAAATATTGTACTGTGTACTTACATCTTACACTTAAATCTCAATAAAAGCAAATAATAGAAAAATTGAAGGAACAACAAGAAAAAAAAAATACGACCCTTATCCCTGACTCTCACTTTCTCTATATCTCTCTTGAAATCACAAACTTCTATAAAGATCATTACTTATTTTCAATTGTTGTTTAGTGTTTTCTCATGAAATATATTAATACCTAGCAATAGTAGTATTAGCCTGTGTACGCTATTCTTGCTAAGCTCATGTGTCAATTGCAAATTATAATAATTTGCATTCACTTTTTAAAAATTTTGTTAATGAGGATTCCATTCTTATTGAAGCTAACTTTTCCTTTGGTTTTCATGGTATGCTTTTCTCTCTCTCTCTCTCTCTCTCTCTCTCTCTCTCTCTCTCTGTGTGCCAACCTTGACATCCTTTCCTCCTCGAAACTTCTTTGGGATTTCTTAGCCTTTGCTTATTTCTTAAACCAGTGGTTCTCAACTTTCATTGAAATTACCTGGAGGAAAGGAGCCTTGACAACATAATGATGCTCATGCATTCATCTTAGAGCAATTATGTCAGAATTTATTGAGATGGAATCCAAAATTTTTAATTGAAAATCTTCTACATAATTTTAATGAATGCCCCAAGTTAAAACTCCTATCTTAAATATTCATGTGCCCCAGCAGTTCTTTCATCTGGAGTCTTATCTTCCTACAATAAATGATCTCTGGGTGCAATCTCAACCTTGCCCATTGTTTTAGTAAGCAAAGGCTGAATTCTTTTGTGATCATAAACAAACCCTACATTTTCAATAGCTTAACACACAGAGATTTATGGCTATTATAAAGCTTTCTCTGGTCTACTGGCCTTCCATGGCAGCTCTCTTCTAAGCAGTGACTCAAAAATCTAAGCTGTTTGCATCTTGTAATTGTCCTATTGGAAACACTGCTGCAGAAGAGAAGAGAACTGAAAGGCCATGCACTGAACATTAAATGCTTCCACTTGGGCTGGGCGCGGTGGCTCACTCCCGTAATCCCAGTACTTTGGGAGGCCAAGGCAGGCGGATCACGAGGTCAGGAGTTCGAGACCATCCTGGCTAACATGGTGAAACCCCGTCTCTACTAAAAATACAAAAAATTAGCTGGACGTGGTGGCAGGTGCCTGTAGTCCCAGCTACTCGGGAGGTTGAGCCTGGAAAATGGCGTGAACCCGAGAGGCGGAGCTTGCAGTGAGCCAAGATCACGTCACTGCACTCCAACCTGGGCAACAGAGCGAGACACCGTCCCCCCCAAAAAAAATGCTTCCACATGGACATGTCACCCATTACTTCCACTCATAGCTCATTCACCAAAAGCAGTTACATGAAACCATCTGACTCGGAGGAGTTAGAAAATGTGTGAGAGAATCTTCATCTTTCAGAAGCAGTAAATGTCTCTGTCATACTTGTTTTCAACAACATTTTCCAAATGAGTATATGTGTCACAGACCTCTATCACTTGCCTCAGTTCATATTTTAATGCTCTACTAGAAACCTTGACTTGGTTACTACAAGTTCTTCCAACAATATGTCCCAGGGAATTCTTTCCATCTCCTCCTGATCTTCCAACTATAATCTTGCGAACAACACCAATATTTACCCAATGATCCAATTCTGGATTTAATCCTTATCCTTGACTTTTCTTTTAGCAAGGCATGACTGTTCTTCCTTGAAATATCTCTCTAGTCTCTCCTTGCTCCTCTGGTCAAATTGTCATTATTTTGCCTCTAGTTCTCAGTAGAGTCAGATTGGACTACAAAAATTGTCTCCTTCTTGGCTTTCCACAAATATATCCTTTCACTACTGATAGTGTGATTGCTATTTGTTGTTTTTTTTTTTTTTTCTTCAAGACAGGGTCTCACTCTGTCACCCGGGATGGAGTGCAGTGGCATGATCATGGTTCACTGCAACCTTGACCTCCCAGGCTCAGGAGATCCTTCCATCTGAGCCTCCTAATTACCTGGGACCACAGGCATGCACCACCACACCCAGCTAATTGTTTGTATTTTTTGTAGAGATAGGGTTTTGCCATGTTGCCCAGGCTCACCTTGAACTCCTGGGCTCAAATGATCTGTCACCCTTTGGAGATATCCCAAAGACTGGATTCTTTGTTCTCTTCTTTTTGTTATTCCCCAATCCCAGCACAAGGCCTGACATTTTCTATGCACTTGATGACTCTCTGCCCTTGTAGTATGACTTTTGCAGATCTCTTCAATCTATATGACTTATTAGCCTCTGTTAGTTTCCCTTTAATGCTTAGTGTGTACAAGGAAGAATGACACCGAATCCATAGCGCACAACTTTGTCTCAGGTTCAGTGAGAACAGCATGAGTTTTGAAAAGGTGGAGAACATAGAAGGAGCAGCCTGGGGTCTTTGGCCAGAAATAAAGACAGATCATTACAGAGACCATGCCTGCATTTGAAAGGGGATTTTGAAGTTCTTTGAAGCATAGGGTCACGACGTCTACCATACAGTAGCTTGTGCTGTGGTTCTATCTTGGCTTAGGAGTTCAACTCTAGTAGCCTTAATATGAGGACAGAAGCTTCAAATCTTCCCTTACCTTGTATCATTCATTTCTGGAGTCTAGACTCTCTCAAACACTTAGGCAAGAAAATTAAGCCTGATGCCCCAGACTTTCCATCATTGGTAAGGAATTAACTTCTCTCTAATGTGGCACTCGCTGCTACCATTCTTGAAAGAATTATGAAAACAGCTAAATTATTTTTATGAGGCTTAATTCACCTTGAATTTTTCTGCACTCTGTATATGATAAGAAATAACATCGTTTGACCGACTTCCCAGGGCTGCTGTGTGGATAAAACAAGAGTCCTTACAAGGGCAGTTAACTAATGGCAAATCGCCACACATTTCTGGTCTTTGTATGTGCATAGCTTGCATGTCGTCTCTTTTTAAGCCATGACCCCTGAATCCATGTGAGCTGGAGTTCAGCCTGCACCAACCTGGAAGTAGGGGTGATCAGTAAATCCTTTATCACTCCCTCTCCCCTCCAAATCCTATCTACCACTGGGAACCCCTCACTTCCCTTGCACTTCCCTTCCTTCTCAGCACATTTTCAGGAGCAACTCATTTCCTTTCTCTAGCATAGAACCAGCGGGGCCAGTTTACCACATTTGAGGCCTTGGGAGATCAGACTTCTATCCTAAAGTGGGCTCAACCAAGCCCTTTCTTATCCACGGAGAGCCTTGCCTTATCAAGTGCAAGGAAGATAAATTGTCCCCATATTATTATTACAGTCACCAAGAGAACAGCATTTAAATGGTACAAATCGCCTCTTGTTATTCTTTGGATGCCTATTTGCTTCTCCTCTCAATTTAATGTGTTGACTTGAACTTCAGAAATTATTTGAAACTTATTATATTGGAAATGACCATTACAGGAAGCTCTTAGAGGGTTGTAGATTCATTTGGGAGCTAGGGAGGGAGTTGGTGACCAGGTTAGGACTTGGATGTGGAGCTGAGTGAGCTGTTAGGATTTCACCTAGTCATGCTTAGCTATTGCATGTGATTCCCCAAATTGGCAGCCTGAGCAGGAGGAGCCATCCATGTGTCAGTTCTGTATAGCACAGTTTCCTTCTCTCGCACCCCAGAATGGAGGAAAGTAGTCAGATCTTCCATGTCAGATAGGAGAGACTACCTGTGTTCCCCCACCACAAACGTGAGTAGAACTTAATGATATAAATAATTTAGATGGTAGGACAAAGTGAAAGCCTGAATAGCAAGTCTGAGGGTGGACCACACATGGGATTTCCAGATATTAGGAAGCAGACAGGTATTTTTCCTACCTCTTGACTTGCTGAAATCTATCTTCAACTCAACCTTTGTCGTGTTGTCTCCAGTCTAGAAGTTCTAGACAATTATGACTAAGCAAGTTTTGTCCAATCTCTAATATTCAGTTAAATTCCTTCCTCATCGAATGCCTTCAGTTTCTAGTGATCTCTCTTTACTGAAAATGCTGACTGTATCTCAAAACTTAAAATTTCAAGATATCGGCCGGGCGTGGTGACTTAAGTCTGTAATCCCAGCACTTTGGGAGGCCGAGACGGGTGGATCACGAGGTCAGGAGATCGAGACCATCCTAGCTAATACGGTGAAACCCCGTCTCTACGAAAAAATACAAAAAAAAAAAAAAAAAAAAAAACTAGCCAGGCAAGGTGGCGGGCGCCTGTAGTCCCAGCTACTCGGGAGGCTGAGGCAGGAGAATGCGTGAACCCGGGAGGCGGAGCTTGCAGTGAGCTGAGATCCAGCCACTGCACTCCAGCCTGGGCCACAGAGTGAGACTCCGTCTCAAAAAAAAAAAAAAAATTTCAAGGTATCTCATTCTATATTACTCATTGTTTAATGAGTTTTAACTACAATCCTTCAATAGGGTATAAACTAAATACATTTTACACACACACACACACACACACACAACCTTTGTGAGTCTCTGTAACCAGTTCAGGGGGTCCACAAGGTGCTACCATTCCATAGCAGTGTAAAATTGTATTTTCTTCATATGCTTCAATGAATGCAGACAAGGATATGAGAATACAGGCATCTTTTATCAAACCAGACACTGAATATATATGTAAAAATGTAAATCAGTTATTCACTTCACTAATGATTTTGTTTGGAAACATGTGGGGCTTTACAATTTGTTATTTAGTTATACATATAATAGAGTCATTGTTATTTTAAATGAACTTAGAAATTTTTAAAGCCATAATTTCAAAAAAAAATCCCAACTTAAGTTATAACAATATGTTAAATATCAATAGCTATAATCCACATGCCACAAAAGCTATTTGGGTTTCTCAATAATTTTTAAGAATCTAAAGGAATTCTTAGACCAAAATGAAAATTTTCATTTTGAGAACTAAGATTAAGAACTTCTATTCTAGTTTATTGTAGCCCTTTTTATCTTCTGAGAGTGAGACAGTTCTGCAAACAGCCATGATATATAAAAACTACAGGTTCAGGCCGGGCGCGGTGGCTCAACCCTGTAACCCCAGCACTTTGGGAGGCCGAGATGGGTGGATCACGAGGTCAGGAGATCGAGACCATCCTGGCTAACACGGTGAAACCCCGTCTCTACGAAAAAATACAAAAAAAAAAAAACTAGCCAGGCAAGGTGGCGGGCGCCTGTAGTCCCAGCTACTCGGGAGGCTGAGGCAGGAGAATGGCGTAAACCCGGAAGGCGGAGCTTGCAGTGAGCTGAGATCCGGCCACTGCACTCCAGTCTGGGCGACAGAGCGAGAGTCCGTCTCAAAAACAAACAAACAAACAAACAAAAAAAACTACAGGTTCATTTCCAGGCGTGTGGATTTCTAGCCCCAGAATTTTTGACGTAAAGAAAGAGAAATTGACAAGGTGGCTCACACCTGTAATCCCAGCACCTGGGAAAGCTGAGGCGGGTGGATCACAAGGTCAGGAGATCGAGACCATCCTGGCTAACACAGTGAAACCCTGTCTCTACTAAAAATACAAAATATTAGCCAGGCGTAGTGGCAGGCGCCTGTAGTCCCAGCTACTCGGGAGGCTGAGGCAGGAGAATGGCATAAACCTGGGAGGCGGAGCTTGCAGTCAGCTGAGATCGCCCCACTGCACTCCGGCCTGGGCAACAGAGCCAGACTCCGTCTCAAAAAAAAATAAAAATAAAATAAGAGAAATCATTTTCTTGCTGTTTTGAGATTGATGGGTGCATGTGCCGGAGGATGTAAGAAGGAGTAGGGAAGTTATAAATTATATTAGCTGAATCAAGCATAGCAAGGTGGGTGCAATGAGGGGTGTTATCTCTCCCCTCTGGGCCTTTTCCCTCTATGTACCTCAGTCCTTCTATACACCCCAAAGTCCTGGCAAGAACACAAGATAGGGTGAGTTTAGCAGACAAAAGATGGTCCATGAAAAGTTTCAGGATCTTCCAACAGACATTCCACTACTGGTGATATGTCTCTGGTGTAGGAAGATAGGTGCTCTGGAAGCTGGCTGTTTTTAAAATGAAAATAAAAAGGAAGGTGACAGAAAAAATATCTTTAAAAAAGAAGTATCTTTCAGGAAGGAGAAGATAGCTCCAAATAGAGCTTCAAAAAAAGCTTTCTGACCAAATAGATATTTTTTTTTTCATGGATTATTTCTTTGAAGACATATACACTGCTCTTTTGTAAATGCTTAATTTAGCAGAGAAGATTCATGAACTATGTCACTTGCCTTTTGTACATAGACTGATGCATATCTTCTGAGTGTTTTCATTTTTGTACACACTTCTTAAACACACTTATCCATTTCAACTAATTAAATTATCCATTGTATCTATTACCTACCCACATTTTTCTTGACAGCATGAAGCTGTCTTCCTCTGCATATGTTTATCCTCCTTTAAATCTTTGCCTTGACCTTCACTGTCCCTACATATTCATCTGATTTCTTTTATTTTCACTTTCAAACAATTTCCCAAATTCCAATGTAATAATGTAGTCATGTATGAATAGAAGACTGCATTCTAAGTCACAGGACTAATATTTGCAACTCTCCTGTTATTTGATCTTGAATATTTTCTCTGCCTTTCTGTGACTTGAGTATTTGATTTGTAAAATTATTTTAATAATATCCAATTTTTCATATCTCATAGAAGGTCTGAAGGAATAAAAGATTAGATAGTATATGAATCTATTTTGCATATAGCAATGTACTGGTAAATAGACATAATGTATAATACTGTCATTATACTGCATTAGTCAGCCATTATGTTTTGACCTCTACGCTGTCATTTATTGTCCTCAAGCTGTATTTTCCCTGTTGATCTAAGTAAAACCTTCATTCATTTATTCAATAAGCTTTTACTGAATTGCTGATCATGATCCAACCCTTATATTGGGAACTGTGGATATAACTTCAAGAAATAGGACTCTATGGTTGTCCTCACCATGAAGAATGTACAAATTAGTTCCTAAGACAAGGAGAATGCTTTAGCCAGGATAGCCTTGGTTCTGCTGCAGTGACAATGAACCTCCAACTCTTAGGGACTTAACCCAGTATGGTAGGTGGGCTCACAGATGACAAGCAGCAATTATTCCTTTCTCTGTGTGCCTGTGCTAAACTTCTCAGGAAGTATGAAGCTCCCTTTGAATCTGGTCTGTCCTTATGACTGCTTTGGCCAACAGCATATGCAGGTTTAGACCTAATTCTTTTTTTTTTTTTTGCTTTTTTTTTTATTATACTTTAAGTTCTAGGGTACATGTGCACAATGTGCAGGTTTGTTACATATGTATACATGTGCCATGTTGGTGTGCTGCACCCATCAACTCGTCAGCACCCCTCAACTCGTCATTTACATCAGGTATAACTCCCAATGCCATCTCTCCCCTTTCCCTGCTCCCCACAATAGGCCCCGGTGTGTGATGTTCCCCTTCCCATGTCCAGGTGATCTCATTGTTCAATTCCCACCTATGAGTGAGAACATGCGCGGTTTGGTTTTCTGTTCTTGTGATAGTTTGCTGAGAATGATGGTTTCCTGCTGCATTCATGTCCCTTCAAAGGACACGAACTCATCCTTTTTCATGGCTGCGTAGTATTCCATGGTGTGTATGTGCCACATTTTCTTAATCCAGTCAAGAGACCTGGCAGTCTCTGCTTTTGCAAGAGACTTGGAACACAGCCACCATGTTTTAAGAAAGTTCTGTAGAAAGTCCCTGAAGCCTAAGAACACGTGAAGGATGGAGACCATGTGGACTGAGATTAATTGGAGGAATGAGGCCACATGGAGAGTGAATGAGCCCATGGAAGAGAACGGAAGCCAGAGTGAGCCTAGGTGAGACTAGTAGAGCTTCTTAGCAAACCCGCTGAATCATAAGAAGTTATGAATTGCTATTCTTTTAAGCTACTACATCTTGGGTCGCCTTTTTTGTTGTTGTTATTGTTGTTGGAGGCAGAGTCTTGCTCTGACACCCAGGCTGAAATGCAGTGGCACAATCTCAGCTCTTGGGCTGCCTTTTGTTATGTAGCAATAGATAACTAAAACATAGTGCAAAAATTTAATTTCATTCACTTGTGCTACCTGCTCATCCTATATTTGACAGAAAAGCGCTGTTCCGTAGAGTCACACAGGAACTCAGATTAACAGAGAAACACTATGTTATAGCTACTCCATGTGTAATACCAGGCCTCCTTTGTCACTGAAGCAGAGGAAAAGAGCAATTAAATGTGTTTATGTTCTGGAAGTGACCACTTTCACTTCTGCTCACTGCCCCTTGGCTAAATCTGTTAATACGGTTCCAAGTAACTGCAAGTGGGTAGAGCAGTGTAGTCCTCCCACGTCCCCTAAGAGGACAGGGAAATCCAATGTAGATGAGCACTAGAATATCCTATGGCGTGGAACCCCACAATATAGTGTGCAAATTCTAGAATAAGTAAAAATGTGTCCTACCCTAGGTTACTCAAGAAAGTCCTTTTAAATAAGCTAACAGTTCAGTTTAATGTGAAATAATAAAAAGGGTAATGCAACAGAAAAAGAAGGTAGGGGCCTTGCAGCCAAAGGGAGCAGCACAGTCAGCAGCATAGAGAGGCATGATGGCATGATGAGGCATGATGGGTCATGGTGAGGCATGATGAAGCATCATGAGAAACAACAAAGGCATGATGAGGTATGACAAAGACATGATGAGTAATGATGAAGCATAATGAGGCATTGTGAGGCATGATGAAGCATAATGACACATGACAAAGGCATGATGAGTCATGATGAGCATGATGAGGCATGATACATCCTGAAAAGGGAAATAGTGCAAGTGGTTGCAGCGTAAGTTAAATATCTAGAGATGAAAGTAAAGAGGAAAGTATGTACTATATTCTGAAGGGCTTCATAGAATGCTACTAGGTTCTACTCCGTAAATTATAATGACTTCAAAGGAAAACTTCAAAAGAGGGATGATCTGGACATATTTACGTTTTAATGAAGAAACTGTGCAAGTGAAAATGGGTTGGAATATAGGAATGTACACAGCAGAAAAACTATGAAAACATGAAAATGGTTTCGGTGAAAGATGATAGGGAATGAATATGAAGGGCAGACTGGAAAGGTAATTCTGAAGTAGAATCAAGAAAAGGTGACCACTGATTTTAGAAAAATGGAAAATAAATGAGAAGAAGAAGACAGGAATAATTGTTGGATTTATTGCTTAAGATACACATTGAGAACACGGAATACATATCAGGTTTGTGCTGAGAAGAGAGAAAAAGACACTGAGTTCCATTTCAGACATACTAGGCCTGGTGTCTATGGTAAATCCAGTTGAAAAAGTGATGCAGGATTGGGCAGAGAGCCTTGAAGTCAGCACGTTAGAGATGAGCACACAGGTGAAATCACCTAGGAAGAAGAAAATATGGATCCAGAGAGGAGTGCATCACCATAAACCCTGGAGAATCCCACGTTCAGTGGCAGACTAGAGAAGAAGGGGATTCTGGGATGCTACCAATTTCAGAGTTTGAGCTGGCATGTTGAGAAAAGGCATAAGCACAGTGATTACTGATTTTAGTTACCTTCCGTCTAGTTGACTAAATAGACTCGTTCGTGACTTCAGTCACAAAAACATAAATCTCAAAGAACATAAATATCACATGCATGTTTTCTTGATTTTTGAAAATTTTATGTTTGAGGCTAATGACTTCGAGAAAAAATACATCTTGAAGAAACTAGTAATCTAATTACATCATTGAAGATCACATACTACAGGAGGAAAGCATGGTCATGTCCATTTTTTATTTTCTATTATTTTATAAAGATAAGATGAAGAATAATAATTTGGCTTCTGGTTCCCTACAGCCTCTGATATAGGAGTCTGCCTAAAACAGATTCCAGAGTTGAGTGGCTCAGTTAGTAATTCAATCCGAAGCAGAAAACAGTGCTTTCCTTGAATGTTTTATTGGATATCAAGTTGAAGGTTATGGTGAGGCTTAGTATATTACTGGCTACCTAAGCAAGTTCCTTCCTCTTTCCCCTGTTGGAAGGATGGGATTTACCCAACTCTATTGGAGATCTGTGGTTATTTTGATGTAGCCAGTCTAATGTCATTAGACAGGAAAATCTGCACTTGAGCCAAATTATACAAGTGTGTGTCCTGGCACTAACTTTAATGTGCACCTGGGTTTCAAAAAAGGAGAAACAGAAACCTAAATTCCTTTCTTTTTCTTTTGGGATTCGGCCCTAACACCATTTTGTTTAAATTTCATAGGTTTAAGTTTCATCAAAGTAGAATTTGTTTATGTAAAATTCCATACCAGATGTGCACTGCCAAGGAAGCTGTGGAGTATTTTATTGCCAATATGGTCCTTGTGGATTCCACAATTGTAAACTGAAATCAGGTTGTCTATGGTTGAAACCATAGACAGTGTAGAAATGTGGCAATATAGGGCCTATGATATCAAAGACAGGTCTAATTTTTTTTTAAAAAATGTCTTTTAGAAATGGATATCTTAGAGCTTATAAAAGTTGGAGTTTGAAGAAGAGTTATATTTTTCTTTCATTTATGTGAAAATCTATGCAGGTAAACAAATTAGTGGCAAGATTTTACATTAAAAAAAATATTTGGATGACTCTTGCCACCAGCTGGACCTATGCTACTTGAGGTGAGATAAAGTAATATATGAGGTCGCTGAGCATAAGTGACACTCTTCTTCCGCAGTAGGGATTGTCAACTTTAGTGCACAGGAATCTCACCTATAGGGTTTGTTAAAATATGGATGGATTGATGGGCCCCACCCCTGAGTTTCTGAGTCGGGTCTTGGGTACAGTCTAATGATTTGCATTTCTATCAAGTTCCCGGGTGATGCTATCGCTGCTGACCCCAGGGCCACCCTTTGAGAACCTGTTCATGGCTGATTAATCATCTGGCCAAAGCAAAACTGGCCCATGACTGGTAGCCCAATGATCTGATGTGAAAAGATGAATTGAGCCAATGAGCTGCTGCTTTTCAGGAATTTCAGTCACCATCAGTGATCAATGAGGGAAAATCTAAGAGAGAACAGTGAGGTAGGATGTTACAGCGGGCCAAACACAAGGAACAGTGGTTCTAAAACTCCATCTTGCAGCAGGATCATCTGGAATGCTTAAAAAAAGGTTTCAGAACCATTGCATTATGTAAGTAGAGGGGATGAGGGAGCAGAATTACTAAATAGCAGATGAAGTAAATTCATAGGTATCCAAAAGGACTAAACAACTACAACAGCATCCTCAAAGTGTGACCTCTAATGAGCAGTATCAGCATCAACTGGGAAATTATTGAAAACGAAAATTCTTAGGCTCAACCCTGAGTCTGCTGAGTCACAAACTCTGAGGTTTGGGCTTCGAAAACTGTCTGAGAGGCCCCCAAGGTGATTCTGACTCATGCTAAATTTTAGGAACCCATGAACTAGAGTATAGCAGTATTGACTTAGTGACTCTACCTACAAAAGAAAATTTCAGCTCTAGCATTTATGATGACCAGTGATATTGTTTTACCTCTTCTTGAATGTCCACAAAATTCTTTTTATATTACCATTTAAAACTTTTGAATAAAGCCTTTTCTCTGAATGTGGCTTGAGGGCTTACTGCTCCATGCAAATGACTATACTAACTTAAAGTTAATAGAAAATTTCAGCCCAAGAAAGAGGTGATGATTCAAAGAACAATTATCTGCTTTAAATAAATCCCATCCTCAGAACAGTCATCTCTGATTGTTCTTTAGAATCACCTGAGGAACTTTTAACAATTCTAATACCTAGAACATACCACCAATATATATCAGATTCTCTGCGATTGGGGCCGGACTTTATATTTTTATCAAGGTGATTTTAATGAATAGCCAAGCTTAAGAATAACTCCCTTATTTCCAGATAAACAGCATCTCAAAATGCAGATTCGGAAACCACAATCAGTCTCCCTCTCTCTCTCTTTTTTTATTTTTATTTTTGAGTTAGTTTCTCGCTCTGTCGCCCAGACGGGAGTGCAGTGGCATGATCTTGATTCACTACACCTCTGCCTCCCAGTCTCAAGCCATCCTCCCACCTCAGTCTCCCATTCTGAGTAGCTGGGACTGCAAGTGTGTGCCACTATGTCCAGCTACAATCAGTAATGTTTTAGGTGTCATGGGATATTGGCAAGATTCAGTGTGCCTGGAGAAGAACAGTTGTTCTCATTGCACATGAAAGGATGGAATGCAAGAGGTATCATTACCATTTCCAACTGAACAAACTGAAGCTTAGTGGGATCACAATGCTAGTAAATAGCACTAAAAATCATCCAAAGATTAAGTGAGGCATTCTGTAAATAATACAGTTTTCTTCATTGAAAGTGCACAAGTCATATCTGGATGACCACCTGCACAGACGTTGCCAAAGGAATTCCTGGAGGAAGGAGTTAAGACCAGTTCAAATCTTTCATCCTTCTGCATCTGTGATTCCATAATATTTTGCTGGTTCCCATTTTGTTATTTCAGAAAATCCGTTGTTAAACTAGGATTAAAACCGTCTAGCAGAATCGGTTAGCCTTGAAAAATTAGTCATAAAACTATTTGTATTTTATCTGAATTCTGCTATTTTATATAAACCTCTTTACACATTTCTAATCAAGATTTGGAAAATATCCATGATTAGTCTTGTCAATATGCTTTCTCAATATTTAATACCAAAATACCACAGCAACTCAGTGGAAGCAATGGTAAATTAACATTAAAAATTGCATCTTCATCCCAAACTCTTTCTTGAAAACCAGGATCTTATATCCACTGCCTATATTTCTTCTTCACTTAAACTAAAAGACATGACCAAATCAAACTCTGAATCTTATTTTCTGTGATCCATGGTTTCCTGGTAAGTTTTCCCTTCCTCCTCCTTCCCCCATACTCCCACTTCAGCTCAAATTTCCCAGAGAAGAGTGAATGTTCCTGCTCTATTGATATTGGTTGGGCTTTGAAATGTATCTTGCTTTGGCTAATAGAATATGGAGGAAGTGATAGTGTCAATTTTGAGTGGAGGCCAAGGAGGCATTTTGTGTTTCTTCTTGCTTTTCCGGGATCTTCTTTTGGCCTTCCATTAGGAGGAAGAATGTGTCCAAATTAATTGCTGTCACTTCAGCTCAGGCCTCAGAAAAACTTGGAGCAGGGCTGTCCCAGCTCACTCCAGATCTGCATAACTTATTTTTTGTGTGCCATTACTATTTTAGGTTTTGTTGTTTTGTAGCATGATTAATACAGTTTCTAAAATGTCTCCTACAATCTTTCCCTTCTATTTTTCTTTCATTTATGTGAAAATCTATGCAGGTAAACAAATATAGAAAATATGAAGAATCACAATTGATCCATAATCAAGCTTAACAATCATAAAAATGTGGGCAATGTTTGTCTTTTACTTCACTTTTGTACAGTTTTCTCTTTCTCCCCCTCACCCTTGACTTCTCTGGAGTATTATAAAGGAAATTCTAGGTATTATACCATTTCAACCATCCCAACCAAGAACATCAGGATATATCTCAAAACAAACAAACCAACAGATTGGGCATAGTGCCTCATGCCTATAGTACCAGCACTTTGGGAGGCTGAGGTGGGAGGATTCCTTGAGTCCAAGAGTTCAATGTTGCAGTGAATTATGATCACCCGACTGCACTCCAGCCTGGGTGACACAGTGAGATCCTGTCTCTAAAAACAAACAAACAAATAAACAATATGTTTCTATGCTAATAACACTGAAGAATCATTCTCAAATAACTTCTGGTCTTTTTCTAGTGACATCATTTGTGTCATTATATGTCTTAGGGTACTGTGAATTAGACTATTAACCTCTTTCTTAATATTATTAATTTATATTTATGTTATTGACTTGTTGAGGAAATGGGATCAATTATCCCACGGAAATACCTCATGTCCTCGACTGGGTTAAGTCCTGCCTCATGGCAGCCTTCAACTTGCTCCTGTATGTTAAAGATACCAGTAGATTGAAAGATAGATCCAAAGGTTGTATTAGATTCAAGTTAAAATATGTTCTGGTTGAGGAAAAGACTTGGTTGTTGGTGTCATGTATGACATACTACATCACATCAGTAGCTATATGATGTCTGGTTATCTAGCATTTGTCGGGCTAAAATAGGTTATTAATTTATTTTAGAAATATGTAACAATATTTCGCTTAATGTTTATTATACATACATTTGTATGTATGCTTTATTTTAATATGCTTATGTGACAAAGGTGACATGCTACATACATTTTTCTATTTCTCGCTTTTGATTTTACTTTGGTATATATCCTGCAAATAATTCTATTCAATGTATGGAAATCTCTTTCTTCATTTTCCAATGTCCATAGTACATGCCTGTGTAGACAGGCATTTGAATGTATAATCTTTTGTTGATAAAAATAATGTCACATTTAATAAAATTATATATTCATTCCATTTTATTTTTGCAGATGTATTTTGGGGATCGATTCCTAGAATCAGTATTGCTGAATTAAAGCAGGATTTCTGAAGCAAAGAGTATATGTAATGTTGTTGGATGTCAAATTCTCCTTCATATGAACTGTACAGTTTTGTGTTTTCACTAGTAAAGTGGAGAACACAGGCATTGCCTTCCACTTCATCATCAGAGTAGATTATCAAACTTTTCCATGTCAGTGTAGCTATGTTGCTTTTATTAAGAGTGAAGTTGAGTGTGCATTCACAGTTCAAGGGTCATTTGTATTAATTTTTCTTTGAACTGTCTTCTCATACCTTTTACTATTTTAAAAGGGTTTCTTTTACTATGTTCATGGCAGGTCATCAGTCTTTTTCTTATCAACTTTTAACAACGTTTTAAAATATTATGATATCAATCATTTTTATGTACCTTATTTTATCATTTAACTTTGCCTTTTGGGGAATGGACATGCAAAATGTTTTATTACTACTAATAAGTGAGATTGTTCTGCACTCTTGGTGCTGTGTGCTTTTTATCAGTCTGTGTATCCTCTACAGTCTTTTATTTGATTTGTTTTTGAAAAATATACATTTTCCTTTATTTTCTATCTTCTGAAATGTATTAAATAGTGTTATATCTATCTGGTCTTCACAGGTTTGGTGAAATTTTCTTGTAAAGTTTTCTGGAATTATATGTTTTTTGCTGTTTAAATTTTTCTTCATGGATATTGGTCACAATAGACTTATTTCTACTGGAATAGACTTATTATTTGCTAATTTATATATTTTTAGTGTGTTTTTTTAATTTAGTTTTTCAAATGAATTTGAATATATATATTTTTAAAAATTTCTTTTATAATTCTTCTGAAATTTCATTTGTTTAAAATACGGTTTTCTCTTTGACATTTTTAAATGTTGTGTAATTGTGCTTTCTTTCTCTGCGTGGATTAAGGTGGCTAGTGGTTTGGTTGATTCATTGATCTTTCAAAGAACCAACATTTGCTTTTATTGATTCCTCCTCCTATGTTTTCAATAATTTCTCAGTAATTACTTTTCTTTTACTTCTTGCTGCTTTCCTTTGGTTTATTTATGTTTTTCCTAAAGTTTTGAGTTATAAGCTCATTCCGTGTATTATCATTGTATTATTATAGATATTTAATGCTCTGGATTTTTTTCGGAGTGCTCTATGACTTGTGCTTCACGGACTCTGATTTGAAATGTTTTTATTGTCATTGCTTTCTAATTGATATTCCGTTTTAATTTACATTTCCCCTTTGATCTGAGAGCTGTTTAATAGTGAGTTTATTTTATTCTAATTTATTTATACTTTTAGTTTCCAAGTAGATAGACCTGAAAAGTCAAAAACAAATGGTCACTATCTATTTATATACTATACTAAAACCATAAATCTTACTGAATTAAAAAAGCTCACACCTTTACTTTAATGTCTTGCAAACCAAATAAAATCAACCATTGATTTACAGTATCTCACTTTCAAATAGTTGTTTTGAAATGCTATCAGCTAAGCCACATATATTTTTCTGTGGTATTTTCTAAAGTATATAGATCGTAAGCCCCAAGAAACATAAATTGTAAAGCTTAAGGAGTCTTCAATATATTTGATTATCCTGATTAAGTACAGCTAGGAGACAGAAATTAACATCTATTTTTTATAGCAGTCAATAGTAGAGGTAAAAATTTCTTACTAATTGAAGGAGCACTCTAAGTTGGAAGAGGGAAAATAAAAGCACACCAACTACCATTCCTGGCACACAACAGAAGTTCATTACATGCGGTGCTTCCTCTAATTGTCTAGAAGTTGGATGTTCACAATACCAGTAAAAAGAACATTATTAGTTGCTTCCACAACTTGGAGTATTGTGTGACCATAATACCAATAAGCTTCATTTGCATCAGTTGTAGACTAAGTGGACATTGTTTAATTTTAAGTTTGAGAAAAAATAAGAAGGCTACATTTTTGATGAAAATATAGATTTATGATAGGTGATAGTGAAAATAGTACTGGAGGCAAGAAGCACTAAAGGCTGGAGGAGGAAGGAAAAGGTAAAAATGGAGAAGAAAGAAATATAATAGAAAAGACAAAGAAGGTTTTAGAGTTTAATTCTGCAAGTAAGATGCAGAATTGCCGATTCAAATAAGTGAAAGATACCCCGCACTGTGTTTTGCGGTAATTAGTGCATGTTAATTGACAAAAATACAGCTAACACAATACAGTCATCTGAACACAGTGAGGACAACAACCAAAGGTGACAAAATGGATAGCAAGTTACCCCAGAATAGAGTAGTTCATTTCTCTCTATCCTCTCACTTAGAACTATAAGATGCTGGACATGGGGTGCCAAATCACAGAAGACAGAAAGGTGGAAAGAGAAAAGCAGACTGCCTAGGAACCCTAAGATTTGAGGAACAAAGGACAACAAATGTGTGGGTTTCTTTGATCACTCCCACATATCCTGGACCACAATTTGTAGAAGCCACCGACCAGAACTGCCAACAAACATAGATAAAAAAATAGTCGGAGAAAAGCCTGTTGTCCCTAGCTGAAGGATAGGAAGGAGGGTGGCCTAACAGCAGAAAAGCTTCTTGGCAATACACTTTCGTTGTCCCAGCCAGATATCGAAGGAAAAACCGCTCCCCAGGACCCCCAATCAGGTTCCAGGTAGTGACCTGAGGTTCCAGTTCCAGGTAGTGACCTGAAGTTCACACCCTCCCCAAAGCAAGGAGACTTGACCAGGTGATGCGAGGCGGGACTCGTTCTAATTAGAAATGTATCACCGGACCCTACCATCTGTGTGATTTCATTCAGCATGCTCATTTCTTACTAGTTTTATCTAACACCAAAACAAAGCATAAAGAGGAGAATTTGGGGACAAGGAAAGACGAACAAGGAGACGTGGAGAATCCGAAAAGGAAAAAGGGAGCATGTTCTTGAAGATAGGGAGCAAGTGAAATTTAGATCATCTGATCAGCCGCAAAGGAGAAAGGAAAGAGTTGAAAAATAGCGTAGTTTTATGTCATGAATGCAGAGGTGGGGCTTTCGAGTAAGAGAAATAACTTGGCAATGATGCAACAAAAGATTTTAAAAGATGGAAATGAGATCTCCCAAACGAGTGGTGAGTTGTCTGTATGTGCAAGACTCTCCTGTTTATCTAGACGCTTCTCATCCATGACTTGCCTCGACCTTTAAATTGTGCCACATCTGACCATTATTTCCAAAAGATGTGTGTTTTCCTTTCCATTTTGGACTCCTCCGGAAAATAGGAGAGCATGTTATTACTAAAGGCAAGGCTTACAAAAACAAAGTACAGACGTGTCTCCAGGGGGTCCGTAATGAATACTGAGATGATTAAGAGAGTAAAGGCATTAGAAATCAATGGATCAGGCTGTAGGGACCTGAAGAATGACCAGTCTATGCTGAAGGCCAAATACATAAACTGAATTTTGTGCACAACTTGCTGACTGTGTCTGATTTTTGCTTGATAACTAAGGGTCAAGGAGTCTAATCAAATTTGTGCTATTCTATTATACACTCAGATGGAGGAGATTCCCTTTGCCTGCGTTTGAAATCTATGTGGAAGTACACCATCAGCAAATCCCCTCGTCATCTGTCTGCTCTTCTCTCCTGCCTTTGCCCCTAAGTGCCATCCAGGTGGTTTTCTTTTTTATTTCTTCTTCTTTTTTTTTTAATGTACGGATCTACTGATGGAGGTTGGGAGGGACACTCTTATCATTGTGAGAAATTATAAGCAGACTCCATCTGCATTCAGAAATCACAAAGGGAAGTAAAACAGCTATGCCTGCATAATCCAGATGTTGATGAATACAAGGACCCAGAATGCCCTTGCATCCTTCAAAAACATTCCAAAGCCCAACCTACAATCAAAATCAAGACTATCCAGCAGCAATGAATTGAACAATAAAACTTAATTACTATAGCACTTGCAAGGTCGAGATTCAATACATGATGTGCTCTTAATCAAAATATAGAATATATCTCTAAAATAAACTTAGTAGTTTTCCAAGATCAGAATTCTCTTAAAACGAAAATAAAAGCTTTGGTTTGTAACAAATATGTTTGTTTTTCCTGCCTAATAATTCCTAGCTTAGAGGATAAGTTAATATTTTTTAAGTAAAGGACTATTATATATCTATAGTAGTGTCTTTTTTTCTTTCTTTCTTT
The DNA here is from genome assembly GCF_009764315.1 of Trachypithecus francoisi. NCBI lineage: Eukaryota > Metazoa > Chordata > Mammalia > Primates > Cercopithecidae > Trachypithecus > Trachypithecus francoisi. Next base: position 49,911,281 of record NW_022681462.1, on the reverse strand, counting down.
TCTTTCTTCTTTTTTTTTTTTTTTTTTGACCCATCTGGTTTGTCAGAAAAGTCTCCTACCTCTGATATTTATACAATATCATGCAAATGTCAAAATCTGAATGTCATCTTCAAAGACCCTTTTATGTCAGGCAACCCCTTTATAGGGAAAAAATAAACAATTTTATGTATGCATGCTTGATGCCAGTCCAATTAATAAAAGCCTTTTTTGCTATGCTTGGCTACAAGCAAGTTTCTCTTTTGAAAATGAACAGAGGGAGAATGAGATAAAAGGTCTGTATTGTTTCCTTGCAAATTTTACAGTTTCATTTTTAATTTGTGTTTGGATGTGAGGATCTTGGTGCAGATGGTGTGATAGTCCACAGTATGTTCTGAGAACCTGAAATGATAACAAAGATATGCAAATCGAGAGGGTGCTTTGGATGAAAGCCAAGATATCCAATTTCACAATAGCTGAAAACAAATTGATGTGCCCAGCAAACTACTCAGAGTAGCACTAGGAAATGTAGCAGTGCCAAAACAAATTATATTAATGACCTTAGCAGTTTGTTGAATTCTATTGGCCAGCTTAATATTGGTTACATTTGTCTGCACTGGCACTTCATTTACTGTGTAAAACAACTTTTCTAAAAAATATATAAAATAAAATACAAAACAAAAAATCCTCACCAAAACAAAACAAAACTTAATGAAAAACCTATATTCATAATTATAAAAAAAATTATGCAAATCTTTTTGCCCCTAAGGAATGTTCAGTGATACTTTAGGTATGAAAATGTAAAAAAAATACAAACACGATTTAAGAAAAAATGTCATAAATTTATTATTGTAAGAAAAGACAGTATTTTTTGACTGAAAATAAGATACAGTATTTCAGTAAACAGAATTTAGTAATTAATACGATTCATGCTACTTCATAGGGATGTTTAATCAAAATTAACAAAACAAAAGAATTTCAACAAGGAATATTTTTAATAGATAATTTGTTACATTCCATGTGTCAGACTGTAAAAGGGATGGCTCAGAACGAAGGAGCAAAAAATGAGGTAAGTAGGGAAGGGAGAGAGGAAAATGTATTGTAAAAATGGAATCTTAAAAATATAAAATCTATTTTATACTGTACTATATTCAATTATAAATATATATACAATTTTTCAAGATTTTATGCTTGAACTAAAAAAATTTGGAAAGTGTTATTTACAAGTAATTTTTCTATCGTGTCTGATGTTGGCAGCTTGTTTAATAATTATTAGAAACAAACTTTCTGGAATAAAAGAGTTGCAAATGAAAATGATGTTTTAATCTTAAATCTCACTAAAATATAATTTAAGACTGATGGAAGATTATTACTAAAAGTAGATATTTTACTGACACAGAGGTATTTTGAAAGGGAAATGACTTACAAACGAATGTCACTTTTCAGTGCTTCTTTCTTGGATAATTTTTCCAACCTTTCGTTAACCACGAAACACAAACGAATGCAAACATAATTGTGGGGATGCAGTTAAACTTTTCAAATCAAGGAAATGTTTCTAAAAATAACCGGCAACTCTATTGACGTTTCCATCACTTACACTTTTGCAAAATAACTCACACGTAAACAGTTCGCAGCTCCAACCTTTACAAGCTGAGGCTTTCTTAAAAATTGATGGCACCACTTGTTGCTCAGAAATTAGTCTACTAAATGCAAGAGTCATGCAAATAAGTGAATAAAGATGAAGTTTATGAGAGGATTTTGATTTGAGGCTCATGGTAAGAATGAAAAATGTAAGGCACCATTACTGACAGCATGACTCCACATTTCTTATCACATCCTAATAGTGAAAAAGTATTTTCGCTGAAAATTCTCATAGGATCCTATCATCCTATGAGAAGGGAGCATCTATTCACAATACGACAGATAATAACTGAATGGGACCGAGGCATAGACAAATGAATATTCCCTGATAGAAATGGTCACTTATCCAAATTAAATATTTATCCAGAAACTAGAAATCCACTCTTCATTTTAGGATACAGTATTATTTTTGTCACAGAATTCCTGTTTATATTTCTGTCTTTCTTTTTTCTTTGTATTCTTTTATTCCCGGAATATTTCTGTTTCGAAAATTTTAAAAGGAGAAATGACAGGAAATGGAGAATGCTTTTATTCAATAAACAGGCAAATGTTATACTAGTGTTCTTGCTACATGTCACATGCCTTTTGACATTAGTTTAAGGTGAACTGGGCCTTTGCAAAATAATGGAAGTCAGAAAATTCCAAGTTTAGTCATGTATAGAGCAACAGGTTAATATGTAACTGTTAGGACGAAGTGTAGATATGAATAGTATTTATGTAGAATATCTTGCAGCTGGAAGCTGAAGAACAGGCTATGTAATTAGAAAGTAGCATATCTATTAAAGAAAAACTCTTCACAAGAGTAGTTCTGCAGAGAAGTGCTCTTGATGTAGGTTAGGCAAATATGAAAAAAGCCTCAATCTGCAACAAATAACAGCTCTTATTAGCTATTTAATCTAAGTAACACCAAAATACAGGGTTTCTGATAAGCCCCCAAGTGACCCCTGGTTTAAGGGGAAAAAATGTGCTAAAAGGAAGATCTTGGAGCTGTCCATCAATTTCTGAGACACACAGAAATCCTGAGCAGTGAGGCAATGTACTCTCCGTCTTCATGCATAATACATACCAAATAGGTGAAGTAGTATGTAAAGTGAATTTTAATTGGTTATAATTGTCATTTCATTTAGTAAAGTATTGTCTGGAGACCAGGATATCAATTAGCACTCTATGGACTCTGTTACTTATGAAAATATGCATATAGAGAGATGATGTGCTCAAGCAGTAGATATACTTTAATTAAGAAAATGGTACAATACTTTAAATACCTTTACAATATCAATTAATTGCTATATAGGTAGATTTTGAGTATCAACCTGGTAAAATCAAAATCACTGTGTCTGATTTAAATGAACTTGAAAAATATGTTTTAGTTTTGCTACCTGATTTCTTTTTCTCAAAGAATTCACTTGATATGCTGCAAGAAAAATTCCAACATTAAAAAAAATGCACCCAAAAACCCAGAGATGTTTGATGATGAAAATTTTCTTTTTTAACTTTAAGCCTCGATATGCATGCATTTCATGAAAACAGAAAAAAAAACCCACAATATTAAGCCAAGAGTCCTCTATGAAGATCTCTTTCATATGTCCTTCATTTCCTTAGCATTAATGGACGTTCAGGCATCAATAAGGTAGAAAAAAAGATGATTGATGTATTTCGTTTTATTATTAAATTGTTGGTAACCAAGGCAGCTTTTCTTTTTTCCATGGGGATGAAGAGGGACCTGTCCCTTTTTAACCACTTGCTCTGAATGACTTTTATACCCAATATCAGTGAGAAGAGAGGATGAATGTCACCTCTCTTCTCTTCCTCCTCCTGCCGATGCCTACTCCCTCCTTTGATTGACAGCTACTAATAACCTTCCTGCCCTAAGTGCCATGGAGACACTTTATTAGGACAAACAGCCAAGGAAATCTAGGAATGAAGCCAAGTCTGCAGTGAGTTATTATCGGGCTTGTATTTATCTCAGCTTTGTAATTTTTTTCAGTGATATGCAAATCCTGAAATAGATCTTCTGCTGTTGAAGGACAGGTCCCTCTGTTAATTGATCCACTGAGATTCACTCTACCCTCTTTCAGCTCTCAGCCAGGGAAACGTGCTACATGAAAGACTCTCAGAGCTGTACACAGGACACAGAAATTCTCCATGCTCTCCTTCCACAAGAAGAACTTCCATACCAAAAATGAATTTTCGTTTCATAAAAACACCTTCTCTCTCAATATTATCTGCCCAGTGGATCAAACTGATTTGTTTATTTGTTTATTAGTTACATAGGAAATACTCTTTCAAATTATAACCAAATGTGATTTCAGCTGGGATTTACATTTTCTCTCGAAATACACCGAGCTCACATATATTGTAAATATATTAAAACTAATTCAGTGAGAGCCAACATTTATTTTTTCAGGAGGAGAAAAGAAATGTGGGAAAGACCAAGAAGTAGAGAAATCAGTTTTCTTGGAACAACTCCTTCTTTGTAAATTAAAAATACAAGTGCACATCACATCCCCAGCCTTTTCAATTCTATAAACATTTATTTTATTTATTCAAAACCATTCTGTGTATGTGTGTGTATCTACATGCACACCTCAAGAAGTTTACCAATAGGACATTAATAACAATGATAATAATAGTAATGTGTCTATATTAAATCTTCATTGACTTGATAGCTTTCTGGCACTTAAAGTGTTTATATGGCATGTGAAGACACTACTGGAACAAAGGCAAACAAAAATTATGAGCTAAATAGCTGAATATTGATTAGCATTCTGCCCAGAATTTGTGTGGCCTTGGAAGAGCCATAGACATAGAATCAGAAAGACTTGATATAGATACTGAGCTCCATACTAACGCTCTTCCTTTAAAACTCAGTGTTTTCATCTATAGGCCAATAATTAATAACATTAATACTTTCTTAATGACATAACATTTCTTCTATAAGTATAAAATAAATGAGCAGGTGTGGAATTGTTTCATGAAGTGTCATTCCAAGATAAAGTATGAAAATGAGTGAACGATTGCCTTATATCATTACAGTTTATAACGTAGTAATTTTTTTTAAGTGTGGTCAAGTAAGTTTGAGGAACAGGCTACATTTATAGGTTCATAGTACACTGTAGCTATTACCTATTCATATTTTATTACATCTGTAATGTATGGAACATATCCTCTCAATTTTGCACATTAACATTTTGCAATTTTCATTAACATAGGAAGCAACAAGCATAGTCCTGGTATGCCACTGATTATTTAAGAATTGTCTTCCCTTCATCACCAAGGTCTGAAACACAATAAAAACAAATCCAGTGAGGTTTCACTTTATTAGTTCAGGGAATATCTCCACACTCTATGCCCCAGAGCCCGTTTCAGCTGATCTCTCAAGTTGCCACCCTCTAGAGCAGGCTTTCTCAGGGTGGGGAGGGGGCTAATTTTGTTCCCCAGGGTGTATGTGATCACATCTGAACACATTTTGGGGTTGTTACAATTTGGGAGAAAGGTGCTACTGACATTCAATATAGAAAGACAAAAGATGGATGCTGCTAAACATCCTACAATGCCCATGTCAGTTTCCCCAACAGAGAATGATTTAGCTTACATGTGAATAGTGACCAGGCTGAGAAAGCCGGCCCTACAGTTCCATCTCAGTCCTCCTTTCATAAGTGCTTCGTATCCATGTGTCTTTGAGAAGGTCTCTTCAATGCTTGGGGCTGCATCCCTTCTAAACTTTGCCTTCTTGTGCTGTGTTTGGCCCAGGTGAAGCATCTGGGATTCTGTCACCAAGCCCAGCTCAGACTCCCGGGCTCTTCTTAGGTAGGAGAGTGGCAGGAATAGACTTTTTCTTGCAGAGAGAAATTGGGCTATTCTGTAGGATTCTGTAAGATTAAAAAAAAAAAGATTTTCAATTTCCAGTAACAATTTATATTTTAATATTGGCAAAATGTATCTGTTTTTCAATAAAATTTCCCTTAGATATATAAAAGCTCCTGATGAATTACAAGTGAACCCACAGAAAAATGAGAAAAATGTGGTATCTATATACGGAAGTCACCGCACATATCAGAGAAATACCAATCATGGTTTACATCGTCATTCAAAGAGTCATTGGACAGCCCAGCAAAATTCTTAGACCTCAAATTTACTGTGCATTCATTATTGCATTCATTTTTCACAGATGCTGCTTGTGATAAGGCCTATGCTGCAGTCCATGACTGCCATATCCCAATGAAACTGCTAGTTTTCATGCAGCTAATTCAGTAAGGATTTTTAGACTTTCTATAGCCATATTTAAGAATAAGTAGATGTAATAAAAGCGCCTCTACTGTTATGAACCTATTCCTTTAATTATTAAATATTGAAAAAAATATTTGAAATGTAGTTTCTAAAAAATCAAGAATAATAACTTTTTTTCTAAAACTAATTATGCTTATCAAAAGTGAAAATCTTTTTAGACATTCTAATCTCCTAAAGGAAGATATATAATATAACCCATTGTTATAATAAGGGGACTTGAAGCCATTTAAGCAGAGCAACAGTCATAGTCAAGGAAACTATTTCTAGATTTCCTGGAGCTCCCAAGAGGAATTAACAAACGTGGTCCACACAATGCAGATTTATATATATATATTTTGTTGTTGTTTTTTTTTTTTTTTTTTTTTTTTTTTTTTTGAGACGGAGTTTCGCTCTGTCACCCAGGCTGGAGTGCTGTGGCCGGATCTCAGCTCACTGCAAGCTCCGCCTCCCGGGTTCACGCCATTCTCCTGTCTCAGCCTCCCAGGTAGCTGGGACTACAGGCGTCACCACCTCGCCCGGCTAGTTTTTTGTAGTTTTTAGTAGAGATGGGGTTTCACCGTGTTAGCCAGGATGGTCTCGATCTCCTGACCTCGTGATCCGCCCGTCTCGGCCTCCCAAAGTGCTGGGATTACAGGCTTGAGCCACCGCGCCCGGCCGCAAAATGACTTATTTAAAATCGGCTTAAAAAATTGAATTTTGGAAGATAAAACTGGGAGAAGGGAAAATATAACATTTTAAAAGTGACAATTTCACAATTTGAAAAACTATTAAAATGATACATTCTTTAAGGAATAAAAGCATGTTGTTGAGCTGTTTTAAATTGATGAAAACATAGTGAAGAAGTTACCCAGGACATCACCCTGATTGAACATCACACTGAGGAACAGAAAATAGGGATGAAATTATAACATACGCATATAGCTGCTAGGCTAAGTTTTACAACTCTTTACATTACAACAAAGGGATGGGGGATGAAGTTGATTCTCATGGTGGATGGCATCTAGAGCTCAAAATAAAAATATGAGTAAAACAATTCTCAAGGATGGCTTCATTAGGATTATTTTAATAAGAATTATTATGCAAAGCATAAAGGGTCTAAGAATAAAAAGTGAAAGACCACTAAGCTTGAATAAGACCCCAATAATCTACTACTTAACAAAAACGTCTGTCCCAAGGCTCAAGTGTATAACCATGGCCTTTATTCTTGAGCTCCTGCTTCATTTGCACAAAAGTCTTTGCACAGAATACACATGGATGTACATATATATTGTGTATATGTAAATATATACAAGTAAGCACATATATACAATGTGTATGCATGTAGATATATATACACAGACACTATAATGTATATGTGTTATGTATGCTGTGTGTGTGTGTGTGTAGTGTTTTTTAAAAAAGAGATATATTTGTAGACATAATTTTCCTGAGAATAAACATTTTCAGATATATATCCAGAACAAAATTTTTAAATAAGCTATGCACTAGCTAAAACAGAAGTTAATCACAATATTATTTTACTGCTATTTTGGTATCACAACTTGGGCTTCTGCAAATGAGTGTCATTGGCTGATGTTCCTGTGCATTGGATCACATTCATATTCAACCAACTCAAAGATGTTCCACTCACTGCTCACACCCACATAGATGTTTATTTTAAGCAAGTCATCAGAATGTGTCAACTACAGTTGTCAATATGGTATTTTATAAGAAAAAGCATTGCGTGTGCATTTTAAGTAATTTAACAACAATTAGATTACTAATTAACTAAATTCAATAAATAAGTTATTGATTTAATAACGCACAACAAAGTTACTTCAAACTGGAAAATAAGGAATATGAGCCAAAATTGAATCAGTTTGCTCAAAAGACCAAATCTGAAGGACTATAGAAGAATGTGACGTGGGCCGGGCGCAGTGGCTCAACCCTGTAATCCCAGCACTTTGGGAGGCCGAGAAGGGCGGATCACGAGGTCAGGAGATCGAGACCATCCTGGCTAACACGGTGAAACCCCGTCTCTACTAAAAAATACAAAAAACTAGCCGGGCGTGGTGGCGGGTGTCTGTAGTCCCAGCTACTCAGCCTGGGCGACAGAGCGAGACTCTGTCTCAAAAAAAAAAAAAAGAGTGTGACCTGACTTATGAACTATGTCACCCAAGCCCACACCCTCACCATACTAATTTTCGAGGCTTCGAATGTCAGGATTCTAATAATGCACCTGTTAGAAACTAACTGGGAAACTGTCTGGCCCGACATTTTTCCTTTTCTCCTTAATGTATATGTGTAAGCATTTTTTAAAATACTGGAAATTTGGTGGCTTTGTGTTTTATTTCTATGGAACTTTCAAGAATGTCTAGCACAGGTATGAAATGAAACAGAAATAATAGTAGTTCTATTAATGCTTCTGAGTTCAGGATATTCCTCAACAGTGTTTTACTAAGGGACCAATATGTAGTGTCTCCTCAATGGTTCTACTTCCTTTGGAATAAAAGTAAACTTTGTGGCTTGGACCAAAAGCTGCCTCTAATATTCCTCATTCTTCCTCTTACATTCATCCTCATGACTTCCTCCCCCACTTTATTCCTAAACTATTTAAAATTAACTTTCAACTTTGATGAAAACACAGGAAAGAAGACATTACCCAGAACATCACCCTAACTGAACATCACGCTGATGAACAGAAAACATGGATGAAATTATAATATATGCATAGAGTTGCTATATCAAATTTTACAACTCTTTTCATTTTAACAAAGGGATAGGAGGAATGAAGCAGATTCTTACAGTAAATAGCATCTACTCAAAATTTTCAAAGTGAGTAAAACAATTCTCAAAGATGGCTTCATTAGAACATTATTCTAATAAGAATTATTACCCAAAGCAGATTTATCGTAAGGTTCTAAAAATACAAAGTGAAAGACCCCTGGGCTTGAACATGCTCTTTCCTCCTCACTTACATCCATTCCAGTTGCCATGTCCTATTAACCACCTACGTCCAAGTTTAAAATGCATCTCCAGGATATCTTAATCACATGCACTCATGTCCAGGATGCTTGCTCTCTGCAGGTGGTACAAGGGTCTCCTCCCCTGTACTGACATGCCATGCTATCTATGTATATCACAACATCTATTAATTTTTTTTTTTTTTTGAGACAGAGTCTCACTCTGTTGCCCAGGCTGGAGTGCAGTGGCTGGATCTCAGCTCACTGCAAGCTCTGCCTCCCGGGTTCACTCCATTCTCCTGCCTCAGTCTCCCGAGTAGCTGGGACCACAGACGCCCACCACCTCGCCCGGCTAATTTTTTTTTTTTAATGTATTTTTAGTAGAGACGGGGTTTCACCGTGTTAGCCAGGATGGTCTCGATCTCCTGACCTCGTGATCTGCCCGTCTCGGCCTCCCAAAGTGAACATCTATTAATTTCTAATTTGTCTATTCGTGTCTCAGAAAAACAAAGGAGTGTCTTCCATGCTTGTACCCTTTTGCCTGCTACAGTGTCTGGCACTAAAAAAGGCCTCAATACATCTTGAATAAGTAAATGAATGGATGGATTTGCTTTCTTTGTTCTAGAAGCATTAGAGCATTAGAGTGTCCCAGGAGCTTATACCTTAGTTCTGTGTTAAATTGTGCTTCCTGAACTGTGGCATTCATTATCATGCTGAGATAAATTTGCCAAACATTTGTTTGAAAAGCATGAGCAGCCCTTAAATTAACCTCAGGACAATTACTATATATATCAGTTTGTTCCAGAATGAATGACCACCAAAGAATGTGACTAGTTTTATATTTGCATAAAATACAATTAGATAAAAACACATTACTGATCCAGAAAAATTTCTTCATGAACTTCACAAAAGGCTCTAGAGACTCAGATATGGTCAGTGTGTTTAGTTCTCGTTCAGGAAAGAAAGAACCCAGGGGTTAGAACTAGTTCTTTCCAGAAGCCAAGGAATGGGAACAGGGAGGGCTCTTTGGTGTGTGTGATGGTTAAATTAGGTGTCAACTTGACTGGATTTAGTAATACCTAGAAAGCTTGTAAAGCAAATGTTGGGGTATGTCTGTGAGGGTGTTAGCATGTGAATCTGAGTAGACCAGATGGGAAAGGTCTGCCTTTAATGTGCAATGTGGATGGGCCCTATCCAATTGGCATGGGGGCAGGGTGCAGAAACAGACGAAAGGCCAATGTGTCCATCTATGTCCTGGAGCTGGGACGCACTCTTCCTCCTCTTTCTTGGACATCAGAACTCCAGGCTTCTGGCCTTTGGACTCCAGGACTTGCACCAGCAGACCCCTAGGTCCTTAGGCCTTTGCTCTCAGACCGAGAGATACACAGTTGGGTTCCCTGGTTCTGAGAGTCTGACTTAGACTGAAGCACATCACTGGCATCCCAGGGTCTTCAGCTTGCGCATGGTCCATTGTGGGACCTCTCAACCTCCATAACTTTGTGAGGCTATTCTCTTAATAAATCCCCTCTCATATGTCTATGTACATATCCTCTTGGTTCTGTCTGTTGGGGGACCCTAACCAATACAGTGTGCACCTATATGTCCGTTTGTACACGGTTGTGGGGATGGGAGGAATGAATGGGGTTGGAACAGGTAGGAAGCTGAACAAGGCAATGAGAGATTTTAAAAACTAATGGGCAGAAAAATGTCAACGGAGGCAAACAGAGGACGGATGTTCATGAAATCTGGAGGGGAATCTGTAGCATCCCCAAACTCAAAGAGGCCAGGGAACCTGGCAAGTTTCCAGGAAACAGCCAAGGTTCTGACGTCCAGGATGAAAGTAAACAGCACACGGTTAAAAGGAATGGAGAAGAGAGGGGCTCTGGACTTCTCGAATACTGGTTTCTAAGCATCTTGGCTTGTATACCCAATTAATGAAATTATTTTGAACATGTACTCCCAAAATAAATGTATTTTTAATTAAATTATATGTATGCACTATTGTCTATTATTTGTATGTAGAACTTTCAAAGCCAGAAATGGGAAAGAATGAGAAAAACTGTGTTCAAGAATATCTCCTTAGGTTACTTACTTTTAAAGGGGAAAAAGGGAAAAGTTTGTCATTACAATGAATGTATCTGAGGGACACCCCCATAACTAAGTGATCAAATTGAACATCATCAAAAAACTGACCAACTGACATGATTTATCCTATTGAGACACACTGAGAACAGCAATTCATCACCTATGTGGTTTGCCTGACAAAAATATTTATCCTAATGTAATCACAGGAAATGAAAGGTATCCAGATCATAAAGGAAAAAGTGAAGCTAGCTCTAGTTGTATATGACATAATTTTGTATATGGGAAATCTTATGGAATCTTTCAAAAATGGTATTGAGAAAGCTAATAAGTGATTTCAGCATTATGCACACAATTAATTATATTTCTACATTCTAGCAATGAACACTCTGAAAATGAAACAGAGAAAGCAATTTTTATTACAATAGTATCAAAAATAAAATGCTTGAGAATAAATTTAATAAGAGAAACTTGCACACTGGAAACAAAAATAACTTCATTGAGAATAACAAAGGGAGACCTACGTAAACAGAAAGACATTACTCCTTCATAGATTTGAAGACTCAGTATTGTTTAAATAGCAATACCCACCTACTCCAAATTGATTGGAGAACTCTTTTAAAATCTCAGCCTCCTTTTTCTCAAAAGTTGATAAGCTGATTTAAAAATCCATATGGAAATGCAAATGACTCATAGTGCTCAAAACAGTCTAGTAAGAAGGAAAACAAAATTGGAGAACTCACATTTTCTGACTTCAAACTTACTCCAAAGCTACAGTAATCAAGACAGTGTGGTAATGGCTTAAAGATAGTCATATAGATCAATGGAATGTAATTTAGAGGCCAAATTAAAAACAACAATAACAACCAAAGCACTTACAATTACAGTCAATTTATTTTGATAAGGGAGTTAAGGAAATTTAAGAGAGAATGAATAATCTTTTCAACCAATGATGTGTGGAAATTGGATGTCTTTATGAAAAATAGAAAAAACAATTAAGTTACACTCGTAATTCACAAAATGTGCAAAAAAAACCCCCTTAAAATGAATACCTAAATATAAACGCTAAAACTAAAAAACTCTTAGAAGAAAACAAGCATAACTCTTCGTGATCTTAAATTAGAAAATAGTTTCTTAGATATGACACCAAAAGCACAAGAAGCAAAAGAAAAATACATAAATTTACTTCATAAAAATGGAAACTTCCGTGCTACAAAAGACATTATTACGAAATTAACAGACAACCCAAACAAATGTAATACAATATTTAAAAAATCATATATCTGATAAAAGTCTAATGTCTAGAACGTATGATGCACACCCTTAACCATTAAAAAGACAAATAACCCAATTTAAAAATGGACAAAAGATTTCAACAGACCTATTTTCAGAAGAGACATAGAAATGGCTAATAAGGACAGGAAAAATGCTCAACGTAGTCATTACAGAAATGCAAACAAATCACAATTAGGTATCATTTCACGCTGACAAGGATGGCTATGATAAGCAACTCAGACAAGACATATAAATGCCACACATGATTTTTGATTGATGCTTTATATAAAAGAAACAGAGAAAACACTTGATTGTGACAATTGGTGCTGTATATTGGGTATTAGTAGTATATCAATGTCAGTTTCCTGAACATAACCCTTATATTGTGATTGTAGAGAAAAATATCCTTATTCTTTAGAGCTGTGCAGTTAAATCTTCAGGCTTTTGTTACTCTGATGCTGGCAACTCTTAAACAGTTCAACAGCAATACTTTTTAAAATTACGTATATAGAGATGAGGTAAATGTAGCAAGACATCAATAATTTGTAAATCTAAGTAAAGATATATAGTTGTTTCTTTTAGTTATATTTAATAATTTTTGCATTGTATGTTTTAAACTTTTCAAAATAAAAAATTAGGAATAATAAATAAAAGGCTAGGGTAATCATAAATATAAAAATCAATATTGTTATATTTTTAACTATACTTCAATGCATCATCTGTGCAAACATACTTTGGAGATGATCATGTCTAGAAAAAAGATATTTAGTTCCTAGGATCTGGTGGTTTTGTGTGTTAAATCTACTTTTAGAAGTCTTAAAACTTTCCAAAAGTTTTAATATGCATTTCGGGTACCTCCAAATACACCGTTTAAATATCTCTATAAACCTACGGTTCCTCTCAAAATTTACTAAGTAGTAGCACTTCAGTAAAAGAACAAATTAAAGCTTCTGTTATTTGAAAAGTAGCCTGTAAAGACCACTAAATTTTATTAACATCTTTGAATGGACATAAAGTGCCTTGAAAAGTTAGGGATGTTCTCAGTTGAGCAATGCCATCAACTCTGGACTTCTTTTTGCTAGAGGACTGATTGTGCTCTCAAGCCTCTGAGCATGAAGCATGAGATGCCTTGTGGCTTTGCACAGCCGTGAGGGCACCAGTTACACCCTGACGCATGCTCCTAGCCTCTTCCTAATAGTGCCACCTACTGTAACGGGGACATGAAGCATGAAAAAATTGTACCTCCCTGCGAGAAATACCTTCACAAATACAGATTTAACCCTTCCTAGTAGAGATAATAGTAACACACAAAATATTGGGGGGAGTTCTAATAGGAAGAAAAGAGTCACCTTCCCCACTTACAGATAATAATTCAAAGCCTCTCAAAAGATTTTTCTCACCCTCATATTTTCCTCTGGCTTCTATGTTTTTCCTATATTCATTATAGATTGTTTTTCTGTGTGTTTGTTGAATTGAAGGAAACATTACGCATTGTTTTTCATATATTATTTTATATTAGAAACCGGAATGTTTTTTCAATTGCTAGGGCAAAGAAAAATAAAACGGGAAAAGTGTTACTAGTCATAGCACCCAGAAATAACGATACTGTGATTCAATTGTTCTGGCAATGTTTCACTGTGGTGCACTATACTTACACGATGTAGCAGGTGAAATTGAAATTCTGATGGGTGTGAGGAAGATCCTGAACCCAGAAATCATTATTCATCCTAGAGTTCATGTAAGAACCATGTATTGCTCAGCATTACAAGGTAATAAGGAAAAATAAAGTCAGGATCTACCTAAGTCACAAAAAATAAAATTACAAGAAGGTAACACTATTACCAACTTTATAATATATAATATATAAATACATTGAATATTGTATGCATGTAATTAGACAAATTTGTACACAGACTCAGAGGATGAGGTAGAAAAAGAAGATAAAGTCAATTGGACAAACTGTAACCAGCTGGAGAATCTGGTCAAAGGATATAGGAGAGTCCATTCTGCTACTCTAACACAATTTTTATCTGTTTGAAATTATTCTTCTCATTTTGTTAAAGAGTTGAAGGTCTCACTCTGCCACTTATGCTAGAGTGCAGTGATAAGATCATAGCTCACTGCAGCCTCAAACTCTTGGGCTCAAGTGATCCACCTGCCTCAGCCTCCTGAGTATCTGGGACTACAGACATGCACCACCACGCATAGCTAATATTTTCATTTTTTTGTAGATACAGGGTCTTGCTATGTTGTCCAGGCTGATCTCAGACTCCTGGGCTCAAGTGATCTTGCTGCCTCCGTCTCCCAAAACAATGGGATTACAGATGTGAGACTCCTTATTGGGCTAAAATTATACCATAATAAAAAAATTACTTAGAATAATCTAAATGTTCACTTAGAAAATATAGGACACATCTTGACATTTCCCTTTAACTATTTAGCAATAGTTCTTTCTCATTTTCCCTTTGTTGAGTTAATGTAAATAAAATTATACCTGCTTTGAACATCAGAATTTTTAAAATATTTTCTCGAGATGCCCATGGCCTCGAGGTGCTATGTGTACACAGTATACCCTTTTCAAATCGCACCTTTTACAGCACTTTGTGGTCCTATATATGCAGTATTTTGAGATGGGAACACTTTATGGTGCTAGAAACTTCAGATCATTTATTTCACCTGATTTATTCAACAATTTGGTGAAATCATTATGGTAAATATTATTGTGCCCATTTCCAACTGAGAAAACTAAAAGTCATAGTGAATAATTGCTGTCTTAAGAGTGTGTGCATTCTGAAGAAACTGACATCCACTTCTACATCCTGTGGTGTGGGATCCCAGGGTAAAACGCAGTTCACTACATGGCTTTTTTGCCTCATTGTATTAGTTTCCTAGGGCTTCAGCATTTAGTTACTACGCGTTTAGTGACTTCAAACAACACAGATGAACTCTTACAGTTCTAGAAGTCAGAAGTTTAAAATGTCTAGAGCTGCATTCTTTCTGGAGATCTATGGGAGAATCTTTCTCCTCTTTTCCAGCTTCTAGCAGACACCAGCATTCCTGAGCTCATGGCCCTTTCCTTGATCTTCAGTTAGCATAGCACCTTCTCTCTGACCTTCTGCCTCTCTCTTACAGGAATCCTGATGATTCTATCAGGTTTGTCTGGACAATTCAGAATAATCTCCCATCTCAAAACACTTGAGTCCCTTTTTCCATGTAATATATTAGTAGGTTCCAGGGATTAAGATGTGGACATGTTTAAAGAACCATTATTCCATCTAAAACAACCATGCTATAAAAAGATCCACATACTGAAAGCTTCCAATTAGCCTTGTAGTGCTTATTTATTTTATGATCAGTAGAAACAAAAATAAAACAAAATTTGAAATACAAGCGAAAAGATAATAAATTAGAAAGTAATTGACGTTGTGTCCGGAATTGGTGGGTTCTTGGTCTCACTGACTTCAAGAATGAAGCCACGGACCCTCGCGGTGAGTGTTACAGTTCTTAGAGATGGTGTGTCCGCAGTTTTCTCCTTCTGGTGGGTTCGTGATCTCACTGACTTCAAGAGGGAAACGGCAGACCTTCCCCGTGAGTGTTACAGCTCTTAAAGGTGCCGCCTCTGCAGCTGTTTGTTCTTCCCAGCGGGTTCGTGGTCTCGCCGGCTTCAGGAGTGAAGCTGCAGACCTTCGTGGTGAGGGTTACAGCCCTGTGTGTACACCTCATAAAGGCAACCTGGACTCGAAGAGTGAGCTGCAGCAATATGGCAAAGAGTGAAAGAACAAAGCACTCACCAGGCGGAAGCGAACCTCTACCGGTTGCTGCTGTCTGGCTAGGGCAGCCTGCTTTTAGTCCCCTATCTGGCCCCACCCACATCCTGCTGATGGGTCCATTTTGCAGAGAGCTGATTGGTCCATTTTATAGAGAGGTGATTGGTCTATTTTGACAGTGTACTGATTGGTACGTTTACAATCCCTGAGCTAGACACAGAGTGTTGATTGCTGCATCTACAATCCTTTAACTAGATATAAAGGTTCTCCAAGTCCCCACTAGATTAGCTAAATACAGAGTACTGATGGGTGTATTTACAAACCTTGAGCTAGACACAGGGTGCTGATTGGTGCATTTACAATCCTTGAGCTAGATACAGAGTGCAGATTGCTGCATTTACAATCCTTTAGCTAGACACAGAGTGCTAGATAGAAAAGTTCTCCAAGTCCCCATTAGGTTAGTTAGATACAGAGTACTGATTGGTGTTTTTATAAACCTTGAGCTAGATACAGAATACTGATTGGTGTATTTACAAACCCTGAGCTAGACACAGAGTGCTGATTGGTGTGTTTACAATCCGTTAGCTAGACATAAAGGTTCTCCAAGTCCCCACTAGACCCAGGAGTCCAGGTGGCTTCACCTAGTGGATTCCTCACTGAGGCTGCAGGCAGAGCTGCCCACAAGTCCCCTGCTGTGCACCTGCACTCCTCAGCCCTTGGGCAGTCAATGGGACTGGGCACCCTGGTGCAGTGGGCGGCACTCCTTGGGGAGGCTCCTGCTGCCCAGGAGCCCCCGGCAGCATGGGGGAGATTGGGGCATGGCTGGCTGCAGGTCCCAAGCCCTGCCCCGCAGGCAGGCAGCTTAGGCGCAGGGAGGCAGCTTAGGTGTGGGGAGAATTCGAATGCAGCAATGGTGGGCTGGCACTGCTGGGGACCGGCGCACCCTCCACAGCTGCTGGCCTGGGTGCTAAGCCCCTCACTGCCCTGGGCCAGCGGCAGCATCGGCCAGCTGCTCTGAGTGTGGGTGGCTGAGCCCACGCCCACTGGGAACTGGTGCTGGCCTGGGAGGGCCCTGTGCAGCCCTGCTTCCCACCTGCGCGGCTCCCTCCACACCTCTCTGCAAGCAGAGGGAGCCAGCTCCAGCCTCGAGCAGCCCAGAGAGGGGCTCCCACAGTGCTGTGGTGGGCTGAAGGGCTCCTCAACCCCACCAGAGTGGACACGGAGGCCGAGAAGGAGGCCTGCTAGCATGTTGTCACCTCTCAAGGTGGTGCAACATCTGACTAACGGAATTTCAGAAAATGAAGAGATAGTTATCAAAAAAAAAAAAAAAAAAAGGACATTTTCCCTACTAAAAACCATGAACTCCAGAAATAAAGGGTACAAGACTTTAGATTTAAAATCTTAAGGACAAAGTTCAACAACTGATAAATTTCAGGACCCAGGGCATGAAGACAATTTCCCAAAATTCCAGAGGGGTCAGGGAAAATAGCTTTGCTAGACATATTTGGAACTAGGTGGCTCTAAATTTCTCAAGTGGTGATATCTGCTTTGGGAACGTCAAAAACTATCTTTACACTTTTTACAAAGAAAGTTGTTCCCAAAGATTTGATACTCAAACAGTAAAACAAGGATGCCATCGTTTGAATAATTGTGTCCCCTCCAACATTTACCATAAAATACGATCCTCTGTGTGATGGTATGAAGAGGTGTGACCTGTGGGAGGAGATTAAGACGTGGGAGCTCAGTCCCTGGGAATGAGATTAAGCACCCTTGTAAAAGGCCTAGAGAGAGCAGGCTCCTTCTCTTCTATGCTTCTGCAAGTTGAGGCCACAGCAACAAACTTCCATCTTGGGAGCAAGGGCAGTCCTCATCAGACACTAATGCTGGTTCTTTGATCTTAGACTTCCCAGCCTCCAGAACTGTAACAAATAAGTTTCTGCTCTTTATAAATTGCCTGCTGTAAGATATTTCGTTATAGCAACACAAATGGAGGAAGACAAAGGGTGATGTTTGAATAAACTTTTTTCAGATATGCAAAGACTAAAATAACTTGACTTCCCATATATATTTTCCCAGCAACCTACTGTAGGATGTTTTCTTGGCAAATAAGAGAGTATGCCTAGAAAGCAGAATTTCTAGAATTCAGGAAACAGTCTTCACACTATGAAATGGTAAAAAGTCACCCCAAAAAGAGAGCTGTGCAGCAGATGTGGAGAGCAACCTGTCACAGTCAAAACAGAAAATACACTTCGATGAGAGGTAGCTCTTAAGGAAGGGAGTAGAGGGGAAATTTGCATTTTTAACAAGTTTCCAGGTGCTGCTGATGCTTCTGGTTTTGGATCTGCACTTTAAAGGCCATCATCCTAGGGCATCAGTGGCCTCTGTGGCTGAAGACTTTTTGCTGACTACAGGGGTACAGCAACTTAGTTACAGCCAAGCCACAAGTGCCCTGGAACTAACAGCCCTCAACGTGGAGGAAGTCACTGGATAAATACCCTCACTTTCATGCCTTTAGATAGGAGAACTCTAAATCTCCAGATGGGTAACTGGCTTAATGATGAATTCCTTATTGGCTTCTCCCTCTTCCTTGTCTCACTTCACCAATTTTCTACCAATGTTTCCTGAAACAACCTCTCAAATAAGCTTCTGGGAGAACCCAAACCATAATAGCGAGTGCTCAAGAAAATTAGTTTAATTAAATGAGCATAAAAACAATTAAAAAAATTAAACCTCACAGTAATCCATTAAAATACTTTTGTATAGGCATCTGTTTGCTTCTATCATGCACTGCTGTTCAAATGGTTTATCTACTGCCCAAGAATTAACAGTGAGGCAGCATTAGAACTTTAAGTCTTAACTCCCAGTCTACTGCTTAAAATGATTTTAAAAACCACGTTAGTCATTTTCTTCAATTTCAAAAACAAATGTCCAATTGGTTTCATTGAAATTTGAGTGGTCCTGTGGAAACTAAAATACAGTAATTATTATTTATCTACCAGCTAGGACATTGCTGGTAGACTTACAACTGACACAGAAACTGGAGAAAGAAATTTAAATGATTTTTATTGATGCAGACTTTCAAGGAGTAACATTTCTACACACTAAGCTGGGAACAAGGAAATCTGTCAAACAGGAAGCACTTTTAAAAGCTGAGACATGAGAATAATGCTCGTCAGTTTTCCGTGGTGGACAAAGTGAGAGCGAAAGGTTTAGATCCTAAAAGAAAGGAGAAAGAAGTGCTTTTCAAAGCCTGGGTGATACTGCAGGTGACAGGGACCCCACTGCCTGAGGGCACTTCCATGGGCCACTGCAGCCTTCCCCCCACATACGCGTGGTTTTATCCTCAGGCAAAGCTTCCTGGATTCAGTGAGAACCCTTTTCGAACATCAGATGGCATGTCACAGAGCTGCACACTGTCTCCTCCTGGGCTTATAATGAGTTTTCCTCACTGCTACTACCTGAGCCCCAAAATGCACATTAAAGGACACTGTCAATTAATGTTTGGATCAAAATGTGACCTACATTACTACTGACTGTCATGGAGACAGTTCTGCAGAGTCCACATGTCTACTCATATATTTTCAACACTCTATTAATAAGAAGGTATAATATTCAATTAAAAAGAGGTGATCCCTTAGGAACCACAAAAACAAAAGAATTCTGTATATTACCATTGGATATGTGATATCATTTAATAAATTAACTGTTCCCTTGGAGCTATGCTCTTGTCACCAAGAATAGAGAGATTCAGAAAACTTGGGCTCAATATTCCCAACTTTTTCACTGAGAAGTCAGATCCCCTTACACAAATCTCGCTCTCTTTCTCAGTCCCAGTGCCTTTCTTCATAAAAAGGGGGAATTTGACTGCATGGCCTCAAAGTCTACTTCCAACTCACATTCACTTACCTCTCTCCGCTTTTATCGATACTGGTACTTCACTTTCTACTGGAACTTCATGAAAGAAAGAAGTAAAACAGGGCTAAAGAAAGGCTGGACTTTATCTATGGTGAAAGATTAAAAATAGCAAAAACAATAAAAACACAACTAAATATAAATGTATTTACAAAGAAAAACAGGCTTCCCAAATCATTTGGATATTTGTCCTCTCCAAATCTCACGTTGAAATTTGATCCCCATTGTTGGAGGCGGGGTCTGGTAGGAGGCGTTTGAGTCATGGGGTCAGATCCTTCATAAATAGATTAATGACCTCGCGGAGGGGTGTGAGTGAGTGAGTTGTCCCTCCATTAGTTCGTGGGAAAGTTGATTGTTAAAAAGAGCCTGGCATCTCCCACCTTGCTCTCCTGCTTCCTGTCAAGCCATGTGCTATCTGCACATACCAGCTCTCCTTTGCCTTCTGCCATGAATAACAGCAGCCTAAAGCCCTCACCAGAAGCAGATGTTGGCACCATGCTTCTTATACAGTCTGCAGAACTGTGAGCCAAATAAACCTTTTATCTTTAAAACTTACCCAGCTTGAAGTATTCCTTTACAGTGGTGTAAAGATACTACATGACTTCACGCTATTTTTTTCCTTCATTATAGTGGAACTATGTATCTACAGGTTCTTCTTCTGTCTGCTGTCTCAAAAAGAGGATCCCCCTTCATGCTCATGTGTAAAGGTGACTGAGGAAGGGTTTCAGCATCCTGCTCTGACCTGTAAAGACCTAGAAGTTGCTACTTTTTCTACAGGTAAAAAAAATAAAAGACGAACACAAAACCCCTGAAAATTAATAACTGTTTTTGAACCCATCAGAGAATCTGGGTATACTGCTATCTCAAAATCTGGAAAGGTATATGAATCCAGAGGTCCAGGGTTAGAGCCCAAATCTGCTTACCTGAAACAAAACCACTGGAGTCATAAACAAGTGGGAACACATGAACAGTAATTTTGACAAATTGCTAGAAGCTGCATGTGGACTGTTGTGAGAATATGAGGCTCACAGTTTTAGGGGAAGCATACATTTTCATAGACTTTATCTGCAGGACCTCATTGGGTTATCATGGTAAAAATTTGCACAAGATCTCGTCGTGGCTCTGGATGAGGGAGGGGAAAGTAATCATTATAAAATGTGTGAACTCCCATAGCCTTCTAGATAATGAAGATCTACCTGCCAGACTATGCCAGAGCCTAATACCACTTGGGGAAGGTCATTTCCCTGACTTCAGACCCTTCTACTCTTCCTGTCTTAAATATAAGGATGAGGGTTAAGAAACAACGGTTAATGACAGACCAGGAACAAATGCCCATTAAAGATTTAATCATAAGATTGTAGACACTTCCCTTCCTTCACAACTTGACTCAAAGAACTGTAAGACATGGCCTCTGTCTATGGAGGAAATGTTAGCAAAGCCCAGAAACAACAAGGAAGACAAGGGCACCAGAGAAATTTGAAGCATCTGTCACCTACAGCTACAGCAAACCTTAAACACAGCCTACTTTCTAACCAGACTAGTGTAAAACCTCACACTAGAACCCTTTTTATCACAATTTCTAATACTTGAGACAGTGTATTCAGATTTCAACAAAGAAGTTACAGGCATAATAAGAGACAAGAAGAAACTCAAACTGAAGAGACAAAGCAAGCATCAGAACAAGACTAAAATATGCCACAAATTTTGGAATGATCAGACATGGATTTAATCATGTCAATTATAATGCAAAAAAGTAGAAAATATGCAAGAAGAGGTGATTAATAGAAACAAAAATATAGAAACAGTAAGAAAAAAAGCAAAAAAAAATCAAGAAATCAAAAACACTGTAATGGAAATGAAGAATGACTTTAATTCGTTCAATATACTGCATAGGACGAAGAAATAAATAAGTGAGCCTGAAGATATGCCAATAGACATTTTTCAAGTTAAATTTCAAGAGAAAAAACATTAAACAATGAAAAAGCAGAGCAGACCATCCAAGAACTGTGGGAAAATTTCTAAAGATGTAACTTTTGCAAACTCTAAGGAAATCACTAATATTTTCTAACAGTATGACTAATATACTGAGAGGAGATACGGTAGAATATAAAATGCTTAATTAAAGCCAGAGAAAGCAAAAAAAAAAAAAAAATGAGGAAGTAAAAGAAGCAAAAAATAAGTATAACAAATAGAAAACAGTTACAAACAAGCTATTCTAGTAAGTCTACTAAAAATACAAGGAGCTGAATTAAATTTTAATTTGGGATAATATTGTGTGATGTTTTGGTATATGTATGACCCATGAAATATATGGGGCAACTTACTTGAACTATTTATTAAACTATAATCAATAATCACTTTAAATGTAAATGATCAAAATATACCAATTAAAAGACAGAAATTTAATAAGTAGGTATGTTGTCTACAAGAAATTAGTACTAAATATAAAGACTCAGCTAGATTAAAAGTGAAAGAATGAAGAAAGATACGCCTTCCTAGCACTAGTCAAAGAAATTTGTCATACCTATTTAATTTCAAACAAAGCATTCTTTAGAGCAATGAAAATTATCAGGAAAAAGAGGAACCCTTTAAACTGATAAAGGGATTATTTCTCCAAGCAATCATAGCAGTCCTTAAGGAGTATGTAGCTAACAAGAGTATCAAAATACTTGAGGCAAAAATTGATATAACTGCAAGAAAAATAGACAAGCCCACAATTATAGTGGAAGACTGCCAATACTTCTATTTTACTAATTGATAGATCAGACAGACATAATATGAGTAAGGTTATTGTTGACCTGAAGAGCACCGGCATCGATTTTATCTAATTGACATCTATAGTCACTAAATTCAACAACAGCACGGTATACATTGTTCTCAAGTTCAAATGGAGTATTCACAAGAAAAACCACAATCTGGGAAACTCAAGAAACATTACAAATTTTAAAAGAAGATAAATTATGTAAAGCATATTCTTAGACCACAATGGAATTAAAGTGGAAGTGAATAACAGAAAGCAAGCCAGAAAATTCTCAAATTTTGGAGAAAAAAAGCATACTTATAATAACACATTGGTCAAAGAAGTCCTGAGAAAAATTAAAACATATTTTAAACAAAAAAATAAGTGCTTTTTATCAAAACTTGTGGAATAGAAGAAATAATGATTAGAGAAAAATGCATAGCCTGCAATGCATGTATTAGAAAAATGGAAAGATCTAAAACCATATTTCTCAGCTTCTTCCTTAACAATCTCGAGAAGAAAAAGCAATATAACCCTAAAGCAAGATGGAGCAATAGTATAAATTAAGCATAAATCAATGAAATTGAAACTGAAAACCAATAAAGAGATTCAACAAAACTAAAAGCTGAATCTTTCCAAAGAGTAATAAAATCGATAAACCTCTAGACATAACAAAGGAAAATTTGAAAGAGTCATATTAATAATATTAGAAATGAAAGTTGGGTCATTATTACTGATATTATGAATAACAAAAAGAAAGTAAAAACTTTACTTCTAGCGAATATATGCCCACAAATTTGATAACTAAATGAAATGGACAAAATTCCTTAAAAGATCCAAAGCACTACAATCTGCCCAGAGAGAAATAGGTCATCTTAATAGCCTGTAACTGTTAAATAATGTAAACATATTATTAATAACCTTTCATAAGATAAAGTACCTAGCCGAAATAGTTTCAGTGGTAAATTCTACTAAATATTTTTAAAAGAAATGATATCAATTCTTCAGAGTCTGTTCCAAAAAGATACTGTAGCAGAGGGAACACTTCCTAACAGAGCCAATGAGGCCAGCCTTCTCCTTACCAAAATCAGATAAGGTATTACAAGAAAAGAACAGTTACAGACCAATTTCTCCCATTGATATTGAAGCAAACAGCCTTAGCAAAATATTAGCAAACCAAATCCAACAATATGTACAAATAAATTTTTGATATGGTTCAACATTAAAAAATCAGTCAATGTAATCTATCATGCCAAAAAAATCAATCAATGTAATCTATCATGCCAATACACTATAGAAGAAAGATCCCATTATCATCTCATTTTGGTACCAGAAAGGGGTCCATATCCAGACCCCAAGAGAGGGTTCTTGGATCTCTCACAATGAAGAATTCAAGGTAAGTCCACAGAGCAAAGTGAAAGCAAGTTTAATAAGAAAGTGAAAGGAATAAAGGAGTGGCTACTCCATAGGCAGATCAATGACTTGAGTTACTCAACTGAGGACACTGTTACTTCTTGATTATATGCTAAACAAGAGATTGATTATTCATGAATTTCCCAGGAAAGGGGTGGGCAACTCTCAGAACTGAGAGTTCCTACCCTTTTTACACCATATAGGGTAACTTCTGAAAGTTGTTATGGCATCTGTAAACTGTCATGGTAGTGGGAGTGTATTGTAGCTTGCTAATATATTATAATTAGCCTATAGCGAGATGTGAGGACACCCAGAGGTCACTCTCATCGCCGTCTTGGTTTTAGTGAGTTTTGGCTGCCTTCTTTACTGCAAGCTATTTTATTCGCAAGGTATTTATGGCCTATGTCTTGTGTTAACTTCCTATCTCATCCTGTGGCTTAGAATGTCTAACCTCCTGGGAATGCAGCCCAGTAAGTCTCAGCCTTATTTTACCCAACCCCTCTTCAAGATGGAGTTGCTCTGGTTCAAATAACTCTGACATTTCCTGCCTCCCTTTTACAAGGGAACCCTTAATCCTAAGGATTGCAGATGTATGAAGATCCATCTTCTGTAACTTCTTCATGCTGAATAGGGGCAATGACATTCCTGCTTAAGTATTAGGGTCTTTTGTAATCAGGGTAGAGAGGAGCTCAGCCAGAAAGTGTTAGCATGGTAAGGGCCATTCACAACTCTGAGTTCTGACAAAAGGTGACATCTGGAAGATTAATAGGTGTTCAGTTTCAGAGAACATTCGGTAAGCTTATCCTGCATTCCTACACAAAGAATACAATAGCAATTATTCCATGACAGCAAAGCAAAATAAGCAAAATTATCGCAAGTAAAGTAAACAAGAAGGTTTTCCATGAACTGGACAATTGTTGGAAATTGGCTGATATGGGATTGCTAGCTGATTCCAAAAAATGCACAGAATTAGAATATTGATTCAGGTTTTTACATTACGCACCCCTCGTGTTTCTACTGAGCAGCAGCCAGAGATCACTGGTTGGTTCACTGGAATAAGAAGAATTAGTCAGAAAAAAATACCCTCAAAAGCAACTGATGAGACTAGAATCTAATAACAGGTGTGCCATAGTTCTTTTTTTTTTTTTTTTTTTTTTTTGAGACGGAGTCTTGCTCTGTCGCCCGGGCTGGAGTGCAGTGGCCCGATCTCAGCTCACTGCAAGCTCCGCCTCCCAGGTTTACGCCATTCTCCTGCCTCAGCCTCCGGAGTAGCTGGGACTACAGGCGCCCGCCACCTCGCCCGGCTAGTTTTTTCTATTTTTAGGAGAGACGGGGTTTCACCGTGTTAGCCAGGATGGTCTCGATCTCCTGACCTCGTGATCCGCCCGTCTCGGCCTCCCAAAGTGCTGGGATTACAGGCTTGAGCCACCGCGCCCGGCCATAGTTCTTGAAGTATAACTTTTTCTCTCTCCAATTTTCCATTTTTTAAATTTATTTTTTATTATACTTTAAGTTATAGGTACAACTGCACAACGTGCGGGTTTGATACATAGGTATACATGTGCCATGTTGGTTTGCTGCACACATCAATTCTTCATTTACATTAGGTATTCCTCCTACTGCTATCCCTCCCCCGTCCTCCCACCCCACAACAGGCCCCAGTGTGTGATGTTCCCCGCCCTGTGTCCAACTGATCTCATCGTTCAATTCTCACCTATGAGTGAGAACATGTGGTGTCTGGTTTTCTGTTCTTGTGAAAGTTTGCTGAGAATGATGGTTTCCAGCTGCATCCATGTCCCTACAAAGGACATGAATTCATCCTTTTTTATGGCTGCATAGTATGCCATGGTGTATATGTACCACATTTTCTTAATCCAGACTGTCATTGATGGACATTTGAACTGGTTCCAAGTCTTTGCTATTGTGCCACAATAAACATAAGTGTGCATGTGTCTTTATAGCAACATGATTTGCAATCCTTTGGATATATACCAAGTAATGGGATGGCTGGGTCAAATGGTATTTCTAGTTCTAGATCTTTGAGGAATCGCCACACTGTCTTCCACAATGGTTGAACTAGTTTACACTCCCACCAACAGAGTAAAAGTGTTCCTATTTCTCCACATCCTCGCCAGCATGTGTTGTTTCCTGACTTTTTAATGATCACCATTCTAATTGGCATGAGATGGTATCTCATTGTGGTTTTGATTTGCATTTCTCTGATGGCCAGTAATGATGAGCATTTTTTCATGTGTCTGTTGGCTGCATAAATGTCTTCTTTTGAGAAGGGTCTGTTCATATCATTTGCCCACTTTTTGATGGGGTTGTGTTTTTCTTGTAAACTTGTTTGAGTTCTTTATAGGTTCCGGATATTAACCCTTTGTCAGATGGGTAGATTGCAAAACTTTTCTCCCGTTCTGTAGGTTGCCTGTTCGCTCTGATGGTAGTTTCTTTTGCTGTGCAGAAGTTCTTTAGTTTAATTAGATCCCATTTTGTTTATTTTGGCTTTTGTTGCCATTGCTTTTGGTTTTTTAGTCATGAAGTCCTTGACCATGCCTATGTCCTGAATGGTATTGGCTAGGTTTTCTTCTAGGGTTTTTATGGTTTTAGGTCTAACATTTAAGTCTTTAATCCATCTTGAATTAATTTTTGTATAAGGTGTAAGGAATAGATACAGTTTCAGTTTTCTACATATGGCTAGCCAGTTTTCCCAGCACCATTTATTGAATAGGGAATCCTTTCCCCATTTCTTGTTTTTGTCAGGTTTGTCAAAGATCAGGTAGTTGTAGATGTGTGGTATTATTTCTGAGGGCTCTGTTCTGTTCCATTGGTCTATATATCTGTTTTGGTACCAGTACCATGCTGTTTTGGTTACTGTAGCCTTGTAGTATAGTTTGAAGTCATGTAGTGTGATGCCTCCAGCTTTGTTATTTTTGCTTAGGATTGTCTTGGCAATGTGGGATCTTTTTTGGCTCCAGATGAACTTAAAGTAGTTTTTTCCAATTCTGTGAAAAAAGTCATTGGTAGCTTGATGGGGATGGCATTGAATCTATAAATTACCTTGGGCAGTATGGCCATTTTCACTATATCGATTTTTCCTATCCATTTGCATGGAATGTTCATCCATTTGTTTGTGTCCCCTTTTATTTCGTTGAGCAGTGGTTTGTAGTTCTCCTTGAAGAGGTCCTTCACATCTTCTGTAAGTTGGATTCCTAGGTATTTTATTCTCTTTGTAGCAGTTGTGCATGGGAGTTCACTCATGATTTGGCTCTCTGTTTTTCTGTTATTGGCGTATAGGAATGCTTGTGATTTTTGCACATTGATTTTGTATCCTCAGACTTTGTTGAAGTTGCTTATCAGCTTGAGGAGATTTGGGGCTGAGACGATGAGGTTTTCTAAATATACAATCATGTCATCTGCAAACAGGGACAATTTGACTTCCTCTTTTCCTAATTGAATACCCTTTATTTCTTTCTCTTGCCTGATTGCCCTGACCAGAATTTTCAACACTATTTTGAACAGAAATGGTGAGAGAGGGCATCCTTGTCTTGTGTCGGTTTTCAAAGGGAATGCTTCCAGTTTTTGCCCATTCAGTATGATATTGGCTGTGGGTTTGTCACAAATGGCTCTTATTATTTTGAGATATGTTCCATCCGTACCTAGATTATTGAGAGCTTTTAGCATGAAGGGCTGCTGAATTTTGTCGAAGGCCTTTTCTGCATCTATTGAGATAATCATGTGATTTTTGTCATTTTTTCTGTTTATGTGATGGATTATGTTTATTGATTTGCATATGTCGAACTAGCCTTGCATCCCAGGGATGAAGCCAACTTGATCATGGTAGATAAGCTTTTTGATGTGCTGCTGGATTTGATTTTCCAGTATTTAATTGAGGATTTTTGCATCAATGTTCATCAGGGTTATTGGTCTAAAATTCTCTTTTTTTGTTATGTCTCTGCCAGGCTTTGGTATCATGATGATGCTGGCTTCATAAAATGAGTTAGGGAGGATTCCCCCTTTTTCTATTGATTGGAATAGTTTTAGAAGGAATGGCACCAGTTCCTCTTTGTACCTCTGATAGAATTTGGCTATGAATCCATCAGGTCCTGGACTTACTTTAGTTGATAGGCTATTAATTATTGCCTCAATTTCAGAGCCTGTTATTGGTCTATTCAGAGATTCAACTTCTTCCTGGTTTAGTCTTGGGAGGGTATGTCCAGGAATTTATCCATTTCTTCTAGATTTTCTAGTTTATTTGCATAGAGGTGTTTATAGTATTCTCTGATGGTAGCTTGTATTTTTGTGGGATTGGTGGTGATATCCCCTTTATCATTTTTTATTGCATCTATTTCATTCTCTTTTTTTTCCTTCTTTATTAGTCTTGCTAGCGGTCTGTCAATTTTGTTGATCTTTTCGAAAAACCAGCTCCTGGATTCACTGATTTTTTGAAGGATCTTTTTGTGTCTCTATCTCTTTCAGTTCTGCTCTGATCTTAGTTATTTCTTGCCTTCAGCTAGCTTTTGAATTTATTTGCTCTTGCTTCTCTAATTCTTTTAATTGTGGTGTTTGGATGTCAATTTTAGATCTTTCTCACTTTCTCTTGTGGACATTTAGTGCCACAAATTTCCCTCTACATACTGTTTTAAATGTGTCCCAGAGATTCTGGTACATTGTGTCTTTGTTCTCATTGGTTTCAAAGAACATCTTTATTTCTGCCTTCATTTTGTTATTTAACCAGTAGTCATTCAGGAGCAGGTTGTTCAGTTTCTATGTAGTTGTGCTGTTTTGAGTGAGTTTCTTAATCTTGAGTTCTAATTTGATTGCACTGTGGTCTGAGAGACAGTTTGTTGTGATTTCTATTCTTTTACATTTACTGAGGCGTGTTTTACTTCCAATTACGTGGTAAATTTTATAATAAGTGCAATGTGGTGCTGAGAAGAATGTATATTCTGTTGATTTGGGGTGGAGAGTTCTTTAGATGTCTATTAGGTCTGCTTAGTGCAGAGCTGAGTTCAAGTCCTGGATATTCTTGTTAACCTTCTGTCTCGTTGATCTGTCTGATTTTTACAGTGGGGTGTTAAAGTCTCCCATTATTATTGTGTGGGAGTCTAAGTCTCTTTGTAGGTCTCTAAGGACTTGCTTTATGAATCTGGGTGTTCCTGTATTGGGTGCATATATATTTATGATGGTTAGCTCTTCTTGATGAATTGATCTACTTACCATTATGTAATGGCCTTCTTTGTCTCTTTTGATCTTTGTTGGTTTAAAGTCTGTTTTATCAGAGACTCAACTTGCAATCCCTGCTTTTTTTCACTTTTCTTTTGCTTGGTAGATCTTCCTCCATCCCTTTATATTGAGCCTATGTGTGTCTCTGCATGTGAGATGGGTCTCCTGAATACATCACACTGATGGGTCTTGACTCTTTATCCAATTTGCCAGTCTGTGTCTTTTAATTGGGGCATTTAGCCCATTTACATTTAAGGTTAATATTGTTATGTGTAAATTTGATCCTGTCATTATGATGCTAGTTGGTTATTTTGCCCGTTAAAAATTGATGCAGTTTCTTCATAGCGTCGATGGTCTTTACAATTAGGCATGTTTTTGCTGTGGCTAATACCAGTTGTTCCTTTCCATGTTCAGTGTTTCCTTCAGGAGCTCTTGTAAGGCAGGCCTGGTGATGACAAAATCTCTCACCATTTGCTTGTCTGTAAAGGATTTTATTTCTCCTTCACTTATGAAGCTTAGTTTGGCTGGATATGAAATTTTGGGTGGAAAAATTCTTTTCTTTAAGATTGTTGAATATTGGCCCCCACTCTCTTCTGGCTTGTAGAGTTTGTGCCGAGAGATCTGCTGTTAGTCTGATGGGCTTCCCTTTGTGGGTAACCTGACCTTTCTCTCTGGGTGCCCTTAACATTTATTTGTTCATTTCAACCTTGCTAAATCTGACAATTATGTGTCTTGGGGTTGCTCATCTCAAGCAGTATCTTTGTGGTGTTCTTTGCATTTCCTGAGTTTGAATGTTGGCCTGCCTTGCTAGGTTGGGGAAGGTCTCCTGGATCATATCCTGAAGAGTGTTTTCCAACTTGGTTCCCTTCTCCCCATCACTTTCAGGTACACCTATCAAACATAGATTTGGTCTTTTCACATAGTCCCATATTTCTTGGAGACTTTGTTTGTTTCTTTTTACTCTTTTTTCTCTAACCTTTTCTTCTCACTTCATTTCATTAGTTTGATCTTCAATCAGTGACGCCCTTTCCTTCACTTGATCAGATTGGGTGTTGAAGCTTGTGCATGCATCATGAAGTTCTTGTGCCATGGTTTTCAGCTCCATCAGGTCATTTAAGGTCTTCTCTACATTGTTTATTCTAGTTAGCCATTTGTCTCTCCTTTTTCAAGATTTTTAGCTTCCTTGCAATGGATTTGAACATGCTCCTTTAGCTCAGAGAAGTTTGTTATTACTGACCTTCTGAATCCTACTTCTGTCAAATCGTCAAAGTCACTTACTGTGCAGCTTTGTTCCACTGCTGGTGAGGAGCTGTGATCCTTTGGAGGAGAAGAGGTGCTCTGGTTTTTAGAATTTTCAGCTTTTCTGCTGTGGTTTCTCCCCATCTTTGTGGTTTTATCTACCTTTGGTCTTTGATGTTGGTGACTTACAGATGAGGTTTTGGTGTAGATTTCCTTTTTGTTGATGTTGATGCTATTCCTTTATGTTTGTTAGTTTTCCTTCTAACAGTCAGGTCCCTCAGCTATAGGTCTGTTGGAGCTTGCTGGAGGTCCACTCCAGACCCTGTTTGCCTGGGTATCACCAGAGGAGGTTTCAGAACAGCAAATATTGCAGAACAGCAAATATTACTGCCTGATCCTTCCTCTGGAAGCTTTGTCCCAGCACGGCACTCACCTATATGTGGTGTCTGTTGGCCCCTACTGGGAAGTGTCTCCCCGTTAGGCTACACGGAAGTCAGGGTCCCACTTGAGGAGGCAGTCTGTTCGTTCTCAGAGTCCAACAGTCATGCTGGGAAAGCCACTGCTCTCTTCAGAGCTGTCAGACAGGGACGATCCAATTTTCCATTTTTACCAAAGACAAATCATGGTAAGACCTATTTGCTTTGTTATACTTGGCTATTTGTATAAAGTACAGCAAGGTCATCTTAGCAGCGTGTAACTGTTAGAGAACTTAACAGTTGTCTTATTTGTATAAAGCACAGCAAGAATAATCATTTTTCACATAAGGTTTTTTTGTTTGTTTGTTTTCTTTTCTTTTCTTTTCAAGTTACTTTTATGGAACCTTGTTCTATAAAAGGAATCTCACATAAGACGTCTTTTAAAGCCAAGCCCAGCCATGGGTTTGTACCCTCAAATACCTATAAATTGAGTAAATTCTTCTCCTCTTGAGGTCCCAAGATAACTTGGGGTTCCTGGGCCTATCAGAAAGTGACATTCTCTACTTACCACAGGTCCCTGTACAGGGACTGTGTAGGCAAGATATGAGGCCAGAAAAAGATATACTTTATATTTGATTTTGCAGTTTGTCAACTAACAAAGGCTTAAGACACTTGATATAAAAATAGAATTTCAAGTCACCACAAGTCACTCATTTAGCCAAAATAACTCAGATATTTTTTAAAAGGACAACTCTATAGTCACTGCGAGAGGAGAGAATCACCTTTCTAAACAAGATGCAATAAAGACTGCATGATCCCAGCTGAATCTGTCTCTTCTCTCTCTCCTCCTTTATTCCCTATCATTTACCTAAAGGCACAGCCAAAAACCTTTCATTATCTTTTAATGTTAAATAAAAGTCTTTTTCAAAAGATAAAACCAAATTTTATGTCTGCATTAGTGCATCTTTAATGCTAAAGCTGGTTTGTAACAATATTTTGTAAATGTAACCAGTTTTAAATAGTGTGACCATAAGGTATGATTTTCATAAACCTCTTATAACTCTTTATAATTTTTGTTAAACAGATCAATTGTCCAAGAAAACCCTGTGGTTTGGCCACATGGACTCAGATTCTGTCTCCAAATCAGTATGCTTTTATTTTAAGGTTTTCACCTATGGGGAAAACAAACGTAAATAATCCCCTTCAAATCTTAGCCAACTTGCTTATAGGCACAGAACCTTTTTTACAAGATCAACTCTTCACAAACCCTTTTCAACTTATTTTAAACATTCAGTTTTGTCTCCTTCTTTTAGGTTAAGGCAATCTTTAAAACCCTCTGAACTAGACAAAATTACATTCTCTTTAACAAAATCTATACCCCCATGCCTTTTTATAACCTCCCACCAAAACATTATTCTACTTTCCTTCTATACTTTGCTACCTTTTATGTAAAACTTTTTACCCAGTAGTCCCAATTACATGTTACAATGTTAACTCTTAGAAACTATTATTTTTGGTGAAAAAACTGATAAATATGCAATTTTTATTATGTATTAGGTGTGGAGCCTAGGACATCAGACAGAACTGCAGATAAGGTCTGACTTTTTCCAGCATAGTTAGGCAGCATGGCTAACTCCATGTGTCTCCAGGACCTCCCTAGAATCTCATGCTCCAAAGTAGGTAAACTGAACAATTTTCAAAAGCCAAAAAAGCAGTTTATGTCCTTAAAGCCTTTTGCAAACCTAATATCTGAGCTGCATAATTTAAACCAAATGTCTAAGTTTTCGAAGATATTTTAACCTATGGGGAAAAAAAGCTAAATAAACCCCTTCAAATCTTTTACAACTTACTTATACCCACAGAACCTTTTTAAATAAGATGTTTGGAAATAAAGTAATCTTTGGGGAAATAAAGTCAATTTCTTTGTTTTTTTCAAAACCCCCATTGGGTTTTGAAAAAACTTTAAAACTTTAAAACTGTCTTTATTTTCCCAAAGATTACTTAAGTCACATGAATCAAAAGGCATTACAGTTTTAACTTTTCTGACAAAATATTTGATTTAAACTCTTATTATTTTTAAACCAATTACAAAGCACTTTCACATATAGACATCACACACAAAACATATACAAACACAGAAGAAGATCCTGTAGTTGTAAGAGTTTTCATTTGCAAATTTCTTAATTGTATTACTGGCTTCAGGTTGGAGCTCTTAAAGGAACAGGGTCAGGAAAGCATGCACTTTCTAGGGCATAGTAAGCAGACACAGACGGAAAGCAAAACAGATCCCCCCAAAATTAAGGGTCTAATTTTTATAACAGATCCTGGATTCTCCCAAAAAAAGAAACACTATAGAACAAGACAGTACAATGATTTTATTGTGCATTTTATTGCCAGGCAACCCAAAGCCAATTAGCCCATTCTGTTATTAGCCCATCCCCTGTGGGAGTCTTATCTCTCAGTAGGGGAAGAGGGAGAGTGGTGGATGGGGTCATTTTCATACCTTCTAGGTGGCCAAGACCGTGCTTCTCTGATCCAAACACTTAAAAAGCCAAGAAACCCCCCATAACTACCATTAGTTATCCCCAATAATCTTATGTCCTATCTAGTTATTACACACCAAAACTCTCTCATAATGTGAAGTGATTTCTGATACCCCCGAACGTAAAAACCATTAGATAATGCAATGCAAAATGGAACAGAACCTTAGATTTTTGAGTGGAATGTATCTGTTTTTAATTCCTGGGTTTTCATGAGGAAAACAGCGGTTATTCTCCAAATGGGGTCTGTAGTACCTAATTTGTTTTTTCCTAAGAGTCCCATGCTGTTACATCCACTTTTTAATTTTTTTTACATGGAGTCTCACTTTGTCACCCAGGCTGGAGTGCAGTGGCATGATCTCAACTCACTGCAAGCTCCGCCTCCCAGGTTCACGCCATTCTTCTGCCTCAGCCTCCAGAGTAGCTGGGACTACAGGCACTCACTACCACAACCAGCTGATTTTTATTTTATTTTATTTTTTTATTTTTAGTAGAGTTGGGATTTCACCGTGTTAGCCAGGATGGTCTCAATCTCCCAGCCTCATCATTTGCCCACCTCAGCCTCCCAAAGTGCTGAGATTACAGGCATGAGCCACTGCACCCAGCCTATATCCACTTTTAATTGAACTGACTATTAATCATAGTGCCCTGTCAAGAAAAAATCTTTTAAAGTTTTTCATTACTCCACTTTAGCCATGCAAAACTGCCAATATTTCTGGCTCTTGGATTTTACCAAAGGTAACCTTCCAGGAGCTCAGAGAAAGGAGTATTCAAGATGGTTCATGGAGGGGAAGAGAATCTATAAATGGTAAAGGTCACACAGGTATGCAACAAGAAAGGTCTCATTCCCTAAGCCAGGAATGAACCCAGGCTGCCACTGTAAAATGGCAGAGCCTTAGCTACCAAGCTACAGCACTGGGCAGTCTCTATTGCTCTTCCCAGAAGGAGCCTAGGGCAGTCTTTTTTGAGCTTGCAAAAGCTTTTAACTGCTCAAGATAATTTTTAGGGCTAACTATGACATGAACCCCCAAACTCCTGTCCTCTGGATGGCAGAGACCAAGAGAAAGTACCATCATGTGGTTATAAGGTCAAGCTCCCAAGGACATTTTTCAATATGTGGGCCCTTGGCTAGATGATCACCTTGAGTAACAGAAAAGACAGGAAAGGGAAAGGAGAGAGAGAGAGAGAGAAAAGCATTCCCTGCAGCAGAGTGGGGAAGGTGAACAGTTCAGTTAGGCCAGAGAAAGGCCCATCCATTGCAGTGACACTGACAAGCTTAGGCACCACTTATCGATTGTGAAGGGATCTTTTCCAGCTGTCTTATCAGCTCTCGAATTTCCCCTTTTGGGGAGAAAAAATCTCCCCAAGTCCTATAATTCTGTACTTTCCTAATCCTGTCACCTACAGACATCAGCAAAGAGTGCAAGGCAAATTAATCCAAAGAGAATAGCCACTAACATCCCATAGTACTGAACCTGTTCTTAGCCAAGAGGGACTTTACTGAGAGGAACTTCTAACCCACTAAATCTTGGGAAGGACTCTAACCTTCCTAAGTTGGGACTCGAACTCAAGTTTGGTCAAGTGTCCCTGCCTTTTATTAAGAGGGGCCTTTAACCCTCTCTGACTTGGAAGAGACTTTAACTCCCCCATGTTGGGCCTCTAACCCAATCCCATCCACTACCTGGGTAAATGCACGCCACTTACTCAGTGTTCCAATTGGTGCTGCAGTCTATTTCCTTTGAGTTGAAGGTCTCCTCAGTATCGTCCCTTCATGGCCTCCAAAAGATGTTACCAGAAAGAGGTCCTGATCCAGACTCCAAGAGAGGGTTTTTGGATCTCACGCAAGAAAGAATTCAAAGCTAGTCCGTGGAAGAAAGTGAAAGCAAGTTTATTAGAAAAGTAAAGGGATAAAGAATGGCTACTTCTAGCCAAAGCAGCCCTGAGGGCTGCCGGTTGCTTATTTTTAGGGTTATTTCTTGATTATATGCTAAACAAGGGGTGGATTATTCATGAGTTTTCCAGTAAAGGGGTGGGCAATTCCCAGAACTGAGGGTTCCTCCCCTTTTTAGACCATATAGGGTAACTTCCTGAAGTTGCAATATTTGTCAACTGTGATGATGCTGGGGAGAGTGTCTTTTAGCATGCTAATACATTATAATTAGCATATAATGAGCAGGGAGGACCATCAGAGGTTACTTTTGTTGCCATCTTGGTTTTGGTGGGTTTTGACGGGCTTCTTTATCGAACCTGTTTTATCAGCAAGGTCTTTATCACCTGTATCTTGTGCTGATTACCTATCTCATCCTGTGACTTAGAATGCCCAACTTCCTGGGAAAGCAGTCCGGTAGGTCTCAGCCTTATTTTGTCTAGCCCCTATTCAAGATGGAGTTGCTCTGGTTCAAAAGGCTCTGACAAGTTGAGCAGAAAAAGTATTTGGCAAAATATACCACCCACTGCTAATAAAAACTCTCAGCAAACAGAAAATGGATGAAAACCTACTTAACTTGATAATGTTTATGTAAAAATATTCTATAATTGACATGATTCCTAATGTTGAAAATCTGGATGCTTTTCCCCTAAGATCAGGAAGAAAGCAAGGCTGTCTTTTTGAATCACTCCCATACAATATCATACTGAAAGTTCTAGCTACTGCAATAAGACAATAAAAACATATAAAACATAAACAGATTAGGAAGAAAGGATTAAAACAGCCTTTCTTTGAAGATTATTGACCTGATTTTCTATGTAGTCTATCTAAAGAATCGGCAAAATAACTCCTGGATGGATAAGCGCATATACCAAACAGGCAGGATACTAGGTTAATATAAAAAGTCAGTTGTCTTTTTTTAATATTCAAGCAATGAACAACTGGAGTTTGAAATTTTTAAAAGAGTACCATTCTAAGTAATACCAAAATAATGAAATCCTTAAAGGTCTAAATCTAACAAAATATGTCAAGGAACTACATACAGAAAACTACAAAACTCTGATGAAAGAAATCAAAGAAGATCTAAATAAATGGAGAAATATTTCATGTTCATGTATTAGAAGACTTGATGTTGTTGAATAATTCTGCTCAACTTTATCTATGTATTGAACACAATCTCAATCACAATTTCAGCAAGCTATTTTGTAGGTATCAATAAAATGACTCAATCCTTTACATGAAAAGGCCAAAGACTGAAAAATCCAATGACATACTGAAGAAGAATAAAGTTGAAAGAATCACACTATCAATTTTGAGACTTACTGTAAAGCTAGAGTAGTCAAGAAGGTATTGGTATTCGTGAAATAATAGACATTCAGATCGTCGAACAGAAGAGAGAGCCGCAAAACAGGCCCATACAAATGTAGCCCACTGATTTTTGTTTAAGAAGTAAAGTTAATTCAATAAATGGTTCCAGAAAACTTGGATGAACCTAGACACAGACCTCACACCTTTTACAAAAATTGTCATAGTAGATCACAGACCTAAGTGGAAAATAAAAAACTGTAAAACTTCTAGAATAAAATAGAAGAAAATCTGAATGATCTTGGGACTGGTGATGTGTTTTTAGGTAGAATAGACTTCTGTTAATAATATAACATCACTACTGGTATATTAATGATTACAAGTGTAAAGTGAGATGTTTATAAGAGGGAAGATGGCTTGTGAGGTATATGGGAACTCTGTACTATCTTCACTATTTTTCTATAATAATAAATTTATTCTAATAAGTCTATTTTAAAAAATACAGGGAGCTGGATTCAATTTGAATTTTGAATAATATTGAATGGTTTTTTTTTTTTTTGTATAAGTATGTCCCATGACATATTTGAGACATATTTGAAAAATTGTTCCTTGTTACCTGGAGTTTGTATTTCTCTGGGCATGGACATCCTGTATTTTATGTAGCAGTTTTTTTTTTTTTTTAAAGGGAGTGAGTGAGTGGGTGGCGAAATAAGGGCTTATCAGTTAAGGGAAGTTCTAAAAAAGAAGCCAAGAATTTTACTGAGAAATTCATTCCTTTGTTTTTCTGAAGCAGGTCATTAGCTTGGGTGCAGGGGGTGCTGAGTCCTTCCTATATACTTCAGCAGCTTCTTGTTGCTTTTGAATGGAACTGTCAAGGTAGAAGTTTATTTTCAGATCAACAAGACTTTAGGATGCAAAGTGGGAAGCAAATACATGGGGAGTATCCTCTCGAACTTAATCAGGAAATTGCAACAAAATATACAGCCTTCTAGGATCGAATGGGCAGTTATTCTAGTGAAGGTTTTAATTAAGAATGTCTATATGTGTGAACATCGACACATACTGAAATCTGTTTCCTTCTGATACTTTCCAGCATTTCATACTATCTAAGTAATAGGGAAAAATCTAGGTGTGTAACAGGGAAATGTCTCTGTTCTGGTACAGACTAAAGATTTTTCTCTTCATCTGGGTTCTCCTGATCCACATTTTGTATGTATTACTGTTCCAGCATACACTTAATGCTGTTCCAGTCTGCACTGTTTTATACCCAAGTGGTCCTGTCATGAATTACAGAGAAATCCCTAGTTTCAGTTCCTAGCTTCACCGATTGCAAACGCTTCCAGTTGCAACTACTCTCCTCTAGTTCTATTACAGTACCACTGGTACTTGGTTGTCTCTGAAACACACCAGGCACACTGCAGCTTCAGGGCATTGCTATTCGTTTGTGATATGCTCTGCCCCCATATATACACACAGTCCTCCTTTCAGCTGTTTTCTCACAAGTCGTCTTCTCAGCCAGGCTTGCCCAAGCCACACTATTTCATTGCACCACTACCCTGGACATTCCTTTTCTATTCCTCTATACCTTATTTTTCATCTTTAAAAATAATGACTAGTAAACTTTAACTTTCTCTGATTATCTTGGTTATTTTATGACTCACTCACTGGGATAAACACTGCATGAGGGTTTCTTTTCTGTATCCTTAGTGTATAAAAGTGCCTTGCACATAGGAGGTTCTCCCTAAACGTCTGTTGAATTGATGAATGAATTTTAAATAGCCCAGTTCTCATTAACTCATGGACTAGAATAACTATCAGTTACTGACTGTTCTAAAATAGCATATATCTATTTTTCCAGCATCTGAACTTTCTAATGTTGCTTCTTTACCAAATGTCCAGTTTGTCTGTGTTCCACTGTGGCAAATGGGTGTGGGCTGGGTTGTCATAACCTGGAGTAGCTCCAGAATTCCCATATGTGAGAAGCTTAGAGGCAACAGTAGTAGAGGAGCTAACAAAGGAAAAATTCATTCAGAGAAACTTGTAGGAGGTAGGAAGAATTAAGTATGAAAAGATAATTTGGAGTTATATTTTGGAAAGTAAAATGTCCTTCACGTTACACTCACAGAACAACCATATGAGGGATCTACAAAAAGTTCACAGAAAATGTATATTATGAGAAAACTATGCATGGATTTTGATGGATTTTGACATTTTTTGCACCAAAATAAACTCATACTAACTTGTTATAGCATAGCTGAACAGGAACTTGTTTGAGGCACTAAGAAGGCTAAGCCAGCAGTTTGAAAAGAGCACCTATCAGAAAATGAACCCCACTAAATTTGAAGCAAGAACAAAATCAAATTTATATTGAAGCTTAGATGCAAGAAAGGTGAAATCATTGACGCATTACAAAAAGTTTATGGAGACAATGCCCCAAAGAAATCAGCAGTTTGCAAATGAATAACCCATTTTGAGAAAGACGAGGCAATGTTGAAGATGAAGCCCTCAACAGCATCCATCCACATCAAT
Source organism: Trachypithecus francoisi (assembly GCF_009764315.1). Lineage (NCBI taxonomy): Eukaryota > Metazoa > Chordata > Mammalia > Primates > Cercopithecidae > Trachypithecus > Trachypithecus francoisi. Next base: position 49,872,061 of record NW_022681462.1, on the reverse strand, counting down.
TTGTGAGAAGAAAAAAATCACATCTTGTTCACCTTGTTCATGCCCTCATTGAAGAGGACCACAGTTAACAGCAGAAACAATAGCCAACACCGTGGACTTCTCACTTGGTTTAGTTTACACAATTCTAACTGAAAAATCAAAGTAGAGCAAACTTTCCACTCTAAGGCTGCCAAAACCATTGTGCCCAGATGAGCTGCAGACAAGAGCAGAACTTTCAACAAAAACTGTAAACAAGCTGGATCAAGATCCTGAAGCATTTTCTTCGAAGAACTGTAACAGAAAATGGAGCCTGGCTTCATCAGTACAATCCTGAAGTCAAAGCACAAGGCAATGGCTACCAAGAGGTGGAAGCAGTCCAGGCAAAGCAAAAGAAGACCAGTCAAGAGTAAAGGTCATGGCAACAGTTTTTTGTGGATGCTCAAGTTATTTTGCTTGTGAATGTTTTTGAGGGCCAAAGAACAATAACATCTGCTTATGATGAGGGTGTTTTGAGATACTTAGCCAAAGCCTTAGCAAAGAAATAACCAGGAAAGCTTCATCAGAGAACTCTGCTTTGCCATGACAATGCTCCTGCTCATTCCTATCATGAAGCAAGGGCAATTTTGTAAGAGTTCTGATTGGAAATCATTAAGCATTTACCCTATGGTCCTGATTTGGTTAACTCTGACTTAGTTTTTTGTTTCCAAACCTTAAAAATATCTTTAAAGGGTACCCATTTTTCTTCAGTTAATAATACAAAAAAGACTACATTGACATGCTTAAATTCCCAGGACCTTCAGGTCTTTAAGGATGGGTTTATTGGCTGGCATCATTGCTTACAAAAATGTGTTGGCCCTGTTGCAGCTTACGTTGAAATATAGGGTTTATATTTTGAAAATGTTTATCTTTTAATTCCATTTTTTCAACAAACTTTAAAAAGTTTCCTTGTAGAAGATTTTTAAGCAGGATGTGATTTTATCAAATCAGGATTTTTCTGGTGACAGGGAGGAGGGTGGATGGAGCACAGAGAAACAGGAGGCATGTGGGTAATGTTTCTATAACAGGATTAATTTATTTTAAAGGAAGAACATAAAGAAGTCAATGAGTTTCCATCTGGATTTTTCTTAGTTTGGAAATCTTCTCAAGTTTCTAACAGATTTTATCATGACCTTAGTGTATTTTTGAGTTAACAAGCCTTGATAGAAAATAAAAATCTACTCTAAATATTTAAAAAATATATTTCAAGTGGTGATGGAACATTTCCTTTGTCATAAGGACATTTTACCAATCTGCATAGAAATGCTTTAAGTCTTGGAGAATTTCCTCCGTTATGTCGAGGCTTCTGCCATCTGCCTTTTGAATTTTGGTTATTAAGGTTGAGCAGCTTTGTGGCCTACTCGGATTGCCAACATCTGCCTCATTTACTTAGGCTTTTTATTTTTCTAATATCCAGGGTGAATTGAGTTTTAATGGATGGTACCGATTTTACCTTCGCTTTCTATTCAAAAATAAACTTTTTTTATATGAATCTAAATCTTCTCTCGCTCCATCCACTTGCAGGCAAGTAGGCATTTTGTAGAATGTAATTATTACAGAGGAGCGATGCTATTTTTTATTTAGCACAATTTACCTATTGCAGAACACAGCATACAGTTCTATAATGCATAATGATCATAATGGGCTACATAGACCCTCTCGGCCAGCTCTATTTTTGCATATGATTCATTTTAATTTCAGAGGCACAAAAGGGATTATGTCTCTATTGGAATGTCTTGAGTAAGCCCTACAGCAGGGGAGCTGTGATGTCATTTGTTCTATGAAAAGCATGCTTTCATCTATTATGCACTGAGTCTGAAATATAAATATAAGATACCGAGGGATTTTTTTTGTTAGAAAACTGGTCATATGCATTTTTCTGTTAATAATCAGTACACATTTTCTCATGCAAATCATTTATTTAATAACTAAAATCCAGAAGTTGTATCTCAAGTTGCAAACTGACTTAAAGTCATCATCTCCAACTTGCTTCTGCAGGTATCTGCTAGCTATTTGTGACAAGCTGGGCAAGGCAGTCTGTAGTTTTACTTTTTAAATTTGGATCACAAAACTTTTGTCAAATTAAGACTCTAAATATAAGTTACTATGTTCAATTTCTAGAGGATTTTCTCAGTTTTATTGAAGTTATCATCTGCCTTCTGATTTTCATTTATTAAGATTAACAATACAGATTATCAAATTGCAACAATAACATTGATGATGAGATTGTGGCATAAAAAGTAACGTGGTGTATTAAAACCACTGGACAAATCAGAAGTTGTGGATTTGGGTTCTAAATCAATCATGGACTAGCCTTGTCGTTGGTGCTTACCACCTAATAGTTAAGTTTCAGACTATCACATGCCTCTCAAAGGGTTAGATCTATGTCAATTATAGATGGATGAAATTAGAGATACTTATTATGGAACAGAAAAGGTGCTCATAAGAGACGAAAAGGATTTAAAAAAATTCAGATATTTACCAAAGAAAACTGGCATAGCAATAGCAAATAACATTACAAAATGAATTGAGAAACTTATAGTTCAAGCAAATAACTTGTGATCACATACAAAATTTGGAAAGCAAAACTGAAAAGTGTAATATTATAGATATTTCAAAGAGCTAAATCTGAAATAAACAAATAGTATGTAGTCCATACAAGTTCCATGAAACATTTAAAGAAAGTTTAGAAAATATTCACATACTAAGTCACAAAGAAAGTCTAAAAATTTCAGAGCACTGATGCAATGCAAACCAGATTTTCTGATCAAAACTCAATTAAATTAGAACTTAACAACAATAATCATCACTCTAAACCCATTGTGGCAACCAGGTTTTAGGATTGCCATAACCATCCTTGACTTCTGTGATTCAGACTTTGTGTAATCGTCTCCCACATTGTATCACAGTTGGTCTCTCTTACCAGGAGAACATGACAGAAGTTGTGGTGTATTCCATTTGAAGCTAGGTGATAAAGGGCATCACAGCTTCTGCCTTGCTATCCCTGGGATTGCTGGCTGTGGAGGATCAGTAAGCAGCTCTATGAGGATATCTACAGTGGAAGGAACCAAGGAAAGTGAAGGATGGGGTCATTAGGCAGCAGTAATGTAAGCAAACCATCTTGGGATTGGATCCTGCCACTTCAGTTGTCTTCAGCAAACTGTAGCCCTGACAAACATTTTGACTTTAACTTCACGAGACCCTGCACCAGCACTACCCAACTGAGGCACTCCAGTATTCCTGATCTCAGAAATAGATTTCTATTGTAGATTATAAACATTTGATGTTTTAAGCCACTAAATTTTGGAGGAATTTGCTTTACAGCAATGGGAAAGTAATATATTGATATACTTTTACAATTGATATTCTGTTCCTAAATAATTCCTGAGTATGATTCTTTTTTAATTATTTTGTGGATTTGTGTCCCTGTCCAAATCTCATGTCAAATTGTGATCGCCAGTGTTGGGGGAAGGGACTGTTGGGAGGTGATAAGATCATGGAGGTGGATTTCCCCCTTACTGTTCTTGTGGTAGTGAGTGAATTCTCACGAGATCTATGTTTAAGAGTGTAGCACTTCCCACTTTCCTCTCTTCCTCTTTCTCAGGCCATGTAAGACATACCTCATTTTTCTTCACCTTCCATCGTGATTGTAAGTTTCTTGAGCCTTCCCCAGCCATGCTTCCTGTATAGCATGTGGAACTATAAGTCAATTAAATCTCTTTTCTTTTTAAATGACCCAGTTTCAGGTAGTTTGTTATAGCAATGTGAGAAGAAACTCATACAGTAGATATTTCAAAAATTACGTGAAAGTAATCATAAAAACACAGTCAACTCTTGAACAACATGAGTGTGAACTGTGCAGGTCCACTTATACAGATACTTTCCAACAAATATAGTAGAAAAAACATTGAAGATTTACAACAATTTGAAAAAATTTGCAGAGGAAATAAGTGACATAGAAATATTTTAAAAATTAAGAAAGCCTTCAGTATATTATGAATGCAGAAAATATATGGAGATACTAATCTATTTTATCATTTACTACCATAAAATATGCACAAATCTGTCAAAAATGTTAAAATTTATCACACATACACACTTACAGACCCTACATAGCGCCATTTGCTGTCTAGATAAATGTAAGCAAGGGCAAAAATGCAGTATTAAATCATAACTGCATAAAATTAACTATAGTACATACTGTACTACTGTAATAATTTCATAGCCACCTCCTGTTGCTATTGCAGTGTTGCGAGTAACATGTGATGCTAATTATCTCCGTGTGAGCAGTACAGCTCTCCAGTAAATTGCATATCACAGTAAAAAAGTGATGTTTTTGTTCTCACGTATATTTCATCATATTTAATGCAATACTGTAAACCTTAAATAAAACCATGGGACCCACACAAGGCACTACTAGCGATGCTGGAAGTGCTCCCAAGAAACAGAGATGTCATGCCACTACACGAAAAGGTTGAATTGCTTTATGTGTACCATAGACTGAGGTTTGCAACTGTGGTTGCCCTCCATTTCAAGATCAAGGAGTCCAGTCTAAGGACCACTGTTAGAAAAGGAAATGTGTGAAGCAGTTGGTGTAGCTATGGCAGCAGGCCCAAAACCCCTGTACTTTTTGAGGAATATCTTTTTATCTCATGTAGAAAATGCAACTTTCATGTGGGTGCATAATTGCTATAACAAAGGCACACCTGTATGATTCAAGAAAATGTGAAGTCATCACATAACCACACAAAGAAAAGAAAGGTCAAGGATCTAAAACTGGAGAAATTAAAGGCAGCAAAAGATGGTTTGATAATTTCAGAAAGAGATTTGGCTTAAAAATGTCAAGATAACAGCAGAAGTATTATCTGCTAAACAAGAGACAGCAGAGGAGTTCCCAGATGCTGTTGAAAAATCATTGAAATGAAAGAATAACTGCCTGAATAGGTTTTTAATGCAGAAGACAGTGCCCTATTCTGGAAAAACAAAATGCCACAACACTTATTAGTAAAAAAGAGATTTGAGCACCAGGATTTAAGACAGAAAAAGATAGACTAACTGTATCATTGTGTACAAATACAGTCAGGTGTGTAATCAGGACTGCCCCTTGTCTGTAAAGCTGCTAACCCCTGAGCCTGGAAGACAAAAGGTAAACACCAGCTGCCAGTCTTTTGGTTGTACAACAAGAAGGCCTGTAAAAGAGAATTTTTTTTTTTCTGGACTAGTTTCATGGATATTTGTCCCTAAGATCAGGAAGTAGTTTGCCAGTAAAAGACTGCCTTTAAAGTTCCCTTCATACAGAATAATGCCCATGACCACCAGATCCCCATGAGTTCAACACTGAAGTGGTTTCTGTGTCCCCAAATGCAATGTCTCCAATTTATCTTACAGATCTGGGGGCCACAGTACCTTTAAGACTCATTACACACTGCACTCTATGGAAAGGATCATCAACACTATAAAGAGAACCTAGATAGAACATCATGAAAGTCCGGAAGGATTACACCATTGAAGATGTCATCATTGTTATAGAAAATGCTGTAAAAGCCGTTAAACTCAAAACAGTAAATTTCTGCTAGAGAAAACTGCGTCCAGATGTTGTACATGACTTCATAGCACTTACAACTGAGCCAATTGAGGAAATCATGAAGGAGATTATTGATATGCTGGAGGATGAAGGGTTTCAAGATATGGATCTTGGAGAAATTGAAAAGTTAATGGACACCAAGCCAGAGGAATTAACAGAAGATGACTTGATGAAGGTGAGTGCTCTGGAACCAGTGCCAGATGACGAGGAGGAAGATGACAAGAGGAAGCAGTGCCAGGAAACAAATTTATGTCAGCCAATCTGGCAGCAAGGTTCTGATTATTCAAGACGGCTTTTGACTTGTTTCATGATATGAAGCCTGCTGTGATACGGGCACTGAACCTAAAACAAATGGTGGAAGGATGAGCACCACACAGAAACACTTTTAGAGAAATGGAAAGGCAAAAAAGACAGAAATTTCAATGCATTTCCTTAAAATTACACCAAGTGTGCCTGCCTCCCCTTGTACCTTCTCTACCTCTTCCACCTCTCCCACCCGGAGACAGAAGATGAATTCCCCCTCTTCTTCCTCTTCCTCAGCCTACTTCACATGAAGGTGAAGAGGGTGAAGGCTTTTATGATGATCCATTTCTACTTAACGAATGATAAATATATTTTCTCTTCTTTAGCATTTTCTTAATAACATTTTCTTTTCTCTAGCCTACTTTATTGCAAGAATATAGTATATAATACATATAATATACAAAATATGTGTTAATTATATGTTTGCATTATTAGTAAGGTTTCCAGTGAATAGTAGCTATTTGTAGGTACGTTGTTGGAAGTCAAATGTTATATATGAGTTTTTGACTGTGGGAAAGGTCAGCATCCCTAACACTTGTGTTGTTCAAGAGTCAACTGTGTAGTGAATATCTATGCAACAATTAGCTATATGTTTTTCAATAAACATTTTGTTCAATATAAGTTTATATTTGTTGTCTCAGTTTTAAAAAATTATTGCTGGAATGTTTCATAAGACATAACCCAGAAAACATATTATTTAACCACAAATACTTATGTATTTTTTTTAACTGATTAGGAATTAAAGATAATACAATCACAAAATCTTTATCACATATAACACAATGATCAGTAATCCCTGATATAATATCTAGTTGATATTCAAATTTCTTGCATTCTCTAGAAAAAATACTTGCAGCATGTTTGTATGAGATTGAAACAAATCTACACATGATGATCTCTTTTGTTGTTGTTGTTGTAGAGAGAGGGTCTGGCTATGTTACTCAGGCTGGTCTTGAACTGTTGGGCTCAAGGAATCCTCCTGCCTCAGCCATCTGAATAGCTGGGATTGCAGGCACATGCCACTACCATGCCCAGCGTTCACAGACTCTTAAGTGTCCTTTAACTGATGACAGTTTTCCTCTGTCCCTGCCCATTTTCTGTTTACTTGTTGAAGAAAGTGTACTTGTTTTTAGTCAGAATTTCCAATATCTATTTGGCTGATTACTTTCCTGTGATGTCATTCTTCTTATTTCTGTGTCCCTTTTGTTGCCTGTCAGCTATTATTTGTGTCTTGGAACTTAGTTAGATTCCTGTTCATTTACAGTATGTGTGTGTGTGTTTGTGTATGACCATTGGTATTGCTATACACTGTCTATGTCATTATGCATGAAGGAATGTAAAAATGAATGGCCCATACTTAGTGATGATAAGATTAGTTCACGGAATCAGGATCCATCAAGTATCCACCTAACAGATCCATCCCTTACAAATTTTCGAACAGGAATTTCTCTAATGGTTTTGGCATCTGTGGATTATCACTACTTAGACTTATGCATTAGGAATAGCAAAATGGTGAATTTCTCATTCTATCATTGATTTTGCATTTATTGGCTTACACTTAATTTAAAAAATTTTCCCTACCAACTACTTGTTTACCTTGCAGCAAATATTCTACAGAAAAGGCGGAATAAATACTTAAGCATTACAGTTACTATTTTAAAAAAATAGTAGTAGGTGACCAATCAATGTCTTCTATCTTTGGCCATTACAAGCCCTTTCAAGTAGGTTGATATATTTTTTGTTTACACGATCTCAATATTTATTACTTTCCCTGTTTGAGGGCACAACTAGACACTTTATCTCACTTATGTCTGTTCTGCCCCAGACCTAGAATCACCGTTTCTCTAGGAAGTTATGGACACTAGAGAGTTTTAGTATTTTAAATTCTCTTTACTGGGAAGAATGTATATCAGCTCAATTTTTAACATATAGATATTAAAATGAGCAAATTCATATAGGCAACAGAAGTATAAACTATCTCTGTCTTACCTTTTTTTTTGACCTCAGAACTACCTGACAGTGAACCTATCACCAGTGTTGTTTCAGGTAACTTTTACAAACATATCATGTCTTGTATATAATTAACACTTATAATCTTCTTGATTAAAAAACCAGCAAAATATATAACATATTTAAGTGATCTCTGTATCATTTTTCAACTTTTCCCTTAGAAAACTTTATGTTATTACTTCCCATACACACAGAAACCTTACCTATTTTCACCAGTTCATTGTAGTTTGAAGACCAACTTTTACTAGAGATTAAAAAAGAAGTATGAAAGTACTTTGTGTATTTTTTAAAAGCTGACTTTCTGCACAATCTCTAAGATAGTTTTTTTTAAACTAAAATGAAAATGTAGTCAATGATAATTCAAATGCATATTATCCTACTTTGTTCATGGGACCTTATACAAATGATTGGCTATTTTTCCGTTCAGAATTAAGGATTATTGAAGCTTGTGTAACAAGGACTTTGTTCTTCATAATTCATTTCCTGTTACTTGCTTATGCAGTGAAGCATTATAATTTGCAGGCTATTACCTCACAGGACTTATAACTTCATTGCTTGTACAAAGAAAAGAACAAAGATGAGTCAGGAGTATAAAAAAATCTCCTAGGTAATGAGAAAGTAAATCAACTTACATTTCCTGCAAATTGATAAGTAGGAGGTTTTTACTAATGAATCCTATAATTCTCACAATGCAGTGTTTATTTCCAGGGTTCCCTTCTAAGAAATATGACTGTATAAGGTAATTATTATACACTGAGATTAGGTCCCAGGTAAGCAAAACCCATAACGAATTACTTCCATAAGAATTAAAGCAAAATATCTAGATATGTTCTCAAATTGCCACATCTCAATAATTTTAAATCCACTAACACTTTAACAGACTCATTAAATTGTATTTGGAATGCAGCAGGTAGATTCATTAAAAACAAATGAATCATTCTTATCTTAAAAATATTCATCCCGGCTTTGATTAAAACAACTGAGAGAATAACTTGTTGAACAAAGCCATAGCCACTCAAAAATGCTCCCAAGCAAGGTGAGTTAGTCAGGGTGAGTGAAGATCATCCACATTGACCTTTATTGCCCTCTTAGTATTTGGGAAGATGAAGATCGAGAATCTGCAGGATGTCAAAGGCATAAACATAAGCTTTTCTTCTTAATCCTTACTTGAGTCAAGAATGTAGGAATAGAGCATTGCCTACTTGGCACTATGATTTTGAACATTTGGCAAACTGCAAAAATGAAAATTGTCTATGGCCTACTTATGAGATGACTGTGGAATAGAGGAAATCTATACATGAGGCACATATGTAGAAACCAGTATGCAAAGAATCAATATAATGAGGAGCGAAAAAGAAACAGCAACTTGAGATTTGGAAAATATTAAATAAATAACTTTATGCCAATGCATTTGAAAAGTTAGATAAAATGGAAATATTCCTAGGAAAATATAAAGCAAAAACACAAAAATAAAAATACAAGTTCGGCAAAAACCAGGAAATATGCATAATCCTATAATCACTAATATACTTACATCAGTAGGTAAATATCTTCCCATCAGAAAACTCCAGACTCAACAGTCGGGAACCCACTCCAGCAGCTGCATGAGGCAGATGATGGAGCTAGAGCCTGAGCTGCTGCTTCAGGAGGCCCTCGAGAACGTAGAGGTGGCAAGAACTACCGGTGGGAGCTGGGTCACTAGCTTGAGGGGCTGTGGGAGGCACAGAGATCAAAGAGAGTGCATCACAGACAAGGGATGTTCTCAAACAACATATTAATGACTTAAAGGGAACCCTTGCAAAGCTCCTAGATGAACGATTGGTGACCCTTTTGCAAGAGGTGGACACCATTAAACAGACCATTAAATCACCACTAGATGATTGCCAGAAGCTCATAGAACACAGAGTCAACACTCCAGAGGCTTTAGTACGAAAAGGTGAGATTGCCATGGTTGGTGGTGTAGGAGAAGAGAATGAGAAACTGTGGAGCTTTACCAAAAAGGCCTTGCATGTTCAGATGGACAGCATACAGGAAGTTCCTTTACTGGTTGATGTGCCTTGTGTATCTGCTCAGTTGGATGACTCTATTCTTAACATCATGAAAGACCACATTCTTTTTTTTTTTTTTTTTTTTGAGACGGAGTCTTGCTCTGCCGCCCAGGCTGGAGTGCAGTGGCCGGATGTCTGCTCACTGCAAGCTCCTTCTCCCGAGTTCACGCCATTCTCCTGCCTCAGCCTTCCGAGTAGCTGGGACAACAGGCGCCCGCCACCTCGCCCGGCTAGTTTTTTTTGTATTTTTTAGTAGAGACGGGGTTTCACTGTGTTAGCCAGGATGGTCTTGATCTCCTGACCTCGTGATCCGCCCGTCTCGGCCTCCCAAAGTGCTGGGATTACAGGCTTGAGCCACCGCCCCCGGCCAAGACCACATTCTTAAGCGTGGAACTGTAGCATCTCGCCCACCAGTACAGATAGAAGAACTGATAGAGAAACCTGGAGGCATCATAGTACAATGCTGTAATGTGGATGACAACTTTATGGCACAAGATGACAGGCTCCAGTTTCGTAAATGTACTTCAAATCATTTTGAGGATATATATGTAGGTTTTGAAACTGAATTCATAGTATTGCACACAGACTCCAATGTTGATGATCATTTCAGAATCTGCACCAAGGAGATGGCTGACAGGAGCGGAGTCTTTGGAGTGTCCCCCAGATAGTTCATTCCATATTTGTGCCTCATGAGTGGACAGTTGGTTTTGAGGGGAAGGGTCTGAGCAATCAAAGAAATACGTCATGCCGGAACGATTCTGAATATTCAGGTGTTCTCGACTCCAGAGCTCCAACTTATTTCTCTGGGCAGACATTAATATTTAGAGTTGAAACTGTGGGACTGTGAGACAGAAGAGGCAGTATAGGAGTGTGTCATAAAAACAGGATGTTGGCCGGGCACGGTGGCTCATGCCTGTAATCCCAGCACTTTAGGAGGCCGAGGTGGGCAGATCATGAGGTCAGGAGATCGAGACCATCCTGGCTAACGCGGTGAAACCCAGTCTCTACTAAGAATACAAAAAAATTAGCTGGGCGTGGTGGCAGGCGCCTGTGGTGCCAGCTACTTGGGAGGCTGAGGCAGAAGAATGGCATGAACCCCGGAGGCAGAGCTTGCAGTGAGCCGAGATCGTGCCACTGCACTCCAGCCTGGGCGACAGAGCGAGGCTGCATCTCAAAAAACAAAACAAAACAAAACAAAACAAAACAAAAGAAAACAAACAAGCCAAAAACAGAATGTCTAGGACTCTCTGCAGCAGGATAAAGCTATGTGCATTGGTACAAATGGTGCAATTTTTGTCAGTGGAAAAGAAAGGCCTCATCAGTTTCTTGCAACTACTTCTGTGTCCACTGTCACATTTGACATGGAAGCTGTGACTCTAGGAACTACCAATAATAATGAAGGCAGAAACGTCAAGCTAGGAATAACCCAGATAGAAGATGTGCAATACACAACCACTTATTTGCTGTCCACATGAATGTGTTGGCTGTCTCTCCATGTTCAGTTATTTGTAAGCAGTGTTGACTTTTATCCCATCTTCAATAACCTTTCAGTCCTCAAGACATTATACTTTTTGCATTTTTAAAAATGCCTGAGCAAATGTCTATTAGTAGGCAAGCATTATCTTTTGTTTTTTTCATTACAGTTTGATTCAAGATAGGCTACAGTATTTTTACAAGGTAAAACTACTCATGGATGTTGTATGCACAGCAGGGTTAGCCATTTATCATGTATGTAATATGCACATGTGTATATCCAGCTTGTGACATGCATTTTAATCTTTGTAGGGTTTGAGCTGCAGTCCAGTTTAATGTCAGTTTGAGAAATGGGGTCTCTTAGTGGACAAACAAAACTAAGGTAAATACTTATCTTATTTTTTTAAAACCTAAATTTGTGTGTAAAACATTTATTTGAAGGACTTGCTTTATATGTAAAAGTAATTGTCTTAGCTTGTTATACCAGCCTACAGATTTTATTCTAATGTGAATTATTTGTTTCATTTTTACCAGTAGTGAAAATGTAGAAAAGCAAGTGTGATATTTTTGTAAGATAATTTATTTGGGGATTCATGTACCCTGTTAGACAATCATGACCTTTTTTCCTTATCTTTTGACATATAAGTGCTAACTCACAGAATTCTCCAAGAAGTTCTCATCCCAAGGTAGATGTCCCCACTGAAACAGGAGGATGTAGTTGGCTTATCTGAGAACCACAGTCATAACTAGGCTGGGGCTTTGCTGTTGGCAATTTGACAACGAGTGCAAGTGACTGAGGCAACACCTAAGGTAGCTGGGATAACCAAGACACCCAGAGATTTCCAAACTTTTCAGTGAGAAGACAGTGCCCCACACTGATGAGAAACCGATGGGAATAGAATATGAATTATTCTGGACAGGTATTCTTGAAGTAAAGGACAGAACTGGTCTAGATACTAGTGGCAGACAAAACAGAAAGCACTAAAGAAGTGACTAGAAGAAAGATTATGTTTTCAATGCTTAGTCGTAGCAGCATCATAGAAGAGAAGTCCTAGAATCCAGAAGCTAGAGAAGTATCTTGAGCCACATCCACATTCCTAAAACTACAGGAAAACTAATTTCATTTAAACATGAGGATAAATTAAAAATTTGAGTTTAATATAATTACGAATATATAATTAAAAAGAATAAAGGTAACCTGAAAAAACATGCCTAAAAACGTGGCTAAAATGTATAGTGAAAGTAAAACCTAATGAGACAAAAGGGTTTAGGGGAAATTTAAAAGATGAAACAAACTATGAAACATCCTCCTACAAACACACACATGATGTATTTCACAACAAAAGTTATGAAATGAATAGTTGGTTTATAACTTGGATCTCCCAATAGGATGATTTTCATATGTCTGAAAAATAAAATTAGTTATGGCCTTCTCTTCAAAAACAATTTAATATTCTTCTTTTTGTTTTTAAATTATAAAATGAAGACTATTTTTTCTTCTTTTTCCCCGTGACCCATTATGAGTGGAAAAACTGTGTTGAAATTTGGAAAATTGAGGATATAAAAATGCTCCTTAAAAATCACATTTTGTCTTCGACTTTTACTTTTAGGATCCATTTCTTACTCTTTCTCATTCTTGCTTCCCTTTTCTTTGCTTGAATGGGTATACGTTTTATTAATACCCATCTTGGAATTCCAATAACAACAATATCATTATTAAGCAAATGATTTAAAGCATGTAAAAATATGAAATTGCAAAATACTTGGTTTAAAATCATAACTATGCTCTATTCTTAGTTTGTTGTTGTTTTTTTTTTTCCAAGAAAGGATTTGTATTCTTTCTTACTATTGAACGTGAATCTACAACTACTGCAGATAAACAATATCTTAAAAGAAGAGAAAGTAAGACAGATGTGGCCCAGACTGGCCTTTGAGCTGTAATTTGAAACCCCTGTTCTAGAAGCCTATTATTTAAGCTTCTACTTTTACATCTATAAGCGATCTCAAATAAATTTTTATGTGTTGCGCAAGGTGAAGAGGTTCAAATATTTTTATAACATGGCATCATTTCTTTGCACAATATATGAAAAAACTTTCCTTCAAAAAGAAGATATTCAGATGACCATATGAATGTATCATATGGAAATTTCCTCCACATTATGGGAAATGAGAATAATGCAAATTAAAACCACCACCCTAAACTGTCACTGCATACTACCCAGAATAGATGAAATGTAAACTGTGGATATGGGGTGGCTACATACTTTGCATGAACGTATAATGGTACAATGACATTGGGGAAAACAGTCTGTCAGCTTCAGACAAGATTAAACAGATCCTTTCCTATGTCCTAGCAATTCTACTCATGATACACAGGCAATAGACATGAGTAAACATGTGCACTAGACTTGCACGAGAATTTCAAACTGAACTTGATCTAAATGCCCTTCAATAAGAAAATGGATAAACAAATTCTTGTCTGTTGATACAATGGAGTCCTATGCAGCAATAACAAAGAATAACACGTTTTAATGTATATGCATGACAAATACATATTATATGTATGACAAACATTTTATGTAGTTATTTGACAACATTTGTATATATGTATATGTATGACACATATAAAACGTGGTTGAATGGTAAGAACGTTATGTTGACTGAGGGAGAGCAGATGTAAAACAGTGCACAGTATGCGCCTTCATTTATAAGAAATTCAAGAGCAGGTAAAACTATGCTGATTATTTTGGAAGAATTTGGTATTGACACAAAAATCACATAGAAAAAATCTCCCGGTGTTATGGAAATGTGCTATATGTTTATCTAGAGGGTGATTTACGGGGTATGTATTTATATATGGCATTATCAAGCTTTCCACTTAATAATTGTGCACTTTACTGAACGTAAATTGTACCTTAATTACAAAAGATGGCATCAATGGGGCAGGAGTGTGGGGACATCACTGAAAGGTTTTTTTTTTTTTTTTTCCTGAGGCGGAGTCTCCTTCTGTTCCCGGAGTGCAGTGGCGCTATCTCGGCTCACTGCAAGCTCCGCCTTCCGGGTTGACGCCATTTTCCTGCCTCAGCCTCCGGAGTAGCTGGGACTGCAGACGCCGCCACCACGCGCGGCTAATTGTTTTTGTATTTTTGGTAGAGACGGGGTTTCACTGTGTTATCCAAGATGGTCTCGATTTCCTGACCTCGTGATCTGCCCGGCTTGGCCTCCCAAAGTGCTGGGTTTACAGGTGTGAGCAACCGTGTCCGGCCGAGACTTTGTTTACTTTCCAGAAAAAGTAATTTACTTTTTAGTTAAATTTAAGTAATTAATTTAACCAGTATTTATTTTGCACCTGCCAGATGCTGGGTAAGTTTTTAGCACGTAAAACAAATCATCCTTTTGAAAATTTTCCAGTTTTGAAAGACATTTTATCACTCTAATTTGTTTTGTACAATTTATCGCTTTTACTGTAGTTTAATACTAAAGTAAATATTTTTATTACATTTCCTTGATTTATTCTCCAGATTTAAGGAATCCCGAAGATTTCTAGTTCTAATCTGTTACTATGAGGTTTATATTAACTTCAAACGCTGTCATTTCGCCTCATTTCCGTTTCTCTCCAGTAGCTTCAATTTCCACATTTTGCCTGTATCCAGTATTTCTCTTTCTGGTCCAGTGCCACTTATATTCCCATCTCCATCTCTATCTTCATGACTTTGTATCTTCTTGAACCTCTTATCTTTGCTGAAAGGAGCTAGATTCACACACGCAAGCAAGCATAAATTATGACAGGCATGGAAAAACGCAGGATCATAATCTAAACCATTTTTTCTCTTATTGCTTACAACACTTTTATGTTGTCAGTAAAATAAAAAAAAACTACTTAAAATATAGGTTCTAGTTAGTAGTGAGGGACAAAACCATCTTTTTCTTTTGCATTCAGTACTTTTTTTTTTTTTTTGGTTGTTTTATATGATTGATCTGTATATAGTTCAGACCTGAAGACAAAATATATGATTCATCTCCAGTCTCAAAGCCCCTGTTTGAATGGCACTTTATTTACATTAGCATTCCTAATTACTTAATGACCAATCAGATATGGTTCATTGCTAGTAAGTGTAGAAACATGTTGTCTGAAGGATGTAGTTTAATTAGTATACTTCTAAAAACATGTCCCTCATGACCATTGGATGTAATCATTATTTTATGTATTTAACTGTGAAATTCATATTTACTCAGCAAGCTAGAGAACAGTGTTTAGTTCTTAAAGCTGTTTAATAGAGCATAGTTAGATTTTTAAAGGAGCCTGCAAAATCTTGTAAAAAGTAGGTTACTTAAAAAAAGCCATTACTCCAATAAAGTAGTTATCCCACTTAAATACTAATGTCGTATTCGTAAAACAGTGAAGGAGGAATAGATACGTGAAGAAGCTCACCGTAATTTGTCCCTTAATAATGTAGGTACAAGATTTCGCATTCATCTAAGCCATTGAGATTATTTAGACATTTTTACTCTTAATTTAAGATTTTGAAAATGACCTAATTTCTAAGGTAACTGATGATTTCTATTTGTCCTCCTACTGCTTATTCATTACATGACAAACAAATGAGATATATTTTACTTTCAGAAAACACTCAACTCCTGGCCTGCGCTGGATGGTGGAGGATGTTAATTGTTTTTCCAAGTAAGTCTTTTCCTAATATATTTTTCATGGATTGTCATTTATTTTGGGAGTATTTTTTTTTTTTTTTTGAGATGGAGTCTCACTCTGTTGCCCAGGCTAGAGTGCAGTGGCGTGATCTCAACTCACTGCAACCTCTGTCTCCCAGGTTCAAGTGATTCTCCGGCCTCAGCCTCTCGTGTAGCTGGGATTACAGATGTGTGCCACCACGCCTGGCTAATGTTTTTGTATTTTTAGTAGAGACGGGTTTTCGTCATGTTGGTCAGGCTCGTATCAAACGCCTGACCTCAGGTGATCCCCTCACCTCGGCCTCTTAATGTGCTGGGATTACTGGCGTGAGTTACTGTGCCCAGCCTGGATTGTCATTTATACTTGACCTCTGAGAAGCACCAAATTTCTTAACTTGGGGGAGTCCCTTCTGTAATTAGTATATTCGAGAATATTAGTTTGCAAGGATTTGACAACTGACAATAGATGATACTGTGAGCAATGATCATTGTGTAGAGCTCTGTAGTATGCCTACTAATGTGATCACTCATCATTCATTATCCAGGGTTTGATTTGAATATGAATCAAACGGTCACCAAAACAGATGCCTCAGGGGTACTTCATTTGCTTTGTGTTCAGGAATTAGTCACTCAGAAATTGATTCTAGAATTTTACACGTTTTCTCACTCAATTCCTCCACACACTGTTTCAGGAGTATACAGACAATATCTTCATGGCCATCTCCCATTTGAGGTACTTATAGCAATGATAATAATAATAATAATAATATTGTCAATGATACTGTGTCAGTCCTACGATTATCAATTTTATAAATCAAGTTTTCTCAGCCTGGCATAGTGACTCATGCCTGTAATTCCACCACTTTGGGAGGCTGAAGTAGGTGGATCACTTGAGGTCAGGAGTTTGAGACCAGCCTGGCCAATACGGTGAAATCCTGTCTCTACTTAAAAAAATAATAATAATAAAACATAAAATAAAATAAAATTAGCCAGGAGTGATGGTGGGTACCGGTAATCCCAACTACTCGAGAGGCTGAGGCAGGAAAACTGCTTGAACCTGGGATATGGAGGTTGTGGTGAGTCAAGATTGTGCCACTGCACACCAGCCTGGACAACAGAGAGAGACTCTGTCTCAAATACACACACACACACACACACACACACACACACACACACATATATATAGTCTTCTTATGTACCAAATATTTTTATAATCATTTTACATGCTTGGACTTGTTTATTCTGTAGAGACATCTACTGAATTAAAAATGCTTATTTCCATTTTTCAGGTAAGAAAATCAAAATATTGAGACATGTAGTACCTGTCCTAACCATCATATATAATTAGTAACTGATGAAACCTAGATTTAATAAACCCTTTTAGAAGTTATGAATAGAAATTTTTGGAACTTTGAGAAATGAAGATGGCAAATAAATTTGCAAGGTTACTAAGGTTACTATCTATGTTTAATCTTTACAGCACTAGAAACACCTCCGGTAATATGTTTTAAACAAAATATGAAAATACACGTAAACACTTCTTGTAATCCTTTTTTCTGCAAGTAAACAATGAGTTTATTTTTAGCTTTTTCTTTGCATTGACATGATTAGAAGTCTATAGGGCCGGGTGCGGTGGCTCAAGCCTGTAATCCCAGCACTTTGGGAGGCCGAGACGGGCAGATCACGAGGTCAGGAGATCGAGACCATCCTGGCTAACACGGTGAAACCCCGTCTCTACTAAAAAATACAAAAAACTAGCCGGGCGAGGTGGCGGGCGCCTGTAGTCCCAGCTACTCGGGAGGCTGAGGCAGGAGAATGGCGTAAACCCGGGAGGCAGAGCTTGCAGTGAGCTGAGATCCGGCCACTGCACTCCAGCCTGGGCGACAGAGCGAGACTCCATCTCAAAAAAAAAAAAAAAAAAGAAGTCTAAAGACAGGTTGAGGTGCGCCCATCTTTCCAATAGCCTTTTTCTAAGCACATATGAGAAAAGGACTTTCAGCCTAGGCTCAGATGTCATAGAGGTAGGCCTTTAACAGCCCTCTCTGTCTGGTGAGGTCACTTTGATTACAGTTTCTGATGTTGTGTTTATTGCCTTTCTGAAGATTAATCTCTCCATTTTTCTTCCATATCCAGTCACATACAGAGATACAGAGTGTAGGACTAGTATTTGTTTAGGTTTAAAAAAAGTATTTTCTGCAAATGTAATTAAAGGTAGGCTTCTTTTTTTATACTTTTATTTTATGTTTGGGGTACATGTGCAGTTTGTTACATAGGCAAATGTGTGTCATGGGGGTTTGTTGTACCTATGATTACATCACCCAGGTATTAACCCTACTATCCATTAGTTATTTTTCCTGATCCTCTCCCTCTGCCTACCCTACATCCGTAGATAGGCCTCTGTGTGTGTGGTTCACCTCTATGTGTCCATGAGTTCTCATCACTTAGCTTCCACTTATAAGTGAGAACATGTGGTATTTGCTTTTCTGTTCCTGCGTTAGTTTGCTAAGTATAATGGCCTACAACTTCATCCATGATGCTGCAGAGGACATGATCTCATTCTTTTTTATGGCTGCATAGTATTCCATAGTGTATATGTACCACATTGTCTTTATTCAGTCTACCATCGATGGACATTTAGGTTGATTCCATGTCTATGCTATTGTGAATAGTGATGCAATGAACATACCTGTGTATGTATCTTTATAAGATAACAATTTATATGCCTTTGGGTATATACCCCGTAATGGGGTTTGCTGGGTTGAATGGTATTTTTTTTTTAGGTCTTTGAGGAATTGCCATAGTGTCTTCCACATTGTCTTTTACACTCCCACTTACAGTAAATAAGCATTTCTTTTCCTGCACAACTTCACCACATCAGTTATTTTTTGACTTTTTAATAATAACTATTCTGACGGTGTGAGATGGTATCTCATTAAGGTTTTCATTTGCATTTCTCTAATATCAGTGATGCTGAGGTTTTTCCAGATGATTGTTGGCCTTATGTAGTTCTTCTTTTGAGAAGTGTCGAGCAACTTCAGCAAAGTTTCAAGATACAAAATCATTCTGCAAAAATCGCTAGCATTCCTATACACCTATGCAATCAAGCTGAGAGCCAAATCATGAACAAACTCCCATTCACAATTGCAACAAAAAGAATAAAATACTTGGGAATACAACTGACTGGGGAGGTGAAAGACATCTACAGTGAGAACTACAAACCACTGCTCAAAGAAATCAGAGATGACACAAACAAAAGGAGAAACATTGCATGTGCATGCATAGGAAGAATAAATGCTATTAAAATGGCCATGCTGCCCAAAACAATTTATAGATTCATTTCTATTCCCATTAAACTACCATTGACATTCTTTACAGAACTAAAAAAAACTTTCTGAAGATTCATATGAAACAAAAAAGAGCCCAAATAGCCAAGGTAATCCTAAGCAAAAAGAATAAGACATAATGGTAATCAACTTCAAACTATACTACAGGGTTACAGTAACCAAAACAGCATGATACTGGTACAAGAACAGACACACAGACCAGTGGAACTGCATACAGGACCCAGAAATACGACTGCACACCTACAACTATCTGATCTGTGATAAAGCTGACAGAAACAAGCCCCAGGGGAAGAATTCCCTATTTAATAAATGATGCTGGGATAACTGATTAGCCATATGCAGAAGATTGAAACTGGACTCCTTCTTTAGGCCATATACAGAAATTAACTCAAGATGGATTAAAGACTTAAATGCAAAATCCAAAACTATAAAAGCCCTGGAAGACAATCTAAGCAATGCCATTCTGCATATAGGAATGGGCAAAGATTTCAGGAAGGAAACCAGGACAAGATGCTTTATTTTTTAATGTGTACTGTAATGTATTGACAGTTCTCTAAAACCTGGCACCATAAGGTGTCAGGCAATAGTGAAATTAGCCCAAATATTTGGTGTCAGTCTTGGGCTCAATCTCCAGCTATACCAAATACTATATGCAAAACTTTGGACAACTTGTTACGCTATACTAGATACATTTTTCTTTTACTTTTCTCTGTTTTTTTTTTTTCTATCTTTTCTCTTTTTTCTTATAAAAAAGGCATGAAAAAATAAGCCTTTTATAAGGATTAAATTAGATTATATTGATAAAGTACATAACAAAGTTCCTGGTACTGATTATGTGTTCAAAAACTGACAGATACAGTGAGTACACCTTGCATTGTGATCTGTGTGAAGAAAGAGGAGAAACCTTGGCCTCATTTCGATTGAATTAAACCAACCAGTAACTGCAAGGAAAATTGACATTTTTAATATCTTATTGATCAAATATGTGATCTGATTGGCAACAACTAAAAACTCATGTGGAGAATATACAACTTCAAAATTTCTTCCATCAACTCAAGAAAACACAATTTGATAATAAGTAGAAGTTTCATGCCTTCTCAGTTATTCTTGTTGATTCACTAACAGGCCAAGCAAAACGATATATGTGAATGGATTCTGAGGCAAATGACCACAAAGTAGCCCGCCACAGATATATTTGGTACTCCCAAGCAGAATGAAGTCCCGACTACCATAATAAAATACACTTGCTAGAGGGTTTTAGCATACCTCAAACTCTACTGATTGCTCTGGAAACTGGTTTAAACCCTGCCTATGTACAGGTGCAGGTACTCGGTAAAAACATAATTTGTGAGATTGAGTAAGCCAAAAGTCAGGCTGCATCCAGATATTCCAAGAATTATATATTTTATTAAAAGAAATCAGCTCAGATCTGTCTGACATCTATTCTTGACAGCAAATATGTATGTTATTTCTATACAGTTAATCTAAAATCACTTAGCATTACTTAGATTCAATTCAAGTATTCTCTTCTTACTTTACTCATATTATGACTACAGTGTGAGTTTTAGCTTTGCAGGGGTACACACACACACACACACATACAGATGGGACACATTATATTAGTGTGTTTGAGTGTGTGTATTTCTAAATAGGCTGAAATTCACATATTCTTGGTTAATGAAGTGAAATGTTTTATTTATAATTTTTCCCATTGATACAGCCCAGATCAGTTATTCTTAAACTTTAGTGAATATAAATATTACCTAGGGAGTTTATTTTAAAATGTAGCTTCCTGAACTACTCCATGAAAATCCCAATTTTATTAATCTAGAGTAAGGCCCAGAGATCTGCATTTTAATAAGCATCTTTGGTGTTTCTGATTCAAGAGGTCTTTGACTTCACTATAAGAAACAGGGCTCTAGAGGGTCTAGGATTTTTGTTTGAATTCATCTCAATGATTAGTTAGGAGACCACATAGAATTACTTTAAACCTGCAATAGCAGACAACTTAATTTAATTTCAATACCCTCGTTACATAAAGGAAAAATGCAAAGCCCAGAAAAGTGCAATGATGCAATATTGGTTAAAATAATACCTAATATTTGCAGTGTGTTACCAGACACTGTGTAAGTACTTTGCCTTCATTATCTTATTGCTCTTTAATAATCATTTTATTATCCCTGTTGTATAGATGACAGAACCAAAAACTAAAGAGCACACGTCATTTTCTTCAAGTCACAAGACTAATTCAGTTGGAGTTGGCATTGAAACATGGGCCATCAGAAGTACATAGTAAAAGAGCAACAACAAAAGTGATAATAACAATAGAAATAAACTAACATTTACCAAGTGCCCATTATGTACCAGACTCTCTGCTAAGTGTTCTATGTGGATTAGTTATGTTTTCCTCACTAAACTCTATAAGGGTGGAATTATTATTCCCTCTTTATGGATGCAGAAACTGAAACTAAGAGAGAATAAGTAACTTGCTCTACATCATACAGAATGAAGGAACTTGGATATTAACTCCAGGGTTTGGCTGCAAAGCTCATTCTCTTAGCTACTAAGAAAAGAGTTTGAAATTGCTTGACTTCCAGTTTAGTCTTCTTTCCAATACCACAGGTTACTGAAAATATACAGTAGTGTCTTACCAGGACCCAAGAGGAAATGCATTATTGGCATTGATGTACAAACATGTATATGAATGATATGGTTTGGCTTTGTTTCTCCACCCAAAGGTCATCTTGAATTGTAATCTCCACATGTCAAGGGAGAGACTGGGTGGGAGGTGGTTGGATCATGAGGGCGGTTTCCCCTGTGCTGTTCTCATGATATGAGTGAGTTTTCATGAGATCTGATGGTTTGCTCACCATTCTCTCTCTCCTACTGCCATGTAAGATGTGCCTCTTCCTCTTCTGCCATGATTGTAAGTTTCCTGAGGCCTCCCCAGCACTGCGTAACTGTGAGTCCATTAAATCTCTTTTCTTTACACATTACCCAGTCTTGGGTATGCCTTTATAGCAGTGTGAAAACAAACTAATGCTATGAACATGTACTTTTATGTATCATTTAGGATTCTTTTTTTCTTTTTCCTTTTTAGCAATTGCAGGACATTTAGGATTCTTAATTGCATGTAACAGAAATTCATTGGAACTAACTGAAGCTGAGTGATAGTGTATGTGAAGGATCTAGAGGAATAAGATGTAAAACACATAATTATTAATACATAATAGATGACCTCCTTTGTCATGGCAGAATATTTAAGCCACTGGTATGTCTGCCATGAATGCATGTTAAACCAAAGATTAAAAGTTCTAAGCAGGAAGATGTCAGTAGTCAAGGATGTGTCAACTGATTGCGTTTTACCTTGAAAGGTGTGGGAGAGAATGTACCTGCCCCTGCCCCTTTCTATGGAGTATTCTTCCAATCAGAACATGGTTGGATCTTGGTGGCCAAGCAAAACAAATGTCCTGCAGCAATTATCCATAAGCAAATGTCTCATTTAGGAACACATGACAAGGTGATTTCTGACATACGCCGATACTTTAAGGAAATTTCTTGTAGTTTAGCAAAAAGCATTGAAATATTTTGAGTGAAATATAAATGAAATGTAGTTGCAACATTATGTTTATAAAATTTTAAAATTTGAGGCATTTATATCATAAAAAGGTAAATTGAAATGTTTAAGCAGAGAGTCAAAATTTAGATGACTTGACTTTATATTTGTGGATTTACATTATATTTGTAAGTAGGTCACTTTAGTTAAGATAATAACCTAAACTTTTTGAAAACTCTGGATGGAAGAAGAGAGAGAGAAAAGTATTCTACTGAGTCCAGACTATTCCCGTCCTTTTGATGCCTCACATGGGGTCTTAAGAATGAATAACCAAGATATTAGAAAATATTCTGATGTTAAATTATTTTTTGATTTTCTTTTGAGGAACAAAAGAACAGAGCACAACTCTGTATGTGAGGGCAAGGTTTTCCTTGAAGCAAATCAAACTTCCCCCGTTAGTTATTCTAGGATATAAAATGGGGGCCATAGGGAGGAGGGCTCTGGACTTCAGGTAGGAAAAATCTTTTATCCCTGGGGCTTAAGATAATTGGCACAGAAACTATTCTATACAATCACATATGGTTTTTTTTTAACAGCTTTATTGAAGTATAATTGCCATACAATTAACTGCACCTTTTCAAAGTGTACAAGTTGATTAGTTTATGTATATATATGTATCTATGAAAACATCACTAAAATTAAGATAATAAACATATCCATAATTTCTGCAAGTTTCATTATGTCCTTTGTAACTTACCTTTAACTTCTCCATCTGCCATCACTGTTCCCAGGCAGCCTCTGATGTGTGCCATCTTTCTTAATGCGTTACATATTTTAGTATATATAAATGTAATCATGTAATATGTACTGTTTCGTCTAACTTCTTTCATTCAGTATGAATTTTGAGTTTCATCCATTTTCCTGTATGTATCAATAAAATACCTCATTCATTTTATTGCTGAGAAGGATTCCATTTTATGGATACAGCACAATTGGTTTAACTATCCATTTTTGGACATTTTAGTTGTTTGCATTATTGGCTATTACAAGTAAAGCTTTCGTGAGAATTTGCATACAAATTTTTGTCTGAATATGATGGCTAATTTTATGTGTTAACTTGACTTGGATACAGGATGCCCAGAAAGCTGGTAAAACATTGTTTCTGGGTGTGTCTGTGAGGTGTTTTTGGAAGAGATTAGCATTCGAATCAGTAGTCTGAGTAAAGAAGATCTCCCTCACCAATGTGAGGTGTGTATCATCCAATCTATTAAGAACATATTATTTTTTGATTTTTAAACTATAGCTATTCTGGCAGGAGTAAGGTGGAATCACATTGTGGCTTTGATTTGCATTTCCCTGATAATTAGTGATGTTAAGCATGTTTGCATTTATTTGTCAGCCATTTCTGTATCTTCTGTTGAGAATTGTCTATTCATGTTCTTAGCTCACTTTTTGACGGTGTTACTTATTTTTTTCTTGCTGATTTGCTTGAGTTCCTTGTATATTCTGGATATTGGTCTTCTGTCAGATGCATAGTTTGGGAAGATTTTCTCCCACTCTGTGGGTTGTGTGTTTAGTCTGCTGATTATTTCTGTTGCTGTGCAGAAGCTTTTTAGTTTAAGTAAGTCCCATCTATTTATCTTTGTTTTTGTTGTATTTACTTTTGGGTTCTTGGTCATGAAGTCTTTGCCTAAACCAATGTCTAGAAGTATTTTTTTGTGATGTTATCTTCTAGGGTTTTTATGATTTTGGGTCTTAGATTTAATTCTCTGATCCATCCCAGCACCATTTGTTGAATAGGGTGTCCTTTCCCCATTTTATGTTTTTGTTTGCTTTGTCAAAGATCAGTTGTCTGTAGGTATTTGGGTGTATTTCTGGGTTCTCTATTCTGTTTCATTGGCTTATGTGGCTGTTTTTATACCACTACCTTGCTGTTTTGGTAACTATAGTCTTGTAGTATAGTTTGAAGTCAGGTAATGTGATGCCTCCAGATTTTTTCTTTTTGTTTTGTCTTGCTTTGGCTATGTGGGTTCTTTTTTGGTTCTATATGAATTTTAGGATTGTTTTTTCTTGTTTTGTGAAGAAAGATGGGGGTATTTTTATGGGAATTGCGTTGAATTTGTAGATTGTTTTTGAAAGTATGGTAATTTTCACAATACTGATTCTACTAATCCATGAGCATGGGATGTGTCTCTATTTGTGTGTCCATGATTTCTTTTAGCAGTGTTTTGTAGTTTTGCTTGTAGAGATCTTTCACCTCCTTGGTTAGGTGTATTTCTAAGTATTTTATTTTATTTTTATTTTTGCAGCTATTGTAAAAGGGGTTGAGTTCTTGATTTGATTCTCAACTTGGTTGCTATTGGTGTATACCAGTGCTACTGATGTGTGTACATTGAGTTTGTATCCTGAAACTTTACTGAATTCATTTATCAGATCTAGAAGCTTTTTGGATGAGTTTTCAGGGTTTTCTAGTATATCAGTGGCACACAGCAACAGTTTGACTTCCTCTTTACTGATTTGGATGCCCTTTATTTCTCTCTCTTGTCTAATTAGTCTGGTTAAGACTTCCAGTGCTGTGTTGAATAGAAGTGATGAAAGTGGGCATTCTTGTCTCGTTCCAGTTCTCAGGGGGAATGCTTTCAACTTTTCTCCATTCAGTATAATGTTGGCTGTGGGTTTGCCGTAGATAGTATTTATTACCTTAAGGTATGTCCCTTCTATGCCGGCTTTGCTAAGGGTTTGAAAAACTCGTTTTTTAATGTTTGTCTTGTATGCTACACTCACTGAACTCATTTACTAGTTCTAGTGTGTTCTTTTATACACTCCTTCAGATTGTCTCACAGGAAATCATTTCATCTGCATGCCCTTTATGTCTGTTTCTTGCTTTATTGTACTGGGTGGAACTTCTACTGTTTTGTTAAATAAATATGGAGATAGTGGGTATCCTTATTATATTTCTAATCTTAGAGGTAAAGCAGTCTGTCACTGTTACATATACATATAACATTAGCTTGATTAGCAATAATAGTCATAATATTATTTTGTAGATGCTCTTGATCGAGTTGAGGAAATTACCATGATTTCTGTATTTCTAAGAGGTTTCATCATGAATCATGTTATGTTTTGTAAGTCTTTTTCTAAATAAATTGATAGGACCATATGCTCTTTCTTCTTTAACTATTAATATGGTGGATTCCTCTGATTGATTATGCAATATCAAATCACCTTGGAGAACACCCACTTGGCCTTTGCATATAATTGTTTTCATATGTTGTATAATTCTGATTGATATTATCAGTTAAGGCTTTTTTGCATCTATATTTATGGTAAGTATTGGTCTGCAATTTTCTTTTTTGTAGTATCTTTGTTTAGTTTTCCCTCTGGGTAATAACAAATAAAAATAGGTGTCCCTACTTTTATTTCCTAGAATAGATTGGTGCTGATTTTTCATTAAATATTAGGTAGAATTCTTAAGTAAAATAGCTAGTTCTACACATTTCTATTTGGGAAGTTTTAAAATTAAGAATTCAATGTCTTCACTATGTATCGGTCAATTTACCTTGTCTATTTCATATTGGGCATACTGTAGTTGCCTGAGTTTTTAAGGGAGTCGGTCCATTATATCCAGGTTGCTAAATACATGAATGTAGAATTGTTTGTAGTATTTATTTATTATCCTTTTGATATCTTCAGTATCTGCAGTAACATCCCCTGTTCCCACCTGATATTTATAATTTTTGTCTTCTCTTTATTTTCATTGTCTTGTTAGACGTTTGCCATTTTTTTTTAAATAACCAACTGTTTTGTTGATTTTTTTGTATGATTCTAATTTGCCTAATTTCTTCATTTGGCTTATTATTTCATTCCATGTATTTTTTTTTTTGAGCTTATTATGCTTTTTTCCCCTAGGTTCTGGAGTTTGAAGTTTAGATTATTGATTTGAGATTTTTTTGTTGCATTTACTGCTATAAATTTCACTTGTTTCACTTTATATACTCCGTTAGCTGTGTCTCCCAAATTTTAATGTTTTAAAATTTTAATATTTTTATTTACACTCAATTCTATATATTATTTCATTTTCCTTCACATTTCCTCTATGACTTATGAATAATGTGGAAATATATTGCTTAGTTTCAAGGTGTTTGAAGATTTTCTGTTAGGTTTTGTTAATAATTTCTTGTTTGATTCTATTGTGGTCAGAAGACACTCCATATTATTTCAATGTTTTTTAATTTGTTGATGTTCATTTTATGGCTCAGTCTGTAATTTAACTTGATATGTTTTCTGCTGGCACTTGAAAATAATGTATATTCGGCTGTTGGCTGGAATGCTTTTTAGATGCTAAACAAATCTTTTTAGTTTATATGCTCTTCAGTTCTTCAATATCCTTTCTGATTTTCCATCTAGTTGTTCTATCAATTGTTGAGAGAGGGCTGTTGAAGTCTCCAATTATAATTGTATATCAGTCTTCTTCTCCTTTCAGTTTTATCAGATTTTGCCTCACTTTTTACCACTGTTGTTTGATGTATAGATGTTAGAATTTGTATAACCTTTTAATGTGTTGACTTATTTATTATTATTTAATATCTCACTATTTTGACATTAATATAGCCACCTTTGTTTTTCTTTATTTAATTATTGCAGGGTATATAAATTTTCCTCCTTTTACTTTCAATATGACTATTTTTCATATATTTGAAGTGAGTTTCTTATACACAGAATACAGAGGAGTCATGCTTTTTTTAAATCCACTATGCCAAGCTCTATCTTTAATTTATGCATTTAGACCATTTATATTTACTGTAGTTATTGATGTGCTAGGACTTAATTTGGGTATTTTATTTATTTATTTTTATTTTCTTTGTGCTCTCTCTGTTTTTCATTTATCTGCTTCTTTTTTATTCTCTGTGGGTTCCCTGAACATTTTTTAAGGTTTATTTTGATTTATTTGTATGGATTTCCTAATGGTTGCTCTTGGCATTACCTTATCCATACCTAACTTATAGTTGACTGATGTTATTTTATCAGTTTGAATGAATCATGAAGCTCTTTTGTCTTTTTTTGTAATTTTATTCTCTCTCATTTATAACATAATTATATTAAATATTTTATCTCTATAACTTTAGAATCATGTCTGGCAGTATTATACTTTTTACTTGAACAAATATAATTTTAAAAATTCAAGAGAAAAATGTTTAATTAATTTATGTTTTGCTTACTGTGTTATTTCTTGTTTCCTAATTATTACAAAGTTCTTTCTTACATCATTCTGTTTCTGTTTAGAGAACTTCCTTTGCCATTTTTAGAGTAAGCTTGCTAATGAAAAATTCTCTTAGTTCTCCTTCCTCTGAGAGTTACTTTATTTTTTCTTAACTCCTGAAGTATATATTTTCTGAGTACAGGATTTTTAACTGATAAGTTCTTTTTATAAGCACTTGAAAATATTATGCCACTTTCTTTTGGCCTATATGGATTTTCATGGAAAATCCACTTAAAATCATATTTTCCCCTACAGGTAAGCTACTATGTTTCTCAAGATTTTTCTTTGTCTTTAGTTTACAAAACTTCAGTTCTTATAGATTATTTTTCTTTGTTTTGTCCTGTTTGAATTTCCCTAACTTCTTACATCTGTAGATTTGAGACTGAAGCTGAATTTGGCAGGTTTTTAGCCATGATTTCTTTAAGTACTTTTTCAGCCCCATCTCCATTCTCCTCTTTTTCTGGATCTCTCATGACAAAAATAATAGATATCTTGTTACAATTCTAAGGGTTCCTGAAGCCAAGTTTAATTTTTTTAGTCTTTTTTTTTTTTTTTTTTCCTGTTGTTCATATTGGGTAATTTCTATTGGCTATCTTCTGCTGCACTGATTCTTTCCTCTGTCTATGGCATTAGGCTATTTATGTGAAATGCCCATCTGCTAAGCATTTCACATAAATTATTGCATTTTTCAATTCTAAAATAACAATTTGTGTCTTCTGTAGAGGTTCTGTTTCTTTGCTGAGACTTTCTGTTTCTTCATTAAATTTTTCTATTTTTTTCATTTGTTCATAGTATATGTATTGGTTCATTTTTACGCTGCTGATGAAGATTTACTCAAGACTGGAAAGAAAAGAGGTTTAATTGGACTTACAGCTCCACGTGGCTGGGGAGGCCTCGGAATTATGGTGGGAGGTGAAAACAAATTCAGAATTATGGTGGGAGGCAAATGGCACCTCTTACATGGCGGTGGGAAGAGAAAATGACGAGGAAGCAAAAGTAGAAACCCCTGATAAACCCATGAGATCTCATGAGACTTAGTCACTATCACGAGGATGGCATGGGAAAGACCGGCTCCCATGGTTCAATTACCTCCCTCTAGGTCCTTCCCATAACATGTGGGAATTTTGGGAGAAATAATTCAAGTTGAGATTTGGGTGGGAACACAGCCAAACCGTAGCAGTATGTATTAATTAGTGTTTGAAACCTTTTTATCATGGCTTTTTAAAGTTTTTGTCAGAAATTTTTAATATCTCTGACATATTAATGTTGGCATTTACTTATTACCTTTTAAGTAAATGCCAACTTTAAGTTTGGTTTTAAATTTGTTTTGCAGAAAATATTTTCTCCTCTTCCTGGTTCTTTGTATGAGAAGTGAGTTTTGATTGAATCCTGGATATTTTTCACTTTATGCTGTAAGACTCTGTATTTAAATCTATGTAAGTACCTCATTACTGCCAAATATTACTGCCAGGTGAAGGTATACATCCAAGTTTTTCATTTAGCATCCACTGACAAGCAGTATGGGGGTGCTCCTCACTAATGTTGAGTGAGAATAGGATTTCCAGCTTCACGTGTGATCTCAGCTGACGCTATAACGTGTCAATGGATTGCAGCAATGAAATTATAACTCCATACATGATTCTCACTGACACTATTCAGCTGTGTGTATGTTGGAGCCACAATATTTTTTTCTGTAGTGTTTGGCTGAAAAGAGAGATTATTCTTTAAAAGCTTCATGTTGTGCCTGCTGTCTATTTCTGGTCCTGTGGTAAAGAGAGCAGGGATTTTCTTGAGGGTTTTTGTGTCACCTTTATTGATAATGTTTCCGGTTTGTGAGCTTCATCATTTTCATATTTGGGGTGCGTGAGGGAAGAATAAAATCCAAGGAATTTACCTTATCTCATCCCTCTGGTCCTGATATCTCCTTCCAATAAGCTGTCTTTTCTTCATCTTTTAAGATTTTCTGATGGTGTGTGTGTGTGTGTGCATAGTCTCTTATTCTTGGTTGTATTTAGCAGAAGTAATAGGGAAAACTATGTCTACTCCTTGTTCCTAGAAGTGGAATTTCTTTATGCCAATTTTAAATCAGATTCTTTGTTGTTATGGCCTAAACTGTGGCCCCATCCCAAATTAATATATTGAAGCCCTAAAACCCAATGAGACTATATGTGGAGATAATGCTTTTAAGGAGGTAATTAAAGTTAAATGAGGCTATAAGGGTGGGCTCTAATCCAATATAATTTGTGTTCATATAAGAAGAGGAAAAGACATCAGGAGTATGCACACACAGAGAAAAGACCATGTGAAGACACAATGAGTATATGACTGTCTGCAAGACAGAAAGAGAGGCCCTCACAGGTAACTAACCTTACTGACGACTTAAAATTGAAACTTTAACCTTCAGAACTATGAGAACATAATCATTTTGGAATATGAAAATTATGAAATTATGGAAATTATGAAAATTATGACAAATATGATAACATAATATTCTGGTATGAGAAAAAAATTTGTTGTTTAAACCACTTCATTGTGGTATTTTGTTATCACATCCCAAATAGTCAAATACATTAGTCTTCTCAATATTGGCTTGGAAGAGTTCTTTATTTGTATTAGATCAACTCATTATATTAGGTTCAAATACATGCTTTCTAAATATTTTCTGTCAGGTGATGCCTTTATTTAAAAAATTATTATCTTTGAAGAGCAATAATATTAACTCTAATAATATAAAATTATTTATTTTTTGTTTAATGCCTTTTTTGTCAATTTTAAGAACTTATCTTCAAGCCCCAAAACACATAATATCTAGGAAGTTTTCTTCTTACATTTTTGTGGTTTTAACTTTCACATTTAGATGTGATATTTATTTTGAGTTACTTTTTTGCATATGTAACATAAAAGTGGAGGTACAATTTTTTAAATATATGGCTGTCCAATCGTTTCTCAGAATCCTTTATTAAGAAGATAATTATTTATCTGTCAAATTGCTTTTACTTTCTTTATTGTGCATCTGTTGACCTTGTATGTATAAGTTTATTTCTAGATTTTCTATTATGTTCCATCAATATAGATCTACCTTCATGTCAGTATTAAACTATCTTTATTACTGTAGCTATGTAATAAATCCTAAAATCAGGTATTATAAATTCTTCAAATTTCTTCTTTTTGACAATTTTACAACTTTTACCTTTCCGTATATACTTAGAATAATTTTGACAATTCCTACATAACATTGTTTGCATTTTGATTTCATCTATTTGAATCTATAATTTGTGTAGAACAGGGTTTTTAAAAAGAATATTTTGTATTCCAATCCACTAATATGGTATATATCTACATTTATTTAACCTATTTTTTAGTTCATCTCAGCAATGATTTGTAAATTTTACTAGTTTTTCCACATCTTTTTTCAAGCGTTTTATATTATTTAAAGCTATTATAAATGACATTTTAAAATTTGATTTTTGTTGCTACAATTATAAATACAATTAGTTTACACATATTGATTTTCTAGCCTGCAAGCTGCCTACATTCACTTATTTATTCTTCATATTTTATACATATATGCACAAAAGATTGCTTTATTTGCTTATATTTTGTACATATATGGCTACATTGCCTGTAAATGTCAACTTTACTTGTTTCTTAAAATTGACATCATGCATGCCTCAGCATGCCTTGTATTTTTCTCCTCTTATTTCAATAATAAGAACCTCTAAAACAATATTGAATAGAAATGGAGAGAATGGACATTCATACCATATTCCAGATAACACAGGGGTAGCATTTATTCTTTCTTCATTAAGTTTACTACTAACTGCATTTATTTTTTTAGATGCCCTATAAGGATTTTCTATTCTGCTATGAGTTTTTGTCATGAATAGTAAATATTTTTAAACATTGATTAATGTGGTTAATTACATTTGTTAATTTTTAGATATCAAATCACTGTTGTATTCCTGGAACAAATCACACTTGGTCAAGGGATATTTCTCTTTTCATATATTACTGGATTCAATGTACAAAATTCTGTTAAGAATTTTGCATATATATGTGTGTGTGTATATATATATGATATTAGTTTTGGCTTTCTTTTCTTAAAATTGACATTTTTGACTTAGAGATCTAGATAATGTTGAGCTCATAAGAATGAGTGGAAACTCTACCTTCCTCTTCAATATTCTGGAACCATTTGTTTAGAATTGGTATTATTTTTTCCTCAGTAGCTTTGTAGAATTCACCAATAAATTAATCTTGGCCTGGAGTTTTCTTTGTGCATGGTTGAGCTACAGATTCAATTTCTTAAAAAAAAAGGTTTATTAAATGTGCTTATTT
Organism: Trachypithecus francoisi; assembly: GCF_009764315.1. Classification (NCBI taxonomy): domain Eukaryota; kingdom Metazoa; phylum Chordata; class Mammalia; order Primates; family Cercopithecidae; genus Trachypithecus; species Trachypithecus francoisi. Next base: position 49,839,444 of record NW_022681462.1, on the reverse strand, counting down.
CTCCTGAAAGGATCATTGATTTTTTAATATAATTTGTCCATTTAATCTACATTTTCAAACTCACTGGGAAAAAGTTGTTTATAATTCACTTTTCCTTTTCACTTCTGCTAGAAGTGTAGAAATATACCCTCTCTCATTTCTTATACTGGTAATTTATGATTCTCTTTTTCTCCCTGAACAATCTGGTAAGAAGTTATCAATTTTATTGATCTTTTCAAATAATCATTGTTGTTCACCATGACTTAAAATTTTTTTTGTAGTCTATGTTATTTCTTTTTGTTCTTATTTTGATTATTTTTTGCCTTCTGCTAACTTTTGGTTTGATTTCTCTTCTTTTTCTAAGTTCTGAAGGTAGAACCTAGATAATCAATTTGCATCCTTTCTTCTTTGCTAATATAATTCTTAAGTAATATAAAATAGTTTTCATCATTGTTTTAGCTGCATCTCACAAATTTTGATCTGCTATGTTTTTATTTTTCATTTAGGTCAAAATACTTCTGATTTCCCATTTGATTTTTTAATTGACTCTTGTGTTATTTAGAAGTTTCTTTTGATTTCAAATATTGAGTATTTTCCAGATACTTTTCAATTATTTAATTATAATGTAATTCCACTGTGATTAGACAATGCATTTTCCATATTTTTAATCTTTCAAATTTATTGAGACTTATTTTGGAACCCAGAATATGGTCTATCTTGGTAAATGTTTTGTGTGCATATGGAAATAATGTGTTTTCTGTTACTGTTGGGTGAAATGCTCTGTGTTAGTGATGTTCACATTGTCTATATCCTTACTAATTTTCTGTCTATTTGTTGTGAGCAACTATTATGAAAATTTCTGACTCTAACTTTGGATTTGTCGTTTCTTCTTGTGGTTTTATTAGTTTTTCATCTTGTATTTTGAGAGTCTGTTATTAGGTATATAAACGCTGGTGATTAATGTTGTCTTGATGAATTTATCCCTTTATCATTATAAAATGACTGCTTCTTTTCCTGATAATATGCTTTGTTCTAGCATCTGCTTTGTGTATAGCCACTTCTCTAATCTTACAGTGTTGTGGAATTTTATCTGTTTGATATCATTGCATATCTTTTCCCATCCTTTTACTTTTAATCTAACTTTCTCCTTAATTTAAAGTGGGCTTTTTTTTTCTAATTAGGATTGCATTTGCCTTTTTCATTGAGCTATTTAGACCACTTACATTTATTGTGATGATTTATATAATGCCATATTAATATTTATTATCTGTTTTTCTCAGTTGATGTTTGTTCTGTTCTATTTCACTTCTTTTTCTGGCTTTTTTTGAATTGAGTGTTTTTGTATTATTCCATTTTATTTCCTGTTGGTATTATTCATTATAACACTTTTAAAAAATAGTAGATATGAAGTTTATAATAAATTATGACAATTATATTTTTAAAGGTATATAATTTTTAAAAAATGTATTTATCTGCATATTTTGTGTTCTTCATTTCTTTGTGTAGATGTAGATATCTATATTATTTTTTTATGCCTAACGAAGTTCTTTTAACATTTTTAGTAGTGCAGATCTGTTGATGAATTTTCCCAGCTTTGTGTATCTGAAAAAGTCTTTTTTCACTCTTAAATCTGTAAAGATATATTCACTCATTATAGCAATCTAGGATTTCAGACTTTTTTTCAGTATTTTAAATATATTACTTCATCACCTTCTGGCTTGAAATGTGTCTGATGAAAAGCTTGCTCTCATTCTTACTATTATCTTCTTTCTACTGGTTGCTCTTAATTTTTTTATCATTATTTTTAAAACTTTAAGTACAATATGTCATGCTATAGTTCTTTTCATGTTTTTTGTACTCATGTTTTGCTGAGATTCTTGAATCTATGAGCTCATATTTTTATGAAATGGTTAATCCTTTTGGCCATTATTTATTCAAATATTTGTCTGTCCTTCTCTCTCCCTTTTCTCTTTTGAGAGCTTCGGTAATTTTGATTTTGTCACTCTAAGCTGTTCTGTAGCCCACTGAAAAAGTGTGTTTTTTCTCCCTGTGCTTTATTTTAGATATTTTCTATTAATTTCTTTTTATATGTGTTTAATGTAATGTCTAATATGCTTTTATTCTTTATATTTTGTTTTTTATTTTTTGTAGAGGCAGGTCTCACTGTGTTGCCTAGGGTGCTGAAATTCTTGCCCTCAAACAATCCTCCTGTCTCAGCCTCCCAATGTGCTGGTATTACAGTCATGAACTACCACACCTGGTCTAATAGGGCTTTAATAAGATTCAGTGGAATTTTCAAATCTCAGACATTGTTTATTGTATCTGTAAACATTAGATTTGGTTCTTTTTGTATTTTTCACATATCTCCTGAATATGTTCATGCTTGCCTCTACTTTTTAAAACATATATGATGCCAATGCATTATATCCACAGACATAACATATTTTATGCAGTTTGCCAATGCATACACTACTGTTTTAGTGTCCTAGTCTACTAATTCTATTTTCGATATAATTTTTGTTTCGTAAGATTCCTGCTAGACATTCAAGTGGAAAGGTCAAGTAGGCAGTTGGACATACAAGTGTGGATCTCCAAATGGTGGTGAGAAATTTCTGCAAAGTCAAGACAGGGCACAATTTCATTGCAGAAAAATATCTGCCTAAGATGACTCATTTATCCATTTCTTTAGCCAACATCTAACAACCACTGTGTACCTGACACTGCTCTAACTGATGGAATATAGATTTATAAGATGCGTATTTTTCCTCACAAAAGTTACCATCCAAAGGGAGGACACAAATAATAAACAAGCAAACAAAAAACACATATATGCCAGATGGTTATGAACATCATGATAAAAACAAATCATGGTGGAAATGCACATGCACTTGATAATGACTTATAAGCATGTTCCTTTCATGTGAATGTACCTTAATTTTGGCAGACATAGTTACAGAGAGTGGAAATAGGACAATGTTTTGGTGATAAAAGAATTGGCAATCTGTTCAGCTCTATCTGGTGCAGACTTTCAGGTGAAACACAGATACTCAAAATTCAGAAAGAACTCATAAATGCATTTACAAGTAGAAGAGGTAAAAAGGAAAAACAGACATTCTGTAACAGTCTAAATTCAGCCTAACAAGATTATCAGAGCTCTTTTTCAAGTAAGACTTTATGGCACACCCTCCCTCCCCATCTCTGCAGTTCTTTTTATGTCTTCAGACAAAAAAACTAAAACAATAAAACATTTTTATCTGCTTTAAAAAAAAAAAAAAAAAAAAAAAAAAAAAAAAAAAATTTTTGTTTCGAATAATTGATTTTTGTTTGTAGTTTCCTTCTTATGTGCAGGACTTATATATAATTCTTGATTAGATAGTAGACAGTGAATTTTTCAATGTTGGTGACTGCTACATTTGTATTCCTTTAAGTATTTTTGTTTTTCATTTTTGGGATACTATCAAATTGCTTGGAAACAGTTTATTATTTTGAGGCTTATTTGTATGCCTTATTATATAGGTCTTGATTCTCAGACTATTTTTGCTTCATTACTAAGGCTAGATACTCTTCTGAAACCCCAGTGCATTGTCTATTACAAGGTTTTTCTACTCTGGCTGATGGGAATATGAGCTATTCTAAATCCTACATCATCTTCTTGGATTGTTCAGCTTGCTACATTTTGGTGTTTTCCTTCCTTTACTGAATAGTTTTCTCATACCCATGTACTGATTAGTACTCAGCTGAATGAAGACTTGAAAATAACTCTCTTCACCTCTCCAGAGCTCTCTGAGCAACTCTTGCTTCTCTAGTACTTGGTTCTGTGACTTCTACCTGCCTTGAACTTTCCAACTTTTCTACTCTGTCTCCTCAACTGAGAGACACATTCAGGCTTTCTTTGGTTTCTGTCTTTCCGCACTGTAGTCTGTAAATTCTCTTCAGCTTACAGCAATTGAAGGGCTTATCTTACTCATTTTTCCCTCTTTCAGTGACCAATGTCTTGATTTGTCTAGTGTCCAATGTACGCAATCAAATATTTCTACCATATAAATTTTCCAATATGATTGTTTAAAAAGAGATGTTTAAAAAGACATATATGTTTATCATATATGTATATGTTATATACATATATACATGTTTATCATATATGTATATATGTATACATATATACATATGTGTTTATTACACATATATACATATATAATATTGTATTATAGTAAGAAAAGAAAATTTCCTTCTTGGACTTGTTATGTGGAGATGAGCATCCATTTCCTGTTTTTGGACAGATGTAAAGAAAGGTAAGAGGCAGTCTAGCATCAGGCTCTGTGGGAGACCTGGAATAGGGCTTTTTGTTACTGTCTGTATAAACTTACCTCCATTATACTTAGTCCTTTATAAAGAGCTTAATAAGTAAAAATCAAGTATCTAGCGTTCTGTCGAAGGGAGAAAAGCCATCACACTTTTGTACAGACTAACTGGAAGAAAACAGTGTCTCTTAATCTAGAGGTAGAACCCTGCAGTGATGATAATTGGAAGCAAATAACTTAGCTCTGAGGAAAAGTGGGCAGACTTTTGCAATAGCAAGAGTAGAGAACTGTATCACTGTAATTTTAAGATTTTGTAGTTCATGGAACAAAAACACTCAGTGAAAAGAAACTGGAGTAAAATTTTCATAGAGAAAAATATTGTCACCATAAAGAGAAACTTTAATGTTGTCTCATTCCAAACTTCTTATAGGACTTTATTAGGGTCAAACTGTTGCATTGCAAACAATATTCATGGAAGAATAAGAAAGTATAAATAAACTAATTATTATTTGTTTCATACTGGGCATGACACTACTGTGTTAAACTAGGCATTGATAGAACTGTTTGATAATTACATATATATTAAATCAGAAAAGTAATCAATAGGGGATATAAATATGGTAATACAGGTTCAAACATGGGAGTAAAGAAACAAGAGTTAATGAAATTGGGTTGGGTTATTCATATTTTCTTTGAGGAGTCAATAAATACTATCTAAAATGCATAAGAAAAAAATGACAAAGTATATTATTAGAAATGAAAAAGGTGACTACAAGAAGACATAAAATCAGAAGCCAAAAGATGCTGTCCATGGGGTTTGTCACTATGATAAGGATTCTAGAAGACTGTATTAAACTATTTTATTATAATCTTATGTGCCTTTGTTTCTTTAAAAAATGGGCATAAAAGACCAAGACCCAATTATCTGTAATGCTTTTATACAGAATAACTTGTTCTCCAATATTGGAACTAAACACCAAAACACATGGAGATACAACTTTTAGAAATCCACCCAAAATTGTGTTTTTTTCCTATTTTGATGCTGCTGAATTTAAAATAATTGTAACCAAAAAATATGTAAAGAGAAACTGAGAACCCAAATTTCAATATTAAGAGGCATTGTACAGAACAGTGGGATTCTCAATCTATTCTATCCATATTTTATTTCCTGGTGACCACGATAGCAAGCAAATTTCCATAGCCTTTGTAGCAACTTCTATGTATTTTACATCTAAACCACCTGTTCAAAAAAACCGAACAATTATATGGGGAGCCAAATGGTGTCAGAATACTTAAAGAAAACTTACTTCAGATAGGCAAGGTTATGAAGAACAATATTATCCAAAGAAAAAGCCACCAAATCTGGTATAAATGCAAGGACCAAATGAAAGAGATTCTTATGAACAGGAGAATACCACCGTAAAACAAGGACAAAACAGGGTAAAGGCATAAAAATCAATATTTCATATAAATTTCAGAGGTGCTAAATTTAAGGACCCCAAATAAAATATATGCAATGGATAATACTACATTGAAATATTTTCTTTTCACAATTTGTTATGAGTTAGACTGTATTTTCACCTCTCTTTACATACATGAAGAATCTGTGAGCTAGAGACCCTAAAATTACTTGCTGTTAAAGTCACAGCATTAGCATGAGTCAGAGTCAAAGCTCCAGCAAGAGCTTTGAAACACAACACTATGCTGATTTATTTACATTAATGAAAAATTATGTTATGCATTACAATGAACCATGCCTCCTAAAGATGTTTCTCTTTTTCATGTCGTTCCCTTTGCAAAGAATATTCTTTTCATGTGCATTCAGCTGAAGAATTCCTAGTAATCTTTTTTAAACACACCCAAGTTACCTATTCTGCACAGCTTTTCCTAATTTACTATGAAATTTCTTCCCACCTTCCATTCTTGCTATTAAAATCTCACTTTAAACATAGTGCTTACTGTTTTAAAATAATATCTTCATTTGTCTCCCCTTGCCAGATTCTGAGATTCCAGAAGAAATTATGTCTTCTGTATGTTTACAACTAGACCAACTTCTAACATGATGATCAAATGGGAGCAGGCACCAAATAAATGTTGTTCATTGATTGAATAAAGAATTATCTGGGAAACTGGAAACACACAAAAAAGATACCTTGAGCTTTTTGTCTCACAGAGTTCTAGATAAGGGTGCTGGTTCTATTCATTGTCGGAATCACCAAGTAAAGGGAATTTGTGGACCTACAATGTGGAATTCGTGGGAATGACAGAATTAAAAAAATCTTAATGTGCCTGTGTGTATATTTCATTCTTTTTATTTTTTTTCCTCAGATGAAAACAGGTAAATTAAGCAAGGCACAATACTGCTTGCAGAATGGAAGATTATTGTAAAATCCTTGCCAGCTTTCAGTTGCAAACCTGTTTTAGTCTAAGTGGGCTTCACTCATGAAGTCAAAATGGCATAAAACAGAGCTTTTGAACTGTACTCTAACAATTTTTCAATTTCTGAGCTATCAACATTTTTCCCCAATTTTTTTTCCAAAATATTTTTTTTTTTTGTTTTTAATTTCCTACTGGATTTAAATGCTGCTTTTTTCCTGCCATCAACTTAAAAGTTGGCTTGGTAATTGAGATTTATTTTCCATGAAAATGCACAGGTATTTCATAACGTGAAGGTCTGAACTTGACTTTATATTCATTTACTTTAAAACCATGAGATGTCTTCCATTTACATAGCTATTGCCCTAAGTGATGAACTCTACAGATGACTTTCACAAGCTGTCAATTCCCTTTATCTTTGTTCAGTAGTAGAGCAGCTATCCTAAGGAAAGAGGAAAGACAAATTACTGCCAAAGAGTTTATCACTTGAGGGTCATGTGTACATCTGGTTAAATTGTATTAGTGGTATGCCATTATGCAACTGCCTCTGAAAACCTACAAAACATTTGAGTGAAAAGGTGAAAGAGTGGTGATGGAGAAAACAGTGACATTTGCAAGTGTGTTCTCTTAAATCCTTAGGGATTCATTTGGGGTTTCTAATGATTGTTGCCCATCATGTGTTCCCTTTTGATTTGTGCATTACCCCCTCCTCCTTTTGAAGTATAATTTAGCTTGATGCGCCACTAACTATTCTTGGGACGGTTTTTCATAACTTCTATTGCAAATTGTTGTGAGGTTTATAACTTTGATCAGAAATATTGTGAGGCAGCTCCCAGGGATCCTTTTAAACTAGCATCTATGTAGACCCTTTGCTCTGTTCTGCAGCTTTTCTTCCATGCTGTTGTTTGAATGTGAATGCCGCCATTTTAGACTAGGATGCTAAGGTGTAAGAAAGTGGAACAGCAACCTAGATGAACGGGCTCAGATGCTGGTTCATGACCAGCCACCCCCAGCCACTTAGATAAAACAGAAATGAACATTGCTATTGTATTGGGCTTTTGATCCTGCCCAGGCAAACTCACTTGTAACTAATAGAATATCACTGTTCATTTACTTTCAGCCCTCTTTTAATAAAATATGTCATGCTTTTCACAGCATTGTGAGACATACCTAGGCTCATTTATCTCCCGTGTAGTGTAGTTGCTGTTAGCATGATCATAGAGCACAATGACCCTATCACTTTCTAGCTATGTGACTCTCAGCAATATGCTTTATATGGCTGAGCCTGTTACTTAAATTTATGCAATTAATAGACCTCAAAGCAGGAACTTCTGGCCTTTATGTGGTGGGCATTTTGGTTTGTCTTTAGCTGGCTGCCATTGGTGAGTAGGGGCTGACCTGACTGGACGAAAGGCGTGAGAGGAGAGACATTGTCTCCGCTGCACAAAGGCAGGTCTGACCCTGGGTTAGGGGCCTTCATGCCTGGGTCCCTGCCCAGATGGTCCACAGGCTCCCAGAAGGTAGGTGTGCTGAGGGACCTGGCTCAGGTGAAGATCACGTTCTCCAGGCCCTCACTCGCCCACACCCCCGACTCACACCCTAAAGCCCCAGGAAGGGGCTCCTGCTCATGTCTCCGATGCACAGACTCCAGTTTCTGGAACAATGAGGCACTCCTGATGTTGTCTGTATTTCTAATTTCCAGTGTGATGGATGGTGGGAGAGTGTTAAGAAGATTGGATGTGCCACTGAGCTAGGAGCCTTTGGGAAATTTGGGTTGGCCTTGTGTGTGCAGGGAACAGAATTTCAAGCCTAGATTGGCCTACTGGGATGTTTCAGAGTGCTGGAAGCCATAGGGCTGTGAATGGAAGACGTGGCTTGAATGAGGCTTTTAAAAGTTTTACAAAAGCTACTCAGAAGAACACACTGGAAGGGGGATAATACTAGGAGGCACAGAGTGATTTAATCCTGGCTGGTAAAAGTTAGCAGCAAGGACTGAGAACAAGAGATAATATTTAGGGTCATTCCAGGTCATCTGGCTTCAGGGCTGAGCAAGAGCACAGGGGAATTGGGAGCCCATGGGTCTCTCCAGAGCCATCAGCCTCTCAGAACTTCCCTCCTTCCAAATACTGTCATTAGCATAGAAGTGCTTACAGATCCTCCAAAGGGTTATGTGACCTTTGAATATGGTTACATGGCCATTTACTTCTCAACAGGAGTAGGAGCTCATTGAGGAGATTCAGAGGCTCCTGTAAGGTAATGTGATGCTGGAGAACTTTGCACTTAGAGCATTCCCGGGTTTTGCATCACGCAGGTCCTGCTGTAGTTGCAGAGCTGTGATTGGGGGTTAGCCCTGGTTGCTTCACAGAGTGGACATATCAAGATCCTCTCAGAGGAGGCCTGCCCCTGGTTGTTGGGTAACGGAGGATGAGCAGAGTGTTTCTGTAGGAGTGTCACTGTTCAAGATGCCCAGGGCAGGTCCATCCAGAAGAATCACCCCCGTGAGATGTGTGTCCCAGTCTTGAAAGACATTTGACATCTGGCCAAGCTCCAAGCCACATACTCTGAGTAGAAATCTTACCTGGATGGGGGCTCCAGAAGCTTCTGGTTCAGTAGAAACCTTCACCAACTCCAGAAACATGATGATGGGGAGAAGCTCATTAAAATTAAGATAGGCATCGCTGGGGCCTGGTTTGTAACAAGCTGCAGATTTCATGTGTCAGGGAAGCACCTCTCCTGTGGGGAGGTTGGGTAGGACTTTCCAGCCACCCTCAGCCCTTCTCTAGCACCAAGCCACTCCCAAAAATGAGAAGCCACACAACAGCATCAAAGGCGGGGAGCCTTTTAACAGTAGATAGAAGTCTGGACAAGTGGGGTGAAGGCGGAAATTTGTCACCGACGCATTCTTCACTACCACAAAGTCTTCACTGGACAAGGTCTTGATGAGTGTAGCAAATGTGGGAAAGCCTTCGGCTATAGATACGGACTTTTTCAGCGCCAGCGAATTAACATGGAAGAAAGGTAGTGAAGATGAGTGTCGTGAATGAGAAATCCTTCAGCTGAAAAACGCCACTTGATTAGACACTGGAGAGGTCACAATGAAGCAAAGCCTCACAGGCACACTGAAGATGGAACATCTGCCCTCATTTAACACCAAAGAGTTCACGGTGGAGAAAGGTCATTTGAGGGAAACGAATGTGGGAAATCCTTTTGCCAAAGTTCTGACCTCTTTCAGAACAGGAGGGCTCACACTAAAGCAAGGTTGTATGGATGCAGTGCATGTGGAAAATTATTTCTTTTTTTCTTTTTTTTTTCTTTTTGAGATGGAGTCTCACTTTGTTGCCGAGGCTGGAGTGCAGTGGCACGATCTCAGCTCACTGCAACCTCCGCCTCCTGGGTTCAAGTGATTCTCCCACCTCAGCCTCCCAAGCAGCTGGGACTACAGGCATGTGCCACCACACCAGGCTAATTTTTGTATTTTTTAGTAGAGATAGGGTTTCACCATGTTGGCCAGGCTGATCTCAACCCCCTGACCTCAGGTGATCTGCCTGCCTCGGCCTCCCAAAGTGCTAGGATTACAGGCGTGAGCCATCGTGTTCAGCAGGAATTAATTTAGTTTCAAAACCCACCTTGTTCAACACCAAAGAGTTCACAATGGAATGCAGCAAATGTTGGAAATCCTTTAGCCAAAGCTCTGGTCTCTTTTGATACAGAAGGGCACATTTGCAGTGAATATGGGAAATACTTTTGCTTTAAATCTGACCTCATTTAACACTTCAGAGTTCATATAGGAGAAAGTCCTTAGATATGCAGGGAATGTGCTTTTTTTCTTGTCAGTATGATAGCAGTGGGGGCAAGTCTCTCTGAGAAGCCATCTGCCTGAAGTGAATCTCATATATACAAACATTCACGGATTCCCCATACGTTTGAGGTATGTGAGAACCATGTGTAGTTATATACTTTCCACACCTGCTCCAGGATCTTGTCAGATTTATGTCACTGCCAGTTTCTGCAGCTAAAGCCATTTCATTTCTACCACCTGGCAGATCCACATGGTATACATCAGTCACCACCCCAGTGTGCTCAGGGAAGCAGTCTTTTGTGCTCTTCCATTTGTTGGAGGAAATCACGAGTAGCCTGAGCACTTAGGGGGTTCTCATTCCGTTCTCTCTGACTCTTTAGGGCAGGGACCTAACCCAGTTTTGGCCCAGAGGACCTGTGTTCTCCTGGCAGTTTGCAGAGAAGAGTGTTGTTGGTTTCTGGGGATGTTTGTGATATTTTTCAGCTTCCACATCACTCAATCAGGAACTGTCCACTGTACATTGCATTGATTTGTGTAATAATAAAGACTTTTAAAAAAGTATCTTTAATCTTTGAAATACTATTCAGTACGGGGTAGTTTAAAAGCATAATAAGACTACCAGCTTGGAAAGATAAGTAACTCTTGTAATGATTCAAACTGTGTGTGCCTCAAAGGGGACAATATGATAGCGGAGTATAGCTTTTGCTTCAGCTTTGGCCTAGTTTACATGGCTGCTAGGGCCTCCTGGAAAAGACTGCAGGGATTTGTCGTCCTGCTTTTTTGCCTGGATGCCGGAGTTCTGCAGGCTCAGAAGTCAATCTGAGCAGAGGGCAGTTGTGACAGCTCCAGTGCTTCTGGAGACAGCAAGATTTTTTTCCTGTTCATGGGGAGTATCACATAATTCCCAGTAATGTTGGGGAATCCCTTACTCGGCTCCTGAAAAGGAGAAACGTGCCCTGAAACCCAGAATTCAGCAGGCTAGTGTGCTTTGGATGAAACTCTTTGAGTTTCATTATCAACTCTGCTGGTGCCACTGCCCTCAGCAGCTGAGAGGCCAGGACAAAAGGGCACCAGCGTATGATCCACCTGAATGAGTCCCTTCACGGGATCAGGGACGGAACCGAGGGCACAGTTTCAATGACACAATCACAATGTGAAAATTTAAGAGGGTTTACTATTACAGACCTGGGGGGTACATAGCATACCTGGAGGCCACACACACTCAGAAGTCAGGGAGCCTAGGCGGCAGGGGAGAGAGGGGATCTGTGGACCAGTGCCTTCATTGAGTTCTGGGCATTATCCAAACAGGTTTCTCCTGGGGAGCTCTAATTGGTGGGTTTAAAGCAAGCAGGCACTCATTCTGGGAAGTCATGCTGTGACTGAGAAGCAGTCATTTTAAGTGCACTGCCAAATGTCTGAATGGTCTATTGAAGGAGGGGGTGGGAAAGCAGGGAACCTAGCTTGCTAGGCAGGAACAATATCTGCTCAAAATATAATATATTTATATAATATCTGCTCACCTACTTCATGGAGCCACCTGGATGGGGCAGAGTATTGGAAACTGCCTGAAGGGTGACTGAACCCTGCTTCTGGTATAAGTGAGTGAAATTTATTTTTAAAATTGGATGCTGAGGCAAAATAAAATTATAAGCATTCACCACCTAGTGTCACTAGTTTTAAAACTACAGGAATCAAGGGGTCCCTAATTAGTGTCGAGACCTTGGGTTGATAATCGGGAGCGCAGGAGATGGCAGCAGACAGCGTGGTACATTCTGAATCTAACAGTGCCCCCACTAATATCTGGTGATTGTGACTCTGCAAAATCAGTGTGTATCCTGAACTAAACAACTCTAAAACTGTGTGTCTTGTTTTGCTGAAGTCACTGTCAGAAAAAAAAATCTAAGGGTTTTATAGATTCCTGTAGCTTCTCTTGCCTGTTTACCCCAGGCTCTTGCTGCACAGGCAATAAAGGAAGGATGAAGACAAGGAAATCCTGTAGTTCAGGAATGTGCCTTTTGCCATCTAGCCAGCAATCCTCTGAACCCAGGTGGAAATGGCAGCCGTTGTTCCCCTGTATTTCCTGTTGCTGAGACAAGACTGTCCTTCTCAAGGTGCAGAGTTAGATGCTGATGTCAGGATGACATTGCGAAACCTGATTTTCTGCAGAATGGATGATTTAGATTGTTATTTTGAACTATTTTTAAAAAGTTTTATTAAGATATAATTGACATGCAGAATTGTACATGCTTAAAGTGTTCAATTTGATAAGTTTTGACACTTGTAAACCCATAATACCATCACATTAATGATAATAAGCATATCTCACCTGTATAGTTTTATTATGTCCTTTTGTAATATCCCTCTGTGGTCCTCCAGGAAGCTATTGATTTTCATTTTTTTAATACTGTAGACTGGTTTGCATTTTCTAGAATGTTGTGATTGGAATCATAAAATATTTACCTTTTTTCTTTTCTTGTTTCATGAATGCTACATAGAGATTCATAAATGATACTTATACAAATTGTTCATTCTCATTTCTGAGTAGTATTTCCTTTTATGGATATACAACTCTTTGTTTATCCATTCATCTGTTTATAGATATTTGGGTGATTTTCAGTATTTGGGTATTTGGGGGCTGTTGCAAAAAAAAGATGCTACAAATATGTGTGTATTTTTTATGTGGTTGGTTGTTTTGTTTCTCTTGTATTAATAACTCAGAATGTAATGTCTGAGTCGTGGAGTAGGTGAATACTTAACTTTTCGAGAAACTGTCAAACCGATGTAAAATGGTTGTTCCATTTTCCATTCTCACCAGGAGTATATGAGAGTTATCACTTTTTATATGTTTGCTAATATTTTGTAGGGTACATTTTTAATTGTAACCCTTTTAAAATAAGTATGTAGTGATATCTCACTGTGGTTTTAATTGTATTTCCCTCAGAATTCAACATATTTAGCATTTTTTAAATGTGTTTGTCTGCCACCTGTATGTCCTTAGTGAAATACCTATTTGGTCTGTTTTACATTTTATAAATATCAGCTAATTTCCTTTCAGTAACAAATAGTAAGAAAATGAAGCAAACAAACAAAATGACCTCAAACATTGTTGTAAGGTGATGAGTTGTATAAATTTTAGTGAATCTCTGTCAGGTAACTGCTCACCTGTTAACTCTACAACTTCCCCACACACTCCGTTTATAGTGAATCCCTTTTCCTCCCCTATACTCCTTTCCTTCTACTGTGCTTCATTTGACTTCATACCTCTTTTTAGTATCAACCATAATTCCTATTTCAGTTGTATATTTATTTTTATTGCCTTAATTTCTGAGTATCAACAGTGCCTCAAATAGTATCTGGCACATGGTAGACAATGAATAGACATTTGTTGGTTGAACAAAAATGAAAATGAATTAATAAATTAAATACTTATACTCCATACTTTTTTATTGTTGCTATTACAAGTAATGGTAACGTTAATATTTTTGTACATGTATCTCTGACCATATAAATGGTATTTATCATAGGATCGATTCCTACAAAACATTAAGCAATAGAAGCAAATATGAATTGGGGTGTGTGTGTGTGTGTGTGTGCTTGCAACATTTGGATTAAACCAAAACTTCTGAGAAATGTAGCAGATATCAGAGGATAAAAGAACAAGCAAATGGTCATCAGGTAAAAACAGGGGATATAAATGTGGCTTGCTCCTGTTGACAGATATTGTAAGAGATAATTTTATATTAGTGACCTATTTTGTTTTTAGTTACCTAAGATATATGGATAGATATCTAAGATAACTATTTTTAGTTGACCCAGTGATTGATTTTTTCTTGTTTATTTAAATCAAAAATTAATATTGAATTATACCAGATGATATTTTAGCACATATTAAAATATAATATGATTTTTTTCTAACAGAACATATGAATGAAGGAGGGTCAATTCTATTTAACGTAGTACTAGAACTCTTAGCCAGTGCAATTAACCAGACACAAAAAGAAATTAAAAGCACTCAAATTGGAAAGAAAGATGAAAACCTGTTTGTAGATAACATGATTTAATATGTAGAAAACCCTAAAAATTGAAGAGAAAAGTAAAACTGTTCAAACTATTAGATGAAGGCAGAAAAGTTTCAGGACACAAAATCAACATACAAAAATCCATTGTGTTTCTAACTACTAATAATGAACTCTCTGAAAAGTAAATTAAGAAAACAATCTCACTTACAAGAGCATCAAAAGAATAAAATATTTAGGAATAAACTTACCAAGGTGGTGAAAGAATTATACAGAGAAAACTATAAATCATTAATGAAATAAGGAAGACACAAACAAATGGAAAGATACCCAGTTTCAAGATGTTCAAGTATTGGAAGAACTAATACTGTTAAAATGTCAATACCCAATATAATCTCCAGATTCAATATAATCCATGTCAATATCTCAATGACATTTATTACAGAAATAGAAAAAATGCTCTAAAATTCATATAGAACCACTAGTGACAATGAATAGGCAAAGCAATTTTGAGCAAAGAGAAAGCAAGAGGCATCATATGTCCTCATTTCAAAATATATTACAAAGTGAAAGTTTTTTTTTTTTTTTTTTTTTTTTTTGAGACAGGTCTCACTCTGCGGCCCAGGCTGGAGTGCAGTGGTGTGATCACGGCTCACTGTAGCCTTGACCTTCCAGGCTTAAGTGATCCTCTCATCTCAGCCTCTCAAGTAGCTGGGACCACAGGCACACACCAGCATGCCCAGCAAATTTTAAAATTTTTGTGGAGGTGAGGTCTCACTATGTTGCCCAACCTGGCCTTAAACTCCTGGATTCAAGCAGTCCTCCTGCCTCAGCCTCCCAAAGTGCTGGGATTACAGGCATGAGACGCTACATCCAGCCAAAAGTTATAGTAATCTAAAGAGTATGGTACTGGCATAAAAACAGACAAATAGACCAATGGAACCGAATAGACCCAAAGGTGAACTCACACAAATACAGTCAAATGATTTTTGATAAAGGTGCCAAGAATATAGAGTGAAAAAGATTTTTTTTTTCAGTAAATGAAGTTGGGAAAGCTAACTATCTGACTGCAGAGGAATAAAATTGGACTCTTATACCATACACAAAAATCAACTCAAAATGTATTGAAGACTTTCATGTAAGACCAAAAACCACAAAACTCCTAGAAGAAAACACAGGTTAAAAGCTTCTTCACATTAGCAGTCATTTCTTGGGTATGACACCAAAAGCATAGGAAACAAAAGCAAAAAAATAGATAATTTGGATTACATCAAATCAAAAACCTTCTGCACACTAAAATACAAAAATTAGCCGGCTGTGGTGGCACTTGCCTGTAGTCCCAGCTACTCGGAGACTGAGGCAGGAGAATTTCATGAACCCGTTAGATGGAAGTTGAAGTGAGCTGAGATTGTGCCACTGCGCTGCAGTCTGGGTGACAGACTCTGTCTCAAAAAATTAATTAATTAATTAAAAACTTCTTCACAGCAAAGGAAACAATAAAATGTAAAAGCAACCCACAGAATGGAAAAGAAAGTTTGCAAACTGAGTATCTAATAGAAGGTTAATATTCAAAATATATTTAAAAAACTTTTACAACTCAATAGCA
Organism: Trachypithecus francoisi; assembly: GCF_009764315.1. Classification (NCBI taxonomy): domain Eukaryota; kingdom Metazoa; phylum Chordata; class Mammalia; order Primates; family Cercopithecidae; genus Trachypithecus; species Trachypithecus francoisi. The sequence continues at coordinate 49,823,367 of NW_022681462.1, read as the reverse complement.
AACAAAACAAAACCCACATAACCTTATTTAAGATGGGCAATAAACTGAATAACCCTTTCTCCAAAGAGGACATATAAATAGCCAGCAGGCTCATGAAAAGGTACTCAACATCAGTAATCACCAGAGAAATTCAAATCAAATCTAGAATGAGATATTACCTCACACATATTAGGCTGGCTGTCAAAAACAAAAGGTAGCAAGAGTTGGCAAGATGTAGAGAAAAGGGAACTCCTGAACAATTTATGAAAATGTCAATTGATGCGACCATATGACTATATTTGACTCTTCAAAAAGTTAAAAAATAAAACTACCATATGATCCTGCAATCCCACTTCTCATATCCAAAGTAATTAAAATTAGGTCTCAAAGAGATACCTGTACTCTACTATAGCATAATTCACAATAACCAAGAAATGGAAGCAATTTAAATGTCCATTACGGATGAATGAATAAATAAATGTGGTATCTACATATAATAGAATATTACTTAGCCTTAAAAAGAAGGAAATCCTGCCATTTGTGAAAACATGGATGAAAGTGGAAGCACATTATGCTAAGTGGTAACTCAGACACAATAGGACCAGTACTACATGACTCCACTTATGTGCGGAATCCAAAGTAGTCAAACTCATAGAAGCAGAGAATAGAATGGTGGTTGCACGGGTTGGGGTAAGGCGGGAAAAGGAAGTATTGGTCAGAGGGTATAAAGTTTTAGTTCTGCAAGATGAATAAACCCTAGGGATCCATTCTACAGCATATTGCCAATAGGTAACAGTATTACATTGTATACTGAAAAGTTTGCTAAGAAAATAGATCTTATTTTTAGTATTCTTATCAAGCAAACATAAAATATATTAATTTGCTTCTGCATTACACTTTGGCCACATTCCATTTGTTTTATTTTATTTTACTTTTTATTTTATTTTACTTTTTAATTTAGTTTTTAAAATTTCATTCGCTATAGTGGTAAAGTAATTTTTGGTTACATGAATGAATCCCACAGTGGTGAAGTCTGGGCTTTTGGTGTACCCATCATTGAACAATGTACATTGTATTCAATAGTTAATCTTTCATCCCTCACGTCCTTCCCACCCTCCCCACTTCTGAACCTCCAGTGTCCATAAAACCATTCTGTGTGCCTTTTCATACCCATAACTTCGTTTCCGTTTATAAAGAAGAACATGTGGTATTTGTGTTTCCATTCCTGAGTTACTGTACTTAGGATAATGGCCTTCAGTTCTATCCAAGTTGCTGCAAAAGACATTGTCATTATTTCATACTTTTTTTGTGGCTGATTACTATTCTATGTTATGTATGTATATATGTGTGTATGTATATATACACACATACCATAGGACACTTAGGCTGATTTCATATCTTTGCAATTATGAATTGTGCTGCTATAAACATACGCTTGCAGGTGCTTCTTGGTATAATGACTTCCTTTGGGTAGACACTCAGCAGTGGGATTGCTCAATGGAATGGTGGATTTATCTACTTTTAGTTCTTTGAGAAATCTTCGTACGGTTTTCTACAGAGGTTGTACCAATTTATATTCCCACCAGCAGTGTATAAGCACTGTCTTTCCATCACATCTGTGTCAAATCTGTTGGTTTTTGACTTTAAATAATAGTCATTCTGGCTGGTACAAGGAGGTATCGCATTGTGGTTTTAATTTGCATTTCCCCAATGATCAGTGACCTTGAGCATTTTTTTCTTATTTTTTTGCCCATTTGTATATCTTCTTTTAAGAAATGTCTATTCATGTCATTTGTCCACTTTTTATTGGGATTATTTGTTTTGTTTTTGCTGATTTCTTTGAGTACCTTGCAGATTCTGGATATAGTCCTTTTTTGGATGGACAGGTTGCAAATATTTTCTCTGATTCTCTAGATTTTTTGTTTACTATGGTGAGCATTTCTTTTTCTCTGCAGAAACTTTCCAGTTTAATTAGGTCTCATTTATTTTTGTTTCTGTTGCCTTTGCTTTGGAGTCTTAGTCATAAATTCTTTACTAGAATGCCCAGAAGAGTTATCCCTAGAGTTTCTTCTAGCATTTTGATGGTTTCAGGTTTTAAATTTGTCTTTAATCCATCTTGAGTTAATTTTTTGTATATGGTAAGTGATAGTGCTCTAGTTTTATTCTTCTAAATGTGGTCATCCAATTTTCCCAGGGTCATTTATTTAATTTGGTGTCTTTTCCCCAGTGTAGTTGTCTGCTTTGTTGAAGAGCAGTTGGTTTTCAGAATTCGGCTTTATTTCTGGGCTCTCTATTCTGTTCTGTTGGTCTATAGGTCTACTTTTATACTAGTACCATGCTGTTTTGGTTAATATAGCCTTGTCTTATGATTTGAAGTTAGGTAATGTGATGGTTTCTGATTTGTTCTTTTTACTTAGGATTGTTTGGGCTATTTGGGCTTTTCTTGTTCCATGTGAATTTCAGGATTGCTTTTTCTAATTCTGTGAAAAATTACATTGGTACTTGGATAGCAATTGTGTTGATTCTGTTGATTGCTTTGGGCAGCAAGCTCATTTTCCATACGGTGGAAATGAGCCCCATTTGATTGTATTAATTACCTTTTGATGTGCTACTGGATCAGATTGCTAGTATTTTGTTAAAAATGTGTGCATTGCTATTTATCCATGGATATTGGTCTGTAGTTTTCTTTTTTGTTATGCCCTTTTCTGGCTTTGTAGAATGAGTTAGAGAGGATTCCTATTTTTTCAGTCTTTTGGAATCCTTTTGGTATGATTGATGCCAATTCTTCTTTGAATGTCTGGTAGAATTTGGCTGTGAGTACATGTGGTCCTGGGCTTTTGTTATTGTTAATATTGAGTGTTAATTTGACTGGATTGAAGGATGCAAAGTATTGTTCCTGGGAGCATCTGTGAGGCTGTTGCCAAAGGAGATTAACATTTGAGTCAGTGGACTAGGAGAGGCAGACCCATCCTCAATCTGGGTAGGCGTCATCTAATTAGCTGTCAGTGCAGCTAGTAGAAAAGCAGGCAGAGGTTCATGGAAAGACTAGACTGGCCTGAGTCGTCTGGCTTCCATGTTTCTCCCATGCTGGATGCTTCCGCCCTTGAACATCAAACTCCAAGTTCTTCAGATTTTGGACTCCTGGACTTACACCAGTGGTTTGCCAGGGGCTCTCAGGCCTTCGACCACAGACTGAAGGCTGCACTGTTGGCTTCCCTACTTTTGAGGCTTTGGAACTCAGAGTGGCTTCCTTGTTCCTCAGCTCACAGACAGTCTATTGTAGGACTTCACCTTGTGATCATGTGAGCCAATACTCCATAATAAACTCCCTTTCGTATATACACCTATACCGGTAGTCCTGTTCCTCTAGAGAATCCTGACTAATATACCTTTTTGGTTGGAAATTGTTTTTTATTAGTGATTCAATCACACTAGCGGTTACTGGTCTGTTTAGAATTTCAATTTCTTCCTGACTGAAGCTTTGGTGTTGTATGTTTCCAGGAATTTATCCATTTCCTCTAGATTTTCTACTTTGTGTGCATAGAGGTGGTCATAGTAGTCTCAAATGATCTTTTGTATTTCTGTTGTAATTGTAATGTCTCCATTTTCATTTCTGATTGAGATTATTTGGATCTTATCTCTTCTTTGTTACTCAAGCTAATGGTCTGTCATTTTTATCTTTTCAAAAACCACTTTTTTCAATTTTTATTATATCTTAAAGTATACATTTGTAGGTTTGTTACATGGGTAAATTGTATGACACTGAGGTTTGGGATTCCAATGGTCCCATTACCCAGTACATAAGCATAGTAATCAACAGGTGGTTCTTCAGACCATGCCAATCAGAAATTATTTTCATTACTCAGTAGTGGAATTCCTGGGCCAAATGGTAGTTCCATTTGAAGTTCTTTGAGAAATATCCATACTGCTTTACACAGTTGCTGAACTAGTTTGCACTCCCATCAACAGAGTATAAGCATTTCCTTTTCCCGACAATCTCACCCACATCTGTTGTTTTCTGACCATTCTGAGTAATAGCCATTCTGACTGGTGTGCAGTAGTATCTCATTATGGTTTTGAGTTACATTTATTTAATGATTAGTTATGTTGAGCATATTTTCATGTTTGTTGACTGCTTTTATGTATTCCTCTGCTGTTCATGCCCTTTGCCTATTTTTAATTGAATTATTACTTTATTGTTTGTTCATTTGTTTAAGTTCCTTTTAGATTCTGGACATTAGACTTTGTCAGATGCAGAGTTTATAAATATTTTCTCCCATTCTGTAGGCTGTTTACTCTGTTGGTAGTTTCTTTTGCTGTGCAGATGCTCTTTATTTTAATTAGGTCTCACTTGTTAATTTTAGTTTTTTTTTTTTTGTCATTGCTTTTGGGGACTTCACCATAAATTGTTTGCCAAATCATATGTTGAAAAGGGTATTTCCTAGGATTTACTCTAAAATTTTTATATTTTGAGGGCTTACATTTAATTCTGTAATCCATCTGGAGTTCATTTTTATATATGATAAGAGGTAGGGGTCCAGTTTCATTCTTCCACATAAGGCTAGCCAGCTATCCCATCATCATTTATTGAATAGAGAGTCTTTTCCCTATTGCTAATTTTTGTTGATTTTGTTAACAATCAGATGATTGTAGTTGTGCATGTTTACATCTGACTTCTGTATTCTGTTCCACTGGTCTGTGTGTCTGTTTTTGTACCACTATGCTATTTTCAGTACTGTAGCCTTATAATATAATTTCAAGTTGAGCAATGTGATGTCTCTGGATTTGTTCTTTTTGCTTAGCATTGCTTTGGCTATTCAGGCTCCTTTTTTTATTCTTTATTATAATTTTTTTTGAGATGGGTGCCACTCTGTCACTCAGGCTGGAGTGCAGTGGCGCCATCACAGCTCACTGCAGCCTCAACCTCCCCAGGCTCAGGTGATACTCCTACCTCATTTTTTGTACTTTCAGTAGAGACAGGGTTTTGCCATATTGTCCAGGCTGGTCTTGAACTCCTGGGCTCAAGTGATCCATCTGCTTTGGCCTCCCAAAATGCAGGGATTGCAGGCATGAGTCATTGCGCCCGGTCTCAGGCTCTAATTAGATTATCAAGTTTTTGTTTCATTGGTCTGGTGTATTTTTTGCTTTGTTTAAGTTTTGTTTTGTTTTGCTCTAATCTTTGTTATTTCTTTTCTTCTTCTAGTTTTGGGTTTGGTTTTGCCTTTATTTCTCTAGTTCCTTGAGGTGTAATATTAAGTTGTCAACCAGTAATCTGTCTTTTTGATGTAGGTATTTGGTGCTATAAACTTTCATGGAAGCAATGCTTTGCTATATCCCAGGGGTTTTCATGATTTGTCCCACTGTTATCACTTATTTCAAAAAAATTTTAAATTTCCATCTTGATTTAATTGTTGATCCAAATATTATTCAAAAGCAGAGTGTTTGATTTTTATGTATTTGTATAGTTTTGAAGGTTCTTCTTGGAATTGATTTATAATTTTATTCTGCTGTAGTCTGAGAAGATACTTAATGTTATTTTGATATTTAAAATTATTGAGGCTTGTTTTGTGGTCTATTATATATTGTTTGTTGGAAAATATTTAATGTGCTGATGAAAATAATGGATATTCTGTGGTATTTGGGAAGAAAGTTCTGTAAATGTCTGCTAGGTTCACTTGTTATACAGTCCAGTTTAAGTTCAGTGATTCTTTGTTAAGTTTTTGCCTTGATTATCTGTCTAGGGCTGTCAGTGGAGTGTTAATAAGTCTCCCGTTATTATTATGTTGCTTTGTCTCTCTTTTCCGAAGTTTGGTAGTAATTGTTTTATGAATCTGGGATCTCTAGAGTTAGGTACTTATATATTTAGGTTTGTTATATATTCTTGTTGAATTGATCCCTTAATCATTGCATAATACTTTGTTGTCTTTTTTTTTTTTTTTACTCTTGTTGTTTAAAGTCTGTTTTATTGATATAAGTATAGTTACTCATGCTTGTTTTGGTTTGTGTTTCCATGAAATATTGATTCCAACCCTTTGCAGCTATAAGAATCTTTGTGTATTAGATGGATCTTCGATATATGGTTTCTGTGGGTTTGTTTTATCCATTCTACTAATCTGTGTCTTTTAAGTGGAGCATTTAGACCATTTCCATTCAAAGTTGATACTGATATGCGAGGTGCTGTTCCAGTCACCATGTTAATTATTACCTAGTTGTTTTTTGTTGTTGTTGTTGTTGTTGTGTTTCTGTTTTATAAGCCCTGTGAGTTTTATTCCTTCAAGTGCTTTTATGCTGGTATGTATCAAACTTTTGTTTCAATGGTTAGAACTTGTGACACTTTTGGTAGGACTAGTCTAGTGGTGACAAATTTCCTGAGCATTCGTTGGTCTGGGAAATACTTTATTTCTCCTTCATTTATGAAACTTAGTTTTTCTGCAAATAAAATTCTGGACTGACAGTTATTTTATTAGAGGAGACCAAGGATAGGCCCAGAGTCTTTTCTGGCTTGTAGGTTTTCTGCTGAGAAATATGCTGTTTGTCTAATAAATTTTCCTTTAGAAGTTATCTGATACTTTTTTTTCACTGCTCTTAGAATTCTTTTTTTTTAATTTATTTAATTTATTTTTTTATTATACTTTAAGTTCTAGGGTACATGTGCGCAATGTGCAGGTTTGTTACATATGTATACATGTGCCATGTTGGTGTGCTGCACCCATTAACTTGTCATTTACATTAGGTATATCTCCTAATGCTATCCCTCCCCCCACCCCTCCCCACAATAGGAACCTGTGTGTGATGCTCCCCTTCCTGTGTCCAAGTAATCTTATTGTTCGATTCCCACCTATGAGTGAGAACATGCGGTATTTGGTTTTCTGTGCTTGCGATAGTTTGCTGAGAATGATGGTTTCCAGCTGCATCCATGTCCCTACAAAGGACACAAACTCATCTTTTTTTATGGCTGCATAGTATTCCATGGTGTGTATGTGTCACATTTTCTTAATCTGGTCTGTCACTGATGGACATTTGGGTTGATTCCAAGTCTTTGCTATTGTGAATAGTGCCGCAATAAATGTATGTGTGCATGTGTCTTTATAGCAGCATGACTTATAATCTTTTGGGTATATCCCCAGTAATGGGATGGCTGGGTCAAATGGTATTTCTAGTTCTAGATCCTTGAGGAATCGCCACACTATTTTCCACAATGGTTGAACTAGTTTACAGTCCCGTCAACAGTGTAAAAGTGTTCCTATTTCTCCACATCCTCTCCAGCACCTGTTTTTTTTTTCTGATTTTTTTAATGATTGTCATTCTAACTGGTGTGAGATGGTATCTCACTGTGGTTTTGATTTGCATTTATCTGATGGCGAGTGATGATGAGCATTTTTTCATGTGTTTGTTGGCTGTATGAATGTCTTCTTTTGAGAAGTGTCTGTTCATATCCTCTGCCCACTTTTTGATGGGGTTGTTTGTTTTTTTCTTGTAAATTTGATTCAGTTCTGTATAGGTTCTGGATATTAGCCCTTTGTCAGATGAGGAAAAGAAGAAGTCAAACTGTCTCTGTTTGCAGATGACATGATTGTATATTTAGAAAACCCTATTGTTTCAGCCCAAAATCTCCTTAAGCTGGTAAGCAACTTCAACAAAGTCTCAGGTTACAAAATCAATATGCAAAAATCACAAGCATTCTTATACACCAGTAACAGAGAAACAGAGAGCCAAATCATGAATGAACTCCCATTCACAATAGCTTCAAAGAGAACAAAATACCTAGGAATTCAACTTACAAGGGATGGAAAGGACCTCCTCAAGGAGAACTACAAACCACTGCTCAGTGAAATAAAAGAGGACACAAACAAATGGAAGAACATACCATGCTCATGGATAGGAAGAATCAATATCGTGAAAATGGCCATACTGCCCAAGGTAATTTATAGATTCAGTGCCATCCCCATTAAGCTACCAATGACTTTTTTCACAGAATTGGAAAAAACTGCTTTAAAGTTCATATGGAACCAAAAAAGACCCCGCATTGCCAAGACAATCCTAAGCCAAAAGAACAAAGCTGGAGGCATCACGCTACATGACTTCAAACTATACTACAAGGCTACAGTAACCAAAACAGCATGGTACTGGTACCAAAACAGAGATACAGACCAATGGAACAGAACAGAGCCCTCAGAAATAATACCACACATCTACAGCCATGTGATCTTTGACAAACCTGACAAAAACAAGAAATGGGGAAAGGATTCCCTGTTTAATAAATGGTGCTGGGAAAATTGGCTAGCCATAAGTAGAAAGCTGAAACTGGATCCTTTCCTTACTCCTTATACGAAAATTAATTCAAGATGGATTAGAGACTTAAATGTTAGACCTAAAACCATAAAAGCCCTAGAAGAAAGCCTAGGTAATACCATTCAAGACATAGGCATGGGCAAGGACTTCATGTCTAAAACACCAAAAGCAATGGCAACAAAAGCCAAAATTGACAAATGGGATCTAATTAAACTAAAGAGCTTCTGCACAGCCAAAGAAACTACCATCAGAGTGAACAGGCAACCTACAGAATTCTCTCTTTTATGTCAACATTAGATACCCTATGAATGTATGCCTTGGGGATTATCTTTTTGCAATAAATTTTCTAGGAGTTCTTTGAGCTTCTTGTATTTGGGTGTCAAAATCTCTGGGAAGACTAGGGGATTTTTCTCAATTATTCATTCAAATACATTTTCCAAACTTTTTGCTTTTATTTTTTACCCCTTAGGAATATCTGTAACACTTAGGTTTGGATGTTTTATATAATCGCACAATTTTTGGTGAATTTGTTCATTTTTTAAAATTCTTTTTTTCTTTGCTTTTTTCTGATTGGGTTAATTCAAAAATCTTCTTTTCAAGTTATGAAATTATTTATGCTATTTAGTCTAGTATATTGTTAAAACCTCCCACTGCACTTCATAATTCCCTGAATGTGTCACTCATTTGTTTTGATTTTTATTTAGAATATCTGTCTCTTGAGAAAATTTTATTTATATTATAATTTTTAATATGTATTCATTTTGGCTTTTTCCTTTCTCTTGAATCTCGTTGAGCAACTTAATAAACAATTTTGAATTCTTTATTTTATAGTTCAAAGACTTCGTTTTGCTTTGGATGCACTGCTGAAGAGATAGTGTGATCTTTTGGGGGTGTTATAGAGCTGGTTTTTTTTTTTTTCATATTGCCGCAGTTATTTTTCTGGTTCTGTCTCATTTGAGTATACTATTTCTTCTTACTAATTTTGAATTTATTTTTATTTAACTGTTCTTTATCTTTTCCCTTTGAGGATGTAACTTTTATACATGTAACTTATGGTCATCTAACTTCACCTCTGGGTGCTTTCATTGGCAAAGACTGTGAATGAATTTCTTGGTTATGGAGAATCTTTGTGCAGTGGCTTTCTCAGATGCTGGTTGTAGTAGCAATGTGCAGTGTGTGTGAACATTTTCACTGTCTTCCATGGGACCGGAATAGGAGCAGTCTTGTGAAACTTACTTTGTTCCCTAGAGATGCACACATGTTGATTTGTTTCCAGTACTTTTCTCACTGGATTGGACATTTTAGTCTTCAGGACAGTAGGATTTTCCCATGGGTAAAGATGAACAGTGGGTGAAGCAGGTGATTATTTGCCATACCCTAATGGTGGGCAGGAGTCCCAGCCTTGACAGAGGTGGCTATCAGAACTCTCAGTGAGATGCACTGAGTCTTTTCAGGCAGAAGGGAGGGAGTCACCTCAGTTATCCTTCCAGGCAAGCCGGAAAGAAATCTGCTTCCCCATTATATTTCTATCTCAGTGATCCAGCTATTCAGATAAGACAAGCACCTCATTCCGTATACAAAAATGAAGATGTTTCATGTAGAGATTGTGACTCTATCCTTCCTACAAAATGAGCCCAGAGGACACTCCTCCTTTAGGGATACGGTCACCATACAGTGCTCCAGAAAGGCTGTCTACACCCACAGTTACACCCACAGTGAGCTCCTGTGGGAGAAACCCCAGCTGTGTCTGCAGTCGGGGGTTAAGAGCAGAATAACTACCCTTCTCCAAGTCAATTCACAAGCACCAGGGCTGCCCGACAGCTGGAGAAGAACCAAATTTTTTCCCCACTGATCCTGGCATTGAATTAGTGCCTCTGCTGAAATAGGCTTCCCACAAGCAGAGAGATTTGGGACTTAAGGCCTTTACTCTGGTTTATTTTGTCCCACAGGGTATTCCCTTGGTGTGGTGCACATTCTCTTCTTCTATGAGTGGAGGCTCTGAGGGCCAGACTACTGTTAATCCATTTGTTTTCATGTGTGATATGATGTTTACTTGAAATCTTCTGAATAGTTTATAAAGTTTCAATTTCCATTTTCTACAATAATTATCTGAAGTGCTTTAAATAATTTCATTGATTAGATATTTATTGTGTACATTTCCTTTGGTACTTCTGCTATCACATGCATTCTAATAAAAATGTACATTTTTCACACACTGGAATTTCTTAGGTTTTAATTATTAGCATACATATTATAAATATTGTGATTTACTCTGATTCTTCAAAGAAGAGTGGTAGTTTCTTTATGAATATGAATATACACATGATTATGAGTGGGCAAGTCCTTTCTGGAAAATGTTATATTTATTTTGGGTAAATATGTGGGTAACTAATCCATGGATGATTTGGTAAGTGTAAGTTTACATTTATAAGAAACTGCCAAAGAGTTTTCAAAACTGGTTAGACCAATTTACACATTCATAACCAATGCATGAGAGTTTAAATTGCTCCATAAATTGACACTCATTTGGTATTCTAAAATTGTTACTCTATGTGTGTGAAATAGTATCACATTGTAGTCTTAATTTGCATTTCTATTATAATTAATGCTGCAAAGCATTTTTACATGCTTAGTGCACATTCATATATCTCCCTTTTGATGTTTCTGTTCAAGTATTTTGATCTTTTTTTTGAGGTGATTATCTTAAAATTATATATATATATATGGACACAAATCACTTACAGATATGTGTGTTCTAAATATTTTACCCCATGCTATTTTTGGTACATATTCTAAAGACTTTTTAAAACATTTTGAGATATAGTTTATAAATAGTATATTTTAAATGAGCAAAATATTTTAGTATTAATGAGTTAAATGTGTTGACATATTTGTTAATGCATTTAGATGTATTGATTCCATTCTATGTGATCTACTATTTATGACTCTTCTTTTTCTAGTATCTTCTCTAAAAATATCTTTGCCCAACCCAAGATCATGAAGAAATATGTTTATATTTTTCCATAGAAATTACATATATTTAGATTTTATAATTACATATATTTAGATTTTATAATTAAGTCTGTGATCAAATTTAGAATTATTTACATTATATAAAGTAGTAGTTCAGGTTTTTATTTTTAATTTTTTTCAATATAGATATCTAGTTGTTCTAACTTTTTGTGAAAGTACAATACATTCCTGACTGAATTACTTGGTTATCTTTGACAAAAATAAAGTAATATGTAGATGGTTTAAGTCTGACCTAACTATTCAATTACATTGGACTATTTGTCTGTATTTTACTGTCAGAATTACTCTGTGTTGATAAATTTCATTTTAGAGTAAGTCTTAAAATCAGATAATATACTCATCTAGCCCGAATATTTCAGTTTTTTGCCTTTCCATATAAATATTGTAATCAACTAGTCAATTTCTAAAGAAGAATATGGATCAAATTTTAGTTAATGTTGCATTAAGCCTATAGATCAGTTTGGAACAAATTTACATGCTAAGAATATTTAGCTTCCTCATCCATGAACATGGTATAATTTCTTGCCTTATTAATCTGACTAGAACCTCTAGTACAATGTTGAATATGGTGACATAAGTGGAGATCCTTGTCTTAGTTCTGATCTTAGGGAGAAGGCACTTAGTCTTTTGTCATTAGATGTCATGCTATCTCTGGGTTATTCGTAGATGTATTTTAAGAAGTTAAGGTGACTTCTATCTGTTAAGAATTTGCTGAGTGTTTTTTTTTTTTTTATTATACTTTAAATTCTGGGATGCATGTGCAGAATGTGCAGGTTAGTTACATAGGTATACACGTGCCATGGTGGTCTGCTACACCCATCAACCCATCATCTACATTAGGTATTTCTCCTAATGCTATCCCTCCCCTAGTCCCCCACCCCTTAGCAGGCCCCAGTGTGTGATGTTCCCCTCCCTGTGTCCATGTGTTCTCATTGTTATCTCCCACTTATGATTGAGAACACGTGGTGCTTGGTTTTCTGTTACTGTGTCAGTTTGCTGAGAATGATGGTTTCCAGTTTCATCCATGTTCCTGCAAAGGACATGAACTCATCCTTTTTTTATGGCTGCACAGTATTCCATGGTGTATATGTGCTACATTTTCTTTATCAAGTCTATCATTGATGGGCATTTGGACTGGTTCCAAGTCTTTGTTGTTGTGAATAGTCCTGCAATAAACATATGTGTGCATGTGTCTTTATAGTAGAATGATTTATAATCCTTCGGCTATGTACCCAGTAATGGGATTGCTGGGTCAAATGGTATTTCTGGTTCTAGATCCTTGAGGAATCACCACACTGTCTTCCACAATGGTTGAACTAATTTACACTCCCACTAACAGCGTAAAAGCATTCCTATTTCTCCACATCTTCTACAGCATCTGTTGTTTCCGTACTTTTAGTGATTGCCATTCTACCTGGCATGAGATGGTAACTCATTGTGGTTTTGATTAGCATCTCTCTAGTGAGTAGAATATGATTGATATTTTAATTGCTTTTTTGTGTCTATTGTGATTATCATGTGAGTTTTGTATTTTATTTTATATATTAATATGCCACGTTATTCCTATTAAGTGCATTGTAATATATAACTTTTAAATGTTAAACCAACCTTGCATTGCTGGTACAAATCTCACTTGATGATAATATATATTCCTTTCAACATTTTGCTGGATTATTATTGCAAGTAGTTTTGAGGAGTTTTTTGTATATATTCATACAAGGTGTAAATTTTTATGTAGACGTGAACTCCATCCTCTGACACTTCGGGCCTAAAGACTGATGATTTCTGCCTGAGTTCTAAATGACCTAAATGACCTGCACTGTATGTACCAAAGAGAAAACTTTGATGGAAAAGCAGTGTAATTGTTAAATTCACTCAATTTACTTGCCTTATGTTAAATCCCTTAATTTCTATACCCCCCCCAACATTTCTTTAAATAGTAAATTTCTTATAGTTTGTACAAAGTTTATCACTTATCTTCAAGAAAGTTCATCCAGTATAGACTACTTTGTCATTACCAAAACTGGAACATGTTATGCTTTTTGATAAACTAATGAGAACAAAACTCATAGGATAAAATATTGTGTTTTTGACTCTAATCAGAATAAATCAAATATCTTATGATAATTAATTGTTTATAAAAGGTGTACTGTCTTTAAGGTAGAATACTTTGAACTACATATATATGCTTGCATTCTTTGACCAAAATTTTTACTCATAATTCTAGTTATGTCAAGTACATTAAATCTATGAAAAGATCATCCATTCTATGGAGGCATCTTTCTAATTAGTATGAATATAAAGCCAAAATTTTACTATTTATATGATCAAACTATAACAGAGAAATTCCTAATATCGTCTTTTCTTCCTTTATTTTTCTACTATGGATATCTTAGCAGCAATGGCCTATAGGGAAAATTGTTTGCATGCTGACAAGTGCTGGGAATGGAATATATGCAGGTGCATTGTATTTTCTTTGTTCTTGCTTCTCTCCTTCCATCTTGCCAGTTGGAATGTGAATGCAATTGTGAAGCTTCATCTTAATTTTTGAGAACATGTGGACCTGAGGACTTGGTCGGTAGAGTCATCATTTAACTCTGGATTATCTAGTTCTGAATTTTAATATAAGAAAGATATACATTTCCATTTATTGAAGACAGTATTATTTTGTATCTTTGTTAATATGAGCTAATCCCATATAAAGCATGCACAGCCTGCAAAAGTGCCACTAGAGCAACCCTTTCTCTTCTCTGCCATCTGTCCTTACCTGTGTGAGATTTTGGAACTTGATTGTCCTCCAGCACTGTTCCACTGTATTACTGTATGGTGGCAATAGTCTGTAAGAATGAATGACGTTTAAAAGCAAATTGCTGGCAATGCTTAGTTTTGAAAAACAGTTAAATGGGATACATAATATGGTTCAATGATTATGTAAACATTTTTCCAAAACTTAAGGAACTTAAAAATATTTCCCAAATATTTATCTTTCTGGTTAGTTTACCACCCCCTGCCAAAAAAAAAAAAAAAAAGAAAAGAAACAAAAAACAAAAAAACAGTTTTGCTTAATGGAGCATCTCGTACATAAAAATAACTAACTGAATGGAAGTATGTCTATTAAAAGTATAATTATTATATTTATTTGATTAGTTTTGAGATAATAGTTTTAATGGTGATCATTGTGATGAAACAGAGGTAGAGGTGAGAGTCAGAAATCACATCACTAAAATGCCCAAATTAAATTAAGAGAAAGAAACATTATTTTGTTCTCTTAACCACTTACCACTTTACAGATGAGTAACCTGTACGTGTGTTTTCACAATCTTTCACAAGAAAATACACTTGTAGTAATATAATGCAATTAAGAAAGAAGAAAAGTATTTCAGTGAATAAACTGGCTTTAATTCTGGAGTAATGATGACTGGAAATTATGATTCATTAGCTAATAAGTGTAGCAAAATTTTTACATAATGTCTATATTAACAGTATTTGTCATAGATATAGCTACAAAAATTGTAAAGTAATAATTATAGACCACCCATAGCAATATGTTCAATGAATCCTGTCATTCTTATTTCTTGCATAATTTTTCCAACAATCTGAGTTATGCTAGGTTTTTGTTGTATTTTTGAAAAGATGCAATATATTATGCTCTGATGAATTTTTAGAAATTATATTATAGTTTAGTAGTGTTTCAGAACGTGTTCTTAATTTCAGGCAGACCACACATTGGTTGCCTTACTCTGAAACAATGTCAAGATTCAAACATACATACACATGTACATGCACACTCACAACACAAACAGAGTGCAAACAGAATGAACAGAAAACTTGACTCCATTATAGCAAAAAGGCCAAAAGAAACAACTCAAAATATTCATATGACATACAATAAAGCTGGATGTGAAAGTTGGGTCCACCACATATGAAACCATTTAACTTCTCAGAGCCTTAGTTTCCCTAGTTATAAAGTATGGTTAGTGATAATTCTTACAATATAGAGCTTTTGTGCTCAGAATGCAGTAGGCATTTAGTAAACATTATGTTAGTATCTGTAACAGTATTCTGTAATTATCAACATACTTTCTCATTCATTTCAGAACACTAAGCATTGTACAGGGAAATTTTTAAGTCTCTGATAAAGAAGCCTAGGGCCTAAAAAATTAGTTACCATTATTCAAAATCAAGAGTAGTTTACCACCCTCTTGACGGTTTCCCTAGACTCGTCAGGTTACATTTTCTTTATCTAGTCATGGAATTTTTTGCTATTTATAGGCTATTCCATATAGTTTCCTACCAAATTACACATCCTCTGTAATAATAGTTACTTTTTGAGTTTTTTTTTATATTTTAATTTCTAGGGTACATGTGCACAACGTGCAGGTTTGTTACATATGTATACATGTGTCATGTTGGTGTGCTGCACCCATTAACTCATCATTTACATTAGGTATATCTCCTAATGCTATCCCTCCCCGCTACCCTCTCCCCACAATAGGACCCGGTGTGTGATGCTCCCCTTCCTGTGTCCAGGTGATCTCATTGTTCAATTCCCACCTATGAGTGAGAACATGAGTGTGGTATTTAGTTTTCTGTTCTTGCGATAGTTTGCTGAGAATGATGGTTTCCAGCTGCATCCATGTCCCTACAAAGGACACGAACTCATCCTTTTTAATGGCTGCATAGTATTCCATGGTGTATATGTGCCACATTTTCTTAATCCAGTCTGTCATTGATGGACATTTGGGTTGGTTCCAAGTCTTTGCTATTGTGAATAGTGCCACAGTAAACATATGTGTGCATGTGTCTTTATAGCAGCATGACTTGTAATCCTTTGGGTATATTCCCAGTAATGAGATGGCTGGGTCAAATGGTATTTCTAGTTCTAGATCCTTGAGGAATCACCACACTATTTTCCACAATGGTTGAACTAGTTTACAGTCCCATCAAAAGTGTAAAAGTGTTCCTATTTCTCCGCATCCTCTCCAGCACCTGTTGTTTCCTCATTTTTTAATGATTGTCATTCTAACTGGTGTGAGATGGTATCTCATTGTGGTTTTGATTTGCAAATCTCTGATGGCGAGTGATGATGAGCATTTTTTCATGTGTCTGTTGGTTGTATGAATGTCTTCTTTTGAGAAGTGTCTGTTCATATCCTTTGCCCACTTTTTGATGGGGTTGTTTGTTTTTTCTTGTAAATTTGTTTGAGTTCTTTGTAGATTCTGGATATTAGCCCTTTGTCAGATGAGTAGATTGCAAAAATTTTCTTCCATTCTGTAGGTTGCCTGTTCACTCTGATGGTAGTTTCTTTGGCTGTGCAGAAGCTCTTTAGTTTAATTAGATCCCATTTGTCAATTTTGGCTTTTGTTGCCATTGCTTTTGGTGTTTTAGACATGAAGTCCTTGCCCATGCCTATGTCCTGAGTGGTATTACCTAGGTTTTCTTCTATGGTTTTTATGGTTTTAAGTCTAAAATTTAAGTCTCTAATCCATCTTGAATTAATTTTCGTATAAGGAAAGGATCCAGTTTCAGCCTTCTATTTATGGCTAGCCAATTTTCCCAGCACCATTTATTAAATAGGGAATCCTTTCCCCATTTCTTGTTTTTGTCAGGTTTTTCAAAGATCACATGGCTGTAGATGTGTGGTATTATTTCTGAGGGCTTTGTTCTGTTCCATTGGTCTATATCTCTGTTTTGGTACCAGTACCATGCTGTTTTGGTTACTGTAGCCTTGTAGTATAGTTTGAAGTCAGGTAGTATGATCCCTCCACCTTTGTTCTTTTGACTTAGGATTGTCTTGGCAATGCGGGGTCTTTTTTGGTTCCATATGAACTTTAAAGCAGTTTTTTCCAATTCTGTGAAGAAAATCATTGGTAGCTTGATGGGGATGGCATTGAATCTATAAATTACCTTGGGCAGTATGGCCATTTTCACGATATTGATTCTTCCTATCCATGAGCATGGTATGTTCTTCCATTTGTTTGTGTCCTCTTTTATTTCAGTGAGCAGTGGTTTGTAGTTCTCCTTGAAGAGGTCCTTTACATCCCTTGTAAGTTGGATTCCTAGGTATTTTATTCTCTTTGAAGCAATTGTGAATGGGAGTTCATTCATGATTTGGCTCTCTGTTTGTCTGTTACTGGTGTATAAGAATGCTTGTGATTTTTGCACATTAATTTTGTATCATGAGACTTTGTTGAAGTTGCTTATCAGCTTAAGGAGATTTTGGGCTGAGACAATAGGGTTTTCTAAATATACAATCATGTCATCTGCAAACAGGGACAATTTGACTTCTTCTTTTCCTAACTGGATACCCTTTATTTCTTTCTCTTGCCTGATTGCCCTAGCCAGAACTTCCAACACTATGTTGAATGGAGTGGTGAGAGAGGGCATCCCTGTCTTGTGCCAGTTTTCAAAGGGAATGCTTCCAGTTTTTCCCATTCAGTATGATATTGGCTGTGGGTTTGTCATAAATAGCTCTTATTATTTTGAGATACATTCCATCAATACCGAATTTATTGAGAGTTTTTAGCATGAAGGGTTGAATTTTGTCAAAGGCCTTTTCTGCATCTATTGAGATAATCATGTGGTTTTTGTCTTTGGTTCTGTTTATATGTTGGATTCTGTTTATTGATTTGCGTATGTTGAACCAGCCTTGCATCCCAGGGATGAAGCCCACTTGATCATGGTGGATAAGCATTTTGATGTGCTGCTGGATTCGGTTTGCCAGTATTTTATTGAGGATTTTTGCATCGATGTTCATCAGGGATATTGGTCTAAAATTCTCTTGTTTTGTTGTATCTCTGTCAGGCTTTGGTATCAGAATGATGTTGGCCTCTTAAAATGAGTTAGGGAGGATTTCCTCTTTTTCTATTTATTGGAATAGTTTCAGAAGGAATAGTACCAACTCCTCCTTGTACCTCTGGTAGAATTCGGTTGTGAGTTCTTCTGGTCCTGGACTTTTTTTGGTTGAGTATTGTTTGTATCTCTAAGTGGATTTCAACATTTTTACAGGCAAGCAAAGGTCTTTTTATTATTGACACCCACTGGCACCAAGTACAGGGTTTGGGATGTAAAAGGTTCTGAGACATTGACTAACAAGGAACAAGAGCTTCTCAGATCTAAATGAAAGATAATATTCTGTGATTAGCCAATAAAAATCGATATAAAAATTTTATTTGGACAATAGGTGTCTGTTGTTTACCTTATGTATATGTGAAAACCTTCACTAAAAGTTCCATGTCAATCCTCCTTGTGTGTGAAGGGCTCACCCAGAGATTTATTCTGTGGCAAACCAAGTGACTAGTACAGAGCAACTGCTGAATTACAGACGGTGATGCAATCAGTCTGGGCTCATTTCTGTGCCTTTTGAATCCAGCTGCACCTATAGATCCTATAGATGAACAAATACAGCTATCAACAATTAAAGAATGATATTCGATATTCATAACAGTCCTAGTTCTTTGGGGCAGAATTATCAATTTCATGACTAAATAATACAAAATTATTCTATTGCTTTTAGAAGTGTAAGACAATCAGTTTGGATTTATGGTTTTTAAAATTCGTGCCATGATAAGCTATTTTTGCACAAATGAAAGCAGATCTTTGAGCATAAGAGTTATCATGAATTATTTTTGATAGAAGGAGCACTTCAATAGATTTGTTTTCTCTAGAAAATGTTACCAACACATCTAGTTATGCGACCTAGAAGTTTTTACTGTAATACTAAGTGGTCACAAAATTAAAATGAGTAGTTGCTTTTCGCCATAAGTGTACCCAGACATTAAACTGAACTCCCATTCTTTGTTTTGTTCATTAATTTTTTTTTTCTTTTTTTTTTACTTTAAGTTCTAGGATACATGTGCTGAACGCAAGTGCAGGTTTGTTACATAGGTGTTCATTTGTCGTGGTGATTTGCTGCACCTATCAACCCATCATCTAGTTTTTAAACCCCACATGCGTTAGGTATTTGTCCTAATGCTATCCCTCCCCTTTCCTCCCACCTGACCCCCAACAGGCCCTGGTGTGTGATGTTCCCCTCTCTGTGTCCATGTGTTCTCATTGTTCAACTCTCCCTTACGAGTGAGAACATGTGGTGTTTGGTTTTCTGTTCCTATGTTAGTTTGCTGAGGATGATGGCTTCCATCTTCATCCATGTCCCTGCAAAGGACATGAACTCATTCTTTTTTTTGGCTGCATAGTATTCCATGGTGTATATGTGCCACGTTTTCTTTATCCAGTCTATCACTGATGAACTCCCATTCTCTTTTGCCTTGAGTTTTGGGTTCAAGATGCTCAAATACCAAATTTAGTCTTTGTGGAATATGGAAATTTTGTTTTCCTCTTAGTGAGCCATGGTGAAAAAGGCAATTTCTAGAAATTAAAACATTCTTAAAATGGTTAAGAATGGAGTTCAGAATAAATCTAGTACGCATTTGGAATGTTCTAAAATATAAATTTCCAATTAATTATAAACATTTGATGTTAATGATTATAATGTAATTAGCCTAATTATTAGAGATAGAATGTAAACAATATTTGTTCTTATCAAAATTCATGAACTTTTTTTCCTCAAGATGGCAGATTAGAGACTTTCAGCTTGCCTCATCTATTTGGAAATAGCAAGAGAGTATAAAAAGATCAACTCTGTGAAATTTAATTCAAAAAAGAAAATGGGAATCCATCAGAATTATGAAGGACACTTCAGATCCCAGAGAGGAGAATGCCAGCAAACAGCCTCTGTGGTGGAATCTCATTGATAAAAGCAAGTGATCCCCAGTACATGAGAAGGGCAGAAAGCCTCCCTTTGTGACTCACCTTTCCACTGGGGATCTAAGTAACCCAGGCTGCGGGAGAGCACTTTGCTTCTCCCTAGCCCTGGAGTTAACTTGGGGAAAGGCTTAGAGATGCTGTAAGGAAAAATCAACTAGAAAAGGTGCAGACATTTTCCCAGACTGAGGACTGAAAGCAAGAAACCATTTTAAATCTGGGCACATACAAAATGAGCTGTTCTTTGGCAACCTGGCTGCATGGCTGCACAGGCATTTTCATCTTGGGCCCGAGATGGGAGAGCCTGCTCTGGAGCAAGATCTGGGCTTCCACATCCAGAACTGTATAAAGTGCCTGAACAGGAGGCTCTGGAATTGACAGCTGCAGTTTCTTCTGGTCAACAAGACTTGCAGCCAGGGCCAGCTTGGCAGCCTGGATCTTCGTGTGCCATTGTTGGGTGCCCTATAGTCTTCTCCCAACCTTGTGGTACAGTGGGGCGCTTTCGATTCTATGCCCAGTCAAACCTCCAGGCAGTTGAAGCACCTCTTATGTGAATCAATAGCCTAAGCCACTGTACCCCTTGTGTGCAGAGGCCCTAGTGCTTGCGGGCACTCTCTGCTTCACGCCCCAGCTTATAACCAGGCATTCACGGCACCCACTTGTCTGGTTCAGCAGTCCAAGCCATCTCATCTTTCTGGGATATAAACCATGGTGTAGGAAGGCACCATACCAAGGAAGATCTCCAGGCATTCAGAACATCAGTTTGCCTAGATCAACAGCCTGAGCCATCCCACCCCTCCTATGCAGAGATCTTGGTACAGTGGAACCCCCTGTGCTCTATACACAGGTAGCTCTCCAGGAGTCTGGAATACCTACTTTTCCTCAATCAGAAGTTTAGGCAGTTTCCACATCCCTGCGCAGAGAACTTCAAGCCAAGGCTTCCCAGCTTAATGCCTAGGCAAACTTCTGGGCACTTGGTGGTTGCCCATTGAATTTTCTTCCAGTGCTGGTGCTAGCACCTGCCATTCGGGGACCTCCAGGCAGACCTGTCTGGTCTGGCTCCACCCTTCATGGCACCCAACTCCTGGGGCTGAACAGGGAGATCAGACCATTGTACATGCCATGAATCAATTCATTTACTGAGGCAACAGAGAGATTCTACTAGTGAACAAGGAGCAAATATATACTCAGCCATATTGACTGCAGCCGAGTCCTACATATAAGCACCATCTACAAGCTTGCAGGTCAAACTGCACAACCCGATGTGAAACATGCCAACAGACTTGCATAGGGCTATATAGAAACAAAGCCAGAAAATTCTACCCACCATGCTCTATAGTCACCCCACCACTAGGGAGGGTGGAAAAGGAAAAAGGGAAAGAAAATATAATAACATCCCAAGTCAAATAAGGAAAAACAAAAAGAGCTGTCTGCATGAAGATGATTACAGTTAGAAACGCCAGCATTTCTAGATGAGATGGAACCAGAGCAAGACTTTGGCACTGTGAGAAATCCAAGTGTAGTGACACTACCAAAGGATTACACTAGATCTCCAGTAATGGTCCCTAAGCAAAATGGAAGCCCAGAAATGACAGATAAAGAATTCAAAGCATGGACTGCAAGGAAGCTCAATGAGATCTAAGACAAGGTTAAAAATCAATGCAAAGTAACTTTCAAAGGAGAACAGGAAATAAAGGAAGAGATAAGCATCTTAAAAAAGAAATCAATCAGAGCTGTTGAGGTTATAAAACTTGCATAAGAAATTCTAAAATATAATTGAAAAATTGATCAATAGTTGGATCAAACAGAGGAAAAATTTCAGAGCTCAGTGACCAGTCTTTGGCACTAATCCTGTCAGAGAAAAATTAAAAGAAAAGAATTTTTAAAAATAAACAAAGTATTTGAAAAATATTGAATTATGTAAAGCCACCAAACAAAAATTATTGGCATTCCTGAGAAAGAAGAAGAAAACCTAAAAAAAAACCCCAAAACCCTGAAATTTATATTGAGATAATAATTCAAGAAAACTTCCCTAATCTTGCTGAAGAGGTAGATTTCCAGATAAAAGAAACCCAGAGAGAACACCTGTGAGACACCATATAAAATGAATATCACCAAGGCATACAGTCACCGAATTATCCAAGGTCAATGCTAAAGAAAAAAATCTTAAAGGCAGCTATAGAATAAGGGCTGATCCACATACAAAGGGAACTTCATCAGTGTAACAGCAGTCTTCTCAGCAGGAGCATTACAAGCCAAGAGAGATTGTGGGCCTATTTTCAGCATTCATAAAGAAAATAAATTCCAAGCAATAGTTTTATAACTTCAAAACTAAGCTTCATAAATGAAGGAGAAATAAAATGTTTTCGAGACAAACTAGAACTAAGGGAATTTGTTACCACTAGGCCAGCCTTACATGAAATCCTTAAGAAAGTTCTAAACATGGACACAAAAGAACAAAACCAGCTACCACGAAAACATCATTCAGTGTAAAGCCCACAGATCCTATAAAGCAACCACACCAAACTAAAAAGCAACTAACAAGGTCAACAAGGACCAAAACTTCATCTATTAATATTAACCTTGAATGTAAGTGGTCAAAACACCCTTCTTAAAGGGCATAGAGTGGCAAGTTGAATAAAGAAGCAAGGCCAAGTTGTCTGCTGTCTTCAGGAGATCTTGTCACACCTAATGACACTCATAGGCTCAAAGTAAAAGGTTGGAGAAAGAGTAGGAGTTGTTATTGTTATATCAGGTAAAACAGACTTTAAACCAATAACAGTAAAAAAGGACAACTAATGGTATTACATAATGATAAAAGTTTCAATTCAACAAGAAAATGTAACTATCCTAAATATATACACACTCAATATTGTAGCACCCAGAATCATAAAACAAGTACTTTTATGACTACAAAGAGACTTACACAGCCACATAAAAAGAGTGGGAGACTTCAACATTCTAATGACAGCATTAGACAACTTAACAAAGAAATCTTGGACTTAAACTAACTCTTGACCAATTGGAGTCAATAGACATCTACAGAATAGTCCACCCATCAACCACAGAATAGACGTCATTCTCATCTACACACAGAACATATTCAAGGATCTACCACATGTTCAATCATAAAGAAAATCTCAATAAATTTTTAAAAATGGAATTATACCAACCATACTCTTGCACCACACTCTCAGAATAAAAATAGAAATCAGTACCAAGAAGATCTCTTAAAACCACACAATTGCCTGGAAATTTAACAATTTGCTCCTAAATGACTTTTGGATAGACAGAGAAATCAAGGTATAAATTAAAAACTTATTTGAAATAAATGAAAACAGAGACACAACATACCAAAACCTCTGAGATTCAGCAAAAGCATTGTTAAGAGGAAAGTTTATAGTTCTAACTGCATCCCCAAAAAGTTAGAAAAATCTCAAATTTTTGATCTAACATCACAGTTAGAGGAATTAGAAAAACAAGAAAAACTAAATCCAAGCTAACAGAAGAAAAGAAATATCTAAAATCAAAGTGGAAATAATGAAATTGAGACAAAAAATTTTATACAAAGAATCAACAAAACCAAAAGTTCGTTCCTTGAAATAATAAACAAGATCAATCGGCCACTAGCTAGTTTAACAAAGAAAAAAAAAGAGAGACTATCTAAATAAGCATAATCAGAAATGACAAAGGTGACATAAACAATCCACAGAAATACAAAAGATTCGCAGAGACTATTATGAACACCTTTGTACTCACAGACAAGGAAACCTACAACTCATGAATAAATTCCCTGAAATACACAACCTCATGAGATTAAATTGAGAAGAAATTGAAAGACGGAACAGACCAATAACAAGTTCCAAAATTGAACCAATAAGAAACCAACCAAAAAGGGCACTGGAGAAGATGACCTCACAGTCGAATTCTTCCAGACATACAAGGAAGAGCTGGTACCAATGCTACTGAAAGTAGTTCAAAACATCAAGGAGAGAGTCCTCTCTAACTTCTTCTATGGAGCCAGCATCATTCTGCTATCAAAGCATGACAGAGACACAACAAAGAAAGAAAATTTCAGGCCAATATCCCTAATGAGCATAAATGCAAAAATTCTCAACAAAATACTGGCTAACTGTATCCAGCAGTACAACACAGTGTTAACTTGCCATGGTAAAGTAGGCTCTATTCCTGGAATGCAAGGTTGGTTCCACATACACAAATCAATAAATGTGATTCACCGCATAAACAGAATCAAAAACAAAAACCATAAGATATCTCATTTGATGTAGAAAAAGCTTTTGATAAAGTCCAACATTCTTTTGGTAAAAACCTTGGAGAAACTAGGCATCAAAAGGAAATAGCTCAAAATAATAAGAACCATCTATGAGAAACCCACACTCAATATCATACTGAATGGCCAAAATTTGGATGCTGTGAGAACTGCAACAAGACAAGAATTCCCACTGCCACCATTCCTATTCAACATAGTATTTGAAGCCCTAGCTAGAGCCATCAGGCAGGAGAAAGAAATAAAAGGCATCCAAATAGGAAAATAAGATGTAAAACTATCTCTGTTTGCCGATGATATGATTCTGTACTTAGGAAACCGTAAATACTCCACCAAAGGCTATTCAAACTGGAAAACAATTTTAGCAAGGTTTTAGGATACAAAATCAATGTACAAAAATCAGCAACTTTTCTATATATCAATAACGTTCAATAAGCTGAGAGCCAAATCAAGAATGCAATTACAATATTCACAAAAAAATCCTATCCTGGGATACATCTAATCAAGGAGGCAAAAGATCTCTATAAGGAGAACTATAAAACAATGCATAAAGAAATCAAAGATGACATAAACAAATTGGAAAACATTCCATGCTCGTGGATTGTAAGAATCAATATTCTGAAAATGGTCATATTTCCCAAAGCAATTTACAGATTCAATAAAACTCCTATCAATCAACCAATATTTTTAACAACTAGAAAAAACTATTCTAAAATTAATGTGGAACCAAAAAAAGAGTCAAATAGCCAGAGGTATCCTAAGCAAAAAGAATGAGGCCTAAGGCATCACGTACACAACTTCAAACTACACTATAAGGCTACAGTAGCCAAAACAACATGGTACTGAAAAAAAACAAAACAAAAAAAGAACCCAGACACATAGAGCAGTGGAACAGAGTAGAGAACCCAGAAATAAAGCCATACACCTGCAGCCATGGGGACTGATCTTCAACAAAGTGGACAAAACAAGCCATGGGGCAAGAACTCTCTACTCAATAAATAGTGCAAGGTAGTTGGCTAGCCATATGCAGAAGAATGAAACTGGATCCCCACCTTCATCATATACAAGAGTTAACTCAAGATGGATTAAATATTTAAATATAACCCTCAAAACATAAGAATTCTTTTTTTAAAATTTTACTTTAAGTTCTAGGGTACATGTGCACAATGTGCAGATTTGTTACATATGTATACATGTGCCATGTTGGTGTGCTGCACCCGTTAACTCGTCATTTACATTAGGTATATCTCCTAAGGCCATCCTTCCCCCTTCCCCCACCCCCCAGCAGGCCCCAGTGTGTGATGTTCCCCACCCTGTGTCCATGTGTTCTCATTGTTCAATTCCCACCTATGAGTGAGAACATCTGGTGTTTGGTTTTCTGTGCTTATGACAGTTTGCCCAGAATGATGGTTTCCAGCTTCATCCATGTCCCTATATGCCCAGTAATGGGCTTGCTGGGTCAAATGGTATTTCTAGTTCTAGGTCCTTGAGGAATCACCATACTGTCTTCCACAATGATTGAACTAGTTTACAGTCCCACCAACAGTGTAAAAGTGTTCCTATTTCTCCACATCCTCTCCAGCACCTGTTGTTTCCTGACTTTTTAATGATCCCTGTTCTAACTGGTGTGAGACAGTATCTCACTGTGGTTTTGATTTGCATTTCTCTGATGGCCAGTGATGATGAGCATTTTTTTGTGTGTATGTTGGACGCGCAAATGTCTTCTTTTGCGAAGTGCCCTTCACCCACTTTTTGATGGTAGACTCTTTTGCTGTGCAGAAGCTCTTTAGTTTAATTAGATCCCATTTGTCAATTTTGGCTTTTGTTGCCATTGCTTTTGGTGTTTTAGTCATGAAGTCTTTGTCCATGCCTATGTCCTGAATGGTATTGCCAAGGTTTTCTCCTAGGGTTTTTATGGTTTTAGGTCTAACATTTAAGTCTCTAATTAATCTTGAATTAATTTTTGTGTAAGGTGTAAGGAAGGGATCCAGTTTCAGCCTTCTACTTATGACAAATCTCAGAAGAACAAAATGGAACACATGCTGGAGAAAACTATTTGAAATATAAGCAAATAATTTTCTAAAATTGAAGAAATATGTAAATTTTCAGTTTGAATTTTTTTAAGAATAAAGCAAGTATTTATGTGGAAAAATACTTAACATATGTATGTATTTAAATTAAACTGCTGAAAATCAAGAATTAATATTAACAGACATTCTTAAAGATTATAAGGAAAATTACAGATTTTCAGCAGTATTTTTAATAAAACTTGTCAGTTGATTGTCAGTGTTAATACGTAAATGGAAAGTGCCATGAAGAACAAATATATTTAATGAAAAGAAGAACATGTTAAGGGGGATGCTCTAACAGTTATCAAAATAATCATAATGACTTACATACTAAAGCATTGTGATTAGTGCAGTAATAAACATAAAGACCAATATAAGCCATATACAGACTCACACACTTTTACAAACTTGATAGATGACTAGCCATACATTACAGATACGGAGAGAAAGGAAGAATGTTGTTTATTTATTCACTTTTTTATTTTTATTTTATTTTGGGTTCCAGGATACATGTGCAGAATGTGTAGGTTTGTTACATAGGTATACATGTGCCATGGTGGTTTCCTGCACCTATCAACCTGTCATCTAGGTTTTAAGTCCTGCATTAATTAGGTATTTGTCCAAATGCTCTCTCTCCCCTTGCCCCTGAGCCCCTGAGCCCCTGATAGGCCTCAGTGTGTGTTGTTCCCCTAAAAATGAAGGATATTTTAAAAACATATTAGAATGAGCCAGACAAGGTGATTTGAGCCTGTAATGCCACCTACTCAGGAGGCTGAGTGGGGAGATTTCTTGACATCAGGAGTTTGAGACCAGTCTGAGCAACATAGTGAGTTCCTATCTTTAAAAAACAATTTTTTTAAGTAGCTGAGTATGATGGCATGGGCCTGTAGTCCTAGCTACTCAGGAAGCTGGGCAGGGAGATCAATTGAGCCCAGAAATTTGAGGTTACAGTGAGCTATGATCACGCCACTGTACTCCAGCCTGGGTGAAAGAGCAAGTCCTCAACACTGAAATTAAAAAAAATAAAATAAAATATTAGACTGACTGTCTATTGAAAAAACATTGTATCTGTACTGGCATTCTGTACAAAAATCAATTCTAGATGAATTAAAACATAAATGAGTAGGGAAAACTTTGATATTAAAGGAGAACTTGTTTTTTCACATTGGCGTAACATTTTCTTCAACAGGCCACAAAACATTAATCCATTAAGAAGAATATTATTTCAGCTGTATTAAAATTAGTGGTCATGAATTCATTTTAGATAGTGAAAATTTGAACCAAAGAGTGAAAAAAGATGCATGCTATCTACATCATTCTTATCAAATACCAATTAACATTATGTATGAGATATAAAATGTATAACAAAACACCTACAGATAAATGATAAAAAACAAGCAGGGAAAATACGAGAAGAAGGCAAAAAGATAAATTTTACGATAGGGAAAATCTGAATTAAAAAATAAATTACACGTATGACCTAAAACTATACCTTTTACACTACTATATTGGCAAAATCTTAAAATCTGATACTATAAAATGGTGGTTAGGATGGAAAGCAATGGGAACCCTTAGAGTCTGTAAGTTGGAGTGTGAATGTGAAAACCATTTAGAAAACCTTTTTGGGTTAGCTAGCAAAAATAAAGAAACATGTGCCCTTTAGGAATATTCTATTCTTACAAGAAACATACACATGATTGCAACAATTTGCATGTAAAAGAAAAAAGTGAACAAAACGTATGCCTATTGTCAAGAAAAAGACTAGAATTTGTGTATTTACACCATTGAATACTCTACAATGGCTAAAATGAATGAAAAGAGGTATTTACATAAACGTACTTAACACAGATGTAATATTGAGCATTAAAAACAATATTGAAATCAATGAAAGGATTCCTACCTCCATAAAGTTTTAAACATGCACACAAACTTTATGATGTCAATGATATATTCCTATATAGTTACAGTATAACACATGTGTGGAAATAATAAATAGTGAATTCAAGACCTTGATTCTAATTTAAATGTTCAATTTTTGAACAAGAAGCATTCTTTTTGAAATTCTTTTTGAAAAAGAAGCAAAAGGAATTAAAGCAAAAGAAAAACTTTCACTACAAACAAATGTGTTCTTTTTAGAATTCTTTATTTTTTATTCTCCTTTATTACATAATAAAAAATTTGAAGACAAAAATGAAAGTGGCAGACCCTGGAGTTTGGAGTATTTTGAGTATTCCTTCTTAATACATGTGCTGCTCTGCCTCCCTTCTGGTTTATAATACTTACTTGCTTCGTGCATTAATTTCTGATTGCTGCTGTAACAAACAGCCACAAACTTAGTGGCATAGAACCAAACAAATATATTTCAAATTTTGATGAAGCTCAATTTAATTTGTTTTGTCAATCAGCCCTGCTCTAGATGATAATTTACCAAAGAATAAGAATCACACATATATGCCTGTGTGTATTTAAATTTAAAAATTATTTCTCTGTTTTAATTCTTCTATCTGCCAAAATTGTGTTTTGCCTAGCTCTAAATCAATGAGCACACAAAGTTCTTCCTAACAGCACATACCTAGGAAAAAACAAACATAAATAAGGAAAGAAAATGGAATAGAAATGAAAAAAAAAATAGCAGGAGAAAAGAGAAGTGAAAAGCTACTTTTCTTAAAGAACTTAGTATGCATTAGGTGCCATATCATTTCTGTAAAATTTTCTCAGGACTTTATGAAGTAGTGATAATTATTTCCACTTGCAGTTGTAAAAACTCCAGGTTTTAAGTAGCTCACCTCAGGTTGACACGGTAAATACAGTAAACCTTATAGATAGAGATCAAACTTAGCTCTACTTCTTTTAGACTTCAATAAGCTGCCATGTAGAAGGACACTCTCAAATAAGAAAAACCTTGAGAATTATAATGATGCATTGGACATGACTCATTTATCTATTCAGTTATACTTTTAAAAAGTTAAAGCTAAAATTTCTTGAAATGCATTTTTAAATCCCTTGCTAAAGCATCTTGATTATTGATTTCATTGAACTCAAAGAATTATTTTAAACTAAATCCGTAGAAAGTATACTTATTTCTTCACTTACAAAGTACCAAACTTTAAAACTAAACAAGACTTTCTTTTTCTCTGTATAACTTGAGCAAAAGAGACATCTAACTCAATACATTAGCGATTACCTATTAAGAGAAGCAGTATAATAAAGAACACTGATGTTAGAAATACTCTCTGAAAGGAAATATAACCAGAAAGTTTAAAAACAATAATAAAAGTTAGTCCTCATTCTCATTCACCAATGATATGTGTGAAAAATATCTTTGCATTTAAGCCTGTGCATTTTGATGCAACAGAGCCACATAAGCCAGGCTTTGTTTTATTTTTATTTTTTTCTATTTGGAAGTAGTGTATGAGGAATTACACTACTCTTAAAAATTTATACTATTCCTTTTATTTTTAAGTTACAAATATTAAGAATAATTCTCTTTTGTTCACTACCAAGAAAACAAGTAATAATGTCTTTATAGAAGACAGTCTGTAATTTGACAATTCGTATTGTATTTGAATTTCTACATTTACGTGCTCTTGTATTTATTGTCCTCAATTGCATAGTCGTTCATTTAAAAAGCATTTATATTATACAGACAATAAAAAAGTTAACCTTGCCATCCTTCACCCAGATTTTACTTATTGTCTCTTGATGTATTTCTCATTAATTTACTTTTAACTCCAGAATATGTTGTTCTGTGTCTTTCTTAACATATTATTGAAGAATAACATCTAAAACCTTTTGGATAGATAAGAAAAATCTGAGAAATTAAAAAAAGACATACATATAGTTCTATTTTATAATCTAAAGTTTTAGTTTAGTTTAATTTTTTCTGTCTCAGAAACGTGTTACACATTCCTTAGTTTTGCAATGACACCATATGATTTAGCTTCGATTAAATAATAATTATCTGCACAATTTCTCTGGGAAATACAGTACTATAGTCTACCTCACAAACATTGAAAATTAATACTACATTCCTAATTTAAAAGTAAGGGATAGAGTCTGATGGATCCTTACCACAGAGGAAGTACATTCTAATATGTTTAAATTTTTTTTTTTAAGTTCCGGGATATACACACAGAACGTGCAGTTTTGTTACATAGTTATACGTGTGCCATGGTGGTTTCCTGCACCTATCAACCCGTCACTCAGTTATTAAGCCAACCCGTCACCCAGGTATTAAGCCCAGCATATATTAACGATTTGTCCTGATGCTCTCCCTTCCCTTGCACCCCCCACAGTCCACCCAGACAGGTCGCTGTGTGTGTTGTTCCCCTCCCCGTGTCCATGTGTTTTCATTGTTCAGCTCCCACTCATAAGTGTGAACATGCAGTGTTTGGTTTTCTGTTCCTGTGTTAGTTTGCTGAGGATGCTGGCTTCCAGCTCCATCCATGTCCCTGCAAAGGACATGATCTCATTCTTTTTATGGCTGTGTAGAATTCCATGGTGTATATGTACCATATCTTCTTTATCCAGTCTGCCATTGATGGACATTTGGATTGGTTCCATATCTTTGCTATTGTGAATAATGCACAATAAACATAGGTTTATCTTTATGATAGAATGATTTATATTCTTTTGGGTATATACCCAGTAATAGGATTGCTGGGTCAAATGGTATTTCTGGTTCTCTATCCTTGAGGAATTGCCCTACTGTCTTCTACAATGTTTGAACTAGTTTACATTCCCACCAATGGTGTAAAAGTGTTCCAATTTCTCCACAGCCTCAGCATCTGTTGCCTCTTTTTTTTTTTTGAGACGGAGTCTGGCTCTGTCGCCCAGGCTGGAGTGCAGTGGCCGGATCTCAGCTCACTGCAAGCTCCGCCTCCCGGGTTTACGCCATTCTCCTGCTTCCGCCTCCCAAGTAGCTGGGACTACAGGCGCCGCCACCTCGCCCGGCTAGTTTTTTGTATTCTTTAGTAGAGACGGGGTTTCACTGTATTAGCCAGGGTGGTCTTGATCTCCTGACCTCGTGGTCCGCCCGTCTCGGCCTCCCAAAGTGCTGGGATTACAGGCTTGAGCCACCGCGCCCGGCCAAGCCTCTTTACTTTTTAATAATAGCCATTCTGACTGGTGTGAGATGGTATCTCATTGTGGTTTTGATTTACATGTCTCTAAGAATCAGTGATGTTGAGCTTTTTTCATATGTTTGTTGGCCACATAAATGTCTTCTTTTGAGAAGTGTCTGTTCATGTCATTTAAAACCAGTAAGAACAAAGAGACAATGTACCAGAATCTCTGTGTTAAGAGGGAAATTTATATCACTAAACTCCCACATCAGAAAGCTGGAAAGATCTCAGATCGACGCCCTAATATCACAAATAAAAGAACGAGAGAAATAAGAGTGAACAAATCCAAAACGTAGCAAACAATAAGTAACTAAGATCAGAGCAGAACTGAAGGAGATAGACACACACACACACACACACACACACACACACACACAAACTTCAAAAAATCGATAAACCCAGGAGCTAGTTTTTGGAAAAACTTAATAAAATAGATTAATAAAATAATGTTAATAAAATAATATTAATAAAATAGAAGACCGCTAGCTAGACTAATAAAGAAGAGAAGGGAGAAGAATCATATAGGTACATTCTAATT
Organism: Trachypithecus francoisi; assembly: GCF_009764315.1. NCBI lineage: Eukaryota > Metazoa > Chordata > Mammalia > Primates > Cercopithecidae > Trachypithecus > Trachypithecus francoisi. The sequence continues at coordinate 49,791,282 of NW_022681462.1, read as the reverse complement.
TTTTAAAGAAAGATGATTTTTTTAATGAACTAGCTATTAAGAAAACATATATGTATGTTTAAATACTTAAAGCATGTTATACTATAATATGTTTACATAATATATATTATGTATATATAAATATTTGTTTTTTTTTTAAATTTACAAATACAGTATCCCAGCTCAGGTCACCATGGGTTTATTTGTGCTGATGAGAATCAGTCTGTTTAGTGGGTTTCCATGATATTTTTCAAGTCAGTATTAAAACAGGACCTCGGCAGAGTAATCCAAGTTACTTTTTAAAAAAAATTTATTATTATTATTATTATTATTATACTTTAAGTTCTAGGGTACATGTGCATAACGTGCAGGTTTGTTACATATGTATACTTGTGCCATGTTGGTGTGCTGCACCCATCAACTTGTCAGCACCCATCAACTCGTCATTTACATCAGGTATAACTCCCAATGCCATCCCTCCCTCCTCCCCCCTCCCCGTGATAGGCCCCGGTGTGTGATGTTCCCCTTCCCGAGTCCAGGTGATCTCATTGTTCAGTTCCCACCTATGAGTGAGAACATGCGGTGTTTGGTTTTCTGTTCTTGTGATAGTTTGCTAAGAATGATGGTTTCCAGCTGCATCCATGTCCCTACAAAGGACACAAACTCATCCTTTTTGATGGCTGCATAGTATTCCATGGTGTATATGTGCCACATTTTCTTAATCCAGTCTGTCACTGATGGACATTTGGGTTGATTCCAAGTCTAAGTTACTTTTAAGAAATGGGTCCAGAATTTTTATTTTTTTAATTTTAATTTTAATTTTTTTTTTTTTTTTTGAGACGGAGTCTTGCTCTGTCACCCAGGCTGGAGTGCAGTGGCACTATCTGGGCTCACTGCAAGCTCTGCCTCCCAGGTTCATGTCATTCTCCTGCCTTAGCCTCCCAAGTAGCTGGGACTACAGGCGCCCGCCACCATGTCCGGCTATTTTTAAAATATTTTTAATAGAGATGAGTTTTCACTGTGTTAGCCAGGATGGTCTTGATCTCCTGACCTCATGATCCACTTGCCTTGGCCTCCCAAAATGCTGGGATTACAGGCTTGAGCCACCATGCACAGCAAGAAATCAAACTCATTCATTTTTAGTGTATCATTTTCTTGTTGTATGTTATAGTTTTCTTAGTATATGTTCCTTTAACAACAAAGACAACCAGAAAATTATATAAGTGAAATTAAAACAAACACAAAAGTTGCTTTGAAAAGAAATTTGTCAGTAGTCTAAAATCACTCATTTGGCATCAGTATAAGTGCATGACCATTATCGGCGCTGTGGGATAAATAAGAAGGGACACACACGGTTCCTGTCTTGAGAGGCTATGACCTCTTTGGTATGCAACATCTCAAGTAATTTGTGAAGAGTTCAAGAATCATATAGTTAATTACTAGGTTTCAGAAGATGTCAGAAACAATGTGAAAAAACCTAAAAACCAAAACCCTACAAATTCATGATTGACAATTGCTTAACATTTTACTTGAGGAAAATTGCCAACAATTAAAAGAAGAAAAGATTTTAATCATATCATATTACAAGATAATTAAGGGCTTAGTTTTGATTAGTTGTTTCATTTGGTTAATTGGCTAAAATCCCGTGAAATATTTCTAGATCTTTTTTATGTTTGGTGAAATTATAAGAATCTGGAACTTTTTAAATGGAATTACCAAGTCCCACCTTTAGTAGGAAAACTTTGGAAGTGTTGTTATGTTTCTTATTATAATTTTAATTTTATTAATTTGGTCTTGAGGTCTTTTGGTCTTGAGAAAGAAATTTGTAGATTGCTTCCCTCTCTTGATAAGCCTCGTAAGCTCGATCTCTGCCATGACCAGACGAAGTTTGATTTGGGTTTGTGTGTCAGGTAAGACACAATGAGACAGTAAGACCAAAATGCCTAAAACAGAAGAAATTTGCTGCTCACAGGTAGAAAGGTTATTGGTGCCAATGGGAGGCTGAGGGAAAGTCTAGAAGCAGCAGAGAGTCAAAATACTGGGTGAAGAACCAGGAAGAGAAAGAGGACCTGTGGGATTATAACTTTATTAAGGTCCATGGACATTATGCATTAAGCTTTCCCATTGGAAAACACCAGAAAAGGAAAACCTTATTTATATGACTCTGGTCTTGATATTTAGATTTTATTGTGGTCAACAGCTATGGGGTAGGTTGGGTCTTGAGTCAGTGAGATGAAAACCAAGTGGGCTACATCACAAAAAAAAAAACACAAAAAACTAGAGGGAGAATTTGAACTACGCTGTTGGGGACAGAATATAAATGAGTTTCAGTCATCTTATGTCAGACCTAAACACGGATGCTGAAACAATAGCTATATTAAACAAATTTATGACAAGGCTGTGTATGTAAACTTTATACTTCATATTTATATAATATTCTATGCTATGTGTGTACCCAGAAACATTTGAAGGGGGATACTAATAAATTTCCAAAAACAATTAATTAAAATTATTTTTAGTAACTGAAATGCTACTAAAAATGATAACACCAGTAGCGGATGCAGGCACCATGCTTCGTGTATAGCCTACAGAACTATGAGCCAAATAAACTTATTTTCTTTATAAATTATCCAGCCCTAGGTATTTCTCTATAGCAACACAAAATGAACTAACACACCGTTGAATATATATAAACTTAGATTTAAGTATTTAATCAATTTTTATTTCATTTCTGTACATAGTAAGAGATAAGGCTCTAGTTTATTGTGCTTCAAATGGATATCCTTTTTTTCCAGCAGCATTTAATTGAAGAGACTGTTCCTTTTTCAATGCATGTTCTTGAGAAATGTATTGAAAATGAGTTTACTGTAGATGTATGGATTTATTTCTGGGATCTTTCTTCGGTTCCACTGGTCTATGTGTCTCTTTATGCCAGTCCCATGCTGTTTTGGTTGTTATACATTTATAGTATAATCTGGTCAGGTAACGTGTTTCTTCCAGTTTTATTTTTTTGGCTCAGGATGGCTTTGGCTATTCTGGGTGTTTTCTGGTTCTATGTAAGTTCTAGGATGTTTCTTTTCTATTTCTGTAAAGAATTTCATTGATATTTTGACAGTGATTGCATGAAATCTGTAGATCACTTGGGCTAGTATGGATATTTTAACAGTATTGATCCTTTCAATCCATGAATATGGAATACCTTTCATTTTTTAATCTACCCTTCAATTTCTTTTATCAGTGTTTTATAGTTTTCATTGTAGAGATCTTTCACTTCTCTGGTCAACTCCTAATTATTTTATTTTATTGGAGGCTATTGAAAATCTGGGTTGCTTTTTTGATCTCTTTATTAGATTATTTGCTATTGCCATATAGAAATGCTACTGATTTTTTAAATGTTGATTTTGTTTCCTGCAACTTTACTGAATTTATTTATTTTTTTCTAATAGTTACTTGGTGGAGTCGTTAGATTTTTGCAAATGTTAGATTACATCATCTGCAAGCAAGGATTATTTGATTTCTTCCTTTCCAATTGCAGTGCCTTTTATTTTCCTCTAGCATCTTGTGGCTCCAGCTAGGACTTCTAATATAAAACTGCTCTGGCTATTTTGTATAACAGTGGTGCAAGTGGGAATCCTTGTCTTGTTCCAGACCTTAGAGGAAAGGCTTATAGTTTTTTCCCATTCCATACGTTACTAGCTTTGGGTCTATCATATATGGCTTTCATTGTGTTAAGGTATATTTTTTCTACACCTATGTTTTGTGTTTTTCTTTTTTTTTTTTTATCATGAAGGGATGTTCAATTTTATCGATACTTCTTCAGCATCAATTAAAATTACCGTGTGGTTTTTGTCCTCCATTCTGTTTGTATGATGTATGACGTTGATTGGCTTGTGAATTTTGAGTCATCCTTGCATTTCTGGAATAAATCCCACTTTGCCATAATGAATTATCTTTCACATGTGTTATTTAATTCAGTTTGTGAGAATTTTACTGAGGATTTTTGCATCAATATTCATCAGGGATATTGGCCTGTAGTTTCCTTTTTTTAAAAAATTTTTATTTTTTTCTGGTTTTGGTATCAGGATAATACTGACCTCATAGAATGAGTTTGTAAGTATTCCCTAGTCTTCTATTTTTCAGAATAGTTTGAGTAGGATTGATATTTGTTCTTTTTTAAATGTTCGGTGAAATTATCGGTGAAGCCATTGGGTCCTGGGCTTTTTTTTCCTGGGATACTTATTATGGCTTCAATTTCACTACTTATTATTGGTCTCGTCAGGTTATGGATTTCCTCACAGTTCCACGTTGGTATGTGTCCAGGAATTTCTCAATTCTACATTTTCCAATTTATTGGCATGTAGTTGCTCATAATAACCTCTGATGATCCTGTGAATGTCTGCAGTATTGGTTTTAATGTATTGTTTTTCACCTCTGGTTTTATGTATTTGGGTCTTCTCTCTCTTTTTTCTTAATTAGTCTGACTAAAGTTTGTCAATTTTATCTTTACAAAAAAAAAAAACCTTTTGGTTTCACTGATTTTTATGGTGTTTTTTTTTTTTTTGGTTTAAATTCCATTTTTATTTATTATGACCTTAATTATTTATTTCCTTCTAGTATTTTCAAGTTTAGTTTGATCTTGCATTTCTAGTTCTTTAAGATATATCACTAGGTTTGTATTTCAAGGTTTTCCACTTTTTTTATGTAGGCACTTATTGCCATAAACCTTCCTCTTAGTACTGCTTTTATTGTATCTCATAGGTTTTGGTATGCTGTGTTTTCATTCTCATTTGTTTCAATTTATTTTTATTTTTTCTGAATTTCTGTATTTTCCCACTAGTCATTCAAGAGCATGCTGCTTATTTTTCATGTTTTCCAAAATTCCTGTTGTTATTTATTTCTACCTTTTTCCTTTGTAATCAGAAAAGATACTTGATATAATCTTATTTTTTCTTTAGTTTTTAAAGACTTGTTTTGTGGCCTAACATATGGTCTAGGCTTGAAAATTATCCATGTGCTGAGGAGAAGAATGTGTATTCTGCAGCCATGGAATGAAATAATCAGTAAATATCTATTAGGTCCATTTGGCCTATAGTGCAGATTAAGTCCACAGTTTCTTTGTTTGTATTCTGTCTAGATGATCTGTTCAGTGCTAAAATTGGCATGTTGAAGTCTCCAGCTGTTATTTCATTAGGGTCTGTCTCTCGCTTTATCTCTCATAGTATTTGCTTTATATATCTGGGTGGTTTGGTGTTGGGTGCATATATATTTACAATTGTTATATCCTCTTACTGAATTGATCCCTTTGTATATTATTACATAATTTATATTTTATGTATATTTGTAATTTATATATATATAATTTATATTTTATTATTATTTATATATTATTATATAATGAGCTTTTTAAATATTTTGTTCCTTGAAATCTAATCTCTCTTATTTAAAGATAGCTATTCTTAATTTTCTTTGGTTTCCATTGGCATGAAATATCTTTTTCCATCTCTTTATTCTTCATCTATGTGTGTCTATATATGTGAAATGTGTTTATTGTGGCAACAGATCATTGAGTCTTTTTAAAAATCTATTAAGCCACTGTATATCTTTTGATTAAAGAGATTAGTCCATTTACATTTAATGATATTATTGATAAGTTAGGACTTACTCCTGCCATTTTGATTTTTTTGTTTTTGTTATTTTGTGGTTTTCTCTTTCTTCTTTCCCCCTTCCTGCATTCTTTTTAGTGTAGGAAATTTTCTCTGGTGGTATGTTTTGATTTCTTGATTATTATTTTTTGTGTATCTGTTTTATATTTTCCAATTTGAGATTACTGTGAAGCTTGCAAATATCTCATAAGTCAGTGTTTTAAACTGATGACAACTTAACACTGATTGTATAAACAAACAAGAAGAGAAAACTAACACAAACTCTGCACTTTAACTTCAAACTTTCACTTTTTAATTTTTAGTTGTCTCTATTTATATCTTATTGTACTATGTCTTGAAAAGTTGTAGTTCTTATTTTTGATAAGTTCATCTTTAGTCTTTCTACTGAAGATATGAGTAGTTTACCCACTAAACTTACAGTGTTATAACATTGTGTTTTTCTGTGTACTTACTATTACCAGTGAATTTTGTATATTCAGATGATTGCTTATTGCTCATTAACATCCTTTTCTTTCAGATTGAAGGACTCTATGTAGGATTTCTTGTAGGACAGGTCTGATATGGATGAAATACCTGCTTTTGTTTCTATGGAAAAGTCTTTATTTCCCCTTCGTGTTTGAAGGATATTATCACTGGATATACTATTCTAGGATAAAAGTTTTTCTTCTTCTGCACTTTAAATGTATTATGCTCTCTCTCCCGACCTGTAAGATTTCCACTGGGAAGTCTAATGTATTGTTCCTTGGTATGTTGTTTCTTGTCTCTTGCTGCCTTTAGGATTCTTTCTTTATCCTTGATCTTTGGGAGTTTGATTATTAAATGTCTTGAGATACTGTTATTTGGATAAAATCTGCTTGGTGTTCTATAATTTTCTTGTACTTGAATATTGACTTCTTTACCTATATTTGGAACATTCTCTGATGTTATCCTTTGAATAAGCTTTCTAACCCGGTATCTCTCTCTCTACCTTTTTAAAGCCAGTAGCTCCTGGATTTGCCCTTTGGAGACTATTTTCTAGATCTCGTAGGTGTGCTTCATTCTTTTTATTCTTTTTTCTTTTATCTTCTCTGACTGTATATTTTCAAATTGCCTATCTTTAAGCTCACCAGTTCTTCTGCTTGACCAGTTTTACTATTAAGAGACTCTTTAACATGTCAAATGCATTTTTCAGATCCAGAATTTGTGATTGATTCTTTTAAATTATTTCAATTTCTGTGTTAAATTTATCTCAGAGAGTTCTGAATTCTTTTTTTTTTATCTTGAATTTTCTTCAACTGACTCAACGCAGCTATATTGAATTCTCTGTCTGAAAGGTCACATATCTCTATCTCTCTGGAATTAGTCTCTAGTGCCTTATTTCATTTGCTGAGGTCATGTTTTCTTGGATAAACTTGATGCTTGTGTATGTTTATTGGTGTCTGTGCATTGACGAGTTAGGTATTTACTGTCGCCTTTGCAGTCTACGCTTGTTAGTACCCATTATTCTTGGGCAGGCTCTCTAAGTATTTGAAGGAACTTGAATGTTGTAATATAAGTATTTGGTAACTGCATTAGAGAGCACCCCAAGCCTGTTAATGCTGTGGCTCTTGCAGGCTGTTAGAGGTACTGCCTTGCTGGTCTTGAGTAAGATCTGAGAGAATTATTTAGATTACCAGGCAGAGACTCTTGTTCTCTTCCTTTATTTTTCCCCAAACAAACGAAGTCTTTCTCTGTGCTGAGTTGCCTGGAGCTGGGGAAGGGGTGACACAAGTATCCCTGTAGCCACCACTAGTGGCACTACACTGGGTCAGACCTGAAGGCAGCACAACGGTGGGTCTCACTCAAGGCCTGTGGCAACCACTGAGTGCCTACCATTTATGTTCACTCAAAGCCCAAGGGTTCTACAATCAGCAGATTTTGTGTACATCTTGTATACAACAACCAGGCTTGTGTCCTTCCCTTCAGGGTGATTAGATCTCTCTGGCCCCAAGCCAGTCCAGAGATGTCATCCAATATCCAGAGTGTAGAGTCTTTCCCTTTTAGGAAGTGAGTTCCTTTCATGTCCAGGCTGTGTCTAGAAATGTCATCTGGGAGCTAGGACCTGCAGTGGGGGCCTTGGATCTCTACCTGGTGCCCTGTTCTACTGTGACTGAGCCTGGTATCCAAGTTGCAAAACAAAGTACTCTTTACTCTCCCCTCTCTTTTACTCAGGCAGAAGGCAGGGGTCTGTTCTAGAGCTGTGAGCTGCACTGCCTGGGGCTGAGGGAAGGGTGACATAAGCACTCGCTTGGCCACATCAAATAGTGTCTCACTAGGTCACAGGCACCCCAAGCCCACTGGCTCCAACCGCAGCATTGTACCAGGACATGCCCAGGAATTGCCACCTGGTGGCCTAGACTGTCTTTCAAGTTTATGTAGGACATTAGGACTTTAGAATACTTCAGCCCACAATAGTGGGGCTTGCCAGAACTCGGGTTCTAACTGCTGGGATGAACAATTTACTTCTGGCTAGGGCTAGTCTGTGTGCTTCCTCTCTGGACGTAGCTAAATTCTGCCCCATGTTGATTTCATTTTTCATGATTGTGATAAGATCTGTGTTGTGATCTGTGATAAAGTCACAGATCTGTAATCTTGATCTCATCATCTGTGATAAGATCAGTTGTGATAAGATCCAAGATCTATATTAATTTTGGCTGTGATAAGTCAGCCATGAGTTCCAATGCAAAGTCCCATTATCACTGTGTTCTCCCGACAAGCACAAAAATTCTCAGTCTGTGTCATGTGGTTGCTGCCAGGGAATGGGAAGGGTGTGGTGTAGTCAATTCAGACTATCTTTCTTACCTTCTTCCATGCCTCTTTCAGTGACATGAAGTCAAAACCAGGTACTATGGTGGTTCATCTGATTTTTGGTTCTCAGTGGTTCTTCGATTTGGTGTTCCTGTTGGAGGAATGATCACTGGAGGCTTCTATTCAGACATCTTGCCTTACCTTTTCAGTTTTTGAACTAATAAAAATGCCTTACCTGCAGATGCTTAAAAGAGAGAAATGTATGAATGTGCACTTAGGGAAATACACTTTGCCAGTTAGCCTCATGTTTCAAACTTATCTAATAACTCTATCATGTCACGGAGGTACACACATTTTAACTATTTATATATTGTATTAGTTCATTTATGCTGCTAAAACAAAAAACCTGAGATTAGATTTATAAACAACAGACATTTATTTTTTACACTTTTGAAGGCTAGGAAGTCTCCCAAGGTCTGGTGAGGGTCAGGTTGCTGCTTCCAAGAGAGTTTCTTGAATGCTGCATCCCACAAAGGAGAACACTGTGTCCTCACATGGCAGAAGGAGCAGAAAGGCAAAAAGGTCTAGCTGAGTTCCTCTAGCCCTTATATAAAGTCACTATTCCTATTCTTGAGGCCAGTACCTCCTAATGCCTTCACCTCTTAATACTGTTACACTACCAATTAAGTTTTAATATATAAATGTTGGGGACGCACTCGGACCATAGTATACACTAAAGAGTTGCAGTGCACTTCACATACATGCTCATTACCATTTCTAAACTGAAAGTTTTCAACACTTCATACTGATTCCTTGACAATTTCTAGCAATTGTTTACAGACAAAAGTGACCATCTATGTATTTATATACATTTATTTATATAATAATTGACATGTTAATTCTGTAGCTATTGAATTATATGATTTTCTATTCGAAATGTTGCTAAGGCTTGGGGTTTGCACCCTCTGAAGCAATGGCCTGAGCTATACATCGGCCCCTTTTAGCCATGGCTGGGATGCAGGGTACCAAGTCCCAAGACCGCATAAAGCAGAAAAGTCCTGAGTCCAGCCCTTGAAACCATTTTTTTCCTCCTAGGCTCCAGGCCTGTGATGGGAGGGGCTGCCATGAAGTTCTCTGACATTCCCTGGAGACATTTTCCCAATTGTCTTGGTGATTAACATTTGGCTCCTCATTACTTATGCAAATTTCTGCAGTGGGCTTGAATTTCTCACAAAAATGGGGTCTTCTTTTTCTATCACATCATCAGACTGCAAATTTTTCAAACTTTTATGCTCTGCTTCCTCTTCAGTGCTTTGCCACTTAGAAATTTCTTCTACCAGATACCCTAAATCATCTCTCTCAAGTTCAAAGTTCCACAGATCTCTAAGGCAGAGGCAAAATGCCACCAGTCTCTTCGCTAAAGCATAACAAGAGTGACCTTAACTCCAGTTCCCAACAAACTCTTCATCTCCATCTGAGACCACCTCAGCCTAGACTTCATTCTTCATATAACTATCAGCATTTTGGTCAAAGCCATTCAACAAGTTACTAGGAAGTTCCAAACTTTCCCGCATCTTTCTGTCTTCTGAGCCCTCCAAGTCTCTAGGAAATTCCAGACTTTCCCACATCTTCCTGTCTTCTTTTGAGCCCTCCACACTGTTCCAACCTCTGCCTGTTACCCATTTCCAAAGTGACTTCCACAATTTTGGATATCCTTATAGCAGCACCCACACCTGGTACCAATTTATTGTATTGGTTTGTTCTCATGATACTATGAAGAAATACCCAAGACTGGGTAATTTATAAAGCACAGAGATTTAATTGACTCAGTTTTCCATGGCTGAGGCGATCTCAGGAAACTTACAATCATGGTGGAAGGCACTCTTCACAGGGTGGCAGGAGGGAGAATGAATGCCAGCAGGGGAAATGGAGGACAATTATAAAACCATCAGATCTTGTGAGAACTCCTTATCACAAGAACAACATGAGGAAAACTGCCCGTATGATTCAGTTACCTCCCACCCGCTCCCTCCCATGACACATGGGAATTATGGCGATTATATAATAATTCAAGATGAGATTTGGGTGGGAACACAGTCAAACTATATCAGATGAATATATAGCATTCAGAATTATCACATTATAATATTCAAATATCTAATTTTCAAGAAGAAAAATCACAAGGCATACAGAAAGAAAAAGGAAACTATGATTATGTGGTCTATCAAAACACAAAGTATGTAGCCCCAGCTACTCAGGAGCTGAGGTGAGAGGATTACTTGAGCCTGGAAGGTCAAGGCTTCAGGGAGGTGTGATAGCACCACTGCACTCCTGCCTCAGTGACAAGGATGAGACCCTGTCTCAAAGTAAATAAATAAATTAATTAACTGGATTCATCCCTGAGGAAACCCAGACATTAAATTTAGTGGACAAGAACATTAAACAAATGTCTTAAATATGTTCAAAGTTTTAAAGACAAATATGGACAAAGAAATAAAATAACTCAGGAAAATAATGTATAAAAATGAGAATATCAGTGAAGATATATAAATAATATAAAGGAACATAAATGCTGGAGGTAAAATTTACAATAATTGAAAAGAAAACAATTGCTAGAGCAATTCAACAGCAAATATAAGCAGTCAGAAGAAAGAATCACTGACTTTGAAAATAAGGCAATTGAAATTATTTAGCCTGAAAGATCACTGAATTTGAAGATAAGGCAATCTAAATCATTCTGTCTGAGAAACAGAAAGTAAAAGAATAAGAAAAGTGAAAATAGCCGGATACAGTGGCTCGTGCCTGTAATCCCAGCACTTTGGGAGGCTGAGGTGGTCGAATCACAAGGTCAAGAGATCAAGACCATCCTGGCCATCATGGTGAAATCCCATCTCTACTGAAAATACAAAAGTTAGTTGGATGTGGTGGTGTGCACCTGTAGTCCCAGCTATTTGGGAGGCTGAGGCATGAGAATCTCTTGAACCCAGGAGGCAGAGGTTGCAGCGAGCCGAGATTGCATCACTGCACTACAGCCAGGTGATAGAGCGAGACTCCTTCTAAAAAGAAAAAAAAAAGAAAGAAAAAAAGGAAATATAACCTAGGTAACTATGAAGCACTGTGAGGCAGATCTACATACAAGTTATGGGAGTCTCAGAACAAGAACAAAGAGAGGAATGGGGAAAAGAATATTTGAGAAATAATAGCTGAAAACTTCACAAACTGATAAAAGATACTCATCAATCAGTACCAAATCTTAATGAACTCCAAGTAGTAAAAACTTAGAGACCAACAACAAGATACATCATAATCAAACTGTTAAAATCCAAAGGCAGAGAGATAATCTTGAAAGCAGAGAGAGAGGTGACTCATTATATATACAAAGAAGCCTCAGTAACAACCACTTTGCTAATAAAAACAATGGAGGGAAAAGATATTAGGATAAGATATTTACACTACTAAAAGAAAACAAAAACTCTGCCAGCCAAGAATTCTGTATCTAGCAAAAACAGACCTTTTAAATTAAATCAGGACATTTAAAGAAAAACAAAAGCCAAGGGAGATTTTGATGAATAGACTTCCTCTACAGAAAGGCTAAAAGGAGTCTTTCAGGTTGAAATGAAAGGACACTAACCAGTACTTCAAAATCATAAAATGAAATAAAGATTTCCTGTAAATGTAAACACATAGCCAAATGTAAATCAAGTATCATTATACTTTTGATTTGTAACTACTACTTATTTCCTGCAGGATTTGAACAACAAATGCAAAAAAGAAAATAATTATAAATGTGTGTTATTGGGAACACAAAATATAAAGATGAATTTGTGTCAATAAATATATATAAAAAGAGAAAGGGCTAACTGTGTAAGAGTAGAATTTTGATTGCTATTGCTATTATGTTAAGTTAGTATCAATTTAAATTAGATTATTATAAAATAAGGATGTTTAAGCTTATGGTAATTACTAAAGTCTAAAAAGCATACGCAAAAGGAAATTAGAAAGAAATCAAAATCATTCAGTACAAAAAAATTACACACAAATAAAGCAGTGGAGGAAATCAGGAAAAAAGTTTGAGACATTTAGAAAGCAAATAGCCAAATGGCAGAAGTTAGTTCTTCTGGATCAAAAATTATATTAGATCTAAATAGATTAGAAAATAAAATTTGGAAAAACTGATAAAAACGATGATTCAGCTATAGAATTGTTTATAAGAGATGCATTGTAGATAAAAATTACAGATAGATTGAAAATGAGATGTTGGCAAATGATATTTCATACTGATAGTAACTAGCAGAGCTCCAGGTTGGTTATACTAATATCAGACAAATAGACTTCATCAGAGATTATGACAAGAGACAAAGCAAAGGCCATTGTCTATTGATAGAGAGGTCAATTCATCAATAAGATGTTACAGTTATGTATAGAATATTCATGAAACAACAGTGCCCAAAAATATATAAAGCAAATATTGGTAGAATAGAAAGGAGAAATAGGCAGTTCTACAATAATAGTTGGCTATGTCAGTACCCTACTTTCAATAATTGCTAGAATGACTAGACAAATGATCAATAAGAAAATATAGGCCTGATACAATACCATAAACAAAATAAAACAAAAAGATAGCTGAAGCACATTCTACCCAGTAAAATAGAATATATATTTTTATCAGATGCAGTGAAATAATCTCTAGGATAGTTAATATTCCAGACCATAAAAAAGCCTGAATAAATATAAAGGAATTGATATAATATCAAATATATCTTCCAACCAAAATGAAATGAAGCTAGAAATCACTAACAGAAGGAAAAGTGGAAATTTCATAAATGTAGTATGCAGAAATTAATACTCTTGTAAACAACCAATTGGTCAAAAAATAAATCAAAATGGAAATTATAAAATAGAGACAAATTAAAATGAAAATGCAACATGATAAAACATACGGGATTCAGTGAAAAGTCTAGTCAGAGCGGTTAGACAAGAAAAAATAATTATATGCATCTAAATCGAAAGAAAAATGTAAAACAATCCCTATTCATAGGTACAATGGTCTTGTATACATAGGTTTTCGAAGAATATGAAAAAAGCTACCAGTTGTAATATATGAATTCAGCAAAGATGTAGAGTTAAACGCCTACACAAAATCAGTTGTGTTTCCATACATCTGCAATAAATAATTCAAAATTACTATTAAGAAAGCAAATTAATTTGCTATATACCTAAAAGATTAAAATATATAAGAATAAATTTAACCAAACAAAAAAAAGATGTCTTGTACAGTGAAAACTACAAAGTATTGCTGCAAGAAATTTAAAAAGACTTAGATAACATGGAAAGGCATCTCATGTTTATGGTTAGGAAAACATAATTTTTAGAAATATATAAATACTACCCACAGTAATGTAAAGTTCAGTGCAACCTCTACCCAAATTCTAAAGCTTGTTTAGGAGAAGTGAAAAATCTGATCCTCAAATTCATGAGCCCTGAATATGTAAAACAGACATGAAAAAGAAGAGCAAAATTGGACGTCTCACATTTTTCAATTTTAAAACCTATGACAAAATAACAGTAATCAAAAGAATGCGGTACTTTTATAAGAAGATACATATAGACCAATGAGTGAGAACTGAGAAACCAGAAATAACCCCAGACACATGTGGCTAATTGATTTTTGGTAAGGGTGCCAAATTCATTCAATAGGGAAAGTACATTTTTTTCAGAAAGTAATGCTGGGAAAAGTGTATTTCAACACATTAAACAATGATGTTGGAGCTCTACCTCACCTCATAAAGAAAAATTCATTCAAAATGGATCAGTGACCTAAATATAAGAGTTAAAAAACATAACACGTTTAGAAAAAAACGTAGAATTAAGTCTTCATAACCTTGGATTTGGCAATAAATATGAAACCAAGAACAGGAACAACAAAAGAAAAAGTAGATACACTGCAATTCATCAAAATTAAAACTTTTTGTGCATCAAATGACATTTTTAGGGAAGTAAGAAGGCAACATACAGAATAGATGTTTGGAAATTATATGTCTTATAAGGGTCTAGTGTTCAGAATATACAAAGAACTTTTACAACTCAACAACAGAAAAACAAAAAACCCAATTAAAAAAAATATGGGTAAAAGACAGGATAGATAGTTCTCCAAAGAAGATATACAAATGGACAACCAACACATAAAAATAATGTAAATGTTATTAATCATTAGAACCATGCAGATCAAAACCATAGTGAGATAACATTTCACACCTACTTGAATGGCTATAATAAAAAAATAAATTCTATGGAGGATGTAGAGGAACTGAAACACTTGTGCATTGCTGCTTGGAATACAAAATAGTGCAGTGGCTGTAGAAAACAGTTCGATGGTTTCTGGACATTCTAAACATAAAATTATTATATGACCCTTACACTCTTATGTATAGATGCAAAAAAAATTGGATATAGTCAAGCAGATACCTGTATGCCAATGTTCATTACAGTGGTATTAAAAATTGCCAAAAGTTAGTCACAACCAAAGTGTCTATCATCAGAGGAATAGATAAACAAAATGGCACATAGATACAATGGAATATTATTTAGTCATAAAAAGGAATAAAATTCTCACATACACTACCATGTGGATGAAACGTGAAAATATTGCAAGTAAAATAGCCCAACAAAAAAGAACAAATACTGTATGATTTCACTTATATGAAATATTTAGGATAAGCATGTACATAAAACCAGAGGTAGTTAGAGATTACCAGGGCATGGGTGAGCCAGAATTGGAAGTTATTGCTTAATGGTTACAGAGTTTCTGTTTGGAGTAATGAAAAGGTTTGGAAATACATGGGGGTGATGTTTATACATTATGAGTATAATTAATGCCACTGAATTATGTAAATGGTTAAAATGTGTAATGTATATATGTGTATATGTTTAAGTAGGGCGCACACACACACGCACACATACACACACATAAAGAAATTGCCAGGGGGTTCCTGAGAGAATGAAGATAAGGAAATCTAGTCGTGTCTGTGATACAGAATGAACGCTGAATCTCATGCAGAGCATATGTGTCTGGAGTCACACATATGGCCAGTCACTGGTCACACCCATTCTCCACATCTCCAGCCCAGTGCCCTTTCCCAGCCTACCATTTAGCTTTAATCATGTGTGATTGATTCATGATACATCCAAAGCATGGTTGCTGCTTTCCACCAAAAGTCCCTTCCAACAAGCCCTCAGCATTTCATTTAAAAATTCCAGCTGCTAGTGTGTGTGTAGAACACATCCTCCTTAACAATACTCGGCTAGACATGCAAGTCTGGCATGTGGAAATCATATTTCTGCTTTGAAAATTGCTGTCAACTACCCTTTCCATCTTTTGTTTAGAAAATCTTCAGAAAGTGTGTCTTGAATGCTTTTTCTCTTTGTGCTGGGAACAAAGGGAATGCTTGTTCCCCTGCTAGGTGACAGAGACATTAAGAGGAGAATTTAGTCACTGTACCCTTTTCTAGCTGAAGGAAGGAGAATCTCTGGGCATCAAATGCATGAATAAAAAAGAAAAAGAATAAAGTAATCGAACCTCATAAATTAAAAACTTCTGTGCCTCAAAGGACATCACCAAGAAGTTGAAAAGAGAATCTACAATATTGGAGAATGTATTTGTAAATTATTTATCTGATGTGGTAATAGTATTCAGATGTACAACTATTTCCACTCAATAAGACAAACAACTAAATTTTAAAATGGCAAAAAGAACTTGAGTAGCCATTTCTCCAAAGAAGATATACAAATGGCCAATAAACACATGAAAAAATATTTGACATTATTATTCATTAGTTTATTCATTTCCTAGGGAGGTCATAACAAGGTATGCCTAACTAAGTGGCTTAAACAACAGAAATATATTGTCTCATAGGCATAGAACCTAGAAATCCAAAATCAAAGATTCATTCACGTTGGTTTATTCTTAGGACTGTGGGAAGAATCTGTTCCATGACTTTCCTGGAGTGTGGTTGTCTCAGGTATTTCTGGCATGTAGATGGAGTGTTCCCTGTAATTTCACATTCTGTTTCCTCTGTATGTATCATATTTTTTGGTCATAATTTCTCCTTTTACTAAGGACACCAATCATGTTGGATTAGGGCCCACTCTAATGATTCATCTTACCTTGAACATCTGCGAAGACTCTAATTTCAAATACGATCCCATCCACAGGCACTGGGGGTTAGGACTTCAACATCTTTTTAGGGGACTCAACTTAACCCATGACATTAGGGCAGTGCAAATCAAAACCTCAGTGAGACACCACCACTTATCCACTAGAATGTCTATTAACAAAGTAAAATATCTTTACTTTTTTAAAAGTAAGTGTTAGCAAAGATGTGGAGACATTTGAATTCCAGTACGTTGCTGGTGGGAATGCAACATAACTCAGCACCTGTGGAAAACAGTTTGGTTATTGCTTTATAAGTTGAGCATAGAATTACCATATGCTGTGCAATTCCACTACTAGGTATAGATCCAAAATAATTAAAAACAAGTATTCAGACAAGTACATGTACGTGCATGTTACCGGCAGAACTAATATAATAGCCAAATATAGAAACAGCCCAAATGTCTATCAGTGTCTACATGTATAAAGAAACTGTGGGGTAAAGATAACGATGGAATAATACACAGCCATAAAAAAGGATGAAGCACTGATACATGCCACAACATGATTGCACTTCAGAAACTTATGCCAAGTGAAAGAAGCAAGACACAAAACTTCACATATTGTACGATTACATTTTATATGAAATGTCTAGAATCTGTTAAATCCATGGAGAAAAATGGCAGATTGGCAGTTTCCAGAGGTTGTGAGGAAGAGAGGATAGAGACAAACTGCTTATTGGTGAAAGGATTTACTTAAGTGTGATGAAATATTTTGGAATTATATAGTAGTAGTATTTGTAGAACATTATGAATGTATTACATGCCACTGAATTTTTAACTTTAAAATGGTAAATTCTATGCTATGTGAATTTCACCCTAATCAATTATTTAGAATACTATTGGAAGTGTCCTTGAAAAAAATGGCTGATTCTAGCACTTGGGTAAGAAATATATAAGATGAGCCTGGAACATCTTACGGTGTCAAAAAGTAAGTGCTAAAGGAAAAAAAGAGGGGTGTGAAAACCACACAGCCGCCAAATGAAGCAGCTGCCAGTGGCCAAAGCTTGAACAATTTGAGAAAGGAAATAATGTTGTATTGGAATATAATACAGACTGTAAAATACATATTCATGAATCCATATTTGTTTAAAATGTGATTGAATATATAATGGAGAGAAAAGACAAATTTTCCTTGCTAAGAACTCTAAATAATTTGTAAAACACTTTAGATGAAGTCTAACTCCTCACTACTTAAGTATTGGCTCACAGTGTCTCTTTCAGAGTGTTCAGAATAGAAAGGAAAAGAGAGATTAACTTTAAAGTGGAGAAATCCGACAAAAAACACCTCAGCTGGGTGATCACGATTAGTATCAACAGTGATAAGGGATGTTGGTAGTGTGTACTCTAGGTAAAACAGCACTTCATCTCTGTAGTTATCCTCCTCAAAGCCCATAACTACAGCCTATTTCTGAGAAAACGTTAGTCACATGTTAATTTTATAAAATTTTAATTTTACAAAATAGCTTATTCTTACTCCTCAAAACTCTCTAGGTCTTAAAAACTAAGGAAAATCTGAAAAATTATACAGCCAAGAGGAGCCTAAAAAGACACGGGAAATAAATGGTTTGGAGCCTTAAAAAAAAAAAAAAATATATATATATATATATATATATATATATGTATGTATATGTGTATATATATTAGGTTAGAAATAAAAAAGAACAAAAGAGAGAACAAATTACGGACTTTAGTTAATAATAATGTATCAATATTACTTTAGCAATTGTGACAAATGCATTGCACTGTAGTATAATCTTAATAATAGGGGAAGATGTACAGAATATTGGAACTCTATATTATTTCTCAACTTTTCTGTAAGTCTAAAATTGTTCTAAAACAACAAGTCTATTAGACAAATGTACTGGACAGATAAAAACAAAACAAAAATAGAAGTGATATCAAAATTGTACTTTATGCTTCCACCTCACTATTCATCATCTTGGGTTTGACAACAGGTGGAAAGGATAAAACTTGAATGCTTCTATATCGCACAAGTTATTTTGGAAAGAGACATTTATATTCCATATGAAATTAGCATTATAATTGTAGACTTTTTATTGATAGTTGTGTATATGTACATGCACGCATAGGTTTGTTTGCAATATCGCAGAGAAGCAGCACAACAGTTTGAACCTATCCATCATACTTACACAGCCATGCACAAGATATTCATGCAAACCAATAAATATCAATCTAAGTTATACACTAAGATAATACACTAAAATAGATTTCACAAACTATTAAGGATTTAGTGCCTGTTATTGTAATCAACCCTTCTGATTTAATTAGTTACATTGTAAGGGGATGTGCAATAATTGAAAAATTATTCACATTCACTGTCCATGTCTTTCCTTGCCAAGTGACTGTTAATAATTGCTACCTCTTGAGTGAGATGAAATGTTTTATTCCCTTACAATTTATGTTTTCAAATTTATTTTTCTGTACTATTCTAAGATAACAGCTTTCAGCCAAAACATGAAATTAAACTTTAAGTTATGAAGGCATTTGTGAAATAACAAATCTGCATTAAACTTTTTCCCTCCACTGCATTATTGCATGTCATAGTGTCATAATCTCTCTCAGTAAACTAAGACATACTGTGAAACTTAGCTATCTGTTTATTGATGAATCACATAATCATTTAACCACAATTAGAAACAGAATAAATTGTAGCTGCTTCAAATTCTGTTAGCTCATGAAGATGTACTTGAATGTCAAAATATATTCGCAGGAAAAGAAAAAATAGCATAAGTAATTTAATTGAGTTGAATTTTTAGATTTCACTAATGGTTATAATCACTGTTGCACTGACAGCATAAGTCATTTCTGTGCACAGCGAGAAACCACTGGGAAATGTATTTTATCCATTATATGCCACGGTAATATAAATCTGTCCATACCATCCACCTCCTATGAGCTAATTTTCTTTGAAAACTGTTTTTTTTTTTTTTTTCTGGTAAATTTCAAAAGGTGAACAGTTGTCCTTTTAAAATCAATTTTCCTGGCACAAAGTTTTACTGCCTTCAGTCTACCCAGTGCATAGTTTTCTCTTTTAATTAAAAAAATTTTTTTTTTAAATTCCACAGTACGTGTGCAGGATATGCAGATTTGTTACATAGGTAAATGTGGGCCATGGTGATTTGCTGCACTTATCAACCCATCACCTAGGCATTAAGCCCCGCATGTATTAGCTTTTTTTTCTAATACCCTCTCCTTCACCCTACACGCTCCCCACACAAGCCCGTGTGTGTTCTCCTCCCTGTGTCCATGTGTTCTAACTGTTCAACTCCCACTTATAAGTGAGAACATGTGGTGTTTGATTTTCTGTTCCTGCATTAATTTGCTAAGGATAATGACTTCCAGCTTCATCCATGTCCCTGCAAAAGACATGATCTTGTTCCTTTTTATGGCTGCATAGTATTCCATGATGTATATGTACCACATTTTCTTTATCCAGTCTATCATTGGTGGGCATTTGGGTTGATTAAATGTTGTTGCTATTGTGAATAGTGCTGCAATGAACATACTCATGTATGTATCTTTATAATAGAATGATTTGCATTCCTTTGGGTATATACCCAGTAATGGGATTTCTGGGTCAAGTGGTATTTCCGATTCTACTTCTTTGAGGAATCGCCACATTGTCTTCCGTAATGGTTAAACTAACTTGCATTCCTACCAGCAGTGTAAAAGCATTCCTATTTCTCTGCAACCTGGCCAGCATCTATTGTTTCTTGACTTTTTAATAATTGCCATTCTGACTGGTGGAGTAATTGCCATTTTTAATAATCATCATTCAGTGGTATCTCATTGTGGTTTTGATTTTCATTTCTCTAATGATCAGTAATGTTGAGCTTTTTTCATATACTTCTTGGCCTCATAAATATCTTCTTTTAAGAAGTGTCTATGCATGTCCTTTGCCCACTTTTTAGTGTGATTGTTTGTTTTTGTTTAATTCCCCTGTAGATTTTTGATATTAGACCTTTGTCAGAGGGACAGATTGTAAAAATTTTCTCCCATTCTGTCTGTTCACTCTGATGATAGTTTCTTTTGCTGTGCAGAAACTCTTTCATTTAATTAGATCTCATTTGTCAATTTTTTGCTTTTGTTGTAATTGACAATTCTCAAAAGAAGATATAAAAATGGCCAAAAAATATAAAAAATGCTCAACATCACTAATGATCAGGAAAATGCAAATCAAAACCACAATGTGATACCACCTTACTCTTGTAAGAATGACTATAATTAAAAAATCAAAAATAATAAATGTTGGCATGGATGTGGTGAAAAGGAAACACTTTTACACCGTTGGTGGGAATGTAAACTGCTACTACAGAAAGCTATGGAGATTCATTAATGAACTAAAAGTAGATCTGTTTGATCCAGCAATCC
The DNA here is from genome assembly GCF_009764315.1 of Trachypithecus francoisi. Classification (NCBI taxonomy): domain Eukaryota; kingdom Metazoa; phylum Chordata; class Mammalia; order Primates; family Cercopithecidae; genus Trachypithecus; species Trachypithecus francoisi. The sequence goes on along the minus strand of NW_022681462.1, from coordinate 49,770,271 downwards.
CACTACTGTTTATCTACCCAGAGGAAGAGAAGTAATTGTATGAAAATGATACTTGCACACACATGTTTAAAGCAGCACAATTAGTAACTGCGGAAACATAGAACTAGCCTAAATGCACATCAGTCATCGAGTGAAAAAAGAAAATTGTGGTATGTGTGTACCATGGAGTGCTACTCAGTGATGAAAAGAACAAAATAATGGCATTCACAGCAACCTGGATAGAATTGGAGACTTATTCTAAGTGAAGTATCTCAGGAATGGAAAACCAAAATCATATGTTCTCACTCATATGTGGGAGCTAATGAGGACACAAAGGCCTAAGAGTGACTCTGGGGATTCAGGGGAAAGGGTAGGGGTGGTGAGGGATAAGAGACCACACATTGGGCCAGGTGCCGTGGCTCAAGCCTGTAATCCCAGCACTTTGGGATGCCCAGGCGGGTGAATCACCTGAGGTGAGGAGTTTGAGAGCAGCCTGGCCAACATGGTGAAACCCCGTCTCTGCTAAAACTAGAATTAGCTGGGCGTGGTGGCGGGCACTTGTAATCCGAGCTACGCGGGAGGCTGAGGCAGGAGAAACACTTTATCCCAGGAGGCAGAGGTTGCAGTAAGACAATATGGTGCCACTGCATTTCAGCCAGGCAACAAGAGGGAAACTCTCTAAAAAAACAAACAAGCAAACAAACAAAACAGAAAAGACTATACATTGGATACCGTGTACATTGCTTGGGTGATAGGTGCACCAAAATATCAGAAAGCATCACTAAAGAACTTATTCATGTAACCAAACAAAACCTGTTCTAAAACCCATTACAATTAAAAAAAAATTTATTTTATTTTATTTTATTTTTTGAGATGGAGTCTCACTCTGTTGCCCAGACTGGAGTGCAGTGGCGCATCTCAGCTCACTGCAAGCTCCGCCTCCCAGGTTCACGGCATTCTCCTGCCTCAGCCTCCCGAGTAGCTGGCACTACAGGCGCCGCCACCACGCCTGGCTAATTTTTTTTGTATTTTTAGTAGAGACGGGGTTTCACCATGTTAGCCAGTATGGTCTTGATCTCCTGACCTCGTGATCCACCCGCCTCGGCCTCAACTTTTTAAATGAAGACAAGATAAGATTAATGAGAAAAAGAAGTGAAAAATGCACTACGATGAGTAGAAGTTTAAGTGCCTTTCCTGTGTGTTAAATTAGAATGTCAGAAATCAACTCGTGGAAGTAAAAATAAAGATAGAATTTGTAATAGACTGTTACACCTCCAGACTTAAAAAATATCATTGCAGATTTCATGTTTTCATTGGCTGAATAACATTTCATAGCAATATTCTTTTCTTTCATTGATTTGCTTCCTAATAGAAATTGGCCTTGAGATTTGCTTATGATTGTCATTTTAGATTTTTCTTCATTAAAAATTAAAAGTCAAGGTTTTCTGCTAGCTACCAAAAAAAACTTTCACTTGGTATTTAAATATATATTTAAATGTATTTTCTTGTGTCCTCGCTGTCAGTGATCATTCACTTCTTACATTTTAACTCAATTTGTGTGTGTTTGTATGTGTTTTGTTGTTAGTAAAATTCACATAACATATAAATCACCATTTCAAAGTGTACAACTAATTGGCATTTAATATATTCAAAAAGTTTCACAACTGTCCTCATCGATAAATACAGTATATTTTCATCACTCCAGAAAGAATCCCTATTTGTTTTAACAATATACTTCCAGTCCCATCTCCCACTAGCCACTGAGGACCACTAATCTATTCTCTGTTCCTATGGATTTGCCTATTCTGACATTTCAACATGATGAAATAATACAATATGTGGCCTATGGTGTCGAGCTTCTTTTACTGAGTGTAATGTTTTCAAGGATCGCCTGTATTCCACTGCATATCAGTACTGCATTAATTTTTCATAACAAATAATATTCCATCCTGTGAACATACTATGTACTACTTATTTATAGTTGAACATTTGGATTGTTTCTTCTTTGTAGCTATTATGAGTAATGTAGCTATATACATTCATGTACAAGTTTTTCTGTGGACATATGTTTGTAGTACTCTTGGGTGTATATGTAGTAGTGAAATTGTTGGATCTTATGGTAATGATATGTTTATGATTTGAGGAAGTGTGAAACTGTTTTCCAAATAAGCAGCATCATTTTGTATTGCCACTCGCAATGTATGAGGGTTCCAATTTCTCCACATCCTTGCCAACATTTGTTATTGTACTTCTTTTTAATTATAGCCATCCTAGTGGGTGTAAAGTGGTATCTCATCATGGCTTGATTTTGTTTCCCAGATGACTTGTAATGTTGAGCATCTTTTTACATGTTTATTGTCCATTTGCATATCTTCTTTGAAGGAATGATTATGCAAATCGTTTGCCCAGTTTTAAATTGGTTATTTGTCTTTTTATCTTTGAGTTGTAAGAGTTCTTTCTGTTACTGCTAATACCATACCCTTATTAGATATATGATTCTTAAATATTTTCAGCTATTCTGTGGGTTGTCTTTTCACTCAGCTAATAGTGTAATTTACAGCATAAAAGTTTTAAATTTTGATAAATCCAATGTATTATTTTTTTCTCTTTCACTTGTACTTTTGGTTCTATATTTTAGAAAACATTGTCTAACAAAAGATAATGAAGGTTTCCTCCTGAGAATTTTATACTTTTGTCTCTGACATGTACATCTTACCTTTGCTTTCTTCTAAGAATTTTGTATTTTTATGTCTGACATGTATATCTTAAAGGTGTTTTGTGTTACTTTTTGTACACAGTGTTATGTAAGAGTTCCAACTTCATCTTTTTCATGTGAATATCCAGTTGTCTCAGCATTATTTGTTGAAAAGAATATTTTTTCTTTGTTGAATTGTCTTTAAATACCTGTCTCAAAATCACCTGAACCAAACATGTAAGGGTTTTTTTATTTTTTTTTCCTGGATTCTCAATTCTATTTTATCTATATTTTTATCTGTATGCCGGTACCATATACTGTCTTGATTGTTGTAGCTGTGTAGTTAGTTTTGAAATCAGGAAATGAGAGTCCTGTAACTCTGTTCTTTAATTTGTTTTAATGAAGTCTTTTAGTTTTTAATATAGGTATTGCTTTTTTGGGAAATATTTCTTCTGAATATTCTAAATATTCTATTATTGGTGCTATTGTCTATGAAGTCATTTCTTTAATTTTACTTTTATTTTGTTCATTGCATATAGAAAAATATAATTGCAATTGTTCATTGCAATATAGAAAAATATAATTGGTTTTTAAAAATATATTTTGTGGCCAGGCGTGGTGGCTCACGCCTGTAATCCCAGCACTTTGGGAGGCCGAGGCGGGCGGATCATGAGGTCAGGAGATCGAGACCATCCCATCCCGGCTCACACAGTGAAACTCCATCTCTACTAAAAATACAAAAAATTAGCCGGGTTTGGTGGCGGGCGCCTGTAGTCCCAGCTACTTGGGAGGCTGAGGCGGGAGAATGGCATGAACCCGGGAGGCGGAGCTTGCAGTGAGCCCAGATCGCGACACTGCACTCCAGCCTGGGCGACAGAGCGAGACTCTGTCTCAAAAAAAAAAAAAAAAAATATATATATATATATATATATATTTATATATTTTGTATCTTCCATCCTGCAAATAAAGACAGTTTTACCTCTTACTTTCCAATCTGGGTGTCTTTTATATTTTTGGACATAAAATACAAAGTTGAGTAGCATATTGTCTCCTTCCCGATCTTAAGGGGAAAGCCTTTTGTCTTTATTAAGTATGCTTTTATTTGTGGGTTTTATTGTAGATTTCCTTTATCAAATTGAGTAAGTTTTCCTCGATTCCTGGATTTTCTTTTTTTTTCTAGTCATGAAAGGGTGTTGAATAAGGGTGTTGAATTTTGTTAAAACTTATTCCGTATCTACTGAAGTGATCATTGTCTTTCATCTTCTATTCTGTAAATATGGTATATTATATGATGTTAATTGATTCTTGAATATTGAGTCAACCTTGCATTCCTATGATTAATCCTGCTTTTTCATGATTTAGAATCATTTACTTATCTTGTTGGATTATATTGTCTAATATTTTTGAGGATTTTTGCATATATGTATTCATAAAGGCATATTCTTCTATAATGTTCCGTTCTTGTGTTGTGTTTATATGATTTTGCTATCAGACTAACACTAGACTTATAGTTCGAATTGAGGAATTTGTTTCTCTGTTCTATTATTTTGAAGAATGTAAGAAACATTGGTGTTAATTACTCCATTAACACCAATTTAAACATTGGTGTTAAAAGTTTGGTAGAATTCACTAGTGAATCCATCTGGGTCTGGGCTTTTCTTTTGTGGAAAATTTTTTGATTACTATTTAAATACCTTTACCTGTTTTAGGTTTACTCAGATTTTATATTTCTTGAATCATTTTCAGTAGTTTGTGTTTTCTAGAAATACATTCATTCTATTCAAGTATCTAATTTGTTGGCATATATTTGACCATAGCGTGCCTTTGTAAGCCTTTTTATTTTTGTAAGGTTGGTAGTAATGATTTTTTTAATTAATAATTTTGTTGAACTTAGTTGTCTTTCTTTTGTTATTGGACAGATCACCTAATATTTTGCAAATTATATTAATCTTTTCAAAAAAATAAACTTCATGTTTTCCTGATTACTCCTATTGCTTTTCTGTTAGCTATTTATTTTTGCTTCAATATTATTTGCTTTCTTCTAATTGCTTTGGATTTAGTTTGCTTTTTTTCCCTGTGTCATAAAGTTGAATGTTAGATTATTCAAAATGCTTCTTCTCTTTCAACATTGCTGTTTAGAGATTTACATTCTTCACTAAGTACTGTCTTCGGTGTATCTTACAAGGTTTTGGTTTTTGAGTGTTGCTTAATTTCTGCATATTTGTAAATTTCACAGTTTTTTTCTATTAATTGTTTGCCATTTTACTTTATTGTGGCTTGAGAATACATTTTTATACTTTTAAATATTTTAAATTTATCATGGCTTGTTTTAAGTCCTAGTATATAGTCTACCCAGGGGAGTATTCTATGTGTAGTTAAGAATAATATTTATGTTGGGTGGAGTATTATAGAGATGTCTGTTTTATCTAGTTAGGTAATATTGTTCAAGTCTTCCATTTCTTTGTTATCTTTTGTCTGGTTTTGCCATCCATTATTGAAAGTGAGATATTCATGTCCTCAGCTATAATTGTTGAATTGTCTATTTCTCCCTTCTAGTCTATCAGATTTTCTTTCCATTGTTTTGGGGCTCTGTTTTAGGTATAGGTGTGTTTATAATTCCCTATGGGCTGGCCCTATTTTCTTTGTTAATAGACTTAACACAATTTTGTCTTAAAATCAATTTTGACCCATATTAGTGAGATAAGAGGTGAGGCTTAGACAAGGGACCAAATTATGGAATAGCTGAAATGGGACTAGGGCAGAAGCACCTCCCCATAGGACACACCCATGAGTGTGCCATGTCAGCTTACCATTGCCATGGCAATACCCCCAAATTACTGCCCGTTTGACCAGACAACCTGGAAGTTACCACCCTCATCCTAGAAATTTCTGCGTAAACTGACCCTTAATTTTCATGCAATTAAAAGTGGGTATAAATATGAATGCAGAACTGACTCTTAGCCACCACTCTGGGCACCATGCCTATGGGGTAGCCCTGCTCTGCAAGGATCCGTACCTCTGTTGCTGCTGTACGCCGCTGCTTCAATAAATGTTGCTGCTTAACACCTCCATTTTGCCTTTGAATTCTTTCCTGGGTCAAGCAAAGAACCCTCCCCAGCTCAACCCCAATTTAGGGGCTTGCCTGTCCTGTATTATCAGTATATCCAGTCCAGCTTTCTTTTGCTTGTTGTCTGAATGGTTTATTTCTTTTGTCCCTCATTTTCAAAGTATTTGTGTCTTTGGATCTACGGTGTGTCTCTTATAGATTGCATATAATGGAGTCATTTTAAAAAATCTTCTCTGCTAATTCCTGTATTATGATTGAAGCACTTAATCCACTTGCATGTAATAAAATTATTCTTATAAGATTTATGATGCCATTTTGCTATATTCTTTATGTCATATTCTTTTGTTTCTATAGCCCTTCATTACCTCATATTTTGTGTTAAATAGGTAGTCTTACTTTAACACTTGAATTCCATAACGTTTCTTTTACTATGTCTTCTTGAATTATTTTTTCGTGGTTTCTCTGGGGATTGCAATTAACATCTTAATTTATAACAGCCTGGTCAAACTTACGTCAAATTGATCTTAGCAGTGTTTAGAAACTTTGATTCTATGTTCCTGTCCCACGTTCTTTTATGCTATTATTGCCATGTACAATTTATCTTTGCATGTATGTCCCCCCCATAGACACACACACAACACTTTGTTGTTTTACACAGTTCCCTTTTATATCATATAGAAGGAACAATACATCTATTTACACTGATTTTCTGTTTTCCTATGTAGCTAATTTTATTGGTGCTGTGTGTTTCTCCATATGCATTCAACGTACTGTTTAGTGTCCTTCCACTTTAGTGTGAAGTCCTTCATTGAAAGACTCTCAGCATTTATTATAGGACATTTATGCTAGGGATGAATTCTCTCAGTTTTTATTTATCTGGCAACGTCTGGGATTTTTCTTCATTTTTGAAGGACAAGGTTCTGTATGAAATTTTTAGTTCACACTCTTCTTTTAGTTCTTTGAACATATACTAAATGCAGGTGAACATTCAGGGTCATTTGGGGGCTTTTGTGGTCATGCACAGAACCATGGCATGTGTGCAGCCTTGAGCATGCGCATGGTCTTCTAGATTCCCTGAAATATGCCAGGGTTTTCAGAACCTCCTGTGGGCATCTCATTCCCAAGCCTTTTGTTTTAAGAATTTTTGATCGGATAATTTGTTTGTCCCAACTGTTGTCACCACTTCAGATGGCTACAGTGTTAAAAATTGCCCCTGGATGGGTTTTTCAGCAAATGCTTCTGGGAAAAAAACCTGTTCCCATTGTGTGAGCACTAAGTCAAGTTAAATAAAGACCAGCCCTGCAAGTAGATTTTCCCAGGAAACTGTGAGACAAGTTGAATGATGAAAATTATCTTGGAAGGAGCTTTTCAAGGGGTACCAAATTCCTTCTTTTCCCTCTAGTGATTGTTAGGCTACTGGTTTCCAACATGGTTTGGAGACTATTGATTTTTAAGGGTATTATGGAACGGGAAGGGGGAAAGGGAATGTGGTTTGTTAAAAGGCTATTCCTACCATTAACTAATAAAGTTAACCAATAAACAAATCTTGCCATTTTTGTGATTCGGACATTTGTTTTGAACAAGTGCACCTCCTTGAATTGTTGGTAATATTTACTTGATTTCCAAAGTTCTGAAAATATTAATTTTGAACAATTTTGCCTGTTTGTCATTGCTTTTGTACAGAAATGGACCTTTGGATGTTCTCTCTCTGCTGTTCCCACTGATATGTGTGTGTGTGTGTGTGTGTGTGTATGTTACACTTCTTTTTAGTTTTAGAATGATAGTAGCCTAGAATGTTAACTTTGATTCTTTTTTTGCATCTCTCAAGTTAGTGTTCATCTATTACAACAAAACATCCACATTGCTCAAAGAGAAGTTGAATCATTGCAGTAATAGTAAAGTGAATAAAACAGGTTTGAGATATATGTATTTTTCTAAAGAATAATTTAAAAATCAAATGATACGGCCTGTTCAATACAGAGATCGATCTATACCAGTTAAATTCGAGACAGAAAAATGGATAAGACATTAAAGCCCACTCTGGGAATTATAGAAAAGCTTAGGAAATTTACTGGTCCTGGATAGGGTGGGGCCTAGATGAAAGAGCCAAACTTGTTGGCCATCAGGGAAGAATAGTGTGATTTGTTGTGTGAATTAGGAGGGTGGGGCCAAGGGTAGGGACTTTTATCAGCATTTAAGGGAACCTCCCTAAATTTAGGGTAAAAGGGCAGAAAATAAAATTGTCCCACATACAGAGAAGTAGAAAAAAAAAGTGAGTCAAAAATCATAATAAAAGAAAGTCAGTAGAAAGAGATTTCAATATGATCCAGGTGTCAGAATTAGAAGAGAACTTAAACTATCAATTATATATTCAAAGTGATAAAAATAACCATGATAAGTAAATGGATGGGAGCTATCAAAAGGGAAATGAAAATTTTCACAAAGAATCAGCCTAAAATCCTATAACCAAACCATGTAATACTTGATGTGTTATATGTTAAATTTAAATTAAATTTAGTTTGGTTATATATCTTGATTAAACTGTGAAGGTTCCTAAACACACAAAGTGGATATAAAAATACTCTTTAATTAATGCAATTTATTTCTTCTTTTCCTTCCTCCCTCCCACTCTCCTTCCCTCCCTTCTTCTCAGTTTTCTTTCCTTCCTTTCTCTTTTATATATCCAGTTGTTCTTCTCAAACAAAATCTCTTGTAATTCCCAAAATAATATTATGATGTTGATATTTTCAATTTAATATTGTTTCCTCTAAATTTCTGTTCAGTTAATATTCTTTCCTCTAAATTTAACTCCTTTCACAGCATAATATTCATATATTATTGCCCTGTAAAATAGTCTGAATTTTAACATTGACTTATAACTGGTATTTTCTCCTGTTTCTTCTTTGGATGTAGCTAATGGGGTAATGGAGAAGGAATGTCCTCCCAGAGCATGATTCGTGGAAAACATTCCACTGGACAGCCTTAGCATTCATGTGTGGAAGATACGAAACCATCTTTTTTCCAAAGAGGGATTCTGATTCTTCTAACAATAAATCTGCTTCATTTATTATGACTAAAGCTAATTATTACAAATAGGATTTTTTTCCCATATTGGAGCAAACAATTGTTCGAGACTATAGTTTAATAAATTATGAATATAGTGATTCAAATACAGTGTTCTTTTACTTAATATTAGAGTTCTAAATGATTTGAAATCAACAGAGTGAAAAATTAATATATTCTCAAAATCCTAGAAATGTAGTTTTCCATAAATGTCTAAAATATGTTATATTTGTAATTGTATACATATAATAATTTCATTAAAAAATTTTGTCATATCACTTGTGTAAAAATAATGACTTCAACCTAGACAATTTTATATTTTTATGACTATCTAGTCAAGAATTTAGATTCTGTTGAACAGATACCCAGTATCCCCTTTCTCTCCTCATTCCCTTCAGTTTATACTTCCCCGGTTCAGGAACATTATCTTGTTCATTGCAGTGGGTTTCGGAGAACCCTAAGCATAACGAGTGCTGGTTAACATGTATTAATGACTGGTTTTATTTTGTTTAAGCACCTTATCAAATACTGATTAGCCAAGGTAGAATTATATCCAGATTTACGCTAATAAAAATAAATTTTTAACAACCTACTTCCTACTAAATATATTTTTTTACTAAATATATTTTAAAATAATATGTTTAAACTCATATGCATAATTTATATTTAAAGCTTCTAAACTATAAAGAATATTTTGATAATGTTTGTAGTACATGATATTTTGTAAGCCTATTTTGCAATCAGCTGACTGATAATCTGCTAACTTTTTACAATATGACAGATCTTTAATTCTTAGTATCTATAAGAAGCACTATTGTGCATGTTTTTATATTTTTTGTGGATGTTTTTATAGTTTTAGAAGTGATAAAAGTTGAAATTTAAGCTCTGATTGAAAAAGGCAACAAAGACTAATGAATGAATTAACTTTACAATCATGAGTTTTTTTTCTGCTTTGTCTCTTCTCATACAAGTCTGCAGAGCTAATTTTTTTAATAATGTGTTGTGTTAGGTAGGTTGTACTTAAACTTTCATTTTTAAAAATATTTAAATATTTTAACTGAGCAGACATGCCTTTGCAATCAGAAGGTAGGACAAATGTCTTTTTTAGTTTAAAAAAATTACAGCAATTTACCTATGAGAAGTTTCCAAACCTTAGTCAAAAATATTTGTTTTAAAGCCTGTGGACACAATAGAAAATAGGAGACATTATAGTAGTATTAACTTATTGGCCAAGTTAAAAGACAAGCTGAGGTACTAACTCAGAATAGTGGGAAAAGTAGTCCACCAAAATAGCAAAGGTTTAAGGCAAAAATTTAAGGCAAACTTCCAATAAAAACCATTCTTAATTGAAATTTAAAACTTGTAAAGTCATTTTGATAGTTATAAATTTAAAACTTACAAGGTAATGTAAACACAAATGTACAAAGAAGCCAAATATACTGTTCACCCAAGTCATCTTGTAATTGGCATTTATCTTAAATTATAACATCAGTAAGATTTATACATTTTTTTGAAAATAAATATATATGAATGACGGCCGTGTGTGGTGGCTCATGCCTGTAATCCCAGCACTTTTAGAGGCAGAGGTGAGTGGATTGCTTGAGGCCAGGAGTTCAAGACCAGACTGGGCAACATGGTGAAACCCCACTTCTACTAAAAATATAGAAATTACACTGGCGTTGGGGCGCATGCCTGTAGTCTCAGGTTCTTGGGAAGCTGAGTCACAAGAATTGCTTAAACCTGGGAGTTGGAGGCTGCAGTGAGCCAAGATCTTGCCACTGCACTCCAGTCTCGGTGACAGAGCAAAACTGCCTCAAAAAAAAAAAAAAAAAGTGTATATGAATGAAACATTTTGAGAGATAGAAGGTAGGCTGAGCGTGGTGACTCATGCCTGTAATCCCAGCACTTTGGGAGGCCGAGGCGGGTGGATCAAAATGTCAGGAGTTCTAGACAAGCCTGGCCAAAATGGTGAAAACCCATCTCTACTAAAAATACAAAAATTAGCCGGGCATGGTGGTGGGCGCTTGTAATCCCAGCTACTCAGGAGGTGGAGGCAGGAGAATTGCTTGAACCCGGAAGGCAGAGGTTGTAGTGAGACGAGAAAGCGTCACTGCACTCCAGTCTGGGTGACAAAGTGAGACTCAGTCTCAAAAATAAAGAAAGAAAGGAAAGGAAGGAAGGAAGGAGAGAGAGAGAGAAAGGAAGGAAGGAAGGAGGAGAAAGAAGATGACAGAAAGAAAGAGAGAAAAAGAAAGAAAGAAAGAAAAAGAAAGAAAGAGAAAGAAAGAAAAAGAAATAAGAGAGAGGAAGGGAGGGAGGGAGGGAGGGAGAGAAGGAGGAGGGAAGGAAGGAAGGAAGGAAGGAAGGAAGGAAAGAAAGACTTTCTAAAACAGTCAAGAATTATATGTGATAACTTAAACTGACCTTGGCCATATCTGAGCTATCCAGCAATTTTACCTCCTTGAAACTCAAAATAAAGGCCATATAGTAAGCGCAAAAATTACTTCTGAAAATTGAGTAGAGATGTCATAAAATATACTATAGCTCACAAATTTCACTTATAGCGGACCCTTTTACATCCTACACCAAAATTTACTTCATCTTCTTTTAAGTAAGAATTTAATAGCCTGGATTGCTTCATTCCTAACCCTTAATTATATCAGAGGTCTCAATTTAAAAAAAAAGGGAGAGGGTGGTATATATGCATAAGCACATTGACAGGAAGAAGTGACAACTGATAGTCATAGACCAGTGCAACAGAAAATGACAAAAGACAGAAAATAATCTCCAAACAAAACATACAGGGTTGTTTAGTGTAAGAGCAAATATCTCTACATTCAATTGTAATACCTAATAGTATAACTATTTTACAGCACAGCATCATTTCAAAATGTTGTACTTAGATATGAAAAAAATATGTATGTCCCATCAATTTTCTTGTGAGAATGGGTGTATACTTTCATCTCAATTGATACAAAATTGCCCTATGGCCTACCACTTACTCTATGATTTTTAGTTAGTTGTATTAATTCATTTATATGAAAGCTCCAAAGAAGTGAGGTCTACTAAATATTGAGGAGAAACATAATGATTCTTGTTGGTCTCTTTAGTTAGTAAAATAATTGCTTTGAAAGAACCATTCTGCCAGAATGAGAATATAATGTTTCCATTAAGAGTGGTTAGATGTCAATTTCCAGCTTTGTCTCCTTTGTGTGATTTTGAACTTATCTCTGAATTTCAACTCCTACACATATAAAGTGTGGGCAATAATAACCATTTTATTGGGATATGGTGGGAATTAGTGAGCTTAATACAATACTTTACATCTACTAATTGTTCATGTCAACTCCATTTTTCTTTTCTTTGTTTTTCTCCTCCTTGCATTTTCCCTTAAGAATGTAAGAGAAACTGCTTTTTCTAGAACAGAAAAAAGAATACTTAAGATACAAAGATGTTCAAACCCATATAAATAATTTTTCTGTTAAATAAACCAGTCTGACAATTCTAAAATACAAAGAACAATAATTGATTATAAGAATGTTTATGGTAATAAAAATTATGATAATTCTATGAAAATGACAAGTACGTAGATACATACATTGTACATATTGGTTAGTATAGTTGTCTTCCATATTGTTTACTTAATCTGCTTGTTCCTCTAAGTTTCCTAGACAATGCCACAGATATTAATTGTGCGTTTTACAGTGTCTCCTTAGGTAGAATTTGGCCTCATTCATTGTTTGTAATAGGCTAATCAGGGTCAAAAGATAAAGGAAAAGTATGGAATGTATCAGACACTGCTACAGAGAGATAAGAATGATTTAGAGAGTATTCTAAGGGCAACCTTAAAAGGAAAGGAATATGCAACAAAGAACACTAAAGGGAGGGACATTTTTAGTTCAAAATACACACAAAAATTAGATAATAAAAAGAGTCTTTAGGAAAACAGATTTGATTTTTAGAATGTAAACCTGTTTCCAACATGCATTAAAAACCCATTAAACACTCTGAAACACAGCTTCCAATTTTCAGTGCATCTAAGCTGTAAATAATATATATCAAAAGTAAGAAGAGAAAAATGTTGATTTCAAAGCTCTCAGTTTTTTAGAAGACTTATTAAAAAGCAATAAATGAGAATTTAGAGATTTCATATAACAATAATTGTAAAGATTTTTTTTCATGTAGATTCTACATAAAACTAGAGGGAATGACTTTATGTATTTTAAAAAGTTATAGCACGATCTTTTTCCTTTTGTTCACTCCTATCGCATTTGTTGTTTATAAAGGAATATAGAGAGGAAAAGAGGAATAATCTCAATATTATCAATCACCAATCTGCTTGATTTCCATATTTTATTCCAAACTCTGAAGACTTCTGTGTAACTCTGTAGATATGTGGTCAGAATTCAGGATATTATTTCCTCTATTATAAACATAACAGTAACTATATGTATGGCACAGTATTTACTCAGTGTTTCCCTAAACACTCCCCAGAAGGGGATCCTCAGGCATCATAGAGTGCATATCTACTTGAAACAATATTGCTTGGCTGTCCACATTTTAAAATCATAAAGCTCGCTGAGAGTATTTTGCAAGAGTCATCCAGTTTGTTTTAACTCTATATTTTATTATGACTATATTGCACCCACTAACAGTTCCAGAGCCTCATTACTGGGTTGGTGGGATCACATAATCACCAAATAATTGTACCCTAATTTCAGGATCCTTGATAGTCTGACTAGTCTATAGAGAAATAACATGATACACAGCTTAATCATATAATGCTGAATTATACCATCTATATGGATAATCCATGCTTTGGACATCAGCTCATAAGTCATTCAAACAGCTGAGAGCAATTCCCTTTTCGCAGAAAATGCTACTTTGAAAATAATTTTGTGAGTTGCAAGATTATTTCAGCATGTATTTAATACATGCTTATTTGTAATAAGGCATAATTCACATAAAATGCACAGATCTTTCCAGTTTTACGAATTGTTAAAGTAGATATAGCTGGTGACTTTAAGAATATAAACTTGTAAACTTGGTGACTTTAATAATTAAATATGCTCACCACCTAAACAAGAAATAGAACATTTCTATTGCCCAGAAAATTTCCTCATAATTCATTCCATTAAATCCCTGACATTCTCTATCACCACATATGGCTAATTTTTATATTTTTAGTAGATATGGGATTTCAGCATATTGGCCAGGCTGGTCTTGAACTCCTAATCTTGTGATCTGTCTGCCTTGGCCTCCCAAAGTGCTGGGATTACAGGCGTGAGCCACTGTGCCCGGCAAAATTTTGAGTCTTCTTGGATCCCATGAAAATGGAATCACACAACACATAATTACCATTAGTAACTCTGAATGATTTAATGAAACAATGCTTCATGAGATCCATTCATGCTCTGTATTACGGCAGGCTTTTCTCCCCCCTGGTTTATTTCTGAGCAATAGGTGTAATACAAGCAGGCACAAATCTGTAAAAATGGTTCTCTGGTCTTGTGCATGTTCACGCTCCAACCAGCAATACAGTTGCTGCAAATCCTTGCCAGTATTTAGTGTGTCACCCTTATTTCAGCTATTCTGTTGGCATCTGATTGTTTTTATTGTTTTAAATTTTCATTCCCCCATCGACTAATTATGTTGATCACTTTTCTTTTTTTTATTTTTTTTTTCTATTGGCTGTGTGCTATTTGATATATCTTCTGTCAGATATCTGACATTTTCACCATTTTTATTGGATTGATTTCCTTAAAAATGTGTAGGGATACTTTATATATGTTCCAAAAATAAATATTTAATTTATAGATGTAAATATTTTTCCCTGTCTGTGGCTTGCTACCCATTTTTAGTGAAAATTTTTGTCAATGGACATTATAAGATCATTATTTTAAATTAGTAGACTTTATGTTGAAGAACAGTTTTAGGTTTAAAACATATTGAGTGGAATACAGAATTTCCACATACTCTCTCATCTCCAATATTCACAGGAAGTGCTATTTCTTACCCTCTCTTTGTCCTCAAAAGCCTTTAGTTAAATAAAAGCCTTTAGGCTTCATATAACTGACCACGTGATAATTTTCTCAGCTCAATTATATATGTATAAATATTTAAATTCAAGTTGGAATCTACTGTGCTATACTTACAATGTTGGTTCCAGTTATATTCCACAAACTAACTTTGATAAAGATTTCCGTGTGGGTAATGAATGTTTATTTGATGATGAATCCATTTTTTTAACTGTTTTTTATTTTATCCAGTTTAGTATGCTCTTTTAGTAGGAAATCTTGGATAAGAGAAGAAGTAAATGCTAGGATTCAGTCATCAAAACTATCTCTCACAATTCAAATTATTAAATGATGCTGAATGGCTAGAAATTTGTAATGCAATGTAGTTATACTTAACACAGCTATTTTTAATTCATTCTTTTATGTTAAAAAAATAAGTTCAAGACGGAATAAACCAGCCTGGTAGTATACACTTATAAAATCACATAAAATACATTGGTGTTTAAGGTGACTACAAGGTTAAGATGAGCCAGCCAAGTAATGAGTCCGCTGAAGTTGCTACAATAATCATACAGTTATTAAGCAAGTATTATATCCATTTACACAGTTCTGTAGTCACAATTTTTTCTTAAATCATCAATATGCAACTAAAGAATTTGTTTTTACCATTTATACCATTTTAGTTTTAAAATAACATGTGCTTGAACAATAGTCATGAAAAGAAATGAAAGCATAGTTTCCCTTTTGGTAGTTACAGAGATGTTTATGTACAACATTAACTGTTAACATCAAAAACTTAAACTTTCCAATATAGAGGCTGGTCTATTTTAAGAAGTAGTATGTTGTCCTTTACTGTAGGTATCCAATTTCCCTTCAAAGATGGCATAAAAGGTATTTCTTATTTGGAAAGTTCATTGAAAAAAAAAAATGATTGTAATGTTTCTTCAACCGTTATTCTTTTTATATTACATTTAAAATCTTAGTATGCCAGGAAAATTTGATACCACCATTTGCCACCAGGATCTAATTGACTTTCTGTTTTATCATATTTTGTCTTTTTTTGGGCAATAATTTACAGACAACAATAAAGTGATAGAAAAAAACCATTATTAGATATTTTAATAAGAATTTTTCCTAGCAGATTTCCTTGCATCATTTAAATTTTGGTTCATCAAAAATATCAATATAAATAGTCATTATTACTTAAAACAAAATAAGATGGTCTGGGTTCTTGCTGCAAAAGATTGCATTGTGAAGTCTTTTTATTGAATAGCTAACTAGATTAGAATATCATAATTCATTTTGTATATAAAAATACACAATTTTCTTGTCTCTTCTTGATTTAAGGCAATTTGTAGAGTCTATAGTGCTATTATCTTTCTGTTTGCATTCATCTTCTGGTTTGTCTAATTGTGAAATATATTTGTCTACTATTTTTTATGTGACATTGTAGACAGGAAATGAAAAAGTTTGAATTATAAGTTATTTTCAATAAAAACTAAGAATGGATTGGAAATTTACAGTGCCTCCAAACTGGTTTATAACTTCTTGAAGAGTTGTTACAATAGATGTGGTCACACCATAAGAAACAATATTTGTGAAAAGTGATTTATTTAGTATTGCACTAGCCTTCTAGAAAATTCCAATATTCAAATTTTCTTACTCTTCAGTCTTTTATGGCATACTTGATTATAATTAATAAGTAATAGTAAATAAAAATAAAACCATATGTAGAATAATATGGTATCAAAATATTTCATGATATAGAAATAACAGAGTGCTGCTCCCAGTGGTCTGGGAGGACTCAGCCCTTCCAGCTTGTTGCGGGAAGTCAGGGACCCCGAATGGAGGGACTGGCTGGAGCCGTGACAGAGTAACGTAAATTGTGAAGATTTCATGGACATTGACCAGTTCCCAAATAATACTTTCATAATTTCTTATAGGCATAAGAAATTACTTTAATCTCTTCATCCCATTATCTTTGTAAACTGAGGATGTACATCACCTTGGGGCCACTATGATAATTGTGTGAACTGTGCAAATTGATCGTAAAACGTGTGTTTGAACAATATGGAATCAATACACCTTGAGAAAGAACAGAATAATGGCAATTTTAGGGAACAAGGGAAGACAACCATAGTGTCTGACTGTCTGCAAGGTCGGGCAAAAAGAGCCATATTTTTCTTCTTTGCAAAGAGCCTATAAATGGACATGCAAGTAGGGAAGATATCGCTAAATTATTTTCCTAGCAAGGATTAATACTCTGGTGAAGGAATGCATTCCTGGGTGGAGGTCTATAAATGGCTGCTTTGGTGGTGTCTGTCTTATGCGGTTGAGATAAGGACTGAAATACTCCCTGGTCCCCTGAAGTACCCTCAGGCTTCCTAGGGTGGGGAAAAACCCTGCCCTGGTAAATTTGAGGTCAGACTGGTACTCTGCTCTTGAACCCTGTTTTCTGTTGTTTAAGATGTTTATCAAGACAATACGTGCACCGCTGAATGTAGACCCTTATCAGTAATTCTGCTTTTGCCCTTCGCCTTGTGATCTTTGTTTTTGTCCTTTGCCTTGTGATCTTTGTTTTTAACTTTTGCCTTGTGATCTTTGCTTTTGCCCTTCGCCTTGTGATCTTTGCTTTTGCCCTTTGCCTTGTGATCTTTGTGGACCCTTATCAGGAGTTTCTGATTTTGCCCTTAGAAGCATGTGATCTTTGTTCTCCTATATTTGCCCTTGAAGCATGTGATCTTTGTGACCTCCTCTCTGTTCTTGCACCCCCTCCCCATTTGAAATCCTTAATAAAACTTACTGGCTTTAAGGCTCAGGTGGGCATCACGGTCCTACCGATAGGTGATGTCACCCCCAGTGGCCCAGCTATAAAATTCCTCTCTTTGTACTCTTTCTCTTTATTTCTCAGCCAGCTGACACTTATGGAAAATAGAACCTACATTGAAATATAGGGGGTGGATTCCCCTGATACCAGCCCACCTGGGGCTTGACCTTGAAAGAACAGAGAACAAAGCTGCGGACATGATTACAGCCCACATATGTTACAGCATGCAGCACAAGGGTGTAAAGCTCAGCCTTGCCCCCTAAAAGCATATAGAAGTAAAGCCATTCAACTATACCCAACTTGCACTATAGTCAAACTCACATGAAAAATGAAAAGTAAAGATAACAAAAACAAACCAACAACCAGCATGAAAAGAACAGCAAGCTGAAAGGATGAAGGAGCATCAGCCTTCCTAGATGAGAAATAACCAGCACAAGAATTCTGGCAACTCTAACAGCCAGAGTGTCCTCTTACCTTCAAGTGATCACACTAGATTCCCAACAAAGGATTTCAAACAGATTGAAATGGCTCATATGTCAGATACAGAATTCAGAATCTGGATGGCAAAGAAGCTCATTGAGATGTAACAGTAGGTTGAAACCCAATTCAGGGAAAACAGTAAAATAATCCAAGTGTTAAAACACAACACAAGCATTTTAAAAAATACCCAAACTTCTGGAAATTAAAAAATAAAATCACTACAAGAATCTCAAAATATAATTGGAAGCATTAATGACAGAATAGACAAAACTAAGGATAGAATCTTAAAGCTTGAAAAATGCTCCTTTGAAGCATGACAGGCAGAAAATAAAAAGAAAAAAGATTTGAAAAAAATGAACCAAACCTCCAAAGAATATGGGATTATGTGAAGAGATCAAGCCTATAATTAATTGGCATTCCAGGAAGAGAAGGAGAGAGAGTAAGCAACTTCAAAAGCTTATTTGAAGATACAGTCTACAAAAGTTTTCCCAGTCTTGCCACGGAGTTCAACATGGAGATTCAAGAAATTTAGAGAACTCCGTGAGATACTATGCAGGATGACCTCCGCCAAGACCCATAGTCATCAACTTCTCCAAAGTCAACATAAAAGAAAAAAATCTTAAAGGCAGTTAGAGGTAAGGGGCAGATCATTTACAAAGGGAACTCCATTATACTAACAGTAGACCTTTCAGCAGAAATTTTACAAGCCAGAAGAGATTTGGGACCTATTTTGAATATCCTTAACAAAAATCCAAATAAGGATTTCATATCCCACTGATACGGCTTGGCTCTGTCCCCACCCAAATCTTATCTTGAAGCCCCATGTGTTGTGTGAGGGACCTGGTGGGAGGTGACTGAATCATGGGGCAAGTCCTCCCCATGCTGTTCTTGTGATAGTGAATAAGTCTCATGAGATATGATGGTTTTAAAAAGGGGAATTTCTCTCCACAAGCTGTCTTCTCTTGTCAGCTGCCATGTGAGACATGCCTTTCACCTTCTGCCATTATTGTGAGGCCTCCCCAGCCATGTGGAACTGTAAGTCCAATAAACCCCTTTTTCTTATATAAATCACTCAGTATCTAATATCTCTTTATTAGCAGTATGAAAACAGACTAATACAGTAAATTGGACCAGGACTAGGGCACTGCTGAAAAGATACTTCAAAAGGTGAAAGCAATTTTGTAACTGGGTAACAGGCAGGGTTTAGAACAGTTTGGAGGGCTCAGAAGAAGACAGGAAAATGTGGGAGAGATAATTGTTGAATGGCTTTGACAAAAATGCTGATAGTGATAGGAACAGTAAGATTCAGGCTGAGTTGGTCTCACATGGAGAAAAAGAAACTTGTTGATAACTGAAGCAAAGGTGACTCTTGTTATGTTTTAGCAAAGAGACTGGTGACATTTTGCCCCTGTCTTAGAGATTTGTGGAACTTTGAATGAACTTGAGAGAGATTATTTAGGGTATCTGGTGGGAGAAATTTCTAAGCAACAAAACATTCAGGAGGTGACTTGGATGCTGTTAAAGGTATTCAATTTCAAAAGGGAAACAGAGTATAAAGTTTGGAAAATGTTTAGCCTGACAATGCAGTAGAAAAGAAAATCCCATTTTCTGAGGAGAAATTCAAGCCAGTTGCAGAAATGTTCATAAGTAATAAGAAGTTGAATGTTAATCACCAAGACAATGAGGAAAATGTCTCCGGAGCATGTCAGAGACCTTTGTGGCAGCCTGTCCCATCACAGGCTTAGAGGCCTAAGAGGAAAATGTGGTTTCGTGGGCCAGGCCCAGGGTCCCTGTGCTGTGTGCAGTCTAGTGACTTGGTGTCCTGTGTCCAAGCTGCTCAAGCTGTGACTATAATGGGCCAAGGTACAGCTTAGGACATGGCTTCACAGGGTACAAGACCCAAACCTTGACAGCTTCCATGTGTTGAGCCTGCAGGTGCACAGAAGTCAAGAATCAGGGTTTGGGAACCTCTGCTTAGATTTCAGAGGATGTACAGAAACGCCTGGATGTCCAGGCAGAAGTTTGCTGCAGGGGTGGTGCTCTCATGGAAAGCCTCTGCTAGGGCAGTGCAGAAGGGAAATATGGGGTCAGAGCCCCCACACAAAGTCCTTACTGGGGCACCACCTAGTGGAGCTGTGAAAAGGGGGCCATTGTCCTCCAAACCCTAGAATGGTAGATTCACTGACAGCTTGCACCATGTACCTGGAAAAGCTGCAGACACTCAACACTAGCCCATGAAAGCAGCTGGGAGGGAGGCTGTACCCTGCAAAGCCACAGGGTCAGAGCTGCCCAAGACTATGGGGAACCTACCTCTTGTGTCAGCTTGACCTGGATGTGAGACACAGAGCCAAAGGAGATCATTTTGGAGCTTTCAGATTGGATTGTCCAGATGGATTTTGGACTTGCATGGGGCCTGTAGCCCCTTTATTTTGACCAGTTTCTCTCATTTGGAATGGCTGTATTTACCCAATGCCTGTACCTCCATTGTATCTAGGAAGTAATTAGCTTGCTTTTGATTTTACAGGCTCATAGGCAGAAGGGACTTGTCTTATCACAGGTGAGACTTTGGACTGGAGACCCTTGAGTTAATGCTGAAATGAGTTAAGACTTTGGGGGACTGTTGGGAAGGCATGATTAGTTTTGTATTGTGGGGACATGATATTTAGTAGGGGTCAGGGGTGGAATGATATGGCTTGGCTGTGTTCTCATCCAAACCTCTTTTTGAATTCCCATGTGTTGTGGGAAGGACCCGGTGGAAGGTGATTGAATCATGGGGCAGGACTTTCCTGTGCTATTCTTGTGATAGTGAATAAGTCTCACGAGATCTGATGGTTTTAAAAAGGGGAGTTTCCCTGCACAAGCTCTCTTCTCGTGTCTCCCACTGTGTGAGACATTCCTTTCACCCTCCACCAGGACTGTGAGGCCTCCCCAACCACATGGAACTGTAAGTACAGTAACCCCTTTTTCCTGTATAAATTACTCAGTCTTGAGTATGTTTTATCAGAAGTGTGAAAATGGACTAATATACCCACCAAACTTAACTTCATAAGTGAAAGAGACATGAAATCCTTTTCAGACAAGCAAATGCCAAGGAAATTCATTACAACTAGACTGCCTTACAAGAGCTCCTAAAGAGAGTTATAAATAGGGAAAGAAAGAATAATACCTGCCACCACACAAACACACTTAAGCACATACCCCACTGACACTATAAAGCAACTACACAATCAAACCTATATAACAACCAGCTAACTGTACAATGAAAGAATCAAATTCTCTTATGTCAATATTGACCCTGAATGTAAATGGGATATAAAAGACATAGAGAGCTAAGTTGGATAGAGAAACAAGACTCAACTGTCTGTTGTCTTCCAGAGACCCACCTCACAAGTAATGACACCCTTGGCTTAAAGAGAAGGGATAAAGATTTATCTGGAAAAAGGAAAACAAAAAGAGAGCAGGAATAGCTATTCTTTGATAAAATAGACTTAAAACCAAAAATGATCAAAAACAACAAAGAAGGGAATGACAATGATAAAGGACTCAATCCAACAAGAACACTTAACTATCCTAAATATATACGCACCCAGCATTGGGGTTCGCAGATTCATAAAACAAGTGTGTAGAGATCTACAAAGAGATTTAGACAACCACACAATAATACTGGGGAACTTCAACACCCCATTGACAGCATTAGATAGATAATCAAGGCAGAAAACTAACAAATATATTCTGTGTTTAACTCAACACCTGACCAATTGAACCTAGTAGAAATCTACAGAACATGCCACCCAGCACCAACAGAATATACATTCTTCTCATCTGCACACAGAACATACTCTAAGATCAACCACATGCTTGGCCATAAAGAAAGTCTCAACAAATTAAAAAAAAAAAAAAAAAAAAGGAAAACATACCAACCACAGACCACAGTGCAATAAAAATATAAATCAATACCAAGAAGATTTATCAAAACCATACAATTTCATGGAAGTTAGAGAAGCTGCTCCTGTGTGACTTTTGGGTAAATAACAAAATCGAGAAATAATTAAAACAATTATTTGAAACTAATGAAAACAGAGACACAACATATTAGAATATTTATAACAAAGCTAAGCAGTGTTAAGAAGAAAGTTTATAGTGTTAAACACCTACATCGAGAAGTTAGAAAAATCTCAAATTAATAACTTAACATTGTACCCAGAGGAACAAGAAAAACAAGAGCGAACCAAAGCCAAAGCTGACAAAAGAAAATATATAACTAAAATCAGGACTGAAGTGAACAAAACTGAGACATGAAATTTCATTCAGAAGATAAAACCAAAAGTCAGTTCTTCAAAAGATTAAATAGGATTAATATACCAATAGCTAGATTAATAAATTAAAAAGAGAAAAGATTCAAATAAAGACAACCAAAGAAACAAAAATCCCTAGAGACTATTATGAATACCTCTATGCACTCAAACCAGAAAGCCTAAAAAATATGAATAAATTTCTGGAAGCACACAGTCTCCCAAGATTGAACCAGAAAGAAATTAAAATCTTGAAAAGACCAATAACAAGTTCCAAAATTGAATCAGTAATGAAAAGCCTACCAACCAAAAAAAAAAACAAAAAAGCCCAGGACCAGATGGATAGATGGATTCATAGCTGAATTCTTCCAGATGTAAAAAGAATAACTAGTACCAACCCTACTAAAAATATTCCAAAAAAATTGATGAAGAGTTAATCCTCCCTAACTCAATTCTATGAAGCTGGCATTCATTCTGATAGCAAAGCATGGCAGAGATACAACAAAATAGGGAAATTTCAGCCCAATATCCCTAATGAGCATAAATCCAAAAACCTTCAACAAAAAACTAGCTAACTGAATCTAGCAGCACAACAACATGTTAATTCAACATGATCAACGAGGCTTTATTCCTAGGATGCAAGGTTGGTTCAACATAAACAGATCAATAAATAAGGTTCACTACATAAACAGAATTAACAACAAAAGACACATAATTATCTAAATAGAGGCAGAAATACCTTTGAAAAAAATTTAGCATCACTTCATGTTAAAAACCTTTAACAAATTAGTCATGGAAGTAACATAGCTCAAAATAATAAGAGCCATGTATGACAGCCCACAGCCAACATTATGCTCAATGAGCAAAAGCTGGAAGCATTCCCTTTAAGAACTAGAACAAGATAAGGATGCCCATTATCACCACTCCTATTCAATATAATACTGAAAGTCCTAGTCAGAGAAATTGGGCAAATAAATAAAAGGCATCCAAATAGGAAAGGAGGAACTGAATATATCTCTCTTTGCCGATTATATAAGTGTGTACCTAGAAAATCCCATAGACTCCTCCAGGAGACTTCTGGACTGGATTAAAATGACTTCAGTAAAGTTTCTGGATACAAAATCAATGTACAAAAATCAGTAGCATTTCTATACAACAATAATATCCAAGCACAGAGCCAAATGAAGAATGAAATCCCACTTCCAATAGCCCTCAAAAGAATAAGAAATACAAGGAGGTGAAAGATCTGTACAATGAGAATTACGAAAGACTGCTGAGAGAAATTGGAGGTGACACAAACAAATGGAAAAAACTTCCATTCTCATTGATAGGGAGAATTAATATACTTAAAATGGCCATATTCTCAAAAGCAATTTACAGGTTCAATGCTATTCCTACCAAACTACCAATGGCATTCTTAACAGAAATAGAAAAAACATTTAAAAATACATATTGAACCAAAAAAGAGCCAGAATCACCAAAGCAATCCTAAGCAAAAGAATAAAGCTGGAGGCATTATAGTACCCAGTTTCAAACAATGAAAATGCCCTCTAGATTATCCAGATCAGAAGGAGCAGGAGCAGGTATCAAGCATGCCCAAATGCAGTTCAAAACACTTTGCTCAACCACACCCCCACAGGAAACCACCATGATAAATCTTTAGTCTACAGTAATCAAAATAGCATAGTATTAGTACAAAAACAGATACATAGACCAGTGGAACAAAACAGAGAATGCAGAAATAAAGCCACACACCTACAACCACCTGATCTTTGACAAAGTTGTCAATAACAAACAATGGAGAGAGGATTGCCTATTCAATAAATGGTGCTGTGATAACTGGCTAGCCATATGCAGAAAATTGAAACTGGAGCCCTTCTTTTCACAATACACAAAAATCAACTCAGCATGGATTAAAGACTTAAATGTAAGACCTGAACAATACAATCCATAGGAGAAAACTGAGGAAATACTGTTCTGAAAATTGGCCTTGACAGAGGATTTGTGACAAGTTCTGAAAAGCAATTGCAACTCGTCCAATTGCCAATTTGTTGATTTTGTTAACCAAAATTGATGAGTGGTATTTAACTAAACTATAGAGCTTCTGCACAAGAGAAACTATCAATAGTGTAAACAGACAACCTGCAAAATAGGAGAAAATGTCTGCAAAGTATGCATTCAGTGAAGTTATAATATCCGGATTCCATAAGGAACTTAAAGCAGCAACCAAAGACTAAATAACCCCATTAAAGAATGGGCGAAGAACATGAACAGACACTTTTCAAAAGAAAACATACACGTGGCCACCAAGTATATGAAGAAATGCTAAATACCACTAATCATCAGAGAAATGCAACTTAAAACCAGGAGATACCGTCTCACATTAGTTAGATGGCTATTAATAAAATGTGAAAGAATAACAAATGTTGGTGAGACGGCAGAGAAATGGGAAAGCTTATATAGTACTGGAGGAAAGATAAATTAGTTTAGCTACTGTGGAAAGCATTTTGGAGATTTCTCAAAGAACTTAGAACTATCGCTCGACCCAGTGATCACAGTATTGGGCATATACTGAAGGGAAAATAAATTGTTCTACCAAAAAAGGTTCTACATGCTCTTGTAAGTTTATTGCAATGCTATTCACAATAGCAACGACATAGAATCAACCAAGATGCCCATGAATGTTGGACTAGATAAAAAAATGTGGTACATATGAAATGCTATGTGAAATACTGTGAAAAAAGTGTGGTACCATGAAACACTATGCAGCCAGAAAAAAGAAAGAAATCATGTCCTTTGCAGCAACATGGATGCCATTGTAGGTCATTATCCTAAGTGAACTAATGTAGAAATAGATTACCAAATACTGCATGCTCTCACTTATAAGTGAGCATTAAACATTGAACACACATGAACACAAAGATGGGAATGATAGTCACTGGGGACTGCTTGAGAGTGAAGTTTGGGAGGGAAATATGGGTTGGAAGGCTAATTTTATGTACTATGCTCACTACTTTGGGGCAGGATCATTTGTACCCCAATGATATGCAATTTGCTCATGAAACAAACCTGCACATGCATCTTCTGAATCTTAAATAAAGTAAAATACATTTAAAATATACAATGATTATGTTCATATAATGTATCATAAATTTAGAAACAAATTCAGTTGACCAGTATGTCAATTATAAGATAGAATGATATTTATTCTAGCATTTAAGGAAATTTTATCTTTGTTATTGGGAAAATTTTAAAAGATAATACAATTTATAAAATATCAATCCTTTCAAATAAATAGAACTGCTAAAAACCGAATCAAAATTTCAAATCGTACCCAATTTACCTATAATAAATTAACGCTTTTTTCAGCATTTGTCTTTCAAATAAATACAAATCACATATACACCATGCAGTACAAGCAAAAGAAGCAGATAAAAGTAAATAAATTTATATTATAATGAATATATATTCAAAGCAACCTCAGGCTAAATTTTAGAGACTATATTATAAATTATTGAAACATCCAGATAAATTTACAATTTGTATGTAATATTTAAGTTAAAGTGTAATAAGAACACAATTGAGACAGATTTTTAGCAACAAATAGTGAAGAAAAAGTTTTATTGGCTGATTTATTTATTTATTCACCTCAAATGCGATTTCAAGTGTGTATTTATTTGCAAAACACTATAATGTATACACTGGGGGAGTGTATGAACCTCCTTGCTCTCGTGAATACAATTCTGTTTTTTTATGTCTAATGGCGTATAACAAGCTAGCACAGAACTTAATGATTTAAAATGTAATTTTATTTCATTCAGGGTTTTGTGAATTAAAAAAAAAATGGGAAGGGTTTAACAGGGCAGTTTGGTATCAGCTAGGTTGGCTGGGACCAGCGCATCTACTTTCAACACAGTTTATTCAGTCATGTGTCTGACATCTTGGTGCTTTTTGGCTTCTCTTTCTCCACACATGATCTTATTCTCCAGGGCCTTTTCTTGTGACTTCAGTTTCTCATAATGTGTTGGTGTCAGGGTAGTTATATTTTCTAAACGGCAGCTGGATTTCCTCAGAGTGTTTCAGGAGAACTGGATGGAGGAAGCAACCTTTCTTAAGATCCACCCTTGAAAGTCTCTCATTGTTATTCCTGCCACATTATTTTTGACCAAATCAGCCTACCTGTACATGGCTTTCCTACTTTTAACATGGAACTTCTTCTGTTCTTGAAAGCCCTTTGATCCCTGGTAAACTTGAATGTTATCTATTCTCAACCAGGTTACTAAGGCTGGCCTAAATTTCAGGGAGAAGAGTAGAAAAATATCTGTGACCATGTTTAAGTTACCCAAGTCTTTTACACGATTACAAATTAGATTTATTACACATGCAAGATACATCTTTAGGGCAACTACTTCAGAACTGAAGTTCAGGTTCTCATTGGTTAGATGAGATCCAGGCAGGAATAAAGTTCTTTGGCATCATTTCCTCAGGTAAGGTTACTCTCAGTCAAACTTCCTGAATTCAGAGACCATACACTGAACTTACAATGTTGCAACAAAGAGGAAAACTGCAAAAAACACTCATACTTTTAAAAGTAGAAATGGGAGATACCAAACCACACAGTGATCCATAACAGTCCTTAAATTCATCCGGAAGCATGTGGTCATGTCCTTGCCTAGGACCCAGTCACTGGAATGGTTCCCATGGCTCTTGGGACCCTTTCTCAGGACTCTTGGATTCACCCTTTGAGTTATCCCTTTCTTTTCTTATGAAATATTCCATGTTTACAATGGAGTGTCTTTCTTCAAAGTTGGAAATCACTCTCCATTTGGAACTGACTCTATCCCTTTCAATCCAAGCAGAAAAATGCCCTTAAAAACTGTGTCACCTTCCTATGTATCAAATTACAACCAACTCCAATACACAAAAGTCACACTCATGTTTCTTTCTAGGCTTTTTAATACCTTGGACTAAGTGTTAAAGTGCTGTGCTTAAGATGCTTAGAAGCATTTTGTCTTGTTCAGAGGGTCTACAAAACATGCCATTTAGATTCAGAGAGAAATTTTCATCTAGTAGAGACTGTCTAAGAGGCACATCCTTAAGAATCTCACAGGTTATACTGAGCAAGCACATATATCTTTCTGAAGTCTCAATACAGGGTTTTAAAGCCATGGCATTGAGAGTTTTACCCTGTGACCATGCTTTACTAGTAGACCCTGGATTGGATATTTTTCCTGAGACCAGAGAATTTTGCCTATAGAAGAAAATAGGGATGAGAGCTTGATTTTGGAGCCCAGCAAATATTTTCTCCTTTACGTGGCCCAGATTCTGCTTGATAACTGAAAATTCAATTTATTTTTGCTTTATCTGTATTTTACCACATACAGCTAAAACAAACAATTTGGCAGTTTCAGCAATGTGCCTGAAAAGCCTCATAGCCAAATATTAAAGTATACGAGACATGTTTTCTATTCATCTCATTTTCACATACAACAATGTCGCCAAACTTACCTCTGCTACATAAAATGGTTGACCTTTTTGTAGACTTCAATGCCAGTTTCACCACTGTCCTTCAAATTATCAGTAACAACTTTCACTAACAAGAAGAATGGGGAAAAAGTCTTTAAATTGGGCAATTGGTTCATTTTATTCATTCACCAATTATTTTTGAAAGTTTATCATCTATAAAGCCCCACAGTAAATACTGTAGGCAATGTGATAAACTATATTTGGGTCTTGAACATCTAAATTAACATGACATGGATTAAAATGTGGTAAGTGCTGAATATAATGTATAGGTGAAGTTCTAAAGGGGTTTCAGAGAGAAAGATTTGTATTTTGTTTTGTTTTTGTTTGTCTCCTGGCTCAGTTTAGACTTGGTCCTACAAAGATCAGGCATAAGAATTGTAAGTCAGCAGGGAATGTATTTGAACTGGAAATAGAAGTGGGTTTGGAAAACATGACTCTGTTACTTTGGGTAGATCACAGAGATGAAAGGAAGGAATGGGAAATAACTCAGTCAAGAAGTGTAGCCAGGGCTATAAATGTCAGGCTAATGATTTTAGATTTTTTTTTCTATAGAAAATGGAAAGGCATTATTGTTGTTTTTGTTGTTGTTTTCATTACTTTTAATTTGGTTTTATAAAGATTAATCTGGAAATGCAGGCTGGACTAGGGAGGAGGCCATGGGAACAGGTCATCAGTTAGGAGTGCTGGCTTCATTTCTGAAGCAACATCTGAATGCCTGTAAGAGAACATTGGCAGTGGGAATGGAGAGAGTGAGGCAGATCAGATAGATTATTAATTAAGCATTCACTGTAATTCATTATCTTTTTTCTCACTCTTATTATCTCTCTATCCATCTAAATGAACAATTCCTCATTATATGTAATTTTGCTGGAACTACTGGCAGATGTAGTTTATACATTCATCTACCTGTTGTAAAAATGTAAATATGGAGAGTTGGTTTCAGAATTTCTTGGATCCAGAATACTACTTTCGTTAAAAGATTTATCAGTCTGTTTCCAGCTATTCAGTTGCTAATGAGTTTCTGAAGAGAGCAGCATTCAGATGAAGTAGGTGGTGGTTGAAGTCTTCTGGAAAACACTGCTGCTTATTGTTGACTAGAATCAAGATGCAATTAATCATGCTTTTGACTTATCCCTGAAAGTCACTGTCACTTCCAGTGACTTAAATGTAAGTAATACAAGGTCATCTTAGACACTTTTGAAGTTAGATTGCTTTTGCATTTGGACATATCCAAAGGCTAAGAGTATCTTAATTTATTTTAAATACATTTTATAAAAGGAAAGCATTTATTCAGATGACTTTCTCTTTATTTCCAGTTCTTCATTATATATAATTTTCTCACATAAAGAAAACAGATTTTCTTTTTTGGTCATTAAATTCAGTGATAAACAGCTCCTTATCAATGTATTGGCTTTAGCTTTGACTCCTTCTACCTATTAAAACCAATATCTGAAAAATTAATAATTCATCTTTAACATCCTAGATCCAAAAGCTGTATTTTCAACACTCTGCCGTAAAACCTATGTGTATAACTTTGAAGGGTAGCACAATATCTTCCCAAATTTAGTCTGACACTGCAATAGAAATAACAATAAACTTAGTTTAAATTATGCTAATAAAATAATATAACAAATCTCATAATAATAAAGTGCATTGAGTGTTTCTAATGGGTTGGCATGAATTAAATGATTTTCAAAGACGGGAACAATTTCTTTTGAGAACAGAACATTAATTGCTTTTTAAAAACAATTTGAGTTCATTTGGAAAGGTAAGCATGAGTTTAAATATATTTTATTTTTCCAGTATCTTTAAGAATTGATAATATTTACTAAACTGACAGGTAAAATTTGAACATTTCTTTAATATGGTCTTTCAGTTCTTTAAAAAGAATGTGCTATGTAAATACTCTATATATCTTTCTTTCCCTAGATATACCATTATCTGATCTCAAATTTTGTGTTTAAATTACCCAATATATACTTGAAACTAAAAACTATGTAGACATGCACTACCACTATTCTCAGTGAAAAACAAAGGAGAAAAACATGAAAATCAACGAACTACTGGAAATCATCCCAAATGATATTTAAAGAATGATAGAATTTGGAAAATAAAGTCACAACTGATGCTTATTTGGCTAAGGATCTGGATGGAGCTTGGAAATAAGAAATAAAAATGAACTAAGCCAAGTCACAAAGTATCTAAAACTAAATGAAACAGTACAAGCATGTGTAAGTGACATTTTTTGATGAGTGACATTTTAAGAAAAGTAGAAAAGCACACTCTTTTTTAGAATGTAAGATAGATAAAAAGCTTAAGATTTAATTACTCTTGAGAAATACAAGGCACAGCCAGTCACCCTGACTTGCCCTAAGACTGTTCATGTTTTTTTTTTTTTTCTTGTCGCTCAGTTAAGCATAAATTCATAGATTTCATGGTTAAAAGAGCCTGAGATGAGATGCTGGTTGCCTGCACTTAGTCCTGCCACTTCTTATCGGACCATCTGCTGTCACCTCAAAAAGCCAAGACTGTATAATCTCGGTAAACATACGAACCATTCCTGCATTTAATTTTGGTTGGAAGGAAGACCCCATTATGTGTATTGATTTTGAAGTGTCACTACCTTCTTTTGATGAATTCTCAGTACCTTATAGCAACTGACTGCATTTCCATGAACATAATATTAAGTCTTAAAAGTGTTTACTGCACACTTCTTACATAAATGCTTAACAAAGTTCATGATCTTAGAAGTAAATCTAATTTGCATGAAAGCCTGCCTACGGGTTTTATTCACCTTCTGGATTTAAGTAGCATTTGTCATCTACGGACCCAAATGTGCTGGAGCTGGCACAGAGTTAGTGATAAGCAGAAGCAATGATTGCTTGTTGCTGAAACTACCAGTGCCAGTTGCGAACTCCTGAAAACTCTCTTGGCTAAAGAGTGGATTGCACCTGACCGTTGGAGCATGTGGGTATCCTTGCAGTGTGTCTATATGTGTGTTCTTGTAAGGGGGGCGGTTAGGAGCGGTAGGATTGGGGAAAGCCAGAAGAGATGAAATAATCACAGCTATGAGAGAGGACATTTTATAGAGGATTCACCTTTCCTCAAATCTTTAGCTGCACATTTTATTTTACTCCGTTCTCAGTTTTATTAATTATTTAGAGATCTGTGTGGGGTCTATAAATAGTACAGCATACGGATTGAAGAAGCTTAGCAAACCTCACAGTATAGTCAAGCTAGTGAAAATGAAAGATAAAGAGAGAATCTGGAAAGCTGCCAAAGAAAAATGACACTCACTTAAAATGCAATGGTAATTCTAAAGATGGCAGACTTTTCGTCAGAAACTATGGAGGACAAAGATGGCATAAAGACATTTTTAAAGTGCTGAAAGAAAAAGAAAATCACCAACCCAGGTAATACCCACAATAGCCAGTGAAATTATTCTTTCAGAATGAAGGTGAAATAAAAAATTTTCAGATTAAATAAAATTATGAGAATTGATGGTCAGGACACCATCTGCACAAAATAAACTAACGGAAGTTTTCAGGATTAAAGAAAATGATACTAGTGGAAAATTCAAATCTTTAGGACTGAATGAAATTATAAATGTAGCACAAACATAATATTTTTATTAATTCCTTTAAATTACACATGACTTGTTTAAAACAATCTAACAATGTCAAGATATTTATTATATGTAACATAAGAACATTAGCATAAAGAATGGTGAGCTGATAGAAGTAAATCAAAATATATGTTCTCGCCGGGCGCGGTGGCTCAAGCCTGTAATCCCAGCACTTTGGGAGGCCGAGACGGGCGGATCACAAGGTCAGGAGATCGAGACCATCCTGGCTAACACAGTGAAACTCCGTCTCTACTAAAAAAATACAAAAAACTAGCCAGATGTGGTGGTGGGTGCCTGTAGTCCCAGCTACTCGGGAGGCTGAGGCAGGAGAATGGCGTAAACCCGGGAGGCGGAGCTTGCAGTGAGCTGAGATCCGGCCACTGCACTCCAGCCTGGGCGACAGAGCGAGACTCCGTCTCAAAAAAAAAAAAAAAAAAGTTCTCATTTTTCCCTACATTTTAAAGAAGTGATGTCGTATATATTCTAAATAAAATGTGAAGAGTTGAAGATAATTTTCTATAATACCTGGAGAATTCTATAAGTAAATAATGTGAAGACATATAGCTAAAAAGAGAATAGATAAAATGAAATAAAATTCTAAACAATGTTTTGATTCACTCCAAAAGAAGGCAGAAAAAGATAAAAAAGAAACAAAAAAATAGTGGCCAATAGATAAATGATAAAATGAAAGCTGTAAATAGAACCACTAGAAGCACATCAATATTTACATTAAATGTTAGTGGATTAAGTACTCTATTAAAAGGCAGATGCTTTTAGAATGAGTATAAAAAACAAGGCCTAACAGTTAAAGTTATCTATAAAAGATGCACTTTAAATATAAATGAGTAACTATGTTGGAAATCCATGGATGAAAAAAGATAGTATGTAAATAGTATAACAAGGATAGAATGAATATATTGTCAGATAAAATCCACTTGAGACAAAGCACATTACAAAAAATGAATATATTTAATAAAAGGGCCAATTCATAAAGAAAATATAACAATCATAAATATGTATGCACTTAAGAGAGCCTCAAAACACATCACGCAAAAATTAGCAGGATTTTATGATCATAGCAGTAGATAGTAACTACTCGAAATGATTGCATATTGAGACAAAAATATCAATGAATACATAGGGAATCTTCACACTATTTCCTATCTTGACCTAACTGATATTTGCAGAACATTATACGTAATTGCAAAATATGAAATTTATTGCAAGAACTCACCGTATGTTCAAAAAGACAGACATGTATGTTAAATCATTTAAAACATTCAACAAATTTAACAATTTTGAGATTGTATAGAATATGTTCTCTGTATACAGTGAAGTTAAATTAGAAATTGATTAAAATTATTTAGAAAAACTCTGAATAGGAGGCCGGGCGCGATGGCTCATGCCTGTAATCCCGGCACTTTGAGAGGCTAAGGCACATGGATCATGAGGTCAGGAGATCAAGACCATCCTGGCTAACACAGTGAAACCCCATCACTACTAAAAATACAAAAAATTAGCTGGGCGTGGTGGTGGGAGCCTGTGGTCCCAGCTACTCAGGAAGCTGAGGCAGGAGAATAGCGTGAACCTGGGAGGTGGAGCTTGCAGTGAGCTGAGATCGTGCCACTGCACTCCAGCCTGGGTGACAGAGCGAGACTCCGTCTCAAAAAAAAAAAAGAAAAACTCTGAATATATGAAAATTAAAAAGCAAGTCTCAAAATAATTTATGTATCAAAGAAGAAAATGACATGAAATACTAGATAATATATTGAAGTAAATGAAAATAAAATGAAGACCTTTCAAAATTAATGAGATTCACCCATAGAAATCCAGTAGAGGAAATGTAAAGGTTTTGATGCATATATTAGAAAACAAGAAAAGTCTAGAATTAATGAACTAAACTACTTTCAGTTTAAGAAACTGGAGATGAAAATAGTAAATTAAATTTAAAATAAGTAGAAGACAGAACAGAATAAAGATCAAAATAGAAATCAGTAACATGCAAAATGAGTACTAACAGAGAACAGAAAAGAAACCAAAGGCCAGTTATTTGAAAAGATGAATAAACATGATAAAACTTTAACTTGAATCAGCAAGACAAAGTTAAAAATTGTCATTGGAAATGAAAAAGACGCCATCACCATATTGTCTACAGGTATTAAGAGAATAATAATTTTATGGACAATAAATGTGACATTTTAGATGAAATAGGTAAATTCCTTCAGACATATATTGCCAAAATCGACAGTAGAAAATACGAATAGCACCATATTTATTAATTTTTTAAATATCAATAACCTACCCTTCAAGAAAACTCTAGGTTTTCTCTAAATGATGTTTTCTTGGCAAATTTTATGAAACAGTTAAGGGGAAATTAACACCAAACTTACACAAACTCTTTCCGAAAATGTTAGAGGGGCCCACAACCCCCAATTCATTTTAAGAAGCATGCATAAATGTTACATCAAAATCTGATATTTTACAAAACAAGAAAATTAGAGACTAATATTCCATATAAAATGAGATGCAAAGTTACTTAACCAATTATATCATAACCAAAAAGAGTTTAACTCAGGAATCCAAGTGTTGTAGGCAGGCTCTATGATGGCTCCTACTAGTCCCTGCATCCTGGTATTCATGGTCTTATAATATTTCACATTGAATGTTGGCTGGGTTTAGTGAGTCACTTCTAACTTGCAATGTTCTGTTACCAGAAAGTACATCTTTACTGCAGCTTTTGTCTTGCTGTTTTTTCTCCTTCCGTCTCTCTGTCTCTCTCTCCCTCTCTCTGTCTCTCTCTCCCTCTCTCCATCTCTCTCTCCCTCTCTCTCTCTTTCTATCTTAAACTGCTCACTCTTAAAGAAGCCAACTGTCCTGTCATGAGGCAGTTTTTGTAGCAATAATAGCCAGTAAGAATCTGAGGCCTTCGGCTCAATAGCCCATGAGGAATGGAGGCCCACATGAGTAAGCTTAGAAGATCTTTTCTGCAGTTGCATTTTTAGAGGAGACTGCAGCCCCAAGCAGCAGTTTGCCTGAATCCTCATAAGAACCTTGCACCAAAGCCATCTATCTAAGCTGGACCTGGCCGCCTGACCCACAAAAAATGTGAGATAAATGTTTGTTGTTTCAAAGTGCTGTCTTTGGGGCATAATTTATTGCAGTTTAACCTTAAAATAATCAAATTAAGATAAATGAAGAACAACTATATTATCATTTAAATAGATATAGAAAAAGCATATAACATGTATGACAACAACTGATGATTAAAAAAACTGGCTAAGAAAAGTCTACAACTAATCTGCTTAATGGTGAAATATTGAAATGTTTCCCCTAACTCTGGGAACCAGATAAAGGTGTGCACTCCCAACACGTATATTTTGTTTCATGTGTCCCTGTGAAGAGATCACCAAACAGGCTTTGTGTGAGCAACATAGCTGTTTATTTAACCTGGGTGCAGGCGGGCTGAGTCCGAAAAAGGAGTCAGCAAAGGTGAAGGGATTATCATGAGTTCTTACAGGTTTTGGGATAGGTGGTGGAGTTAAGAGCAATGTTTTGGGAGC
The DNA here is from genome assembly GCF_009764315.1 of Trachypithecus francoisi. Taxonomy (NCBI): domain Eukaryota; kingdom Metazoa; phylum Chordata; class Mammalia; order Primates; family Cercopithecidae; genus Trachypithecus; species Trachypithecus francoisi. The sequence continues at coordinate 49,735,140 of NW_022681462.1, read as the reverse complement.
AGGGGGTGGATCTCACAAAGTATATTCTCAAGGGTGGGGAGAATTACAAAGAAACTTCTTAAGGGTGGGAGAGATTATAAAGAACCTTCTTAAGGGTGGGGGAAATTGCAAAGTACGTGGATCTGTTAGGGTGTGGCAGAAACAAATCACAGTGGTGGAAAGTCATCGGTTAAGCTATTTTCACTTGTGTGGATCTTCAGTTGCTTCAGACCATCTGGATGTAAACGTGCAAGTCACTGGGGATATGATGGCTTAGCTTGGGCTCAGAGGCCTGACATGTTTGATATTTTATAGCATATATATTTATACATTTTATATCATATATATGGAATGGTTTATATTATATGTAACACGTATACTTTATTTTGTGATGTGTACTCTCGCCATTCGTGTATGATATTTTATTGACATCTTGGTGCAATAAAACAGGAAAAAGAAATTAAAAATGTAAAGATGAGAAAGGAAATAATAAAGCTATTTCTATTTGCACATGACAGGATTATTTACATGGAAAGTTTTATTCAGACTCTAGAACCAAGAAGTAAAAATTAGAAATAAGGCATAATAAAAGTTAAATAAATTCAATTGTATTTTTATATACTGACAACTATCATTTTAAACTTAAAAAGCATTTTCATGTATAATTCTCTGAAAAAGCTTAAAACACTCTAGAATAAATTAACAGAACATGTGCAAGATATTATTATCAAAACTATGTAACATTGCTGAGAGAAAGTAAAGAAGCCATACATTAATAGAGTAATGAACCATTGATTGACAGACTGATTATTAAGATAATATTTGTTCCAGAATTCACCTATGGATTCAAAGCTATCACTTTCAAAATACCACTAATCATTTTATAGAAATTAACAAAGTTTTATTCTAAAAAGTTTTATGATAATGTTAATGATCCATAATAAATTATTAAAATAAATTTGGAAGAGTTAAAAATGATCTGATTTCAAGACTTGTATAAGATTAGTGCAATTAAGAGGGTGTGATTTGCATATTAAAATAGGCATATAGATTAATGAAACAAAAGAGGGATTTAAGAAAAAGAAACTCTCATATGTGGCCAATTAACTTTTGACCAAGGTTTTGAGGAAACTCAGTGGTAAAAGGAAAGTTTTTTTAACAAATTGTGTTGGACCAACTAAATATACATATAGAAAAAGTAAATTTTGACTCCTATCTCACAAAACATATAAATATCAACTCAAAACTATTAAGCAGAGATCTAAATGTGAAGGTTAAAATAATAAAACTTTTAATAGAAGAGAAATCAGAAATCTTTATTAACTCAGAGTGTGAAAAGATTTCTTAGTACATAAAAATTAGGAATTAAAAAGAATACGCTTAATATTGTTGAAATCAATTTTTTTTTTTACTCTTAAAAGACAGCATATAAAAGAGGAAAGGCAAGCTATGAAATGGGATAAAATATTTGCAATGACAGATTTCAAACAACAAACTTTTATCCAGTATATATAAATAGTCCTTCTAACTCAATAATAGAAGATTAAAAACAATCTATAATAAAATGAGAGAAAGATCTCACAAAAGAAGATACACAAATGTCCATTTAACACATGAAAACAGCATTAGGAATCAGGGAAATGCAAATTACAACTTCAAAGAAATATCTCTAAATAGTCACAAAAGAGCTAACATTTTAAAAGACCAAAAGTACACAGTTTTGATGAGGGCATGGGATAAGTGAAATATTCATATGATGCTAGTATAAATGTAAAATGGCATGATCACTTTGACAACTCTTGGCAAGTGTTTGAGAAATTTAAATATACACCTACTATATAATTCAGCCATTCTACTCCTAGGTATTTAAGAGAAATATAAGTATACAAATATATATCCACATAAATACTTGTGTAAAGATGTTCAACCTACATTATTCACCATAGTCAAAACCTGGGAACAATGCTAAGTCTTACCAACAAATGAATGAATGAGCTGAGTTATATGTATGGAATAGAATACTTGTTAGAAATACATAGCGGAGGAAAACTGTTACACATAGTAATACATATCAATTTCAAAAGTATGTGAGTAAAAGAAGCAAGACAGAAACAAGTACACACAATACAATTTAATTTGTGTATAATTCCAGAAAGTACAAACTAATTTATAGTGACAAAACAATCTATGGTTTCCTGGACTTGAGATTGAGGGAGTCATACACACTTCCAAAAAGAAAGAACATTTTTAGAGGTGATAGATTCTTTATATTGATTGTGGTCATGTCTTCATGGGCATGTACTTCTGGTAAGATCAATCACAGAAATCACACAATTTAAATAGATATGGTACATAAACTTACACAGTATTTAAATCACACTTCAATAAAATTAATTAAACAAAAATTTTAAAACTTGAGTGTAAACCTCACTCATGAAACTGAACTGAGCCACGTGAGTGTAATCATAATAGCACTGGGTAAAATATGAGAGCACTGTGTGATTGTTGTTATGGAATATAACCATATTGTCCAAAATAAACCAGGCACATGCAGTGTATGAGGTCCTATGCTCTAAATGTGATGAAACATGACAAAAAACAGAAACTCTAAAAGTACTTTCCGCAAACATCGGTGACTGCACATGACTAAAAACTCCCCAGTCCTTTTCCTCAAATCTTGTATACCAGCTAAGGGGCTGGAAATATATACATACCAGCCCCCAAATTGGTATACACACACACACACACACGCGCGTTTTTTATAAATCTATATGTATATTTCATGAATATATATATTTATATATTATATAAATTAGAATATGTTTTTCATGAATATATATATTCATGAAAAACATATATATCTGCTATAAGAGAGTTCTCCTTAACTAATTAAAATCTGGAAATCTGGAAGCAAAACCACATGGCTGCCCAGAGGAAAGATATACTTCCGGGTAAACAAGACGGAGAAGTGATCATGGAAGAGCTGACACTGTGCAGAGATCTTAAAGACCGGTGAGATACTGGGAAGCTTGAGGGAGAATAGTCAGACAAGAAAGCCATAAAGAGTTATTGGAAAAAAAAATAAATAAAGGCAACCAAGAGACTGGGTTCTGCAGGGAAGTAGGAGCTAAGGGAGAAAGATTTTGGGTGACTGTATCCCAGCTTCTGTTTGATTAATCTGTGCCAATATCTTCTGTTATTTATTTTTAAAATTTGCTACATCTCAGAAATGCATTAACCATACCATTTTCAATTTAAAATGGGTGTATAGGCTCTGAAAATCGATACTGATATGCTCAACTAGGAAGCCCTGCCATTGGTAAAATGAAACTTCACACAGGTACTTTGTCTCTTGAGTAACACTATTATGGACCCAGTAATGCCTATCCAATTAATCACTGAGGCGGAAACAGATTCACTGAGACAGAGAGCAGCCAAGCAGTGATGATTTAGATCAACCTTAGAAAGAGTTTTCAAGGAGCGTTAGGCCCACAGAAATCTTGTGGTCCATCAAACTTGCATTAATCCTACCAGCCCTTCACTGGGCCCTCAGTGCTCTCAAGCATCCATGAATTTGCCTGCTCCCTTTCTGTCCCTGTTCACCACTGCAATGCTTCCAAGATTCCCCACTCTTCTCACACTCACTAGACATCTTTGCTTCCTACTTCACGTAAATAGAGGTTTGGAGTCCTAAATTTACTCAATAAACTTGTCCAGTCTGTGTTCAAAATTCTCTTGATTTATAAGAGAAGTTTCTTCTCTTGCCTAAGGTTAATTTGTCCCTCTGACTTTTTCTGACTTTCTTTAAGATTTTGTACCCTGTGTTAATTGTTTCACCTCTTTTTCCAGTTCTGTGTTTTCTATTACCATTAAGCCGTTCAATGAAATCACATTGCTCTCATTTTAAATATAAAAAGCAAGAGTTAAAAAAAAAAATCAGAAAAATACCCTTTCTTCTAAATTGTATTTTATTCAAATGTTTTAAAATAAGTGTATTAATATAAATTTTGAAGTATAGTAAGGCCAACAGATCAGCAACTTATTGCCATTGAAAAGAGTTTATTACTCACAGTTCCCAAGAGGAGGTGACATACCATGCCACAGGGGGCCACGTAGGAAAGTGCTAGGGTGGGCCATGGGGCAGAGGGCAGAGGGAGAACTGTGGGCAAAAGTCTGTATTGTAGTTTCCACATGAAGGGAAAGGTGAGACAGAGTAAGCAGGTTTAGGATTAGCTAGTTGAAGTAATTTCAGCAGGCTCTGGGGTGCTGGGACTATTCCTTGTTATCTGGCACCTGCCCTGGATGATTAGAGCGGGTGGATAGTGACCAAGAGTGTACAAACTGTGATTGTGGCTTGGGCTCTGGATTGGTTGGTTTGTATTTGAAAAACGTGTCTCAGGAAAACTACTCTAGAGAAGTGTGTGAAGGAACCATGAGAGAGGCAGAAAGCCAGGACAAGGTGACTTGGGTGTATTATCACATTGTCCAAAGCAAAGAGTATCCAGCATATGCATGGAGGGCAAATGTTAACACACGATTTACAGAAGGAATTTATATGGTTAGTACATTCATCTACCATGTGAAAATTTTTGTTCTCTTCAAGATAGAAGCACTTGAAGTAGCTTTTTATTTAGTATTTCTACTACTTGCTCACTACTCAGCAACAATAAATTTTCTTTGGGGCTATAAAGACTTTGAAGTTGATGTAAGGTCTGCAATGAGTTCTTAAATGTCTCTCTGACTTTGTCACTGCTCTTGCTCATAGCCATTAGCTCCATTCAGGCACTTGTTATCTCCTGTCAGAACTCTCTTAATTGCCCTGTAAACATCTTCATGCATCTAGATTCCACCCTGCAAAACCTATACGCTGACCTATCTAGCATTCTAAAGTACACATGTCATGGTCCTCTTCATTGTCTATTACAGGCTACAGAACACAGACTCCAGCCTCATAAAAGTAGTTTTCCAGTCTCTCTCCATCCACCTGATACCCTTCGATGTACCTTCTACAATTTAGCCACATGAAGTTATCTAAAACTCAAGTGCTCAATGTTGCCCCCATGCGTATATCCACATAGTTAGCTTTTGTGTGGGAAACCACTTAGCGCCCCGAGACCACTACTCTTTTGTTAATGTGATAGGCTGACTACATTGATGGCCCTGAACTTCACTTCTCCCATCATAAGTGAGGAACTCGTGTCTCACACTTTGGCCCTCAGATTCACCATGTGACATACAGCCAACCTTGGAAGCATGGGAGAATATAGGGGAGATTTTAAACTGCCCAGCTGACCCAAGGACTTGTGAGAAATTATTAATAATAAAATTAATGAATGGCTGCCGCATAAAGCCACTAATTTATACTGTGGTTTCTTACAAGAAACTGACAAATTAATTTTACGTAGACTAGGACCTCTCAAACTCTATGTGTTAATCATCTTTACGTGCCCAGTATTTGGCAGAAAGTAGCTGCTCAAATGTGTGATGAGCCAATCAATCAATAAATGAAATATTACTAATACCCACGCCTCCTCTTTCCTGTTCTTTACTCCTAGTAAGTTTTGCCCCTTGCATTTGATCCCTTTCAGAGGTTTAAAAATAATAGATACATTACTGCAATATATGAATCATGTTATAAACATAGAGTGTCATAAAAATAAATCTAAAGAAGTATTGAAAATCATCATTGGTGGTTCTTGTAAGGCCCAAGTACATAATATTATCAACAACCTGTGCTTATTCTAATGTTTTGTTTTATAACTATAATGACATTGCACATAATGCAATCGTAAAATTCAAGATTATGTTACCATTTCTGAAATGGCAAGGCATTTTAAACTAAATCATGAATAGATATGAATTTCCATGAATTTAAGCTGTAGGCCCTATCCACCTTCAACTCAAATACCAGGTTATTTTATGGAAATCGGAAGAGAAAAATATTCAGGAGTTTCCTAGTAGCTCTCTTTGCAAATTAACTTGTAATGATTCTTAAGAACTTGCCCTAGAACATAATCTCTATTCTACTTTAGTTATTCAAACATTAGCCTCTCCTATTTTAATGAAATTACAATAGAAGTTTGAGCCCTTGTTGAAACATGCCATAAGATTACTAATGACAATTTTTGAGTTATCTAACCAGTCAAGCATTCAGCAATCCACAAATTTGGCTATGTTTATTATTGAGCTGCATAAACCGTAGTGTATTATCATATATTTAATTTCTCAAATATCATGACAATATAAATAACATATAAGAAAAAAATTTTTTTAGGAATACATGGAAGATTAGTTTCCTTTTGCCTATCTGGTGTGCACTAATTCTTCCATATATTCAACAAATATTTTGAGGACCGAATATGTTTGAGGTAATGCCAGCCAAGGTGAAAAACACATGAGTTTTGTGGAAAATAGAGCTATTTAAATAATTACAATCCCATGAGTGCTAGTCTGGATGTATATAAAATTTTTAAGAAACAGGAGGAGAGGTTAATGCACTTTTCTAGGGAAATCCTCACAAAAGAAATGGTTTTGGGAGCGGGTGTTCCAGACTAAGTTGGATCTCATAGGTAGACAAAGTGTAAAATTGCATTCTGAGACAAAGACAATGGCATATTTAAAGTCAAAGACACTACGAAGTGTCTACTGGTTCTCAGAAGAGTTCTTCTTGACTATGGAGTCAAGTTTATGGATGAGCAGCAGCAGCATCGCCAGAGAGTTTGTTAGAAATGCACATTCTCTGGACCCATCCCAGGCTTGCTGAATCAGACTGTGGTGAGGCAGAAAAATCTGTGTTTAATAATTTTCCACATGGTTATTGAGCATGTTAACATTCAACAAGTATGACTATTGGAAAGTAGTTCCAAAGCATAAAGTGTACCAAAATCACGTGACACCTTGAGTGTTTCAAAATACCAACTTTTGATTCTTACCCCAAAGTTTCTCATGCAGTAGGTCTGGTTGAGCTTGGGAATTGCATCTCTAACACGTTCCCAGATTATGTCAAGGCTGCAGATCCAGGAAACATACTGAATTAGGGGTGTGAGTAGCTGATGTTGAATTTAAATGCCATTTGAGGCCAAATTATGAAAGAAGTATGTGGGTGGTAGGCAGAATTTTGAGATGTCCTTTACAATTCCAGACCTTTGATGTATATAACCCTTCTCCATGTTATGCAATTAAGTACTGTTCTCAGTACTGTTTGAAGGGTTTTAAAGGTGTAATTATGTGATCCCAATCACTTGAATTTTAAATAAGAATATTTTTCAGATAGTTCAAAATAAATCAGTTGAGCACATTAAATCTAGACCTAGATGTTGGAAAATGAAGATGTTAAGAGATTTATAATTAAAGATCCATGCCATTGGAGTGTCCCAGTATCAAGGAATGCAGATAGTTTCTAGAAGCTTACCAAGTGATTGTCTCAGTTGTACAATCACAAAATACTAATTTTTTGTTGTTGTCATTGCCAAAAACAAAAATGAGATTGGAACTAGTGAGAGGGGAAGCCAGCTGGACTTCCTGGGTCGAATGGGGACTTGGAGAAATTTTCTGTCTCACAAGAGGTTTGTAAAATGCACCAATCAGTACTCTGTAAAAACACATTAATCAGCACTCTGTAGTTAGCTGGAGTTTTGTAAAATGGACGAATCAGCACCTTGTAAAATGGACCAATCAGCACTCTGTAAAATGGACCAACCAGCACTCTGTAAAATGGATCAATCAACAGGAAATGGGTGGGGCAAATAAGGGAATAAAAGCTGGCCACCCCCAGCCAGCAGCTGCAACCGGTTGGGTTGTCTTTCACACTGTGAATGGTTTGTTCTTTCACTCTTCACAAAAAATCTTGCTGCTGCTCACTTTTTGGGTCTGTGCGACCTTTAAGAGCGGTAACATTCACCGGGAAGGTCTGAGGCTTTATTGTTGAAGTCAGCAACACCACGAACCCGGAAGGAACCAGTTCCAGACACACTAAGTTTTTTTTTTTTTACCCCGCAGAGCCTTTAAGTATTAACTCAGTTGTGCTGACACCTCAATTTCAGCCCTGTGATTCCCTGGGCAGAGAAGCCAGCCATGACACACCAGATCTCTGACCTCCAGAAGTATTGTTGTTTTAAGTCACTGAGTTAGTGGTAAGTTGTTACACAACAACTGAAAACAAATACAGACTGTAAATGTCAGCCTTTAAATAGTTTGCATTTCAAGATCAATCCATAAATATTTGAGAGTTATTAAATGTTTTTAAGCAAATGTGAGATTTTTGTTTGTTTGTTTTCTAGACTGGTCTTGCTCTTGCTCTTTCATCCAGGCAGGAGTTCAGTGCCTTGATCATGACTCACCACATCCTTGCCCTCTCAGGCTCAAGCAGATCCTCCCAGCTGAGCCTCCCAATTACCTGGGACTACAGGCGTAAGCTACTGTGACTTGCTAATTTTTAAAATTTCTGCAGAAGTGGTGTGTCCTTCTGTTGCCAAAGCTGATCTTGAACTCCCGGGCTCTCGTAATCTTCCCATCTTGGCCTCTCAGAGTGCTGGTATTATAGGTGTAAGCCACTGTAACCAGCCTAAAAGTATGTTTGTTTTTGCTTGATTTGAAAAAGTCTAAGTCCTGTGACCACAAGGGAAATAGATGAAAAAAGGTTTAAAGGAGGCAAGAGTGGAGCTGAGAAAATAAGCTATAAAGCCATTAGGAAGTAACTGAGAAATATCCGAAGATAGCAAGGAGCAACGGACATATCAGAAACAGGAAGAATTCTTTATTTTAATAGAGACTCAGTATGAAAGATGAGAGAGAGAAAGGGGAGAAAGGTAACTTCCAGGGTTTCTAGAGTGGGTGAATCTCAGAACCTAGTGAGAACAGGAGCTTTAAATAAATTAGAAGAGAACCTTAATGAAAGTTCAAATTAATAATGTATTATTATTATTATTATTATTATTATTGAAAGTCTTTGGACAGAGGAAATTAGAAAAAACAAGACAAGTTAATTGTTTTCCCCCAAGTAAGAGTTTAACACAGATAGGAAAATCATTTTATATGACCTATTACTAATGCAATAGTATCTACCTTTCTTTCCAATGATTAATTTTTCATCAAAATATGTGATTTACATTTCCTTAATTTGATTAAAGATCAGTGTTTTCTTCTCTAGAATAGTAATATGTAGGTACTTAGTACTCAGATGTTAAGCAATTGAACTGAGAAAGTCCCAAAATAAATGTCTGTGCAAATGAGCCATATGCCCCTGGGTTAAAGGACAATGACACAGTCTTAACCAGTCATGCAGTTTCTAGCTCGTACCCTGATAAATGAAAGAGCAAAGAAAGTTGTGTTTAATATTATTCTTCAACGAAATGTCACTTTTTCCTCAATGTGTCCTCTGAGTGAGCTCATTAAAATCATGTTTTGCTGCAATGTCAGTACACCAAGTTGCTGACTTTCATGTTGCCTTACCACATGGTACAAAAATGAATTCTGCCATAGGATAAACTTAGGTCTTAAAGGCTTTATGTCATGGAGTATAATGTATACACTTCTTTTGCAATCCATAGTTTTAACATCTCTATCTCTCCCTTTTATGTTATTAGCACTCACTCATATCACATGTGGATGGGAATTAAATACATTGAAATGGCATAACTACTGCTCTATTGCCGAAATCCAGAAAAATAACTGTCTTACTAAATATATCTGAACCTCTCAGTTCTACTCTGTGGAAATTGGTATAGTGTCACACAGTTTTACATTCTTAACTACTACTAAAAGACTATGCTTGACAAATACCATTCAGCCCCTCAAATTATAAAAGCAATGTTTGATTTCAATAAGTTGAAATATACACTATACATATGTATAAAAAGCAATATTAATAATCACCCCTCCCTTTCATACATTTCTCACATGAACATTGAAACCAATGCTAAGAATATATTGCATACATTTGCATAGCTTTCTCCTTGCTCATATATAGTTGATATATACATGGTTGATAAGTAAATGGTTTAAAGAGTAATGAAGTTGTCTTGATCCTCATAAATAATACATACAACTCATTTAATGGATGACCTTTCATCTTAAGCTATACCATGAAGCCTAATGCAATAGTTACTTGATTTGCTATGTTCTGTAATATGTAATACCTGAATAATATTGACAGAAAGACACATGAATAAATAAAATAAATAGACATGCTTTTAAATTATGATAAATTATCTGTTTGTTTAATTGAGCTCGTTATTTCAGTTGTTATGAAATAGAAATATTTGGTTTAATTAATTTATATGCATGTGGGAATTCTCTACTAGCTGATGAGAAGAACTCTGAAAAGCTACCAGCTTTTACTGTATGCAACCCTGGAACACTTCCTAAGTTAAACTTTATTATTTATAAACTTGACAACAAAGGTGTAAATAAAATGACAATGGATTTATCAGTGGATTACTGTTTGCACTGTGAATAATTTAGAGTAATTTATTGTGCTCTAACAAATTACAAAAAATATAACAAGTATGGAGAAGAGGATTCTCTTCTATACAGTGTGTTGTTTATAATGTCATTTTCAAAACTAACTGCAAAGTAATTAAGAAATCTGACATACATACTAAAATTTTGCCAATAAAACAGAATTTCTAAATTCATCTATTGATAATTGAAATGTATAAAACATAACTTTATTTGCTATAAAATTGAAAGCCACATTTATAATAAACTTTATAGCTGAATCAATATAATGTCACAGCAAATAAACGTAACTGCAACAAAGAATTTATGCATTGTAATTATACTGTCATTATTCTTACCTTATCTTCAGAAATACTTCCTACAAAGTTCGGAACATTGTAGTGCAGTGTTTATAAGAAGAGCTAGACAAAAAGATTTCCTTATCTCTGTGTAGATTTTGTTGTTCCTTTACTGGATAACCTCAGATACATCTTGATCTACTAGTTTATTAAGTGATACAAGCTATAACTAATTTATTGACAAACTTATCTTTTTCTCTTTCTTTTTATGATTTTTTCTGATTTTGAAGCGTATTCATGTCAGAAATTATGTAGACAGAACTTTTCAAATATGTAATTCTTTCAAATTTAGTACATTTAATGCTTACATATTTTTGCCAGTATAAATGTTAAATGCACAAAAAAAACCAGTGTCCAATTTAAGAATCCAATTAAGAAATATTTACAGAGTCAATTACAGAAAAAATATTTGTCACAATACTGTAGAGATAAGTTGCCAAGTGTGGACCCCACAAAACCTTGGTACTCCACATATACCTTTCCCAGGAGAACAGGCAAGTGACAATTTACTATCTGTAGAACAGAACATCTGACCCTGTCCAACCCTCAGAAGCCAAGTAACAACCTTGCAAAGCCTTGGTTCTCTGTACAAACGTTTCTCAGGCTAGGAGGCAAGCCTCTGTCCAGGCATATCTGTGCAGCATAGCCTCTGGCCCTGTCATCCAGAGAAGCTGAACAGCAACACCAGAGACCTCACTCAACCCTAGAGCCCAGAATGCAGCTGTGTCCATCTAAAGATTTCAATTGGCAGGACCACCCAGACAGGGAAGACAACTTGCAATCCTGCCTAATCAGAGAATGTGGTGAAGATAAGTTAGTAGCTTTGCCTGACTGTGGAGTCCAGCCAGTGGTCTTACTGGTCTGTGGAGCACTGCTAGCAGTCACTCCACCTTAGAGCAAGACAGTGGCCCTGCTCAACTAGAGAACCTGGGAGCAAAGTCTCTTTGTCCAGGATTGCTACCAACTGACCTATCTGGAATCGCAGGCTAGTCTAAATAGTGAAGATCCATCTCTACCAAGAACATCTGCAAAAGCTGGTAGAGGTGGCCATTTTCTTAAATATTCAGACAACAATGAGAGGACACAAGGATTACAAAACATCAGGGAGACATAACACCATAAAAAAAGAACCTAGTAAATCTCCAATAATAGAACCTGAAAAAATGAAAATCAGTGAAATTACTGACAAATAATTCAAAATAATCCTAAGAAGGTCAGATAATTGTCATAAATGATGGCTAGAAAATTAAATAAAACCTGGAAAACATTTCATTAACATAATGAGAAGTTTGACAAAAAAATAAAAAAAATTCTAGATACAAAGATTAAAATAAATGAACAAAAAAACAAATTAAAAGGATGCTTAAGAAAGCAAACTTGATGAAGTAAAAGAAAAAATCAGGGAGCTTGAAGAGAGAACATTTGAAATTATCCAAAGGGGCAATGAGAAAAAAAAATGAAGAAGGTTTTTGGAAATTGTGGGCACTATCAAGAGCACTAACTTTTGCATCATTCAATTCCTGAAGGAGAAAAGAGAGAAAAAGGCCCACAAAGCATGTTTAAGAAAATAATGGCTAAACATTTCCAATATCTGTGGAAAGAGAACAATCTCTACATACAGGAAGCTTGACCTCTTCAATCAGATTAAAACCAAAAAGGAGTTCACCAAGGTGCATCACAACCAAACCTGCAAAAACCAAAGGCAAAAAAAAAAAAAAAATCTAAAAGCAGCCAAATATTAAAAATATCTATCACATACAAGGGGGTTCCAATATGGCTATAAGCAGATTTTTCATCAGAAACTCCATAAGCCAGGAGAGAGTGAGATAATATATTCAAAATGCTGAAGGTAAAAATTGCCAGCCAAGAGTACTTTATTTCTCATAGCTGTCCTTTAGTAATAATGGAAAAAAAGTTTCTCAGGCAAACGAAAGCTAAAGGTGTTCATCACTATTTGGCTTGCCTTACAAGATTTACCAATGGAAATTATTTAACCTGAAATAAAAGACTACTAATTAATAATGTAAAACATGGAAGCAAAAATCTCAGTGGTATTAGTAATGCAGAGTCACATTCAGAATACTCTAATAATATAATTTTGGTGTGTAAAACAATTTTATCTCTACTATGTGAATTAAAAGACCAAAATATTGAAAACAACTGTAACTACAATAAATTGGTAAGGGATACAAATTATTAAAAGATGAAAGTTGATGTCAAAACCATAAATTTAGGGGGAAGGAATGAAAGTATACAGTGATTGTATGCAATTAGAGTTAAGTTGTTATCAGCTCACAATAGATGAGTATAAGGTATTGTATGTAAAACCTCATAGTAACCACAAAATACCCTATGTTAGTTGCACAAAACATTTTCAAAAATGATTCAAAGCATATCACCAGAAAATCATCAAAACCATCAAAGCATGGAGATGGCAAAAGAAGAAGAAGAAGAAAAAAAAGGATCTACAAAACAACAACAAAAAAATAAAAATGGCGGTCAGAAATTCTTACATATCAATAATTACTTTAAATGTGAATGGAATACATTCTCCAATCAAAAGATATAGAGTGACTGAATGAATAAAAAACAAGACCCAATTAGATTCTGCCTTCAAGAGACTCACTTTACTAGTAAGGGCACTAAGACTGAAGGTGAAGAAATGTATAATGATACTTCATGCAAATGGAAACCAAAAGACAGGAGAGGTGGCTATACTTATGTCAGACAAAACACACTTAGTTCAAGAACTATAAAAAGAAAAAACTCATTATATGAAGACAAAAGGGTCAATTTATGAAGAGGACATAATCATTGTAAATATAAATGTACCCAACATTGGAGTACCTAAATATATAAAGTAATGTTAAATGAGCTATAGAGAGAAATAGACTGCAGTACATTAATAGTTGGGGATTTCAATACCCCACTCTCAACAATGAATATATCACCTAGACAGAAAACCAACAAGGAAACATTGGGCATAAATTATACTTTGTATCAAATAGATCCAATATACATATTCAGAACATTCCATTCAAAAGTAACAGAACGTACACTTTTTTTTTCTTAAGCATACAAGGAACATTCTGTAAGATAGATTGTAGGTTCAGTCACAAAGCAAGTCTTAAAAAGTTTGCAGGGTTTGAAATCATATCAAGTATCTTTTCTGATCACAGATATATGAAACTAGAAATTAGCAATAGGAAGAAATTTGGAGAATAAACATATGTGTGGAAATTAAATAAGTTACACTTTAACAACCCGTGGATCACAGGATAAATAAAAAAAAAAAATTTAAAATGCCTTGCGTCAAATAAAAATAGAAATACAACCTACCAAAGCTTATTCAATGCGGCAAAAGCAATTCCAAGAGGGAAATTTTTAGCAACAAATGCCTATTTCGAAAAAGAAGATCGCAACGAGTTTAATGTCACACCTCAAGAATCTAGAAAAAGATTAATATGGGAAGTGCCTGGCCCTGCTGCCGTGGGGTGGAGAATCACAGACACCAGGATGGGCACTGCCGCTGCCGCTGCCACCATGAGTGATCAGCAGCTGGACTATGCCTTAGCCCTAATGAAGCGCCTACATTCACAGCAAGTTGAGAAAAAGCTCAGCGACCTGATTGAACTGATCCCTCATCTGTGTGAAGATCTCCTGTCTTCTGTTAATCAGATACTGAAAATAAGTAGGATTATCTTTTGTGTGACTGCAACAGAGATGGGGATTGCTGTATATCAAGATCAAAGGCTGTTGGGATTCATATTGTGGACTGTCAGAAGGCACAGCACCTTCTCTCCCTGAGAATGAAGTCAGATGGCCACTCTCTGCCATTTCTGAACCTACCTGCCATCATGCATTGCTATCCAAGCTCTTCATGTTTCCATAGAGGCCGTGTATTTTTTCTTCACCTGGGCCCCTGCCCCTGTTTTCCTCCCAGTCCCGAAACTTATAAACATAAAATACACTGTCTTTCAGCCTCCCTTCCCTCCCATCTTTTTGTTACATTGGTGTAAAAAATGTATAACAAAAAAATTATGAACTAAAAAAAAAATGAATATATTAAACCCCAAGTTAGCAAAGGGAAGAAAATAATAAAGATTAGAACAGAGATAAATGTAATAGAGAATAGAAAAATAATAGAAAAAAATCAACAAACCAAGAGATGGTTTTTTGAAAAGAAAATCACCAAATCCTCAGCTAGACTATCTGGGAAAATAGGAGCTATCAAAGCTGGACAAGGATGCTACAAGGAAAGAAAATTATAGGCCAATATGTCTGATGACCATACATGCAAAAATTATCAATATTAGGAAACCAAATTAAACAACACATTATAGAATAATTGACCACGATTTTAGGTGGGAATTATCTCTGGGATCCAAAGATAGTTCAATATAAACAATTCAATAAATGTGATGTGCCACATTAACAGAGTGAAGGATGCAAACCATATGATCATTTCAATAGATGCAGAAAAAGCATTTGACAAAATATAACACTCTTTCATAATAACTCTTTACAGATTAGATATAGATTAAATATACCTCAACACAATAAAGACTATAAATAACAAATACTAATTAACATTATAGTCAGTGGTGAAAAGTAAAGTAAAATGCTATTCTACTAAGATCAGGGTCAAGACAAGGATGCTCACTCTCACCACTTATTTTCCACACAGTACTGGAAGTCCTGGCTAGAGCAATTAGGCAAGAGAAAGAAATAAAAGGCATACTAATAGGAAAGTAAGATGTGCAATTGTCTTTTTGCTGATTACATGATCTGTTAAAAAGGAAACCTTAAGGATTCCACCAAAAAATTGTTAAAACAACTCGTTAAACTAATTCAGTAAAGTTGCAGGATACAAAATTCACATACAAAATATATATGCTATGTTTCTATATACTAATAATGAACTAGCAGAAAAAAATTCTATTTACAATAGCAACAAAGATACTTAGGTGCAAATTTACTTAGAGGTAAAACACATATATGCTGAAAATTATAAAACACTGATGAAAGAAATTGACTAAAACACAAATAAATGAAAAAAAAGTCCCATGTTTATGGACTGAAGGAATTAATAGTGTTAAAATGTATATATTACCCAAGTGATTTAAAGAGTCAATGCAATCCCTGTCAAAATTGCATGGCGTTTTTCAAGAAATAGAAAAAACAATGTTTAAAGTTATATGAAACTATGAAATAATGTGAATAGCCAAAACAACCTTGAACAAAAAGAACAAAGTTAAGGGTATTGCACTTCATGACTTCAAAACCTATTGTAATTAAAACAGCATGCTATTGGCATAAAAATAGAGACATCAATGAATGAAACAGGAAGAAAGCTCAGAAACAAACCAATACACTTATGGTCGATTGATTTTGGACAAGTATGTCAAGAATACTCAACAGGAAAAAGAGAGTGTCTTCAATAAATTCTATTGACACTACTCAACTTTATACCATAAGGCTACAGTAATAAAAACAGCATGGTACTAGTATAAAAACATACACATAGACCAATGAAACATGATAAAAAACACAGTAAAAAGATACACACCTACAACTATCTGATCTTTGACAAAGGTGACAAAAACAAGCAATGGGGAAGTAATTCTCAATTCAATAAATGGAGTTGGGATATCTGGCTAGCCATATGCAGAAGAATGAAATTAGATCCTTACCTTTCACCGCATACAAAAATTAAATAAGATGTATTAAAGATTTAAATGTAAGAGCTCTAACTGTAAAAATGTTAACAGAAAACCTAGGAAATACTCTTCTCAACACTGGCCTTGGCAAAGAATTTGTATTTGTGGCTAAGTTCCCAAACGCAATCGCAATAAAACCAAAAAATGATAAGTGGGACATAATTAAACTAAAGAGCTATGGTACAACAAAAGAAACTATCAACAGAGTAAACAAGCAACCTATCGAATAGGAGAAAATATTTTCAAACTATACATCCAACAAAGGTCTAATGTCCAGAATCTATACGGGACTTAAATCAACAAGCAAAAAAACCACTAAAAAATGGTCAGTGGATATGAAGAGACACTTCTCAAAAAAGACATCAAACAGCCAAAAAGACAGAAACAGCCAATAGACATTTGAAAAAATGTTTATCATCTCTAATCGTCAGAGAAATGCAAATTAAAACCATGATGAGATACTATTTCACACTAGTCAAAATGACTTACATTAAAAAGTAAAAAAAAAATAGACTTGGGTGAAGTTGTGGAGAAAAAGAAATACACACTGCTGGTGGGAATATAAATTAGTTTACCCACTGTGGAAACCAGTTTGGTGATTTCTCAGAGAACTTAAAACAAAGCTACCATTCAACCCAGCAATCCTATTACTGGATATATACACAAAAATTATACCAAAGAGACACAAGCACTTGCATGTTCATCACAACATAATTTACAGTAGCAAAGACATGGAATCAACCTAGGTGCCCATCAACGGTGGATTTAGATAAGGAAAATGTGGTACATATACTACACAGACTAGTATGCAGCCATAAAAAATAATGAAATCATGTCCTTTGCAGCAACAGGGTTACAGCTGGAGTCCATAATCCTAACTGAGTTAATGCAGGAACAAAAAATTAAATACCATATGTTCTCACTTGTAAGTGGGAGTTAAACATTGAACACACATGTACAGAAACATGGGAACAAGAGATATGTGGGCTACTGGAGTGGGGAGGGAACGGGGCGTGGATTGAAAATCTACCTATTGTGCACCACATTCACTACCTGGGTGTAATATACCTATGTAACAAATCTATACATGTACCTCCTGATTGTAAAATAAAAGTTGAAATTAAAACCAATACAAAAAATTGTGTAGGCAAAATTGGATTGCCGTATGCAGAAGAATAAGATTGGACCCATATATTATACCATACACAAATATCAACTCAAAATGGAAGAAGACCTAAATATAAAACCTGAAACTGTTGAACTACTAGAAAAAAAATATGGGACAACTTACACAGCATTAGTTGGGCAATGATCTTTTGCATATAACCTCATGGGGTTGCATCAAACTAAAATGCTTCTGCACAACGAAGAAAACAATGAACAAAGTACAGAAGCAACCTACAGAGTGGATTAAAATATTTCCAAACTACTCATCTGATTAGTAGTTAATATTCAAAATATATAAGAACTCAAACAACTCAATAGCAAAAACAACCAACCAACCATCCTGATTTAAAAAAAATAGGCAAATGATCTAAACAAACGTTTCTCAAAAGAAGACATCCAAATAACTAAGAGGTACACAAAAAAGATTCTCAGCATCACTAACCTTTAGGGAAATGCAAATTAAAACCACAATAAGATATCACCCCACACCTGTTGCATATTATCAAAATGATGAAAGATAACAAGTGCTGGTGAGGATGTAAACAAGGAATCATTGCACACTGTTCGTGGGAATGTAAATTAGCACATACGGTATGCAAAATTGTGTGGAGGCTCCTTAAAAAACTAAATTAGAACTATCATGTGATCCAATAATCCCACTACTGAGTATCTATCCAAAGGAAAGTAAATCAGTATGTCAAAGAGTTGTCTTTACCTCCATGTTTATTGCAGCACTATTTACAATAGCCAAGATGCAGATTCAACCTAAGTGTCTATCAGTGGATGAATGAATAAAGTGAAAGTGGTATATATATACACAATGCAATATTATTCAGCCATAAAAAGAATAAGATTCTGTTATTGGAGGCCGTGTGAATGAACCTGGAGGACGTTATGTTAAGTGAAATAATCAAGACTTTTACCCTATAAATGTATACAATTATAATTTGTCAATTAAAATAGCATTATTAAAAATACTAAAGAGTACAGACTGTACCAATTCCTCTTCTTAACACTGTTATGTTAGGCAGAGTAGCTTTAAGGGTCAGCCTTGCATGTTAAATTAAACTGTTAAATTCATTTAAAAAGTGTTCACATGTAGTCACATTTTATCATATTTCAAATTATTGCCCTGGACATAGTTGCATATTTTGTAAAACATAAACACCATTTTTAATTTTCATTAAAACAGCAATAGTTCTCAAAGCAATAATTATTCAACAGAGTTCAGGAACAGACAACAGCAACAACAGTTAGGGAGGTAATGCAAAATGTATACTGTGTTTTATAGCTTACTACAATGTAAAGACAGTTTATTGTCTATAGGAGTATAGGTGATGCAGTCAGAAAAACTTGAATCGAGATATTGGCTTGATGCCCACAACTGTGTATATCTGAACCAATACAATTATTCCTTGGACTCTCAGTTTATAAATACATAAATTGGAAATAACAGATACCTCTGAGAGTTGTTCTGACAATTAAATAGGATGATGTCTGTTAAGTACCTGATACATTGCAAGTTGTCAATATACATTAGTAATTTCATGTAATTGTATATAATCTAAAGCAGTTTCTTCAGAGGTGCTGTCATCAAACTCTTGACCATTTGACAGAAATGTAGTTAAATGCCTATGATGCATAACAATGAGGTGAACTTTTCACAGCTGAAGAAATAAGGAAATTATTGAAGTGGGAAGTAAGAGGAAATATATTTAAAGTAGCTTTTATTTTAGTATAACATAAAATATATACAATTCTAAAAATATTCAAAGAAATCCCTCTAATATTGAGGGAGTTACCTAATAAGTTACCTAATATTCACTTAATTTTATTAAAAATACTGATTATAAACACTATATTGCATTCAACATATATTCATGATTTTCCTCATGTGTCAGGTATTGACAGACCCCAGCAGTCACCTTTGATGCCTCCTACTCTCTCATACTGGTTCTAAGTCCTGTTCCAGGTCCTTTTCATTTCTGTAGTTCCACATGCCCGTGTCCTCCTTGTCGTTCCCCTAGTCATTGCTTCTGTTCAGACTTATTTCATCCAAACTTATAAAATTTATTCCCAACTTCTTCTGCAACTTTCATTATTATTTCTTCTAGTGTTTAAGTTGAACTGGTATTAGTTCAATTACATGAGTGAAATTATGTCAACTCTCTAAAGCACAAGAACTTGCAAGGATTTTCCCAACACCCCCACAATAAAATCTAACTATTTGTGTGATTTTTGTCTCTTTATCATTTGAGGAGACAAAACCAATTTTCCAATTTATTTCCTATAATTACGAGGAAAATAAAGTTTTTGATGAGCATGGGCTATGGGTGATCAGTCAGTGGTAATACTAATAGGAATAATGTGGTAAACACTAGAATAAATAATGTTGAAAGCTATGGAAGTTGCTGAGGGTAACTTTTATAGTTTAGATAAAATAGATATAGACTTGGTAGGGAAGTGAATGAGATCAACAGGAGCTGGTAACCCAGGGGGAAATGGAGGGAGTGATCATGTGACCCACATGTGTGCGGTGAGATGTCCGTAAAGGTAGAGTTAGTAATCTAGGAGGGTTATACTCAAATTTAGACTCCCAAAGTTATGCAGTTCCACATTCCATGGGTCTAGAATGAGGCCATAGGTTTACTTTCTGTGTTCTATAGACTGAATGTGTTCCTCCAAAATTCATATATTGAAATCCAGATCCCCAAGAGGATAATATTAGAAGGTAGGGCCTTTGGGAAGTGATTAGGTCATGAGGGTGAGGCCTTCATGATTGGGAATAGTGTCTTCATAAAAAGGCCCAAGAGAGCTAGCTAGTCCCTTCCACACTGTGAGGACATAGCAAAAGGGTGCCATATATGATTCAGAAGATGGGCCCTAACCAGTGGTGATATAATAACATAATGATGCTTTAAACTTGAACTTCCCTCCTTCCAGGACTGTGAGAAATACATTCTTTATAAGCTACACAGTCTATAGTATTCTTTTATATCAATTAGAACCAAATAAGGTACAGAAGTTAAAACATCGTCTTCTCTTCCAGTCTCCAAGAAGAGAGACGCTTCCAAAATAGACCTAGTTCGTTTGCAAATCTCTACTGCACCTCCTGAAGTGAAGGGACCTATTTAATGAATTTGAGAAATGAGGTGGCCATATGTGATGAAGCCTCTTTTCTCTTCATGATCTACTTGATTGTGGTGAGCACACTCTGGTCTGCTCCTCAAGCCATACATTTTATAAATGCAGTTCTGCCCCATGCAGAGTCCACAGTTGTCCTGCATTGTCTGTGACTGAGATCAGAGAGTCTGTCTTTTTCTGGGGTCATTTGGAAGCTCATTATTTTTCTGATATCTAAGCCCCATCCTACAAACTAGCCCTTATTAGTAATAAGAGTTGTATTTTTATGTTCCTCTAACTTATTCTTTTGATTTATCTCAACAGGTTCAGAATTTGAAGAGTTCTTATTAATTTCTTGTGTGTATCTTCTAGGTAAAAAGTTAATATTTGATTGCTAGCTGAGTTGTATTCAATGTTAACAGTTAGGAGAGATATTTTATATGCCTTTTAAGGCATAAGTTCCTAGTCCTCTGAGGACTTAGGTCGTATTATGCCAGACCTAGAATAAAATGCGTTCATTATATGTTGTGGGAAAGAATACCTTGTCAATTTGATGCTCCTTTATGGAAAATAAAATAGAATAAAATAAAAGGTAACTATACCCTAGCTGCTTAAATTGTTTATTCTATAACATCTAGATTTATGTAAAACAAAATATTGTAGAGAAAAAAATAAAACCTTAAAAATTCATATATCTAATCTATCAATAGAGAAATGATTTTATTTCTGTTTTATCTTAGCCCAAACTTCATTACACAAACTGAAAACGTTTTTCCACAAAAGAAATGTCCCAATAATTTGAAGGATGTCTAGGTATGTCTCAAGAAAGTGTAGAGAGGCACTATACACTCTGTTGTCCAAATCCTCCACAAAACTATAGGAACATTGTGGAGATATTGTGGGTTTTAGTCCATATCATGGCAATAAAGTGAATATCACAATAAAGTCAGTCACATAATATTTTGGTTTCCCAGTACATATAAAAATTATGTTTACACAATATTGTAGTCTATTAAGTGTACAATAGCAATATGTCTAAAAATGTACATACCCTAAATAAAAAATACTAGATTGCCAAATAATGCTAACAATCATCTTAGCATTTCATGTGTTGTAATATTTTCGTTGGTGGAAGGGCCCTGCGTTGATGTTGATGGCTACTGATGGATCAGGGTGGTGGTTGCTGAAGGCTGGGGTGTCTGTGGAAATTTCTTAAAATAAGACAAAAATAAAATTTGCCACATCAATTGACTCTTCCTTTTACAAAAGCTTTTTCTGTAGTGTGATTTGATGGCATTAGAGACCAAGATCTGGAAAGTGGCTATATTTGTTTCTATGTTGATGTAGTTGCCTATAGGCCACTTAACTGACAATGAAGGGAAATCTGTTTGTTTATACTGACCAATGTATATATACCATAAATATTTCTATATGCAAACATCTGTATCAATATTAAGCTAAATACGCATTCACTCAGATATCACCAATGCTAATACACTTCCTTGTGGATCATTCTAGCATTCCCTTCTTTCTTGTCTTTATACTTTCACTGCAAGAGTGAGAAAACTGGTTCCGATCTTCCACCATCCATCTACATAAGTGTTTCATTTCAATATGTATACATAGAGTTGTCAGACTTGTTAACGCGTTACCCCGATGACAAACAAATCTATAAAGTGGAATGTAATGCTTATGTACAAATTATTTTTATGGTGACAAAAGTGACTCCATCTTGGATGCTTATCTGCCATGTTGACTTCTGATTAGCCCTAGTCCCGTGAATACCTCCTGGTTCCTACTTCGTTGTCACTAATGTAAGAATATGTACTCACTGTAAATCCTGCCTTTAGATCAAACAAGCTGATGTTATCATACAAATTATAAGATGTGATGCACATAGCATTGTTGTCAGTTCTAAATGTTTGCCTTTAACTGTCTGGCTGGAGCACATGTGCCCTTTCCCTGTGGTGTATAAACCCTGGGTCTGGGAAGTGACTGTGGCTATATATACCTGTCTTGCAGCTGCCCAACACCACACTTCAGTCTGTAAGTTTCTGTCATAAAACACCCTTTACTGACAAACTGGATTTGTCTATTTTCTTTGGTTTCTTGGCTTCTTTGGCATTTGGGGTTTGCCTTGCATATGTAGCCCTTTCATGGAAGACTGCATTTATTTTTATGGACTCCAATTATTTCAACAGGTATTTAGGTCAACATTTTTTTGACCCCTTTTGTTGATGTTGTTTCATACATTTTAAAAAACATATATATTTTTAAATAGTTCCATTCTACTTTCCATCCTGGGATCCCCTGACCATCAAAATGATTTTTTTCCTGACTTGTTAATGATCGCCATTCTAACTGGCATGAAATGCTATCTCGTTGTGGTTTTGATTTGCATTTCTCCAATGACCAGTGATGATGAGCTTTTTTTCGTGTTTGTTGGCTGCAAAAATGTCTTCTTTTGAGAAGTGTCTGTTCATATCCTTCACCCACTTTTCGACGTTGTTTTTTTTTTTTCTCGTAACTTTGTTTAAGTTCTTTATAGATTCTGGATATTAGCCCTTTGTCAGATAGATAGATTGCAAAAATTTTCTCCCATTCTATAGGTTGCCTGTTAACTCTGATGATAGTTTCTCTTGCTGTACAGAAGCTCTTTAGTTCAATTAGATCCCATTTGTCAATTTTGGCTTTTGCTGCCATTGCTTTTGGTGTTTTAGTCATGAAGTCCTTGCCCATGCCTATGTCCTGAATGGTATTGCCTAGGTTTTCTTCTAGGGTTTTTAAGGGTTTAGGTTTTATGTTTAAGTCTTTAGTTCATCTTGAGTTAATTTTTGTATAAAGTGTAAGGAAGGGGTCCAGTTTCAGTTTTCTGCATATGACTAGCCAGTTGTCAGGAAACAACAGATCCTGGAGAGGATGTGGAGAAATAGGAATGCTTTTACACTGTTGGTGGGAGTGTAAATTAGTTCAACCATTGTGGAAGGCAGTGTGGCAATTCTTCAAGGATCTAGAAGCAGAAATACCATTTGACCCAGCAAGCCCATTACTGTGTATATACCCAAAGGATTATAAATCATTCTACTATAAAGACACAGGCACACGTATGTTTATTGCTGCACTGTTCACAATAGCAAAGGCTTGGAACCAACCCAATGCCCATCAATGATAGACTGGATAAAGAAAATGTGGCACATATATACCGTGGAATACTATGCAGCCACCCAAAAGGATGAGTTCATGTCCTTTGCAGGGACTTGGGCGAAGCTGGAAACCATCATTTTCCACACACTAACACAGGAACACATGTTCTAACTAACCAGAACCACATGTTCTCGCTCATAGGTGGGAGTTGAACAATGAGAACACATGGACACAGGGAGGGTAACATCACACACCAGGGCTTGTTAGGTGTGGGGGTTAGGGGAGAGATAACATTAGGAGAAATACCTAATGTAGATGATGGGTTGATGGGTGCAGCAAACCACCATGGCATGTGTATAGCTATGTAACAAACCTGCACATTGTGCACATGTGTCCAAGAACTTAAAGTATAATTTAAAAAATTTCATTTTTCTTTTGGTGTACATTAAGATTTACTCTTTGTGTTGTAAAATTATAAGGCTTTTGACAAATGCGTTGTGTCATATATCTACCATTACTATATTATGTCTTTTAAAAAACCACTGCTATACTCCATTTCTGCAAACTGTTGGCAATCACTGATATTTTCCTGTTTCTATGGTTTTGTCTTTTCTATAATATCAAATAAATGGTGTCATATGATATGTAACCTGATCAAACTGGCTTCGTTAATGCAGCAACATGCTTTTAGCATTCATCCATATCTATGCATGACTTGAGAGCTCATTGCTTTTTTACCATGGAATAGAATGCTGTTGTATGGATGTACCACAGTATGTTTACCCATTCACTCACTGAATCATATCCAGGTTACTTGGGGGTTAGAAATTGTGAATGAAACTGTATCTTATGCAGGTTTTGTGTGAAGATAAGTTTTCAAATCAGTTGGGTAAATAACTAGAGTGCCATTTCTGATTTCAATAATAAGAGACCACGTTTAGCTTTGCAAGAAACTTCCAAACTATCTTCCAAAGCAGCTCTCTCATCTTGTTTTCTCACAAAAGGTGAATCAGAGTTCTCGTTGTTCTACATTTTGGCCAGCATTTGTTATTTTAATTTTTTTTGCATTTTCACCATTTTATAGGTGTGTAGTTGTATTACATTGTTGTTTTCATTTGTAGTTCCTTAATGACAAATAACGTCGAGCATCCTTCCATATGTTTGTTTGCCATCTTAACACCTTCTTTGGTAATTTAGACCTTTTTAAAAATTGCATTGTTTGTGTTCTTATTTTGAGTTGTAAGAAGTCTCTGTTATGATTCGATATTAGATAGGCATTTTGCACATATTTTCTTATCTTTTAATATTTTTTGTGTCTTTGAAAGAGCCAAAGTTTTAATTTTAATAAAGTCCAACTTAAGAACTTTTTATTCATGTATTATGATTTTAGTGTTGTATCTAAAAATTTGTCATCAAACCCAGGGTCACATGTATTTTCTTCTGGGAATTTTGTAGCTTTTCATTCTACATTTAAGTCTATGTTCCATTTTGAGTTAATTTTTGCATAAGGTATAAGGTCTGTTTCTACGCTCATTTTTATTATTTTTTGCATATAGACATCCAAGCATCCCAGCAGCACATGTTGAAAATTTTATTTTTACTCTATTTAATATTCTTTGCTTCTATGTCAAAATGCAATTTGCTATATTTGTGTTAGTTTAATCTCTGGGCTTGTATTTTGTTGCATATGTTTTGTTTCCATTCTTTCACAGTACAAAACTTTTTTTGTTACTTTAACTTTATGGTCAGTCTTGATGTTGAGTGCTATCAGTTCCACAGCTATAATGTTTTCTTTTTCTTTAGTGTTTATTTGGCTTTTCTAAGTCTTTGGCCTTTCCATGTAAGTTTGTTGGTGTCTACAAATACTTCTTTGGAATTTTGATTGAGTTTATTTAATCTGTAAAGTTAAAAGAACTGACATTTTAATATTATTAGATAATTTCAGCCAATGAACATGGAATGCCTCTTGTTTAAGTTAATTCTCCTTAGATATCTGCTATGGTCCAACTGTTTGTGTCCCCCAATATTTATATGCTGAAATCGTTGTTCCCATGATAATGAAATTAGAAGATTAGGGTCTTTGGTAGATAATTATGTCGTGAGGGTGAAGCCTTCCCAATTGAGATAAGTGCCTTTGTGGAAGAGCTTGCTAATCCCTTCTACGATGTGAAGACACAGCAGAAAGGTGCCATCTGTGATCCAGAAGGTGAGACAACCAGACAGTAAATATTCTGGTACTTGGATCTTGGGCTTTCTTGCCTCCAGAACGGTGAGAAATAAACTTTTGTTGTTTATTAGCTGCAGTATTTTATTATAGCAACCTAAATGGACTAAAACAGAACACTAGTGCTAAAGCATGGGAGTACTCCTTTAATAAATACCTAAAAATGTAGAAGTGGCTTTGGAACTGGGTAATAAGTAGAGGCTAGAGCAGTTTGTTAGCAAATGCTAGGAAAAAGAAAACCAAAACCCTACCTTGTTGTGAAGAGACTGTTAATTGTCATCCTGTTGAGAGTTCAGAAGGAGAAAAAGAATTGTAGAGAAAGCCCCAATCCTCTTAGAGAACACTTAAGTGATTGTGAAGAATGCTGGTAGAAATAGGAACAGTAAGACCTTTCTGATACAGCCTCAGATGGAAATGAGGAACATATTTTGGATGCTGACGGAAAGGAGATCCTTGATGTAAAGTGGCAAAGAACTTGGATGAATTGCACTCTTTTCCTAGTGCTTTATGGCAGGTAGAACTTGCTAACAATAAAATAAGATATTTGGCTGAGGAATGTCTCCATATCTCCACTGTATACTGTTATAAAGGGGACTCTTTAAATGGCCTCATCTCTGCTGTGGTTCTCTGCCTGGGCCCCGTGGCTCTCACAGGAATCTTTTGCAATTTAGGTGGAGGCAGCTACAGCCTCCTGACTTTGCTGGGTGCAGTGCATACCACGCTGGGCCTAGCAGAGCTGCACCTGGGACAGCTGATGAGCACAGTGACCAAGTACAAGGAGAATATACACAGTGTGAGACAGTGCAGTGCAGTGGTTGCAGTGGCAGTATCCTGAGCCTGTCATGGGAGATGCAGTCCTAATAATCACTGTGAACCAGGAAATGGGCCCTCATCACACGGAATCTGCTTTTGCCTTGATCTTGGACTTTCCAGCATCCAGAACTGTGAAAAGTGAATTTCTGTTGTTTAGAAACCACCCAATCTAGAGAATCTGCCTTCATGGACTAACACGATATCTGCTATAAATGTTTTCCATAAAATTTGAAAACATTTATCCTTACCTTTATTTCAGTCTCCAGTTCTGTGGACAGTGGCATGTCTTACTGTATAATGAAGAACAGGGCCCTGGAATAAATCGTTTCTCTCCTTTTCTTCCAGGCCCTTGCTCTTAGGTTTCTCTTACTGTGTCCCAACTTTCTCCACTCATATGATGAATTCTTTCTCAAGTGGTCTGACACAGAATCCCCTTTCCAGTCAGGTTAGACATGTTGGTGCACTAGAGTGAGCACAGTTGATTCTCTAGCTAAGATTTCTAATGTGATATCCATTGGTGTTGCCATTTTGTCTTGGTTGACAGTCTCCAAGTCATGGCAGCTGTGAAAACTATCACTGAGAAGGAGTTTAATGAATGTGTGTAGGATGAATAAATCAATGAATGGATGGAGTGAAGACTGATGGGGAAGCAGATGCTGCAGTTGAATGGAAGGGCATTAAATGAGGATGTGAGTTACCCATAATCTTCATCCACTGTAATGTTTTTCCCAGCACTTGTTTGGACCATTCTCTCACAGAGGTCTTGCTGGGACCTTTGTTGTGCTGATTTCCCCAGACCAAATGACCTCTTTCCTTCATTCATACCTATTGCTAACTTGATACAAGGTCTCACTCTTTCGTCTCTGCTTTTCCCTATTCTGTTTTTATGCTTTACTCCATTCTGTTTTTATGCTTTACTCCTGTAAACAATAACTCACCCAGATATATCCATGCCATATTTATAATGCATTTTTTATATTAATAGTTCCTAAGGTTTATATTGTTAGTTATACTTCAGTCAATTCTTGTGTCTGTCTCGTCTCTCCTTAGCAGATTTTTCGACAAGGCTTTTCCAATTGTGCATTTTCTGGGTAGTTCTTTATTACAGTTTTCCTCATATTTAAATGTGCAGTAAATAATTTCTTAATGGATCACCTGCACTCTTGCCAAATGAACAACTGCAAGAGTCCAGCTGCACTGATTAAAGCCTACTAATTGCTTTAATTAGTTTTTCTTTAAAAATTAAGTTGTTTTCTTCTTCTTTTTTATTTATTCAGAAATAATTCCTAAATTAGTGAGTAGGGAACAGTCAAATCTGTGATGGAGAGAGGATTGTGTTCAAAGTCTTAAAAGTGTAATTGAACCTAACAGTTCATAAATTCCTTTATTGCTTATATCATTTCCTTATTTTCTGTTTACTTTTAAACTCATCCCAGTTCCATAAAAACTAGAAGCCAACATAAAAATATTTAAGTTCATTCCTTAATTAATCCCCAATGCATAGAAGGCCTAAACCCCAGAAGGTAGGAACATTCTTAATGGAGAGGCATGAGCAAGGAGAAGTGGATATGGCTGCTACCTCCTGAGTTAGATTCTCAAAGCTGGTCTGTTCGTTTCATAATAAAGGATTGCTGCAATGCCAGCGCATCTCTATTCAGAAACATGCCAGCACTCAATATTAATAACTGAATGTTGTTTGGAATGTTACTGTCACCCTCATTCCCCCTTTGATTTGGGACACTTGCATAGTTGTTCATTGGTGTTTGATACAGACCCTTTCTTTATGGCCTCACTGTGGTATCTCTACTTTATAGTTATTAAATACAACTTGGAAGATAACAAAGAGAGGTTAAATTATAGAGGTCATGCTTCTCTTTGCTTATCGTAAAGCAGAGGTCAGCAAGTTATGTATACACTGTGAGTCAAATCCAGCCTCCCACCTATTTTATTGGAACATAGACATACCCAATTGCTCATGGATTCCTCAAGGTTGCTTTTTCATTACAATGGCAGATTTGAGCAGCTGTGACAGAAACCATATAACCAGCAAATATTTATTACCTTTCCCTTAAAAAAAAAAGTTTGCTCACCTCTTGTGTCAAAACTTGTTCAAAACACAAATTTTATATAATGGTGAGTTAAAAATATTTTGTCTTTTAGTATCAGTGTTTGTCCAATGCTAACAACATGCCCTACCAAATATTTGAATAAAGATATGAGGGTAATTAATATAAAAACAATTCCTAAGTTGTTATGAAAAATGCTTTTTTATTACTATACTTTTAAAACTGCCATTGTTTTTCATTATTTTATTGGCAAACAGTCTTTAAGAATGTTTATAAGCAATGGAAAATCCTTTGCTGTCTCAGTTACTTTTTTTTTTCCAGATAAAAAAGTTTTTTGCTTGAAGTTTCAAGCAACGTAATATTTTGTTGTCAATTTTTTTTGCATCTCTTTTAACACAGGCTTGACAGCACCATAGACCAGTGCCTCTTCTTATTGAAATAAAGTATCAACTGTTGATGCTTAGCACCAGGCAATATATCAAAGGGTGATGTGCTTAATGTGGTATTTTCTGGTGTTAATTCTACACTTTCTACAAAACCACAAGTGCTAACTTCAGAAATAAGTTTACAGCTAAGAAGCAGACATCTAGAAATGAAGAGCATTCTAAACAGGATGAATTTCAAAATCTACCAACTAAAGTCTTTGAGGAAAATAGTTTCCCCACTTCTATAAACCAAGGCGTCTGTCGTCTCCAAAATACCCATAAAGTTTATTTTCTTATTTCCCTTTGAAGTGCATTTTAAATCTGAGTTTCTTATTTTGAGTCTTTGTCACTTGTTGATACCTACCATTGGTCATATTTGATGGGAGGCAGGAAACTACCACTAAGCAAGATGATTCCCTTTCTTTCTCCCTTCTTCTTGGACTTCACCTTTTACACCTAATTTCCTTTTCTTGTTATTTCCTATTTTTTTTTACATATTTAAAAATCTTAATTCCACCATTTACTCTCTCTTTTTTTTCTCCGCCTTTCCCTTCTTTGAATCATTTGAGGGCCAATTGAAAAGTATCTTCTTCTCATCTCAATTCTCATTGTCATTTTGCATTTGCTTGAAAAATTATTGTTTTTCTGCTATATCAAAATCCCAAAGTCCTGAGAGCAACTATACAGGGTGGATGGAACACTGCCACCTGTGGGCTTTTCATCACTGAAACAAACAAACAAACAAAATTGTAGTCCGGGTCACTGTTGATGCATCCTGACTAGAAGTGCTGAACTGTGAGCCACAGTTATCATTCCCTTTTACTGCCTTGTTACCCATTTGCCACATATTAAAGTTTTGACAATGCTTGTCCAAATAATGACTGGGTAGAAATAGTCAGGTCTTTCTTGGTGCAGTTGGCTGGAAAACAAAACCAGAATTATTTTAGACACAATTTTAAAAAATATTGTCTCGAAAAATACCAAAGCAGGAGTAGAAACATGTCTGAATCTCAGGGATGGTGATGGAGAAAATGGAGCCAGTGCTGCTTATTCTTCATCAGTCTTCCCAGTGCCTCTCCAACTCCTGGCTCCACAATCTCCTACAGGGGTGTGGCTTCTTCCACATGAGGAATTATTTAACTCTTCATTCATTGAAGTATTCAACTCTTCGTTTCATTGAAATACTCAACTTTACTTTTGCCACCTTGAGGTGTTGAGTGTCTTCCTTGGTTGCAATGAGGAAAGCCTTGGTGAGGGACTCTGAGGGGTCAGGCTTGGGCTTGAGCCCGGTAATGTAACTGAGACACAGTTATCATGGTTAGAGAAAGATCAGGGCAAAGTTTCCTTATCAGTAGAAAACATTGTTCTCATAAGAAGGAAAGTGTTCTAGACAACAGAGCAATGAATATTTACTACTGACTATTATTGCAGAGTGATCTATTTTCTGTTATTCTTACCCCTTTCCTTCCCTAAATAGTCATTTCTATAAGGATACCATCTATGGTTTACTATTTATGTTTACCCCACATGTCTAGTACAGTGTTAGGCACATAGTGAAATCACATAAAAGCAACAGATTTTTATTGAATTAATAAATCAGTTCCTCTCAGTTGAAGATTTCTTTTGAGAGAAACAATGTTTAAAGTGGGGAAAAAATAATGATCCCATTTTTCGTTTTATCAGTTTATCTGTTTTCCCCATTATCTGGTCTGTGCAACTAAATGTTAGTGCATTGGATTACAAGTGTGTTTTATCCATCCTGTTTAGCATAATCCAGAATCCAATGCCAGGACAACACCCAAGAAATAAAATGTAATAATAATATACTTCTCAGGCACTTTCACTGTCCACTACGTCCAACCAGGAAGGGGCTCTAATTTATGTGCCATCTTGAACAATAATTCTTTGCTTCAGGATATCTTAGATTCTATCAGTAGTCTTGACCTTTCCTCTTCTACTCTAACAGCCCCTGGGACATCAACCTGACTTCAGTTTGGCTGACATTTCCTACAGCCCCCCTTATTATCTGTTAGGTTTCATGTGTCACAGTCAATCTAGAATGGCCTTGTCACAAGCCACAAGCTTCTTACCCATCCCACTCCTTGGCCAGTCAACAAATTTATATCCTTTGAATAGAGATATGGCAAACATTTGAGTGCAACTGTATCTGCATTTTTATACAATTTGGGAATTATTGCAAAACATTCAAGGTTTATAATGACATCATCAGTTCATATTTTTTTCAACAAACCAGAATAACTTCAAACTATCTACACTAAACACAGCTACCTCTTTATCTCTAAAGGTTGCTTTACTCTGTCCAAAATTTTATTGTTTATTCAAATACTTAAGTCAAAATGAATTTCCAAAGATAATATAGAACTCACAGATGGCAACTGAAATACAGATAATCACATTACTTTTTTTTGGAAACCATCTTATGAATTATGATAGACAGAAGAGGAATTATTAAAAAAGGGAACTATTTAGATCCAGACTCTGATGTGACATTTGGGCAAACCACTTCTCGCTTTTTTTGTTTCTGTAGACTGAGCTACAACTGAATGTTTCAGAATAGTGCAATAAATACCTAGTGCAACCCTCCCTTTGGTCCCAGGTTGAGGGTTGGGGCACTCGGTTGAAAACCATTAGCATTACATGCTCCATATTCTAAGGCAAGCAACCAATAATTGGTGCCGGACGCTGCCTTGTCAAGATGTGGTGGAAATGCTCCTGTTATCAGCCACCTCCATCAATCTATTTTTAAAAAGTGGAAAGAAGAGAGGGAAGAGGGTCCTTAGAGTCAACAGTGACCCAGGCTGTGTGGGGAATGCAGCGTGAATGCTGAGGAACAAATGTGAGAATGATCAGAGGATCACCCATGGATGGATGATTACAGGAAGCAGTGGATAACCTTGCATGGCCTCCTGGAATGTCACCTTAAGCAAAAGACTTGCCGATCATCCCCAGTGCCTCCCTCGTCGGGGAGAAGACAATTAGAGACAGAAGGCAGGGACAAGCTTGGGCAACAGCATGTGTCTGCAGTCCTCATTTTAAGTATGGCAAGGATATGTTAGCTTCCCATGGACGCTGTAGAGAGAACCTACCTGGAAAAACCTCACCAATACTACATCCCAGAGAAGAGGCTCCACACAAGGACCTGGCAGTACAAATGAATGGGGAGAAGTCCTGACAGGGTACAAAGAAGGACTTAAAAGGTGTAGCCAGGTAATTCCTCACTAAAGAACCCAGGCTACTCTGCTCTGCTTTCTGGACATCTTCCCCTGGAAGTTATTAATGGAAAGTTGTTATTACCTAAAATATCATTAAAAGTTGACAACATGGGGATTGCAGTAGTTGAGAAACAGGCTTCTTGGGACAGATGTGGCTTACACCTGTAATCACAGTGCTTTGAGAGGCCAAGGTGGGAGAATCACTTTAGGCTGGGAGTTCCAGACCAGCCTGGGCAACATATCAAGACCCCACCATTAAAAAATATAAAAGGAAAAGAAAAGGCTCCTTCTTTATCCTACCCATTTATTCAACCCACTCCCAACACTACAGGATTCAAAGTCAAGCACAGGGAAAAGGGAAGGAGTAGTAGGACAAGCCACACCCTCTGCCAGCTCCATTTACATTGTACCTCCTCAGCTGCAAGTCCAGCCTTGTTTGTGTGAGGGCAGTAAATTTGATCTGGATATAACATTCAAGTTGTATACAAAAAAAGACTAATGTTAATTACTGGAAACCACTGGAAAGTAAAGGTTTGGCATCTGCCCTAGGTATCATTATGTGATGGAAAAGATTCAACAAAGCAGAAAGTGAAAAACACCGAAAGTGATAAATACGATGTGTATTCAGTAATCCCCTTCCCTATGAGGAATACCTTCTAAGGTCCCCAGTGGATTCTTGAAACCACAGATAGTGTTAAATCCTATATATACTATGTTTCATCCTGTACATATGTAGCTATGATAAAGTTTAATTTATAAATCAGGCACAGTAAAAGACTGAACACAATAACAAATAATAAAATAGAACAATAATACAAATACAGTTGATCCTAGACTAAAGAATTATAGGGGCCAATCCCTCACATAATAAAAAATCTGTGTGCAACTTTTGACTCCCCACTTAATTCTTAGTAGCCTACTGTTGATCAGAAGCCTTACTGATAACATAAACAGTTTACATACACATACTTTGGATGTTATTTATTATATACTATATTCTTACAATAAATTAAGCTACAGAAAAAGATGTTGTTAAGAATATAAGGAAGAAGAGATATAGTTACTTTTCTTTAAGTGGAAATGAATCTTCATCCTCAGCGTTTTCACATTGAGCAGGCTGGGGAGGGGGTGGAAAAGGACGAGTTGGTCTTGCTGTCTTGAGGGTGGCAGAGATGGAGCAAAAACTGTGTGCAAGTGGAGCTGTGTTCAAACCAGCATTGTGTGAGAGGCTCAACTGTAAACTGCAATAGAAGTTAAGTGAATGTGGTCTCTCTCTCTCTCTGTGTCTCTCTTTGTCTCACTCTCGTGCACATGCACAACATTATCTTATTGCATGTAATATTTTTGGAACATGGTTTACCTCTAGTAACTGAAACCTGGAAGGCAAAACCATGGATGTGTGGGAGCTACGGTACTTTTTACAACAAAGGGTAAAACGCTTAAGTTAAGTCTCAAATAAAAGTCAGGAAATCTAAATTATCATCTTGGCTTCACCCACAAATCGTTGGGCAAGTCTCTTCTCCTTGTGCCTCATTAGTAAATTGGACAAATGACGTCCTACTTTACCAAGCAGACAAAACTCTGAAGATGATAAAATACATTGTCATTTGTATTATAATGTAGCTGGTACATAATAAAGTTATTATTTACTCTTAACTTTATTGAGTTAATAGTAAATTGACAATAGTAATAGTAAGTTGCAGTTTACTTTTGCTGTATAACAAATTACCACAAACTTAATAGCATTAAGGCAGTACACATCTATTAGCTTGCAGAGTTCTGTAGGTTAGAATTGGAGCCAGGTGCTCTGCTTAGGGCTTCACAAAGCCAAAATCAAGGTGTCTTCCAAGCTGGATGGACTCTCTCTGGAGGCTGTGAAGGAAAATTCATAAGCATAACTTATTCAGGTACTTGGCCAAACTCAGTTCAGTTCCTCGCAGCTGCAGGATTGAAGCCCCTATTTCTTTGTTAGTAGTCTGCTAAGGGTAGTTTCTAAAGGCCATAAAGGCTACCTGCATTCCTTGATACTGGGCCACATCCCTTTCCAAAGCCAGAATCTGCACATTGAGGACATGCTTTTAATCTCTGACTTCCTCTTCCACCAGGGAAAACTTTATGCTTTTAAAGCCTTCACTTCATTGGGTCAGGCATCACTGAAAAATCTCTATATCTTAGGATCAACTGATTTGTAACTTTTATTACGTTTGCAAAATCTCTTCACAGTAATATGTGCTTGACTGAGCAGGACATGAGAACACTGGAGGAAAGTAGACACCTTTAGAATTCTGCATACCACAGTAAATAGGCATTTCAGTTTATTTTCTAAATTATATCATACCATCAAATTGACCAGTAATTAAGTTAACCTTCATGGATAAAATAAATAAATGAGAAAGTTGAATGAAAACAGGAAATTTTATTCTACTAATGCAGATAATAATTAATTTGTATAACTATGAATGAGTTTGTTTTCACAAACTCTTAATTATAAAATGACTCATGGTGAGATGGATAAATATCTGCGTATGGGAGAAAATTATCAGATAATTCTGAAATGCAGGTATAATCCCATATTTTTCTTCATTAAAAATATAAAATTTTACAGTATATTTCCATAGTAATGTATGCTTGTTGTTAAATAAAATACCCCCAAACTTTTCAAAAATGAGTGACTTGCATAACCATTGAATTTCAATAAATGACATTTTCTTATGCAATACTTTCACAGAAAGACCTTTTCATGAACAAACCATCAGGTATGTTAAATTGACAACAGATTTTCACAATAGACTATACACTCAAAGCAAGGTCTAAATAATTAAAGTTTTTGTGGGTTTTTTCAATGATCATGTGTGTGTTTGTATAAGATATTTTAAAGATTACAAAATGATCTTACACACATTACCCTTTTTAATTGTTTTATATAAAGTTATTCTTTACTCCATAACTCCTCCAACCCCTCTGCTACCAAACTAGGCTTCGTAAATTTGTTAATGTCTTGATTTTGCTCCAAAACATACAAAGTATTTTTTGGAAGCTCATATTTAATGACCTTCCAAATTACTAGATTTTAGGTGTATCTGAGTTAAACTTAAGATGGAGTGTCCCCTTCACAGGCCTGGTGGAAAAATGATCACAATGTATTTGGTGTTGCTGTTGTTTTGTTTTGTTTCTGATGATTCCAGCAACGATTCAGGGCTCCTTTGTCCAATTCTCACTGTTCACGACTATTTTCATGGCCAGAACTTTCACTCAGTCTCTTTTCTTCTCTTGATCCTCCTTTTCTCTAGGACTCTATTCTGCTGGCACTTGCCTGTGTGGGGATGGAAAACCTCTGAGTAGTCAACAAGCTTTTCTCAAAAGTTTAACATTAACGAGGACTTTTTTTATACTTCTAATTTTCTCCCATGGCCCCAAATTTCTGTTTCCTTAACTACCCAACATATAGAGCCTTAGGTCTGTGGTTGTGAAATCACATGCTTATGTTACGTGTGGAAGCATATGGGAAGTCTAAATAAATAAGTTTGTAAAAGAACCCAAGGGAAGTCAGCCTTGGAGACAGACAGGACATGGATCATAAACCCTCCCTGGCAGGATACTGTCTATAAGCATGTCTGTGTGCTTGAAAATCCTTGGGTAAATTTTTAATAAATTAAAGCATAGGACCCTTATTTGTAAATAGCATGTCTTCAAAACTGTTAACATTAACAATGAATAGAAGCATAAAATTACTTTAAAATGAGAAAGAAAGGGATAGGGAGAGTAATGAAAATGGGGCCATAATGTGCTAGTTAAAAAATCTGTGTCTGGAGTCACGACAACCAAAATCAAAGCTGATCACCACCAGGTACCAGATATAGGACTTTGGGTAAATTTCACTTTTTTGAGACTTGCTTTTCTTATTTGGAAAACGGGGATGATAATATTTAAAATATAATATTTGTATTTTTTAAAAACAATATATTAATCCTTGAAATGATGAAGAAAAAAATAAGATCTATTTAAATACACAATAATATTTTTCATTTAATGTCATTTTTAGAGTGTCCATGTATCACTAGCCAGTAAAAAACAAATTTTGTCATTTCATAGAAACTGTATTGCATTTTCTCAACAAAAGACTTAATTGTTTTCCGAAACTATCTTAACCATTTAAAATATTGGATCTTATGAATTGATAGCAAATATGGAATTAAGCTCCATATTTAAAATTAGTAAAATGTTACTTTGAGGATGTTAAGCAAAAGGATTCCAGTATGAGCATAAATAATGAATACTGCACGTGCTTACAGGGCCACATAATGTTCCGTTTTGGTTGGTCCACACTGTGCTATGGCAAACAATTCATTTTAATCAGCTGGAGTATTCTGCGGAAACATGGGTTTTCACCAGTCCACATTATTTTAAATATATCGGTTTTTAATCACTTAAGAAAACAAAAAGGTATGAAACGGGTGTTGGCCGGGTGCAGTGGCTCACATCTGTAATCCCAGTACTTTGGGAGGCTGAGGCGGGTGGATCACCTGAGGTCAGGAGTTCGAGACCAGCCTGACGAACTTTTGAAACCCCGTCTCTACTAAAAATACAAAAATTAGCTGGGTATGGCAGTGGGCAACTGTAATCCCAGCCACTTGGGAGGCTGAGGCAGGAGAGTCACTTGAACCTGGGAGGCGACGGTTCCTGTGAGCAGAGATTGCACCATTGCATTTCAGTCTGGGCAACACAGCGAGGCTCCATCTGAAAAAAAAAAGAAAAGAAAAAGAAATGGGTGTTAATGGGTGACTAGAAACCTTATTCATCTATTGCCTTTTTACTGACAAACATATCACTCAGAAATTGACAGTTATGTATGATGGTTAATTTCATGTGTCAACTTCCATTGGCTAAGAGGTTGCTAGATAGGTGGTGAAATATTTGTTCTGGATGTGTCTGTGAAGGTGTTTTGTTGAAGAGATTAGTATTTGAGTCAGTAAATTTAGTAAATAAGATCTGACCTCATCAGTGTAAGCAGGTTTCATCCAATCTGTTGAAGATCTGAATAGAGCAAAAAGTTGGAAGGAGGGTGAATTTTCTCTCATCTGAAGCTGGAGTATCCATCTTCTGGCCTTGGACATCTGAAATCTTGGCTCTCAGGCCTTTAGGCTCTGGGACTTATCCCTCCTCTCATAATAAATCTCTCTCTGTCTCTCCATCCATATATATGTTTTGTTTCTCTGGAGAACCCTGACTAATACCGTTTGTCAGGTAGGAAAACACATTCCATAAATCTTCAAGTGTTTGTTGAGCTCTCTGTTCTTGGGATTCATTCACATAAAAAAAATTTCACCTCCTCTTTTACTGGTTCATATTCTTGCCTTAGCTTTCTGGTTAAAAAAGAAAAGAAATGAAGAAGAAAAAGCAGAAGAATATATAGTAAAATAATATTAAGACTAAAACATAGTATGACAATCAGATTTAAAAGTTTCTGTTAAAAAAGAATACAAGTACAATTACAAAAAAGGCCCGGAGGTAAAAGACAGGTAATTTTACAGCATTAAAGATACTTTTCTGTTTGAGTTTATAAAAACTATGTAAATATATTTTTTAAAAATTATGTGGGCTGGCAAGCTCATTTTCCTTGACAATCCATTAAGTCCTTTCACATAAAGGACTATATAAAATACCAGGATCTCAATTGGAAGAGAGTGGATGGGAAATTCAGTCACATGGGAAATTGAAATTTTAAAAAGAAATGTTGATACACCCAATGGGGAGATTCATTGTAAAATAGATTTTATATTATCTATGAATATTATAAGTGGTTTTCTTTTCATTTTTAACTTAAAGAACAGCTTTTATGTGACCCCAATTATTTATCTGGAGAACAACATATCAAGAAGAGTTAACTTTACAGAAATAGGAATAGAGTGAGTAATATTTAAGCTTGCATGTCCCATTTGTGATTAAAATGCAACCAAGTTAGGAATGTGGAGAATAAGTACTGCTCTGCACAGCCTATGCCAAGCAGTAGCATGTGATAGAAATGATAGAAATAGATGGGGTGCAGTGGCTCATGCCTGGAATCCCAGAACCTTGGGAGGTTAAGGCAGGAAGATCCCTTGAGTCCAGGAATTCAAGACCAGCCTGGACAATATATCAAGACTCCATTTCTACAAAACAAACAAACAAACAAACAAACACACAAAACAGCTGGGTGTGGTGGGGCCCACCTGTAGTCCCAATTACTCAGGCAACTGAAGTGGGAAGATGGCTTGAGCCCAGCAGTTGGAGGCTGCAGTGAGCTGTGATCACCTCATTGCACTCCAGTCTGGGTGAGACAATGAGACCTAAAAAGAGGAAAGAAAGAAAGAAGGAAAGAAAAAGAGGAAAGAGAAGGAAGGAAGGAAGGAAGGAGGGAGGGGGGAGGGAAGGAAAGAAGGAAGGAAGGGAGGGAGGAAGGAAGGAAGGAAAAAGAAAGAAAGAAGGAAAGAAAGAAAGAAAATGATACTTAAAATAATTTGTACTAGCACCACGGTGGAACTCCTGTAGGATGAGACAATAAAAGATACTAATTGTGCTGTGTTGAATAAGGGCCTCCTAATGATGTTCATGTCCTAATCCGCAGGACCCATGAATATGTTACTAGACATAATGAAAGGGACTTCACAGATTTGACTAATTTAATCATTTGAATTGGGGCATTACCCTGGATTGGCTGGGTGGGACTGACATAATCACTGTGATCTTTGTAGTGTAGGAGGCAGGAAGATCAAGGTCAGTAATAGGAGATGGAATGATGGAAACGAGATTGGAGTGATACAAGAAAGGGACCATGAACAGGGAATGCAGGTGGTCACTAGGAGCTGGAAAGATCAGGGAATGGATTTTCTCCTCATAACCTCCAGAGGAACGCAACTCAGTTGATATCTTGATTTTAGATCTTGATCTCTAGAGATGTAAGAGAATTAGTTTGTCTTAAGTCACCAAATCTGTGAGAATTTTTTGTGCCAGAAGTGGAAAACTAATACACCAGTATTGATATGTCTATATGATTGAAACTATTTTTTCTAATATTGGCAAATATTCCTGAAATTAAAATGATTAGTGATAAAATTATTTTCCAGGGGAATTTTTATGGTCTTGGGAAGAGATTTGTACTCCAAATAACAAAATTGAAATAAAAATAAATAAATGCAGTAATAGTCTCATTTATCAAGCACATTCTTATTTTTCAGGTACTCTGCTAATCTTTTAAATTGTATTAACGCATTTAATTGAATTCTCACACAGCAATATGAGCTAAGTGTTAATGTCCATTTTACATAGATAAGAAAATGAGGTCTAGAGAGGGAGTTAAACTAGTCAATAGGAAAGTTTCCAGTGCTGGGGCTGAGTGTCCATCATTTAGGAGTGGGATGGGAGAGTAAGGGAGAAATAACCTTTTACAGAAATAAGCTTTTTAAAAAATGTTTCATTCTAGAATGAAAGATAAAATACATCTTTTTTTTTTTTTTTTTTTTTTGTCAGCACTTGCCACTTAAGAACAAAAGGTTGGGAGGGCATTCTCCATTAATTGTAGAGTATCTTCAAAGATAGCTTTAAATATCTCACTGTAAAGTTCATTTTTAATGTAGTATTGACATTGGAAACCAATCCATTAGATAATTGTGATTTTTCTGCCACTATAAATCTGTCATCAAAGTCAGTTTTATGGCATAAGGATATTCCTTTACACTTATTTCACAACTGCTTTTAGATACGCTATCATTTTGCACATATGTCTACATTATAGGCATATCTTACTTTATTGTGGTTGACTTTGTTGCTTTTCACAGATACTGAGTTTTTTTTTTTTTTTTTTTTTTTTTTATAAATAAATTGAAGGTTTGTGGAAACCCTGCATCCAGCAAGTCTATTGGCACCATTTTCCCAACAGCATGCGCTAGCTTTGTATCCGTGTCACGTTTTGGTAAGTCTTGCAGTAGTTCACAGTTTTTCATTATTGCTCTATCTGTTATGGTGATCTGTGATCGGTGATCTTTGCTGTTTCCATTGCGAATGTTTTGGGACACCAGGAACAACACCCTTTTAAAATGGCAAAATTAATTGATAAAATTGTATACGCTGACTGCTCCATCCATCGGTTGTTCTCTCCTCCCTCTCCCTTTCTTCTTCTGGCCTCTGTATTCCCTGACATGCAAAAGTATTGAAATTAGGTCAGTTAATAACCCTACAGAGGTCTCCAAGTGTTCAGGATAAAAGAAGATCTGCATGTCTCTCACGTTAAGCCAAAGGATAGAAATAATTAAGCTTAGCAAGGAAGGCACAAGATAAGCCAAAAGCTAGACTACTTGTGCCAAACAGCCAAGTTGTAAATGCAAAAACAAACAAACAGAAAATGAAAAAAGAAATAACGAAAGAAAAGGGAAAAAAAAAAAAAAAAAAACCTTCTTGAAGGAAATTAAAAGTGCTACTCTAGTCTCTAGTGAAGCCAGCAGAAGCATAAAGTGAAACAGCCTGATTGCTGGTGTGGAGAAAGTCTGACTTGTCTGGATAGAAGATCAAAACAGCTACAACACTGCCTTAAGCCGAAGCCTGATCCAGAGCAAGACCCTAACTTTCTTCAATTCTATAAAGGCTAAAAGAGGTGAGGAAGCTGCAAAAGAAAAGTTTAAAGCTAGCAGAGATTGCTTCATAAGGTTTAAAGAAAGAAGTCATCTCCATAATATAAAATGTGAAGCATCAAGTGCTGATGTAGAAACTGTGTAATCCAGAAGATTAAGTTAAGATAATTGAGGCCAGGCGCGGGGGCTCAAGCCTGTAATCCCAGCACTTTGGGAGGCCGAGACAGGCGGATCACGAGGTCAGGAGATCGAGACCATCCTGGCTAACACGGTGAAACCCCATCTCTAATAAAAAATACAAAAAACTAGCTGGGCGAGGTGGCGGGCGGCCTGTAGTCCCAGCTACTCAGGAGGCTGAGGCAGGAGAATGGTGGGAACCCGGGAGGCGGAGCTTGCAGTGAGCTGAGATCCGGCCACTGCACTCCAGCCTGGGCAACAGAGCAAGACTCCGTCTCAAAAAAAAAAAAAAAAAAAAAGATAATTGATTAAGGTGGCTA
Organism: Trachypithecus francoisi; assembly: GCF_009764315.1. NCBI lineage: Eukaryota > Metazoa > Chordata > Mammalia > Primates > Cercopithecidae > Trachypithecus > Trachypithecus francoisi. The sequence continues at coordinate 49,693,350 of NW_022681462.1, read as the reverse complement.
CACTAAACAACATATTTTCAATTAGGTGAAACTGCCTTCTAATGAAAGAAGATGCCTTCTAGGACTTTCATAAATAGAGAGGTCAGAGCCTGTCTTCAAAGCCTCGAAGGGCAGGCTGACTCTCTTGTTACGGGCTAATGCAGCTGGTGACTTTAAGTTGAAGGCAATGCTCTATTACCATTCAAAAACTTTTAGGACCCTTAAACCTTATGCTAAATCTCCTCTGCCTGTGCTCTATCAATGGAATAACAAAGATGGGATGACAGCTCATCTGCTTAAAACATGGTTTACTAAATATTTTAAGCCCATGATCCAAATCTACTGCTAAGAAAAAAAGTTTTATTTCAAATTATTACTGCTCAATGACAATGCACCTAGATTCCCAAGAGGTCCGATAGAGATGTACAAGGAGTTTAATGTTTTCACGTCTGTTGGCACAACATTCATACTTTAGCCCATAGATCAAGAAGTAAATTTGACTTTTAAGTCTGATTATTTAAAAAATACATTTTGTAAGGCTACAGGTGCCATACACAGGGATTCCTCTTACAGATTAGAGCAAAACAAGTTGAAAACCATCTGGAAAGGAGTCACCATTCCAGATGCCATTAAGAACATTCTTAATTCGTAGGAGGAGGTCAAATATTTAACATTAACAGAAGTTTGAGGATATTTATTCCAATACTCATTGATAACTTTGAAGCTTTAAGGCTTCAGTGGAGAAAGTCACTAAAGATGTAGGGAAATAGCAAGAAAACTAGAATTAAAAGGGAAGCCCAAAGCTGTGACTGAATTGCTACATTCTCATGATGGAACTTCAACAGATGAGGGGTTACTTCTTATGGATGCACAAGGAAAGTGTTTTCTTGAGATGAACTCTATTCCTTGTGAAGATGTGAATATTGTTGAAATAATCACAAAGGATTTAAAATATTATATAAACTTTGTTGATAAAGCAGTGGCAGGGTTTGAGAGGGTTGACTTCAATTTTGAAAGAAGTTCTACTATGAGCAAAATGCTATCAAACAGCATTGCATGCTATAGAGAAACCTTTTGTAAAAGGCAGAGTCAATTCATGCAGCAAACTTCATTGTTGTCTTATTTTAAGAAATTACTGTAGTCACTCCAACCTTCAGCAACCACCACCTGGATCAGTCAACAGCCATCAATATGGAGGCACGAACCTCCACCAGCAAAAAGATTACAACTCCCTGGAGGCTCAGATGATAATTTTTTTTTTTAAAGCAATATTTTAAAATTACAATATGTGGCTGGGCGCAGTGGCTTAGCCTTTAATTCCAGCACTTTGGGAGGCCAAGGTGGGTGGATCTCTTGAGGTCAGGAGTTCGAGACCAGTCTGGTCAACATGGTGAAACGCCGTCTCTCCTAAAAATACAAAAATTACCTGGGTGTGGGTGGTGGGCACCTGTAATCCCAGCTACTTGGGAGGCTGAGGCATGAAAAATCGCTTGAACCTGGGATGCAGAGGTTGCGGTGAGCCGAGATCACTCACTGCACTCCAGCCTGGGTGTCAGAGTAGGACTGCATCTCAAAAAAAAAAAACAAAGAAGGAAGGAAGGGAGGGAGGGAGGGAAGGAAGGAAGGAAAAATGTACATATTGCTACTTAATGCACACTTAATAGTCTACAGTATGGTTCAAACATAACTTTTATAAGCATTGGAAAACCAAAAAGTTCAAGCGACTTGCTTTATTGTGTTACTTGCTTTACTATGGTGGTGTGGAACTGAACCTGCAAGATCTTGGAAGTATACTGGTGTATTACAATGACAGTGGTTTTTTTTAAACAGCATTTCTGAATTCTGGCTTCTTTTACTATTGTTTCAATTTTTTGTTGTTGTTGTTGTTTTTTTTTTTTTGTTTGACAGAGTCTCTGTCGCCCAGGCTGGAGTGCAGTGGCACGATCTCGACTCACTGAGCTCTGACTCCCGGGTTCATGCCATTCTCCTGCCTCAGCCACCGGAGTAGCTGGTACTACAGGCACCCACCACTACGCCCGACCAATTTTTTTTTTTTTAATTTATTTTTTTATTTTTAGTAGAGACAGGGTTTTACTGTGTTAGTCAGGATGGTCTCTATCTCCTGACCTCGTGATCTACGCACCTCGGCCTTCCAAAGTGCTGAGATTACAGGCATGAGCCACTGCGCCCGGCCAGTATTGTTTCAATCTTTCTATAACATTTTCTTTCTTATAGTTGTTTATAGTAGAAATATGGCTCCATTTTCAGTGTATAAGACACTCTCAGTGTTGAAAGAGAGGAAGAACAGTTATTCAGTGCAGCACTTCTATGCAAGTGTAGATTCATTTCTTAAAGTTCAGAAGACATAAGGCACAGCTTATTTTTAAAAACTACAAACAAAATTTCACCATGGTGGCCGGGCGCGGTGGCTCAAGCCTGTAATCCCAGCACTTTGGGAGGCCGAGACGGGCGGATCACGAGGTCAGGAGTTCGAGACCATCCTGGTGAACACAGTGAAACCCCGTCTCTACTAAAAAATACAAAAACTAGCCGGGCGAGGTGGCGGCGCCTGTAGTCCCAGCTACTCCGGAGGCTGAGGCAGGAGAATGGCGTAAACCCGGGAGGCGGAGCTTGCAGTGAGCTGAGATCCGGCCACTGCACTCCAGCCTGGGCGACAGAGCAAGACTCCGTCTCAAAAAAAAAAAAAAAAATTTCACCATGATGGCTGAAAAGTTTTATAACATCTGGCCTTCTTTTTCAAAAATGGTTTTCATATCTAACAAATAATCATCCAAACTAGATACTTTTAATACATTAATTTAGAATACATGATTGATTTATATATCAGATTTACATCAATATTTCAATTTATTAATTTTTAACAAGAAATAAAACTTTCTAGGTGACTGGGATACATTTTTAATCTTCTCAGCACATTATCTATCAGGAAGAAGGCTGGGGACAGAAGACCAATTGTTTATTCTTTATATCATCTTTTTTTCCTAAACTCCATATAGACACTCATTGTTCTTTTAACACTCAGTTTACTTAGATTTAGTACGTTTATAGAAATACAGATTTTTTAAAACATTATGATCCTAGGCATGATTCATCTGCTTGTCTTTTGCATTTATTAAATTTTAATCAAAAATACTTATAAACTACTTTTTCATAGAATACATTTCCTAGACATTAACTTTGTTATTATCTTTAATTCTTCCTCATTTTATGGAAACCTTTACTGTTACAGAATTTATTAGCAGTTTGGGGTTTCTTTCTCTCCCTTCCTGTCTACTCATTTCTCTTTTCTCCCTCTTTCCCTCATGTTTTCTTCTAGGACTCTACTTTTACTAGTTGTCTTTCTTTCCACCTTTTCGTAAAATTCTATTTTTGTAAACTGTATTTTAAAACTGATTTTATGTAATATTTGTTCAAATATCATACGTATTCTTAATTATCATAAGTAATTCTTAAATATCATAAGTACCAAAGATTTTTTTCTCAGACATAGGGGTCAACATGTAGTGTTTTTACTTGGGAATAAATTAGAAAACAATTCTTATAAGATGTCAACTATAGTAATTTTATCATACGTATTTTGTCTTTGGGCTGTGAACCACTAAACAAAAAAATGAAATGAGATGTGTTGCAGGTACAAAGGAACTTTGGTCTGAGATTCTCTTTACACAATGAAAAATTATCATAGCACAAAGCGTATTACCTCTAAAGTTTCAGTGTCTTAGGACTATTGATAATTGTCCAAGAATAGAATTATCTCAAGAAGTCAAAGTATATATCTAGTATTACCACACCTTGTTATTTTATCTATCACTGAGAGAAAATAAACACTACAAATTGAATAATTGTATGCCATTGCTTTTAGGAAACAACCCAGTTTAAGCTATGGCAACATTTTTTAAAAATGAGCTTAGAATTAGTGAAATAAATTATTTTAAATTTTCACTTCCTCAGCCCTTACGATGTATCATGAAGACTCCTAGATGTCAGAAAGAATAGATGAAGATGATGACAAATGTATACATTAAATGGTAATAACACATTTCAAAGCCTAAGCAAATAGTAGACTGAGAATTGTCTTAAAGCCAATAAATAGAACACACGTGAATAACTTTATTTTTCTACACAAACTGTATTAAAACTGTATTTTCAACATGAACATGTATTATAATTTGCATTTAGTTATAAAATGTGAAAAAGGGTATTGATGCCGTCAAACAATGAGTTAGTGTAAGGATTCTTGGAATTAGCTCTTCCTCTCAGAATGGTCCTATCTCATCATGTGAATCACTCTTGCCTGTGTGTACTACTTTTACCTCAAAAGACATTTTGAACACTGTTCAGCATGTGTGTGTGCGCATCCACATGCATGTGTGAAAATAGTGTTACTTGGTAACATTGTTTTGCTTAAGCACAAAAGAATATATAAAAACTGATATATATATATATGCATACATATACCAAAGCTATTATTAAAATATCTAGAGAAATACAATAATCATAATGGAAATGTATTGAAAATCAACTCAATGCAGAATATTACTGTTACATACAAAATAAAGATTTGCAAAATTAACTGCCAGTTACCACTATTGAGTTTTTCTTTGGTAATAGAACCACCAGATTTGAACTGGACCTAAGAAGTACTAGAGAAAAAGTTACATTTTCTAGTATTTCTTTCTGGGTAGAACCAGAAACAGGATGAAAGCCCATCCAAAATTTGGTTCCTATGTTAAAACTGACGATCACACACACAAACACATACACAGACACACACACACACATTCAATAGTGTGTGAGAAGATTTTACTCACACAATAAGGCTTTCTGGACAGGGCAGTGTGGCTTCTGAACAGATGAGAAAATCATTTGAGAGATCAGTACACAGACTCGCTTGGGGTTTCTATGTGTAGATTACCTGTGCATGGGCAGAGGCTTTTATCCTTTGAACTTCCCACTGGATCCAAAGGGGAGAGCAGCCAGGCTTTCTTTCCATCTTACCTAGGGGAAATCAGAGAGAGGGGTGAGGCTTAAAAACTGTCAGCGGTCAAACAACATCAACAACAAAAACAAAGGCGTGATCTCTACTATGGTAATCATATAAGTTAGTTTTCTGGTCAAGGGGAAGTAGGCAAATAATATTTTCAACTTCTAGGAAATATCCTTCAAGTATGAAAGCCCTTCAAAGTCACCATCCCTTTTTTCTTTCCTGCTGGATTGATTGCAGGCTTACTAGTTGGAATTGGAGCTGCCATGGTGAATCACCTTGAGATTCTTCACCTTGAGAATAGACGCCAGTCTTAGAAAAGCCCATCCGGAAGCATCCTGAGTCTTGCTATCGAGGAACATTACCTCCTCAATGCCACTGACTCCTGAACTTGTACGAGAGTGACAAGTTAACTTTTGTCTTATCGAAGAAACAGTTACAATTTTTTGTTCGTTGCTCACAGCCAAACTTAGTTTTACCTGTCACAGCAAAAAAGATAAGGCATGAGGATCAAAAATATTTCAATATAACTTAGGCAGTCTGGAATGAAAATATTCCACTAGTAGCCATAGGACACACTTACATCATTTCCCATAATATATTTTTCAGAAAGGAGTCTAGTGAGAGTGAAGAAAAGGGAGTGTTGGTAACCACAGAAATGGAAGAGCTTCAAGAAGATGTTATAAAAATTTTGTTATTACAACAGGTAAAGAGAGAGAAAGGTGAAAGAAGCTGAGAAGAATATTTTTGAGACAGAGAACAAGGGTTTCCTCAGAGTGGATCAAGAAAAGAATATGCTTGAGACAGAGAACAAGAGTTTCCTCAGAGGGAATCAAGAAGTAGAGTCTGGCAGGAATGTAGGAAAAGCAGGCAATGAGACTGAGATGGTAGTTGGATTATATTATAAAATCATTACTGTTAAGATTATAATATTGCCTAGTTTGTTTTTTAACATAAACCATGGATGCATTAGTAGTTAGCAAGTGATTTTAAATACATAGACCAATATATTAATTAGGTGTTCCAGTGAGGTTCAGTTCAATTCGCTTTATTATTGACAGTAGAATAGTAGTTAAAGGACAGCCATGAGGATCTGGGACTGAAAATTAATCAGAGTAATAACAGGTTCAAAGAAACTGTCCAGTAGCATATGCTGACAACGGCTTTCTAAGAGGTGGGAGAAAACAAAACAGTTTGCTCCAATTAATATCAGACTAAATATTAGGCAACACATCTTAACACTACTAAAATGCATACATAGGGCTGAGCCATAGACGAAACTATATCTATACATGCAGCCAGCATCTGAGAGGTGTGTGTATATGTATGTGTGTATATATATGTGTGTGTATATATATGTATATATAAAAAACTAATTGGAACCAGGTTTTTCTTTCAGTATCTGTTCATCAGGACTGATTAGATAAAGAAAGAATTCCTGTCCTGTGAGAGAACTAGCTGTAGAATCAAGATTAAATCAAGGAAAAATCACCTAGGCAGAAGCGTGTCATTTGAACAAAAGCATGTGCAATGGGGACTGAATAGCAGGAACCAGCCAAACAGAAAATTTCCTCAAATATAATTTCAGGCCAGGGATCAATGCTAGTAAATAGTTATGGAAGCTTAGACACCGAAGAAAGAAAAATAAAGATGGAGCTGTTACATCCTTGGGTGGAAAGTACATTGAGCCTGAGATGAGATAAACTAGTAGTGTAAATACAAAATACACTATTGCAAGGCACCTCATCTGAGACAATTAGCTCAGTGATATAATTTTATTCATATTCCCTGGATCCAGGTAACTTATTACGTAATATACAGTTTTCCTCACTCGGTACCTTTTCTTCTTTTTTGTATGGTTATTCTTGATTAGATTTTTTTCTGGTCTAGTCCATCAGTTTACCTATTTACCTAATTAGCTATTGAGTTCCCACTAGTACTAAATTTACTTGGAGATAGAATGTTTTACTCTAATTTACAATTCCTAAACAACTAAAATTTGTGCACAGTAGCCATTCAAATATATGGAGGACTTAAATTTAAAAAGATCAAACGCTGCAGAGGTTGATTGGAATGAAGACTTGAAAACTGGTGATTCATGAAACACCCTTTTGAGGGTGCTGTCCATGGTCCTGAGTGTATCTCTGCACAAGATGCAGTTAGTGTCTTCTGGGAGTTTACAGAAGGATAATAAATCCAACAAAAGGTTACAATATGATTAGTGTTCAGGGAAAGATATTATAGGATAATGTGGTGTAACATAATAGTTTAGCTAACCCCTAACTCATTGAATGTGGTGCCAACAGGTCATTTTATTTGTTTCACATTGCTATTATAACAAATTATTCACAAACTAGGTGGCTCAAAACAATACTAGCTTATTATCTTACAACTCTTTAGGTCAGATGCCTGACAGCCGTCTCACTGGGATAAAATCAGAGTATTTCAGAGCTACATTTCCTTCAGGATGCTCTAAGAAAGAATTCGTTTCTTGACGTTTTTCAATTCCTAGAAACCACCTGCATTCCTTGGCTACTAGCTCTCTTATTTCATGTTTGAAGCAAACAATATGGCGTACCTCTGACTCATTTTCATCTTCACATCTCTTTCTTTTCTTTTATTTATTTATTTGTTTTATTATACTTTAAGTTCTAGGGTACATGCGCACAACGTGCAGTTTTGTTACAAATGTGTACATGTGCCATGTTGGTGTGCTGCACCCATTAACTTGTCATTTACATTAGGTATATCTCTTAATGCTATCCCTCCTCCCTCCCCCCACCCCACAACAGGCCTTGATGTGTGATGTTCCCCTTCCTGTGTCCAAGTGTTCTCATTGTTCAATTCCCACCTGTGAGTGAGAACATGCGGTGTTTGGTTTTCTGTTCTTGCGAAAGTTTGCTGAGAATGATGGTTTTCAGCTGCATCCACGTCCCTACAAAGGACATGAACTCATCCTTTTTTATGGCTGCATAATATTCCATGGTGTATATGTGCCACATTTTCTTAATCCAGTCAGTCATTGATGGACATTTGGGTTGGTTCCAAGTCTTTGCTATTGTAAATAGTGCTGTAATAAACGTACGTGTGCATGTGTCTTTATAGCAGCATGATTTGTAATCCTTTGGATATATCCCCAGTAATGGGATGGCTGGGTCAAATGGTATTTCTAGTTCTGGATCCTAAAGGAATCACCACACTGTCTTCCACAATGGTTGAACTAGTTTACAGTCCCACCAACAGTGTAAAAGTGTTCCTATTTCTCCATATCCTATCCAGGACCTGTTGTTTCCTGACTTTTTAATGATGGCCATTCTAAATGGTGTGAGACAGTATCTCATTGTGGTTTTGATATGCATTTCTCTGACAGCTAGTGATGATGAGCATTTTTTCATGTGTCTGTTGGCTGCATAAATGTCTTTTGAGAAGTGTCTGTTCATATCCATCACCCACTTTTTGATGGGGTTGTTGTTTTTTTCTTATAAAATTGTTTGAGTTCTTTGTAGGTTCTGGATATTAGCCCTTTGTCAGATGAGTAGATTGCAAAAATTTTCTCGCATTCTGTAGGTTGCCTGTTCACTCTGATGGTAGTTTCTTCTGCTGTGCAGAAGCTCTTTAGTTTAATTAGATCCCATTTGTCAATTTTGGCTTTTGTTGCCATTGCTTTGGTGTCTTAGACATGAAGTCCTTGCCCATGCCTATGTCCTGAATGGTATTGCCTAGGTTTTCTTCTAGGGTTTTTATGGTTTTAGGTCTAACATTTGAGTCTCTAATTCATCTTGAATTAATTTTTGTGTAAGGTGTAAGGAAGGGATCCAGTTTCAGTTTTCTACTTATGACTAGTCAGTTTTTCCAGCACCATTTATTAAATAGGGAATCCTTTCCTCATTTCTTATTTTTGTCAGGTTTGTCAGATTGTGATCAGGTTGTAGATGTGTGGCATTGTTTCTGAGGACTCTGTTCTGTTCCATTGGTCTATATCTCTGTTTTGGTACGAGTACCATGCTGTTTTGGTTACTGTAGCTTTGTAGTATAGTTTGAAGTCAGGTAGCATGATGCCTCCAGCTCTGTTCTTTTGGCTTAGGATTGCCTTGGCAATGCGGGCTCTTTTTTTGATTCCATATGAACTTTAAAGTAGTTTTTTCCAAGTCAGTGAAGAAAGTCATTGGTAGCTTGATGGGGATGGCATTGAATGTATCAATTACCTTGGGCAGTATGGCCATTTTCACGATGTTGATTCTTCCTATTCATGAGCATGGAATGTTCTTCCATTTGTTTGTGTCCTCTTTTCTTTCATTGAGCAGTGGTTTGTAGTTCTCCTTGAAGTGGTCCTTCACATCCCTTGAGTTGGATTCCTAGGTATTTTATTCTCTCTGAAGCAATTGTGAATGGGAGTTCACTCATGATTTGGCTCTCTGTTTGTCTGTTACTGATGTATAAGAATGCTAGTGACTTTTGTACATGATTTTGTATCCTTAGACTTTGCTGAAGTTTCTTATCAGCTTAAGGAGATTTTGGGCTGAGACAATGGGGTTTTCGAAATATACGATCATATCATCTGCAAACAGGGACAATTTGACTTCCTCTTTTCCTCATTGAATACCCTTGATTTCTTTCTCCTGCCTGATTGCCCTAGCCAGAACTTCCAACACTGTGTTGAATAGGAGTGGTGAGAGAGGGCATCCCTGTCTTGTGCCAGTTTTCAAAGGGAATGCTTCCAGGTTTTTCCCATTCAGTATGATATTGGCTGTGGGTTTGTCATAAATAGCTCTTATTATTTTGAGATATGTTCCATCAATACCGAATTTGTTGAGAGTTTTTAGCATGAAGGGCTGTTGAATTTTGTCAAAGACCTTTTCTGCATCTATTGAGATAATCATGTGGTTTTTGTCTTTGGTTCTGTTTCTATGCTGGATTACTTTTATTGATTTGCGTATGTTGAACCAGCCTTGCATCCCAGGGATGAAGCCCACTTGATGATGGTGGATAAGGTTTTTGATGTGCTGCTGGATTCGGTTTGCCAGTATTTTATTGAGGATTTTTGCATCGCTGTTCATCAGGGATATTGGTCTAAAATTCTCTTTTTTTGTTGTATCTCTGCCAGGCTTTGGTATCAGGATGATGTTGGCCTCATAAAATGAGTTAGGGAGGATTACCTCTTCTTCTATTGATTGCAATAATTTCAGAAGAAATGGTACCAGCTCCTCCTTGTACCTCTGGTAGAATTCGGCTGTGAATCCGTCTGTTCCTGGACTTTTTTTCATTGGTAGGCTATTAATTATTGCCTCAATTTCAGAGCCTGCTATTGGTCTATTCAGGGATTCAGTTACTTCTGGGTTTAGTCTTGGCAGAGTGTATGTGTCCAGGAATTTATCCATTTCGTCTAGGTTTTCTAGTTTATTTCAGTAGAGGTGTTTATAGTATTCTCTGATGGTAGTTTGTATTTCTGTGGGGTCGGTGGTGATATCCCCTTCATCATTTTTTATTGCATCTTTTTGATTCTTCTCTCTTTTCTTCTTTATTATTCTTGCTAGCAGTCTATCAATTTTGTTGATCTTTCCAAAAAACCAGCTCCTGGATTCATTGATTTTTTGAAGGGTTTTTTGTGTCTCTATCTCTTTCAGTTCTGCTCTGATCTTAGTTATTTCTTGCCTTCTGCTAACTTTTGAATGTGTTTGCTCTTGCTACTCTAGTTCTTTTAATTGTGATGTTAGGGTGTCAATTTTAGATCTTTCCTGCTTTCTCTTGTGGGCATTTAGTGCTATAAATTTCCCTCTACACACTGCTTTAAATGTGTCCCAGAGATTCTGGTATGTTGTATCTTTATTCTCATTGGTTTCAATGAACATCTTTATTTCTGCCTTCATTTCATTAGTACCCAGTAGTCATTCAGGAACAGGTTGTTCAGTTTCCATGTAGTTGAGCAGTTTTGATTGAGTTTCTTAATCTTGAGTTCTAGTTTGATTGCACTGTGGTCTGAGAGACAGTTTGTTATAATTTCTGTTCTGCATTTGCTGAGGAGTGCTTTACATCCAACTATGTGGTCAGTTTTGGAATAAGTGCAATGTAATGCTGAGAAGAATGTATATTCTGTTGATTTGGGGTGGAGAGTTCTGTAGAAGTCTATTAGGTCCACTTGGTGCAGAGCTGAGTTCAATTCCTGGATATCCTTGTTAACTTTTTGTCTCGTTGATCTGTCTAATATTGACAATGAAGTGTTAAAGTCTCCCATTAGTATTGTGTGAGAGTCTAAGTTTCTTTGTAAGTCTCTAAGGACTTGCTTTATGTATCTAGGTGCTCCTGTATTGGGTGCATACATATTTAGGATAGTTAGCTCTTCTTGTTGAATTGACCCCTTTACCATTATGTAATGGCCTTCTTTGTCTCTTGATCTTTGTTGGTTTAAAGTCTGTTTTATCAGAGACTAAGATTGCAATCCCTGCCTTTTTTTATTTTCCGTTTGCTTGGTAGATCTTCTTCCATCCCTTAATTTGAGTTATGTGTGTCTCTGCACGTGAGATGGTACTCCTGGATACAGCACTCTTATGGGTCTTGACTCTTTTTCCAATTTGCCAATTTGTGTCTTTTAATTGGAGCATTTAGCCCATTTACATTTATGGCTAATATTGTTATGTGTGAACTTGATCCTGTCATTATGATTTAGCTGGTTATTTTGCCCATTAGTTGATGCAGTTTCCTCCTAGCATTGATGGTCTTTACATTTTGGCATGTTTTTGCAGTGGCTGGTACTGGTTGTTCCCTTCCACATTTAGTGCTTCCTTCAGGAGCTCTTGTAGGGAAGGCCTGGTGATGACAAAATCTCTCAGCATTTACTTGTCTGTAAAGGCTTTTATTTCTCCTTCACTTATGAAACTTAGTTTGGCTGGATATGAAATTCTGGGTTGAAAATTCTTTTCTTTAAGAATGTTGAATTTTGGCTCCCCTCTCTTTTGGCTTGTAGAGTTTCTGCCAAGAGATCCGCTGTTAGTCTGCTGGGCTTCCCTTTGTGGGTAACCTGTCCTTTCTCTCTGCCTGCCCTTAACATTTTTTTCTTCATTTCACTGTTGCTGAATCTGAAAATTATGTGTCTTGGAGTTGCTCTTCTTGAGGAGTATCTTTGTGGCATTCTCTCTATTTCCTGAAGTTGAATGTTGGCCTGCCTTGCTAGGTTGAAGGAGTTCTCCTGGATAATATGCTGCAGAGTGTTTTGCATCTCGATTCCCTTCTCCCTGTCACTTTCAGGTACACGAGTCAGACGTAAATTTGGTCTTTTCATTTAGTCCCATATTTCTTGGAGGCTTTATTCATTTCTTTTTACCCTTTTTTTCTCTACACTTCTCCTCTCGCTTCATTTCATTCATTTGATCTTCAATCACTGATACCCTTTCTTCCAGTTGATCGAGTCAGTTACTGAAGCTTGTGCATTTGTCATGTAGTTCTCATGTCATGGTTTTCATCTCTATGGTTCGTTTAAGGACTTCTTTGCATTGGTTATTCTAGTTAACCATTTGTCAAATCTTTTTTCAAGGTTTTTAGTTTCTTTGCACTGGGTTCATAATTCCTCCTTTAGCTTGGAGAAGTTTGATTGTCTGAAATCTTCTTCTCTCAACTCATCAAAGTCATTCTCCATACAGCTTTGTTCTGTTGCTGGCAAGGAGTTGTGTTCCTTTGGAGGGGGAGAGGTGCTCTGACTTTTAGAATTTCCAGCTTTTCTGTACTGCTTTTTCCCCATCTTTGTGGTTTTATCTACCTTTGGTCTTTGATAATGGTGATGTACAGATGGGGTTTTGGTGTGGATGTCCTTTCTGTTTGTTATCTTTTCTTCTAACAGTCAGGACCCTAAGCTGCAGGTCTGTTGGAGTTTGCTGGAGGTCCACTCCAGACCCTGTTTTCCTGGGTATCAGCAGTGGAGGCTACAGAAGACTGAATATTGCTGAAGAGCAAATGTTGCTGTCTGATCGTTCCTCTGGAAGCTTCATCTCAGAGGTGTACCTGGCCCTGTGAGGTGTGAAGTGTCAGTCTGCCCCTAGTGGGGGATGTCTCCCTGTTAGGCTACTCGGGTGTCAGGGACCCACTTGAGCAGACAGTTTGTCCATTCTCAGATCTCAAACTCCATGCTGGGAAAACCACTACTCTCTTCAAAGTTGTTAGACAGGGACATTTACATCTGCAGAGGTTTCTGCTGCCTTTTGTTTGGCTATGCCCTGTCCCCAGAGGTGGAGTCTACAGAGGCAGGCAGGCCTCCTTGAGCTATGGTGGGCTCCACCCAGTTCGAGCTTCCAGGCTGCTTTGTTTACCTACTTAACCCTAGCAATGGTGGGCACCCCTCCCCCAGCCTCACTACCGCCTTGCAGTTAGATCTCAGACTGCTGTGCTAGCAATGAGGGAGGCTCCGTGGGCGTGGGGTCCTGCAAGCCAGGCGCATGATATAGTCTCCTGGTGTGCTGTTTGCTAAGACCCTTGGTAAAGCGGGTATTAGGGTGGGAGTGACCCGATTTTCCAGGTGTGGGTGTCACAGTTTCCCTTGCGAGGAAAGGGAATTCCCTTCCCCCTTGAACTTCCCAGGTGAGGCGATGCCTCGCCCTGCTTTGGCTCTCACTCATTGGGCTGCACCCACTGTCATGCACCCACTGTCTGACACGGCCCCATGAGATGAACCCAGTACCTCAGTTGGAAATGCAGAAATCACCCGTCTTCTGTATTGCTCACTCTGGGAGCCAGAGGCTGAAACTGCTCCTATTCGGCCATCTTGGTGTGGATCCCTTTCTTTTATTTTCTAATTAATTAATTAACTTGAGACAAGGTCTTGCTTTGTTGCCCAGGCTGGAGTACGGTGGTGATCACAGCTCACTGCAGCCTCGAACTCCTGGGGCTCAAGCAATCCTCCTGCCTCAGCCTCCTGAGTAGCTGGGCCCACAGACACCCAGTACCACACCTGGCTAATTTTCTTTTTGAAGACAAGGTCTTACTTTGTTGCTCAGGCTGGTCTCAAACTCATGGACTCGAGCGACCATCCCTTTATGGCCTCCCAATATTCGGGGATTACAGGTGTGAGCCACTGCATTCCGCCACATCTCTTTTCTTCTAACCATAGCTGCGTAAGGTTCTCCACTCTTATGGACTAGGATTATACTGGAGACATTCAGATAATCCAGAATAATTTGCCCATCTCAAAGTCCATAACATTAATCACATCTGAAATGTAACTATCTAATTAACTATCTAATCAATAACTGATTAGTTTCTATTCAACAATGGTTGGTTCAACTTATCCTAAAACAAATAATAGTAATACATAATATTAAAGGATGAACCACCATGCCCCTAAGACATAAGATGCTTATGTCTTATTTTTAAAGGAGTTAAATGCTTCACTATGAATGGTAACATATTAGCAGGTACTGAGGATAAGGACATGAGAATCTTTGGCCATCATTCTAACTACCATAGACATTGATAATTCCAGAATATCAGTTTTAGTTCAGTGCATGAAACTAGTTAAGAAATGAGTATGCAATGGAGCAGCAAAAACAGTGAGTTTAATACAACATTTTGAAAAGAATTTGTGGAATAGTGATTTCAGTGTCAAGGGTAGTTTCTTGTTTTCAATGAATATATTTATGTACCAAAGGACAAGACAGAATTGTATATTCTAATTCTTTTCTCTGTTTGTCACATTTTACTATGGCTATGAGGTCACTAAAATATAAATCCATTGGATGTTGTAGAGTCATTTTAGACATGGCTGAGAATGAGTTAAGTTTGTGGCTTTAACAAATAGTTTATAGTGTTTTTTGATGATTTGCATATCCATAGTCCAGATAATGGTAACTTTGCTTTTTCTTGATTGTCTGAGTAGATGTGTAGTGTCAGGAAGTTATATAAAATAATAAATAGGTATTTTAGAAAGAAGTAGAAGAGTAACAAATTTGTAATAGATTTAAAAAATTTTTAAACCTATCTAAAATTCTTAAGATGTTTATATCTTTTTTTAAAGAAGTTAAATGCTTATAACGATCAATGTGTTAGATTTGTAAGTCTGCTATATTAAATTTTCAAGAGAAAAATAAAATCTGTTAAACTTGAAATTTTAGTTTGTAATGTCTAAGGGAACATACTTAATCAAATTGGTAAATCTCATTAAATAATAGAAAAGTTGTATCTAAAATATGTAGGTAATTCAAAAGTTAGTAAAAAATGCAAGAAAAAGTGATTGGATTTACATTTAAAAGCATTACTATATTTTAAGATTTTAATTGCCTTTAATAAGAAAATCTATAAGTTGAGTTTAAAAGCTTAACATAACCCAAATTTTGTTTTTTGTTTTTGTTTTTGTTTTTGTTTTTGAGACAGAGTCTTGCTCTGTTGCCCAGAATAGAGTGCAGCAGTATGATGTTGGCTCACTGCAACATCCACCTCCTGGATTTAAGTGATTCTCCTGCCTCAGCCTCCTGAGTAGCTGGGATTACAAGCACACACCACCATGCCCAGCTAATTTTTGTATTTCTAGTAGAGATGAGGTTTCATCATGTTGGTCAGGCTGGTCTCGAACTCCTGACCTCATGATCTGCCCACCTCAGCCTCCCAAAGTGCTGGGATTACAGACATGAGCCACTGCGCCCAGCCCCGAATTTTAAACATATAACTTGAATGAATTTATAATTCATTAGAACATATATTTAATTGTAAGTATTCTATTTCATGTTGAAGAGGCTTACTGTAATATTAAAATATTGTTAGTTATAAGGGAATAAGATATAAAACATTATAGTAAGCTAATGTTTATCACAAAAAATTATTATATTAACACAATTTTGAAAAAGGCTAGGTTTTTAAAATTAGAGAATTGTGTAAATAAATTAACATTATAAGCTGAAATGCTTAACATTGAAGAATATTGATTCAGTTAAAGTAAATGAAAAAATAGTTTGAGACGTTACTTGGTTTTATATGAAATCACACATATAGGAACACAAAAAGAATATTAGAAAAATACATTGCTATATTAACTGTGGTCACCATGAATGTGAAAGAGATTGCTGGTCTTCCCTTATCACTCTTTATTCTCCTTCCACTTTATCATAAAAATGCAAGCAAGTGTCCATTCAGGATACACACTTCGTGTCTGAATCTTACTGTAGCTACGAGACAGTATGTCTACCTGGCAGTTTTTCAGAACCTTCTTTAAGAAAGTTCAGAGTGATTATTTACTCTCTTTTTTTGTCCGCTTTATTTTCTGTCACCTAGAATGCGGATGTTATCATCTTGGAGTACAATGAGGTCAAAGTTATTTGTGGCTGAGCACCAACACAGTTAAAACCTAGATCCCTGACAGCATGGGGCGAACTGCTACATGTGGGTGAAATAAATAAACTTCCACCTTGTTTAACTCACAAGAGATATCATCATTGGCCCCCACACCTAATTCTGAGTATGCAATGAGAATACATGCAGTTTTTACATTTACATTGACCTTTTGTATATTGTCTAGATAATTGTTAATAATTTAATTATAAAATATAAATGAATAATTCATATTATTTTAAATAATGTTCTAAGCTCAAAATCTCATATAATACTATTTATCTACAGTATGAACTCATATCCTGTGAAAAAAAGAAAACATGTAAATTCCCTTAAACTTCTTGAATTTTGACATTATTTTAAAATAATGGTTTCTTAACAATACTAATTGAATTATTTTAATATGAATATCCCCTGCAATCACGGTTATTGTTTTACTTGATACTGTCTCTCTTAATGATTTTCATGATACATTTTAATTTTTTGCATAAATTGCTAAACAATGCACAATAACTCAAAACATATATGAAAATAGCTTTTCTAGAAAATAAAAACATTCCTTTTGCTATATTCTATGAAAAATATTTTTTATTTTTTAACAATTTTGAAACATTTTACAATATTGTAATATCATGTCAGTGTAAAATTAATAAAATATGCTTAGGTCTTATCAATTGCAAGCTGATTACTTTTGATTCTCATATTTAAATCATAATTTGATTTAGCTTTAAATATCCGTAACTTTATTATTTTAAGTTTGTAGTTTCTGTTTTTTCGTATTAATTCTTTTTACACTTAATTATGAAAATTAAAAGAAAGAATACTTGGTCTAGGTATGCTCACAGCATGAGCGGTTAAGTGCTTCTTTCAGGTGACTGATATTACAAAGCATGTTTTCAGTGGAAATTTATTAATCTCCCACTGTCTGGCAGCTGTGATGTGGGGCTGAAAGAAAACGGTACCATTTACATGTACTCTTTAGACTCATGACATATTCAGAAGGGCACTCTTATTAAGTTTATGTCACGATACATTTTGCATTACATCATCACAAATTTAACTCCTTCCTTAATTGCAAGAAATTAAGCAAAATTAGCCATGTATTAGGTTTAAGCCAATACATAATTATGGATCCTCTATCAGATCAATCATGCTACATTTCTTATTTAAACCTGAATGTTTTGAGCAATGTATAAATGTTGAATTAGCAAAATTAGTAAATTAAATTATTTAAAAACTAAATAAATAGTCCACTTTCTCATAAGTTGGTAGTATTTACTGAAAGGAAGTGTTTTGTGATTAGGGAAATGTTACTTTCATCCTCTAATTTTCAGATCAAAAGAACTGTAATTCTTAACATTTAAATTGAAATTGCTGGAAGTAAGTTTATTTAGTTCTTAGTGATATAATAATTGTATATACTTACGGGGTATGTGTGATATTTTGATACGTGCATATGACATATAATGATCAAATTAGGGTATATAGTAAATCCATCGACTCCAATATTTATTATTGGTTTGTGTTGGGAACACTTAAAATCTTCTAGGTATTTTGAAATATACAATAAATTATTAACTCAAATCACCCTGCTGTGCTACTGAACACTAGAACTTATTCCTTCTATCTGTTTGTTTGTACCCATTGACCAACCTTACTTCATTCCTCCCTAACACACACGTTTCTCCTAGCCTCTGATAACTACCGTTTTACTCTCTACCTCCATGAGATCAACATTTTTGGCTACCACATATGAGGGAAAACATGCAAAGAAAACAATCAACAGTGTAAAGAAACGATCTCTGGAATGGAAGAAAATATTTGCAAAATGTTCATCTAATAAATGATTAATATATTAATATCCAGAATATGCAAGAAACTCAAACAACAGAAATAAAACAATCCCATTAAAAGTGGGCAAAAGATCTGACAGATATTTTTCAAAAGATGACATACAAATAGCCAACAGGTATGTGAAAAAACACTCAACATCACTAATCATCAGGGAAACACAAAACCACAGTGAGACATCATCTCACCCCAATTAGAATGGCTATTTAAAAATAAAAACAGAATAAAAAACAATGGTGAGAATGCTGAGAAAGGAAGTATCATATACTGTTGGTGGGAATGTAAATTAGTAGAGCCATTTTGTGAAACAGTATGGAGGTTTCTTAAAAACCTAGAAATAGAACTAGCATACGATCTGGCAATCCCAATACTGGGTATTTATTCAAAGGAAAAGAAATCAGTATATCAAAGTAATATATTCACCCCCATATTTATTGGATGTAAGTTTTAAAGAAAACTGTTAATTCCATTTTATAAAGTCTCTGGTATTCAGTTGAAAGGATAATGATATCTTAAAATACCTCGTACTTTTGGAAATATTTTAATCAAAGAGAAAGTAACACTCAGTCTGCTATGTCTTTTGCACTAAAAACAATGAGGTTTGTAAAATTTTGTGGCATTTTGCCAGGACATAGTGGAACCTACTTGCTCCTTCTTACATTTGAAAAGTTTGATAATCCTAGTGGTAGGTATGTTAGCCCTGCCATACATGAGTGATAGAATCCTCTTAAGAATTATTTTTAAAGTTAATAATGCTGTTAATTCTCTTCCTCAAATATCTTAGTAGTCAATATTTTTTCTTTTCCTTTTTTACTTGGTGGAGCACAGTGACCCTCACCTGTAGCACCAGCTACTCAGGAGACTGAGGCAGGAGTATCCCTGGAACCCATTAACTTAAGTCTTTAGCATGCTGTAAATGTGCCTGTGAATAGCCACTGAACTCCAACCTGGGAAACACAGCAAGAACTAGTCTCTGAAAAAAAAAAGTAACATATATAAATGCTGATTCTAATATATGATTTCCTATTTAGGCATCAAATATTTACCAGCCCTCGGTAAACATGGTAGTTATATTAGATATTAAATATAACAACGACTATCCATTTGAAAAGAATAAAAATGGATCCAAGCAATTTATAGGTAGATATATATATATATAATATAACAAAATTTGTAATAGTAATAAAATATTTTATTCAAATTGCAAAAAATAAAAAATGTTCAAATAGATAAAAGATGGAGTTACAAAAGGAAATTTCTAAGTCTTTCTCTTTAAAATATTTATTTAGGATAATTGATGAGTAAAAAACCATATATATATACACACACTGTACAACATGATGTTGGATATATGTGTGTATATATATATACACACACACACATTGTGTACCTCACATACATGTCATTTCTTTGTTGTAAGAGCACTTAAAATCTGCTTTCATAGCAATTTTCAAATATACAATATATTGTTATTAACTGTTGTCGCTATGATATATATGGCAGATCTTTTGAAATTTTTAGAAATAATATATGGAGTACACACACACATATATTTTATTTACACAGATTTTTTTTACCTCCACTGCAACACTTTTTCATGACTTCTATTTTTCAGTCCCTTGTCTTCAGAAAAATAACTATTACAGCAATGCAAAGTAAGCAGTGTGCCTTAGATTTTAACTTTCAAAGTGAACTCCTGAAACTTCTTTGTTTAGTGAAAGTAACCAAAAGAAACTGCCAAAATCATCCACAATTCCCCACTCTCAGCGACAGCATTAGGCTTGACTAAGCTGGGAAAGGAAATAGCAGAGAGGAAAGGGCAGAGCAAAGAAGGGTGATGTGGAGTCTCAGCAAAGGGATCCTACACCCTGTCTATTTCCTGAAGTTGAACCCACCAGACTGGATTCTGGAACACCAGTTCAGACACTGGAACACTTGTGCCTGTTCCCACTTGTGCTCTGGAAGGGTAGTAAGCCCTAGGTAGAAAACCTTCTCTCTCTCATGATATGGGGGCTTAAAGTAAAGATGGCAGAGGGGTGCCTGGGTTCAAGGAGAGAGGAGCTTAATTTCCATGTATTCTGAGATGAGCAGAGAAGTGGGTGAGAGAGAGAAGGACTGAGCCACTGGCCTGGAAGAGTTTTATGCTAGCAGAATGAATCCTGTAAGCCATAGACAAGTGGAACTGGCTGCTTCCAGAAGACACCATCATGAAGGATGCTGATGATGTCAGCCAGCACCTCTGCAGAGAAGGGCTGACAATCACTGTTACCTTTTCAGAATATAAGCCCTATTTAGGTAGGATGCTGCTGTATTCCCAGGGCCAACCACACGGTCCACACTCAATAAATATTTGTTGATGAATAAATGCATAATATATTAGCATGGGATATGGAGTCTGCTGAGCCTGTATTTGAATCCAGAATTTCACTGCTTACTAGCTGTATGTTCTCAGTTCAATCATAAGTAAAATGCAAATAATTCCTTCCTCAACAATAGGCTCATGAATATAAAGAATTTCTTACAGAATTGGGCACATCTAGATACTCAAAAATAACAGGTTTAATACACTGTTGGAAATTTATGAGAACTTTTCATAATAGTAACTTTGAGAGCTAGATGGATGTAATTACTTGGGCAATGAATTTCTGATTAGAAAATCCACAAATATTTGAACCTTTATAGTTTTTTTTCCCCAATGTTGCATAGAGGAAAATGGTCTCATCAGAGACGAGAAACAGATAAACCAAAAGACAAAGCTTGAGTAAAGAATGCATACATGTATAAACATGACATCAAAAATCACAATCATATGTTTAGTTTGGTACCTGGGTAAAATCATTTCTAATTCACTGACTTTTCTAACCAATAAGCAGCTACACCTCTGAAACCCCCTGACTCCCAAGCTGCCACTTACTGACACAAACACACATAAGCCCACGTTAGCATGCCCTTGCCAGGATACCTGTGGGATTGTGCTGCATAGCCTGAAGTGAAAGACAAACATGAGGCCTGGAGCAACATTTCTTGATTAGCAGTACACAGTCCTTTAAAGAGATCACATAAACTTTTATCTGAAACATGGCTTGGAACATCTAAGCTAAAATCCGTTGCTGTGAGAGTTCATTCAACTTTGGTAAATTCAGTGTGTGATAGATAATAACCTCTGTCCTGTTTAATACTAGATTCCCTATTTCTGACGGCAGTAAATAATCCTTACCTTTCTTTGGTGAACAGTTGCTTCATCCCAAAGCCCAACACCATATGTGAAAACATTTTAGTAAAGGATTTTCAAGTAAACCTCACAGATCATGAAGATCTGACTTCGTCAGCGATTGCCTTGGGCTATCTTCCGTGAGCTTTCTGTTTTTCGCATTTTCTTGTGGGGTTGTCATTATCTAACATTTGTAAATATTTCAGAAATGTGAACTGTACTTAAATCAATTGTAAATGCTTAGAGCTAAGGAATCTAGCTGGTATCTACAGCTTTGAAGAGGATGCATGATCATTAAACTTATAATCAATCCATTTTCCTTTCTCCTAATATTTTTCCTATACTGTAACATGTTTTGATACAATACTTCAACATTATAAAATGACAATGTGATCTTAGGAAAAACTTTACAGGACTTTTTGAAAAAAAAAAAAAACTGGGAAAAACTGCTTGGCTTTCCTTGCTTTTTCACTGCTATGGTTTACCAAATGCTCCAAGGCGTCATGTTGCCTTAAGTGCTGTCCGAGAGCGTATTGATTTCCTACCTCGGGCTGGCTACTCTCACCTTTTGACATCAAATGAGCTATATTGAAGAAGCACCAAATGTAGTTTGCAATCCACCATAGAGAAGGCATGAGAAAATATTCATCATTTAAAAAAGCTAGTGTCTACATATACACACTCATGTAATGGGCCTATTCGTAAAGACTGTATAATAAACTGCTGAGAATATTCTTGTATTATTTTTGACCAGATCTCTGAATAGTAAGCACTTCATTGTGAATTTATAGCATTAAGAATAAAAATAGAACAACTTTCTTTCCTATGAATAGCTTCTATTCCATTTGAGAACTATTTCATTGGTTAATATGACTACTTCTGCTTTTTGAAGGGCTCTCTATACACAGAATAAAGCATTGATGAGCTGATTGTAAAACATGGTGATGTTGAGGGAAATAAAACATCTTAAAAGGAGAAATAGTCCATGTTCCTGTATAGGACGTCTCAATATTGTTCACGTGTCAGTTCTTTCCATCTTTATTTAACACAATCCCAATCAAAATCCTAACAAGTTATCTTGTGAAAACCTAGTGTCTAATGTTTATATAGAAAGTCAAAAGATCCAGAATTAAATATGATGATGATAGAAAAAAGGAAGATATGGGCAATGTCCCCAAGCTATAGGAATCTGAAAACTCCCTGTATAACATAGTTTGGATTTGATTCTAATGCATGAGCTTAGCGCAACAGATATAGATAGATACCTACAGATGTACTTCTATATCTATACATATGTGTGTGTGTGTGTGTGTGTGTGTGTGGCTACAAGATTCTAAAGAAACCTGGAGGTTGGGGGTTGAACAGAAGGAAGGAGTAATACATATACATTATTCTGTAAGAAGTATCAGAAAATGGGCGGGGCATGGTAGCTCATGCCTATAATCCCACCATTTTGGGTGGCCGAGGTGGGCAGATCACTTGAGGTCAGGAGTTTGAGATCAGCCTGGCCGGTATAGTGAAACCCCATCTCTACTAGAAATACAAAAATTATCTGGCCATGGTGTTGTATGCCTGTAGTCCCAGATACTGGGAAGCTGAGGCAGGAGAATTGCTTGAACCCAGAAGGTGGAGGTTGCAGTGAGCCAAGATTGTGCCACTGCACTCCAGCCTGGGCGACAGAGAAAGATTTAGTAAAAAAAAAAAAAAAAAAAAAGAAATATATATGTATGAAAACTATTGAAAAGAATTGAATGTGTGGTATTAAGAAAAGAATAAAATTGGTATCTCATCTAGTATCATAGTTGGTTTCATGCTGCTTTCTTATGGATCCATTACTGTGGGAGAAAATAACATTTCCCCCTAAGTGAAATCATAAAAACAGCCAGAGCCTTTTTATTTTAAACATTCTTTCAAAACACGCAAAAAACAGGTATGAGAAATTATGAGAAAATTTGGAAGTATATTTTTCTTTTACTCTGAAGTAAACAGTTGAAATCCATACATTCATAGCCTGCTACAAAATACTTCTCAACTTCAGTGAGTTGGTGGTCTGTGTTGGATCCCAGTAGACTAGTGTCCATTAGAGCAATTAGTTCTTATTAGCACACTTATTGTCAAGGTTTTATGAGATCCTGAGAATGGATGGGCAGAAAAAATAATCCCTTTGTCTCCACTAGTGCTGAACCCTCCAGAAGAGAAGATTGAAAGATTATTATGAATCTGTGAGGTAATTTCACTGCCACTAGCCCATTGGCAGCAGTGGCAGAGATCTGTCTCCTGATTCCTGCCTACAGCTCTCATGAGCATTATCTTCATTCCAGAAATGGAAAATAAGATTCCAAAGAAATGATCATGTTATTTACCTTCATGGTTGAAAGCTCCCAAGGAATTCTAATGCACATTTTACATTTTAACATAACGAAAACCACTAAGTTCTCCTGCATTTCTTATTAATATGGTTCAATGAAATAAGCAAAGTGTTTCTTATGCAATATATTAATAAGTTTGCAAAATGTCCTCAAGTTTAATAGCTAAATGTTTCTCCAACCTTTTTTTATACATCTAATCAGAAAAATATTTTTCTCATCCCAATGTGGGTTAGAGAAATACACCCTGAATGAATGTTTAAACCTACTTTGTATAGTAGAATATTTTTTCCTCTTTATTGAATGATTATGAACTCCGAGCATGACTGTGATGACTAAACAGTAAAAATCAATTTGATACCATAATGTGTAGGAGATTTAAGATATTTTATTAGTTTACAAAAGTTATAATTCCATTATTCCTATTCTTCAGTTAACTTGAGAACGATTTCATTGGTTAATATGACTACATACTGTATTGTATTTATTTAATATTATACTCCCCAAACTATATAGAGTTAAGAAAGCAATTTAAATTTTAGTTAAAATTATCTTAGAACCATAACCAACATGTAGAAAATATTAAGAAATACTCCTAAAGCAACATAACATGGTGAAATTATTTGTAAAGAAAATGTGTCAATATTTGTTAAAATTAAAATGACTACACCTTTGGGAATGTGCTGTAACTAAACTGGCACAAGTACTTAAATTTGTGGATATCTTTTAAAATTTATTTTGCTAGTTCTAGCAATTTTACCAACCATACATATATTAAAAGCACATTAGCATAAAAACAGAGGGCATTTGTCTATATATGTGTGGCATAATTGTGTGTGTAGGTATCATATATGTATTACATATGTGTATATGTGCATGTACATTATAAAACAAATGTATATAAACCTATGTATATAGGTAAATAGGTGGAGATATATGTATATATAGATATACATACCTATATACAACTATGTACATAGGCATATATAAATATGCATACATTGGTAGCACACATATAATATACAGAGTATATATTATATAGGTTTATGTAAACATACATGTATTATACACTAAAATACTGCATATGTGCAGGTAGATAGGCATATATATGCATATAAATATACACATGCATATATACACATATTATTATAGGATATATTATGCAGGCATGTGTACATGTACATATACATGTATACATATTCATAGGTATGTACATAGGTAAATAGGTAGATATATGTATGTGTAAATATACCTATGTACATACATATCTATGTGTGTATATATATATATGTACATATTTAAGTACTTGTGCCAGTTTAGTTACAGCACATTCCCAAAGGTGTAGTCATTTTAATTTTAACAAATATTGACACATTTTCTTTTCAAATAAATTCACGATGTTATATTGCTTTAGGAGTATTTCTTAATTTTTTCTACATGTGTTTATGATTCTAAGATAATTTATTTATTTATTTATTAATTTTTTATTGTTATACTTTAAGTTCTAGGGTACATGTGCACAACATACAGGTTTGTTACATATGTATACTTGTGCCATGTTGGTGTGCTGCACCCATCAACTCATCAGCACCCATCAACTTGTCATTTACATCAGGTATAACTCCCAATGCCATCCCTCCCTCCTCCCCCCTCCCCATAATAGGCCCCGGTATGTGATGTTCCCCTTCCCGAGTCCAAGTGATCTCATTGTTCAATTCCCACCTATGAGTGAGAACATGCGGTGTTTGGTTTTCTACTCTTTTGATAGTTTGCTGAGAATGATGGTTTCCAGCTGCATCCATGTCCCTACAAAGGACACGAACTCATCCTTTTTTATGGCTGCATAGTATTCCATGGTGTATATGTGCCACATTTTCTTAATCCAATCTGTCACAGATGGACATTTGGGTTGATTCCAAGTCTTTGCTATTGTGAATAGTGCCACAATAAACATACGTGTGCATGTGTCTTTATAGCAACATGATTTATATTCCTTTGGGTATATACCCAGTAATGGCATGGCTGGATCATATGGTATTTCTAGTTCTAGATCCTTGAGGAATCGCCATACTGTTTTCCACAATGGTTGAACTAGTTTACAATCTCACCAACAGTGTAAAAGTGTCCCTATTTCTCCACATCCTCTCCAGCACCTGTTGTTTCTTGACTTTTTAGTGATTGCCATTCTAACTGGTGTGAGATGGTATCTCATTGTGGTTTTGATTTGCATTTCTCTGATGGCGAGTGATGACGAGCATTTTTTCATGTGTCTGTTGGCTGTATGAATGTCTTCTTTTGAGAAATGTCTGTTCATATCCTTTGCCCACTTTTTGATGGGGTTGTTGTTTTTTTCTTGTATATTTGTTTGAGTTCTTTGTAGATTCTGGATATTAGCCCTTTGTCAGATGAGTAGGTTGCAAAAATTTTCTCCCATTCTGTAGGTTGCCTGTTCACTCTGATGGTAGTTTCTTTGGCTGTGCAGAAGCTCTTTAGTTTAATTAGATCCCATTTGTCAATTTTGGCTTTTGTTGCCATTGCCTTTGGTGTTTTAGACATGAAGTCCTTGCCCATGCCTATGTCCTGAATGGTATTGCCTAGGTTTTCTTCTAGGGTTTTTATGTTATTAGGTCTAACATTTAAGTCTCTAATCCATCTTGAATTAATTTTTGTATAAGGAGTAAGGAAAGGATCCAGTTTCAGCTTTCTACTTATGGCTAGCCAATTTTCCCAGCACCATTTATTAAATAGGGAATCTTTTCCCCATTTCTTGTTTTTCTCAGGTTTGTCAAAGATCAGATGACTGTAGATGTGTGATATTATTTCTGAGGACTCTGTTCTGTTCCATTGCTCTACATCTCTGTTTTGGTACCAGTACCATGCTGTTTTGGTTACTGTAGCCTTGTAGTATAGTTTGAAGTCAGGTAGCATGATCCCTCCAGCTTTGTTCTTTTGACTTAGGATTGTCTTGGCAATGTGGGCTCTTTTTTGGTTCCATATGAACTTTAAAGCAGTTTTTTCCAATTCTGTGAAAAAAGTCATTGGGAGCTTGATGGGGATGGCATTGAATCTATAAATTACCTTGGGTAGTATGGCCATTTTCACGATATTGATTCTTCCTATCCATGAGCATGGTATGTTCTTCCGTTTGTGTGTGTCCTCTATTATTTCACTGAGCAGTGGTTTGTAGTTCTCCTTGAAGAGGTCCTTTACATCCCTTGTAAGTTGAATTCCTAGATATTTTATTCTCTTTGAAGTGATTGTGAATGGAAGTTCATTCATGATTTGGCTCTCTGTCTGTCTGTTACTGGTGTATAAGAATGCTTGTGATTTTTGCACATTAATTTTGTATCCTGAGACTTTGCTGAAGTTGCTTTTCAGCTTCAGGAGATTTTGGGCTGAGATGATGGGGTTTTCTAAATATACAATCATGTCATCTGCAACAGGGACAATTTGACTTCCTCTTTGCCTAACTGAGTACCCTTTATTTCTTTCTCTTGCCTGATTGCCCTAGCCAGAACTTCCAACACTATGTTGAATAGGAGTGGTGAGAGAGGGCATCCCTGTCTTGTGCCAGTTTTCAAAGGGAATTTTCCCAGTTTTTGCTCATTCAGTATGATATTGGCTGTGGGTTTGTCATAAATAGCTCTTATTATTTTGAGATATGTTCCATTAATACCGAATTTATTGAGAGTTTTAGCATGAAGAGCTGTTGAATTTTGTCAAAGGCCTTTTCTGCATCTATTGAGATAATCATGTGGTTTTTGTCTTTGGTTCTGTTTATATGCTGGATTACGTTTATTGATTTGTGTATGTTGAACCAGCCTTGCATCCCAGGGATGAAGCCCACTGGATGATGGTGGATAAGGTTTTTGATGTGCTGCTGGATTCGGTTTGCCAGTATTTTATTGAGGATTTTTGCATCGATGTTCATCAGGGATATTGGTCTAAAATTCTCTTTTTTTGTTGTGTCTCTGCCAGGCTTTGGTATCAGGATGATGTTGGCCTCATAAAATGAGTTAGGGAGGATTCCCTCCTTTTCTATTGATTGGAATAGTTTCATAAGAAATGGTACCAGCTCCTCCTTGTACATCTGGTAGAATTCAGCTGTGAATCCGTCTGGTCCTGGACTTTTTTTGGTTGGTAGGCTATTAATCATTGCCTCAATTTCAGAGCCTGCTATTGGTCTATTCAGGGATTCAACTTCTTCCTGGTTTAGTCTTGGGAGAATGTAAGTGTACAGGAAATTATCCATTTCTTCTAGATTTTCTAGTTGATTTGCGTAGAGGTGTTTATAGTATTCTCTGATGGTAGTTGCATTTCTGTGGGGTCGGTGGTGATATCCCCTTTATCATTTTTTATTGCGTCTATTTGATTCTTCTCTCTTTTCTTCTTTATTATTCTTGCTAGTGGTCTATCAATTTTGTTGATCTTTCCGAAAAACCAGCTCCTGGATTCACTGATTTTTTGGAGGGTTTTTTGTGTCTCTATCTCCTTCAGTTCTGCTCTGATCTTAGTTTTTTCTTGCCTTCTGCTAGCTTTTGAATGTGTTTGCTCTTGCTTCTCTAGTTGTTTTAATTGTGATGTTAGAGTGTCAATTTTAGATCTTTCCTGCTTTCTCTTGTGGGCATTTAGTGCTGTAAATTTCCCTTTCACACTGCTTTAAATGTGTCCCAGAGATTCTAGTATGTTGTATCTTTGTTCTCATTGGTTTCAAAGAACATCTTTTTTCTGCCTCCATTTCCTTATGGACCCAGTAGTCATTCAGGAGCAGATTGTTCAGTTTCCATGTAGTTGAGCGGTTTTGATTGAGTTTCTTAGTCCTGAGTTCCAGTTTGATTGTACTGTGGTCTGAGACATAGTTTGTTATAATTTCTGTTTTTATACATTTGCTGAGGAGTGCTTTACTTCCAATTATGTGGTCAATTTTGGAATAAGTGTGATGTGGTGCTGAGAAGAATGTATATTCTGTTGATTTGGGGTGGAGAGTTCTGTAGATGTCTATTACATTGTAGATGTCTGCTTGGTGCAGAGTTGAGTTCAATTCCTGGATATCTTTGTTAACTTTCTGTCTCGTTGATCTGTCTAATGTTGACAGTGGGTTGTTGAAGTCTCCCAATATTATTGTATGGGAGTCTAAGTCTCTTTGTAAGTCTCTAAGGACTTGCTTTATGAATCTGGGTGCTCCTGTATTGGGTGCATATATATTTAGGATAGTTAGCTCTTCCTGTTGAATTGATCCCTTTACCATTATGTAATGGGCTTCTTTGTCTCTTTTGATCTTTGATGGTTTAAAGTCTGTTTCGTCAGAGACTAGGATTGCAACCCCTGCTTTTTTTTGTTCTCCATTTGCTTGGTAGATTTTCCTCCATTTCTTTATTTTGAGCCTATGTGTGTCTCTGCTTGTGAGATGGATCTCCTGAATACAGCAAACTGATGGGTCTTGGCTCTTTATCCAGTTTGCCAGGCTGTGTCTTTTAATTAAACCATTTAGTCCATTAACATTTAAGGTTAATATTTTTATGTGTGAACTTCATCCTGTCATTGTGATATTAGCTGGTTATTTTGCTCGTTAGTTGATGCAGTTTCTTCCTAGCATCAATGATCTTTACATTTTCGTATGTTTTTGCAATGGGTGGTACTGGTTGTTCCTTTCTATGTTTAGTGCTTCCTTCAGGGTCTCTTGTAGGGCAGGCCTGGTGGTGACAAAATCTCTAAGCATTTGCTTGTCTGTAAAGGATTTTATTTCTCCTTCACTTATGAAACTTAGTTTGGTTGGATATGAAATTCTGGGTTTAAAATTCTTTTCTTTAAGAATGTTGAATATTGGCCACCACTCTCTTCTGGCTTGGAGTGTTTCTGCTGAGAGATCTGCTGTTAGTCTGATGGACGGCCCTTTGTGAGTAACCCGACCTTTCTCTCTGGCTGCCCTTAACATTTTTTCCTTCATTTCAACTTTGGTGAATCTGACAAGTATGTGTCTTGGAGTTGCTCTTCTCGAGTAGTATCTTTGTGGCGTTCTCTGTATTTCCTGAATTTGAATGTTGGCCTGCCTTGCTAGGTTGGGGAAGTTCTCCTGGATGATATCCTGAAAAGTGTTTTCCAACTTGGTTCCATTTTCCCCCTCACTTTCAGGTACCCCAATCAGACGTAAATTTTGTCTTTTCGCATAATCCCATACTGCTTGAAGGCTTTGTTCATTTCTTTTTCCTCTTTTTTCTTTAGACTTCTCTTCTCGCTTCATTTCATGCATTTGATCCTCAATCGCTGATACTCTTTCTTCTAGTTGATCGAGTCGGTTACTGAAGCTTATGCATTTGTCACATATTTCTCGTGTCATGGTTTTTATCTCTGTCAGTTCATTTATGGCCTTCTCTGCATTGATTACTCTAGTTATCCATTCTTTCATTCTTTTTTCAAGGTTTTTAGTTTCTTTGCGCTGGGTACGTAATTCCTCTTTTGGCTCTAAGTTTGATGGACTGAAGCCTTCTTCCCTCAACTCATCAAAGTCATTCTCCATCCAGCTTTGATCCATTGCTGATGATGAGCTGCGT
The DNA here is from genome assembly GCF_009764315.1 of Trachypithecus francoisi. Taxonomy (NCBI): domain Eukaryota; kingdom Metazoa; phylum Chordata; class Mammalia; order Primates; family Cercopithecidae; genus Trachypithecus; species Trachypithecus francoisi. The sequence continues at coordinate 49,663,083 of NW_022681462.1, read as the reverse complement.
TCCTTTGGAGGGGGAGATGCGCTCTTATTTTTTGAATTTCCAGCTTTTCTGCCCTGCTTTTTCCCCGTCTTTGTGGTTTTATCTGCCTTTGGTCTTTGATGATGGTGATGTACTGATGGGGTTTTGGTGTGGGTTTCCTTTCTGTTTGTTAGTTTTCCTTCTAACAGTCAGGACCCTCAGCTGTAGGTCTGTTGGAGATTGCTTGAGGTCCACTCCAGACCCTGTTTGCCTGGGTATCAGCAGCAGAGGCTGCAGAAGATAGAATATTGCTGAACAGCGAGTGTTCCTGTCTGATTCTTGCTCTGGAAGCTTCGTCTCAGGTGTATACCCTGCCTTGTGAGGTGTGGGGTGTCCGTCTGCACCTCAGTTGAAAATGCAGAAATCACCTGTCTTCTGTGTTGCTCGCGCTGGGAGCTGGAGACTGGAGCTGTTCCTATTCGGCCATCTTGCTCTGAGTCCAATTTTAAGATAATTTAAACTAAAATTTGAATTGCTTTCTTAGCTCTATATAGTTTGGGGTGTATAATATTAAGTAAATACAATACAATAGGTAGTCATATTAACCCATGAAATATATCTGTACATATATGTACATATATATGCAATACATATATAATACATACATAGAGATATGTATACATATCTTTCTGTCTATATACACAGCCATGTGTATATATGTTTGTGTGTATATACATGTTTATATGGGAGAATTGTTAGAAATAGCAAAAGAAGAAATGGTTGGCAATAAACTAAATATTAATCCTCAACAGACACTATACTATTTACTGTGTAATCACTAAGATAATGAATTGTTGGTGTATGTATTAAAGTAGAATCATGTTTACATTATAATAAGTGTAAAAATTCTATAGTAAAGTTATGAAAATAGCACATGACTGAAGAAAGAAGTCATTTGGTTTCCTCTTTATGTTCTTATGCAGTCTTATAATTATAAAACTACATTTCAGTGAAAAACACAGAGTAGACTCTCTTAAATTCAATTATGAACAAATTGAGAAATAAGCTAATGAACAAACAAATGGTATAACTAAAGATTGGCAACATCAGCAAGAACATCAGAATTTTAAACAATATGACTTGGTATATTTTCTACATTGCTGAATGTATTCAATATGAGATATTCAAGAATGGAGGTGCTGCCTTGTAAATGTTTAAAAATGGTATTTTTTTCTTTCAAAATATTTAGTGTCTACAATTCATCAGTGAAGCAAGTAAATCATGGCTTCTTCAAGTGCAAGGATCGAAACCAATTACCATTAGTGACCATCGGGTGCAGCCGATCCTTTCTGTCCTGTTGCCTGAATCTCAATGATCTCCCAAGTGTGCCCGTGCAATTTAACAGAAAGATCAATATACCACAGCAGTTAGCAGCAGCTCTCTTGAAGTGCTTCACAAAACATGCTACATTTCTCTACCGAATAAATGTCAAAACATTCCAACAGCTACAATTCTTGGGAGAAATCGTTCTTCTGAAACATTATTGACATACTTTAACCCACATTTCCCGCTGCTCGCAGGCTTCCTACTGGCCAGTCAATTCTGATTTGGCAAGAGCCACATCGACATGTGTACCCTGCTGACTTCTCAGTTGGTGTAAAAGATATCAGAATCTGGTAGATAGGTCTTGGGGTTCCAGGGTCAGTGGTCTAATGCTGACCCAAGGTCAAGGTGATGGCAACCTCTCTCCAGAGACTTGGCTTCATTTCTAATATGCCCTTGAAACTGATCAATATCATCACAGAGCTTGCCTTCCTAAGCATAAAAGACCTCCTGATCTAAAGGCTTTTGAGTTACTTCTGGCAAACCAAAAGCTTAAAAGCTGTGTCGGTGCATAGTGGAGCAGACTTTATTTCTCACTTCTTTGGGATGCTGACAGTGATTATAATTCTTCAAATGTATCTAGGAACGATGATATATGTCACATATTTATATATGTATATATGAGAGAAAAACATAAATATATTTTCATTACATGAGTTATTTTTTGTTAGTTCACATCAGAAGCTCTCACATTGTGGCCACATTAGTCTAATTTTCATATAATGCTCTGATGTTTTTGAGAAGTTTTTCGTAGTTGCTAAATGGATATTTTTCTTTGATGTTTGTTTTGTTTTCCTATGTTTTATGTCCTTTATTACAACTCCTTCCCTCCAGTCTTTCTGTAGACTATTTTATTTGGAAATACGAAGATCTTCCAGTGTGAGAAACATTTCAGCATAAGTATGAGGAGAAAACTATTGCAGTCGGTATAAGTTTTATTTTTCTGTATGTAACAAGGACCCATTAGGGCTGTCAACCGGCTTAATGACCCTGGAGGTGTCACTGCTGTTGGGCAATAATGAAAATAGTTATTCAAATGAAATAAGGTATATCAACTATTATTCCACCGAAATTTATTATTTAAAGATTTTTGAAAACCAAGCATAATATTATTTACCTAGATTAAGCTGTAACTTCCAAATAACACCTTAGTTTTACTAATTCAGAAAGTTGTAACAGGTTCGGTGAATTGACTGTTGCATTTCACTTTTCACACAGCTCTGCTGGTAGTGTTTATTGGGTCTACACTTAATATAGATTTATTCAGTGTTAGTTAATAAGAAAGAAGAGATCTTCACAAAAAATAAAGTATTATCTTTTTTTCTTTCAGGTACAAAATTATTTTATGGAGTAAATAAATGTATATAATTGTTAAACATTCAGCAATTGCAATGGAAATATTAAGGCTCTTTGACTTAATTTTTCTCAACAAATATCAGCAATTGCAGTTTCAGTGATACATTTTTCATTGACTCCACTTAAAATTACACACTCTTGTAAGCAAACAGCCTCCTAATATTACCCATTATTAATTAATAGACCCTGAAGATAAGATATAAAGCCAACATTTTCATAATTCTTTTTTATTACCCTTTTCTCAGTACATTTTTCAAACACAGGATTTAATATAAAAATGGAAAAATTACATGAAGTTTCAAATATAACTTCCTCATGTAGGCAGTAACTAGATATCTCAGAAAAAGATCAATGTCACCTCTCTCTTTTTTTTCAAATGCACATGCACACACGATCAATGATACTGTAAATAACTATTTTATATATGTATTTTAGGTTATGAAAACATATTATTGAGGTAATGTGCAAGAATTACATACAGCCACAATGTCACCAACATGACATGAGATTAATAATACAATAATAACCAAGATAGACGTTACCATACCTACTCACAAATATACACACAAAAAGTGTCCTTGACTTAAATTCTGAGCCCTAGTCGTTAGCCAAAGATTTAATTATTGTAATTCTGTATTAGCTAATTCTTACACTTCTATAAAGAAACACCTGATACTTCGTAATTTATGAAGACAAGAGGTTTAATTGGCTCATGGTTCTACCAACTGTACAGGAAGCATAATGCTGGCCATTTGCTTGGTTTCTGGGGAGGCCTCAGGAAACTTATAATCATTGTGGAAAGCAAAGGGGAAGCAGGCATGTCTTACATGGTGGGCACAGGAGGAAGAGAGAGAGCAGGGAGGTGCTACACACTTTTAAACAACCGTATATCATGAGAACTCACTCTCAAGTAGCACAGGGAGGGGTGTGGGGGGCTGTTAAACCGTTAGAAGCCACTGCCATGCTCAAGTCACCTCCCACCAGGCCCCACCTCCAACACTGAGGATTACAATTGAACACGAGATTTGGGTGGACACGCAGATCCAAACCATATCAAATCTTATGCAGTTTGAAAATTTCTTAAAATCACATGTGTTAGATAAATTGCCGATCTTATTCTATAACCTGGAAGAAAATGAAATCTAGCCTATTTTAGAAGAAGATTCTTATGATTAATATATTAACATTCATACATATTTTGTGTTCCATATTTTTAAGTATTTTGAGGGCAAGTTTATTTTCTCCTCTATGCTGTACAAAATATATCTTAATTATATGTTATGCCCCTTATGAATGCTTACTACCTTTGACATCGCCTTTGAAAATCTAAATAGCCATTTCTTGAATGTTCACATTACATGTTTTATATCAGTTAATTTTCATATCACATTTTGAAGTAGATATCTTAACATTCTATATCAGGAGATTGTGAAAGTTTAAGAAATTATTGTCTATACACTTTTCTTCGTTTTTTTTTTTCTTCTTTTTTTTGAGATGGAGTCTTGCTCTATTGCCCAGGTTGGAGTGCAGTGGGGCGATATCAGCTCACTGCCACCTCTGCCTCCCAGGTTCAAGTGATTCTCCTGCCTCAGCCTCCAAAGTAGCTGTGTGCCACCACACCTGGCTAATTTTTGTATTCTTCGTAGAGATGGGGTTTCACCATGTTGGTGAGGCTGGTCTCAAACTCCTGATTTCATGATCTGCCTGCCTCGCCCTCCCAAAGTGATGGAATTACAGGCATGAGCCACCACACCTGGCCTTATATTTTTCTTTTATAGAGACAAGTTTTTGCTATGTTGCCCAGGCTATTCTTGAATTCCAGAGCTCAAGCAATCTGCTCACCTAGGCCTCCAAAGTGCTGGAGTGCTGGGATTACAAGTGTCAGCCACTACACCCAGCCATATTATTGTATATTTAGTTTCTAAGCTCAAGGCTGTCTTAACCCAAAGCCTATCCTGTTAAGCAATATACTATTCTCATGCCACCTCACCAAGAGTAGCTGAAGGTGATGGGGTCATGGCCATCAGAAAGGAGAATTCTTAACAAAGGGAATTGATGCCTTATTTATCAGGTTTGGAGATGGCAGTAAACTAGGCAACTATCATGACAGTAAACTAGGCAAAGTATTAGTGAAATATACAGGTAGAATAAAGTCTTTCAGAATAAAAAAAGGATGGCTTAGCTTGCATGTACCCTTTCTTAGGAAGCTACTGCAACGCTCAGTAAACTGAAGAAAGGGAAAAAAAACAGAGTATGGTGACCAGGATAGGAGTAAAGAGAAGCCTCGAGTTGGCAGCTGTCCAGGAGGTCCAGAGAGCAACCTGCACACACTGGTTTTGTAAGACAGGGCTGAGAGAAGGCTCCTGCATGGGGCAGGGTTCCCGCAGGATTCCGTGATGATCTGTTGGATCATTGAGAGCACGGTCACTTAGAGTGAAATTGGTTAATAGGTACAAAACTACAATTAGAGAGTTCAAGGAGTTCTAGATTTCAGTAAGTTCTAGAGTTCAATAGCCCAGTAGAGTGACCGTAGTTAACAATAATATTTTTGCATCTTTTAAAACAGATATACTAGAAGGTTTGGAATGTTCCCAAATTCAAAGATTAAATTAAAGATTGATGAATGTTTGAGTTGATGGATATCTCAATTACTCTCGTTTGATGATTACATATTATATGCGTGTATCAAAATATCACATGTGCCTCTAAAATTTATACAATAATTTTTATCAATTGTAAAAAATAAAATTAAAGAAAATTATTAATTAAAAACAAAAAAATTGAAGTGAAACAGTAGGAGGTACATAATAAAATATAATAAAAATTAAAATAGCAACTACTGTATGGAAAAACATTGAGTGAAGAAAAACTGTACTCATAAAAGAACTTGGGTCAAGTATGAGTAACATTAATATTGTCATAGGAATGTTACCATCTATAATATATTTTATATAACATTATGATTATTAGGGCTATAAAGTTAAAGAAAACAAAGGGTTTCCTTTCACACAAAAGTGATAAAAAATAATATAAAATGTATAATTCAAGTAATAAAAAGATGCCACATATTTAGGAATACTATATCCTCAAGCAATTCGCTCACAAAACACCCACATACACACACAGCTTAAAGGATCCAATGTGTTTACGTCTAAGAATCAGTAAGTCATCTGTATATTATCATAATCCTCTTAGTTATTGTTTATGGCTAGGTTCCCTAGGAGCACAGCCTGAGATAGGGATTTCAGGGCACAAGCTTTATTAAGAGAACATTCCTCTGCAAAAAGAAATAAGGGAAGTAGGATAGAGTAAGCAAAGGATGTCTTAGCTGGGAGGTACTTTGGGCAGATCCCACTGGGAGCACTGGATGTAACCTCACCACATGGTGATCCCTGCTTGAGGCAGAGGACCTTCTGGACCCTTTGTCAACCAGTCCCAGTCTGCAGGCTGCCCTTGTTGGGGAATTGAGGAGTGAACTTGGCCAGAATTGTTGTTCTGAGAAGGGTAACAGCTGTGATCCATTAGCAGCCAGAAATACAGTGGCTGGGGGAGGTCTGCCCTGGACTGGGAAGGGAGTCTGGGTGCCACAGGAACATCTACTGGAGCACAATGTAATTTTAAAAATTATATGCCTATGCATTTGTTTTTATTTACTTAAAATTAATCTTAAACAAAAATAGATGTGTATTATAAATAACAACACTATGTGTTAAACAAGAATCAAACATGATTTTTAGTTGATTTTGAAGTTCATATGTTTAAAGAGTGTTGTGTAGCACCAACAGCATGATTGATTTCATTTCCATCCCATTTTCTTGAGAAGATGGAGGTGGTCTGTCCTAAAGTGCTTCATGTAGGTTACAAGTCAAAGAACCAATACTGCAAGGTGACAGGATTGAATACTTAAAAGGGTAAAGTGCAACGGTAAGGCACTCAAACACCTGCCATTTAAGAGACAGGTGAAGAAACTGGCGGTGTTTTGCCTGGAAAGGTTTACAAGAGATAGGATAGCTAAGAATACTTCAGTTATCTTTCTATGATTTCAAAGGTTTTCAACATGAAAACAGTGAATATTATGGGAAACATATTTTAACTTAAGCTAAGAAGAGGTTGTCTGACACTACCCCTGTGGCAGGGGTCTCATATGTACACAGGTCAAACAAGTTAATGATGGAGAATCAATGACAGAATGCAACCATGGGAAGCAGGAAGGTTCGTTCTAGGTAGCCTCTAAGGCAACTTCCCACTTTGGGTGTCAACAACCCAATGATATTTGTATAGAAGACAATTATGATGAGAAGGTGATCCTATTAGGCCAATTCATCTTAAATATTCGGTGATGCCATAAAACTCTCTTTGATACTTTTTTATCTTTCTAAAACTTTTTTTTTTTTTTTTTTTGAGGCGGAGTCTCGCTCTGTCGCCCGGACTGGAGTGCAGTGGCCGGATCTCAGCTCACTGCAAGCTCCGCCTCCCGGGTTTACGCCATTCTCCTGCCTCAGCCTCCCAAGTAGCTGGGACTACAGGCGCCCGCCACCTCACCCGGCTAGTTTTTGTATTTTTAGTAGAGACGGGGTTTCATCGTGTTAGCCAGGATGGTCTCGATCTCCTGACCTCGTGATCCGCCCATCTCGGCCTCCCAAAGTGCTGGGATTACAGGCTTGAGCCACCGCGCCCGGCCATCTTTCTAAAACATTTAATAAAGAATTTCTGGGCCTGCTGCAGTAACTCACACCTGTAATCCCAGAAATTTGGGAGGCTGAGGTGGGTGGATCATGAGGTCAGGAGTTCAAGACCAGGCTGGCAAAGATGATGAAACCTGTCTCTACCAAAAGCAATCAAAAAATTAGCCAGGCACGGTGGCAGGTGCCTATAATTCCAGGTACTCTGGAGACTGAGGCAGGAGAATTGCTTGAACCCAGGCAGCAAAGGTTACAGTGAGCCGAGATGGCGCCACTGCACTCCAGCCTGGGCGACAGAGTGAGACTCTGTCTCAAAAAAGGAAAAAAAAAAAAGAAATTCTGTAGGATTCCACTCTTTCTGCCCACAAGTGGTAAAACCACAGAAACTATATTATTTGGCACATAGTATAGAGGGCTTTACAAGTTCCTAAACACGCTTTTGGGAGGTGATGACATGGCTTTGAATGAGACCAAGAAGGGCCTTCTGTCTTGCATTCCTTGGCTCATCAGGCAGTCCACAAGGAAAAAAGAGATATTCTCATCAAGCTCAAAAAAGAATTAGAATTATGAATTCCATGTCAAGACCATTCACAATAAATAAATAAAAATAATAAAGATGTTTGAAGTAAGAGGCACAGCACAGATAAATATGTTGTCTATCATGCTATATAGCTTATCCAACCAAGCATTGTGAGAATTTTATTTGAATGCTTATTGTAAATTATCTTTTGTAATTTAAAATATTTTAGTGACCAAAACACTTTAAAACCTTTAAAATCTTTGTTTTCATGGATGGAGTGGTAGGCCCACATGGTGGGGTAGAATTTCAAGGGGTATGAGTAAAGGCAGAGAATGGTCAGTTTGACAGTGGCAAGATAACTCTCACCATTTGTTAGTTCAATATTGGGTTAAAAAACAAATAACTCTAGTGTTGTCCTGGGCAAAGGAGGCTTGCGTTCTCCAGTTTGTTAAAGGCTCAGCTGTTCCCAATCAGACCCAGCCAATCACTTCCTACGTTGGTTGCCTGCCTGACACGACTCAGAATAGTCTGTAAGTTCCATGAGGAAAAGAGTTTGGTTTTTCATTCTTTTTACTTTTCTCATCATCCAAACATCTGGAATATGCCTACTAGGCACTCTTTTCACTTGAGGGGATAGAACAATGTCTTTCCTTCCATATTTAGTTTTTAAGGATGGTTTTTATAAGATTTAGCAAATGTTAGTCATTTTTAAAGTTATATTGGGACTAAATAAACCAGAAATATTATTCAACACATTCAGCTCATCTTGCTGAAGACTAGCACAAAAATGTTAGAAAAGATCATTTATTCTTTCCAGAATGATTAACTGCTGTCTTTATGGTTATATGATTTTTACTAGCTATTGAGGATTAGAATGAACTCACTGTCCATTCCCATATCCTCTCTGCCTGCTGCATTCTTGGAAGGGAGAGTCCACACATCTTATGCACGGTGTCACATATTACAACAATGGGTATCAGTGGAACAATTCACACACGTTGCTTATTTCCTAGGCATTCATAGGTCACTAGGCCTTTTTAGTTTTTAAAAAAGAGATATTATTTTAACAATTTCTTTCAAGTATCAGTAAAGAGGGTTATTATTCCTCTATAGAGTTAATAGAGGGTAAAGTTGATTTACGTCAAATGCTCAGAAGGGTGGTGCTGTAATGTTATCATATATCCAGAAAACGTGATTGAAATTGTCACATTATTTAATAATCAACACATGTGAAGCAGTATTTCAGCATGAAGTAAGAAGAATCATCAATCCACTTGCAGTCAAGACTATGTCTACAACAAATACTTGGAATGCATTAACTGTAGGTTAGCATTGCCATAAAGCTATACTTTGTTTTTTTGTTATAGTGAATTTTAGTTTCTCTTTTAAGTAAATCCATAAATTGCCCTTCCTACCTGAAAGATTGACCCAAAAGTACCATTCTAATAGATTTCTAAAAGAGCTGAAGGAAACACTGTGATCACATGACTAAGAAAACACGTTATATTTCCTTGAGAAATAAATAGAAAAAAATTCAAATGTTCCGTCTCCACCAGGTCAGCCTGCAATAATCTTTTCACAGACCAGATAGTTAAACATAAATGCAATATCAGAAACTTTAATTTTCTATAATTGCAACATGTTTTAAATGAATCTAGTGTTTTAAAAAATCTATCAACAGAAAGACAAAATGGTGGATACCCATTTCCAAAGTCTTAAGGCAACAAATATGAGACTAAGCCCCTGACCAGGCTTAAGATTATGCTGAAGTAACAGCTGTCAATAGAATAAGAATGTTACAGAGCAATCAATGGGCTTGCTGTCTGTTGCACATAGAGGCCAATACCACGGCACTGTCTTTTGAGAAAAGAAAAACTTTATTGCAAGTCAACTAACAAGGAGACAGGAAGAAACACTCAAATCTGTCTTGCCGAGTTGGAATTTGGATCGAGTTTTATACGTGTAGGGTAATGAGGTGAGATCTGATGGAATTTTGCAATGAGGTGATGTCAGGGTACGTGATATAACTACATCCTACCTTGGGGTAGTGCCAGAGCTTAATCTGATTGGATCCTGGATCCCAAACATGTCATGTTTACTTCTTAATTCAGTCTCCATTTCTTGGTTGGAGCACTTAGGTTCCATTCATGGTTGCACACTTGGTTCATCTGAGCATGCTCAGATTTTACAAACTTCAACTTGGGGTCCATTGCAACTGAAAAACAACACAGAGCTTTGTTACATAAAAGTTCAACTAGAATGGTCTGATGCAATTACAGGAAGACTGTTTCTTAGCCATGGTTTCCTGAAAGCATAGCTGAAATAAGGTTTTACTCAGGGGATCTTCTCAGAGTTGTCCACCTGGGGTAATATAGGCAAAGGCTCTTACCAGCTGGCTCTCATCCCTATCCCAGTGGCTGAGGTTGCCTCAGGGGCATGGACTCTCTCACACTTTCAGGGTGCACATGTGCAAATACCAAGGGTGTGGTGTTAAAGCAACCTAGAGAAGCCAGCAAGGAGTAAATGGCACAGTTTAGGTGCTCAAAACCATAGGAATAATGTACAGAATTGTTAGCCATATCAAAAGTAGGAATCAGGAAGAAGGCTATCAGTTTGTCATATACAGAGCTCAGAAATTTCACTTACTACCACCCCCTCTCACAGACCCTCCATGGAGAGTGAAAAATCCTCACTACACGGACATCATACTGAAGTGTTCTATTACCCACCGGCAAGGCTCCCTGGGTCCAGATATCAGCTCTATAAACGGTTATGTGACCTTGGACAAGTCATCTAACCTATTCTTACTGCAATTTCCTCATTATTAAAATCAGATAATTAAACTTACCTTACAGTGTTGCTTTAAGAATTAAGTTACTTAAAATATGCAAAGCAATTAGAGCAGTACCAAGGACATATAATCATTAAATATATATATATATATATCATCTATGAATTATAATGCATTTGTGTATTGATTAATCAGATTATCTAAGGTAATGCAAATAATATTTATCTTGAACTCATTGAAAGGATCAGGAAAAGGGAAGGTTTTCCACTTATTCATTGAAAGAAGACTTGAATAGGATGGTCAGGTAGGGTCTCCCATTCTTCCAGACATGAGTATATGAGGGAAGGAAATGTACAATAAAAAAAGGGTGATGGAACTGAGGACACAAGCCTAATTTCTGAGCACAGAGCAATGATGTCAGGATAAGTTGTCATTTGGATAATTATTTTGCATCTATTCCATATTTGCTTTTCAAGACACCTCTATTACACCATTTAATATTGCTTATACCAGTTCCCAAACCAAGCGATTCCCTTGAGGAAAAGTTTGCTTTTGTAGAAAAACAAAGAATAAAAAAGAAGAGGAGAGTTGCCTTCTCATCATGGCTGACAGCAAATTTGGAGCGAACTATTGTAGTAGGGATTTTCTGAGGAAACGACCTTTTATAACAAGATATAACTGACTATATACGTCTTGATAGTATACTTACATATGTTTTAGGGCCTACCAACTCCAAATATAATTCCAATGGGAAACTTTACCATACTGGGAACTTTTCAAAAAAGAGGACTTTCAGACCCCACCTATGACCCACTAAATCTGAATCTGCATCTCAACAGGGTTCTCATGTGCTGACTAAAGTTTCAGAAGTGCTAGTATAACGCATGTTGTTCAAAAATGAATTTTTTTGTTTTGAAATGGATGTCTATAAGCAAACATTTAACGTCTTAATTGCTGCTGAAGCAAAGTTAGGTGAACTTTCTCCACAAATATTCTAAAAATACGCTCTGAATTTTTATCTGCTCCAGTTTTTCTCTCCTTCCTTACCAAACAGGAAACGACTTCAAAGATTCTCTTCAGTTTAAATTTTGCAACTCTGTCTACTTTTGCCATTCTTATACAATTGGGATGAGCCAGCAGTCTTTGTAACATATCCAGCGGGAATATTGGAAAGGAGGTATGGAAAGAAATAAAGATCAGAGACACACAAAAATGTATATTTTCATACCATTGTTTGATACAGTTTGGCTCTGTGTTCCCGCCCAAATCTCATGTTGAATTGTAATCCTCAGTGTTGGGGGAAGAACCTGGTGGGAAATGATTGGATCATGTGGGCAGATCTCCCCCGTTGCTGTTTTTGTGATAGTGAGTGAGTTCTCACAAGATCTGGTTGTTTGAAAGTGTGTAGCACTTCCCCTTTGCTTCCTCTCTCCTGCCCTGCCATGGTAAGATGTGCTTGCTTCCCTTTCATCTTCTGCCATGATTGTAAGTTTCTTGAGGTCTCCTAACCATGCTTCCTGTACAGTCATATGGAACTGTGAGTCAATTAAATCTCTTTTCTTTATAAATTACCCAGTCTTAGGTAGTTCTTTGTGGTAGTGTGAGAACGGACCCAACACCTCTTGATTTCTACTACGTTATAATTTTTATAATTCTACTGTCCCTCTCATTTTTATACAGCTCCAAGAATAATGAATAGCAGCATAACTATATATTTATTTCTATTCATGAGCAGAGAGGCAAACAGAAGTCAAACTTACCTGTTTTTTGTTTTTAATTTCCAAAAATCAGGTTTACTCATATACTTACTCTCGTGCTATTTATTGACCTTTCTTTTATACAGTCAGATGCATAGAACTAAACCTAATGATATTTTCCTATGGAGTTCTTTATGACCTTGCTATGTATGCAAACTCTTGCCCACTAGTGAACTCTGCCCTTTGTAATTCTGATAAACAGACTTATAATGCAAACTCCTGCTTCGCTTATTAATTTCTGAAGAATAAATCAAAATGATGAGCATGAGCTATTTTCCTAGTGTTCTTGTCAGGATTACGTTTATTAAATGGAAAAAAAAGAAAGTTTTAACTCTTTATAAGACTATATGCCTCACCAAGGATATTTTTATCAATAAATATTAAAATAAAAGGTAATGTTTTTCCTGAAAAAATCGAATGAATCCTTGTGTTCATTCTTGATTGAAACCTAAAGTAAATTATCCCTTGGAAGCAGAGTTATTTTGGATAAAAATAAAAACACTCTAAGAAGTTGATACAGACCATGGACAAAGGTAAAAAGCTTTCTATCTCAGCATCTTTTACTTATCTTTTCCCTATCTTTGAACAAGGAACCCCAGTTTTTATTTTGCAGTGGGCAGTATAATGAATTGACACTCCACTACTTAACACCTAGCTCCTGTGTCTGCTGTGCATCAGGTCAAGGTGTCTAAATTACCAGCTGAACATTTCTTGCCTTACAGCCCCTTACCCCAACCCATTTAGATATATGCAGCAATCACTGGTTTTCACTCATTTGGAAATAATACCAAAAATTAAACTAACTTTCTTGTATGGAGATGCACTTAATTAGAAATGAGAGAGGATGGAATTCAAAAAATTTTAACTGCCCTTTAAAGAAAAAATGTTAAAATATTGTTAGGAATGCCAGTAGATGCCTCGTCTCCTTCTCTGTCTTCTTAGAGAGATGTGCAAGTACAGTGCCTACCCAGTCTAAATTCCCTGGGAAAACCCCAGTGTCCACTTATTAATCTGGAATCATTATCATAGCCCAACCCCCTTCAGGTGTATTCAAAGTATTATGGCTTGTACGATTCATTACACACGATCACTACACACATGGACAATAAGTGCCATGATCAGCACAGACAAGGCAGGAATTAACGAGTGTGGGTACCTACTTGCAGAATTTCTAATTATCGTCCTTAGAACACTAGGAACACAAAAACGCATCATGGTGATACTGCCTTGTGTAGTAACACATTGCGGCACTCCCTTTCAGGAAGACGATTTTCTTGGTCCATGGTACAGATGGTACTCTGTGTTTAGTAGTTTACTTTGGTACAGAAAGAGGGACAGTCCATTACGAATAACATCATGTGCTAGAGGCATGGAATGAGGACTTGCAGAGAAAGAGGGGCAGACACAAAGTGCAGTGTAGAAGTGGTGAATAGATTAGAATGTGAAGTGGAGGATGTTGGAAAAAGTATAAATATTCATCTACATGTTGGCAGAATGAAATTGCAGAAACAGGTCTTTATTAAGACCTAAAAGACCCAAGATTCAGTAACTAACTGCACAAGTTAAACAATTTTCTGTTGCAGGAAACAGAAAATCAAAAATCAACTCAATCTGAGGAAGAAAAAGAATAATGGTTATGAAATATATTGACTGAAGTACAAAAAATAACAAACAAAAGTGGAAAAAGGTTAATTCTAGACATGGTCCAATAGTCACTACACTTTTTATTTCCTTTTCTCAGCTTTGCCTTCCACAGTCTAGCACTGAGGTTGACTTCTCTTGTATTTTACAGCCTTTCTTGAAAACTTTCCATGAAGAAGATAATGTTTGCTTTCAGCAATCCTCCTGTAACAGAGGATCCTGTTAACCAGCACCCCCCAAAAAAGCATTTTATAATGCCACATTTATACTAAATAGGTACAAGCATGTGACTGCTATTTGAAACTTCAAAAATATACATCAAAAATAAGACTACATTTTTGTTTATTTTTTGTAGAGACAAATTCTCACTGTGTTGCCTAGGCTGGTCTGGAACTCCTGAGCTCAAGAGATTCTCCCACCTAAGCTTCAGAAGTGCTGGGATTACAAGCATCAGCCACCACCATGCCCAGCCTAAAACAACATTTTAAAAAAGCAAAAAATGGGCCGGGCGCGGTGGCTCAAGCCTGTAATCCCAGCACTTTGGGAGGCCGAGACGGGCAGATCATGAGGTCAGGAGATCGAGACCATCCTGGCTAACACCGTGAAACCCCGTCTCTACTAAAAAATACAAAAAACTAGCCGGGCGAGGTGGCGGGCACCTGTAAGTCCCAGCTACTCGGGAGGCTGAGGCTGGAGAATGGCGTAAACCCGGGAGGCGGAGCTTGCAGTGAGCTGAGATCCGGCCACTGCACTCCAGCCTGGGCGACAGAGCCAGACTCCGTCTCAAAAAAAAAAATAGAAAAGCAAAAAATGAGAAAGATGGCTCTCAGCATACTGGCGAGCTTGGATAGAGAGGCAGAGCGATGGAACTGGGGAGATACAAGGAGCATCACAGACTTTTATCTCGGAGTTGAGTAGTGGGTTATTGCGGCTGTGTCATCAAGAAAACATAGTGAATAACCCAATTATCAGGTTAAAAGAAGCATAGATAGTAAAAAATAATATACATCCTAAAATTATAAAATATTGACATTTGAAAAGGAAAATGTTTACAGCCTTCTTTTATATTTCAAAAGAAATATAAATGGCATAGACATTTCTTTCAGTTTTCACAATCATACATTTAAAAACAAAGGGTGAATATTTTGGGTTAAAAAATGTGAATTATTTCTTTTCTGCTTAAGCTTATAAATGTATTCCTTTGCTCGATCAATATCATGATATAATAATTCCCCTGTATTGTATCATGACATAATATCCTTTATTTTTAGTATTTTATCACCTAATCATATTTTTCTGCTATGAAAACGTGAGTAAAAGTTTAATATTAATTTTTATATTTACATAAGAAATAAGACCCTAAGGCTTCAAGTGTTAAAAATGTTTATATATTTTATTGGTAAATATATTTCACTCTTAGATACTGCTAAAATATACACTGAGCTATCTTTTATAATTATTAAAATCAACAAAGTATTTTAATTTTGTCAAAAATTAAAATATAAAAATGAGTTTTAACACAAATGCATTTTTTAATGAGATAGATGGAAGTGGTTTTTTTTGTTGTTGTTCATTTAATTCACTGATACACGGATGAATAGTACTTTCTTTTTGCTAGAAGGAACAAGAGACAGGAGCTCAATGCTATTGTTTTGTTTTGAGATAGCGTTTCTCTCTGCTGCCTGGGCTGGAATGCTGCAGCAGCATGATCACAGTTCACTGCAGCCTCCATCTCCCAGACTCAAGGAATCCTCCCACCTCAGTCTCCCGGGTAGCTGCACTACAGATGTATGCTACTATGTCAGAGTAATTTGTATTTTTAGTAGAGACAGGGCTTCGCCATGTTGCCCAGCCTGATCTCCAGCTCCTGGACTCAAGCAGTCTGCCTCCCTCAGCTTTCCACAGTGCTGGGATTACAGACGTGAGCTACTGCACCCTGCCAAGCTCTTGTCTATTCTATTATGTATTTATTTATTTCTTTATTTCTATCATAGTAAGCTTTGATAGGACTTGTTTATAAATTGGAAAATGAAGTAAGTTATGACAATGCCATTTATTTACACTCCCTCCATATTCTTAGCCAAAACTCTATCAGTGGCCGCCTGAATTAGGCCTTCCTGGAGTTTTATTGAAACCAAGTAATGGAAATCACCTGAGTTGCAAATATCTGTTATCTAGACTTTGGGGTTTTTTACTTCTGTAATACTGATATGAATATTTCAAACTCCCCTCTGATACTTCAGATGTTTTACATGCTGAGGAAATAAATAATAGGAATACTGAAGAATGTGAGGAAGGGATTGAGACCAATCTTGGTACAAGAAAGTTCTTAGGTGGATCAGTTTTAGGAAAGCACCTGTATCAGATGAAAAATTAGAAACTGATTATCTTACAATTCTTTGAAAAATCTTAGGATAACCCAGGTTTATGCATTTTTAGACTGATTTCTAGAATTATTTTGTAGATGCTAGATCCTTTAGGAAGGGAGCGAGAAGGAATAGATGCAGAAGAAAATGGGAAGGAAACGCTTACGTAAATAAATCAAGAAAACAAAGAAACTGAATAAATGAGCTAGTTAAAAAACAAAATTATCTGAAAGAAGAAATAAAGACATCAATAGTATTTATAATAAAGAAGGAAGGTAAAAAGTGGCAAGATTTTGCCTACAGAAGACCTAGGTGCTTCTTATACTTTGGTCACATGCAACATATTCACAAATATGTAAACAGCAGAAATGACATCTCTGAGCCATGTCGTATAGTTCTGAGATTAGAGTGTCTAGAGGTGAGCCTGGAAAATCGAATTTTTAATCTTCACAGTATATTCTTCACTACAGACCAGTACATTTAGTTCTAAAATCAGAACTAAAAGAACCAAAATTTCTGAACTGTTTATCCAGCCTATTCAATGGACTGAGTTTTTAACAAGCTTAAAACAACACCTGATATTATAGTGTGTAGGTAAATGGGCTTAAACAAACAAAAAAAAAGAAGAAGAAAGAAAACCCTTGATTAGTAGGATTTTCCCATTTCCACATTTGACTACTATCCTCAAGGCCATTTTCAGAGTATTAACACACTATCACTGCACAAGGAATTGGGATAAGATGTGCACATTCAACTCTTGCTGGTCAATGAAATCTTGCCCTGTCACACTGCCGGCGATGATAGAGGAAGAGTCCCATTTGCCATAGTAGCAGATTAGCTTGTAGCCAGCAAGAATACTCAGAAAAAATTAGAAATGATAGATACATACCGCCATTCATTTAAAAGAATTAGGAAGCTACCAAAGGAGTCAGAAATGTAGGGGCTAAGATGCTAGAAATAAGGGAAACTTATCTAAGTGTACCTAACATCTAACGACTTGTCCCCTCAAAGCATTTGATAGTGCTAAAGTGGTACAGAAGAGTTGAGAAGCCAATCAGTAAGAAAAAACCAAGAGGCATATAACCTTTCCTGATGTGGAAGGAAATTTCTCTGGGCTAAGGGGAAAGAATCTGCAATTTGCGTCTTCTAAGTCAGCTAGCCAGGTTCAGGTGAGGGGGTGGCTCAGATTCCTTAGAGAAGGAAATCATAGAGAAGTGAACCTGAAAGTCTGATATGGTTTATCATTCAAGATATTCTCATGGTCACCAGCTGTGGAAAAAAAAATAAAGAAAGAAAGAAAAAACAAGAAAAAAGTGAAAGCCAAGGAATTGAGGAGTTCCACAGAGCTTGTGATTGCCTCCAAGGGCTAAGGAGAGGAAAGTTGAGTTCAGAGTTTGCCACAGGATCCAGGATAACACTGCAGATTTCCAGTGGAAACATCTGATATACGAGACCTAAGAGTGAGCATGAATAATAAATAAATGAGCCCTAACAAAGATGGAAAAACAGCCCTAAAGCAGCCGAGTCTTTTACTGGATTAAATTGATCTGCTCCTTTTCTAATCGTCTATTGAAATATAAAGTTTCACCCAGAGTTTATACATATTTTTAATACACAATTTCTGTCATATAAAAAGTCAGCAGGCATTTCAAGACACAAGACAAAGAGCTAGATCACAAGGTAATCAAGCTATTCGGATCATCATACACAGTCTTCAGGGTAGTTGATTTACCTATTTAAGAACATAGATAAAATCAGAAATAATTTAAACACAGATTTGTGTACTGGTTTTCTATTTCTGAGTAACAAATTACCACAAACTTCATGGCTTAAAATAACACACATGTTTTGTCTCACACTTTCTATGAATCAGACAGCATAGCTGGGTCCCCTGCTCAGGGTTTTGTAGACTGTAATCACCACCTCAGCTGGGCTATTACTGAGAAAGTTCATCTGGAAACTTAACTGAGAAAGAGTCTGCTTTCTAACTCCTTAAGGTTGTTGGTCAAATTCATTTGTCATGGCTATATGACTTAAAAATAAAGTAACTGAAATTGAGTATTCAACAGCTGTGTTTAAGAGTAGATTAGATATAGCTAACAATAGGATTCTTGCTCTAGAGTAGAACTAAGTGGAAATGTATACATTGAATGATGGAGTAGCCGGGCGCATTGGCTCACTCCTGTAATCCCAGCACTTTGGGAGGCTGAGGCGGGAGGATCACCTGAGGTTGGGAGTTCAAGACCAGCCTGACCAACATGGAGAAACCCTATCTCTACTAAAAAAAATACAAAAGTAACCAGATGTGGTGGCGCATACCTGTAATCCCAGCTATTTAGGGGCTGAGAAGGGAGAATCCCTTGAACCCAGGAGGCAGAGGTTGCAGTGAGCCGAGATCGTGCCATTGCACTCCAACCTGGGCAACAAGAGCAAAACTCCATCTGAAAAGAAGAAGAAGAAAGATGGAGTTAAAAAGAAGACACATACTAGAAAGAGCATGAGAGATATTTAGGATGTAGTGAAAAGGTTAAATATATGCATAATCTCAGTTAAAATAAGAAAAGGGGATATAATGGTACCAAAGTATTATTTAAATAAACACTGGCCAAAATTATCAAAAAAAAAAAAAAATTGAGGAAAGGTATCAAGCCACAGATTGAAGAACAAACAAATCCAAACTAGGACAAATACATAGAAAATCACTTTGCTCCTTCATCATCAAATTTGCCAAAAAAAAAAAAAAGACAAAATTACAAATATTTCCATAAGGAAGAAAAAGAGGCACATTGTTTAGAAGAAGTAATAATAATAATAATAATAATATTAGAAATTTATATTATATTAGAAGTAAAATTATATTAGAAGTAATTATATTAGAAGTAAAAATAATAATAAATTACTTTAGAAGTAAAATAATAATAAAAAAGTTGAATAATTAATAAAAATGGTGGAAGTCAGATGTCAGTTGAAAATGTTTATTAAAATGATTCCAGTATAGAATTATAAAATCAGAGAGACGAAAATAAAGATACTTCTCCAGACTTCCCTCCAGAAAATTGAAAACAAATTTATTGACAGCAGACAAATTTTAGAAAAAAAGAAATCACTTAAAAACATTTCATCAGATTGAAGGAACATAATCCCATTATAAAATGGTGAAAAATAAAGAATTACAGAAAAAAAAATATATGGCTAGCTGTAAGTGAATATTATATGAAATAATACAGCTAATATCATGTACATTTAAACTGTAAATGTAAACTGATATACATGACAAAAATACAAAATTTGAGAGGAAAATAGGCATTGAGTTCTAGCATATCCTAGTTCAGGAAATGGTAAATTTGCATATTTATATTGACATTTAAGATGCATCTATCATCTAGTATAAATTATTAAATAATTGTTAAAAAGCAGTAACTTAAGAAGCAAATATAGGTACCAATGGAATAATGAAACACACCTGATTAAGTTAAATGAGGCAATAGAGTACATGGAATTTAGACTCAGTGGAGAAAACATAAAGCATACAGTGAGTGATATGTGTAAATGCATGTATACCAGTAATAAGAATTAAATGTAGATATGATCATTTATGTGTCTAAAATATAAAGCTATTCACATAGGATACAGTGAGCTATATTCTGCTTATAATATACAGACATCAAAAGTTTAAAAGTAAAATAGTAAATATCGTATGCCACGTAAACACAAATCAAAGGTTAACTGGTCTAGTGATATTAATACCAAACAAAGTGATTTTTAATGCAAAAGCATTTGTTAGAGAGAAATAGGAATATCTTATATTTAGGAAGAGATAACAAGAAAGATTTTAAAAATCTGCTTGTTCTTAATTTAATGGCCTCAAAGATGTATTAAAAATCAACAGAAAAAAAAATCCACACTATGTATGATCTACAATATTAGTGGGAGATTTTAACACACCTATATCAGGAGGTAGTTCACAGAGAATTACCATCAATCTGACAAAAACTCTTCTTGAAAGTAGAAGAAGAGGAAACAATTCACAACTTATACTATGAGGCCAAGATTATCTGATATCAAGACCCATGGGTAGGATCGAAAAGGAAGATAAGTGGCTATATCTTTTCCATCAATATATATATTTTTAATTTTAAATGACATAGCTTCAAATCCAATTTGTATAAACAAGATAATATATCAAGATCAAGTCAACTTTATTCTAAGAATAAAACATTAGCTTCGCTTTTATAAAACAATCAATATGATTAACTATGATAACATAAAGCAGGAGAAATAAAAACACATGATCACCCAAAGATATTTAGAAAAAAAACCTTTGATAATATCAAATATTTTCATAATAAAAACCAGAAACTTTTAGAAAACTAGGAGTATAAGAATACTTTATTAATATCAAAAGTTGTCTACAAAGACATTTACTACAAACATCGTAATGATTGTGAAATTTTGAAAACTTTCCTTATAAGAATAGGAAAAAGAAAAAAACACTGCTATCACCATTCTGTTTTATATTGTACTGGAGTAGCTGATAAACCCTATTTAGTGAAGAAAAAATACAGTTAATATTGGTTGAAAAAGAAGAAATTGTCATTATTCATAGACTACATGTTTGTATATGTAGATCATTTTTGTGCAATTGGAATAGGCAAAGATCACCTAGACAGGACACACACACACAAAAAAAAAATCCACAAAAAGGCAGATTAAAAAAACTTAACCTAAAGATGAAATTCTAAAATCATATGTATATTTAGTAAATCCCACTAGATAATTAATTGTCCAGACTTCTGTTCTTATCTCAAACATGCAAAGATCTTTGAAAATTGCCACTCCTGTCCTTATAATAAGACAGGACTGGGCAAAGTGAAAATAAATGACTTCTCATGAACTCATTAACAACTACCCAAAAATCTAAAGAAATCTAAACTTATCTGAAAGTTTACTTATCTGAAAGAGAAACTGCAAAAGTCGTAAATCAATAGGATACATGGTACTTTTGATAAATTGCTGGAGGCGGACTGTGAACTATTATGAAGGTAAGAAGTTCTGGGGGCTGTAGTCCGATGGCATCCACGCTTTTGAAGATTTTACATCCTGAAACTCTACTGGGTTCTTACAATGAGGATTTACGCAGGATCTTCTGGCTCTGTCAGAGAGAGGAGGTATGAGGTACTCCTAAATACTCCCTGGATGAGGTACTCCCTATGAGGTACTCCTAAAGTCTTCCAGATACAAAAGGCCTCGCCACCAACCAGGAACATCTGTTCCAGAGCTTCACATCACCTGGAAGAAGGACATTTTTTTTTTCTCCATGGCCTCCTCTCAACTCCCTTCTCACCTACAGGGGAAGTACACCCACCCATCAGAGATCAGAACATCAAGGAAATAGATGAGGATCACTGCAACCTGGAAAAGAAAGAAGTAACAGGGAGAAAACTGGAGAAACACTTGGGAAGGTAACAGTCCTGAGGGACTGCTCCAGTAGAAGAACAGTAAGATTATACAACAACCCTTTTCCCCACACTTTACTAACAAGTGTATTAATAGGGTTGAAGTATAGGAACGACAGTTTGCAATTGAGAAAGCTGCAAGACGCAGAGTCGCTGAGGAGGAATACAAAGGAAAAGCCAAAGTCTAGAAGGGAAGGCATAAAAAGGGGCATTAAAAGAAATGAAAAATCTCTGGTACATACAGCAAGAGCACACATTAAGCGCAGCCCAATTTCTAGACGCAGTAGTAGCACTACCTTTGCCTTAGACTAAAGGTCCGTTTGCCTCCTTTACTGTTATTTGATATAATATGTCTAGTTTTCTACAAAAACTTATCAGGCATGCCAAAAGACAAGAAAAAAAGCAGCATCTGAAGGGACAAAAGAATTATCTGAACCAGTATGAAATATGATGGTGGTACTGGAATTACAGAACAGATAATGTAATTACAAATGATTAATACTATTTAATTACAAGTGATTAATAACAATGATTAATAGATGAAGGGCACTTATGGAAAAAGTAGACACAACTCTCTCTGTAAGCAGAGAGAGTGAAACTCTAAGAAGGAATAAAAAGGAAATTATGGAAATAAAAAGACAGTGCAACAAAATTGAAAAATGTTATTGATGGGCTCATCAGTAAACTCCACACAACTGAGGAATCAGTGAACTTTAAGGTAAGTCAACAGAAGTTTATCAAACTGAAAAGCAGAGAGTAAAACAGTATATATAAAATCATATATATACAGGTATATATATAACATATGACATGAGATATATATATATATATATAATAGAAACACCAAAAAAGTGGCACAGTTTCCAAACATGGAAAATATACCCAACATAAGCAAAATATTTAAAGTAATAATAGCTGAAAATTTTTCAAGATAATGATAAACTAGAAATCCAAGAAAATAAACTACAAATCCAAGAAACCCAGAGAACACTATTCAAAATAAATACCCCAAATTCCACGTCTAGGCATTCCCAAACCCCACATCTGGAATGCTATTCAGAATAAATACTCCAAATTCCACATCCATATTATATTCAAACTGCAGAAAACCAAATAAAAATATAAAATATTGAAATAACTCAATGAGCCACCTTGTCTATATTTTTAAATTTTTCTATTTTATTTTTAATCATTACTACTTTTTTTTAAAGACAGTCTTATTCTGTTGCCCAGGCTGGAATGCAGTGGCATGAACATGGAACAATGCAGTCTGAACTTCCGGGCTCAACTGATCTTCCCACCTCAGCCTCCTGAGTAGAGGGGACTACAGGCACTTGCCACTATGCCCAGCTAATATTTTCATTTTTTGTAAAGATGAAGTTTTGCTATGTTGTCTAGGCTGATTGCATACTCCTAGGTTCAAGTGATCCCCCTGCCTCAGTCTCCCAAAGTTTTGGGATTACAGGTGTGAGCCACCACGCCCACCCACGTCTTACGTATAGATGAACAAAACCAAATTACATTAGATATGTCACTAGAAATCAGGCAAGCAAGGAGAGAGGGGAGTTAAATATAAAAGTGTTGAAAAAATTGCCAACCTAGAATTCTAAAAATAGCAAAATTATACTTCAAAGGTGCAGAAGTACAGACTTTCTCTTTCTTAGGAAATCAATCACCCTTAAGCCTGCCTTGCAAAAAATGTTAATAGAAATTTTTCAGAAAGACATAAAATTATATAGAGCAGAAACTTGTGTCTACATAAAGAAAGAAAGGACATTAGAGAAAGACTAAAGCTTTTATTTTCATTAAAATTTTTTTTTAATTATTATTTTTTTTAAGTTCCAGGGTATATGTGCAGCATATGCAGCTTTGTTACATAGTTAAACATGTACCATGGTAGTTTGCGGAAGCTAACAGCCCATCACCTAGGTATTAAGCCCAGCATGCATTAGCTCTCTTCCCTTATGCTGTCCCATCCCACCTCAGCCTTTCCCAACAGCCCCAGTAAGTGTTATTTCTCTCCCTGTGTCCACGTGTTCTCATTGTTCACTTCCCACTTCCAAGTGAAAATTGTAGTTGGATTGCTGAGGATAGTGGCCCTTATTGTTTTGAGATATGTTTCTTCAATATCTAGTTTATTGAGAGTTTTTTTTTGTTTTTTGTTTTTAACATGAAGGATCTTATCAAAGGCCTTGTCTGTGTCTGTTGAGGTAATCATGTAATTTTTTTTCTTTATATCTGTTTATGTGATGAATTACTTTTATTGATTTGTGTATGTTGAACCAGCCTTGCATTCTGGGGATGAAGCCAACTTGATTGTGATGGATAAGCTTTTTGATGTGCTGCTGGATTCTGTCTGCCAGTATTTTATTGAGGATTTTTGCATTGATGTTCATCAGGGATATTGGCCTGAAGTTTTTGTTGTTGTTGTTGATGGTGCTGTTGTTGTTCTATCTCTGCCAAGTTTTGGTATCAGGATGATGCTGGCCTCATAAAATGAGTTAAGGAGGATTCCCTTCTTTTCAATTGTTTGGAATAGTTTCAGAATAAATAGGACCAGCTCATCTTTGTACCTCTGGTAGAATTCAGCTGTAAATCCATCTGGACCTGGGCTTTGTTTTTGGTTGGTAGGCTATTTATTTCTGCCTCAATTTCAGAACTTATTATTGGTCTATCCAAGGGTTCAACTTTTTCCTGGTTCAGTCTTGGGAGGGTGTATGTTTCCAATAATTTATCCATTTCTTCTAGATTTGCCAGTTTACTTGCATAGAGGTGTTTATAGTGTTCTCTGACGGTTATTTGTATTTCTGTGGGGTCAGTAGAGGCATGCTTTTTATTGTTTCTGATTGTGTTTATTTGAATCTTCTCTCTTTTCTTCTTTATCTCACTAGTGGCCTATTTTACTGATTAAAAAAAAAAAAAAACAAAACAGCTCCTGGATTCATTAATTTTTTGAAGGGGTTTTCAAGTCTCCATCTCCTTCAGTTTTGCTCTGACCTTGGTTATTTATTGTCTTCTGCTAGCTCTGGGGTTTGTTTGCTCTTTGTTTTCTTCTTCTTTTAGTTGTGATGTTAGGGTGTCGATTTGACATCTCTCTAGCTTTTGAAGTGGGCATTTAGTGCCATGAATTTCCCTCTTAACACTGCTTTAGTTGCATCCCAGAGATTCTGGTACATTGTCTTTTTGTTCTTACTGGTTTCAAAGAACTTACTGATTTCTGCCTTAATTCAGTTGTACCCAGGCGTCATTCAGGAGCAAGTTGTTCAATTTTCATGTAGTTGTGTGGCTTTGAATGGGATTGTAATCTTGAGTTCTAATTTGATTGCACTGTGGTCTGAGGCAGTGTTTGTTATAATTTCAGTTATTTTGCATTGCTGAACAGTGTTTTACTTCCAATTATGTGATCAATGTTAGTGTGAGTGCTATATGGTGTGAAAAAATTTATATTCTGTTGTTTTGGGGTGGAGAGTTCTGTAGATAGTTATCAGGTCTACTTGGTCTAGAGCTTAGTTCAAGTCTTGGATATCTTTGTGAATTTTCTGTCTCAATGATCTGTCTAATACTGACAGTGGGGTATTAAAGTTTCCCATTATTATTATGGCAGGTGGGGGTCTAAGTCTCTTTGTAGGTCTCTAAGAACTTGTTTTATGAATCTGGATGCTCCTTTATTGGGTGCATGTATATTTAGGATAGTTAGCTCTTCTTGTTGCATTGATCCCTTTAACATTATGTAATGCCTTTTGCAACCCCTCCTTTTATTCTGCTTTCCATTTCCTTGGTAAATTTTCTTCCATCCCTTTATTTTGAGTTTATGTGCATCTTTGCACATGAGATGTGTCTCGTAAATACAGCACACCAATGGGTCTTGTCTTTATATTCAGCTTGCCATTCTGTGTCTTTTAATTTGGGCATTTAGACCATTTACATTTACGTTTAATATTGTTATGTGTGAATTTGATCTTGTCATCATGATGCTGGCTGGTTAATTTTGCAGACTTGTTAATGTAGTTGATTCATAGTGCCATTGGTCTGTGTACTTCAGTGTGTTTTTATAGTGTCTGATAATGGATTTTCCTATCTGTGTTCAGTCCTTCCTTTGGGAGCTCTTGCAGGGCAGGTCTGGTGGTAACAAAATCCCTCAGCATTTGCTTGTCTGCAAAAGATTTTATTTCTCCTTTGCTTTATGAAGCTTAGTTTGGCCAGATATGAAATTCTGAGTTGAAATTTATTTCTTTAAGAATGTTGAACATTGGCCCCTACTCTCTTCTGGCCTGTAACGTTTCTCCTGAGAGTTCCAGTGTTAGTCTAATGGGCTTCCTTTTGTAGGTGACTTGGCCTTTCTTTCTGGCTGCCGTTAACATTTTTTCCTTCATTTCGACGTCGGCGAATCTGATGATTATGTGTCTTGGGGGAGACATATTTTCATGGAGTATCTTATTGGGGTTCTCTGGATTTCCTGAATTTGAATACTGGCCTGTCTTGCTAGATTGGGGAAGTTCTCCTGTATGATATCCTGAAGTATGTCTTCCAACTTGTTTCCATTCTCCCCATCTCGTTCAGGTACTCCAATCAGTCATAGGTTCAGTCTTTTTACATTCCCATAGTTCTTGGAGGATTTGTTCATTTATTTACTTTTTTTCCCTGTAATCTTGCCTGCCTGCCTTATTTTAGCAAGATAGACTTCAGGCTCTGATATTCTCTCTTTCACTTGGTCGATTCTGCTATTGATACTTGTGTTTGTATCATGAAGTTGTCAAGCTGTGTTTCTCAGCTCCGTTAGGTCATTTATGTTCCTCTCTAAACTGGTTATTTTAGTTAACAGCTCCTGTAATCTTTTATCGTCGTTCTTAGCTTCTTTACATTAAGTGAGAACATAATTCTTTAGCTCAGTGTAATTCGTTATTACCCACTTTCTGAAGCCTACTTCTGTCAGTTCATCCATCTCAGTTTCAGCCCAATTCTGTGCCCTTGCTGGAGAAGTGTTGCAGTCCTTTGGAAGAGAAGAGACATTCTGGTTTTTGGAATTTTCAGTGTTTTTGCATTGTTTTTTCCTAATCTTCGTGAATTTATCTACCTTTGATCTTTGAGTCTGATAATCTTTGCTTGGAGTTTTTGTTGGGTCTTTTTGTTGATGTCGTTGTTGTTACTTTCTGTTGTTTGTTTTTCTTCTAACAGTCAGGCTCCTCTGCTGCAGGTCTGCTGCAGTTTGCTTGGGGTTCACTCCAGAACCTGTTTGCCTGGGTATCACCAGTGGAGGCTGCAGAACTGCAAAGATTGCTGCCTTCTCCCTCCTCTAGAAGCTCGTCCCAGAGGGGCACCAACCTGATGCCAGCCGGAACTCTCCTGTATGAGCAGTCTGGCGACCCCTGTTGGGAAGTCTCACCCAGTCAGGAGGCACAGGATCCAGGACCCACTTAAGGAGGCCCTTTGACTTGCCCTTAGTGGAGCTAGCACGCTGTGCTGGAGGAATCCCCCAATTGGAATCAGCCAGTCTTAAGTGGCTGAACCTGAGACTGTGGCCACCCCTCCCTCAAGGTGCTCTGTCCCAGGGAGATGACAGTTCTGTTTCTAAGCCCCTGACTGGAGCTGCTGAAATTCCTGCAAGGATGGCCTGCTTGGTGAGGAGGGATGGCTGTGGGTCCCAGCTAAAGAGGCAGTCTGGCCACGATCTGCAACAGCCAGTTTGCTGCACTGTGGGGAATTCTGCCCAGTCCAAACCTCCTAGTCTCCTTTGCACTGGTCAGTGGAAAATCACCAACTACAGTGGCAGTAATGGCGGTCACCCCTCCCGTTGGGAGCTCAGTTATCCCAGGCAGTGGGGATGTCAAGCCAGTGAGTCTTAGCTTGTGGGACTCCATGGGAGTAGGGTCGCCTAATCAAAACTGCTTCAGCCCCCTTTCCACAGGAGTGGACAGTTCTCCTTCCTCACTGGAGTTCCAGGCACCACTGTAGTATGTAAAAACTCCTGCAGCCCAGGACCTGCCCAAACAGCCTCTGACAGGAGCAGCTGCCCTTGGTTTGCCCAGTTTTGTGGTTAAGACCCAGGGCCCTGGTAGTTGAGGCTCACAAGGGACTCTCCTGAGACACAGATTGCAAAAATCCATCGGAGAAGGGTAGTACCCCTGGCGGGTAGCACAGACCCTCACCACTTCCCTTTATTGCAGGAGGGAGGTCCACCCACCCTGTGCAACTCCCAGATAAAGTGATGCTCCACCCTGCTGTTCATTCTCTATGGGTCGTGCCAACTACCTAATCAGTCCCAGTGAGATGAACTTGGTACCTCAGTTGGAGAAGCAGAAATCATTCGCTTTCTCCTTTTGTGTCACTGGGAGCTGCAGACTAGAGCTGTTTCTATTCGGCCATCTTGGCCCCTCCCCAACTTTTCTTATTCTTAATCAATTTAAAAGATAACTGTTTAAAGTAAAAACAAAAAATGTATTGTATAATTTTATAATAGGTAAATGAAATGAATGACAGCAATGTCACAGAGATGGAAGGGAGGAATTTTTATTGTTCTTGACTAAATATCTATTGGTACTTGAAATTGAACTTAGATTAGTTTAGCATGTTTATTGTAAATAATATTAATAATATTCACCACTAATACTAACTTTTAAAAAAATATAACTAGTATTCTAAGTGAGGTGATAAAATGGAATTATATGAAATGCTCAATTAAAACCAAAGAAGGCAGAAAAGGAGGCAAAAAGGAATAATGTAACAAATGGAAAAGTTAGAAACATGATGGATATTAATCCAACTATATCAATTATCACATTAAATTTAAATGGCCTACATATATCAATTAAAGGAAAGAGATTATCAGAGTAGATAAAAAGAACCAAATTATATGTTGTCTAGGTAAAAACAACTTTAAATACAAAGAACAAAATAAGTTAAAAGTGAAAAAATTGAGAAATATCTACCAATCTAAGATTAATCAAAAAATTAAAATAGTTATTTTAGTTTGAGACAGTGCAGACCATAGAACAAGGAAGATTGTCAGGGATAAAGAGCGGCACTACATGAAGATAAAGGGATCTGAGAAGACATAAACTTCTTAAACATGCATACATCTAACAAAGTTATAAAAATACATGAGGCAAAAACTGATATAAGAAAATAAGGAACTGAAAGGAGAAACAGACAAATGCAGTATTAAAATTAGAGACCTCAATAGTTGTCAGTAATTGATAGATCAAGCAGGTAGAAAATCAGTAAAGATACAGAAAACCAAACAGAACTATAAATTAACTCAATCTAATTTATATTTATAGACTCTGCCATAAAACAATAGACAATACTTGTTCTCAAGTTCACATGAAAAATTCATTGAAATAGACTACATTCTGGCCATAAGACGTGATAACAGTTTATTTAAGCAATCTACAAAATGTGTTCTTAAAGCACAATGGAATTAAACTAGAAATCAATAATAGAAAGATAGATTTAAAATTTCCTAAATATTTGAAAATAAACAATACACTTTTAAATAAGCTTTGGATCAAATAGTTCTTCATATAAATTTAAAAATATTTTTTATTACATAAAAATGAAAATAACTTACCAATATATGGGAAGCTACAAAAATTGCCTAGAAAGAAATTTATAGCATTAAAAGCATACATTAGAGAAAAATAATGATTTAAAATAACTACCTAAGCTTTCACATTAGGAAATTAGAGAAAAGGAAAAGAGCAACTTCACCATAAAGAAAACAGAAAAGTACAATAAAGTGAATCTTTGCACAGACCATACAACTTTCTAAAAATTAACTCAAAATGAATCACAGACCTAAAATGCAAAACCTCTAAAACTTCTGAAGATGACAGTGGAAACAAATCTAGTTGACCTTCTTTTTCACAATGATTCTTCATTTCTATAGCACAAGCATAGTCCATAAGAGGAAACAAAAGGTAACTGTAAGTTCTTCAACTTCATTCTTTTTTTAAAACTATTTGCTCTTCTGGGTGTTTTCTATGGGTATACAAATTTTTCTGATTAGCTTGTCATGTTCTGCAAAAGATATATCATGTTCATGGATTGGAAAACTCAAAATTGTTAAGGTGTCTGTTTTCTCCAGTTTGATCTATGCATTCAATTCATTTCATCAAAATGTCAGGGAGCTTATTTGTAAATTCTGACAAGCAGTTTCTAAAATTTATATCAAAAGGAAAAAGAACTAAAAGGGGGATACATTTTTTAAAAAAATCAAAAAAGTGTTCACACTAGGCAGTTTTAAGACTTATTAAAAAGCTATAATAATCAAACAAGGTGTTATCAGTGCAAAAAATACACATAAATCAATGGAACAGAATAAAGACCCATAAAAAGATCCATAAAAATATAGTCAATGAGTTTTTGTTAAGTGCAAAGGCAATTCAATGAGGAAAACATAGACTTCAAAATTGATACTGGAACATTTCAAAGTCCGTATGCAAAAGAAATTAATTTCAACACATACCCCACGTATTATACCAAAATGAGCTAAAATGGAACATAGATCCAAATATAAAGAGTGAAAAACTGAAAATACTTATAAGGAAACATAAAAGAAAATTTGCACAGTTTTTAAGTATTATGTTGAGTTTCAGATATGACAACAAAAGCAGAATCTATAGAAAATTATGGTCTAATGTTATCAAAATATAAACGTTTTCTCTGTGAAAGTCATTGTTAAAGGAATGGAAAGTAAGCAAATAACTGAGATAAATATTTGTAAGTCATATATCTGATAATACATAAAGAACTCTTAAACTCAACAAGGAAAAAAAATGTAATTTAAAAAAGTGGACAAAAATCTGAACAGACACCTCACCAGAGAACATATATGGACATCAAGGAAGCATATGAAAAGATGTGCAACATCACTTATCATTAGGGAAATACAAATCAAAAGTACACAGAGATACCATTACACATCTATTATAATGACACCCAGTGCTGACAAGGATGCTATGTTAGTTATCTAGGGCTGCTAAATTAGTCTGCTATGGCTGCCGTAACAAATTACCACAAAACAAGTAGCTTAAACAATGTAATTTTATGGTCACACAGTTCTGGAAGCCAAAAGTCTAAAGTCAAGGAGCCCTCCGGGTTGATTCTTTTTGAGGACTGTGGGAGAAGAATCAGTTTCAGTTCTCTCCCAGTAGCTTGTAGGTAGTCATTTTCTTCCTCTTGCTCTATGCTTGTCTGTATCTTAATTTTCCCTTTTTATAAAAATACCAGTTATATTGAATTAGAGCACCCCCTAATTACCTCATTTTAACCAAATAAAATTACATCCTGTGGTACTGAGGTTTAGAATTTCTTTTTTTAAAAAATCATTTTACTTTAGATTTAGGGGGTACAAGTGCATGTTTGTTACATGGATATATTATGAAAAGGTGAAGATTTGGCCTCTACTGTACTCATCACCCAAATATTGAATATTGTACCTAATAGGTAATTTTTCATCCCTCATCTTTCTCGTATCCTTTTGGAGTCCCCAGTGACCATTACTTCCATCTGTATGTCTGTGTGTACCCCATATTTAGCTCCCGTTTATAAATGAGAACAGGTAATATTTGAATTTCTGTTTCTGAGTTAGTTCACTTAGAATAATGGCCTCCAGGTCAATCCATGTTTCTGCAAAGGATATGATTTCATTCTTTTTTGTGGCTGTATAATATTACATGGTGTATGTGTACCATATTTTTTAAATCTTCTCAACCATTTAGGGACACATGGTTTGGTTCCATGACTTTGTTATTGTGAGTAATGTTTTGATAAACATACAAGTGCGGGTATATTTTTGTACATAATGATTTACTTTCTTTTGGGAAGATACCCAGTAGTGTGATTACTGGGTCAAATGGTAGTTCTATTTTTAGTTCTTTCAGATGTCTCCATACTGTTTTAGGTAGAGGTTGAACTAATTTGCATTGTACCAGCAGTGTATACCCATTCTCTTTTCTCTGCATCCATGTCAACACTTGTTGTTTTTTGAAGTTTGGGGGCCCCAATTCAACCCATAATAGATGCTGAGAAGAAGGAATGCTCATTCATTATAGATGGGAATGCAAAATTGGACTGCCTCTCTGGAAAACAGTTTGCTAGCTTCTCATAAAAGTAATCATACACTTTCCAGATGACCCACAGTCACACTTTAAAGTATTTACACGTGTTCACAACTATGGAACTCAGCAAAAATAAGGAACTATTGAATTACACAATAACATTAAGTTATGTTAAATATATATTGCTATTTAAAGAAGCCAAATTCCAGTGGTACACACTTCATTACATATAGAAGGCATTCTGAAAATAGGCAAAATTATAAGGGGAGAAAACCAAACACTAGCTGGCATAGTATGGAGAAAGTGAATGAGTTGACTACAAAGGAACCACAAAACTGAAATTTTAGGATAGAGACACTGGTTTGTGTGGTATATACCTAGCTCTAAATGCTTGTCAAAACCCATAGAAATGTACACAACAAATAATGAACTGAACTGTGTTCAAATAAAAACATATAACCCAGGATGTTAGGAAATTCCTGGATTGAATGTACTGTGACAAATGACTCTAACTGTATTACAAA
This sequence comes from Trachypithecus francoisi, assembly GCF_009764315.1. Taxonomy (NCBI): domain Eukaryota; kingdom Metazoa; phylum Chordata; class Mammalia; order Primates; family Cercopithecidae; genus Trachypithecus; species Trachypithecus francoisi. The sequence goes on along the minus strand of NW_022681462.1, from coordinate 49,630,591 downwards.
TGTTTGACGTAACCTTACTGATGGGGGTGGAGAAAAACAAATTGAACTAAGCAACTTTGGAAAACAGTGCTTTGACCAGATGCTGTACAGCTGAAGATGAAGATATTCTATAACAAAATATTGTTATATAGTTGCTAATTGGTTTCTTGTAGGGCACAGTTTAGCAATTTGAAAACTACTTCAGATAGATAGATAGATGGATAGATAGATAGATAGATAGATAGTCAAATAGTCAAGTAAAATTTAGATGATGCACACCAGGTTTCTCTTTAACAAAGAAATAAGTTAACTTACAAATAAGAAAGAATGACTACAGTGAACTCTTGGTGCTGAATTAAAACCAGGCATTACAGATATTTCAGTACTAACTCATGTTCATTTTAATATCTGTATATTATATATAATATATATATAGACAGAGAGGTAAATGCAGAAATACTTACAGATATGTATGTGTAACCTGGTTTTAATATGTGTTTTAATACATGTTTCCTATTGAACTCCTGAGACAGCCTAGAAACAGCAATATCCCCAGTAATAATGAGCTCACTCAGCACCCAAATCTGGGATGATAAATACCATTTTCCAATAAATGAAGCCAGGGATCGTTAAAGAAATGGCTAAATCTAGAGTTGGTACAGGAAAGACACAAAATAAGCTTATATCCCCCTGTAATGTCAAAAAGTAAAAATTTGCTAAATAAATAAATAAAAAGTAAAAAGGAGGGAGTATGTCATCAAAAGGACACAGAAGTCAACCTGAAAAAATCTCTCAAGGCTGGAACAATTTGAAGAATATATAACATAATGATAGTATTGGATCATAATCAAAAGAAGAAACTAAATAGCAGTGAGTTTATGCTGCTATAAATGTCTGAATAAATAAATGAAAAACAATGTTTCTTATGGAAGGATTTCAATTATTAAGCACAAAAGGAATGATAAAAAAGGGAAAATCACCGTTAGAAAACTATAGTAACAAGCACAGGCAAAATTAAAATAAACTGAAGAAACTTTAAAGGGAACAGGACACTTAGACTCCAATTATCTCCCCTGCATTTACTAACAATTGCGGCCATTTTAGCATGTGACCACCATTATTTGAAGCTGTTTTCAACTAGGAGGTAAAAGTTAATGTCTCCCTACTTGAGTGAGGCCTAGACATAGTGACTCATTTCTGAAAAAAAAAGAGTATGGAAAGCAAAAATTAGTAACTTTACAGTGAGAAAGCAGGCAGATTCTTTCCTAACCAAATGATCAAATCTAATAGCACCAATGATAAATTATGCTGGTATCACATGCCCCCGATATGATGTGATAAGAAGGGCATATCTAATAGTTTCCTTTACCATAATACTAAAGAGCAGAGTTTACAGACAGCCTCATCTTATTCTTGACAGTGAGAAAGATTCTGACATTTCCCCCATTAGATTGGGAACAAGCTTGATATGCATAGTCATGTTGGGAAGGAATCCATCAATTTCTATTTTACTATATTTGTTTTTAAACTTCATAGAGGAGTTTGCATAAATACAGAAAACCACAGAAATCTTAAATTTGTAGCTCATTTGTTCACACATCCTGAACATACCCTTGTATGCAATAACTCGATCAGGAACAGAACATCCCAGCACTCCAGAATATATATACTTTTTTTTACAACTTAAGTCACCAAAGACTACAAGGGGAACAAAATTCCAAGTCTTCCCTACCAAACATTAGTTTTGTTGGTATTGACCTCAGCAAAAATGTAATTATATAGTATGCACTCATTTGTATCTGGTGTCTTTTACTACATATCACGTTTTCAATGTTCATTTACATTGGAAATGTAGTGGGAAAACTATCCATATATGAAGAAGCCTTGATGATGTATCTGGAAAATTCAACTGTTTGCTTAGTATATTAGAAGGTTATTGAGTTATCATTTATAGATATAAATAATAGCTAGATAAAACATAATGAAAGAGCAGATCCTATTTTTATAGCAAATAAGAAAGTAACTGGTATAATTTTAGCTAGAGATATCTAAAGCCAATAGAAGGAAAACTAGGAAATACCCTGAGAGAGAGAGAAAAAAAATCCTTAAAAACTAGAAAGACATATTACATTCTTGCACAGGAAGACAAGATCATTAGCATGTAAATTATCCCTAAGTTAATGTGCATATTAAATGTAATCCTAATAAAAATACCATATTTTTTTCTGTACCTAAGGTAATTATAAATTTTATTTTAAAGAAAAGAAGTAGTCTTACCCAATACTAAAATATACCCTAAGATTTTCATAACTAAAATGTCACTCTTGGTGCATGGATAGGAAGACAGACCAACAGAATAGAAGGAAAAATCCAGAAATATTCCCAATTACCTACACACACATTTATTGTATGTTAAAGCCAGCATCTTAAATTCATTATGAAAATATCAGGCTGGGTTCTCTGGCTCACACCTGTAATCCTAGCACTTTGGGAGGCTGAGACTGGCTGATGGCTCAAGCCTAGGAGTTCAAAGACAGTCTGGACTACATGGCGAAACCCCGTCTCCGCAAAAAATTCAAAAATTAGCCAGGCATGGTGATGGGCACCTGGAGTCCCACCTACGCAGGAGGCTGAGGCAGGATGATCACCTGTGCCCAGAAGATCGAGGCAGCAGTGAGCCCTGAACACACCACTACATTCCAACCTGTGTGACAGAGTAAGACCTTGTCTCAAAAATAAAAGAAAAAAAGGAAGATCAACTATTTTAAGATGGCATTGAAATAGCTGGATAGCTATATGGAAAACAGATGTTATAACAAAGAAACAATTTTGATTCTACTTACCATATATCACAATAAATTCCAAATAGATCAGATAATTAAAAGTAAAAAGTGGAAGTATGCATTATCTAGGAAAAAATATCAGTGAATACCTTTATAACGTGAAACTAAGAAATAGTCATAATCATGACTGAAAATACAGAAAGAGTAATTAAAAGATAATAAAGTTAGAATGCGAAAAAAGAAAAAGGTTTTTTTTTTTTCTTTTTTGACAGAGTCTTGCTCTGTTGCCCAGGCTGGAGTATAGTGAAAGAATCATAACACACTGCAGCCTCAACCTCCCAAACTTAGGCAATCCTAACACCGTGCCTGGCTAATTTAATCTAATTATTATTATTATTATTAATTTATTTTATTTTTGTAGAGATGAGGGCTCACTATGGTTCCCAGGCTGGTCTTGAACTCCTGGAATCAAGCCATCCTCTCACCTTGGCCTCCCAAAATGCTACAATTATGGGAGTGAGCCACTGCACACGGTCACAACTTTCAAATGAGAAAATAAATCAAAAGCAAAATGAAGACACATATACTGTGAAAATATATATGAAAAATATATATGTGTGTATATTTGTTCATGTATATGTGTGTATGCATACATACACATGTGTGTGTGTGGTGTTTGTGTACATATGGGAATATTGGTTTATATCTCTAATAACATTTCTAAGAGTAAAAAAGAAAAAAAATCAGCAATCTGACTGAGAAATCCAAATTGCTTTAAATCTTAACAATGCTTAAGCTCATGCATGACAGAAACATTGCCAGCCTAAACTATGTTATATGTAATTTCTCAGCTGTTGGTTGGTAAAATCAAAAAGCTTGACAATATCCTCTGTTGATGAGGCTCTTACACATTGCTAGAGTGCATAAAAATGTTACAGATTATATGATGGGGAGCTTAACACTATCTAGCAAAAATGCATATGCATTTATCTTTAACCTAGTTATCTGACTTTTAGGAGTCACCCAAAAGATAGGTTGGCAAAAATGTGAAAAGACTATGTACAAGGCTTTTTTGTTTTAGAAAAAATAGCAACAGAATGGAAGCAACTCCAGGGTCCATTTATTAAACTGCATCAGTTGAGTCAACTATAGTACATTCACACAATAGATTCTAGAAAGTTGTAAAAATCAACAATGAATATTTATGTTTTTAAAAGAAAAAAAGAAAATAAATTCTAATAAGTATGTTACGTGACCATTTTTTAACGAAAAAGAAGAAAAAGTGTTTAAAAATAAAGACATTCTAAGTACTATTATTGCTCCACTTCCAAGCTACATTATTAAGTGTAAATAACGACAGAGACGTATATGTATAGTGTAATACACTTTAAGAAGGGGCTAGATTAGAGAGATAAGCAGGTAGATACATAGAGAGATAGAGATAGGTAGATGATATGATAGTACATAGGTACATATTTTCAAAAACTTAAAGAAAAACATAATACATATTTATATATATTATTTATATATTAAATATTTATTTATTTATTTTTTTTGGGGGGGACGGAATCTTGCTGTGTCACCCAGGCTGGAGTGCAGTGGCGCCATCTTGGCCGACTGCAACCTCCTACTTCCGGGTTCAAGCGATTCTCCTGCCTCAGCCTCCCGAGTAGGTGAGATTACAGGTGCCCGTCACCATGCCTGGCTAATTTTTTTTTTTGTATTTTTAGTAGAGGTGGGGTTTCACTATGTTGGCCAGGCTGGTCTCGAACTCCTGACTTCGTGATCCACCCACCTTGGCCTCCCAAAGTGCTGGGATTACAGGCGTGAGCCACCTCACCAGGCCAACACAATAAAATATTTTAAAGTAACCATCTATAGGGAGAAGGGACATTCTCTGAGGATTTCTTTGATACATTTTACAGAGATTTGGCTTTGGAATCACACAAATATATAATTGTAAAATTAAATTGTAAAAAGAAATCCCTAAAAATAAAAGAAAAGCAAATGGATGTAACTGTGCATTCAATTTGTGTCATAACCATCAGGAGAAATTATGCCAAGGAAGTTTAAAATATAGTAATTAATTGTGCATCTCTAGTGTAATGTGTACTGAGAACGAAAAATAACTGAAAAAAAAAATCTTAAATGGTTTTCTTTAACTATATTGTTGGTTGTAGTGTCAGTATTGTCATTCTAACAATGATGTGTGTAATAGAGGATAAAGCAAATGAATAAATTAAAAGGTATGTTGATTCAATTATTTCCAAGGCCAATGAGATGGGGGTTTCACAGGGAGTGGGCAAGATAAAGCAGTAGGTAAAAGAGATTTAAAAACAAGTCTATAATCCTGAATTTGATTTGGAAGTATCAGTATAAACTTGTGATATATTTGTCTCTAGCCTAGCTTTATCCACTGCAAATGCCTAGAAACAATGACAGAACCAGTTACAATGAGCATCCCACCAACCATATTGTGATTTTGTGTTAACATCGCCAAAGCTCCTGAAAAACAGGGGAATGTACAAAATAAACCTGAATATCTTATCAAAATGAGCAGTAAGGATACTAACAAACACCATAAATGATTATGTCAAAAGGATCATGTCAACTGGAAGTGGCCCTCACTTATTCATAATAGGATAATCTGAACATCAATAAGGATAACTGCAATGGATTGCAACATATTGAACATATTTAAGTAACTGAATTTATAAGGATACTAAAGCAAAAATGACAACCATAAGGAAAAAAGAAAACAAATTTGTGACTGTAGAAAAGAGTGATTATTTTGAAATTTGACAAATAAGGAAACAAGTAATCATTTATATTCTCCATAATATGCAAACTCTACTACCAAGAAATAAGTAGTTGATGTAGGAAACACTTTTCTTTATTAAATTGTTTCATTTAAGCTATGACAGCACAGAATATGAATATTTCTCAATCCCAATGATATAATGAAACTGCTGCACATTAATTATTATGGTTGCTAGCTTAAGAAAAGGGCAAAATCAGACATAATGTGCCTCCTGATGGAGAAGCACAACTCATTTGATTAAATAGTTTTGCCAGAACCCTAAAAGGAAGCGTTAAGAGGAAAGGAAAGAAGGTGAACCAGAAACCTTACCAAGCCTCTAGATGTAATTACCAATTTACAGGAAATATAGTAAATACAACAACATGGTCAATGGCACCATGGAAAAGCAATAAGAAAAATCTATACTGTGGCAATATTAAAGGTAAATGGTTAGTTTTTTGCTTGTTTTTTCTAAATTTTATTTTATTTTATTTAAATTCTGGGTTACATGTGCAGGACGTGAAGATTTGTTACATAGATAAACTTGTGCCATGGTGGTTTGCTGCACCTATTAACCCATCATGCAGGTATTAAACCCCACATGCATCAGCTGTTTATCCTGCTGGCTCTCCCTGTCTGCCCCCCACCTCCCAACAGGCCACAATGTTTGTTGTTCCCCTCCCTGTGTCCATATGTTTTCATTATTCAGCTCCCACTTATAAATGAGAATATGCAGTGTTTGATTTTCTTTTTCTGTGTTAGTTTGCTGAGGATAATGGCTTCCAACTCCATCCACGTCCCTGTAAACTTGTTCCTTTGTATGGCTACATAGTATTCCATGGTATATATGTACCACATTTTCTTTATCCAGTCTATCATTGATGGGCATTTTGGTTGGTTCCATGTCTTTGTTATTGTGAATAGTGCTGCAATGAACATACACATGCATGTATCTTTGTAATAGAATGATTTATTTTCCTTTGAGTATATACCCAGTAATGGGATTTCTGGATTAAATGGTATTTCTGGTTCTAGGTCTTTAAGGAATTTCCAAACTGTCTTCAACAGTGATTGAACTAACTTACATTCCCACCACCAGTGTAGAAGCGTTCTTATTTCTCCACAGCCTTGTATCTGTTGTGTCTTGACTTTCCAATAATCACCATTCTGACAGACATGAGGTGGTGTCTCATTGTGATTTTGATTCACATTTCTCTAATGATCAGTGATGCTGAGATCTTTTTCATATTTGCTTTTGAGTAGTTTCTGTTCATGTCCTTTGCCCACTTTTAATGTGTCTGTTTTTTTCTTGTAAATTTGCTTAAGTTCTTCATAGATTCTGGATATTAGACCTGTGTCAGCTGTGTATATTGCAAAAATGTTATCCCATTCTGTAGGTTGCCTGTTCACTCTGATGATAGTTTCTTTTGCTGTGCAGGAGCTTTTTTAGTTTACTTATACTCCATTTGTCAATTTCTGCTTTTGTTACAATTGCTTTTGAGGTTTAGCCATGAAATCTTTCCCTGTGCCTATGTCCTGAATGGTATTGCCTAGATTTTCTTCTAGGGTTTTCATAGTTTTGGGTTTCACACTTAAGACTTTAATTCATCTTGAGTTAACTTTTGTATAAAGTGTAAGGAAGTGGTCCAGTTTCAGTTTTGTGCAAATTGCTAGTCAGTCCTCCCAGCATCATCTATTAAGTAGGGAATCCTTTCCCCCTTGCTTGTTTTTGTCAAGTTTGTAGAAGATCAGATGGTTGTAGATGTGCAGTCTTATTTCTGAAATCTCTATTCTGTTCCATTGGTCTATGTGTTTGTTTTGGTACCAATACCATGCTCTTTTGGTTACTATACCCTTGTAGTGTAGTTTGAAGTCAGATAGGGTGATGCCTTCAGCTTTGTTCTTTTTACTTAGGAGTGTCTTGGCTATACGGGCTATTTTTTGGTTCTATATGAACTTTAAAGTAGATTTTTCTAGTCCTGTGAAGAATGTCAATGGTAGTTTAATAGGAATAGCATTGTATCTATAATTTACTTGGGGCAGTATGGCCATTTTCATGATACTGACTTTTTTCTATCCATGACCATGGAATGGTTTTCCGTTTCTTTGTGTCCTCTCTGATTTTCTTGAGCAGTGGTTTGTAGTTTTCCTTGAAAAGGTCCTTCACTTCCCTTGTTAGCTATATTCCTAGGTATTTTATTCTCTTTGTTGCAATTACAAATGGTAGTTCATTAATGATTTGGCTCTCTGCTTGTCTGTTGTTGGTGCATAGGAATGCATTGCTTTTGTATCCTGAGACTTTGTTTTAGTTGCATATCAGATTTAGAAACTATTGGGCTAAGATGGGATTTTCTAGATATAGGATCATGTTATGTCCAGAATTGGTGGGTTCTTGGTCTTACTGACTTCAAGAATGAAGCCACGGACCCACGCAGTGAGTGTTACAGTTCTTAAAGATGGTGTGTCCGGAGTTTGTTCCTTCAGACGTTCAAATGTGTCTGGAGCTTCTTCCTTCTGGTGGGTTAGTGGTCTTGCTGTCAGGAGTGAAGCTGCAGACCTTTGTGGTGAGTGTTACAGCTCTTAAAGGCAGCATTGACCCAGAGAGTGAGAAGCAGCAAGATTTATTGTAAAGAGTGAAAGAATAAAAATTCCACATTGTGGAAGGGTTCCAGAGCGGGTTGCCGCTGGTTGGTTCAGGCAGCCTGCTCTTATTCCCTTATCTAGTCCCACCCACATCCTGCTGATTGGTCCATTTTACAGAAAGCTGATTGGTCCACTTTACAGAGAGCTGATTGGACCGTTTTGACAGGGTGCTGAATGGTGCATAATCCTCTAGCTAGACTTAAAAGTTCTCCAAGTCCCCACTAGGTTAGCTAGATACAGAGTACCAACTGGTGTATTTACAAACATTGAGCTAGACACAGAGTACTGATTGGCGTATTTACAAACCCTGAGCTAGACACAGAGTGCTGATTGGTGCATTTACAATCCTTGAGCTAGACACAGAGTGCTAGACAGAAAAGTTCTTCAAGTCCTCACTAGGTTGGTGTATTTACACACAGTGAGCTAGACACAGAGTTCTGATTGGTGCCTTTATGATCCCTTAGCTAGACATAAAAGTTCCCCAAGTCCCCACCAGACTCAGGAGCCCAGCTGTCCTCACCCAGTGGCTCCCCCCTCCCCTGGGTTGCAGGCTGAGCTGCCCCCCAGTCCCGGGTCGTGTGCCCACAGGCCTCAGCCCCTGGGGTTTGTGGCACTCCTTGCGGAGGCTCGGGCTGCGCCGGAGCCCACCGTGGGGGTGGGGTTTGGGCATGGCAGGCTGCAGGTCCCCAGCCCTGACCAGCCAGGAGGTGGCTGAGGCCAGGTGAAAATTTGAGCGCAGTGCCTGCAGTGCCACTCGGCCCAACCTCTGCAGCTGCTAGCCCAGGTGCTAAGCCCCTCACTGCCCTGGGCCTCTGGGAGTACAGGGCCTGTTGAGCCCATGCCCGTGCCCCCCAGAATTCCCGCTGGCCTGCCCGCACCTCTCCCTCCACACCTCCCCACAAGCAGAGGAAGGCAGCTCCGGCCTTGGCCAGCCCAGAGAGGGGCTCCCACAGTGCTGTGGCAGGCTGAAGGGCTCCTCAAGTGCTGACAGAGAGGACCCTGAGGCTGAGGAGGCTTGGAGAGAGAGGACTGCTAGCATGTTGCAACTTCTCAATGTCATCTGCAAACAGAGACAGTTTTACTTTTCTTTTCCTATTTGAATACTTCTTTCTTTCTTCCTCTTGCCTGATTGCCCTGGCCAGAACTTCTAATACTCTGTTGAATAGGAGTGGTGAGAGAGGGCATCCTTGTCTTGTGCCAGTTTTGAAGGAGAATGCTTCCAGCTTTTGCCCTTTCAGTATGATATTGTCTCTGGGTTTGTCATAAATAGCTCTTATTATTTTGATGTATGTTCCATCAGTACTTAGCTTATTAATAGTTTTCAACATGAAGATATGTTGAATTTTATCAAAGGCCTTTTCTACATCCTTTGAGATAATCATGTAGATTTTTGTCTTTAGTTTTATGTGCTGAATTATGTTCTTATTATGGCTTTCAAAAAAAATAAATGCAAATAACAAAAGAAAATATGAAAATGGAATGTTAAATTAAAATACTTAAGAGACCTATCCATCAATCACAATATTGAAATGTTTGTGAAACCAGGTATAAACATCCAATGCCTAAACAAATATATTAATGAATGATTGTCAATATTTAAAGTTTATTGTATTGTAGTTATGCTGCAAAATAGTTCTTTCCCTTAAAAAACATTTTGAAATTTTTTTTCATGGAACTAAATACTATCTGAAATTTGATCTGAAATCATAAAGGGGAAAATGCAAGGAGGTGTGAATAAAACTAGATTGACACTGAATTTTAATTGTTCGAGTTAATTGTTGGGTAATCAGAACATGATAGTTCATTATATTGCTTTATTTATTTTTGTACACACTGGAAAATTTTTCATAATACGAAGTTAAACAATAAAATTCGTGGCATTAAGTTGAAGAAAATGGCAAAGCATACATGTTTGCTAATAATAATAGAGTTTTAAATGTGTACATATTTATGAGGTATATGTGATTTTTTTTTACATGCATAGAATGTGTAACAATCAAGTCAGGGTATTTGGACTTCTGTCACCTAAAGTATTTATTATTTTTATGTATTTGTAATATTTCAAGTCCTCTCTTCCAGCTATTTTGAAATATACAACACATTGTTTTCGACTATGATCATCCTACTCTGCTATCGAACATTAGAAATTAATCCTTCTAACTGTATGTTGATACCCATTAATCAACCTCTCTTTACCCTCCCTACCCCTACACACACCCTTCCTAGCCTCTGATAGGTCTTATTCTACTCTCCACCTCCATAAGATCCACAGTTTTAGCTCCCACATTTGAATGAGAATACACAATATTTGTCTTTCTGTGCTTGGCTTATTTCACTTAACATGATGACCTCCAGCTCCATCCATGGTGCTGCAAATGACAGAATTTTATTATTTTGGTGGCTGAATAGTATTTCGTTGTGTATACATACCAGACATTCTATATCCATTTGTTTGATGATGAGCATTTAGGTTAATACCATGTATTTGCTATTGTGAGTAGTGCTGCAATAGATCAGGTATGTGCTTCACATAGATTTATTTTCCTGTGGATTAATGCCAAGTGGTGTGACTGCTGAATAATAATAGTATCTGTATTTAGTTTTGTGAATTCTATTTTTAGTTTTTCAAAAAATCTCCAGACTGTTTTTCACCATTGCTATATTAATTTACATTTCAATCAACAGTCTGTAAGATTTCCTTTTTGGCCACATCTTTGTCATCATCTATTATTTTCATCTTTTTAATGATGGCCATAATAACTGGAGTAAGATGGTATCTCATTGTGGTTTTTATTTGTGTTTCCCTAATGATTCGTGATGTTGAGCATTTTTTTCATGTGCCTGTTGGCCATTTGTATGCTTCTTCCTCTTGAGGAATATCTATTCATGGCCTTTGCCCACTTTAAATGAGATCTTGTTTTTATTTAAACTGTTGAGTCATTTGAGTTTTTGTATACTGTGGATATTAGTTTCTTCTTGAATTAATAGTTTGCAAAATTTTCTCCCATTCAACAGGTTGTCACTTCACCCTGTTGATTGTGTTGTTTTGCTGTATAGAGGCTTTTTAGTTTAATATAGGCCCATTTATCTATTTTTGTTTTGTTGTTTATGCTTTTGAGGTCCTAGTAACAAAATCTTTGCCTAGGCCAATGTACTCAAGTGCTTCCTCTATGTTTTCTTCTAAGCAGTTTTTAGTTTCAGTTCTTGCATTTACGTCTTTAATCCATTTTCAGTTGACATTTTTAATATAATGAGAGATAAGGATCTAGTTTCATTCTTCTCTATATGGATATCCAATTATCCAAGCACCATTTATTGAAGTGGGTGGTGTTTCCTCCAATCTGTGTTCCTCACACCTCTGTCAAAAATCAGTTGGCTATAAATATGTGGATTTCTGTCTGAGTGCTCTATTCTTTTTCATTGATCTATGTGGCTATATTTATACCAATAGCATGTTGCTTGGGTTACTGTAGCCTTGCAATATATTTTGAAGTCAGATAGTGTGATCCCTCTAGCTTTGTTCTTTTTGCTTAGGATTGCTTTCAGTATCAAGAATTTTTTTTTTTTTTGGTTTAATGTATATTTTAGGATGCTCTTTCTTATTTTTGTTAAACATGATGTTCGTATTTTGGTACAGATTGCACTGAATCTGTAGATTGCTTTAGGCAGCATGGTCTCTTAATATTAATTCTTCTGACTCATAAGCATGGAATGTCTTCCCTTTGTTCATGTCCTTTTCATTTTATTTCATAAGTGTTTTGTAGTTTTTCTCGTAGTGATATTTCACTTCTTTGCTTAAATTTATTCCAAGATATTTTATTATTTTTGTGGCAATTGAAAATGAGTTTCCCTTTTTTATTTCTTTCTTAGCTAGCTTATTATTAGTTTTTACAAAAGCTACTGATTTTTGTTATGTTGATTTTGTTTCTGATACTTTATTTATTTACCAGATCTAAGAGTTTATTAGTGCTGTCTTTAAGTTTTCTAGATATAATATTGCATCATTTGCAAAAAGGGACAATTTGACTTCCTCTTTTCCGATTTGGATACCTTTTATTTATTTCTCTTGCCTTATTACTCTGGTCAGGGCTTCCATTACTATGTTGAATAAAAGTAGTGAAAGTGGACATCCTTGTCTTGCTCTAGTTCATAGAAGAAAGGCTTTCAGCTTTTCCCCATTTAGTATGATGTTAGCTGTGAGTTTGTCATATATAGCCTTTATTAAATTGAGGTATGCATATTCAGTGCTTCATATGTTGGGAGTTTTTAATCACAAAGGGATGTTGAATTTTATAAAATGCTTCTTCTGCATCTATTGAGACAATCATAAAGTTTTTGTCATGTTGATGAGATGTGTCGCATTTATTCATTTGCATATATTGAACCATCCTTGCATCCCTGGTATAAACCTCAGTTGGTTATATTATGTTATCTTTTTCATGTTGTTAGATTTTTTTTTCTAGTATTTGGGGAGGATTTCTGCATCAGGCTGGCCTATAGATTTAATTGTTGCATCCTTGTCTGGTTTTGGCATCAAAGTAATGCTGGTCTCACAGAGTGAGTTAGGGAGGATCTTCTCTGCTTTAATTTTTTTAAATAGTTGAAGAGAATTGGTTCACCTTTGAAAGTTTAGTAGAATTTTTCAGTGAAGCCATCTATTCCTGTACTTTTCTTAGTTGAGAGACTTTTTATTGCTGATTCAATCTCAATACTTATAATTGAACTGTTCAAGTTTTCTATTTCTTCCTTATTCAATTTTTGCAGGTTGTATATTTCTAGGAATTTATTAATTTCCTATAGGTTTTATAGTTTCTGAGCATAAAGTTGTTCATTGCAGTTCAAATGATCTTTTGTATTTCTGTGACATCAGTTGGAATGTCCTCTTCTTTATCTTTAATTTTGGGTCTTTTCTTTTTTTCTTGGTTACTCTAGTTTTTGGTTTATTGATTTTATTTTCCCTTCATTTGTGAAGGACAACTTTGGTGAATATAGTATCTTTGGTAGGTAGTTACTGTCTTTTTAAAACTTTGAAAATATTATCTCATTTTCTCCCAGCTTGTAAGAGTCCTGCTGATAAATCAGTTGACTGTTAATCTGAAGGGGGTTCCTGGTAAGTCACTAGATGCTTTTCTCTTTCTGTTTTTAGAGTTCTGTCTTTGTCTTTGACTTTTGACAGTCTTTGACTTTTGACAGTTTGACCATAATGTGCTGTGGAGACATTTTTCTTGGTATCTTTTTGAGGACTTCCCAGCTTTGTTTAAATCTTTAGCTAAACCTTGGAAGTTTTCAGATTTTATTTTACTTTAATTTTTCAACTTTTATTTTAGATGTAGAACATATAAATGCAAGCTTGTTATATGGATAAATTACATGTTGAGGGGGTTTGATGTGTGGATTATTTCATTACCATGCAATAAGTACAGTACCAAAGAGACAGTTTTTCTATATTCACACCCCTCTACTCTTAAGTAGGTCTCAGTTTCTATTGCAACTTCTTTGTGTTCGTGTGTGCTGAATGTTTAGATCCCACTTATAAGTAAGAATGTGCAGTATTTGGTTTTCTGTTCCTATGTTAATTTGCTTAGGATAATAGCCTACGGTTCCCCTTATGTTGCTGCAAAGGATGTGGTCTCATTCTATTTTAGGGCTAGGCAGTATTTCATGGTATGTATGTACCACATTTGTTTTATCCAATTCACTGTTGATGGGCACCTAGTTTCTGTGTCTTTGTTTTTGGGAACAGCTGGTGACGAACATAGACATGCATGTGTTTTTGTGTTAGAACTATTTATATTTCTTTGGATACATACCCAGGAATGAGATTGCTGGGTCAAATGGTAGTTCTGTTTTCAGTTCTTTGAAAAATCAAACTGTTTTCCACAGTGGATGAACTAATTTTTGTTCCCACCAGCAGTATATAAGCGCTCCCCTTTCCCCACGATCTCACCAGGATGTTATTTTTTGACTTTTCATTAATAGTTGTTCTGTCTAGTGTGAAATGTTATCTCATTGTGATTTTGATTTGCATTTCCCTAATGAATGGTCATATTGAGCATTTTTTCATATACTGTTGACTGTGTGATATCTTCTTTTGAGAAGTGTCTATTTATGTCTTTTTCCCAGTTTTCAATGAGGTTGTTTGATTTTCCTTGTTAATTTGTTTAAGTTCCTTACAGATTCTGCATATTTGACCTTTGTTGAATGCATAGTTTGCAAATATTTTCTCCCATTCTGCAGGTGGTCTATTTATTCTGTTGATAGTTTCTCTTGTTGTAAAGAAGCCCTTTAGTTTAATTAGGTCCCACTTGTCAATTTTTGGTTTTGTTGCAATTGCTTTTTAGAACTTAGTCATAAATCCTTTGCCAAGACTGATTTCCAGAACTGTATTTCCTAGGTTTTCCTCTATGGCTTTTACTGTTTTTGGCCTTACATGTAAATATTTAAACCGTGTTGAGTTGATTTTCATGTATAGTGAACAAAAGGGGTCCAGTTTCAATCTTCTGCTTATGGCTAGCCAGTTATCCCAGTACCATTTATTGAATAGGGTGTCCTTTCCCTTTTACCTGTTTATGTTGTCTTTGTCAAAGATCAGATGGCTGAAGGTGTTCAGTATTATTTCTGGGTTCTGTATTCTGTTCCCTTGGTCTATGTGTCTCTGTTGTATCACTATCGTGCTGTTTTGGTTACTGTAGCCTTCTTGCATAGTTTGAAGTCAGGTAATGTGCTGCCTCTGTCTTTATTCTTTTCACATAGGATTGCTTTGGCTATTCAGGAGTTCCCAAGACAAAACTAAATGAAATGAGATGTAAATTTTAGGATAGTGTTTTTCTAATTCTATGAAAATGGTTTTTGGTATGTTGATAGGAATACCATTGTATTAATAATTTGCTTTAGGCCGTATGGCCATTTTAACAATATCTTTTCTTCCTATCCATGAGCATCAGATGTTTATTCATTTTTTGTGTCATCTCTGATTTCTTTCAGCAGTGTTTTGTCATTCTTATTGTAGAGATCTTTCACTTCCCTGGTTAGTTGTTTTCCTAGGGGTGTGTGTGTGTGCGCGCATGTGTGTGTATATTGTGACTGAGATTGAATTCTTGATTTGGTTCTAAGTATGAATGTTGTTAGTGTATACAAATGCTACTCATTTTGTACATTGATTTTGTATCCTGAAACTTTGCTAAAGTTAATCAAATCAAGGAGTTTTTGGGCAGAAACTATGGGGGTTTCTAGGTATAAAATTATATTGTCTGTGAGGAGAGATATTTTGACTTCCTCTCTTCATATTTGGAAACTTTTTACTTATCTCTCTTGACTAATTACTCTGACTAGGACTTCCAGTACTATGTTGAGTAGGAGTGGTGATAGTGGGCATCCTTGTTCTGGATCTTAAGAGGAACACTTCCAGCTTTTGCCCACTCACCATGGTGATGACTGTGAGTTTGTCATAGATGGTTTTTATTATTTTAAAACATGTTCCTTCAATTTCTAGTTTGTTGAAGGTTTATAACATGAAGAAATGTTGAGTTTTATCAAAAGCCTTTTCTGTGTCTATTGAGATGGTCATATGGTTTTTTGTTTTTAGTTCTGTTTGTGATGAATCACATTTATCGATTTGTGTATGTTGAACCAAAATTGCAAACCACGAATAAAGCCTACTTGATCTTGGTGGAACAGCTTTTTGATGTGCTGCCGAATTTCATCTGCTAGTATTTTATTGAAGATTTTTGTAACTATGTTCATAATGAATATTTGCCTGAAGTTTTCTGTTCTTGTTGTCTCTACCAGGGCTTGATATCAGAATGATGCCAGTCTCAAAGAATGAGTTAGGGAGGAACCCCTCCTCCTCAATTTTTCAAAATAGTTTTAGTAGGGTTAATACCAACTCTTCTTGATACATCTAGTATAAGTCAGCTGTGAATCCATCTGGTCCAGGCCTTTTTTTGGTTGCTAGGCTTTTTATTACTGAATCAATTTCAGAGCTCATTACTGGTTTATTCAGAGTTTCAATTTTTTTTCCTGGTTCAATCTTAGGAGGTTGTATGCTTCTAGGAATGTATCTCTTTCTTCTAGGCTTTCTAGTTTGTAGGTATAGCTTTGCTCATAATAGTTACTGAAAGGTTCTTGTATTTCTGTTGTGCTGGTGGTAATGTCCCCTTCGACATTTCTAATTTTGTTTATTTGATTATTTTGTTTCTCTTTATTAAGCTAGCTAGCAATCCATCACTCTTATTTATTCTTTCAAAAAATGAACTTTGGGTTTTGCTGATCTTTTATATGGTTTTTCATGTCTCAGTCTCATTTACTTCAACTCTGATTTTGGTTATCCTTTCTTCAGCTAGCTTTGAGGTTGGTTTGCTCTTTTTTTTTCTGATTTTTCTAGATACGATGTCAGGTTGTTAACTTGAGATTTTTCCCACTTTTTTATTTTTAAGTTCTGGGGTACATTTGCAAGACATGCAGGTTTGTTATGTAGGTAAATGTGTGCCATGGTGGTTTGCTGCACCTATCAATCCATCACCTAGGTGTTAAACCCCACATGCATTAGCTGTTTATCCTGATACTCTCCCTCCCTGGAACTGCCCAACAGGCCCCAGTGTGGGCTGTTCCCCTCCATGTGTACGTGTGTTCTCGTTGCTTGGCTCCCACTTATAAATGAGAATATGCAGTGTCTGGTTTTCTGTTCCTGTGTTAGTTTGCTGTGGATATGGCTTGCAGCTCCATCCATGTCCCTGCAAAGGGACTAATCTTTTTTTTTATGTCTGCATAGTATTCCATGATGTATATGTACCACATTTTCTTTATCCAGTCTATCATTTATGAACATTGGGGTTGATTACATGTCTATGCTATTGTGCTTAGTGCTGCAATGAACATACACATGCATGTATTTTTGTGATAGAAAGATTTATATTCCTTTGGGTATATACTCAGTAATGGGATTGCTGGGTCCAATGATATTTCTGGTTCTAGATCTTTAAGGAATTGCTACACTGTCTTCCACAATGGCTAAACTAATTTACATTCCCACCAATAGTGTAAAAGCATTCCTGTTTCTCCACAACCTCACCAGCATCTGTTGTTTCTTGACTTCTTGATAATCAGTACTCTGACTGGTGTGAGATGGTATCTCGTTGTCATTTTGATTTGCATTTCTCTAATGATCAGTGATGCTGAGCTTTTTTTTTATATGTATTTTGTCCACATTCATGTCTTCTTTTGAGAAGTGTCTGTTCATGTCCTTTGCCCACTTTTTAACGGGGTTGTGTTTTCTTGTCAAGTTTAGGTTCTTGTTTAAATTCCTTGTAGATTCTGAATATTAAACTTTTGTCAGAAGGACAGATTACAAAAGTTTTCTTCCACTCTGTAGGTGGCCTGTTTACTCCGATAATAGTCTCTATTGCTGTGCAGGAGTTTTTTTAGTTTAATTAGATCCCATTTGTCAATTTTTACTTTTTCTGCAATTGCTTTTGGTGATTTCATCATGAAATCTTTGTGCGTGCCTATGTCCTAAGTGGTTTTGCCTAGATTTTCTCCTAGGATTTTTATAGTTTTGGGTTTTACATTTAAGCCTTTAATTCATCTTGAGTTAATTTTTGTGTAAGATGTAAGGAAGGGATTCAGTTTCAGTTTTCTGCATGTGGCTAGCCAGTTTACCCAGCACAATTTATTAAGTAGAGAATCCTTTCCCCATTGCTTGTTTTTGTTAGGTTTATCAAAGATCAGATAGTTGTAGATGTGCAGTCTTATTTCTGAGTTCTCTATTTTGTTCTGTTGGATGCAAACAGGAGCTGATACCCTTTCTTCTGAAACTGTTCCAAACAATTATAAAGGAGGAACTCCTTCCTAACTCATTCTATGAAGTCAGCATCATCCTAATACCAAAAAGCTGATAGAGATACAACAACAACAACAACAACAAAGAAAACTTCTGGCCAGTATCCTTGATGAACATTGATGCCTAAAGTCTCAATAAAATTCCGACAAATTGAATAGAGTGGTACACCAAAAAGTTTATCTACCACGATCAAGTTGGCTTCATCTAAGGGTGGTTCAACATACACAAATCAGTAAATGTAATTCATCACATAAACAGGCCTAAAGACAAAAATTTCATGATTATTTCAATAGACACAGAAAAGGTCTTCAACAAAATTCAACATCCCTTCATGTTAAAAACTCTCAATAAACTAGGTATTGAAGAAACTTACCTCAAAATAGTAAGACCCATTTTGATAAACCCACAGCCAATATCATATTGAATGATCAAAAGCTAGAAGCATTCCCCTTGAAAACTGACACAAGACAAAGATGCCCTGTCTCTTTGCTCCTATTCAACATAATATTCGAAGTTCTGCTTGGGGCAGTCAGGCGAAAGAAAGAAAGAAAGAAAGAAGGCCGGGCGCGGTGGCTCAAGCCTGTAATCCCAGCACTTTGGGAGGCCGAGACGGGCGGATCACGAGGTCAGGAGATCGAGACCATCCTGGCTAACAGGGTGAAACCCCGTCTCTACTAAAAAATACAAAAAACTAGCCGGGCGACATGGCGGGCGCCTGTAGTCCCAGCTGCTTGGGAGGCTGAGGCAGGAGAATGGCGTAAACCCAGGAGGCGGAGCTTGCAGTGAGCTGAGAGCCGGCCACTGCACTCCAGCCTGGGCGGCAGAGAGAGACTCCGTCTCAAAAAAAAAAAAAAAAAAAAGAAAGAAAGAAAGAAAGAGAGAGAGAGAGAGAGGGAAAGAAAGAAAGAAAGAAAGAATATTCAAATAAGAGAGGAAACTATTTTAAAATTCATATGAAAGCAAACATAACTTGTATAATCAACACAATCCTAAGCATAAAGAACAAAGCTGGAGGCATCATGCTACCCAACTTCAAACTGTACTACAAGGCTATAGTAGCCAAAAGAGCGTGGTACTGGTAAAAAACAAAACAAAACAAAAAAACAAAAAACCCAGACACATTGACCAATTTTTCTGACTTTTTGATGTAGCCATTTAGCACTACAAGCTTTTCTCTTAACCCTGCTTTAGCTGTGTGCCAGAGATTCTGGTATGTTGTGTCTTTGGTTTCTTTAGTTTTAAATAATTTATTGATTTCTGACTTAATTTTATTTTTACTGTAAAGTCATTTAGGAGGTGTCTGTTTTATTTCCATATAATTGTATGGTTTTGAGAAATCTTCTTACTATCGATTTCTATTTTTATTGTGCTATGGTCTGAGAGTGTGGTTGGTGTGATTTTGGCTTTTATAAATTTGTGAATATTGTTTAATGACTGATTGTGTGGTAAATTTTAAGTTATGTACCATATCAAGATAAGAAGTATGTATTATCTGTTGTTGGGTGGAGTGTTTTGTGGGTGGTGTTAGGTCCATATGATCAAGTGTCCAGTTAAGGATATATATATCATTGTCAGTTTTCTGCAATGATGGTCTATCTAATACTGTAAGTGGGGTGTTGAAGTTGCTCACTATTATTGTGTGGTTGTTTAAGTCTCTTTGTAGGTCTCTAAGAACTTGTTTTATAAATCTGGGTTCTCCAGTGATGTGTTCATATATATGTGTGTGTATATATATATATTATAATTAAGTCTTCTTGCTGAATTGAACCCATTCTCCTAATGTAACAACCCTTACTGGTCTTTTTTGATCAGTGTTGGTTTAAAATATGTTTTGTCTGGAATTAAAATAACAACCCCTGCTTTCTTATGTTTTTCATTTACTTGGTGAATGTTTCCCCATTTCTTTACTTTGAGCCTATAGATGTCTTTGCATGTTGGATGAGTCTCTTGAAGGTAGCAGACCGTTTTGTCTTTCTTTATCCAGCTTGCCACTCTGTGCCTTTAAAATGGGACATCTAGCCCATTTATATTCAAGGTTAATATTGATATGTGCAGATTTGATCCCATCATTGTGTTGTTAGCTGGTTGTTATGCAGACTTAATTTTGTAGTCACTTGATAGTGTAAATGGTCTATGTACTGAAGTGTGTTTTTGTGGTGGCTGGTAACCATCTTTCATTTCTGTTTACCACTCACTTAAGGACTGCTTATGAAGCATCTCTAGGGGAAATAAATTATCTTAGCATTTGCTCATATGAAAAGGATCTTATTTCTCCTTTATGTATGCTTACTTTGGCTGGATATAAAATTGCTAGATGAAATTTCTTTTTTTTTTTTTTTTTTTTTTAAATACTGAATGTAGGCCCCCAAACTTCTGGCTTGTAGGGTTTCTACTGAAAGTTTAACTGTTAGCCTAATGGCCTTCCCCTTTTAGTTGACCTTCCCCTTCTCTCTAGTTGTCATTAATATTTTGTCCTTCACATCCTCCTTGGAGAATATGATGACTGTGTGTCTTGATGATGTTCATCTTGTATAGAATCTCAAAAGGGTTCTCTTCATTTTCTGAATATGAATATTAACCTCTATAGTGATGTTGGGTAAATATAATGAACAATATCCTCAAATACATTTTTTAAAGTTGTTTGCTCTCTGTCCATCTCTTTATGCCATTTTTCTCAGAGGTTTTGTTCATTTGTTTCTATTCTTTATTTATGTCAGACTAAATTGATTTTAAAAAAACAGTCTTTGAACTCTGAGAATCTTTCTTCAGTTTAGTCTATTCTGCTGTTATACTTCTAATTGTATTATAAAACTATATTTTTATTATAAAAATTTAATTATAAAATCTCTATTAGGTTAGCTTGGTTCTTTCATAAAATGCTTATTTCCTCTTTCATTGCTTTTTTTTTTTTTTTTTTTTTTTTTTTTGAGGAGGAGGAGTCTCACTCTGTCGCCCGGACTGGAGTGCAGTGGCCAGATCTCAGCTCACTGCAAGCTCCGCCTTCCGGGTTTACGCCATTCTCCTGCCTCAGCTTCCCGAGTAGCTGGGACTACAGGCACCCACCACCATGCCTGGCTCATTTTTTTGTATTTTTAGTAGAGACGGAGTTTCACCATGTTAGCCAGGATGGTCTCCGTCTCCTGACCTAGTGATCCGCCCGCCTCGGCCTCCCAAAGTGCTGGGATTACAGGTGTGAGCCACCTCGCCTGGCCTATTTCATCTTTCATCTCTTATTGGATCTCTTGGATTGGGTTTTGACTTTCTCTTGCATCTCAGTGATCTTCATTCCTATCAAGATTTTGAATTATATGTTTATCATTTCAGCCATTTCAGACTGGTTAAGAACCATTGCTAGAAATACAGTGTGGCTGTTTGGAGGTGAGATGACACTTTGAATTTTTGAATTGCCAGAGTTTCTACACTGGCTCTTTCCCATCTGTATGGGCTGGTATTCCTTTCATCTTTGAATTTGCTGCCCTTTGGCTTGGTTTTTTTGCTTCTATATTCTTTTTTACCCTGAAGGATTTGACTGTGGAGTAAGGTAGGTTCAGTTGACTGGTTTCACTTCTGGAAGATTTCAATGGGCCAAGGCTCAGCTCAGCACTCCAGGACCACATGCTGTAAACTTGGGGGGCTGGGACCATGGCTTTATTCTCTGGCTCCTTGATGTTACATTTACATATTTGTTGCACGGAGGAGCTGTGTTTCTGCTGGCCACAATTTTCCAATGTGGGGTTCCCAGTGAAGCATTTCATTGGAGTGGGGCAACAATGTCCGTACTCACACGTGCGTGACAGTAGCAACAGCATGGAACATCATGTCGCTGGGGATGAGGTGCTGACAGGAGCAAAGTGCATGTGTGTACCAGCGGAGGCAAGGCAATGAATTCCACCTTCACACATGTGTTGGCAAAGCAGTGGGGAGAGGTTGCAGTGTTGGGGGGCTGCAGGTGAGTGGGTGCATATCAGTGGAGTACTATCTGCTGGTGCTGTCTGACGGTTAGGTGTGGTCTGCTGGCAGAGGAGCACTATGGCAGCAGCCACTGGGAAGCACCTCTATTGTGTATTTGAGGCGGCACTGCAAGTGGGTGTGACCAGGTAGGGACCCTGGGGGAGGCCAACAGACAAAGAGGTGCTCAGATAAGACTGGCCCCATCCCATGGGCTAAACTGCTGTGCTGTACAGAAGTCCAACCATCAACAAAGGCCAAAGCCACCTAGAGGAGCATGACAATCATTGGGGAATGGGCATCCCAGGCCATGCTCCAATATAGCCATTCCCCCACCAAACACTTTGGGCTATGAATAGGCTTGAGTCTTGTCCCTGCCACCTTCCAAACAGCTCTGTCAACTCAAATGTCTGTGGGGGTTGTGGAGTCTCCTGCAGCTAGGATTCCAGAGGTCCATGGTGAGAGTGGGCCATTCCTCACCTATCTAACTCACCCCTTCCTCAGGAACTGCCATGAATGAGTCCTGGTGCCCAGCAGCCCTGTTCAGGGATCCCAGCTTCCTCTTCCTTCAGCCCAGGATCTGCATCTTCCCTTCATCTACTCTAAATGCCTTTCTTCTGAAGATCTGCTTGGAGTGTGCCAACCTTCTTGAAGTCTGGTCTGTCCATGGGAGATGCTCTTCCTGGCTGTGTCTAGTCAGCCATCTTGGTTCCTTCTCAGTTATTATTTTCTTAAATAGATTTTATATCCCTTCATTTTTTCTTCACCTTCTGGGACACCAAAAATTCAAAAATTTGGTTGCTTTATGGTGTCCCATGTAACATGTAAGTTTTGCTCATTTTTTTTTGTATTGTTTTTTATTTATTTTTGTATGACTGGACTATTTTAAAAGGCCTGGCTTCAAGTTCTGAAACTTTCTTCTATTTGATCTAATGTGTTTTTGAAGCTTTTGAATATATTTTGTATTTCATTCAATGAATTCTTTAATTCCAGAATTTCTGAGGGTCTTGTTGTTGTTGTTGTTTGATTTTATGATATCATTTTGGTAAATTTCTCTTTCATATCTTGAATTATTTTTCTTAGGTATTTATATTGTTTTCTGTATTCTCGTGTATCTCACTCAGCTTCATTAATATCATATTTTAATTTCTCCTGGGATTTTATATATTTATTTCTGACTGGAATCTCTTGCTGGATACTCATTCTGTTTCTATAGAGGTGTCATATTTTCTTGCTGCTTCATATTTCTTGTGTTCTTACATTGATATCCATACATCTGACATAATAGTCATTTCTTCCAATTATTTGAATTTGCTTTCATGGAGAGGACTTTTTCGTGAATAGGTATCTACGATATTATTTGGGTAGGGCCCTTTGGTTTGGATTTTGGGTACATATAGTAGTATGGTCTCCATATGATTCCTTCAGCTATAAATAGTGACAGTGGTGCCTGAAATTTCCTCAGTGGCTTAGGGTGCAGTTGTTAGTGAGGGCTGTGGTTAAGTTTCACTGGGGACAGGATGTCCAGTTAGCCTGTCCTCAAACCCCTCTGGTGGACGCAAGCACTCAACTGAGTATGCCTGTCCTGGCCCCTAGGACAGTGTGTGCTGGAACCAGTGTTAATGAATCCAGGCCAATTTTTGTGCCTCCAGATAACTTGCTTGATAGTGGCAGTGGTTGGCCAGGTAAGCAGGCAGGTTCTCAAGACCCTGGGCAGTAGGTATGGCGTGGGCAATGACAGTAGAGTGGTAATACTTATCTCTGGGTTGCAAGTGGTCCATACTGTTGTTAGCAGTGGCTATGATGGGCTGAGTGGGCCAGTCCCTGGACCTACAAGTGGTATGTCTGGATGGGTGCCAGCTGTGGTGGTAATGACAGGTCGGGTGGACCTGACTTTAGGCCCCTGGGAGAAATGCTCAGCTGCCAACAATGGTAGGCTAGGCTGAATGAGCCCCAGGTTCTTGGACAGAGTTCTCAGTCACCAAGGGATGGAGCCAAGAGAGTCAGACTTGTCATCAGGCCCCTGATGGTGCCTACAGAGACTGGCTTTGCTAGACAGGGATGGGGTGACCACAAGGCCAAGACAGAATGCTTTGGTGGGGAAGGTAGTGACTGTACTATAGGCTTGCTACTGGAGAAGCCAGGATTGCTTTCATTGAAATCAGCCTAATACAGGATGCTGGCAAGAATGTACTTTGCTTGCACTTCATCCCAAGCAGCAATAGCCTGCAGTGGAAGCTGCTGGAGGCGGGGGAATTTATCCTTGGGGAGCATGAAAATATACGGTGGCTTCACTGCTGGAGATAAGGGGGGTTTGCCCGTGGTTTGCACTTCAGCCCTGATGGCAACAGCCAATTGTAGTGGTGGCTGAGGGTGGGCAATATCAATGGGCCTCCAGAGACGTGGAGGTGCAGGGACTGTTGGGCTCCCAGTCAGGATGCAGCCTGGTGGGGGCTGGGTTCTCAAATGGCATCATGCTATATAGTTGCTTAAGGCTCAGGGGGTGTGTGGGACCCAATGTGATCTTGATCCTTGAAGCAATGCCTTTGCACAGTTTCCAGGCAGCTTCCTATGTTATTCTTGGGCTCATGAGTGTTTAGGGACTTTCCTGTGGCTCGGAGGCAGGAGTCTACAGTAGGAATGCAGACCACTGGGGCAACTCACTTATCCTTTTCTACACTGGGAAGCCTCTCTAGGGTCTCCAATTCTTGCCAACCAGGCTTTCTCACTTTCTTGTTCTTTCCGTGCTTTGGGCATTTCCTATCACTTTCCTGTTGAATGAATAATAATAGATTTCTTTAAAACAAAACAACTTATCTGAGCTCTCTAAACAGATGAGAGGACCACAAAATATGTGATATGGAAGTATATATCCTAGATATACTAGGAAAATTTTCTTGTAATTGTATGTATGATAGGAATACTGAAATAAAGAGGTGGTGAAGAGAGAAATTGGCACGTATATCTACTCATCCTATATGAACAGTACTGATATTGAACTGATTTTCTTCATTGTGGGAGAGCATATAAACAAAAGTCATGATATTGTCTGACTTCTCAGAAGGTGTGACTTAACTACACCATTTTTCTCTAATAAAATAACTAAATTGCCTAGAAATTAACATCATTGTATCTGCTGGTACAGGTATGTTTGTGGAATTGCCTTCTTACTTCTCAATCATGGGAAATTCCTACTCATTCCTTAGAACTCAGTCCAGATCTTACCTTGACTGTCTCCCTGCACTGTGCTCTTAAAGAACTTGTGCTTCCTGCAATTAGAGAAAAATTATCATATGGGTCTGAATTTTCCATGACATATTTGTCTCCCATTCCCCTTAATAGTCTTCTGTGCACGTACCCTAGAACTTAAAGTATAATAAAAAAGTAAAAATAAATAATCTTCTGTGAGAACAAACAATTTATCTTGTACCCCAGTGGTAGTAGTAATATAGAGAAAAGAATATTACAGTCAGATTTTAGCAACATTTTTTGCTAACTCTGAACATGGGCAAGTTACTTAGGCTCTCTGAACTTGAATTTCCTCACATATAAGTTAAGTTTGATTGTACATACTTTATGGGGTACTTATGAGGCTTATATATGATTTGTGTGATGTGTCCAGGGTAATGCAGGTGAATAGTTGGTATTTAAGTAACAAAAGTCACAGTAGTATGTGGGATAAAGGTGATGCAATATTGTATTTCGTTACTTACCACGTACCTGGCACACAAAGCATGTCTGTTGCATTTACGCGTGAACTCTGAATGTTGAATACTTCACTGGAACAAGCGAAGTTAAGGATTACTTCTGCCATAACAGATTTCAGTCTTTGAAGATCTTTCACACTGAAGAAATCAATCTATTACCAATAGTTCATTTTCTTCCAACACCCAACAGCAAATATTCTGACTCCTCTCATATTCTTGTAAGTCTCCTTTTTTTTTTTTCTAGTCGTATAAAACTTGTCAATAAACATAACTTGTTGGAAAAATGCTAGACATATACCAGGCTGTATAACTAAAATCTATTAAATAATTTACCCAAATTTCAAACTTTATATAATGGCATATGTCTCTATTTCTTTCAATAAAAACTTAGTTATATTTTAGGGGTTCAAAAAAAGGTTGCCCAGTCAATAAAAGAGGTATAATATAGAGCAATAAAAAGGTCACTGGACTAAAGATAAGGGGGTGAGATGGGGTGTGGGAGCAATTTTTGATTAAAGGATGACTTGTGTATTTGTTTTTCTAGTACCAATATGATTCGTTTCAAAATGGAAGCTATACTGAAAGTGTAAAACACAAGGAAATTTTTATACATGAAATAGAGCTCTCCATCTGCCTCATTCTATATTGTTTTTTTCTCGAGAGATCAAATCATGTAGACAAAGCAGACTCTCTACTATCTTCTAGGCATACTTATCATAGATACAATGTAAAGGTAAGTAAAGAGGCAGCTGACTAAGCCAGTTATTTTTACAACAAAATAGCCATTGGACTTTTCCACGACCATGGTGTTATTTGGAGATTTGACCTAACTTGAAATCAGTTCCCGTGTAGTGAAGTGAAACTAGCAATGTCCAGGAGCCCAGCTTGCAGAAAAGTCGGCATTCGAAAATGAAAATATATTACAATGCTAGCATCTCTCTAACCACTTCTCCCACAAATTATTCATTTAGACAGCTTATGAATTGGATTTGCAACTATTGTTATGTCATACAGAATACAAAAGAGTGAATGCTTGGTGGACTTTATCTGTTAATTATATAACACATGATGTCAGATCTCATATTGCCTGGGCTTTCTGTTGTTAACCTTTAACAAATATTAATTGTGTGCTTCTTCTACATGTTTAGAAAGCTCTAAAAGAGTAAGATTTCTTGGATATTCTTAGATATCCAGATTGTGCTTGTCCAGTAGGCGGTATTTTAGATGTGACTTAGGAGATCATAGAAGTTAGAGGACTTTTGTTCATGACACTTTTAAGTTTATATCACCTCCCAGAAGCAAGTATGATCTGTGGAAGTGCTGTGAATAAAGGTTAATTTTTAATGACTGAGCAGTAAAGTAAAACTTTCTTTTACCTCTTTTTTTCTTTAATTTTTAGCTAATGTGATGTGAATATGGTGGATAATTAGAAAAGTCTCAAAATGCATTCTAAATTCATAATTTTTTGCTTTTCTTAATTACCTTTGAACATTCTTCTCGTTAAACGAATACCCCAAAATGATGATTAAAAAAAGCTAGTAGTCAGCTCCTGCCAGCCATAAATCAACATTTTTCTTGGCACAATGAGTTTTCATTTATCTCTGGTATGCAGCACTTAAGGATTGATGTGTTCTAACTGTACTTTTAAGGACAGATTTTCATGTGAATACAAGTACTGGCATTTAAACAAAGAAAATCATTAATCTGAATCTAAACTTTATATTAACTATTTCACGTTTTTTTTTTTTTTTTCCTCCCTGTTTGCCTGTCTTTTCTCTTTTCTATTCTCAAGGTCATTTTCTACCATTTCCAAAGGCATTTTAAATTTTGCCTAGAGTTGTTGGTTGCCTGTTAGATGAAGGGCTAAGTGATTATTTTGCAGTAAGAAAATGAAAGTTAGATGAACCTTGACATACCACTCAGGGTATAATTCATATCACCAGGATTTATCCACTTTAGGAACTAAACAGTTAACCTAATCATCTCATTTTATTGCTAATTTAGAAAAGCTTTTCCCCTTCTAAGTACACTCTCACTTTTCTAAATTCATTGCTCATGACCTGAGCCTTTTATCCACTGCACTATTACCAACAGCTAATCCCTCTCACTTATTGATAATTGGACAAAACTGAACAACGTGCCAACTCCTGAACACAGCATACCACTGAGGGTTCTATTCAGTTATTCCCGAAAAACCACATTGGTTTCCAGGTTTGGTTCTTTTGTGGCATATCAATGGGAAACAAGTGAGAGATTTTCTCATTGCTTAGGAATTTCGCCAATTCTAACCTGCTCATTGAACAGTCTTTCTAAGGAATAACATTTACAGTTTATAGAGTTCACAGATCTTCCCTTTCTTACAGTTCAATGAATAGTCCGCAATTCTTGTTTACTGAAATAATTACTTAATGCATATATTTAGACTATAATTATACTATAAATATCTCTTCCAGAACTTAGTTTATTTTGTCGATCCAATGCAAATTCAAACGAGAGATGCCCCAGTGTCTGGGGCTCATGCAGATTTATCACAGGATTAAGCCACAGGCACTACTTTCTATTTGCTTAATTAGTTCTTGAAATTATAGAAGCCTATGATTTGGTGCCACATAGAAATCAATGCAATACTTTCTTAAGGGGATATTCCATCAAACTGTGAAACTGCATTATATCATACATGCAGGTGTAGGAAATATTTTCTGTCTTTAAATTTAATAAACATATTTAGTGGCATCTGCTAGCATGAAACAAGCCTTTGGGGCATATGTTAGAAAGCAAGGACAAAGACTTTGGCAACTGAATTATTATAGAGTGAAAGTAAAAGCTTACAACAGGGTAGCATTCAGAGATGCTCACAAAGAGGGTACAATGCAGTTCACACATTCATGGCTTGAATTTATGCCCTTTCCAATTCAATGGGACAGTGTTGGCTGCTTTTCACTACCTTCACACAGCCACAGGAAAATTAGGGTCCAGGAAGGGGTACACATGGCTTCTCTGCATTGGTTCTCCCTGGAACCTTCTTTTCAATTTTCCCCTCACATGACCATGTTTTCTCACAGCCTTTAACATACTTCACATGTTGATTTCCCTAGAAGTTTGATATTAAAACACAGATGGGACGCCATGAATTTTATTAAATTTGAGCGCTTATGTTTAGAAGAATTGGGAAAGTGGCCAATGCATGGATTAAATGACACTCAGAGTTAGAAAATTGGCCATTTAAGGAAGTTAAGTGACTCAAGACACAAGAAGAAAAAATTGAAATGCAAAAAATGTTTAAAAGTGACAAGCGTGTGAGGAAATCCACTGTGTTGATGCCTGTATTGTCCCTTTTGAAGAATTTTTAAATACCCCTCCAAATTGTTTTATTTTGCAAGTCACCAAAATTTAAATTCATTTTAAGTTAGATGCCCACAATGTTTTTTCAGATTTTTTATACCTTTCATTTGAGAGTTGCATTATTAACTAACTTATCAGCACTGGTGCTAATTTATTAATTCATTCACTCACTTACTCATACACCAAATACAATTTGCCCCCTGCTCTGCATCAAGCACAAGGCAAATAAGGTCTTCCTATGGAAAACATTAATTTTCATAAGATGTGGCAAAGCCATAGCATGTTTCCATCAATGAGAGGTTGTAGTGGTGACAGGATGGGAGCTGTTTCAAAAAGGCTGACATGACGTCTACATGTGAGAGACCCCACCAGGAATAAGGCCCAGAGCATTAGGGTCTCTGGAATTCCTCCCCATGGTTCCTCCAGGGAACCAAATCCTCATGTCTATAGCATCCATCATAGGTAATACATTAATTTCTTGCCTGTTCCTTCAAATGGTATTAGTAATGGACCTCATAAGAATTAAGAATATGACCTCTTAAATTATGATCTGTGTTTCAGGGTTTAGAAGAAGAACCCCAGTTGAGAAAGAACATAGACTTCCATAGGCCAACTGTCCATATAGGGCTTTATAACTTGATTTTCGGGATAAAGAAAGCCAGAGAAAATGGTTTAAAGTGATTATAATAATGTTTTGATATTGGTTATTTGCTTTGTTTATTAGAAACAATTCAACTACATTGCTTTCTTATGTGGCTATTTGGCTTGTTATTTTCTGCTTCCTCCCTCTCTCAAGTCAGACCCATTCTCCATACTTCCCTGCCTTTCCTTGTGCTTGGAGGCTGACCTCCCCATGGACCACTCGCTTGCTTTCAGGAGAGTTCTGCAAATAGGAGGCATCAGTGGAGGACTGGTGCTTTGGTGGATAGAAAGGATTGGAGTGACTTCCTCCCAGCATGGGCCTGGGGTGTGGCTCTGTTAGGGGTAGTCTCTTTCCACCTCTGCACTGGCTCCTGCAGCATGAGCCTGTAATTCTTTCTGTCCTCGTTAGGCTGAGGGATGATAACAGACCACGAGTAAAGTCTGAGTTTGTCATAGATTCTTTCAACCCCAGCTATACTTCCTAAACTCTCCTCACTACCCCTGTTTGTATTGAGTCCTCTTGACATCTGGACCCTGCTGATTTCGGTAAGAGCAGCAGAATACTGAATACTGATGCTTCTGATAACTTTATGTCAGTTAACAGTCGAGTTTTCTTTTATGTAGGAGAAAGTGTGCTTTAGTTAGCTTTGGAGAATAGACTTCCAAGTTATACCAAATTATTGTATGATTTTTCTAAACACAAATTTTGAAGAAACCAGTATTTATCATGGTTTGATATTAATTACAGAGGAAAATATTTTCATTTCCTCTTCCACGTAGAATTTTTATCATATTACTAATATTGATAAAAACAAAAATTTGTGTGCTACATCTGAATATTTACCTCAAAAGATAGAAAATAATACCCATTCATGTATAGATATTACTACTAAAACAATAGCAAATTTGAGAAAGGCGTTACACAAAAGCAGTTCCTTTTAACATATATAT
Source organism: Trachypithecus francoisi (assembly GCF_009764315.1). Classification (NCBI taxonomy): domain Eukaryota; kingdom Metazoa; phylum Chordata; class Mammalia; order Primates; family Cercopithecidae; genus Trachypithecus; species Trachypithecus francoisi. Next base: position 49,599,958 of record NW_022681462.1, on the reverse strand, counting down.
TTCCTCCCTGTTTATTCCAGTAAACAAATGCAGTGGCCAACACAAAAAATTAATTTCTGAGAATTATGAAAAATGCCTATTGCTAACCTTTTTCCTGTGGTTAGAGTTTCTAGTTTGAGAGTTAGATAGCATAAAATCTCTCAAAGTTTGCATTTTTATGTCTGACTCAATTTATCCTAATAAAATAACATCGTTGCAAGGCCTGGATTAAGTTTCTGTGTAGAATCTCGGAGAAGTCTGCAATTTGCTTTATGCTGTCATTTTAGTATTCCCTGAACTCATAGTGCCATTTTTTTTTTTTATCGACTTGCCTTGGATTCCTAGAGTCAGCAATGAGCTTTAACTTATAAACATTTTTTGCCCATTTACATATAAAGCGACTACTAGTATCACTAGGCACCTAGTTGAAATAAACATCAATAATAAGTCGCGATGTAGTAAAATTACAAGTGCTGTATCTCTTTAATTACTGAGTGTAAACCATATTATGTGGGATATTTGTAATCTCATTTGCAGTAGCATTTTGACCAACAGTCCAGAAGCCTGTAACTGAAGCTGGGAAAGCAGACCCCAAAACAGTATTTTTAGTAGTTCCCAAGCTGGTTAAAAGAAAGTCAGACAAAAAAAAATGACAATGACAGAATCTCAGAATTAGGAAAAAAATATGTCATCATTGTATTTTTTAGTTCTCTTTGTTAACTATTGTGGTCAAAGATGAGAAAAAGAACTTCGTAATTAAAGAACATTTATAGCCAAACTATTTAACGTATTTGTTTATAACTGTTTGAAAAGTTGTGAGAGGGTATACTCCAGAACAAACCTGGAGGGATGAGTAGCTTTGCTTTTGAAAAACGAAAGAGGTATACACAGTACAACTGCGAATGGATGTAACTCTGGCTAGGGTCCAGGTGTGGGTAAAGTGAGACCTCCCCACACACTCGCTCAGCATGGCTGAATTGCCATAATAAATCCCAGTTAACCCTGCAGCCAGGGCCAAGCCAGCTTGAGAAAAGGGTCAGGAAAACAGGAGTGAAAGTGTTAAAGAAGTAATACTATTTAAATGGGGTTGCAGAACTCCTATTAAAAATGGCAGTACTATAAATGTTCTAGTATTGTCAGGAATGTTCTGTTGGATGACACTATGCTGTGATTTGTACACACAGCGGACCAGAGTTGATGGGTGAATGAAATGATCCATAACCCTCTCTGACACATTTAGAGCAGTTCAGCTGCACACAGAGAACAGTCCATCATTTGCACCCTTCTGTGAAAGCTGGCTTTACCAAGTGTTTCAATGAAATATGTGCAACTTCCCATTTAAATTAGTACCACATGAACCATGAAGAGCACCACAGGTATCTGTTGTAGTACCAGCCTAATGTAAAAGTGGCCTGTCTTGTAATGCTCTAACAGGAAAGACATACAACCATTCATCTGTAACATATTAAAACCAGAAGAAATAAATTACTCCATAGATGAAGAATTATTGCTGGTGAAGAAAATGTGCAAAGGTAGTCCTAAAAAGCAGCTTTTACTAAAAAATTATCGCAACAGCATTTGAATTCTTAATGCATATTAAACTGAGAACTTGCAACCATAAATCATCATTTTTAAATGGAGGAAGTCTGGTTAAAACTTTTAGCAGAGATTTGTTTCACTTCTTCACCAGTTTTAGCCTTGGCACTGATAGGAAACTGCCTCAGTCAATCACTGCTCCTATCCCAGGAGCAGTGAATCAGAGCGATTATAACAACGGCAAGCAACAAAAAGAGTAGACGTGTATTAGGGTTTTTTTTAATGTTTACTTCATAACGTGACATAATCTAAGTGAGGTTAACTACAATGTATCAACAAAGCCAGATCTCTCTCTGTTATGAAAAAGAGTGCTGCTAAAGTAATGCCATAATGAATGAATAGTTATCTTTGCTTAAAAATGTGTGATTTAGGTGAAAAGACTTCGGACCATAAAAACCACCCCAGTGTACACAATATCCATTTCAAAGGATCACGAATGGTTGCAATTCAGTCAAACTACTTTCCAAATAACTTTAAATGCTCATACAATAAAAATAGTAACAAAAAACACGTATCAGGTTATGGCAATAGATTAAGGTCCTTTGCTAAATGTTGTACACACATGATTTTATGTAATTCTTACAACAGTGGTATAAAGTGGATGATTTTACTATCACCATTTTCCAGATAAAGAAAACAGCTGCAAAGAAGTGAGGCAACAAGTCCCAAACCAGCCAGGAGAATCCTAAAATTAGAACTTGACAGACAGCCCTGTGGGTTCCAAAGTGCACTCATGAAAATGTTCTTATTTGAGTCTCATAACAAACTCAAGAGGTAGATTGGGTGGTTACCATCATTTCATTTTATACATGGAGAAACCTAATTTCAGATGGATGAAGTGGCCTGCCCTAGTTCAGAACAAGAAGATGACAGAGTGAAAGAGTTAAGACCTGAGTTGGAGCATCACCACAATGTGGCAGTGCCACTCCTGGGGTAAGCCTGAGACGTACACTCAACCCTGTGTATGTTCTCACTCCATTCTCCTGCTCAGAGCAAATTCGCCCCACTTCACTTTAAAGTAGCAAAGGATGTATGCAGAAATATTTTTTAAAGGGATTTAATTATGTGGCTCAGTAGATTTCAACATAGTTTCTGCAAAATAAAAAAAAATCTGTTATATCTATAAATAATCTGTTTCTCTAGTTAAAAAAATAAAAAGTCAGGCTGTGAGTAATGCGAAACAACCATACATAAAGAATAAGTCAGCTATAGCTTTTCTAGTAACAGGGAAAGTTGTTTCTTACCAACTATTTTAAGGCATCCTGAATTTTCGCATTTGACATGGGCCTTCCTATACTCCAGAACTTTTTGCAGTTTTGTGGGTCATAACAGACAAAAGTTAGGTTGAGTTTTGGGTAATTTGAGAGTTCATCGAGTGGCCTTTGTAATGGCTATAAATTCAGGATGAAAAATTTTCCCAATAAGATTACCAACCAGAACGTAACATAGTATACTCATACAACAATGCTAAATGTTGTTTCTTTGTAGTAGATTCACATTGCTCAGGTTAAAACTGTGCTGCTAATATTAAAACTCATTGCCTATTTGCACAGTTGCTTTCTTCAAACACACCACCTGATGTAGCATTCATAGCTCTGTGGACACTTAGATATTAAGGAAATGTAATTATAAGCACCAATTTATCAGAACTGTCACTTTTAAGCTGGATGCCACATTTTAAATAAAGTTCTATCATGAAGTATCCAAAGAAGATTTCAAAAGTTGTAAAATTTATCTGAATGGCATCTAAATAATCAAAATAATGGAAAAGGCATCTGTAGCACTGATCATTTTCCAGAAGCTGCAAAATTAAGAGTTCCATATATTTAAGTAGAAACTGAAGAAAGTTCTACTTTTTATATAAAACGTATTCAGTCCTCTCCAATGCAAAGTCTATCTAACACAAACATAATACAATATGATACAACAAATAGTGTAGCTGGTAAAATTTTGCAACTATGTTATTCCTCAATCTAATGAGATGTATGAATGTAGAAGTACCATGATCTATCTATAAAGTGAAGGTATTTTAGGAATGAAAAAAAAATAAATTGTATGTTACTATTCATGCTTGCTTATGATTTATTTTAAACTTAAAGCCAAAGAGAAGCACATTATCTGAAAGAAAAAAAAATCAAAAAGAGGACAGTGGACCACCACACTATATGGGAAAGTGCAGGAACGCTCAGCTGCCTCCAACAGTTTAATGAAGGGACTCTTTCCAAGCGTGAGGCTGGGAACAGGAGAAACCACCAAGATGGAGAATTACTCTGCAACTAGGAATGGCAGTGTGATCATAAGGAATTTATGTCTGGTCTTTGTCCCTAGTTGCTGACACAGAGCTTCTAAAACTCTTGTAATTTCCTGAAAGCTAAGGATGATAGGTGCATCTTTTGTTATTCAACATAAGACCTTTTCAATCATACTTGAGTTTATGTTAATGAGGTGACTGTTGGTGGACCCCTAGGTAGTTTCAGGATGGGGACTGGTTGCCAAAGGAACAACCAAACATGTTATTAAATAGTTAGAACTTTCAGCCCCACCCCCTGACCTCCAGTGAGGGTGAAGAGCAAGATGATGATTGTTTGTGACAATATGATAAAACCTCCATCAAAACTCCTGATAACACTGTTTGGAAAGCTTCCAGGTGAATACATCAGGGTGCTGGGAGGGTGGTGCAGTTAGAAAGGGGGTAGAAGCGCTGCACCCATCCATCCATACCTTACCCTATGCATCTCTTCCATCTGGCTGATCTGGAGTTATAGGCTTTGAAATAATAATTTCAATATTATTCAATATTAATAATTTCAGTATTACCTTTGAAACAGGTAATAAGTAAAGTGCCTTTCTGAGTTCTGTGAGCTGTTCCAGCAAATTACTAAAGCTGAAGGGCATGGTGTGGGAATTCCTGACTTTTTAGCCAGTTGGTCATAAGTACCAGAGGTCCAGGACTTGGAAGTGGCAAGTAGCAGGCAATCCTGTGGGACTGAGCCTTTAACCTGTGGGGTCAGCGCTAACTTCAGGTAGTCAGTGTCAGAATGGAATTGAATTGTAGGATGTCCAGCTGATATCTGGAGAGTTGGAGAGTTGGTTGGTGTGAGGAGAAAATCCCACATTTGGTGTCAGAAGTATTACGAATAAGAACAGCTCAGAGTCAGGATCCACTATTATAGATATAAAACTTACTTAAAATCCTAATTCAGGTTTAACACAGACAGCAACCCTTCTTTTAAACAAATATTATTTAATTAACCAGAACAGTATGGCATTTCCTGCCCATGCCAGCTAATTACTTCTCCTCTATACATTACCTCATTACTCTGTATTATTAGGATAGAAATGACCAGCTTGATAGGCTGTTTTAGAAACACCTGTTTCCTCCGTTTCTAGATTGTGCATTTCTTGAAGAGGTGATTGTTTCATTTCCAGAGCTAGAACTAAACCATACATGGAGTTACACTGATTTGAATATCAATCTGAGCTCAATTGTGTGAACACGTGTGTGTGCATTGGAAATGCACAAAGAAGAATGGCATTATGCATTTAAGATCTGACTCCCAGCCTTCTATCTGCGATGAGGAAGAGGAGGGCAATTACTAAAAGTATAATACAAGTTGACAAAAGTAAAAACCCCAATTATGTATTTATGTCTAAAAGCTGTAATATGACAGTTCTACATTGATAGGTTTTGCCCTTTCTCGGTTTCTTTTGCTTGGGGTCTAGGCACACCCGCAGCATCCCATTTTCTTCCCAGCTCCAATTATCACCAGCCAGTTACTGCAAAATAATTGTCAAATGGTCCTTAACCCTACATTGGTTATTCATGTATTTTAGTTCCCTCCTGTTCCCTTCTCAATTACACTCCCCACACCTCATTACCTTCCTAGATCTTCTCCCAGTGAGAGCCACTGAGAGCCACGGGACTCTGAGGTTTTCATTCCCCAAGTGTCTCTCTGCTCCTCTCTTTCTCTGATTAAATTTCTTGGCAACTCTAACTGAAGACTTACATTCCAGCTAGTTTCTCTCTGATTTTGTCTCTGGATTCCCATGCCCTCTCCTACCCAGCACCTGCTGCTCTTACTTTCTCCCAAATCCCATGTCCTGGAGTCCATTCTTCATGTGTGATTTTGCCTACTGTGTCATAAAACTGTTTCTTACAATACAGTGTTTTAAATTCTTATTCACTCATGTCTTCTCCTGTTTTCCCTTACTTCTCTACAGAGCATTTCATTCTTAACTCTTTCATGTTAACTCCATCATTCTCATTGATTAAAACACTCTTTCTGCAATGGTTGACATATGCTTGCCTAGGAATTTCTTTATTTCTTGAAGGTCCTATCTTTCAGTTTGTTCAGTTTTAGTTATTTTGTCTTGAACCTCTCTGGCTGTTTACTGACAACTTTCTTTGTCTCGTCGATGTCTTTTTTCTGTTTGATTCTCCAAGTACCTCTTCTTCAGTCTACATATATTTCATTGACATGCATAGCAGAAGTGGTAGATTAAAATGCCATTTTTATTGGGTGTTAAATTGATCAAATCGCTTTTGTCCCCAGGAATTTTTTTAGAGAATGATGCATATTTTGTTGGTTTTGGGTGACAGGCAAACAGCTGTTATAGCTGATGTTGAATCTGTGTGAGAAAGTTTTAGCACTTTTTTATCTGTGGAAGTTGAGGTGTAAAAAAGATGAGGATTTGAAGGAAAAAGGAATATCACAACCTATGTATGGGAATGTTTTAATCCCAAACCAATCACTCTGGTGATTGCTTAATTTTTAATCATCATGTTTAATATAGAGATATGTTTGTGTGTATGTGTGCATGTGTAAGATTTTTTAATAAAATCAATTATTTTTATATATTTTAAAGCTTCTGAGGCTTGTATTATCATAGTTTGCCTTGGCAGAGGCAGTGTCAATGGTGCCGGGAGAGACTTTACTCATCCTCTGCAAACTATCCATTTTTCTGCCAATATTTGATATCCCATCTTCTGTCTTGTTTATTTTGTTTGTGGTGAATTATCATTTTGGCAATGTGCCCTTGAAACAGACTTCATTGATACAAAAAATGTGTCTGATCTGGCCAGCAGGAAAAAGAAAAAAAGATGTATAATTCTTCATAACAATGATTCTGGGGGGAATTCGGTAAAGGGCTTGGTTAAGATAATGAGCTAGCCTTAATTTGAAAAGCAATGCATATTCAATAGTGTTTGCAGTTTCATCTCAAATTGTTTAAAAATTAATAATGATTAAGAAAAAGCACTGTGCTCACACTCATGAAGTGATTTTTACTGAGAACCCAAATAACGCTCAGTTGAAATGGGATTCAGTGTAAGCCCATTTGGTCTGAAGAGACTATAATTCTTATGTAGGAATTCCCATCTCCAGTAATGGGCAGAATTATCTGAGGAATGTACCTAATACAGTGGCATGCACTTGATGGGCACTGTACCAAATTTCATTAAGGAGCATCATTTAAAGTGGTCTTTTAAAACTGTGGGTGAAGGGAAATATCCAGGGTCTTGTGTACCTGAATAAAATGTTTCCAGATAGCAGAAGAAGCAGACTTTGTGTGCTTCGATAAAGAAGGCAAATTTGTTGCAATTAGTCACATATTTTTATTATTACCATGTAGAAATTAGTAAAATCAACTATGGCACACTAATTTAACCAATGAAATGTTTAGAAATACTGGATCAACTCAAATGTTTCAGTCTAAATTCCTCCTCTGTTCAATACTGATATTTCCAACAATGTAAAATTTCTTTGTTGTTTCTACTTTATTCTGTTGTATCTCTTTTTCAAAGAGAGAAAAGAACACACACTGTATGAATTTTGGACATAACTTGCAGGCTAAAAACCATATATGCTGAATTCTGTTTGCAATTTTGATAATAATTTGCTGAAAAATAATCAAAGTAAAAGGAAAATTGATTGAGTTGAATATTGATGTCTATAATGCATTTATATCTCAACTTTTAAAATATCTATTTACAGCTAAACTCTACCTATTTTTTATGACTCTATACACGTTTTATATATTTATATAAATTATACATACAAATTATGTGTTTCCATGCATAATTTGATACTAACCAAATTTTACACCTCAAACAACATTTTTCAAATCTAAATATCAGTATGCTTTTGGCTGATATTTGGATTTAAAATATTTTAGAACAATTGAGTTGTTATGACCTTCAAACTATATCCTTGGGAAATGATAATTACAAAAAGTTAAAATCCTAGGATAAATCAAGTAAGTAGAAGGGTGGTTGATCCCAAGAGAATTGAATAGAAAGAGGAAACAAACTCTAGGCGAAGAATTTAAGTAAGGTGATGGTGTAAAAACACACATTTCATATTCTCAAGGGTGTTCTAATGAAAATCCTATGGAACAGGCTACATATCCTCTTTGTTTTTCTTTCCAAGTTGTCTCTGGAATTTAATTTACTAGAAGTCATACAAATCCAGTGAGAAATAAGCATTTCTGCCCTGTGTTGTATAATTTAAGAAGCTGCTAAAAATAAGTACATAAGACAATAGTTATGTAAGATGCAATTTGGAGGCCACAATTGAAATGAAGTAGAGATACACTAATCACAGATGCTTTTGTTTCTGTCTAGGAGTTCTTTAACATGGTTTTAATCAGCATATTCTCATTCATTGATGAAAGAGAATACAAGAACAAAGCCAAGAAGAAAATTTTCTTGATCTCTGATTATTATCTAATATTAGTAAGCACTCCCCTGTATAAAGCACTATATATAAGGACACTCTGGAAATGCATTTTTAAATTTCTATTGAAAATGGTATTTAGAGGCATAACATTTGAGATTATGAACATAGGATATATTCCAAGTAAGCATTTCAGGTACATTTCATTTTCCATAAAACAAGCAAATGACCTAGTATTTAATAAAAATATAATTGGTAAAAATTATGTTCTAAGAATTTTAAAACTAACTATTTTCAAATTATTTACTTATTATTTTTTTCTTTAGAATAAGGAGCTTTTTGCTTTGGGCTTCCATATTTGAATTAGTGAAATTCATTTATTCACTTGAAAAGTAGGTAGTGTGCTTGGCACTGGGAATACCATAGTGAGTAAAATAGATAAGATCCAGCTTTCATGGAGCATACAGTCTAAAAGGGAATATAATCAGCAAACAACTAGTTACATAATTAAAGACACTATATAAAAATTGTGATAAGGGTTATATAAGAAAAGCACAATGCATGTTAAGAAGTATTAGTAGGGAAATGTGACTTCTTTGGGGGATTTTATAGGCCTTCCCTGAAGGTGTGACAATTAAGCTGAAAGCTGAGTGGTTACTAAGAACTAGCAGGGAAAAGAATGAGAATGAATGGTATCATTGGAAGCCATTATCAGAATTTTCAATTATTTTTCCTCTGTGGTTTGGAAAGTCTTTGAAGGGTTTAGCACAAGAAGAGATATTTTCAGATTTTTTTAAAGAATCATGATAATTACTGTGCAGTGCATATAATAAATCGAAGGGTTGAGAATTGGACTGTCAAATGTGGTAGTCTTATCTTGACAGGAGGCTGTTGAGTACAAGAAATGAGACTAGTGTGAATTGAGATGAGCTGTATGTATAAAATATATACAATATTTTACATACTTTGTAGAAAACATGTAAAATATATAAATGTTTACAATGGTTATGTGCTATAATAAAGTGGATCTCTTGAGTTAAAATGTATTAATACAATGTATTTCACTTGTTTTCCTTATTTTTTAATGTTATTATTAGAAATTTAAAATTATATGTGTGGAGTTTTCAGCTCTAAACAAAATGGCATACATGACATTTTTTCCCGCTTTATTCCATTAAGTACAGCTGTAAACCCTGCAAATAATGCAAAAAGCAACCAAGTAGAGTTCTCAAGGAAGAAAACAATAGGGGAAAGAAATGAGGGACTCCAACATTGGAAGTACAATGCAGTGGCAGGGTATTACAGAGACCCCAATCCTTTGAAGAAGGTGACTCAAGCCCAACCTTTTCTGAACTCCAACCTAGAAACATTAAGTGGCCCCGATAGGGTCATTTCTCTCCACAATTGAATGGAAGATCACTGGACAAAAACAAGAAATCTAATCAGCTCTACCCAGGGGCTTTGATTGGGAGCCCTGATGGCAATGAAAGAGCAAAGGAAGAGTTTTCCTTTTCCGCTGGGCCTGAGATCCTCCTCCATCAAGAGAAGTTGGGTGGGCAGAAGACAAAGGCAACCCAGGCCATGAGGCTTCTTCCTCCACTTAGAAGCACCAGGTGCCTTATCTGAGGAATCTCTGCCTGCTCAGGCAGCATCAGGAGGAACTGGTGAGAGCCTGAACAGCAACAACTACACCTAATGACAAAAATAGTATCATAAGACTCTAAAAACTAAATGTTCATCATAACCATCACTTAAAGATGTAGGCCAGTATTTGAGGGCGTAACTCAGTGGTATGACTACTTTCTAGAAGAGGAAACTTAAATTGTGCCCATAATCTCCTTAAATAATAGCCAAAATGTCCAGAATACAACTGAAAATTACCCATCATATCAAGAACTAGGAAAACCACAATATTCGGCTGAGAACTACCAGCGTCCTCTTCATTGCTGACCATGAGAATCTCTATTGTTTTCAAAGTTGCCCTTAGGTTTTAACTTCCCCCACTCTGTTTGAAATGAGGCTTCCTAGCTTGCCTCTCCTGATGTGAAACTTCCATCCTATGAGCAAGCTGGGGTCAGGGCAATCAGGGGCCCAGTATACTCATCTTTCCATGTGTGAGATTAATCCTCTGAACCTGTTAGTGCTGGCCGGGTGGAGGAAGGGAAACTTGGCCTCCTGACTGTACTCACCAGGAATTTAGCCTCTGCAACTTGGAACAAGAGGGGTTGAGAAATGATACCAACATTTGATATCAGTTGGTTGTCTACCAACCTCCTCTTACTTGCTGGTAGTTCTCAGCAATTAAGAAGAGCCTGGTAGACAATCAACTGGTACCAACACTGAGATGACTCAAATGCTGTAAACATCTAACAAGGCTTTAAAGCAGCCATTATACAAACATTTCAATGATCAATTACAAAGCTTCTTGAAACAAATAAAAAATTAGGAATTCCAGCAAAGAATAGAAAAGGTAGGTGTGGTATAAAAGAGCATACGTGGAATTCTTGCAATAATGTAGCTATTCTGGATCTTGACTGTGGTGGTGGCTGCATAAACCTACTTGTGATAAAATCACATAGAACTGACTGACACAAAACATACAAACACATAAATGAGTACAAATAAAACGAGAAATCTGAATAAGATCGTGGACTGTAGTGTAATGTAAATATTTTAGTTGGGATAGAGTATTAGAGTTTTGCAGGATTTTACCACTAGAGAAAACTGAGTGCAGCATACATAGAATTGTAAATCTAGTCACTTCAAAAGAAAATATTTAGTATTATGTATGTGAAACATATTTCCATTGGTTATTGCTGGACTACAGCAGCCAACAGACTGGTGAACTACTTAAGCAGTGGCCTGGGTGAGACATGATGATGGAATGAATCCGAGAAATGACATCGGGAAAGAAAAGACAAATTGAAGGCTGACACAAGTCAATGCTAAAAGAGAATCTCTGAACAAAGCTGCAACGTTGTGCTGCATCGGGGTCTTCAAATGAAAGGGTCTTCAAATGAAAAAATTAAATGAGTATAGAAACTCCTATTTCTACTCCTGTTTCCTGTCTGGCATATAATAGATGCTGAATGGTTCATTTCTGAATGAAATGAATTAAAAATGAAATAATCCAAATTTATAGAGACAGCTTAGGAATGTAATCATTTGGAAGAAACATTCAGATGTTATTACAGAAAAGCTCTTCAAACGTAATTGTTTGGGAGAATTCTCAGCAATACATGCTGATTGTCGAGACAACACAGTGTGGAAACCAGAAACATCATGTCCCCATTTGAGGGAATAATATTTGTGTGTATGTGTCTCTCTGTGTGTAATTTGTATTTAAATTGACAAAACTGCAAGAGTTTATTATTTATGCAATATCTTTTTGTACAAAGTTACTAATAGAACAATGCCACATTTTTAGACATTGGTATGTGAACCGTAAAAATGGAAGAAAAACTACTGTCTTCTCTCCTGAATATCACTTTTTGCTTGCATCATCCTTGGTTAAGAAAGAGCAGTGTAGGTCGGGCGCGGTGCTCACGCCTGTAATCACAGCACTTTGGGAGACCAAAGCTGACGAATCACGAGGTCAAGAGATCAAGACCATCTGGAGAACGTGGTGAAACCCCATCTCTACTAAAAATACAAAAATTAGCCGGGCCTGGTGGCATGTGCCTATAGGCCCAGCTACTCGGGAGGCTGAGGCAGGAGAATCCCTTGAACCTGGGAGGCGGAGACTGCAGTGAGCAGAGATCACACCACTGCCCTCCAGCCTGGCAACAGAGCGAGACTCTGTCTCAAAAAAAAAAAAAAGAAAGAAAGAGTAGCGTAACAATTCCACTTCTGGATTAGCATTGTAAGGAGACTGTGGACCTGTTACACCAGAAAACAGACATAATAGGAAAAAAGTATTTTTTTAAAAATCTCCGGAAATTGTTCTAAAAACAAACAGCAGACTTTTAAAAAACTTATCTGAGAAAACGTACTAAATTTCTGCAAGAAAAACCAGAGTCTGTGGCACGTGAGCATGTTTGCCTCACTCTAACCTCTCCCTCTCAGGTCGCATTCATAAAAGTTCAACTTTAGGAAGTTGTGCCCAAGGTGAGATTACCTGTCCCTTTAATTTCCAATCAAGGGATACAGTATTTCACCAGGAGGGTAGCCACCAGCATTTCTCAGCTCCTCTTACTCCAAGTTGCAGAGGCTAAATTCCTGGAGAGTACAGCCATCTGGCCACCACGAACAGGTCAGAGGATTAATCTCACACATGGAAGGATGAGCATACTGGGCCCCTGATTGCCCTGACCCCAGCTTAATTATAGGATGGAAGTTTCACATCAGGAGAGGCAAGCTAAGAAGCCTCACTTCAAACAGAGTGGGGAAGTTAAAACCTAAGGGCACCTTTGAAAACAATAGAGATTTTCATGGTCAGCAATGAAGAGGAGGCTGGTAGTTCTATGAGGGCAAGAAGTTAAACTGTAGGCTAGGTAGCTTACCAGAGACTACAAGGAAAAGAGATACCTAGGTAGAGGCTTCCTGGGAACACAACAAACATGCAAGACTTGCCTCAAACACTGTCGTTACCAGAATTTACTTAGATCAGACTATAGAGCAATTTATGCCTCAGGACGGTTTTGAAAATAATAGAACAATTAGCCATCAATGTAGCATAACATCTTAGTGTAAATACCAAATAAGGCAGAGAGCTTAACAGAGATATCAGGGAAAGAGACAGTCAAAAAGAGCCCTGCTAAAATTGCTATAATCCCAGGGTGACTGTGTATGTGCCCAAGGCTGTACCCTCTGAGGAGTGACATCAGAAGCTTCACACTGTGAGGAAAATAGACTTCACTACAATAGTCTAGCCAAGTCAGTAAACAAATTAAGAAGCAAACAGAAAAAAAGAAAAAAGAAAAAAGAAATGTTCTAGAGAGGGAAGTGAAAAAACATTATGCAGATTTACTAAAATATTACTTAAAATGTCTCTTTTACAGCAAAAATAAATAAGGGAGATGCAAATAGACAGAAAACTTTGACCTACACACAAGAAGAGGAGCAAGCAACAGATGTTGACTTTAGAGGATCCAAGTGTTTGATTTAAAAGTAAAAGACTTCAAGTCAGCCAGTATAACTAGAGTCAAATAACTAAAGGAATGCTTGTTTAAAGAAATAAATAAAGCTATGATGCAGTGCCGTGAAATAGAGAATATCATAAGAAGTTAGGAACTGTAAAATGGACCAAATGGGATATCTTAATAGAAAAGTACAGTAAACAGAATTAACAGATTGGTGAGAGGCTAAACAGTATACTTGAACTAGTAGAGCAAAGACTCAACAATAGAAATTATACAATTTGAAGAACAGATATAAAAATAAACAAAAATGAACAATGTGTCAGAGAAACGTGGAGTGCCATTTAGCACAGAAACGTATGTGTAATAGGAGGACTAAAAGCAAAGGAGAAAGAGAAAGGAAAAGAAATAATACTCAAGGAAATAACAGTTAAAAACAACAACATGCAATCCAAAAAGCTCAACAAACTCTATATGGGATAAACATAAAGAGATCCACACACAAAAACATAGTAGCAAAAGGAAAGGATATTCTGAAAGCAGCAAGAGAAAAACAAATGACACGTACGGAAAAACCCCAATAAGACCAACAAGTGGCCGGGCGCGGTGGCTCAAGCCTGTAATCCCAGCACTTTGGGAGGCCGAGACGGGCGGATCACGAGGTCAGGAGATCGAGACCATCCTGGCTAACACGGTGAAACCCCGTCTCTACTAAAAAATACAAGAAACTAGCCGGGCGAGGTGGTGGGCGCCTGTAGTCCCAGCTACTCGGGAGGCTGAGGCAGGAGAATGGTGTAAACCCGGGAGGCGGAGCTTGCAGTGAGCTGAGATCCGGCCACTGCACTCCAGCCTGGGCGATAGAGCGAGACTCCGTCTCAAAAAAAAAAAAAAAAAAAAAAAAGGACCAACAAGTGATTACTCACCAGAAACAATGGAAGCCAGAAAGTGGTAGAATGGAATATTCAACAACCTGAAACAAACAAACCCACAATTATCCACCAAGGATCTTATATCTAGCAAAATTGTCTTCCAAAAATGAAGAAGAAATAAAGGCATTGTCAGATTAATAATGATGATAATAATAATAAAAACAAAGAGAACTCATTGCTAACAAATTCACATTACAGGAAAAACTTCAAGAAAGCTGTTCAGGCTGAAAGCAGGTAACTCAAGAGTAATTCAAATCCATGAAAAAACAAAGACACAAATAAAGGTAATTATGCAATTATGAAAGATAGTATAAATGTATATTTATTTTTCTTTTTCTCCTGGCTGATTTTGAAAACAACTATGTATGAAATATGTATTAAATTTTTTGTTGGAACTACAAAATTTAGAAATGTAATATGTACTTATTGCACAAAGGAGGTGCACAGGAGCAAAGCTTATTTGGAATAGGAAAATGATACTATATAGGAACACAAATGCACAAGAACAAATGAGGAGAATCTGACATGGTAACTAAGATTAATATATAAAACTCTATGAATATATATATACACCTTCTTTCTTACCTCAGCTTCTTAGATGGACATAAAATTATGTAAGCCCATAATTATAACAATGTATTGTTTGTTGTTGAGTTTGTAACATATATAATACATATATATGTAATATGACTGTATAGAAATAACATGTATCACTGCAAAAAGTTAGTATAAATCAGAAGTAGATTCAGATAAAGGAACCAGTAAAAATTAACTAAAACATATATAATAAAATTATGAAATAATTTAAATGTTATACTAGAATATATTATTTTAATGAAGGATAATAGAGGGGGAAATGCACGTGAAGTCTATAAAAAGCAAAATGTCAGACATAAATCCAAATTTATCAATAATAAGAATAAATGTGAATGGATTAAACAATGTAATCAAAGGTAGTTTTTCAGACTGGATAGAAGACAAAATCCAATTGTACCCTATTTATAGGAGATAAAATTTAGATTCAAAGATAGAAATAGAACCAATGGAGGAAAAAGTCATGTTAATTACATGTTTTAGTTTCCTGAGATTGTTGTAACAAATTACCACAAGCACAAGTTTATTTTCTCACGTTTCTGGAGGTTATATGTCTGTAATACATTTTACTGAGTTAAAATTAAGGTGTCATCAAGGCTGCACTCCAGTGGAAGTACTAGGAGAGAAGATATTCATTGTGTGTTCCGGCTTCTGGTGGCTGGCAGAACTCTTTGACTTGTGACTACATTACTTCCATCCCTGCTTTTTGATCACAATGACTCCTCCTTTTCTGTGAGTCAAATATTTTTCTGCAGGCTGGGCCTGGTGGCTCATTCCTGTAATCCCAACAGTTTGTTGGCTGAGGTGGGTGGATCACTTGAGGTCAGGAGTTCGAGACCAGCCTGGTCAACATGGTGAAACCTCATCTCTACTAAAAATACAAAACTTAGCTGGGTGTGATGGTGCGCACCTGTAGTCCCAGCTACTTGGGAGGCTGAGGCAGGAGAATCACTTGAACCTGGGAAGTGGAAGTTGCAGTGAGCAGAGATTGTGCCACAGCAGTCCAGCGACAGAGCCAGACTCCATCTTTCTCTCTCTCTCTCTCCCCCTATATATATATATATATATATATATGTATGTATGTATTTTTTTTTTCGTGCCTCTCTCTTATAGGGAAAATTGTGATTGGGTTTAGGACCTACCCAGATAATCCAGAATAATATCCCTAAATTAATGTTATTAAATTAGCCACCTTTACAAAGACAGTTTTTCCTCTTAGGGTAACATTGACAGGTTCCAAGAATTAGGATTTATTATATTTGGATGGCTATTTGTCAGCTTGCTACGGTCATTTCTGTGGATTCACATCCCTCCCACTTGCAAAAATGCATTCATCCTATCTCAACATTCCTGTAAGTCTCAACCCATTTCATCATGACCTAAATTCCAAAACCTCATTTCAAAATAATCAGGCTAAAAGTCTCAGATTTCATCATCTAGTTTATTTGAATCAGGTATGAGTAAAATACTGAGTATTATCCAATATGGAACGAAAAATCCTCTCCGCTCCACTTGAAGACCTGCAAAACTAAATAATTTATTTGTTTCTGAAATACACTTGTGGGATGGACACCATATAGTAATTATAGGCATTCTCATTCTAAAAGGAAAAAAAAAGCTATGTGGAAGAAATGACTATTCACAAATGATTTAAAAATATACATTCAGAAAGGTAAACTCAATTGGTTTCAGTAACTGGAATGATCCTCTAGCCTGAACATCCATCCTCTGGGTCTGTACTGCTGCCATCTCTGCACATGGTCTTGGTCTCTTCCTCTTCACCTACAGCTCTGTCCTCTGGCACCAACCGCCATTGAATAATTATTTCTGTCTTTCTTTCTAGTATTTTCTCTTTTTTTATGGGATAGCAGTTGAGTAGTTTTATAAACCTGGTCCTGGATTTAGAATTTGGGGAATCTAAGAGCTTTCCTTCATTTCCACTCCATTTTTGTCCCCTTTCAGTCCAAGTTTACAGTATATTTGCTAAAAACTTTGTGGGTCTTCTATATTTGTAATGAACATTTGAAACACTGAAACCCACAAAAGTATCCACAACAGATTTTTCCTCAATAATCTCATCTTTATTCCTGGCTTCATCTAAGATGGTTGAGTGAATCCGTGAGTCACATGCATAGCCTCCTTTACACTAGAAAAGGATTGTCCAGCCTCACTTTAGGCCTTTTCCCCAGAGAACCCTGTCTTAACAGCGGATCTCCTAATAACACATTTTAAAAAAATCTGGATAGACTAACAATTTCCAAAATTACTAAATATTCCTTTTTGATTAACATTTCTTTCTTCACTTTTCTCTTTTATCTCATGTTTTACTATAAGCAGCAAGAAGAAACTGGTCCACATGTTTGACACAGTACTTGAAATATCTCAGCTAAATATTCAAGTTTATTATCATCAAGTTCTGCTTTTTACGAAACTGTAGGATAGAATTGAACTGCTTCTGCCACTATATAAAAAGGATTGTTTTTCTTGTAGTTTCCAATAACATGTTTCTTATTGCCTTCTAACCCCTACCCAGAAGTGTCTTTACTGTTCATATTTCTACCAACATCCTGTTCATAACAGTATATACATAACATTATTTTCTAAGACAATGTAGGCTTGATCTTAGATGCTTCTCACTTTTTCTTCTGAGATCTCATCAGAAGTGACTTTCACTTTCATATTTTTAACAACAATCTGTTTAATGCCATCTATTTTTTTCTATCATGTGCCTCAGAATTTTTCCAGTCTCGACACATTAATTTCAAAGCCACTTCCATATTTTCAGCTATTTGCTATAGTTGGATTTCACTACTCAGTACCAAAATGTGAATTAGTTTCCTGATACTGCCGTGATAAATTATCACTAACTTGTTGACTTAAAATAACACACATTGATTATTCCCTTAGTTCTGTAGACTATATGTCTGAGATTAATTTCACTGAGCCAAAATTAAGGTGTCAGCAGGACTGCACTTCCAGTGGATGCTGTATGGGCATAAGTTTTTTGTCACTTTGGTTTCTTGTGGCTGCAGACCTTCCTTCACTTGTAGTCACATCATTCCTATCTCTGCCTCTGTGGTCATATTGCCTTCTCCTCTCCTGTATGTGTCAACTTCTTCACCTTTGCCTGTCTTTTAAGGATACTTGTGATTGCATTTAGGTCACACCTGGCAAATCCAGGCTAATCTTCCGTATCAAAATTCTTAGTTTAGCAGGGCGCGGTGGCTCACGCCTGTAATCCCAGCACTTTGGGAGGCCGAGACGGGCGGATCACGAGGTCAGGAGATTGAGACCATCCTGGCTAACATGGTGAAACCCCGTCTCTACTAAAATACAAAAAAAAAAAATTAGCCCGGCGAGGTGGCGGGCGCCTGTAGTCCCAGCTACTCGGGAGGCTGAGGCAGGAGAATGGCGTGAACCCGGGAGGCGGAGCTTGCAGTGAGCCGAGATCGCGCCACTGCGCTCCAGCCTGAGTGACAGAGCGAGACTCCGTCTCAAAAAAAAAAAAAAAAAAATCTTAGTTTAATTGTATTTGCAAAGATCTTTTTATATATAAGATAACGTGTACAAGTCTCAGGAATTTTGTGTGGCCAATATTCAGTAAACTGTTTCATGCTAATATCTGTTAAACAACAAGTAAGCAAGAGTTGCTATACTAATATCAACAAAATACATTTTAAAACAAATCTGTTACTAGAAATGAAGAGGTCTCAATTTCTAATGATAAAAGGGTCAATGTATCAAAAAGATGTAATAATTATAAACATATATGCACCTGACAACACAGCTGCAAATTGCATAAACAAAAATCTAACAGATTTGAAGGAGCACATAGATAATCAATAATGAAAAGTAAAACTTTTAATATTCCACGTTCAATAATTTATAGAACAATCAGACAAAAGATGACAAGGAAATAAAATACTTTAGAACTCTAGTTCAGCATGACCAAACACACCTATAGACCATTCCATCCAACAATAACAGAATAAGCATTCTTCCCAAGTCCACATGAAACATTCTCAAGGATAGACTATCTGATAGTCCATAAACTAACCCTCAATAAGTTGAAAAGAACTGAAATCATACAAAGTATTCTCTCCAACCACAAAGGAGAAAACAATGAAAATAAGTGTGAAAAATTTACAAATAAGTAGAAATTAAACAACACACTTCTAAATAATAAAGGGGTCAAATAATAAATAAAAAATATATTAGAAAAATGCTTTAAAGTAGATGAAAATGAAGACACGACATGCCAAAAACATGTGATTCATCTGAAACAATGCTTAGAGGGAAATTTATATTTGTAAATGTGTACATTGTAAAAGAAAAAAGATATCAAATCAATTGCCTGATTTTTCTCTTCATGGCCTTGAAAAAGAAGAGCAAAGTAAATTCAAAGCAAGAAGTTATAAAACTAGAGAAGAAATTAACAAACTGAAGAACAGAAAGCAACACATGAAATCAACAAATCTAAAAGTTGATTCCTTGAAAAGATCCACAAAACTGATAAAAATTTAGCTAGAATTGGAATGTCTAAGAAAGAGACAGAGACAGACAAACAGAGGGAATTGAAATTAGCTAAATAAAAATAAAAGAGAGAACATTACTACCGCTGATCTTACAGAAATATATATAACAGAATCATATGAAAAACTATGTGTTGCATACACCATTACTTAATTAAAGATTAGTAAAAGGGATACATTTTTAGAAGGACACAAACTACTCAAACTGATTCAGGAATAAATAAAAAATCTAAATACATTTGTAAATAATATAAAGATTGAATTAGAAATTAGCTCCAGGCCCAGATGGCTTCACCAGTGAATTCTACCAAACATTTAAAGATGAATTGATATTAATGTAGAAGAGAATCATTCTCAACTGATTTGATGAGGCAAATATTACCCTTATACCAAAATCAGACAAACACATCACAAGCAAAAATTACAAACATTTTATCAATGTAGAAAATAAAACTACAAGGATTTTATGAATATAAATACAAAAATCCTCCACAAATTATAAGCAAACAGAATCCAGAAACACATAAAAAGTATTATATGCTCCATCTGTACAGGATTTTGCTCAGAAATGAAAAATTCGTTTAACATTCAAAAATCAATTGTTTTGAGGAATTAATTATGTTAGGTCAGGGACAAATAATCTGGAGTTCTAAAATAGCTAGAATATAAGTTCTATGTCAAAAAATTTTACCTCTTGTATGTATTGTTGTACTTACAGCTTCTAGAACAAAGCCTGGCACATAATTGGCTAAAGTATTTGTGGAATCAACAAAGAAATGACAAGGACTGTGCTAAATACAGAAAACATTTAATCCTGTAAAGGATTGTATCAGGTAAATATTATTACACCTATGTTATTACAAGAAACCAAGACACTAGCCAACTAATTAACCATTTATACCTGTGATATTGTAAGGAGAAATTAATGGGCCGTAGTTTGTAGAACCAAAACTTTGGCAGGAGTGCAGTTAACCAGTAAGGATGACCCTCTTTAGGTACTCAGCAGTAATTTAGTTAAGTTCCATTGGGTTGCGAAAGTGCATTGATAGGGTAAAGTATTTTATCATTATTATTATTTTACCAGAACTACAAAATCATCAACAATAATGAAGTAACAGTTTTCAAATGGAACTGAAATCACCCAGTTTTTATCCAATAATCATGACAGACGTTATGGGAAAACACTTTTTTCTCCCACTATCCATAGCAGATTTCTCTTCTTCCTGGATCCTGCGGAATGTTCATTTTTTAAAGTATATATTTTTGGGGTTAGAAATATAATTTTGGGTTTCTTCTTGAAGAGATACGATTCTAGATTATCAAAATAGGCCAAAAATAATTGATTATTTCAGTATGTTCAAGATGTGCCGAGATCATGGACATTAGCCATCAGTAGTACACTCACATACATTCATTCACCAACAAAGAATGAAAATAAGAATCAACTGCTGGAAACTAACAATAAGGTAGCTGCTCTGCCTGGCATTGTGGATATAAATGGTGTGCAAGGTATTTTCCAGAACATTAAGGAACTCACACACAGTGGCAGTGTGAGGAGCAGGGAGAGTCAGAAAGACATCTAAGTTCCTAGCTAGCTATACTAAATTGTGAAGAATTATTTAGCTCCTTCCTGCGACCAGTATTCTCATTTTATTAATTCCATGGCAAGTGGTCCCATTGAAAAGCATACTTTTCCTACTTTTTTTCCCCCCCTCCACAAAATGGGTAGGAGTTTAGATAATGTAGCCTCTTGAATTTGAAAACAGGCCAGATGTTTGTTTGTTTTAGCAGCACCTCATAAATAAAGAGGCACATCTTTTCATCTGCAACCTATAGATTTTAGCCAAAAATTACCTTGAATGAAAATATTTTATCTCTGTGTTTTCTCTTGACTCTCTCTTTGATGACTTTTTCAGCAGTAAAGCTCTTGACTGGTCCTCAAATAATGAGAAATTACATAATTAATGTAGGTAATATTCACCTGGAATTAAGGGGCAAAAACTAATCCCCAAGAATTTAGGGAAGCCTACTTTGTTATAATTAAGAAAAATATCACCAGAGGTCAGGAGTTCAAGATCAGCCTCAGCAACATGGAGAAACCCCATCTCTACTAAAAATACAAAAATTAGCCAGATGTGATGGTGGGTGGGCACCTGTAGTCCCAGCTACTAGGGAAGCTGAGGCACGAAAATTGCTTGAACCTCGGAGACGGAGGTTGCAGTGAGCCAAAACAGTGCCACTGCAGTAAAGCCTGGGTAACAGAGTGAGACCCTATCTCAAAAAAAAAAAAAAAAAAAAAAAAATATATATATATATATATATAATCACAGAAGGTATTAAAGACAGTAAATCTTAAAAATATCTAAACATTTAAATAAATTTTAAACTACATTTTTAATGGAAGAATAGAAATACATTTAATATTATACAATTATTAATACATATAAAAGCCATGTATGGTGACTCGCACCTGTAATCCCAGCTACTCATGAAACTGAGGCAGGAGGATCTCTTGAGCCCTAAAGTCAGCTATGATTGTGCCACTGAATTCTAGCCTGGGTGACGGTATGAGACCTTTTCTCTAAAAACAAACAAACAAAAACAATTATCTATATGTATATTAATAATTTTATTAATTTTTCTATATGTGTAGTCAAATTGTAAACAACCACCATGAAGCTATGTATGCTGTCTATTCATCTACTATTTAAGAGTGGCAAACTTATATCTATTTTATGTTATTTGGCAAATACAAAATGAAATATATCAAAGCAATATATTTTCCCTCAAAGTCTTTTCTAATTCAATAATAAGAGCAATATTGTAAAAATATTCATTAAACACGTGTAGGTTATTGACCACTATTGCTGAAAAAAAGCTGAAGGCCAGTCAGCCTTAAAAGACAAATATATCTTAATGATTGTCATGCCTGGATTAATGGCATTTATTTACCGATATTTTCTGCTCAAAAACAGAGACAATGCAATGATTTTCAACATACGCATCAGAAAATAAAGGCATCATCTATCTAATGGTCATATAATTATTTTATAATTGTTAAATTATTCCCAAATGTTCATTTAGGTATATTTTTAATTATATCTTATTAACACTGGGAAATTTAGTTACTTTTTTCTGTAAAATTAATTAAATTGACATGAGAGATTAACTTTAATGTATTTTGGAATATTTTTCAGAGAGAGCATTTTATTTTTTCTTTATGGGGTAGATAATGTCAAGTATTTGCACACGTTTTAAGATTTTTCAAGGAAAATAAAAAATAAGTAATATTACTATAATTGAGGTTAAGAAGTATAGTAATATGCCTTCCTAGTTGAAATGGAAATAGTGCTGAACATTTAATTGGGATCAGTTACACTGTGGAATTGAGGATGCCTGACTCTTCCCATAGATGTCATTATACCTCCCATAGGCTTAGTCACCGCGTTTATTACAAAGACCTCAACATAATGCCATGCTAACTTGCATGGACCCTGACAACACATAATGCAATGTGCATTCTCACTTTATTCCATTTACACAAATTCCCACAAACAGAATTTAGGAAGAGATACAAACAAACAGCACATGTTACACCTAAACAATGACCCATGTTTTCCTTCCATTATAAGTAACAATATTTGTTTGTAATGTCTCTGCTGTGTGACTCCGCCTGAGGTGATTCACATTCATTGTATCATGTTAATACTTCACATATTGGAGGTAGATGTCATTAAGTTAATTGTATTGACAACACCTTTTCATACGCTTTAAGTATGAAGTCCAAAGCCACACAGCTAGTAAACGCCAGAGCTAAGGTATAAGTCTTGCACTTTTTCACTCCAAGACCTTTGGTCTGTAAACACTTTTTCTCCCTGGTTTTTGCCATGAAATATGGATTCATGTTTATGTAGATTTAGCAGTATAAATAAACTCATGAAAAGATGCCACATGTGTAATATGGGCACACGTTATTTCACCTCACTGCTTTAGTTCCTTCTGTAGCGGCATTGAGAACAAGTCAGGAGACTGCCAGGATAAAGTGTGATTGACTGCTCTTAGGACAGCATATGACATAAAAGCTTTCCATAGACATTAGCGATGCTTCTTCCTCCCACCTCCACTCTCTGCCCTCTGTCACCCTTCTGCCCACACACACAGCAACCTAGACTGCGGGTTCTTGAATTAGCCCTCCAAGACTTAAAGCCTTTACTTCTGACTCCACTTCTTAATAGCTGTGTGACATTTTAAAGGGAACTTAGCTTCTCTCTGCCTCAGTTTCACATCTGTAAAATGGATAGATTAGTAGTGCCTACTTCACAGAGATTGAGTATATTAAGTTAGATACATTGCACCCACTGTTTAGAATAGTGTTTGGCATTTAGGAAGCATGCTGAACTCCTGTCCTTTCTTCACTTTGGGCTATCAAAATGAAATAGTTTTCTGTTTCTTTAGTTAGTGATAGTGCATTTAAAAAAACAAAAATCTAATTTGAGTTCTCTTCAGAGAATTAGAAAGATGCACAGAAAGGTAAAATGCAGAAGATGCATTTTACCATTTTTTTAACCAGCAAATAGCATCAATAATATGCTTATTATTATTCTTACTAATAATACTCAGCACTGTAATTCATGCCATCCTCTGGGTCAAAATTGTTCCCTCTGCTGAGAGTTCAGTTCTATAGAGAATTCAGGTTTCTCAAAGGAAGACTGATGGCCTGATGACCTAAGCATATTTATTCCCTAATGAAAACACTTCCTTAGCTCTGACCCTGTTCTAAACAAGAAACAACGTTAGTTTGCATTATCTTATCTCCACCAACCAATCAGGGGCAAAAGCATCTGTAGGTGGCTTTTATGTCTCCCTTTAAAAATAGCAGTTGCTTGAAGAAGGCAAGGTAAGGAGTCAAAGGCATTCAACACTAAGTGTCTAAAAGACCTACTTCTTCAGAGTGCGTCGTGAAACAATTTCTTATAGGATGCATAGAATGGAAAGTATCCCATTCATTCTTGAGCTGAGAAGAACCAATGGAGATATTGCCAAGATATTTTAAGTTTACTTACAATAATTGCTTTGTGAAGTTATTTTTGTAAGTAGGAAGTAATATGTATTTTTCCACCTCACCTTGTTTTCCATGGCTACTTGGAAGTAACTGAAGTTTGTGGCAAAGTTCTTAAATATGTTCATGGTTAAATAGTTATTTCTGGAAAGATTTGCGAAATTATCCTTTGTTTCTGTGTCTGTTAAATTATAGTTTTTACTAAACATTGCCTAATGGTAATCCTCCACAGTCTATCAGCTTGTAATACTCTTTCATGAGCTAATGCCTTATTAAACCAGTGTCTTCTTGATTCAGGATGGGGTGCAATTCAAAACAACTGCTATTCCCTAGCCAAATAAAATTTCTAATGTTATCAAATAAAAGTCAGGAAATCCAAACTGGCTAAATAAAGCTTTTTTTTTTTTTTTTGTTTCATGCATTTTTATTTTAATGAGGCTCTACAAAATTGGTCTTGCATCTTTTTACCAGAGACCTAAATACCTCATATACAAATATTTTTGGCCTAAGACATATATTAATAACTTAGATATTGTGCATATTATCTCATGTTCTCATGCAAACACATTTATGCATACACATGTGTGTATAACTGACAAATATTTTTGAGGCTACAAAATACACAATGTTAAAGCAACATGTTAATTCATTATTATTAATGGTTTGGGTCTTGCAAATCAAATTAATCTAGAGAGTAGACATTGTCATGGCAGTCTTCATTCAATAATTCCATGTTTCCTTTGTGTAATACTCAATTTGCCCAGCCAAAAGATTGCATATAATAGGTTTAGAATAAATATCTGGTGAATATGTTAATGAATTCTGGGATGGAAATTTATTGTAGATATGTGTTATGCAAAGTGACAATTTCTCTTGAAAATTCTGTAAGGTGGTTGTGTCCTGTGATGCAAATGAATCTGAATCGTAAGAAATTATGAAAAATCATCAGACAAATAAAACAGATCATGGAAAATGCCATAAGAGAGCCTGACAGAGGAAAAGGAAATTGTAGAACAGAGAGAAATTAATTGTGGCTCAGAGAATTTTGAATGACCATTAGTAAAATTGGGAAACTTTCGTGAACACAAAGAGATGCAATATAAAAGCCTGTATTTGCATTTATTAAACGCAAATAGGAAAAAATAGGTAATGAAATTTAAGATTCTACAAAGTATTCATATGATAAGAAAGTAGTTTTCCTATTTAAAAGCTACTACTGGCATTTTCTAAAGTTTTAAATTTTATATCACCATGTAAATATGAACTTCTCATGTATACTTTTATTCTACTACAATTTTTTCTCTTT
This sequence comes from Trachypithecus francoisi, assembly GCF_009764315.1. Classification (NCBI taxonomy): domain Eukaryota; kingdom Metazoa; phylum Chordata; class Mammalia; order Primates; family Cercopithecidae; genus Trachypithecus; species Trachypithecus francoisi. The sequence continues at coordinate 49,574,211 of NW_022681462.1, read as the reverse complement.
CTTTTCTTCATTTTTATTGCTTGCTTCCATCTCCCTTACACGTCTCTTCCATTTTCACCAGTACATCCACAAGTACTCCAAGAAACACATGTCACAATCTAATAGGAATTTACCCATATTTTTATGCTTATATGTTTTATAATTCATGCATATGTATAGACACATATAAATATTATAAAATAATCCTATTTTATATATACTTTGCTATTTTGCTTTTCACACTAAATAATTGATGTATGCTCAATTATTTCTTTTGAAATCTCAGTAACATTTTATTTTATGCTATTGATATACTGCAAGTTACTGCATAAACAATGCTGCTATCGATGACCATATGTATATACGTTTTTGACCTCAAATAATTTTGTTGCTATAGTATAGAGACTCTCAGCACTTAGTTTTGCTTTCAAAAATATTCCAAAACCTCTGTTTTCACTATTAATGTTTATGCTTCCCAAGCTCCTGACAGCCTCAAGTATGTGATTTTGTTGTTGTTGTTGTTCTGATGTGGAGTAAAATGATGTCTCATTGTTTCATTACTTTGACGTTCCGTGCCTACTAATATTCTCCTGTTTAAATGGACTCTCTCTCTCTTCCTATCACAGAATATTCTTCTGTGCATATATATACACACACATACATATATAAAATTATTCTGTGTGTGTGTGTATATATATGTGTGTGTGTATATATATACAGAGAGAGAGAGTCCATTTTTCTGTCGGGCTGTCGGTTATTTTTGTTTTTCTTGCCATTTTAAAAAGGTTGAATATTATAGACATTAGCCTTTTATCTTTTCTGTTAGTCTTTTTTTTTTTTAACCTATCACTTATCTCTTTTAACTGAATTTTCACAGGGAAATGTTTTATATGAGTAGCTTGGGGTTTTCAGATTCAGTTAGAAGGTTCTTTTCACTCACCTATGTCCTTGATTATTCTGTTAGGGTTTCTCACAACGGTTTCACTTTTTATTTTTCTTGTGTATGAAGCTTTAGTTAACCTAGAATTTATTTTCTATAATGCAATACATGAGTGTAGTTTTATTTTATTCTCAGTTGATGCCCAAACACCTTAGCTTTATTTATGACATAATTCTGATCCACATTTAGTCACCCTCCCCTTACTTTTACTTGCCTAGAAGGTTAAGTGGTCCAGGTGTTGTGACTATCGGTCTGGATGTCAGACAGAGTTACAACCCAGTGCCTTTTCTTTCCAGCTGTGGAACATGGAATCAGTTGCTTATCCTTCTCTAACTTTTTATTTCCTCATAATTGGAATGGGCCCAGTGATACTTCTCAATGTTGTGAAAATTAGATTGGGTAACATGGGAAACGTCAGCACACAGCCTCATACATAATAAGTGCTCAGTATGTGCCAACTGTAATCATTTACTGTTTGTCATTATTAAAGTCACCTGGTTATGCTAAATCATTACTACTAAGCAGCTGGGATGCTGAACCAAATGAAATGAACCATTTAATTTAAATATATAATGAGTGGTGACCTATGATGCACTGTGGAATTGTGTCTATTAGATTTCGAGAAAAGAATTCTCTTTTGCAGAATGCCCAGATTCACCACAATAAAAAGCCAAACCACATCACAATCATTGGTTTTCCTAGCCATGTTGGTTTGGAAATTGGCTAATCTTCTGGCCCCAGCAGTCTAAGGAGATCCCAATGTTCCTAATGTTATCTCAGTGTTTCTAAGGGTATCCTATTGTTCCAGAAACACTATTCTTAAATCTATGCAAATAGCTCTGATATTATATCCATTATTCCTAAGCCTATCCTAACATTGTAGGTATATATATTTTGTCTTAGTAGTAACTGTAAGTACAGTTTTTTAAATTCTCCAAGATACATTTATTAGCTGTTAATATTAAATAAGAAAAGCTGATAACATATACAAAAACACTACAAAATATTGCCTCAACTGAAATTCAACTGCTAGCTAGATTTTCAGTTAGCCTTCTATCAATATGCTTCTAAAAGTTACAATATCCTTGGGATATAATAGCTATGCATGTGATTCTGGTTGCTTATAGTCAGTGAGACAGAGGATCATGATATGACCTTTTTTTGTAAAACATCCATTCTCCTTTTCTTACCAGACTAGCCCAGATGTAATTTCATTAGAAAGAAAGAAAGAAAAATAATTATAAATAAACCTCATGTTAGGGTTTCCTTTTTGGATTATACACTCATTCATTAACATCTTCCTTCAATGATGACTAAGACATAATTTTAGTTAGAGGACAGTTAAGGCTTTGAGATTATAGATATCCAAGCCAAAGGGCATGCCCAAAGGATAGCAATAAGCTAAACTCTTAGGTTAAGATTTCCATAGGCCAGACGTGGTGGCTCACGCCTGTAATCCCAGCACTTTGGGAGGCCAAGGCGGGTGGATCACGAGGTCCGGAGATCAAGACCATCCTGGCTAACACGGTGAAACCCCGTCTCTACTAAAAATACAAAAAAATTTAGCCGGGCGTGGTGGCAGGTGTCTGTAGTCCCAGCTACTCGGGAGACTGAGGCAGGAGAATGGTGTGAACTCTGAAGGCGGAACTTGTAGTGAGCTGAGATCGCACCACTGCACTCCAGCCTGGGTGACAGAGTGAGGCTCTGTCTCAAAAAAAAAAAAAAAAAAAAAAGAAAGAAAGGAAAAAAAAAAAAAAGATTTCCACAGAGGCCAGAACCTGCATTTGGAGAAGACAAAGCCTGTAACACTTTCTCGGGATGTTTGGTATCTGTTTGCTATTCACCCCCATAGACGGGCAGCTTTTCAGAGTCTACTGTAACACTCAGAGCTCTGTTTATGCTCTTTGTGCAAAATGTAGTTGACTTCTGAACCCTAACAGGCTCCCTGCTTGGGAATGGAAATGTAAGTTTTCTCTGGATACTTCTATTTGTGGATATTTCCATTTATGTGCTTGAGTAACAATTGCATCCCATGTGGGGTGTGGCTCTGGTGAAGTGTCACTGGCAGAGTGGTCCAAGGACAGCATTGAGTAACCACATAGTGAACGCAGAAGATGACAGAAATCAACCAGCTGCTTAGCATGCTGAGAAAATCCTGCCTTTACCTTGGGACCCACCCACAAAGGTCCTCTCTGTGCTACTACCTAAAAGAGCATGTGCTGAAATCTTAAGGTTTTTCATATCAAGTATAATTTTTATTGTGTGCAATATGGCAAATTGAAGATTTAATAGCTTGAACCAAAGGATACTGATGAAGTAATAATGATTAACTGTTCAAATCAATGAAATTTATAGTTGAAACTATTATATGATATACAATGAACATATTTTTATATTATAAAAACTAGACTGTTGGCATTCCTAAATTTCTAAACACATTTTTTGCCTTTCTTAATGAGTCCTCCAGGTGGCATTTGAGATAAGGCCCTCCACGAAGGTAATTTACTTTGGAAAACGATCCGAGAGAACAGAACTGGGGGGCCTGGGAGAGTAAAACATAGAAGGAACAAAAGCCAATAGAAACATATGGTTTTAAGATATTCATTGTGGGAAGCAGTATGACGATTCCTCAAAGAGTTAAAAGCAGAACTGCCATTCGACCCAGCAATCCCATTACTGGGTATACGCCCAGAGGAATAGAAACCATTCCACCACAAAGACACATGCATGTGAATGGTCATGGCAACACAATTCACAATAGCAAAGACGTGGAATGAACCAATCAGTGATGCAGATTGGATAAAGAAAATGTGGTACATATACACCACGGACTATTATCCAGCCATAAAAAGAATGAGACCATGTCTTCTGCAGGAACATGGATGGAGCTGGAGACTATTATCCTTAGCAAGCTAACACAGGAATAGAAAACCAAATACCTCATATTCTGGCTTATAAGTGGGAGCTAAATGATGAGAACTCATGAACACATAGAAGGGAAAAACAGATACTGGGTTCTATTTGCAGGTTGAGGATGGGAAGAAGGAGAGGAGCAGAAAAGATAACCATTGGGTCCTTGGCTTAATACCTGGGTGATAAAATAATCTGCACAACAAACCCCCATGACACAATTTCACTGATGTAACAAACCTTCATATATACTCCTGAACCTAACGTAAAAGTTTAAAAAAAATTTCACCACTTTGGGAAATGAGGGCTCAGCGCCACCAGAACCCTCTGATATGTATAGTATGAACACGGAATTGTTGGTCAGAGAGGCTGAAGGGGGACGCACCTATCAGCTCAAGGGTTGCTCCATGAGACAATAATTCATTTAGACCTCTAGTCTTGAGTGTTTGCCTGGGGTCAGGACAGCCAAAAATTAGAGAGTGACAAATGTGCAGTGACGCTGGTTACACATGTATGAAACTGGTTACAATAGTGAGGGCTAAAGTCACAAGCCAAGTGGTGGGGGCTGGGGCATAAGAGGTGTTGCCTACATTACCACGACTTTGGAAGTTTTTACACCAACTGTATCTAAGATGAGCTTTGAAAAGATAGTTACCTTATGGCTGCCCACAACCTTGTCCTTGCATAATGCTGCATGAAATATCCTTTTTTCAGAAAAGCAAACTGGATTGTAAATGATACAACCTCAGCAGTTATTTTCCTCAGAGCCGGAAATCATGAAAAGCATCAAATCTTGTGACCCGAACTTAGGCTTAACATTATGAAACAGGAAAGGAGGTTTCTGACACTAAAGGAATCCTCTCTCAAGTCAAGAGAACATTTGAAATAGGCGCTACCCATGAGATGCCACAGGCCTTTAAAAGAAACACTTGTCCTTGCCTCTCATCCTCAGTCCCTGATGTAGAGGTGAAGGGGTCTGAGTACTGGAAGATCATCGGGTGGGTTACAAATCTTGGCTCTTCACTTCTCATCTAAATTATGAATTATCAATTTCTGGCAGCAACTTTCAATCCCTTGTCATCTGACAGTGACCAATCAGTCATGAAATAAAATTAAAAAATCAGATACACTCTGGTGTTTCAGAAGAGCAGGAATAATTAGCTGTTCAAAAACACAAAACAGGGAATTCTATCTAGAAAAACAGATTAAATTTTTTGTCATGGTTAATGCCATATACTGTAAATCAACACTCATCATATTCTATTGATGCATTAGAAAGTGTCCAAAGTATTGAGAGCTGCAAAGCAATCTCGTCAAAGAAAACAGCAAGAATTCTACTAGAAATTAAAGAATTTTGAAAGTCTTCTAATGCACATCATAGTGGACTTTATTCCTTGATTTTAATGTTCTCTGGCCTCTAATAGCCTTAAAATTATCCAACTAGTTCCTTGAAAACTAATTTCCATCAAAAAGAATAATAAAATTATCAATATTCTTTTTTTAATTTTTTTTTGAGACGGAGTCTCGCTCTGTCGTGCAAGACTCACTGCAAGCTCCGCCTCCCGGGTTTACCCCATTCTCCTGCCTCAGCCTCCCGAGTAGCTGGGACTACAGGCGCCTGCCACCTCGCCTGGCTAGTTTTTTGTATTTTTTTTAAGTAGAAACGGGGTTCACCGTGTTAGCCAGGATGGCCTCGATCTCCTGACCTCGTGATCTGCCTGTCTCGGCCTCCCAAAGTGCTGGGATTACAGGCTTGAGCTACCACGCCCGGCCTCAATAGTCTTAAACACATGTTTGAAATCGAAATTCTGGAAATCTCACTCTTTTAAGTATTGTCTTCAAGATAGTCTAATACTTTGCATTTTGAAAGCTGCAACAGCTTTTGCTAGATGTTTCCTAGAAAGAAAAGATGTAAAATACGCACAATGAAGTAGGAATGTAATCTACAATTTTGTATTAGATATTTGAGCCTCTTAAAGTAATGTATTATGCTTTTAGTTATAAGGGATCAATAAGTATTACTCCTGTTTTTACCATTTTCACATGCCTTTATAGGCAATAACAATTATGGGTTTCCTCACATGATAATATTTAAATATAAGCAACTTACTGTTTGGGGAATCGTGTATTATTAAGCTGAAACAAATGCTCTCATTGAACTTAATGAAATCTACAGTCTCAAGTGCCTGGGAAATCATTACAAATAAGGTGAACTCAAATAAACCAAAGCACAATTATTAGGTTTAATTCCTAAAATAAAATTAGTCCTTCTAAAAGTAATAAGCGTGGTAACTCTGACATAACAACTTCTTCGCCAAACAACTCTTCCTTTGTACTTTAATAAAGGTAGCTTTTTATTCCTTTTTGTGCAGCCTTCCTATTGCCTTACTGTTACTTGAAACCCTCAACATACGACCTTAACTTCGTGAACTGCCACCTGCATTACAATGTATGACTCATCTATTTTCTGATGAATCTAAAGTTCCTTTGACGCAGGCTTTGGGGATGTGGAATGATGAAGAAATTGATTTAGAAAGAGTACATATTAGGACAAGTCTACTTTGTACTTGGAAAGTGTTGTTCATAAACATCTGTGAACAAATTTGTGCAAATGGAACACTCACTTCTGAGTGAAAACTACTGCATGACATTTTTTTTCTCACTGCAGGTGCTTACAGATCTAAGGCATCAAATTCCTTTACAGTTAAATTTTGTGGAATTCATTTTTCAAATGGAATTTGTATTTTCTTCAATGACTCACTGATTTTAAAGCTTCTGCAGATTTATAGTTCAAGATGGTGAAATGCATCTGCATCTATACCCTTCCTTCCAAAATCCTATGGAAAGGATAGAAAATGGCATACACACATAAATGTGTGTGTGTGTGTAGACATGTGTCTGCCTGTGTGTGTATAGCTATATCTATACTATACATATGCACACGCACCAAGGACACATATACACTGCCATAAATACCTATACTATAATATTCTGCTATATGCTATAACATAGAACTACTCAAAAAAGAAATCTTTTAGCGAAATGGAAAGTCTAAAGAATTTCTAAAAAAGCAAATACATTCAGATTTGTCAAAAGCACACTGCTGTGAAATCTGTTGTTCAAAGCTCTAATGGTAGGACTATTCTTTCTAAGTGGATGTTGATATGGTTTGACTGTGTCCGCATCCAAATCTCATCTTGAATTATAACTCCCACAATTCCCCCGTGAGGGACCCAGTGGGAGGTAATGGAATCATGGGGGTTGGATATTTCTTGTACTGTTCTCATGATAGTGAATTAGTCTCACAAGACCTAATGGTTTCAAAAAGAGGAATTCCCCTGCACAAGGTCTCTTTCTCTCTGTCACTCTGTGCCTGCCACCATCCATGTAAGACGTGACTTCCTCCTCCTTTCCTTCCTCCGTGATTGTGAGGCCTCCCCAGCCATCTGGAACCTCTTTTTCTTCCCAGTCTCAGGTATGTCTTTATCAGCAGCATGAAAAGAGACTAATTCAGAGGCCCATCCCACAGCCAAAAATTAAAAAAGGAAAGTCATCAGCACAGTTATCGGGCCTCTCTTTGCTTGTCAACTATGACTTTTAGACACAAGTAAGGGATCAATGAGAAGTCTACTGATAGGAGAGACTAAAAAAAATAAATAAATAAAGTAAGGGAGGGAGGGAAACTCAGGATTCCCCCATATGTATGCACGGAATGGGGTGGAGGAAGGAAAATAAGGCAAGGGTAAAGGCACAGCTCCATACAGGAGTGAAATTTAGTAGATGAAATACATCTGCAAGTGCATTTCTTAAATTGGCAACTTGGGACTTCCTAGCTGACCACCCTACCCCGCTGCCATGATCCACTACCCTAAACAGAACCCACACCTAATCTTGCATTTTAAGAAAGGCTTCTGAGGGAAACGTACTTACACAACTGCAAAGAAAACCCAGCTCGATAACTAAAATAATCAACCTAATTCTGAGTCATGAGGAAAAAGAGAAAAACACAGAGTAAATAAAAATAATTAAGGAACCAGGAAAGAACAAGAAAAAAGTAAAATAAATATTCTCAGAAATTTAAGATTATTATGCAAGGAAATACAGCTTTTGGAAACAAAAAATTATAAAACATAAATATTTTGCCAGTTAAAAAGTATCATCAAAATCTTCTGTTAAAGAATGAATATTTCAGTCCTGCAAAAATTCATATATGGAGATCCTAACTGCCAATGTGATGGTATTAGGAGGTGGAGCCTTTGGGAGATTATTAGGTCATGAGAGTAGAGCCCCTGATGATAGGATCAGTGCCCTTACACAAGGACCCTGGAGAGCTATGTCACTTTTTCTGTCATGTGAGAGTACAGCAAGAAGAACCAGGAAGGTTTTTCTTCCTGGTTCTCACCTGACACCCAATCTGTCAGCACCATGACTGTGGACTTCCCAGGCTCCCGAACTATGAGAAATACATGTTTGTTGCTAAGCCACCTAGTTTATGATATTTTTGTTGTAGCAGCCTGAATGGACTAAAACAAAAGTTGGTACTGAGAAGAGGGGCTACTGCTGTAACAAATACTTTGTAAAAATGTGAAACTGGCTTTGGAGTTAAGTAGAGGCTGGAAGGTTGTTGAGGTGCATGCTAGAAATGTGGACATCATTAATTCTGGTGAGGGCTCAGAAAGAAAAGAAGAGAGTTAGAATGTAAGCCTTAATCTTCTTGGAAAATACCTAAGTAATACTAAACAGGATTTGGTAAAAACATGAACAGCAAAGTCCATTGTAATGAGTTCTCCAAAGGAAATGAAGAATATGTTATTGAAAACCAGAGGAGAGCCAATTCTTGATATAAATCAACAAAGAGCTTGACTGAATTGTGTTCCTGTCTTAGTGTTTTGTGGAAGCTGGAATTTGTCAGCTACCAAATTCAATGTTTAGCTAAAAGGATGTCTAAGTGAAGTGTTGAAGATATGGCTTGGCTCCTCCTGAGTGCTTACAGTAAAACGAATGAAGAAATGACTTAAAGATGAAATTCTTTAGCAAAAAGGAAGCAGTACTTAATGATTTGGAAAATTCCCAGCCTATCTATATTGCAAAAAATGAGAAAAATAAGGGTGTGGCTGACCAATCATCTAATAAGATTAGTATGGATCTTCCATCTCAACAGAAGCCAGATGTTATTGTTCAAGACAATGTAAGCATGACCCCAAAGATTATTCAGTGATTGGCAGGGCTTCCCCCTCCCATCACAAGCCCAGAAAGCATGGACTCAGAGAGCATAGATGCCATCACCTAGGTTACTAAGAACAGTGTTGCTCAGTCTCAGGACTGGAAACCAATTCAGGAGAGACTTGCGTGCAGAGCTTGAGCCTAGCAGAGGTTCAGGGGCCTAGCAGAGAACACTACTGGTTCTCTATCCAGTGGACATGGAAGAAAGAGCATCCAGCCAAAAGAAATAATTATTGGGCCTTAAGGTTTAATGTTGTTTGTCCTGTTAGGTGTTGAACTTACTTGGAAGCCATTACGCCTTTACTATTTCTTATTTTTCCCTTTTGGAAGGGGAATATCTACTGTATGCCTGTCCCACCATTGTGTTTTGGAAGCTGAAAACTTGTTTGGTTTCACAGGTTCATAGTTAGAGAAGAATTTGCTTCAGGAAAATCATATTCTACATCTCACCCATGTCTGCTTTAGATGATATGTAGATGAGACTTTGGACTTAGACTTTACAGTTGATGCTAAAACAACTGAAGATTTTGGGGACTGCTAGGGTGAAACTAGTGTATTTTGGATGTGACAAGGATATAAATTGTGATGCATAACTAGAAATGAAATGTTATGGATTAAATATGTATGTCCCCCCAAAATTCATATGTCAACGCTCTAGCCCCCAAAGTGATGGTATTAGGAGGTGGGGCATTTGGGAGGTGATTAGGTCATGAGGGTGGAGCTTCATGAATAAGATTAGTGCCATTGTCAAAGGAACCCAGAGAGCTCTCTGACTGTTTTTCTAACATGTGAGATCACAACAAAAAGATGGCTGTTTATGAACAAGGAAGCAAAGCGAGCCCTCGTGACACAGCAAATCTTCCAGTGCCTTGATTTCAAACTTCCCAGCCTCCAGAACTATGAGAAATAAATCTTTGTTGTTTAAGCCACCAAGTTGATGGTATTTTTGTGAAAGCAGCCTGAACAGACAAAGGCGTTTTTCTTACAGAAGAATTGCAAATAATTTACCTAGATACTTTCCTCTCCAGAAAGTAGAACTTGATTTCTACACACTTTCTCTTTGTTTAGGAGCTATACTTACTGACTGTCTTCAAAGAGAGTTAGAAGTAAAAAGCAGTATCTTTAGAGAAACTTAGCAAACAGTTACCTCAGTCAACTGTTTAAGTGACATCAGTGATATCACATGGATATAATGTGATAAAAAAGCTACTTCACCTGCGTTGAATTCATCCCTAAAGTTTGTAATCTCAATCGAATCAAAAGAAAAACATCAGACAAACCTAGATTGTTGGACCTTCTGCAAGATACCTGGCCAGTATTCTCCAATATTATTTTGCTGTTGTTGAAAAATAAAGACTGAAAAATAATTGTCACAAACTAGAGGGGACTTGGGAAGCATAACACTGAAATGCAATATTGTGTCCTGGATTCGATTCTAAAACAAAAAGATGACATTAATTTTAAAATTGGTGGAATATAAGTAAAATTCAGAATTTACTTAATATTAATGTACCAAGAATGAGTTTCTTAGTTTCGACAAATACACATGGTAATGTAGTTGTCAACCATGAGGGAAAATTGGGTGAGAAGTACACAGGAACTTCCCTTACTACTTTCAACTTTTCTTTAAATCTAAAATTATTCCATAATTTAAAAGCTTATTAAAATTGTGGTTGCCAAATAAAACTTAGTAAATGTTGCTACAGTAGAAAAGACACAAAATAGCTGAGATCTGAAATATTTATTGTGCGTTTATTAGGAAATCTAAAAAGAAAAAAGTGAATCAATGGATATGAGAAGAAAATAGTATAAGTAAAAGAAAGGGATCAATTTTAGAATAAAAGTGACAACAGAAACAAAGGAATAAAAAGATCAACACACAATCATTGGTTGCTGGCATACCTGCACTCAAGAATAGAGTAAAATTTCTCCTGAATAGAAACAACTACAGCAATATTACCTAAGAAAAGAATGAAAATAAAACCAATACTAGGCATATGATGATCTACAATGAAGACAATAGAGTAATGCTTCAATAATTTTAATTTTTGAATTCTATACCCAGCCAAACTCTCAATTATGCATGAGGAAAAAATAGACAAATTTGTAGACACTTAGGATGCACCAAATTTAAAAACCACGGAAACTTTGTGAAAGAATTGCTGAAATATGTACCAGTAAAACTGAAAACAAAAGCCAAGAAAGAATAATATTTTTTTCTAGAAAATAATTACATTTTCAAAGATTTTAAGGAAAAATAGAGCCAAAAAAGAAATGAACAGATAATCCATATAACCTTGACGTGTGGAAAATTCTGATTTCAGTGGCACAGACTTGGTTATAGTTAACAAAAGAGAATAGAATTACAAAAAAAAAAAAAAAAAAGAGTAGAATTACGTGTTCTCACCACAAAAAAAAGATGAGATGTAATACGTATGTTGATTAGCTTAATTTAGCCATTTCACAATGTATACATATATCAAAACATCATGTGCACCATAAATATGTAATTTTTGTCAATTAACAAATAGAAAATAACAATAATTATCATACAAAGTAAAATAAATAAATAAAAGTTACTTAAAAAGTGAACCATTAAAATAGCTGTTTCTGGGAAGAGAGAATCAAGTGGAACAATGATTTCATTTTTATTCTCACACTTTTCTATGCTTTCCCACCATTTTATTATTGGATTTCTTAGTTTTAAATTAATAACCTTTGAAAGTACTTTCTAAACTAACCTGAGAAACACTTAAAACACAGGACCCAAACATTCAGTCATATGAAGGAAATATATTCTGATATTGGTATGTCTTTATTTTTCTTCTGTTCTGCATTTTTTCATTATCTTAGGAGTTATGGAGAATGTAACATGGTCAGTAATATTAAATACAAATTTGTTTATTAATGGAATAAAACAATTTCAAATACATTACAACTAATATGTCCTAACCTGGCTCCACAGTCTGTCTCCAGACCTTCTCCTCATACTTAATTTCTTGTTTCTCCTTAAAACAGACAGTGAATCATTCACCCATTCATTTGATTGCAGGGTTAAAGTTTACAATGAACTTACAATCTAGAAGAAAAATAGATATGCAGAAACACCAATTACATAATAATATAGATGTGTTTTAATAACAGTGAAAAAGTATTATGTGAAGAGAGTGCATGCCTAAGAGAGTGCACTTTCCTTTATTAGGAAAGACAGGATTTGGTCCATATTAGATGAGAGCATAGTGTGTGTGTGTGTGTGTGTGTGTGTTTGTGTGTGTGTATGTGTGTATACTTTGGGAGGCATAGAAACTTAGAATAAGGAAAAATTGAGTTTCAGAATATAGATACATTTTTAATTTCGGACATTTTCTTGGTTATGATGATACAAAATAAATTGAAGAAGTAGGCAATGTTAAAAGAAAGACGTATTATATGTAAGTAAATATGTGGATACATTGGATGCATGTGAGCATAGCTTCCTAGTCTCCACCAATATCAGCTTATCTAAAACAAGTGAAAAAACAATTATAAACAGTTACCTTATCAATGCTTAAATGAGGTTCATTATTCTCAGAATCACTGAAATTAACCTAGGTGGGGCAATGTTCTTCTGCCGGTGTTTACAGTAGTCGCAACTTGGATTCCTAATGCATGACATTCCCCTTTACTGGGGTTCCATCATTCACTCAATGCATATTTTTGAACACTTTCTATGTTGAGGATATAAAAAGAAATAAAAAATAAGCAAATAAACAGGAACTACATCAAGTGGCAATACGTGCTATGAAGGCAAGAAAAACAGAGTTTGATGGGGATGCGGGTTGCATTTTAGTGACATTGGTCAGAGAAATTCTCTGTGATAAGGTGGCCTATGGAATACAAGCCACATGAGGTCAAGGAGGATGCTAGGTGGGTGTCTATAGAACAAGGAGCATAACGACCCTGAGATGGAAGCACTCCAAATGCCTAAGTTCCTGTGTGGTCAGGAAAAGCTCTGTAGAGGACACATGCTTGTGCTCAACTTAAAGCATAAGGAGGAATCAGCAGTCCATTTTAGAGTTGGAATCGCTCAGGCTGAGTGAGAGGTAGCACTGCCCACCTCATCTAGCCAGTAAGTCACAGAATTAGGATTTGAATCTACTTCGTGACCTCAACCACCGTGCCTCACCGTCTGTGACCATCTGCCAGTTGTATAGTCATACATTTAGAAACAAAGCCAGAGAGATCATAATAATTAGAGTCAGGCACAACTATGTTTTTTTCAATACTATTCAATAGGTAATAATGATGATGGCATTACTAAGAAACCGGCAGACACTCGAGCCTTCATTTACAAAATTGGATGAGATAATGAGGAGCACTGTGACCTCATCACAAGCTTTCGCCAACAAGCCCACTTTAGTCTACTGATCCAACCAGGCAAACACCATGCCGCAAAGCTGAATCTGTTCCAGTACTTAAATCTGCTATTCATTTTAACGATGGTCACATGTAAGTCACCTGCTCCATTTCTGAAACTATGTCATGGGGACATGGTCTCAATGTCACCTTGTTTTGCTTCTAGAGGTAAATTGAACAAACCCTAGCATTAGCCCATAAGCTGCTAAATAGAAGCCTATATAATAATCCAGATGCATCTTTGGGACCAGCACAATACTCCTTAATCACTTTACTCATTACTGCTTTAGCAAAACACTCAAGGCAAAATAGACAGCAAAAGGTGGATCTATTTTCAGTAATTGGCATTGTGTAAACATGTGCAGCCAGTCAGTCCTTGAGATATGACAGTTCAATATCAGATGTACACATTTGAATTAGGTGGAAGTCATGTCCAATATAAAAATATTTATATGCCTATTTTTACTTATTTTATAAAATTATGCAACCAAAGTCATCTGCTTTCTCAAATCTAATATTTCAAGAATCAATTTTAAATATGATTTAAAGACTAAGAGATCCTTCATAAGAGGAAATCATTCATGCATTCGTAAATTAATATATATATAAGTAATTGTATTTGTCTGTTTATGTATATATGAATGTCTACCGAATGACAGGCATTATATTACACAAATCATAGGTTGATGAATTATACAGTGCCCTTGGGTAGCTCTCCAATCAGTAAGGGGGAGAAAGAAGTAAATAGATAACTGCAAAATGTCAGGCAGGACCTGACCCTAAGGGACTTGGAGCATGGCTTTAGGAAGAAGAGCCTCCAGCACAGAAGTACAGCTTTAACAATATCCATCATGGGCCAGTGCAACTCGGTTTTTACACCTCGCCTTCTCCCAGCAGACCCCAGGGTCTCACTCCTGCTTTGATTGATGGGGTTTTTGTTTGCTTCTGTCCTTTCTCTGGCTTTGGCTCTTGATTTAACTGTGTCTCCGGCCTTGTGGATCCACGGCATTGTCTCCTTGTTCACAGCTTGTCTCCTTGCTGCAAGTCTCTCAGCCAATTACGAATGATCACATTGTAATTGACATCTGGCTGGGCCTTATTGTGAATGGAGCAGGTAGAGAGCAGGAATCTGATTCAGGGGTTTATTAGGAAAGACAGGATTTGGTCCATATTAGATGAGAGCATAGTGTGTGTGTGTGTGTGTGTGTGTGTGTGTGTGTGTGTGTGTACTTTGGGAGGCATAGAAACTTAGAATAAGGAAAAAATTGAGTTTCAGAATATAGATACGTTTTTAATTTCGGACATTTTCTTGGTTATGATGATACAAAATAAATTGAAGAAGTAGGCAATGTTAAAAGAAAGACGTATTATATGTAAGTAAATATGTGGATACATTGGATGCATGTGAGCATAGCTTCCTAGTCTCCACCAATATCAGCTTATCTAAAACAAGTGAAAAAACAATTATAAACAGTTACCTTATCAATGCTTAAATGAGGTTCATTATTCTCAGAATCACTGAAATTAACCTAGGTGGGGCAATGTTCTTCTGCCGGTGTTTACAGTAGTCGCAACTTGGATTCCTAATGCATGACATTCCCCTTTACTGGGGTTCCATCATTCACTCAATGCATATTTTTGAACACTTTCTATGTTGAGGATATAAAAAGAAATAAAAAATAAGCAAATAAACAGGAACTACATCAAGTGGCAATATGTGCTATAAAGGCAAGAAAAACAGAGTTTGATGGGGATGCGGGTTGCATTTTAGTGACATTGGTCAGAGAAATTCTCTGTGATAAGGTGGCCTATGGAATACAAGCCACATGAGGTCAAGGAGGATGCTAGGTGGGTGTCTACAGAACAAGGAGCATAACGACCCTGAGATGGAAGCACTCCAAATGTGGTAAGGAGGCTGGAGCACAGCGAGCAACAGTAGCACAGAGGGTGGGGAGAAAGAGAGCAGAGGAAAAAGTTGAACTGGGGGAGGCAGTCCCACGTGTGGAAAAGGACTGCAGGCAGAAGGAGTCAAAAGAGCTCCTTTCTTAGGGAAAAATTCATTGAGGAAATGAGTTCTAGGCTGAAAAACCAAGGGTGCATAAGAATGAATGGACCAGAATGGGGATAGGCAGAAAAGGACTGTGCTGAAGATTCCCATTCCACAGGCACTTCCCGGGCTGAGCTTGGCTACTGACTAGCCCTGTGACCTTGAAAAGTAGAACCCTCCTAGCACTCAGTTTATGCATTGATCAAATGGGTTCAATAACAATAACTCAGTGTGTTTTTGCAAGGAGGGGATGAATGTATACACATTAGCCTGTCTTATCAACATTCTCACAGGACTTTGGGGCATAAGCTCAAGGCAGACCTTGCATGTCCCATGAAGTAGGAGAGAAGAGCCACCTCTGACACATTTAAGAGTATTTTTCGGTAAAGAGGAGAACAAAATGGAAGTGGGGGGATACAGGGAGATAATGAGGTTAAGAAAGGTGTCCCTTGTGTTTGCTTGTTTGTAGGAGATGGGATATTTGATGGCATATTGGTGTCCAGTTTGGAAAGACCTAGTGAATAGGGGACATTCTATGTTAGAGGAGAGGTAGGAATTGACTGCAGCCCAAAGGCTTGAGTGGGTGAGAGGTGCGGCTTGAGGCATGTGCCAGGGAAACAAGCTGTATGTGATGAGTGGGTGGCAGGAGCATGTGGAAGGTCTGTTCTGGATCGCTTTGGCTACCAGCATTGATTTCTCTTTACCTAGCAAAACAACCAAAACCGAATTTTCAAAGGATCTTTCCTTTTTTGTTTCCTAGGATCCTGAGGGCAGAGGGAGTCCCTATCTAAATGACTGTCATCTCTATCCTATCTATATAGAATCTGATGACACTTTCTCCTATCCGAGGTCCCATGTTTCATTTACCCTTCTTTAATAACGGATACACCAACCAGTCTCCATCCTTGACAGCAAGTCTTGAGACCTATAGCCATGTTGGGCTTGAATGATCATCTGTAATACTTTGGGAATCAGGCAGCATCTCAGCAATGTTTCCTTTTAGGCAAGTGCTTCTCAAAGTATGGCCCTCAGAGTGGCAGCAGAAGCACTGGATACCTTTGTAGAATGACAAATTCTCAGGTCCCATCGCAGAGCTGCTGAATCGGCAACCCTGGATATGGAAAACAGCACTTTTTTTTTTTTGAAAACACAGGTGACTCAGAGCCACATTCTGAGGTAAGAAATGCTGTTTTGGGCTGGTGGAGAGACAAAAGAATTCATCCAAGGAGAATAAATAAAACCCATCTTTCTTCAGGTAACTGACATCTCCCCCGCAACCCCCAAACACTAATTTGAAAAATATACACACCATATATAGAGTCACAATAGAAAATTTAGAAACTGAGAAAATTAGAAAAAGTGTTAAAGATCAGTCAGGGATCCATCACTCAAATACATCCAGCTTTAATCTTTTGTTCTTCTATTTCTAAAGACAACAATGTGTTCTTTGCTGTTATCGGGCTTGCAGCTGAGGCTGGCTACTTTTCGCTGGTGAACTGAAGGCACTTACCATAATGGAATTAGCTTGAAGCTTCAGGAACAATTCATATTTTTGTTTAGCAAAATGCACTTTGCTTACAGCTTGCTTTTCCTGGAGATGTGTATCTCTCTGTGGCCAGACAGATGCTATTACCCTGTTTTCTATGGGCATCCACAAATTATTTATGCAGTCAATAAACATCTTATAAGTAACTACTCATTCGGGCTGAATTGATGTTTGTGCTAACTAGAAAAGAATGTTGGTTCTGGCACTTTGTTACCTTTGCACCTTATAAATAGAAGGGATTTAGTAAAGAAGCATGGATGTTAGGGACTCCCTGAAGCTTTTTGCAAGAGAGGTATGAAGGGGAGGGAACCCAGAGCCAGGGACTAATTAGCACATTGACTGCCAATTCAGGCACTTTTCGTCCTGACTAGGAGGTGAGAGGTGGGGTGGGTGGAGACTTGCAAATGTGTCTGTCATATTAGCCTTCTCACTCATTTATTCATTCTTGCCAGTGCATTTCTTCCTTTCTATTTTTCCATCTCTCAGCAGTACCTGCTTCTACACTTCTCTGTTCTCTTTTCCTTTCTTCCAATTTATCTTTCTGCATCCCTACTCTTCCATAACGATTTCATCTATTCAATATAGAAAACACAGTAAATATCTCTACATCATTTCTGCACCATCTTTCTTCTTTGCCTTACCAAAAAAAGAAAAAGTCTATTTTACATTCACATCTTTGTTTTCTTTTACCTCCTTGTAGGCAAAGTCTGCATGCTTTTAGATTAACTTGTGTAAAGGATTTTCTTAAAAATCCTTTAGAATGTTCACAACAGAAGACAGTCAATTTTCTTTTACAGTAGTGATTTTTATCAAGTAAGATTTATAAAAGACCAACACAGAACTGACAAAAAAAAAAAAGTATTTTGAAAAAACTTGCATCTCTGAATCCAAACATGCTTACATCTACTCACCTGTGGTAGATACAAGGCAGGAAAGCAAACAGAGCAAAAGGATGTTATGTAGAGAGAAAGACCACATTTGTTAACACACATTTTGCTGTAGTATCCCGTAATAGGTAAATGCATACGCATGTTTTAAATCCTGTTAATTACTTAATGTGAACTGAATGAAATAGGTTTTTATCTTAGTTGTGTTTTCATTCAGCTTTTCCGTGATTTTAGAGGCTTACTTGTAATCCTTACCTTTTCATGAAAATGGCATTTTACATCCAGTAGTTTAATAGTATTATGTTTTTTCAGTCTAAAGTTTGTCTGCTTTTAAGAAATAAATATTTATATCTGTTAAATATAGAATCAACAATTATTTTTCCAGTAAATTCTAAGAAAAGATACTACATTGGGTGGGTAAAATAATTTCATCAGTTGGGCACTATTTTGCTGCTTTTATGTTCTCATTCCTCCTCTGCTAAGATGAAGTGCCCTAAAATTAAATACAGTCATGTTAATCTGGTATCAATAAAGTTATACAGGCATTAGCAGAAAATTATATTAATTCATTGTGTCACATGAATGCTTTTAGGCATTCTTTGCAGCCCAGGCAGTCAATGCAGCAGGTGGTCTGCCTTGTTCATTTCCTTTGTTATCACCTTGCTCTCTGGTCCCAGATCAGGCTAATCAAGGTCAAATGCACTGATGTCCTAGTTCTGACTTTCATTTATTTACCAAGGATAGAGCAGAGAATGGCTGAGTGAAACGGCTATGACCAATCTTCTGTATCTACTTCAATTGTTCTCCATCTGTGGTCCTATCAAAGGTATACTTTATCCTGGTAGTGCGTTATATTTATCATAATGTTTTACCAATAAAATGATCACAACTTGTTGCTAACGTATTTTGTTCAGTGCTGCAAAGTGGGTCATACTAATGTAATAATATGTAATAATATTCTTGTCACACATCTGCATGCCCCAAATAGCGTGTATCTGTATGTGCCTGTGTGTGTGTGTGTTGTGTGTGTGTGTGTGTGTATGTGTGTGTGGAGGGAGAGATACAACACTGGATACTTGAACCAATTCATAAGGAATTCAATCGTCTAGCAGTAAATTGGGACACTCAGGGGAGCAATTTGGAAGAAGTACTTAAGATTAAACACTTAGTACTTAACACAACTGTTTTACTGACTAACAGATCATTACCTAGTGGCTGACAAAGTATTTTCACAGCTATACCTGTCAGTCAATTCTACCAGCTCACTTTTTAATTAGCAAATCTTGAAACCACAACCAATTAGGGGTGGAATGGCAAGCAAATGGTAAATTCCATTTTGTTCTCTTTATTGTCTTTAAACTGTTCTACAGTACCTATTTTCTAAGATAATGATGATGAAATAAAAGAATAAGCAACTTTTTTGTTTAGAAAATTAATTCATAACTTACTTTATCACTAGTAAATATAGAAATACATTATGTATGTGTGTGTTTGTGTGTGTGAATGTGTATAACCTTGCCATTTATTCTTGATATCAAAGTCGAATTTTTTTCCATGGTAAAGGAAGGTTAAAGTATCGGTAAGATTTAAGAGATTGATGTTATGACTAACTAAACAACATAGCCACAAAGGGGTCTTGTTATTTCCTCTTCTGAAATAATACTACTATTGTAAATGTGCTTTTAAATTTTTTAACATTTCCCTTAGTACTCTGTAACTAGGTGACTACTCAATAAGTGCATACATAAAATGTGAGTAAAATTTCTACTTTATGCTTATCTTAAACTTGAAAAAGCAGGGAAGTCAAGAATTGCTGCAAATTTGAAATTCTCCTTTCTGGGAATATCATCTACTGTTTATTAGATGGATCTCTGGTAGGGACTGAGATCCTGAACTGATTTCTCTAAACTTACGGTTCAAGGAATCATTAGCTGAATGGTCAAAGATGAATGAGAAAATGCAATGTTTGACTCAGAATGAGCAGATCTGATTGTCACTGCATGCATAAATCTCAGCCACCTAAATTTACTTATAAATTTGAGGACTCCCTTAGAAACACTGTCCAAATCTCAGCTAGATATGTGGCATGATCTTGCACTATATCCGGGAGGGTATAATGACAAAATGGGGGTTAGAGGCAAGTCTAGTTTTATAACTTTGTAACTAATTAAATACCTGTACCAAAACTATGATAAAAATTCTATATCAATTAAGAACTAAGGAGGCCTTACCACCTGACTCTGTGCTGCTGAATATGTTTTATCAATGATTTCTCTAGAGATGAAAATGCATGCTTATCTAATAAAATTTGGGAATGATAGAAAGGGCCAACCACTATGTAGAAAGACAGATTTTTAAAAAATTGTTTATAGACCCAGCATGATTAATTTTTAAATTTTAAAAATGCAAAGTTGTAAAATTAGGTGAGAAAAGTGATATGTACTAATAGAGGGCAGGAAATGTCTTCTCTGATGAGAACTTATGAAAACATTATCCAGAGTCTTCAGGACTGCAATGTAGCTCCCGTAGCTACCTCTGGAGTATTCTTACACAAGTCTCAGACATGCAGCAGCCAGTAGCATGGATTTGGCCTCTCCAGAAGAAATTTCTCTCTGGGATAAGAAATGAGAAGAGAGAGAAAATCAAGTTACACAGAGATGTTGAGAAGAACAGGGAATGTTAAAGGTGCTTCTATCAGAAGGCATCTATTGTTTTAGTGAGATAAGACTGTAATTAATCTAACAACCAATGTAATCAAATCAAGTTGTATTTAATATTTTAAAAGTCAATTGTTCTATTTATTTTATACCAAGAAAGCAAAACAAAAATGGGATGTAATGATACAGAAGCATCGTCTCTGAAATTTGCTTTTCAAATATTGAGATGGCTTATTTCAACTCTTTGTTTACTGCCATTGGTTATTTATTTATTATGATTCCATAAAATAAATGTGGATAGATTTGTAATATAGGTGAGAAAATATGCAGAGAGAACTCTCTATTCTCATCATATCAGCCAAATCCAAGTTTTTTTTCCACAATCTAATTCGGTTTGATGGTGGGATTTCTATTTACCCCATTTGTTTCCTACTCTCACGGGCAGGATCCCAAATTTTATTTGGTCCACAGTGTAACTAGGTTAGATGATGGGAGGATGAAGGATATTACCACAGAGCTGACACGAATATATTTACATCCCTGTTTCTGAAGAATTAATCCATAATTGTTTTCAAGTATAAAAATAATTACATTGTTATTAAAGCATCTATTGATGGAACAGCCTATAGAAACAACAAAAGTAAATATAGTTGTTCCAAGAACAATTTCTTGACTGACTCAAAACCATATTTTTCAAAATTTAAGAACACAAATAAGCTGATTATTAACTTTTTCCTCAACTGAGGGGAGACATAAGGCTGCTGCTGGTGGTGTTGCTTTTTAGGTTCAAAGGTGATCCTGTGAGCAATGATTTCCAATGTGGATAAATACAGCTGAAGAGACTGATGTGTGACCTTTACTTTCCAAATCAAGTGCATGTGTAATCTGCCCACGGTTAATGCCTGCATCCATATTCAGGAGAGACATTGACTCCCCTTGGCCCTGGCCCTGGGCCTAAGTGTTTCTATGAATACTGAGCCGGCAACCCACAAAGGCTTTGAAACAAGCCAGCTCACAGAGCTGCACTCAACTTCCCCAGTAAAAACACAATCTGTGAACATGCTTTAAAAGATACTTTTCATTGCCTTCCTCGGATCATCATCTTCCTGGTTTGGAAAGCAGCATTTCAAGCAGAGTGCTTTTGTTCTCTTTAGAATGATAATGCTCTCTGCAAATGCTTATCAATTATTGACAGTCTTTGTTATATTTAGAAGTAATGCCACAGTAAGCAGTGTTACTAACTTATGACATCCCTTTTCATTACCAATGATTGAACGATTCCCACACATTTTAAACTCCAAATAAGGAGGTGGGGTAGGGGGCTGCAAAAAGAAAGACAACCCACATACAGATTTCACCTCACTAACGACTTAATTGGCATCACCCCTGGGGTGAAATGTTGTAACACCCTACAACCCTTTATGACAGGAAGTGAAAATTCCATATCCAATTGGAGCTACAGGGATAATTTAGGGAGGCAGAATGCAATTATCCAATTAGGAATTTAGCCAGAACAGAAAGGTTAATCCCCCTTAGTCCTTTCAAAAGAGCCCATGGGATCTTTAATGACGACAAGGGGTCAGGACCTGTGTTTTACAACTCAAGCCAAAAAATTATTCAGACTTCTCTCTCACTTTCTGAAAAACAGGGAGACTCCGTCTACCTAATTTCAAAAGAAATATTCCCCAATATCAGAACTTTTCAGAATTTGCAGATTTCCCATATTATCCACTCCAGGTTATGAAACCACAATATAAAAGTTGGTTTAGCTTGAAAAGCAAGTTTAGTATTTGGCTAACAATGATTCTGTGGCATGGGATGCTTTCCTGCACAGAAGACAGAGAATGGCATGGAGTTGGATGCTGACTCAGAGGTTTGGAATGCGCCATTGATGCCTGGCTGGGCTCCAGCTTTTGGCTTAGAATCTGCCAACTTGGCAGGCTGGGGAATTTGCTGTGGCAATTTTTCAAAATGGGAAGAATCAGTCCAAGGAGAGATTGTTTCTACATTTTAACTACCAGGACAAGTGACAGGGTCCTCTCTAACAAACAGTCTGGCCCAAGACAGAAAGAGAGGTTAGGCTCAAAGGAGAACCGACAGCCTATTTGCAAGAACCTCTTATACAAGTAATACACCTTTTGGGCATTCATTCCAAAGTTCCAGCCAAAGGAAATATGAATTACAAATTTCAGTCTGGGAGGCACAGAACACAGACCTGCCGGATGCAACAACAAATGGCACTTTTCAGGTCTTCCTATTAGACAGACAGTTATGTCATGGATATTTAGAAGTGAAGCAATTTTTCTTTGGATGTCAGCCAATACAGGATCATTAAACAGAGCTTTTTGGATTCTCAAGTCTAATATGTCTAGAGAGAGAGAGAGAGAAAAAAAAAGTTTTCAGTTAGTAACCAACTATAGCTTTGCCATATTACTCTTTTAATTCTTCAGCCTTTAATTCCCTTGATAAATTCCGACCGACACAAATATTTTGATGAAACGTGTAGAATGTCCTCAAATATTGCTTAATTTTCTACAAATTTCAGTTTGTCCCAATGACCTACAGAATAATTTTCTTGCAAAACTTAAAAAGATACTTGTAAAAAATGTGGGCAATGTATCAAAGCAGGAGTTAGAGGACTTTAGTTAGTTTTTGTGAATCAATCTAAATTAATACAACCATATCAAAGTGTAATGCAACCAGGTTACAGCACTGCTACTTACACATCAGATTGAAATTGATATTAAATTAACATTAGAAAGTGCTTCAAACTCTGTCTTCATCAGAACTTTTAAACATTTTAACAGTACAGAATAAAACATACACATTTTATATCACCTTATAGACAATATTGTTGATTTTGGTTCTTAATATTAAGTTTTCTGAGAAGGCAAACATTTTATATGTGGTAATTTAAAAACACCTAAATAATGATTTCTCAAGAAAATGAAAAAATATTCTGTGTACATTTGGAAAGCAAGTTTCTGCTCCTTGTACAATATTACATGTTGCGTGATTAAATTTACATTGAAAATAACATGATAAAATATTATTAACTAAAAGAATAAAATAAATAAGTAACCCGAGATGCCCAATAATATTGGTTCCTTTAGAGTGCTTTTGTTTTCTTTTAAAATATTTAATTTTATAGAACCTAATGATATCTGAGGAGATAAAATCTAACATCCATATGCATTTCCAGCATATGTAGGCAAATCTTTTCTAAAATAGTTGAGTTATTGCATTATCTGTTGTTAAAGTAGGATTTTTTCTACTCTACTACTTTCAAGAAGATGACCATCTACGTCATTTTATGGTTTCAAAACAAATGTTCACTATTATTTTCAATTTTACTGGAAGGGGGAGGGGAAGATAGTTTTCTAATGACAACGATATCTAAGATGTCCAGGATACAAGTTTTAGAATGTAGCTTTTTCACCCTAGTTAAGAACGCTTTATCCAAAAGAAAGGCAGTAACAAATGCTGACAAAGATGTGGAGAAAAGGGAACCCTCATACACTATTGATGGGAGTGTAAATTAGTACAACTACTACTGAAATCAGCTGGGAGGTTTCTCAAAAAACTAAAAATATAGCTACCATATGATCTAGTAACCTTACTACTAAGTATATACCCCCAAAGAAAGGAAATCAGTATATTGAAGAGATATCTGCTCTCCCATGTTTATTGCAGCACCGTTCACAATACCCCAAAATTGAAAACAACCTAAATATCCATCAACAGATGAATGGGTAAAGAGAATGTGGTACATATACACAACGGAGTACTATTCAGCCATAAAAAGAATGAGATCCTGTCACTTGTAACAACATGGATGGAACTGGGCGCCATTATGTTAAGTGAAATAAGGCAGGCACAGAGATGTAAACTTCACAAGTGCTCACTTATTTGTGTGGGCTAAAAATTAAAGCAATTGAGCTAATGGAGATAGACAGCAGTAGGATGGTTACCAGAGACTAGGAAGGGTAGTGGGAGGGGGTAGAAAGAGGGGATGGTTAATGAATATAACAATATAATTAGATGGAATTAATAACATCTAGTATTTGATAGCACTACAGGGTGACTACAGTTAACAGTAATTAATTGTGTGTTTTTAAATAACTAAAGAGTATAAGTGGGTTGTTCATAACACAAAGAAAAGATAAATACTGATGAATTTATCTTCATCAGTAAAATTCATGAGTAAAGATGAATTTACTCAGATATAATGTTCTTTGCATTGTATGCCTATATCCAAATATTTTATGTACTCCATAAATATATACACAACTATGTATCCCCAAACATTAAAAATGAAAAAAATATAAATTTTATGATTATTGAGGTATAGCAGACCAACAGATCAGGAGGTGATTGCCACTGAAAAGAGAGTTTATTACTCACAGCTTGCAGGAGGAGGGGGCACATCATATGGGTCCACCGGGAGAATCACCAGGATCCTTCAGGGCTCAGGAGTTGCAAGGAGGGCAAAACACACGCAAGAGTCTTTGTTGTAATTACTCTGGAAAGGAATAGAGGAGGCAAGGAAAGCAGGCTAAGAATTAGCTAGTTGAATAATTTCAGCCGGTTCTGGCTAATAGAAGTGTCCCTAATTGTCAAGTACCTGGCCCTGGGGTGGTTAGGGCAGAGGAATAGAGTCCCAGAGTGGGAGAGCCCAGTAGAAGAGGTGGTTGGGGATATGGACTCTGAACTTGTCAGTTTGCATTTGAAAGGCACACTCACAGGGATGTCATTTACTGTCTCTAGAAATTGACTAGCCACTAGCCCTGGGAGTGACCACCTCTCCAGGATCTGCAAGAGATGCAGAGGGACCATCTCTCCAGGATTTCTGATACAAAAGCATCAGAAATACAGAAACTAAAAGAACGTGATTAATACAACAGACTTTTCATTTTGTTCTAAGGCAGTGTGGCAATCAAAAAGCTTTTTCAGTTTGCCCAGTATGTACTCAGTTTTTTTAATGCATGCTCATTTTCTGTTGATTGAGTCATAAGTGTAAAAGTTATTTAGCATCTGCTTACGTCATGAAGTCACCCCTTCATTGGAATATCTTTTCTTTGGAGTTAGCCAGACCCCAAATCAAATCCCACCTTTGCCCATTTTCATTTGGGTAATTATGCATAAACTAATTGTCCAAGACACAGTTTCTTAATTTGTTAAAAAAAATTATTTTATTTCTTAATTTGAGGATAAAATGTGAAAATGCCTATATAGTGCCCAGAGCTCAGAAAGTGCTCAATGAAAATTCTTACTCTAATTATTCTTTAGAAATTGATAAACTGAAGCCACTAAGATTCTAAGTAGTCAATAAGATTGCTTTTAGCTTATTCAGATCTGTTCCTTTATATTTTTCTAGAGTTGCCCTAACCATTTTATAGGAAAACCTTACTATATCAGATATTAAGGGGCTCAGTTAATGACAGGCACACCTTAACTAGAAACCACCTTTGCCATTATAGAGTGGACCTCTATAGAAAACAAGGACCAACATCACTGATTATTAGAGAAATGTACATCAAAACTACTATGAGACACCATCTCACGCTTGTCAGAATGGTGGTGATTAAAAAGTCAAGAAACAGCAGATGCTGCTGAGGGTGTGGAGAAATAGGAATGTTTTCATGCTGTTGGTGAATGTATTAGTCTGTTTTCACACTGTAGATAAAGACATACCCTAGACTGGGTAATTTATAAAGAAAAAGAGGTTTAATGGACTCACAGATCCACATGGCTGTGGAGGCCTCACAATCATGGCAGAAGGTGAAAGCCATGTCTTACATGGTGGCAGGCAAAAGGGCTTTTACAGGGGAACTCCCATTTATAAAACCATCAGATCTCATGAGACTTATTCACTACCATGAGAACGATATGGGGTAAGTCGCCACCATAATCCTATTATCTCCTACTGGGTCTCTCCCTCAACATGTGGGAATTATGGAAGCTACAGTTCAAGATGATATTTGGGTGGCAACATAGCCATACCATATCATGCTGCCCCTGGCCCCTCCCAGATCTCATGTTCTCACATTTCAAAACCAGTTATGCCTTCCCAGCAATTCCTCAAAGTCTTAACTAATTTCAGCATTAACTCAAAAGTCCACAGTCCAAAGTCTCATCTGAGACAAGACCTATGAGCCTGTATGTAAAATCAAAAGCAAGTTAACTATTTCTTAAAGTGGGGGTACAGGCATTGTGTAAATAGACCCATTCCAAATGTGAGAAATTGGCCAAAACAAAGGGTCTACAGACCATAAGCAAGGCCAAAATCCAGCAGGGCAGCCAAATCTTGAAGTTCTAAAATGATCTCCTTTGACTTCATGTCTCACATCCAGGTCGTACTGATGCAAGAGGGGGCCTGCCATCTGCCATGGCTTTGGGCAGCTCCACCCCTGTGCCTTTGCTGGGTGCAGCTCCACTCCTGGCTGCTTTCACAAGCTGTCATTGAGTGTCTGCAGCTTTTCTAGGTACACAGAGCAAGCTGTCCATGGATCTACCATTCCCTTCTGGTGTCTGGAGGACAATGGCCCTCCTTTCACAGCTCCACTTGGCAGTGCCCCAGTGTTGACTCTGTGTGGGGGTTCCAACCCAACATTTCTTTTCCTTGGTGCCCTAGCAGAGGTTCTCCATGAGGCCCCACCCCTGCAGCAAACTTCTGCTTGGACATCCAGGCATTGCCATATATACTCTGAAATCTAGGCTGAGATCTTCAAACTTCAATTCTTGACTTCTGTGCACCTGCAGGCTCAACATCACATGAAAGCTGCCAAGACTTGGGACTTGCACCCTCTGAAGTCCCCACCCTCCATGGCCCGACCTATACTGTAGCCTCTTTTAGTCATAGCTGGAGGAGCTAGGATGCAGGGCACCAAGTCCCTAGGCTGCACACAGCAAGGTGGCCCCGGGCCTAGCCCACCAAACTGTTTTTTCTTCTTAGGCCTCTGGATCTGTGATGGGAAGTGCTGCCACAAAGGTCTCTGACATACCATGGAGACAATTCCCCATTGTCTTGGTGTTCGTTACTTATGCAAATTTCTGCAGCAAGCTTGAATTTCTCCATAGAAAATGTGGGGAAAAGAAAGAGAGATCAGCCTGTTACTGTGTCTATATAGAAGGAAGCAGACATAAGAGACTCCATTTTGTTCTGTATTTGAGATGCTGTTAATCTGTGACCCTACCCCCAACCTTGTCCTTGCAAGAGACATGTGCTGTGATGACATAAGGTTTAAAGGATTTTGGGCTGTGAAGGATGTGCTTTGTTAAACAAGTACCTGAAGGCAGCTTGCTGGTTAAAAAGTCATCACCATTCTCTTAATCTCAACTACCCAGGGACACGTACACGGACAAAGGTCGCAGGGACCTCTGCCTAGGAAAGCTAGGTATTGTCCAAGGTTTCTCCCCATGTGATAGTCTGGAACAATGCTGCTAAAAGGTTTATGGAGATGTTTGCATATGTATATCAAGGCACAGCATTTTCCTTTGAACTTATTCATGTCACAGAGATCTTTATCCATATGTCTTACTGCTGATTTTCTACCTACAATGATCCTGTTATCCTGCTACTTCCTTTTCTTTAAGATGGTAAAGATAATTATCAATAAATACTAAGGGAACTCAGAGACCGGTGCCAGCGTGGGTCCTCTGTAAGTTGAGTGCTGGTCCCCTGGGCCCCACTTTTCTTTCTCTATACTTTGTCTCTGTGTCTTATTTCTTTTCTCAAGTCTCTCGTTCCACCTAACGAGAAACACACACAGGTGTGGAGGGGCAGGCCACCCCTTCAGAAAATGGGTTTTTCTTTTCTATTGCATTGTCAGCGTGCAAATTTTTCAAGCTTTTATGTTCTACTTCCTCTTGAACACTTCGCTGCTTTGAAATTTCTTCTACCAGATACCCTAAATCATCTTTTTCAAGTTTAAAGTTCCACAGATCTCTAGGGCAGGAGCAAAATACCATCAATCTCTTTGCATAGCAACAGTGACCTTGGCTAGTCATTGTGGCTCACACCTGTAATCCTAGCACTTTGGGAGGCCAAGGCAGGCGGATCATCTGAGGTCAGGAGTTTGAGACCCGCCTGGCCAACATGGTAAAACCCCGTCTCTACTAAAAATGCAAAAATTAGCCAGGCGCGTTTAATCCCAGCTATTCGGGAGGCTGAGGCAGGAGACTTGCTTGAACTTGGGAGGCAGAGGTTGCAATGAGCCAAGATTATGCCACTGCACTCCAGTCTGGGCGACTGAGTGAGACTCCATTTCCCCCCTCCTCCCCCCCAAAAAAGAGTGACCTTTACTCCAGTTCCCAACAAGTTCCTCATCTCCATCTGAGATCACCTCAGCCTGAACCTTATTATCCATATCACTATCAGTCCTTTGGTCAAAGCCATTTAACAAGTCTCTAGGAAGTTCCAAACTTTCTCACATCTTCCTGTCTTCTTCTGAGCCCTCCAAACTCTTCTAACCTCTGCCAGACCCAGTCCCAAAGTCGCTTCCACATTTTCAGGTCTCTACAGCAGCTCCCCACAGTACCGGTATCAATTTGCTGTATTAGTCCATTTTCATGCTGCTGAGAAAGACATTCTTGAGACTGGTTAATTTATAAGGAAAAAGAAGTTTAATGGACTCACAGTTCCATGTGGCTGAGAGACCCCACAATCATTCCAGAAAATGAAAGGCACATCTTACAAGGCTGTGCAGGGGAACTCCCATTTATAAAACCATCAGCTCCCCTGAGACTTATTTACTACCATGAGAACAGTATGTGGGAAAATGCCCTTATCATTCAATTTTTTCCCACTGGTCTGTCCCACAACACATGGGTATAACAGGAGCTACAATTCAAAATGAGATTTGAGTGGGGCACAGCCAAGTCATATCAGTGGGAATGTAAATTTGTTCCACGATTGTGGAAGGCTGTGGTAATTCCTCAAAACCTAGAATCAGAAATACCATTTGACCCAGCAATTCCATTACTGCATATATAAACAAAGGAATATAAATCATTCTATTAAAAAGATACTTGCATGTGTAGGTTCTATACACCACTATTCTCAATAGCTAAGACATGGAATCAACCCAAATGCTCATCAGTGATACACTGGATAAAGAAAATTTGGTGTATACACACACACACACACACACACACACTATGGAACACTATGCAGCCATGAAAAGGAATGAGATCATGTCCGTTGCAGGGACATGGATGGAGCTGGAAGCCATTATCCTCAGTAAACTAACACAGGAACAGAAAACCAAACACTGCATGTTTTCATTTATAAGTGGGAGCTGAACAATGAGAACACATGGACACATGGAGAAGGAACAACACACACAGGGACCTATCGGGTAGGAGGAAGGGATGGAGAGCATCAGGATAAATAGCTAATGCATGTGGGGTTTAATATCTAGGTGATGGGTTGATAGGTGCACCAAACCACCATGGCACACGTTTACCTATGCAAGAAACATCTACATCTTACACATGTATCACAGAACTTAAAACAAATTTAATAAAAAGAAAATGAGGGCCAGAAAGTCTTACATGAATGCAGAAAAGACTGTTGGGGGTATATAGCAAAAGAATTATGTGGCAACTAGTGGGAAGTGAACTGAGAGGCCAGGTAAACTCACAGTCATCACACAAGACTGTCCTACAAGAGTGAGCCAAGTTATTCAAAACACTTAGGAACTAAAACATAGCAACTTGTTTATGTGTACTCATCAAATTAAATAAGATTAGTTAATAAATTTGTAAAATTCTCTTGATAATATTTTTATTTTCTTAAACATAATTATGCTTACATATTTTTAAAAGTATGTATGTTAAAAAGAATTATTTTATAATACAAATTTTAAAAGGTAAAAATGTAAGTAATTTTTTTTTACTTCCTCCTTTATTTAAAGAATAGAAGCTTCAAATACAGAAATACAAGTATGTCTTTCAGAATCAGAATTGGGATAAGTAGAAGATCTTATTCTTAGCCGTTTCATATAGAGTTACAACATTCAGATTCTTAATTAGTTTTCTCAACATTCCATATTCTTCCCCAGTCCTGAACTGATCTATATCTGATTTCAACATTTCATGACAGGTCACATCAAGGTTCTCCTGTGTAAAATTCTGCTCTCTTACAGAAGGAGAGGTCCTAGCTATAACTATTTTCTCAAATTTATCTGAGAATGGCACCTCCAGAAAAAAAATCATCATTTTTCTCTAAGGATTGAAAACTCTATAGTACAATGAAATTGGACCTTCTACAGTTTAAAATAAATATTTGTTTTTTTCTAGCCTTGTAGCTTAATGAATGCCTGACTCCAATGACAGACCATAATTATCCAAATCTCTCATTTATGAATATGGAATATAAATATGCTAAAGTGATTATGTCATGAATAGACTTCTTTTTTGCATAACAATGCTTAGAGTTTCTCACCTTTCTGCTCGCCTTCTTTTTCTTCATTAAATGTAGCCTGGAGGTTTCTTATCTATTCCACGTAACCAAAAGAGTAATGGTTTATTTAGGAAAGGGTTTCAGGTAGTCTAAGGTTAGCAATGGCAGATGTGAAGAAAATGAAGAAGAATGGAAGGAAATGTGCGTCCACTTCCTCATGCGTTCCAAGATCCTGCAGTGGGGAAGGTCCAAGTAACCAGTTCTGTGTCGTGTGTCATTTCTTAGTTAAGTCAATATCAACTCTGAATGATTCTCGAAAAGCACATGTTAAGGTGGTACGGACAAAAATGAAAGCCTGAAAAGATTTCTACATCACTGATTTAAAAAAAAAAAAACACTTCTGGGGAAAACAGTTTATTCGAGTTCTTTGTATGAATGAAAAATACACTTATACACTTTTACTAAATCTCTGAGATTTGGAAAAAATTGTTTGTTTACACAGATAGACCCAGTTACCCAATTATTGAAACTATCAACACCTCATCTTCAAGTATCATTAGAGAAGGTAGGGTATAAATATTTTCCATCTGTCTGGCACCATGAATTGGAGTTCTGGATATCTTCTTCCAAGAGTATCTTTTCCCAAGAGAATACACCAATACCATTTTACTTCCAATATATGGAGGTGGACAAAAGCCTTACTCTCCCGTAAGTCCCCAGCACCCAGTAGAGCTTCCTAAATATTCACTAAAAAAAAAAAAAAAAAAAAAGAAAAAAGAAAAAAAAAAGAATCTAACCATTCTGTTTTTAAGGCAAAATGTACCTCAGTTTTCCAAACATATCAAATAAACACTGGTATTAATGAGCAGCAGCTACACTGAAGAATAGAGGTTAGTTATATGCCCTGGAAGGTACACCTTCTCTAACTGTTTAATAGAATTAAAAACTGAGGCCACTGGCACATGACTATGACTTTGTTAGCAGGTGTCTAACTATGGATTCAAATTCTCTCATGCACGTAAGATGTTGCAATTTCTCATTTCCTCTTCTGTCAGCTTTGAAAATAAAACTCTTTATATCTTGCCTTGGTCTATAATTATTTAAATCAGTTTCTAAATTCAGTGATATAAAGTTTTGCAAAATATAATTTAACAATCTTTTAATATCTGCAGGATTATTGAGACGTCATCATTTTATTGGCGATGTTACTTATTTGTTTCTTGTTTTTCCTTGCTAGGAGTTTATCACATTTTAGACAGTATTGAGTTTCTATAAGACATGATGGCTTTGTATTTCATTACATTTTAATGAATTTTTTATTTTACTCTGTGAGTTTCATTTGCTGTTCTTATTCAAAATGGATGTTTTCAGCTTTTCTCCTTATAATACATTCATATGTAAATATAGCTTAAGCTGCATTGTAAGTTTGAAAGCTTTTGATATTATTTAGTTCTGAGTATTTTATTATTTTCATTATATGGAATTCCAGATTATGATTTCTTCTTTGACTTTTGCCTAATTTCCTAACATTGGAATTTTCTAGTTATTTTTATATGGTTTCCAGTTTAATATTTTAATATCCAGAGAATGTAACCTGTGTGATTTTAATCTTTAAAATCTGTTTAATTTGTATTGTGGACTAGCAAATGATCAATTTTATGTGTTTTATGTTTTTTGAAATTTAGAGACATAATTCCACATGTGTTAACTGGTTCATGCTTTGTAATCATATTACTGAAATCCATATTTCCAACGACATTTTCTCTGCAGTTCTTTGTAAATATATTAAATATTTCTCATTATGTTATAGTTTACTTTGTTTTACATTTGTAAATTTTTGCTTGATATATGTTGAGGTTGGGTTCGTTAGGCACATGGAAAGTTTGAATTCTTATATTTTTCTGATAAATTGAAATTCTATCATTATTAAATGCTCCCCTTTATCTCTGGTAATGCAATTTGCATCACAACATATTTGGACTCAAATAAAGATAGATATATTAGCTTTCAGTGATTCCATACTATGCTATCAATACCTCCACTATTTTTCAATTCTAAGGCTGAAAATAATGTTAGCAAAGGTCATAAGAGTTGATTCTTTATATCTTCTTTCTTTCTAAAGTCCAATCTGCTAATCCTTGTATTTTTTTCTATTGAATTTCTAGTTGTTTTACTTAATGGAATTATTGACGTGTTTGAAATGTATTTGCCACATTTCTATATTATTTCTATTCTCCCATCCTTCCACGATCTGTTCCATTTTGTTGTACTTGTTTGAATTGCTGAAGTTTTTTTGTTTGTTTTGGTTTTTGTTTTTTGTTTTGTTTTGTTTTTGCTTTTTGAGATGGAGTCTCACTCTGTCGTCCAGGCTGGAGTGCAATGGTGCGATCTCGGCTCACTGCAACCTCCGCCAGATTCAAGGGATTCTCCTGCCTCAGTCTCCTGAGTAGCTGGAATTACAGATGTACGCCACCATGCCCTGATAATTTTTGTATTTTTATTAGAGACGGATTTCACCATGTTGGCCAGTCTGGTCTCAAAATCCCAACCTCAACTGATCCACCTGCCTTGACTTCCCCAAGTGCTGGGATTACAGGTGTGAGCCACTGCACCAGGCCAAAGTTTTAAAAAAATTATTCCACATCCCTTTTATGAGTTTATTAGTAACTACAAATGCTATTCTTTTAATAGTTTATCTTCCTAGAGCCCAGTTATAATATGCATTGTTACTTACTAAAACCTACCATGATTTGTCTTACTACTTTTTGTACAAAGAAAGGATCTTAATACTTTTTCACTTTAACTAATAACTTCCTGATATTATTTTTCACATTATTATTGTCTACAACAGATATTTTCATTTAGATTAAGCCACATACCTTTAGTCTTCCTACCTCTCTGAACTTTCGTATTGGATCATCTTCCTTTTTTCTGAAGATTACCTTTAATGAGGCTGTGCTTGGGACAAATCATTCTGAAAATGTTTTCATTTTACTTCCAGTTTTAAATACTATGTCTTGCTAACCATGGAATTCTAAGTTAAAATTTATTTTCCTTCTGCATGATAAAGGGAAGATAGTTGATATTCTTATTGTTGCTATATTGAAGGTAATATCCTGTGTTTCTCTTGCTGTGGTAAAAATTTATTCTTTATCACTTATTTTCACAAATAAAAGATACAGAAAATTTTAGTTTTGTAAGTCTACTTGGGTTTTTTTGCACTTTTCTTGATTTATAATCGTTTATGAATCGAAAGCGTGAAGAATTCATCAGTTCTGAAATTTGCTCAACAATTATAGTCTCTAATACTCTATCTGTCTCACTCTCCTGCCTTCTGGACCCAAATTATATGTGCATTGGAGCTTCTGACCATATCGCAATGTGTATATTGCATAGTTTAAAAAAATATTCTTAACTTGATTGTTATTCCACGTACATATTTTTTGACCTATCTGTCAACCAGTTCGTCTCTATTTATTTTGTAATTTTAGTTATTGCATGTTTTAATTCTACAATTTTTTCTTTTTCTATAATTTGTACTCTGACAAAATATTTGATGGTTTTAAGACTTTATTTTACATATTTTGTACATGCTATTTTACATAGTTTTAGCTGTTTTAAGGTCTCTGATCTTATTTCCTGTTCTCAAACTCTGTGTCTGTTTCAGTGGTTTGTTGTTTCACTTTAATTCACGAGTCTTCTCTTATGTATGGTGATTTTTTATTGAGAGCTGGGCATTGCATATGATAATCTTAAGAGTTGGTCAAAAGTTTTGGATACCACTATCTTTATGCAGAAATGATTGATTTTTTCCCTAGGGTCAATAATATTTTCAGAGATCATTTTAATCCATTAGGGATTGAGATGTTTGGCAGCCAGACTTTCGTCACTGTAAGCTCTAGTCTCTTTCTGGGTTAGCCTTATTCCTAGGAACTAGCAGTGCTTTCTGCTCAGTAAGTCTGGGTTTCCAGGCTGTCTTGAAAGCTGGCTTCTATTTGTGTTCAGCCAGCAATAGATACTAGTGCAACATCAGAAGCATGGAGGACTAGAAGATTTTCTTGTCTCTATCTTTCTCTGTTTGTGAAACTTCTATTGGAAGTGGCGTCATTCTATTGTAAACTAAGCTATGTTCTGGTAGCCCCCCTTGATCCTCTTGCTGGTCCCATCAATGGTTCCTCCAAGGTTCCAGACCAGCACTGGTAGCCCCTGCTCCATTGTTCCATCCCTGTCCTAGGTGATCTAGTGTCAACCACAGTGTTCCCCATGCAAGGTCTAAGCATGTCTGTCTCTTTATCACATTGTGTAACTGATATCAGTTGCACCAGCCCTGCTTCCTGGTTTCTGGGAGGAGAACCTGCTTGATGCTGTTATCATTGCTCTAGACACCCTGCTGTTAGTAGTCTCTGAGTTACCATATCTTTACTCTAAGCCCTTCCAAACACTTAGTACCTAGTATAGTTTAAGTTTTGGGGACAGAACCTGAATGGTACACTTGGTAATATTCTACAGAGCAATTAGTTATGAGACTGGACTTGAAGATAAATTGCTTAGAACACAAAGCTTGAATTGTGTTTCTATCTTTGCACAGTACCAATAAGTTTACTTTTCTAAATACAGACAATGAATAGAAAATAGCTATGCTCACAAAAGTGACACAAAAAGCAGGATTTACACAGGAATGGCTTGGACAGTCTTCCATACTGATATGGTTTGGCTGTGTCCCCACCCAAATCTCATCTTGAATTGTAGTTCCCGTAATTCTCATGTGTTGTGGGTGGGACCCAGTGGGAGATAACGGAATCGTGAGGCTTGTTTCCCCCATACTATTCTCATGATGGTGAATAAGACCCATGAGATCTGATGGCTTTATAAGGGGAAATCCCTTTTGCTTGGCTCTCATTCTATCTCTAGTCTGCTGCCATGTAAGACGTGCCTTTCACTTTCCACCATGACTGTGTGTCCTCCCCAGCCACGTGGAACTACGAGTCCATTAAACCTCTTTTTCTTTATAAATCACCCCATCTTGGGTGTGTCTTTATCAGCAACATGAAAATGGACTAATACACCTGTTTCTACAAATCTTATCCAGGTTCCTGACCAGCGTACAGGTTTTCACCTGATATTCTTGATTTATACTATATTAAAACAAAAACTGAGGCCAATAAGAATGAACTGCCTCAATGCCTGTCTGCCTCAAATCACCCTACTTCTTTATGTACCCTGTATTCCAAGCCAACCATCCCACCTCTCTTATAAATCCTTTCTCCCCTCAAGCTTTTCAGAAAGTTTGCTTAATTGGCTCTTCTCAGCTACATTTATATCTCAGAGCTCTTAATACAGAAATGTGACAGGCAGAATGTCCCCTCAAAGGGGTCCACACCATAATTTCCAGAACCTGTCGAGTATATACCTTACATTGCAAAAAAGACTTTGCAGATGGAATTGTAATTACAGAGTTTAAAATAGAGAAATTGTCCTGGATTAATCAGATGGGGCAAATCAAATCACATGAGCAAGAGGTTTGAGGCGGAAAGTGAGAGACAGATTCCAAACATGAGAGACACGTGACACACCTTTTCTGGTTTGAAGATGACAAGGAGAAAAATGACAGGAAATGCGTGTGACTTCAAGAAGCTGAGAGACTCTCAGCTGTTAGGCAGCGGGGAACCAGGGATGTGAGTTCTGGAGCCACCATAAATGGAATCCTGCCAACAATATCCAGCAGCTTGGATGCAGATTCTTCCCGGAACCTCCAAGAAACAATACAGTTCTGACAACTCATTGATTTTGGCTTTGAGAGACGCTAAGCAGAGGATCAGTGTATGGTGTTGTTTTTAGCCACTAAGTGTGCCACTAAGTTTGATATAATTTGTTATGGCGACAATAAGAAACCAATAGAATAAATGTGAACAATATCGCTATAAAAGATTTACAACTTAAGACAAAACCTCTGCTAAACCCAGACCATTTAGTTACCTTCTGATTTTTCTCTTTCCTGTTTTTCCCATCTTCTTTTAAGGTGGAAGACTAAGATTGGATTTTCAGCAGGTCGGCTTTCTCCTGAGGCCTCTCTCCTTGCATAATGGTTTTTTTTTCTCACTTATGTAGAATACATATATTCTCAATTGAATTCACTTAGCTTGTCAATTCAGATAGATTTTTTAATCAGATTTCATAAGAAATCAAAATTATTCTGTACCAAAATTTGTTTAAAATGTATATGTGCACAATATATAAATGGTGGCTAGGAAGTAAATTGGAAATTCTTGCTCAATATGGAACGTTTTTTATTATTTAAATAAACGCTTTGTTGTAAATATTATTATTATGATTTGATGTAATTTTTGTTGGATAGAATGATCAAATGGAAGAGATTTA
Source organism: Trachypithecus francoisi (assembly GCF_009764315.1). Taxonomy (NCBI): domain Eukaryota; kingdom Metazoa; phylum Chordata; class Mammalia; order Primates; family Cercopithecidae; genus Trachypithecus; species Trachypithecus francoisi. The sequence continues at coordinate 49,536,844 of NW_022681462.1, read as the reverse complement.
TCTCTGAGGTTTTGCCAGTTAAAATCCTCTGGGCTGAAGGGGTCTTTAGGCAAAGAGCTGCCAGTGAGATGTGGAAAAGTTTCTTTGAACCTCAAAAGGTTGAGCCCAAGTCACTAGGAGGTCTCTGCTGGCCTGCATTAAACTAGCTTCAATGAACCGAAGGAGAAGAGGCTACACTGCAATAGTGAGGAAGGAAAGGGAAGTGTACGGGCTAAATTGTGCACATCACCTCCAAAAAATACAGCAACTGTATTTGGAGACAGGAGGTAATTACGTTTAAATGGGGTTGTGAGGGAGGGGCCTAGCTTAACGGGGTTGGTGTCCTGAAAAGAAGAGGAAAAGACATCAGGGAAATGCGAGCACAGGAGAAAGGCCATGCGGCGCACAGCAAGAAGGTGGCCATCCACCTTCTGGTTTGAAGATGATAGGGAGAAAGGGAGAAAATGACAGGAAATGCGTATGACTTCAAACAGAGCTTAAGCAGTAGCTAAAAACTGTAGAACTTCACAAACTATATTCTATGACAACATGTGGAAACAGCAAATAATTGTGAGATAGTCCAGGGTGGCACATGTTTAGAATATGAGAAAAGTGCTTTTTTCCCCCCCACTCATATTTCAGAATGACCAGACAGAATGCTAGCAATGGAGTTACAAATTAAGAAACGGGGTTCCAACTACAATAAGCTGGCTCAGATTGGGAAACAACAAAAAGTATAGATGGATTCCTTTCCTACAAATGAGGTGACATATTTAGCCATGATCACTTCTCTCAGGGTTCAAAATAAAAAATGAAATATCACTCACAAGGTTGCACTCAGGACTCATGCCTGCAAACATTCCCAATGGGCATTTAAAAAAAAAAAATCAATGATAATGCTTAAAGATACTACCTTCAGTTGCTTAGAATATTTATTTTTGTGAAAACATCATTACTTAATGATAAAGAGTAATGGTACCTCTATTAAGATAGAATAACGTATTTACGGGGCATCTGCCCTTCACAGTCTTCGATTCTTCTACCTTCCCTGTGGAGAGCTGTATGTCCCCTTGAACAGCTGTGGAACAGTTGTAGAGGTGACAAGTGGCCTGCCTGGCCTCCCTGGACCATTCAAAGGAAGCAGAAATCAAATCCAACATGTTTATTCTGAGATCTCACACTTCTTCTATCCCTCCACAATGTCTGTCAAAGACGGTGACATTTTTACCTGCATGGATTTTCTGGGAGAAATATTTCTGGGAGTAAAAGTGGATGCAGAATGAAACTTTTCAAATGGTTTCCTTTCAAGATACTTAAATCCTCCTAGGGCAAAAACTGTAGGCTTTGGTGGTTAAAATGAACTCTAGGCACAGATTGTTACCCAAACACTACTACGTTCCCTAGAAGGGATTTAGAGTTACAAGGCCAACCTTTCCACAATTGCTGCTGTGTTTATAAGGAGATGAGCAGTTTGGAGGAATTGAGTTTCTTTTGAATGCACAGGAGAAAAGGATGCCAAAAATCGTCACTTAAAGACTTTATGGAATTTTTATAAAGAAGGATAAATATAGTAAATTCATCTATGTGCAAACAAAAATAGAGAGTAAATTACATGTATGAAAATAGTCACTCAATTAAATCAACATCTCCACAATGGATACAATCAAATGTAACTTTCCTAGGTTATGCACATTGCCTCCTTCCCATCTCAAAGACTACTATACTTAAAAATATCTGAGACTGGTTGGGTGTGATGGCTCACACCTGTAATCTCAGCACTTCGGGAGGCAGAGGCGGATGGATCACTTGAGGTCAGGAATTTGAGAACAGCCTGGTCAACATGGTGAAACGCTATACCCACTAAAACCACAAAAAATTAGCTGGGCATGGTGATGCATGCCTGTAATCCCAATCCCAACTACTCAGGAGGCTGAGGCAGGAGAATTGCTTGAACGCCGGAGGCAGAGGTTGCAGTGAGCCAAGATCGCGCCACTGCACTCCAACCTGAGTGACAGAGTGAGACTCTGTCTCAAAAAAAAAATCTGAGACCAGTTTTAAATACACAGGTGACACACAATACTTTCTTTGGCATATCCACATAACAATTTAGAAAAGCAGGCGATATGTGACAATTGCTGTAATAACCAAGAATAGGAAAATATGTATATTTTTGCTATTAAAACATACGTGACTTCGTTTTCACTACAAGCTTAGACAAGTGAAAATGTAAGGTATTACTTTATGAGTCATGCGAGAGTGACACTTCTTATGCTATATTTTTCTTTTGTAACTCATCCAACTCTAGCTTGCCCAGAATACCAGCCACCTATTGCTAGCTGCTACACACATCTGCTCATGGAACAACCTGTAAGGCCGCTTCAAAGTCAGGTCATCCAACCCTGCAGCCTGCTGGAAAGTGGAATGGCTGTTCCAGGCCACCAGCAGACACCCAGCGGTTTCCAAAGGCAGGGGAAGCATGCTGAGTGGTGCAGGCTCAGCGCCTGAGCTCCCTGGAAACCCTACAGTGATTGTGGAAGGTTGTGACTTCCCACTTTCCCTTCCATTCGCCTGCAGGAGAGAGAAAGTCTGTTCTTTTTTATTGAGAGCTTCAGTTGACTGCATTGTTCTATAGTGACTGTTCGCTTCCAGAATTGGGGAGACAGTGACACACACACTCACAAAGATGCACAATGAATACAAGGTTTATTTGATACAAGAACAAATCAGGATTTCTGCTTAGAATAAACCTTTGGCCAGTAGGTGTGTGCGTGAGTAAATACAAAGAGCAAGAGAGGGCACATCTGTGTGCAGTTGTTCCTGTTTCATAATTGACTGTGTGAACTGTTTCAATATAAGATGCTATAGACTGCAGATTTTTTTTTGTCAATTATGCAAAGTCACTGGATGGTTTAAAATAAATACATGCAATGATTGGATAATTATTATAAATAATTATTTCCATTTTAAACAGAGAAACAAACTGATGCATTAGAAATATTTTGGTCCTAGGCTGGGGGTTGTAGCTCACACCTATAATTTCAGCACTTTGGGAGGCTGAAGCAGAAGGATTTCTTGAGGCCAGGAGTTCCAGACCTGCCTGGTCAACATAGTGAGACCCTGTCTATACAAAAAAAAAAAGGTTAAAATTAGCTGGGTTTTGTGGCATGCACTTGTGTTCCCAACTACTTGGGAGGCTGAGCCAAGAGGATTGCTTGAGCCCAGGAATTTGAGGATGCAATAAGCTATGATTGCACCACTGCACACCAGCCTGGTCAACATAGCAAGAACCTACTTCTGAAAAAAAAAAAAAAAAGAGGAAGAAAGAAAGATTTTGGCCATAACAATTGCCAATTAAATATCCAGAGCAAGGATAATCACACCATTATAGACTACAACCCCTCTGAGGGTAATGAACATTTCTTTTACAGGCAGTATTCTTGATGAGTGGCATGAGAAACAAACTCTAATGACCACAGCATACATGCAAGCTGATGCAGCCCTTCACGCTTTTGCCATTTTGGGCTTCGGTAAGAGGGAGAAGGCGATCAGTATTTACCAAGGACAACGCCATTTTCCTGATTCCTGTGATACAAAAGGTTAGTCATGGTTCGGGTCACTAAGGGGTGGGAGGCACTTGGAAAATGAAATAAATTGGGCCTAAAAAGGAGTCCTGCCTAATTGTAATGAAATAAATGAACTGTTTTGCCTATCTTTTCTATCAAAGAAAATAACAGAAGTAAGAATTAGGAAGTAAATTAGTATATTAGTCAGAGGACTCCAGAAAAACACAACCAACAGGATAGACAGGTAGGTAGGTAGGTAGATAAGTGTGTTGGGGGAGCATATATTTTAAAGAACTGGCTAACACAATTGTGGGGGCTGGTTGGTACACAATCTGCAGGGCAGGCTGGTGGGCTGGAGACTTAAGGAAGCCTTGCAATTCAAGTCCAAAGGCTGTTCACTGGTAGCATTTTTTTCTTGCTCGAAGAGATACAAAGGCCTTCAACTGATTGTATGAAGCTCACCCACATTATGGAGGGTCATATGCTTTACTCAAAGTCTACTGGTTTAAATGTTAATCTCATCTAAAAAACTCTTCATAGAAACATCTAGAATAATGTTTGACTAAATATTTAAGTACCATAACCTAACCAAGTGGACACATACAGTTAACCATAACAATCAGTTTGCATTTTTTTAATGCTACAAACCACCAAAAAATATAGTGGCTAAAAACAGCAGAATACACAGACACTTGGGGCTGGACTCAGGCAGGGCAGTTTTTCTCATCTTGGCTCAGCTCACGATGCTTCTGCAGGCAGCTGCCAGGTTGACTGAGGACTGGTTGATCAAGGATGGCTATAGGAGGAGTTTATTCCCTCTGTTCCATGTAGCCTCCCATTATCCAGCATATTAGCCTATACTTAGTTATGCAGCAGGTAGGCAGAGTTCTGAGAGCAGGAGAGCAGAAGCACACAGGGCACTCAGGTCCTGGCTTGGAAGTGGCTCTGCATCACAGATGAGAGGACAGTGCAAGTGATGAGGCCAGCTATGATTCCAGGGTAGAGAAATAGACTCTGCTTCTTGATCAAAAATATTTAAAACAGGAGGGAATTAAGAAAACGACATGGAAAGGCAGAAAAGAGACTCTGGGAAAGTTTGTGACTTGAAAAAAAAAAACCAACACAGGTTTCAAACAGCAAAAAAATTTAGAGAAATTCTTTCCTTTGTGAGTCATCATGAGAAACATTAGATGTGTTTGGAGTGCTTGGATTGGCCAATCCCATATTGCTGGTACTCTAAAAATAAATAGGTAGAAAGGAAGAAAAAAGAAATGAAGGAAACAAAAGAATAGCAAGCCAAAGTGGTATGTTTGTTCAAAATAATTTCAAGAAATGTTTAATTAGAAATCTGAAACACAGTTACTAATATGGTTTGGGTGTGTCGCCACCCAAATTTCATATTGAATCGTAGTTCCTATAATCCCCACCTGTTCTGGGAGGACCCAGTGGGAGGTAAATGAACCATGAGGGCGGTTACCCCATGCTGTTCTTGTGATAGTGAGTGAGCTCTCACGAGATATGAAGGTTTTATAAGAGGCTTCTCCCCCTTTGCTCAACACATCGCTCTCCTGCCGCCCTGTAAAGAGGTACCTTTGCCATACTTGTAAGTTTCCTGAGCCATGTGGAACTGTGAGTCGATTAAAGTCAATTAACCTCTTTTCTTTATAAATTACCCCATCTCGGGTATGTGTTTATGAGCAACATGAGAATGGACTACTACAGACACATCATTTTTTAATTGTAAAAAAATCTAAGAAACTTACCTTGTATGGAAATGATCATGAAAGGTGATTTCTCTCCTGCATGCTTTTTCAAAGGGCAAAATGTTCTGTGCACATGGCAGTCTCAGTCTTTAATTCTAAGTAAATATTTATCCAGAGTTTAGGTACAAAGAAGAAGCACCTTTTACTTGGCAGTTGATTTTATGAGGTCTCACCCCACTTCTTAAATGTAGGTCTGATCTTCATATGGTTTGGCTCTGTTTCTCCGCCCAAATCTCATGTTGAATTGTAATCCCCAACGCTGGGGGAGGGACCTGGTGGGAAGTGATTGGATCATGGGGGCAGACATTTCCCATGCTATTCTTGTGATAGTGAGTGAGTTCTCACGAGATCTGGTCGTTTAAAAGTGTGTAGCACTTCCCCTTTCACTCTCTCTTCCTCCTGCTCCTGCCCTGTAAGACGTGCTGCCTTCCCTTTGGCCTTCCACCATGGCTGTAAGTTTCCCGAGGCCTCCCCAGCCATGTTTCCTGTGCAACCTGAGGAACTGTGAGTCAATTAAACTTATTTTCTTTATAGATTACCCAGTCTCAGCTAGTTCTTTAAGGAGTGTGAGAACGCACTAATATAACTCTCTTCTTATATTTGATAACAGAAAAGTTGAGAGAAATAAACAGACAAATGCTGGAGAATAAAATGCTTTGTGAGAGGATATGAAGAGGTAGTAATCCATTTGGAATGTCCCAAGGGGATCACTAACTCATTCACTCACTCTGGAATTTCGAACCACTTCCAAGCCTTTCTGTGGAAAGAAATGCTGGAGGCAGAGCATTTAAGGGTTTAGGAGTCATGCTGTGAGATCTGGCACCTCAATCAGCCGCCGTTCTCAGAGCAGTTTGGGGAGGCAATGGTTAAAGATTTTAGTGAGGCAGGCCCTGGTAGGGCTGCAATCCTGCCATGATGTAGTCTCATTGCATAGAAGTTGGTTGGTTCACAGCAAAGCATCCCGATATGAGGCCACCTAAAAGGCCAATCCATCACCTCCAGCTGGTATGTGCTGAGCAGGAAAGGTGGGGGGCAGGAGGAATTCCATCAGCTTCGGCACTTCGCGCTCTGCACAGCTTATATCCCTCTCCAGGCTGAATTTATGACCTTTCTGTCAGCTGCTTCTTTAATGCATAAGGCTAAATATCAGGGGCATGATTCAGACACTCGAGCACTCGAATGCCTACTACTACTAGGACCACGCAGGGGTGCGCTGACAGTCAGCATGGGATATTATAATTTACAGTCTAGCTTTCTGGGTGTCAGGTCCTCACTGAGCTGCTGGCATGCTTCATGCCATCGTTCCTTCTTATATTGTGTATAAAAAAGAGAGGTGCAATGTGTCAGATCCCAAGAGAAGCATGGTATGAGATGAGCAGTACTTTTTAATTTATTTATTTTTTTAAATTAGTGACTTTTCTCTTCCGTTTTTATGGGAATTATTTTGTTGATCCAATATGAATCTGTTACATAAGAGAACTGTTGCAAATTTTTTCAGGGCCTTCGTATGATCGGGAATGTTAAAGGATTTACTATTAATAAGACATAAAACCGAAAATTCTCCAGACCTTACAGCCTTTAGGAAAGTAGTATGTGTCTAACAGTATAAACGTACATCTCAGTTAAGTAACCCCTGCTCCTCCCTGCAGGTAGAAAGGATATTCAAGACCATATCACACTTAAGATTTGAAGCGTGGCAGGGTTAATGTCCCAAATGTCGGTCTGGACTTTCTTTCCTGCTTTTAGATCCAGCTCCCTTGCAGACATCTGCTGCCAGGAGGTCTCTGCAGAAGGTACTTCCCACTGTCACAGCCAATAGCACTCCCTGGGTGCCCCCTTCAAGGCTTTTCCACCTACTCTGCAGTCGCAAGAGCCCTGTTGGTTCCTGTCTCCTTCACTGTGCTGAAACCAGGCTGCTGTCTGAGCAGCAAGGAAAGAGCATCTTCTCCCCCAACTTGTCTTGCTTTCTCCCTGGACATGGAAGCAGAGATGTTGCTATATTCATGCTTATTGAGGTCCCTTGTGAAATGATTTATTCAAGTTCTGTCTTTGCCTCCACTCTGAGGACTCATACTCAAGTCCATGGGAATGGTCATCAGACCACTCTCTTATACAGATGCTGGGCCAGTTCGTTATCCCCCAACCTCTTCCTTTAAACCTGCTTTCAAAACTCTGCCTTAATTCTCTTTCAGCAGAAAAAAATGCTAAACCAAGGAAAGCAGTGTAAAGGCAGAGAATCCTAAAGTGTGAATCTCATACACACTCAGTGGTCAGTTAAAGCCCAAGTTAAGACAACAGCTGCACCCACATGCTTTTACCAATGACACCACATTTCTGCCAGGTACCATATTTCAAAATATATGACTTATTAAGAGAAATACTCCATGATCAAATAAATGTGGAACATGCTGCTTTGTAAATGTCCTCTTGGATATTTGCAGTACACAAGAAACACCTGCAGCACACAACTGCTGCATCAAATAATTGATTTCACATTGCTTAAACTTATTTGACAATAGGGTGAGGCATGGTGGCTCATGCCTGTAATCCCAGCTGTCTTTAGGAGACTGAGGCAGGAGGAGCCCTGGAGCCCAGGACTTCAGGAGTTCAAGATTGCAGTGAGCTATCATTGTGCTACTTCCCTCCAGCCTGGGTGATCAAGTGAGACTTTGTCTCCTAAAATTGTTTTTTTCTTTTTAAAATTAAAAACGTATCTGACAACAGGAATCTTTTCTATTTTTTTTCATAATGTCTAGTTTCTGAGGAACCAGTGTGGCACACAACAGAATTTGGCAAATAGTACCTTAAGAAATCCTAGGCCAATATTGTCAACAAAAACTTTTGTCCATTACTTACTGAGATAAAGTGAGGAAAGTCTAGTGAAGCCTCTGAAGTCATTCACCCTCTTTCTGAATTCATATCAGCCCAGTTTCCCAGTGGGAAGCAGTGAGGGAGGTGTGCAGCAGCAGACGGATGCTCCAATGGAGCCTTCTAGCAGGTGCCTCACAAGCTTGAGACCAGGCCTCCCACAGAGGGTGCCCCTGCCACGACTGCAGTGTGTAGAAGAAAGTCTAGTGCTGCAAGATCCTGCTGCTTTCAAGGAAAACTGATAGAGCAGTTTTTGGTGAAATCTCATAATTTTTACATGTTGGCAATTATATTCAATTTCTTAAAAAGAGGAAGACATCTTACATGCAGGCACCCTCCTCCCCTCATCAAAAAATAAACTGAAGAAAGACATTTAAAAAAACACAGGCACACTTTTGGATTGAGTCTAACCCATGGCTTACCAGGTTGCATTCTCCTATCTGGTTCACAGTTGGAAATCCAGAGGGATAAGTAGACAAAAAGAAAAAATTAAAGCTGTGTTCTTAAATTCTGCCTACTTTTAACCACTGGATGCAGCCTGCTTATTGAAATAAACAGCGTAGTGCTTGTCATTATTTTATTACATCCTTGAATTCATAATTTATCTCCAGTGAAAGGGGGAATTATGTGGCGAGTGTTCACAGGCACTTTGATTCTCATGTAAAATATTTTTATGCTGCTATAGTCAAATAATCAATGTTGTAGGCCTTGCTCCCCCTGGGAATGTTAAAGATTAATTTTGGGGGGACTACAGCTAAAAAACAGAATTTAGTGACAAACTTGACAATCATGTTATTATTTTAAATGACTAAATTCCAATACATTATTGTCAAGAATAAAAAGGATTTTATTTTGGAAAATTTTACAATTCAAGGGAAGTCTCAATATTGGTTTGAGACACCTGGGAATTTTGTAAAGCCCTGGCAGAAAATGTACATCAAAGGCAATTACCTCTCAGTGGTCCATGTGGGGCCATCTTTGACAATATTTTCACCATGAATTGCTTGTTTCCACTTTGCCATTCAGCTTTGTACTCTGCCCCCGGGGAGCCCAATTAATACACACACACACACACACACACAAACACACATAATACATATACACATATGTATAAGTATCAATATATTATATATTATACATATATTCCACAAACTAATTTTATTTGATATTGATGTGGGTAATATATTAATCATAGGACCCATTTTAATTTCAGCATGAGATCCCGAATTATTTGTCACTCTTTATTAGCATATTTTACAATAGACTCTGACTCCCTATGGAATGTATTTCTCTTTTACCTTTGTTTCTTCCAGAGAACTTCAATAAAGATGACGTCCTTTAAAAAGGATATTTTATTAATATAGCTTGGTTTAGGTTATAGACAGATTTTGCTATATTTTATTAGTTATCTCATTTTGGAAAGATGTATACCTGACAAGTTAACTATAATTTTATTATTTATAAATTGCATCATTTTTGACATTCTAGTGGTTAATTTTAAAGAAATGCTTTCCTTTTAACAAGGATGAATCTACGTTGAATACATCTGTATTAGGAGTCTGGATTTCACAAAATGAATTTATTGAGGTGGGACACAAATATATTTTGATAAATACTTGAACTGTATTGTGGTAATATTTGCCCTTGATTTAATGATTCGTCAATTCATTCTCTGTTTTCTCTACAATTTAAGAAAAAGAGATTTTTGAAAGAGCAGAAATTATCAGCATTCCCTATCTACTTTTCAGGGGAATAAAGAGTTTTGTTTTGTTTTTGTTTTTGTTTTTTTTTTCAATCTAGAAGACATCAAAGAAGCAGTCAGGCAAGGGGAAGAGAGTGGCTGGCACAGTTAAGAAAGGATGGGAAGAGGCAGATTTTTGGCAGAACTGAATGTGTTAATCTGCAGTGAAATTAGCGATTTAAAAAAGTATTTCTCAGCTGCACATCTGAAAAAAAAATTTATGGGTCTAATTTTCCTTTGGAAATTTAAAATCTTACAAACTCGTAAGATATAATTATCCAAGTTTTTCCACCCCACACTCACCATGCCCACAGAAAGGAGTGGGAATTATGTATGGATGTAAATGGGATGACTACTGCAAAGAATTTAGAAACATTTCAATAAACATACTTGCAAATATTTTCGGTATTTTAAAAAAGTAGGACACATATGTTAAACTCAAGGGAAGAGGGCCTAAAAGGGAATCTCCAAGTGCACAGTTTGCTTCTATATTTGTGTGAACCATTTGGTTAAGTATTTTACAAAATATCTACACTTTATTTTCCAGTCCTTCTGGAATTTTCAAAATACTGTATATCCTACAATAGACTTTTCAACATATGTGTAAGCTGTAGTGTGAAAATAATTGTGGAAATAATTCTAGATCTATATAATTCCGCAACCTACTTGCCTTGAATTGGCTGCATGTGTTTTTTTCATGTGAGTATGCATAGAAAATGTTGAAGTGTTTCACACAAAACTCGTTTAGATCTAAAAGCATCTCTGTGATTGGTGAGGCTTTGCCAACCCTAAGGAAATTAGCAAAGATAACATTTAATAACATCAACCAAGAGAGCTCTTCCTTCATCAGATTTCTTTAAAATGTTTAGAAGTTTGGGTGAAATAGAGAGATGTATAGATCAAACACTCATACCTTAAGATATTTGATTGTAGAGAATGCTCTGCGCACTTGGGTTTTCAAAAAAATAATTATTTAATGACATTTCTAGACAAACAGAAATATTGCTAGGAAATGGCACTTTCTATTCCATCCCTGGTTAGGAAAAATCTTTCTCCATTTCTGGGGTCCACCTATACTTCTGTTCTCAAAAGTTACGGAGAGTAGTTTTAAAATAGCCAAGGCTCTTTTTTTAACCTTCTTTTCCCTAAATCTTCTCCTCCTCCAGCTTTTCTTTTCCCATTTAAGATGTTATAAAAATTATCAAAGGAAAAACTAGCACTCAGCAGAACTATACACATGTGGGTGCTAAATAAATACTTTTGATGATGATGAATGTTGGCAATTCTCCATAGAAGAAAGACCTTACACAAAAGATGTTATAATTATAATGTTTAAATGATTATGCTATAATTATTATGTTAAAAATCTCCCATGCTCTCAGAACTGCTCGGTGGTGGCAGGGCTGTGACATTCCCATTCAACCTCATCTTATTGCTAAGGCACTTGCCACCTTTGTATGCCATGAAAAAACAGTGGCTTGGCCAAGTCGGAGCAGACCTGGGCAATGGAGGGAGCTCCTGGAGGGCTCTCCCCTCTCTCCCTTCCTCTTCTCACACTCTGCAAGGCTCCTGGCCACCAAAGGATCCCATTTTCCTAATTCTGCTCCAGGGTTTTATCTGTATTCTAACCACCTGCATTAAAAGATCTCGTCAAGTTCATTCGTATCAAGTTTAAATGAGACTCAAAATGTTACCTGTCTCTCCTGGGTTAGGTAACTTTGCACGGAAAAACAAAAAAGAATAGAAGTTAAGTAAATGAATATCTAGTGATGGGACTTTTACCATTAGATGAGGTTCCCCGGAGGAAACCCTTGGAATTCTTGACCAGTTGTCCAGGAGTTTCCAGGGATTCAGAGGTGCTAACATCTACACATTAGCATCATGATTTTAGAGGTATTCGTTTTTATTTTGCTTTCTTAGACCCCTACACTGTTTCCTAGATTGACAATGGCAGGCAGGCTGGATGACTTTCATAGGCTCTTGTATGTACATTGACAACCTTTTACCATCCTCAGAGCCTTCTTCAAAATTCTAGCAAAGTCTGAGCTCAGCCAAGTTTTCAGTTTTAACTGAGTCAGCAAATACTTGAGAGTGAACTGTCCTCTTTCTGTAGATATATGGCACAATTTACAAGGCGTGTCTGAATGAAAATGCTTTGAGGTTCTCTAGGATACATCAAAGTGTCATTTATTCCTTAGAATTAAAAATCACTGAAAATAACCTTAGACTTTATTGATGTTGATAACATTTTGAAGAGTAGACAAGAAGGGCTTCAGAAGGACACGTGTCCACTGCCTGTGTTTCTGACTTTAACCAGGATAACACAGAGGTGGGCAGATAGACCCTGATTCACACATAACTCAGGCCTCCCCTCACAGCCTACAATGAATCCGTCACACCTCCTGGCACATGGCTGGGGCCTAACTAATGACAAATGCCATTACCAATGATCTCTTTTAATAGTCACAATCAAATTTATGAAATTGTTTCTTGAAGATAGGAGAGCAGTAGGATCAGGGAGGAGAGAGGCACAACAATACCTGTTGAGAGGACTTTGAGTGAGTGTGTTCCAAGAGAAGGGAATGGCACAAGAGCAAAAAGACAAGTTCACAAACCAAAGTTGGAAGATTTGGGATTAATTGAAATCCTCAAGTGGCGCCTGGTAAGTGACTGCCTATTTAGAGCCAACAGATAGGTTTCCGTGAGGTTAAGGAAGCGAAAAATCCCATACGAAGCTAGTGAGATGTTAAATTCTAATTAGAAGTGTTAATTAAAAAAAAAAAATTCCAATTTCATCAGTGAGAGTGCTTTTGTTGTTCCAATTCTCTTTGCTACAGTGAATCCTAAGTATCCTGACTCACTTTGTTCCAATATTATTTACCACTTCTGTAAGGGAGAGAGAAGTTGAGTCTGCCCATAAGAGCCTGGAGCCTCAGTTGTCTCCCCAGAGCCGCCATGATAAGAGACGTATTGGCATTTCCATGGAAAACACCTGTTTTCAGGGCTTTATACACAGGCATCAGAGTTCACCGTGGCTCCAAGTTTAGCAAAATGAGTGTGGGACTCTCAGGAAGAAAAAGGATTTATGTAACTCTTCTTCAGAGCATCTCTTCGCCACTCTTTTGATACCTTCAAAAAATAGCCAGTGAATTTCCACGACTTAGATGAGGTTATTTTGTGCTGTGTATGAAGTTAAATATGAAGTGATAATATCATTTAACATGACATTTTGCAGACCATTAATCCAAAAGGAGGATTAAGCCCTTTGAATGAGCATGCAAATATTAGCTGCCTGAAATTACATTTAAAACTCAATATGAAATTAAATCTAATATTTAACAGATTTCAAATGTATATGTACATTAATATTTTTATTTCAATAATAGTAATCAACATGCTCCAAATTATTTAATGTAATGTTAAATGTTTTCTATTATGCTTTCCACCGATATTTGGATAGTTCCAAAATGTACAATAAACATTATAGAAAAAATTGTTATATATAGTATTTAAAAGGTGTCTTAAATACAAACCTTGAGCACAAGAGGGCCTATTTAATAAAATGTACAATATCGTTTTATTTCAAATATTTATTTAAGTCACAATAGTTATTTAAAACCATTATAGTCAATATAACATTTTCAGAAAATATATTAATGTGTAGACCTGTATTTATTTAACCACATTATTTTGCCAGAATGTATGATATCATCTCACACATTTTTAGAGTGACTCCTTTGATGCTAATATAAAAATAGAGGATGTAGTTAAAGAAAGTCAAAGTATGTTAAAATCCCTAAAAGCCACCATTTCTAAAGTTAGACTCCTTTAAATCGTTTTGCTATTACTGTACAGTTTGTTTACAAATTGATGAAATTGTATTTGTAAATTATTGCGGACAACATATTAAATAGTTCAAGGAAAAATAAAAACTAGGTACCATTTGTTTCAGCTCTTCAGTGTATCCTAAAAGCATGCTCCACTTTTTGCAGGATTCTTGGTGGAATATAAGCCCTTCTCGCTCTTCTCTGCTGTCTCTTGACCACTCAGAGCCTCCAGTTACACCAAACCCCAACACCACTTGCCCCACGCCAACCTAGGGACAAGGGTAGACACTTCCATTTCAAGATTCTGCGTCAAAATAAAACTGCCCTAGATTCCGTTTTTTTCTGAGTTCTTTTTTCTGTAGCAGAGAGAAGAAGTCCTAATTTAGGTTCTTTTTATTTGAAGTACAATTCTCAGGGGTCTGGATAGGTCAGTGAGTCCCTGGACGTATACGGTTTCAGAACATCTCAACCTCCATCATACTTGATAGATTCCATGTGAGAGAAGATAAGACAAATCAGTCATCAGTTTCTACTTATGCTTGTTCCTCATTCATCATTATTTTAAAAATATATCATAGAAACCTAAAGGCCTTACAATTGTTAATATGCCCCTTTATTCAGGATTTAAATCATTAACATTTTAACAGCTGAAACCAGAATGCCTGTGGGGGCAGAGGGAACTCCTTTCAATAAGAATCCATGGGTGCAGGCCGGGCGCGGTGGCTCAAGCCTGTAATCCCAGCACTTTGGGAGGCCGAGACGGGCGGATCACGAGGTCAGGAGATCGAGACCACCCTGGCTAATACGGTGAAACCCCGTCTCTACTAAAGAATACAAAAAACTAGCCGGGCGACGAGGCGGGCGTCTGTAGTCCCAGCTACTTGGGAGGCGGAGGCAGGAGAATGGCGTAAACCCGGGAGGCGGAGCTTGCAGTGAGCTGAGATCCGGCCACCGCACTCCAGCCTGGGCGACAGAGCCAGACTCTGTCTCAAAAAAAAAAAAAAAAAAAGAATCCATGGGTGCAGTATGCTCCCTCCCAGCATGGGTGTTGGCAGGTGCTGGGCAGGAGGGGAAAGGGACAGTCCGGTCTACATGCTGTAGAAAGATGCATTTGTTGGTTTTGTTCCCAAAAGGGAAAAGGAAATAAAAATTAAGAGGACAGAGAAAAAAGCCAGGAAGAATAAATGGCAAGAGGCTAGAATTTGTTGTAGGAACAGTGAAACCTCCCTATGGAGAAGTAATAAAAATGATAATGATGGTGCTAGTTGTGTCATTCAAAATTACCTGTACACCTGGATGTCATCTCCCATGCAGGACCAATAGAGCCTACTAGACTCCTGGAATTTTTGTCTGCATTAAGATATAGTGGATTCTGTGTTTAAACAGGAGTAAGACACCAGGGAAGAAGGAATCAGATACTCAGGAAATAAGGAAAGCTACGTTGATGCAAGCTTCTTACACATTTGCAGAAATTTGGAAGATAATGGCACAGACCATGGTGTTGGAAAGTAGAATTCAAGCCAATGTTACTTTAATAAATAAAATATGGCTGGGTGTGGTGGCTCATGCCTGTAATCCCAGCACTTTGGGCGGCCAAGGCGGGCAGATCACCTGAGGTCAAGTGCTCGAGACCAGCATGGTCAACATGGTGAAAACAACTCGGCTGCACTAAAAAAAAAAAAAAAAAAAAATTAGCCAGGCATGGTGGTGCACACCTGTAATACCAGCTAGCTACTCGGGAGGCTGAGGCAAGAGAATTGCTTGAACCCAGGCAGCAGAGGTTGCAGTGAGCTGAGATCATGCCACTGCACTCCAGGCTGGGTGACAGAGCGAGACTCTGTCTCAAAATAAATAAATTACTAATTTAAAATTTCAGGTTATATTTCTTATTGGACAAAATGATCATCATATATAAATTTGATGAAGACAGTTTTACAAATATTACATATTGATTTTATATCACATGCATTATATTTTACACACACACACACACACCCCTCCACACACATATGTAGAGTCAGGGAGAAAAAAAAGGGAGAGAGAGAGAGGAAGAAGGGATGACAAAATACGTAAGGTTGGTACCCTTGGCTAGATTTGAATTTGGCAGACTTAATGTTGTAAACATTGGCTTATGAATTGATATCCTCTCAGAAGGATTTCCCATCATATACATTGGTCAACTAACACCTGGACTAATACTTCAATGTAGAGAATATTATCAAGTCAAGAACACTCTGAAGAGAGCAACTAACTGGTAAACAACTAGCTAATAATATTTACTGAGCACTTTTAATTGGCCACCTATAAATTCATTTCATTCTTATAGGAGACCTCTTAGGAGATACTATTAATATCACCACATTTGAATTAGGAAACAAAAGAACAGAGAAGTTAAGCGACTTGCCCAATGTCACACAGCTACTAAGTGATAAAGCTGAGATTGAACCCAAATTATGGTCAAATCCCAACTTCTTAATCAATATACAATACTGCCTTCCTCATAAGATCAGTAAAGATCTATAAAAGTGTGTTTTATGAGGAATTGTTGAGGGAACTAAAACTGTTTAACCTGGAAAACAAAATACTTTAGGGGGAAAAGAGAATAAGAGTAAAAAAAAAAGATATTTTCCAGGACACATTGAAAATCAGACCTGAGAGAGGTTCAGGGTCAGCTCCTCACTATTGATGTGATGCCTCCAATTGTGTAACATTTTTGAACTTGAACATCTCTGGAAAAATCTTAACAGCAAACTTCCTTATCCCTAAAACAAAGGAAAAGAGACAAATGCGAGCTTTAATAGGTACCATCCTCAAGAATTTTGGGAGAGGACTGATTCTAATACGCAACTATAACTAAGTCTAGAGTATCCATGATAGTCAGAAAATTGGCATTTTATGTATAATGTTTTTCTCCTATAGATCCAAAATATGCGTGGGGGTCCCAGGAGTCCAAACACTCCTCATTGCCTTGCAGGATTTCTGGACATCCAGGACTGAGCGTGATGGTCCTTGGTGTGTTGGCCAAGGTGATAGTGGTCTCAGGGCCTCGAGTTACACACTGACCTTGCTGTAGGTACATCTGCATCAGATGTACCTGTCAACTCACCCAGCCCAATACCACCAGGTAAAACCTCCTGGCAAGCCAGTCCTTGCTCCTTCCAGTTTCCTCATTCCAAGTTCCTATCTTCTCAGAAGGAGAGGATAACATAGCCCATACTACCATCTTTTCAGACCCTCTTTCCTCCTCTCTCATGAAAACATGCTTTTATGAGAGTCTTAGGTCCAATATAGATATGTACAAATTAGTGTGAATGTAAGAAAATTCCCTGCTTTTCCTATTGACAATTTTACTTTGTAAAATATTTTAAATAGCTACGGAATTCTACTGTTATCGTTGTCAAATAATCCAAGAATAAGTAAATATTTTAAGTGGAAGAAATATTTTAAGCAGGGATTTCTAAATTAAAGTGACCACGTGTGTGTTTGCACATGCAAACAAAAACAATGCTTTAGTTTACCAGTCATACTTTTGAACATATGTATATTTTCATTCCATTTTCACTTTAATACAAGGCTTACCCATTAAAGCAGATGTTCAGAAAAGCTAGTATCTATTGCAAAATTTTCTAATGGTTACAACTAGGGATTCACATTCGCAGTAACCTAATCACGAGGAACACTAGGCTCAGGCTTTGAAACCCAATTGTTGAAGGAACACAAGAAGACACATTAAACCACCATAAATTTTACCATCACCAGCTAATCATGGTGGATTGAACACATTCATTTATCAACTCTCATTCCATAAAATGGTTGCAATGGCATTAAAGGAAGTGAAGACAAAACATATAAGCCAGCAATGGCTTTGACATGTCAACAACAGGAACACATAGAGAGATGATGGAAATTGAGAAAGTTGAAAACTAAAAGCCTGCAGAAGTGTTTCTAATGAGAAGAAGCCAATTCATCCTGCAGAAACCCAGAACTTGGGTATCAGGAATCTTAGAAACTTTTCTGAGGATTGACTGAAAATCCGATTTTAAAGTAGCTAGATATGAGATCTCCTTCTTCAGCCAGGGTGCTGAGCAACCATCTGTGAGAGGGAAGTTAATTCCTTGGGGAAATTCAACTGAAGAACATCTGGACTTGGGTACTGTTGAGAACAGGAGAGGGTCAGTGTAGACACAGGACTGGAATAAAGGGGATGATGGGAGTCTATGCCTGATCAATCAGATCACTAGTCTCCCCCCACTCACCTCCTCACACACTGGTTTCAGTCACCCTCTCCTCCAATGCAAGGGTTAGAGAAATCTCCTGCACGAAGTCTGTGTGTCTCCAGAGAAAAGTCCTACAGATATCGAGGGTTGTGTGTTCTTCCAAAAAATACCCATCCAATCACTGTAAGTGAAATGCAAATAGATCACTCCATCATGTCAACTGTGTATCCAATCATTTTAATGCCTTATTTTTAAACCTTAATGACTGACCAAGCATCTTAAAGAAAACCACTGAGGTGAAAGGCCAAAAATAAGTAAAATTTAGAAAGAAAGATAACTGTAAATCAGTAAAAAAATATGTATAGAGAGAGAATAGCTGATTACAATATTGAAAATAAAATATTGTCAGAGTAATAAGAGAAGATATTACATCTATGAAATATGAACAGGAGGTGATAGACAGGAATTTGGAATGAGTTCATGGGAATAAATATGATGAATTTTAAAAAGCAAGAGAATAGTTTGAAGAGCAATTTAATTAAATATTCCAGAAGGCAGAACAAAAGAAAAACTAAAGATGGATAATAGAATCTAACACATTAGAAAATGAGAAAAAAATCTGGTGGATTTTCAGAGAGACCAGAAATACCAAAGGGAAAAGATTTGCAAGGAATGATTAATAATATTTTACAGTACACATGCTTCTGGATTTGAAGTGCCCGTTGAATACCCAGTATAACGCAAGAAAAATATTTTTACTAAGGCATACTTATGGTAAAAATTAAGAACCTATGAAATAAGCAAAAATCCTAAAAGCTTTCAAAGCAAAAATAGATATTGTATATAAAAGAGAAGAAACCACAATTGTAGTGAATTCCATAGCAACACAAGAAGCAATAAAATCAACTAAAGTATCTTGAAAATTTTGAGGGAAAACGAATTTCACCTAAAATTTTATCACCAGCCAAAGTGTTATTTAATGGTGAGAATAAAATAAAGCCCTTTTGAAATTACATAGCTGCAAAAATATACATACAACTGCAGATTCCTTCTTGACACACAACTGGAATATGTCCTCCATAAAAGTAAATTGAAAAAATAGAAAAATTTGGGATGTATTTAACAGAAGAGAGAGGAGAAAGGATTTTTCAGAATGTAAGCAAAGGTAAGTTCCAATATTGGCAGAAGACCAAGAAAAAGACTGGATAAAGTCGGAGCAGAAGGATAGAAATCTGTAAATAAAAGTTTTCCAAGCACTAACAAAAATTCAAAAAAGGCTGAATGGGAAAAGAAGGAATTATTACATGTTGCATTGAACACAAAAGAGTTTTACAGAGTTGCAGAATCTGTGCAAATTCATGTCCACGCAGTAAAAATATAAGCAAATGGAAAATCTAGGCATTGTTAATTATAGGAAAAGCAAACATTTGCAGAAAAAAGAAATGTAATAACTGTATATTACTCAGCTCAGTGATGAAAATACTTACATATTCATAATAAAGTCTAAACTCAATACTGTTTTAAACTGGAATTTTACTGTAGCTGCTTTGGAGGATAAGAGGAGGTAAAGTAGTGTTATGTAAAGTCGTCATTATCATTTTACATAAGATAAAGATGTAGCCCCTCCCCACATCAGAAGAAAGAAGTAATTGACCAGATCACGTGACCATGTGTTTACTTCATTCGCGCAGACATTATGCAACATACTTGAGCTTCCAATTCCAACATTTTTTTTTTTAGAGAAAGACATTTCAGTTTTGACTTTTTATCTACAGGTAATGTTGAAATAAGCATACTAATAATAATAGTATGCACTATGGAAAATATGGGAAATAAATTTTTAAACACACATACATGCGACATTTTCCATTTCTATCCACAAGCACTCTGCATGAGGCTAATTTATCCAGCCAGCCGTCAGAATACTAGATCGATACTATAGTAAAACTTCAAGGAGCAATGTGTTAGCAATATGATGCTGGGTGCACCTAGCATCCTGCAGTTGTGACCATCTTTCTCAGGTGTTTTTGATCCTTAGAGTCACCTTTGTGTATCTGGGACTTATGCCAAGGTAATTCCATGAGTTGGTTTTAAAACTTTTCCTAGTGAAGCCTGCTGGGCTGTCTACAGAGAATGATTCATAGGTCATTTGCACTCTTTATGTGTAGATGGAACAACTTTCTTTTAAAGGCATTTCCTCATATTTATCCTTTTGGAAGTTCATATGCCAATTTTCTGCCCACTGACACAGGTTTTTGAAATATTTCTGCGGCTGGCATTTCACCGTCTGGCATTTCAGTATCTGTGAACTCACTCCCCAGATCATTTATAACACTTTAAAATGAGCCCGGTACCCACACCACACTTTGGAGAAACTCACTACTTAATAACAGTACAGAAATCCCGTCCCAACTTACTCCCCATTCCTCTAGCTCAGTGTCTGTAATCCAGGTCCTTGTGCAAGTCATATGAGACAGCTTAAGCCTATGTAGATGCTCTGATCAATTTTTCGTAAGTTTATGGACTTACGTTAGTTTTATGTTTTGGGTTATCCTTTCTTTTTGTATATCCTGCAGTAGGTCATTTTATTATTACTTATTACTGTGCCTCTTATTTGTATGTGACAGAAACTCAATGCAAGGCCAGCTTAAATAGAAAGAGAAGCTGTTGTGAGGATTTAGAAGTATTGCATAGAAACCAGAAGCAGGAATGAAGCCTGGACTCAAGAAAGACTGGAAACAGGCATTGCATATATCATCATTCCCATTTTCTTCCCTCTGTGAACCATTTTTGTTTCTCTTTCAAAAGAACTGTTTTGGCTTCTCTGGTTCATACAGCAGAGCTGCTTTTTGTTTCTTTTTCATGTTGGTGAAACATATAAAAGAAAAAAATAACATCACCTTTTGTTTTGATTGGATTTTTATTACTGGTGAAGGTGAACTTATTTTATTATTCTTCTTTATTTTTCTATTAGTAGTTATTTGTAAATTTCCCTTACTTAGGCTATTTCTCCTGCTGAAATATTCATAATTTTAATTTATTTAGAAGAGTTTAGGTTTTTAGGATATTAAACGCTTTTCTGTAATACAGATTCCCAGTTTATTGTTTGTCTCTAGTTTTCTATGTGGTATTTGTTATTAAATAACCTTTTATTATTCTTTTTTATTTTAGTATGTACATTTTAGGTTTATCATCTTTTGCCTTTACACAAAACATGTGGCAAACTATGCTTTTTTTATAATGACAACTTTTATATTAGATGAAGGGGTACATCATCTTACAAACCTTAGATGAAGGTTTATTACATGAGTGATTTATGTTATGTTGAGTTTTAGGGTACAAATGATCCCGTCAACCATTTAGTGGTCACAGTATCCAATGTTTTTTCAGCCCATATCTCCTTCCCTCATCCCTTCCCCATCAGGAAATCCTCAGTGTCTGTTGCTCTTATCTTTACGTCTTTGCATATTCAATGTCCAGCTCCCATTTATAAGTAAGAACATGTGCTATTTGGTTTTCTGTTCTGATGATCATTCACTTAGGATAGTGTTCTCCAGCTTCATTCATGTCACTGCAAAGGACATGATGTTATTCTTGTTTATGGCTGTGTAGTATTCCGTGGTGTATATGTATCACATTATCTTTAACCAATCCATTGTTGATGGGCACCTTTGCTATTGGAAATATTGCTGCAATAAACATGACTGTGTGTGTCTTTTTGACAGAACGAATTATTTTCCTCCAGGTATATACTCTGTAGTGAAATTATTGAGTCAAATGATAGTTTTAAGTTCTTTAAGAAATCTCCAGATTACTTTCTACAGTGTCTGAAGTATTCTACATTCCCACCAAGACTGTATAAGCATTCCCTTTTCTCTGCAGCCTCACCAACATTTGTTTTTTGTTTTGTTTTGTTTTGTTTTACTTTTTAATAAGAGCTATGCTGAATGGTGTGAGACCATATCTTATTGTGGTTTGATTTTCATTTCTCTAATGATTAGTGATGTTGAACATTTTTTCATGTTTTTTGACGACTTGCACATCTTCTTTTGAAAAGTGTCTGTTATATCCTTTGCCCACTTTTAAATGGATTATTTGTTTTTTGCTTGTTGATTTGTTTAAGTTCCTCGTATATTCTTGATATCAGGTCTTTGTCAAAGCATATTTTGTGAATATTCTGTCCCTTTGTGTAGACTGTCTGTTTACTCTGTTGGTAATTTCTTTTCTTGTGCAGAAGCTCTTTAGTTCAATTAGGTCCCACTTGTCAATTTTTTGTTTTTGTTGTAATTGTTTTTGGGGATTTATCCATAACCTTTTGCCAGAGCCAATGTCGAGAAGAGTATTTCCAAGGTTTTTTCTAGGATTTTTATAGTTTGAGCTCTTACATTTAAAACTTTAATACATCTTGAGTTAATCTTTATATGTAGTAAGAGGTAATTGTCTAGTTTCATTCTCTGCTTATGTCTGGCCAGTTACCCCAGCAACATTTACTGAATAGGGAGTCCTTTCCCTATCACTTATTTTTATCAGTTTTGTCAAGGATCAGATGATTGTAGGTGGATGGGTTTATTTCTTGTTTCTCTATTCTGTTCCATTGATCTGTGTGTATGTTTCTGTACCAGTACCACGCTGTTTTGGTTGTCATAGCCTTATAGTATAGTTTGAAGTTGAGTAATGTGATGTCAGATTTGTTCTTTTTGCTTAGGGTCACTTTGGCTATTTGGTCTCTTTTTTGATTCCATATAAATTTTAGAATCAATTTTTCTAATTCTGTGAAAAATAATATTGGTATTTTGATAGGGATAGCATTGAATCTGTAAACTGTTTTGGGCAATATGGCTGATTTAACAATATTGGTTCTTCCAATCTATGACCATAAAATATTTCCACTTATTTGTGTCATCTAGATTTCCTGAGTTATTCTTGTGGAGATCTTTCACCTCTCTTGGTTAGATGAATTCCTATGTATTTCATTTTGTGTGTATGTGTGTGTGTGTGTGTGTGTGTGTGTGTGTGTATGTCTACTATAAATGAGACTGTGTTCTTGATTGGATTCTCAGCTAGAAAGTTATTGGTGTTTGAAATGTTACTGATTTTTGTACATTGATCTCATATCCTGAAACTTGACTGAAGGTGTTTATCAGTCCCAGGAGCCTTTTCACAGTCTTTAGGGTTTTCTGTGTATAGAATGACATTGCCAGCAAAGAGATATTTTGACTTCTTTTTCTGTTTGATACCTTTTACTTCTTTCTCTTGATTGATTGCTCTGTCTAGGACTTCTACTAGTATTCTGAATAGGAGTGTGAAAACAGGCATTCTTATCTCCTTCCAGTTCTCAAGGGGAATGGGTTCAACTTTTGCCCATTCAGTATGATGTTGGCTGTAGGTCTGTCCTAGATGCCTCTTACTATTTTGAGTTATGTTCCTTCAGTGCCCAGCCTGTTGAGGGATTTATCATGAAGGACATTGGATTTTATAAGTGGCTTTCTTTGTCCATTGAGATGATCATATGGTTTTCGTTTTTTATCCTATTCATGTGGTGAATCACATTTATTGATTTGTCTATCTTGAAGCGACCTTGCATCCTAAGAAAAAAAGCCTATTTGATCATGGTGAATTCACTTTTTGATATGCTGCTGAATTCAGTTTCCAAGTATTTTGTTGAGGATTTTTGGGTCTATATTCATCAGGGATATTGGCTAGAACTTTTCTTTTTTCATTGTGTCTGCCAGATTTTGGTATCAGGATGATGCTGGCATTGTAGAATAAGTTATAGAGGATCCCCTCCCCTCTTTTAAGGAATAATTTCAAAATAATTGGTAGCAGCTCTTCTTGTATGTAAGATGTAATTCAGCTGTGAATCCAAGTGGGCTATTTTTTATTCTAGGTTTTTTATTGCTGATTCAATTTTGGAACACATTATTGGTTTGTTCAGGTTTTTACCTTCTTCCTGGTTCAATCTTGGAAGGTTGTGTATTTCTAGGAATTTATCCTTTTCCTCCAGATTTTCTAATTTGTGTCTATAGAGCTGTTTACAATACTCTCTGAGGATCTTTTGCATTTCTATCAGATAACTTGTAATCTTTCCCATCTCTGATTGCATTTATTTGGCTTATTTGGATCTTTTCTCTTTTTTTCTTTGTTAATCTAGGTAGTGATTTATCAACCTTGTTTATTCTTTTGAAGAGAGCTCTTGGTTTAATCATCTTTTGTATAGACTTTTGGACCTCAATTTCATTCAGTTCTTCTCTGATTTTAGTTATTTAATTTCTTCTGCAGTCATTGGAGTTGAATTCTTCTTTTCTCTTAATTCCTCTAGGTGTCATGTTAGATCATTCATTTAAGATATTCTTAGCCTCTTGATGAAGACATTTAGCACTACAAGCTTTCCTCTTAACACATTTTCTGCATCCCAAAGATTTGGGTAAGTTGTGTGTCTATTTTTATTAATCTCACAGAATTTTTTTATTTCTGCCTTAATTTTATTGTTTCCCCAACAGCTAACCAGGAGGAAGTTTTTTAATTTCTTAATTTCCATATTTTCATGTAGTTGTGAGATATCTTGGTATTGATTTCTATTTTTATTGCACTGTGGTCCTACAGTGTGATTGATATGGCTTTGATTTTTTTAAATTTTACTGAGACTTGTTTTATGACCAAGAATGTGGTTGATCTTAGAATATGTTCTGTGTGCAGATCAGAATAATGTATATTCTGTGCTTACTGGGTATTCAGTAGATGTCTATCAGGTCCAATTCATCAAGTATTGAGTTTAATTCCAGAATTTCTTGGTTAGTTTTCTGCCTTGATGATCTTTCTAACAGTCAGTGAAGTGTTAAAGTCTCCCACTATTATTGTGTGGCTGTCTTAAGTTTCCTGTAAAGAAAAGCTTGTTTTATGAATCTGGGTGCTACAGTGTAGGGTGCATACATATTTAGGATGTTTAAGTCTTATTGTTGAATTGAACCCTTTATCATTATGTCATGCCCTTCTTTGTCTTCCCTGATTTTTATTGGTTTAAAGCCTATTTTATCTGATACAAGAATAGTAACTCATTCTCTTTTTTGTTTTCTATTTGCATGGTAGATTTTTCTCTATCCCTTTACTTTTAGCCTGTGACTGTCATTATATGTGAGGTATATCTCTGGAAGACAGCAGACAATTGGGTCTTGTCTTTTTATCTAGCTTGGCAGTCTACACCTTTTAAGTGGGGTGTTTAGGCCATTTACATTCAGGGTTAGTATTGATATGCAAAATTTTGGTTCTGTCATTATGTTGTTAACTGTTTATTTTGTAGACTTGATTGTGTAGTTCCCTTATATTGTCTGTGGGCTATGTGCTTGAGTGTGTTTGTGTGGTGGCAGGTTTCAATCCTTTGTTTACAAGTTTAACACTCCCATAAGGACATCTTGTAATGCTGGTCTGGTGGTAATGAATTCCCTCAGTGCTTGCTTGCCTGAGAAAAATTTTATTTCTCCTTTACTTAAGAAGCTTAGTTTGGCAGGATATGAGATTTTTGGCTAGAATTTCTTTTCTTTAAGAATGCTGAAAATATGCACACAATCTCCTCTGGCTTGTAAGATTTCTGCTGAGAGGTCTACTCCTAGCCTACTGGGGTTCCCTGTGTAGATGTTCTAACCTTTCTTTCTACCTAACATTAAGATATTTTTTCTTTTGTGTTGACTTTGGTAAATCTGACAGCTATGTGCCTTGGGGATGGTCATCTTGTACAGTATCTCTCAGGAGTTTTCTGTATTTATTTAATTTGTATGTCCACCTTGCTACCAAGATTGAGGTAATACTCAAGAACTATATCCTCAAATGTTCTTTCCAAGTTGCTTTCTCTCTCTCCTCTTTCAGAAATGGCAATGAGTCATAGATTTGGTCATATATATATATATATATATATATATATATATATATAAATCACATATTTCTTAGAGGTTTTGCTTATTTTTGAAATTCTCCCAGAAAGGAGAACTAGAAATTAAAATTTTAAATTATTTTTGTCTGACTTAGTAGATTCAAAGAACTGGTCTTTAAACTCTGAGATTCTATCCTCATCTTGTTCTATTCTATTGTTAATGCTTATGATTATATTATGAAATTCTTCAATTCCAGAAGTTCAGTTTGGTTCTTTCCTAAAATGGTTATTTTGTCTTTTAGCTCCTGGATCATTTTACTGGATTCCTTAGATTGAGTTTCAACTTTCTTCTGGAACTTGATGAGCTTCCTTGCTATCAATATTCATAATTCTGTGTCTGACATTTCAGTCTTTTCAATGTGGTTAAGAACCATTGCTGTATTTGTTTGAAGGTAAGGGGACACTCTAACTTTTTGAATTGCTAGGGTTCTTACACTGATTCTGCCTCATGTATGAAGACTGGTCATCCTTTAAATTTGACGTGAGTTGAGTACAGACAGTTGGCTTTGCTTCTTGGTGCTTTCAGAGGGCCAAGGCCCTTTATCTGGGACTAGATTGTTGCCTTACTTTTCACAAGCACTGTACACTAGCAAAATATTTTGGTGATATAATTAGGGCTGTGATCCAGTAGGTGGTGCCTAAAAGTGGTGCCCAAAGATTGGCTCGTAGTCTCATGTTTTTTTGTATATTGGCAGCCGTGCTCTGTGGTGGGGGAAGAGAGATGACTCCTTCAACTGGTCCACTCCTGGGCCTTGGACGAGGCTCTTGCAATCACTGGCACTGCACTTATATTTTCTTTGTTACATGTTCCAGACCACAAGGCTCCCTAAGGCAGAGGCCAGGTTGGCAGACAGGCCATGCCCTTCCAGACCACCTCTGTGGAGGGGGGGCACTTCCTGCTGTCCCTCTGGCCTATGAGCCCAGGTGTCACACCCCTCTCAGTGTTCTGACAGTGGGGACTTCCCTGCTTGGGTGCCTCCTAAGCAGGTGAGTCTTACCCACCTAGGAGGAGTGGGAGTGGGTGGAATCACCTGCTCCACCAGCTGGGTGCTTCCCGGGGGA
The DNA here is from genome assembly GCF_009764315.1 of Trachypithecus francoisi. NCBI lineage: Eukaryota > Metazoa > Chordata > Mammalia > Primates > Cercopithecidae > Trachypithecus > Trachypithecus francoisi. Next base: position 49,509,900 of record NW_022681462.1, on the reverse strand, counting down.
ATACAGTGCTGAACCTGCCCACAGAATTCAGACAGAAGCAAGTCCCTGGAGCTCTACCCAGCTGGTGTATCCCATGCAGATAGAAACAACAGAGGTTGGTGGGGTAACTTCATCCACCCTCTGAGTACTTCCTGGAGGAACATGGAACCACACCCACCTGCAGAGTTCAGGCCGAGGCAGATTTACTGTGCTGGAAACCCCAGCTGACATGTCCCACCCTGCAAGGAGCAGCAGGGTTGAGTGGACTTGCCTGATCTGCTGTCCAGGGGTGCATGGAGCTGCATCCACACACAGTGTGCAAGCAGAAGTCGGTCCAGTTGTGTTGGAAGCCCCAGTCGGCATGTGAACCTAGGTAGAAGCAGTGTGTGTGGGTGGAGTCGCCCTGTCAGTCACCCAGGTGTTTCCTGGGGGAACACAGAGAGCTGTGTCCCCCCACAGAATTTAGAGAGAGGTGGGAACAGTGTGCTGGAAGCTGGAAGAGGGCAGTGAAACAATCTTATTGCTCCCAGACATGGGGACTGCAGCCTCCATTGTGGATATGGCCACTGGTGCTAGGCTGCTCTGAGATCCAAGGATTGTGGAAGTCCCTGTGAGCTTCATTGTTGCTTCTGGAAAAACTCCAAGTGGTTTTCTGTATTAGTCTAGAGACTTAGGGGAATGAGGGGACTCTCCCATTCCCAGGCTTGCACAAGTCCCTGCGGGAAGTGTGGATCCCCAGGGGATCTCACTCGCTCACTCTTTCTCCATGGTGGGGAGCTTCTGCTGTCTCATGTGGGTCCCTGATGGGCAGCTGTTCAGTTGTGCTCTTTTCTGTTCTCCACGGCACTTTTCTTCCTTGATGCATCCTGTTGTAGTTTTTTAGATCAGTGTGCAGAGTCAGTGTTCACTTGCCACTTTGTCTCCTTGCAGTGAAAGCAGTGCACTCAAGCTGCTTCTAGTCCACCATCTTTACCCCTGCTAAAATTTTTTAATGTTTCCATTTTTTTCCGTTGACAATTTTTTCTTCATGTCTAGAAAGTCCTTCAGTGACTACAGATATTCTTCTACATTGTAACCTAGTAATTCTACGATGTTTAATCATTCTTTCTTAAATGTGTCTGGATTTCACTATAAGACATAAGATAGAGAGATAAACCTCTTTATGTTCAGATATTTTGCTACTTGTTTCAGTAAATTTGTTGAAAGCCCCTACTTTTGAGGAGGGAGTTAAATTTTCTCTTAACTGTTACACTGATTACCTCTTAAATAATTCTGGAGAGAATGAGAGCTGGCAGCCTGTTTGGTTATTCATTTTATTGTAGAATGTTGACCCCTCCAGAGTGCGCTCTTGGTTTGAGAAATATCTGTTTGAAAATATTTAAGATGATATATATCTGTAATTTTTAAAATATTAGAATAAAATCATTCATCAAACTCAAACTTCACAGAGTCCATCAACCTTGATATGCATGTGATTCTCTCTTTTCCTCATTAAATGAAAGTATTATGATATCTGTTTTGTCAGCCATGGTGCTAGGCATAAGTTCTCATGTAACAAAGGCATGGCATCAGAAGATATGGAATTCACATCCTACTTTCACCTTGGAAAGCATTTTGTCTCTCCTGATCTCAGTTTGCTTGGGAGAGATATAAAGTTAGCTTAAGGGTCATTCTAGGTCCAACACCCGTTATTCATCTGGGAGTCTGTAGATGTGAAAGAAAGTCCAGTTAATTATTTTTTAGATATCGCTCAACTGAAATTTTGCAGCCGTGATCTTTTGACGTATTTCAAACACTTGTCCCGTGCCAGATGTCTTGTTAGTACTTAGTCTCTGAGAATTTCATTGTGTTTACCTAGAAAATAAGGGAAGAAGAGCTGATTTTATCATACATCCTATGTTAAATACGTATATATGAACATCTCTCTGACATGCATGTATATACATCTGTACATACATGCCTGATATTTGCGATTATTCTCTTTTCTTAATTATTCTCTGTTTTTGTATTAACTACACATTTAGTTTTTAAGGGTTGAAATTATTACCACTTCCTGGGAATCATATTCAATTTCTAAAGGAACTGTGGGACTCATAAAACTCCTAAATATGGCAAGTAGTGAGATTTCGATTCACGAATAGCTATCATGGGGATTCCATATTATGTACATGAAAACTGTGTTATTCTCCATTTTTGTATTTATCAAGATTTTCGTCAACAAAGATGTTTGTAACTCTTATAACTATCCAAGACAATAACTGCTCTCCTATCTAATTGCACAATGTGCTGTCATCACTTTAACTGTACCCTATGTTGGTACTATTTTGAGGGGTACGATATTCTCATAAGGGAAAGTATATTTCATTGCATGTATTTAATTTTAATTGTTTAATGCTAGAAAAACCAACACAGCATTTCCTATTCTATCTCCCCGGAATTACGTGTGCATCCACATTTATGAATTCATACATCTTCTCTACCTTCTGTGAAAAATGAGAAGAGTAAAAGCTGCCGACATTATAATAATCAGCATCTTTTAAACAAAGTGTTATACACATAGCTAGATATGTTTGGGCTTTGTTTTAAAAAACTCAGGTTATTATCTGGCTCACTTGATTTATATTTAACCTCATTTTAGACTCTTCTCATATAAAATTGAAAATAATGTGAAATCTGGAAACACTGAAAGTTCATCTTGTAAGTGATAAAGGACATCACTGATGTTTCAATTGCCTATCGCCCACTGTTAGAGAAATAGGGTTGGGGACCTACTTTTCTGTCTCTGATTGGTGTGAGTAACTGAAAGCTTAGAATTATTTAGCATACAGAACCTTAATGGTGCAGTTCAGGGTTTATTATATAAAATGCTATCTTAAAATACTATACTTTAAAATAGTTTGCTTTAATAGGCGAAAGGAAAAAAAGCTAAGCTTTAAAAGTATTTTGTTTGAAAATACACAGTCCTATCTCAGCCATAAGTGGATTTTTAAAACTTTCTTTTAAAAGGTGCAACTTTAAATATTATCCAGTAGAATTTCCTTTCCAGCTGATATTTTCAGGAGAGCAGAATGAGGAAACATAATATGGCTTAGTCCTTTTTTCTTTTCTAAGGCAACTGTCTTAGTCCGTTCAGGCTGCTGTAACAAAATACCACAGACTGGGCGGCTTATAAACAACAGACACTTATTTCTCAAAGAGTCAGAGGCTGGAAATCCAAATCAAGGCACTGGAAGATTCGGTGTCTGGAGAGGGCTTGTATCCTGGGTCGTAGAGGGCATTTTCTCTTCTCACTGAGTCCTCACAGCAGAAGGAGACAAGGCAACTCCTGAGGTGTCTTTTATAACGGTACTAAAACCATTCGTTCTTTTATGATCTACTCACGTCATCACTTGGTGAGTAGACTTCAATCTACGAATTTTGGAGGTACACAAACATTCAGACCAGAGCATCAGCATTAACCACATCTGCCTAATTTTCAAAAGGCTCCATTTATTGTTAACATTATATTATCCCCTTTCTCCTCTCTTAGCAATCATCCAGGATCCAAGTGGCATTAGTTGTTTGTTTGTTTGTTTGTTTAATTTTACTTTAAGTTCTGGGATACATGTGCAGAACATGCAGGTTTGTTACATAGGTATACAAGTGCCATGGTGGTTTGCTGCACCCATCAACCCGAAGCTTCCATTAAACTAATGTGGCTGCTTTTGAAACATGTTGTATTTTTCTACCTTTGATTTTGATGGAAATGCCAGCCATTGCTCTAACATGCTCCATAATTATAAATTTGTTTAATTATGATAAGCTTACAAGATGGGACTTACGGTTATCCCAGTTTTACATGACAAAACTGAGATTCAGGAAGTGAGGTGATTTGTCTAAGGTTAAAACAGCTAATAAATGATGAAGCCTGACTTGAGCCCAGGTTATCTGACTTCAGCCCCTAAGTGAGCTCTTGGTGATCTGTAGTGCAAGTTTTCTTACTACGTGCAGTTACTATCTCTCTGCTCATTTGTACTATTAATTTTCTCTTTTCTTCCAAAAAGAATCTACAGGTAAATATATTTCTTGCAGATGATTCAATTGCTCTTTCTTTTCTGTGATTCTTTTTAATGTCATTGCATAATTATAAATAATGGTTTTTATTTGTTAAGCAGACTTGAGTTTTTGGCTTGGGCAATTTGCTGAGTGATGAATCTGTTGATTCTCCTCACAGCTGAACTACACTAGGTCTTTCCTGGAGCTCTGTTTCTCCTTGGCATCACGTGCCCAACCAGCCTGTTGTTCTACTCAGTCACTTTCCTTCTGAATTCTATTCTTGCTCAGTTAATGTCCCTGTGATTAACTTTCAGTCAAATGTTTTCTCGAGGACATTTATTTCTTCTAGTCTCTGGAGGAAAACATGACATTTTAAGGTAACTTTCACCAGACTAAGCCTCAGGGGACAATGTAGATTCTGAAGCTGAAGAACTAAGGTTTTGATTTGTTCTCTGAAAACAGAAAAGTATGCTGAAGTCTACTGTTGCCAAGAGTGAGTGCTCAATATGGGTTTAGTACATTTTTGAATTCAAATATTAACTCTTCCAAAGGAAGTCATATTTACTTATATATAAAATGAATGCAATGTTCAGTTGTAGAGCATATAAGAAGAGGAAAAGAGGCCGGGCATGGTGGCTCACGCCTGTAAACCCAGCACTTTGAGAAGATGAGGTGGGCAGATCATGAGGTCAGAAGATCGAGACCATCCTGGCTAACATGGTGAAACCCCATCTCTACTAAAAATACAAAAAATTAGCCGGGCGTGGTGGTGGGTGCCTGTAGTCCCAGCTACTCAGGAGGCTGAGGCAGGAGAGTGGCGTGAACCCAGGAGGCGGAGCTTGCAGTGAGCCGAGATTGCACCACTGCACTCCAACCTGGGCAACAGGGCGAGACTCCGTCTCAAAAATAAAAAAAGGAAAAGAATCCAGAGAGCTATATTTTAAAATAAATGTAAAGCAAACTCATATGCTAATCTGGATTCTGCAGAACCAGAAGTATAACAGAGGTAGATACCAAGACCCAAAAAGAAAAAAATGATAGGATAGTAGCATGTGGGATCACAGTGTCGAGGATAGGCCTATACTTGGACAAAGCCAGACCTAGACTATGGCCAAAATTTGACCCGTAAGCCTGAGCTATTGTTTAGACTGTGTGAAAAGTCTCAAATTAAACATAGAATATCAGAAGAGAGAAATGGCAGTGAATCTTTGCACTAAGCATGTGAGCTACACAATACTTCAAAGCTACCCTTTAAAAACTTCCTTGTCACAGTAGGCAAAGTTATCGGGACTCATGACATTACACAAGCTCCACAAGACTAGAATTGATGGCAGAAAATGGTCTTTCAGGGCCGGCAGCTGTGAATTCAAAAAGATACCAACTAGCAGGTCTTTTACTTAAAAGGGCTAAGGCTGGGGAGACAAGAAGGCGCCAAGGTGTCTATAGCATGATAATTTACAGTTGTAAGTCAACAACCTGGCAGTAGTTTCGGCATCACAGGGAAGATAAGCACCCAGGGGTTGATGATTTGGGAGCATTTTTGTGGGCGCCAAACAGTCCGGCTATCAGAATCCCACCATCTCAGAGACAGGAAGTTACGTGGCTGGGGCTCCAGTAACATCACCCACCCTGATGACACCGTTAAGAACGAGAGTAGAGTCTGTTAGGGAGTGGAGTGTGTCTCAAGCCTGGGGTCTGCCACTTCTGGCTCTGTCACCTTAAGCAGGTCACATGATTTATTTTCTGTAAAATTGGAATGTAAGAGGACGCGTTAGAAGATTTGTATAAGCAATGGGTAAAGCATGCATGCTGTTATGCTTAGAATAGTGTCTGGGGTATAAGTATAAAAACAAATATGTTTTATTTATATTATAAGGGATAGGCTTAGGGAAGGTTTTAGGGATAAGTTGAGTTGGAACATATGGACTAAGAGAAGCTGATCAGCTTAAGAAGTCAGGATTCCTTGGTCCAACGAAAGAGGAAAGGAGTGAAGAAGACGTTAGAGAGTAAAGGATAGGGGAGCCACAAATTGGGCAGAAGCCGGGACCCTCTGAGTATTATAACCAATAAAAATTCACAGTGGGCACTTTTTTCTTGAGTAATAGGGATGCTATATAAGACTTTCTGTTTGTTAAAGTCATTTAATATAATTCTTCTAGTGTTCTGCCAAACAGGTATCTGGATAACAAAGCCAGATATCCACACAAAGGCTTTCCTGGGGTGTGTGTGTGTGTGTGTGTGTGTGTGTGTAAATTAAAGAAAGACGGGGATTCCATGTTAGAGTTGTAGATAAAATGGAAATATTGCACACCCGAGACCGAAAAGAGAGAAAAAAATAATGTATCCCAGTTAGCAGTTTAGGGATATTAGAGAGTTTGAGATTGTAAAACACCAGGGAATGCACAGAAAATTTGGCAAAGGTATTACACGTCAACATTATTTAGATCTGAAACGCAGCAAGGTGAATCTAGCTAATATCTGTGCTAAAATTAATTCAACAAATATTTATTAAGAGCATCCTCTATGCTAGACATTTTGTTTATTTTGGTAATAAAAATATGTGTAAATGAGTTTTGTTATCAATACATTTTTATGCATGAGAGAGACAGGCAAGTAAACATTAAGAATAAAATATAATATGAACAGATGAAAGAGGATTGAATCTGCCCAATACAGTCAATTTGACCTCCTAGACCAGATGATAAAATGCTTGACCTCTTACCTGCAACATAGACAAGTCTCTCAGATGAGTAAGAGAGCAAAAGGGATTGAAGCACAAAGGCAATTGAAAAGGTGCCATTCTAGAAATGGCAAAGGATAGAAAGATGGTAGGAAGGTGGGAAGAATTGAGATTCCGCACTCTCGGCAAGCGTGATGATGGTTTTTCATGCATGATAAAAGACTGTCTGAGAATCACAGTCTTAGCACAATTCTATGTGCAACTCTGTTGCTGTCACTAATTGGCTTGTCTGGAAAATGGGTGCAACAGGAGTTGCAGAGCTGAGACATGAAGAATAAGTGTCATGATCAGATTTGCCTATCTGAAAGATCACTGTGAGGTTAGAATAACAAAAGCAGTAAGGAAGCCAGTGACAGGAGTAGGTGACAGAAATTGTCCATTATGAGAGCTTCAATGAGAAGAACATTTATGTGTTTGTTTAAACTTTCAAGACATTTTATTTATGATTGGTCCATATAAGATGTTGTTAGAATGGGAAAAAAAAGGTTTATTTTACATTAGTTGAAGAAAATTCTAAAACCATCCTCTCATTTATTAATTATATATTAATTTATTTATTGTTTTCTTAATTCTTATTACAAAGCTCATAAAATGTAATTTGGGAGATATTTTTAAGGCTTCTATTATCCGGGGAATAATTTCCAGTTACTGTTATTAAAAATAATATGTTTATGTGTAATAGCTGCCAACATTTAGTGAATTCTAACAAATTATGTCTTGAGGAATAAGCTTAACTCTTTGGCAATTAATGTTAGTTATTTTATGTTATTCTCATGTAATGATAAGCCGTAATATTTTTTCAAGTAATACATGACTTCTAGTTTAATGTGCTACAATCATTATATCATAAATAGAAACTCAAGAGTTAACACTTAAAAAGTCAGCATTTAAGGAATGAATGGATGCTTCCGAAAATTTTGCATTCTTGGAAGAAAAACATCCTCCAATAAAACCTAAGATTAAAAAAAAAAAAACAAAAAAAAAACTTGTTTTTAAAACTAGGATTGTAGAAAGCATAAGAGTGCATAAATCAATAATGGTAAGCCAGCAATGGAATGGAGTGCTGCTTGGAGGACACAGACTGAGGGGGCCGCCATTCGAATGGTTGGATGATCTGAATGCCTGGGATCAGGCAGCAAAGCTGAGACTCTGCACAATGAGAGGTCACAGAGGAAATGCCCTTCTCCTTATGAAGTTGAAGCCAAAAGAGAGACATCTTCAGTGGGTAAATTATAGGGGATAGGAAACAGGTCACGCACACATGAAAACATCACATATGAGAGAAGTAGAATTCACTGTGTGGAAAAAGAATTGACTTTTCAATCAATTGAGATAAGATAATTAGTGGGCCCTCTCATATATATATATATATATAGAGAGAGAGAGAGAGAGAGTAAAAAATATATATATATAGTAAAATATATATATTATATATAGAGAGAGAGTGTGTGTAAAAAAATATATATATAGTAAAATAAAAATATATCCCTACCTCATCTGATAGAGAAAAATTAAGATGGAGTAAAGCAATGTGAAAAGCTAATTTGTAAATTTTAGAAGAATACATAAATAGCTTCATAATGACAAGAAGAGGATTATTTTCAAGAAGACACAAAAAAGCAAAATCAGTATAAGAAAAATCCCAGCTGGGCGTGGTGGCTCATGCCTATAATCCCAGCATTTTGGGAGGCTGAGGAGGGCGAAGCACTTGAGGCCAGGATTTCAAGACCAGCCTGGCCAACATGGCAAAACCCCATCTCTATTTTAAAAAAACATTCAAAAAGAACATTTCTAAATAAGTCAACCACATTAAAAGCAAAAAGACAAAAAAAAAGCTATCATCAAATTATGAAGAAAATTATAAAACAACACAGAAACTGAGAAACTCTATCTGCAATGTAAAACTTAGAGGTTTCATTAGTTTTGTGATCAGAACATATATGTAAATATATATTTATTTTTTGAACTCCTACAAATCAATAAGAAAAATGTCTGGTATAAAATAGATGACACAAGAGAAGTCATTTCAGAAAAAAACATTAGCAACCAATAAACATATATAAATGACTTTAGTCTTCTCAGTAATCAAGGTAATTCATATGAAACATGAATTGAGATATTTTACCGCAACTAGGTTGGCAAAAATTGCAAAACTGGATAATACTCACTGGAATAAAATGTGGAGAAGCCAATTTTCATACAGAGCTGAAGGGAAAGCCCCTTGGTGTAATACCATCACTTTGAAAACGGTAGTGTTTCCTGTAAATGGAACACATACAAATCCTGTGACCTGCAGCTTCATTCCTAGGTATACCTATGCTCTAGAAAAACTATGTAAATACACCTGGCCCTATAGGACAATATTAAAGTTCTTGCTGTTATTTAAATTTTATACACTGTAATTGCTATTTTTAAGCTATATCATTTAGTTCTCAGAGAATGTAATTTATAATATGTAATTTGTATTGTTTACCGTGTTATTATTTTAGTGACTTTTTCAGAATTACAATTAATTTAAGCATAGAAAGAAACCCTGAATTGTAATCACATCAGTTCTGGTTTAGCCATGTGTCATGTTATACACTTGTAAAAATTTAAATTATTCATACATACCTATTCTTCCAAAACAAATTTCTTTCCTCTTTCCATACTCAAAGGAGAATTTTAGCCAGAATAAATTTCTAGAAATTCGTTATTATCGTCTCGTTATGGAGATTTCTCAATTTTTACAGTGATATCAAAAAATGACGTCATTGTAGTGAAATTATCGTGTAACAACGCTATGAAAACTCAGTCACACATCAATTCTGGAGAATGAAAATTGATGGTTAAATGCAGTACTAAGGAAGCTTGCTAGCAGAGCAAAAATATAATGCTGATGTACTTTCATTCAACAACCAGTATTAGTTCTCATTTCATGATATTTACCTTAGAGATCTAAGTCACAATATTTTCCTTGAGTGAGATTTTATTGTTAAACACACCGTAATGAGAAGTGTTGACATTTTATTGAAAACCACTCTATATTGCTAATCTGCTATGAATATTGCTATGGCAGTAGGGAAAAATCTGTCAAAATGTGTTGGACTATGATCTGTCTGGGTAAAAAAGAATAGCTTCTCATAGTTCAGACTCTTACTTAATTACCATTCCTATATAAAAGTAAAAAATGGGGCTGGGAGAAGTGGTTCATGCCTGCACCTTGGGGGACCACAGTGGGTGGATCACTTGAGGTCAGGAGTTCAAGTCTAGCCTGGCCAGTATGGCAAAACTCCATGTCTACTAAATAAAATAAAATAAAATAAAATTATCTGGGCATGGTGGCACACACCTATAATACCAGCTACTTGGGAAGCTGAGGAATGAGAATCACTTGAACTCAAGAGACAGGGGTTGCAGTGAGCTGAGATCACAACATTGCACTACAACCTGGGCAATAGAGTGAGACCGTATCTCAGAAGAAAAACAAAAAGGTAAAAAATGGGTTGCATGTTTCACCTTAGTTCTTCTCTTGCCATTCCTGCCAAATAGTAAAAAATGGGTTTTCTGTTTCATCCTGTTCTTCTCCTCTTTGACTTCTTGAATCATTCTTTGGGTTTCTATCTCCTGGAATCCTTTTTTGTCAGCGTTAATGTCCGACTTCTGATGTGTGCTCATTTTGTTGCTTGTCCTCTTTCTGCATGATTTTTCTCATAGCTGGTAACTGTATGTTTTATTTTCCCAGGAATCTAGAAATGTTCTATAAGTGGGTCCCCGTTTGTTTGTTGTTATTATTTTTCTACATATATTTAACTTGCAACGTCATCCACATGAGACTGAGTTAATCGCTTAAATCATAGTTTGCATTTCTTTCTGAAAACTTAGGCAGTTGAGCAAGATAAAGTATGAGATCGCATACAATTTAAACCCATTTACTAATTTTTAACAGTTTACTAATTCTACATGGACTTTAAGAAATTGAAAAGCTGAGATTATTTATTTATTTGGGAAACATGGGTAAGTTATGTCAAGTTTGCAAAAGTTTTCCTTATTTTATATGGCCAGTAAATTGATTCATTCACCTGTGCATGTCACTGTGTACAACAGGCGCAATCTCTGTCCTCAGATTTTACAGTTGAGAATGGAATAAAAAGCTCCAAAATCAAATAAGTTCAAGTTTGTCAAGTGGAATATCTAATTTGTTTAAAAAACATGCCATGTATTTTATCCAAAAGTGTTTGCTCTTGCTTTCTGCTGAAGTCATGCCTAATTCCATGAAGAAGTATCTGAGATGTGTTTAGAAGAACGGAAAACTAAAAAACAGTCAATACGACACAAGATAACATTAAAAGTAGAGAAAGTAGCCTTGTCAAAGCAAGCAGAAATGGGTTTCGGTACTGACTGGTAGGCCAGTTGGAATGACTAGGGATGAAGATATGGAGCAGATAAAGGACTCTAATGTGTGGGGCAGTTCATTTCATCCCCAGACATGCTATCTTAGGCGGTGAATGTCTGCAACTTACAAGGAAGGAAAGCAAGTTTGCATTGTTCATACCCATACCACATTCTTCATTTCTACTCATGCACCATTCCACGGGGCTTGTCTGCTCTTAATTCCTACTGAACACAGTATGTTCTGTTTCTCAGTGATAAGTCAGTGCCAAAAAAAGGGAGGTGGGATTAAGTAACACTAGGGAATGCGGGTAATGTTGCCAAATTTTGTTACCTTATATTCTATACAGTAAAAAATTATTGAGGTCTGTATAAGTGCTATAGAAAATAAAGTTACAAATATTAAAAATCAAAATATAAACAAAACTTCCACCAAAAACCCCAACAGTATCTCAAGACGTTCACAGCCTCCTAGAAGAAGTAACTCTGTGAGCATGATCATGATGCAGATGATAAGTACTGAAACATGAGGAGTACTTGGCTACAATAACTATTGTGACCAAAAGAAATTAAGACAGTTGGCCGGGTGTGGTGGCTCATGCCTGTAACCATTGGGAAGCCAAGGAGGGTGGATCACCTGAGGTCAGGAGTTTGGGACCAGTCTCACCAACATGGTGAAACCCCGTCTCTACTAAAAGTACAAAAATTAGCCAGGCGTGGTGGCGCATGCCTGTAATCCCAGCTACTTGGGAGACTGAGGCAGGATAATCGCTTGACCCCGGGAGACAGAGGTTGCAGTGAGTCGAGACTGTGCTATTGCCCTCCAGTCTGAATGACAGAACGAGACTCCGTCTCAAAAAAAAAAAAAAAAGATATTAAGACATTTAAATATGTTTTTAATTCTGATTTATAATTCAGTCTCTAAAAACCTGCTACAAAATGGATTTTCATTTTATGAAAAATCTGGCCAAAATAATCTTTGGCTCAGAATTGGTCATTACTTAAAATAAATGCAAAAAAAAAAAAAAGAAACTGGTTCATTACAAAGTCAAATTAAAGTATATCATAATCATTTGTCAGTATAAGATGGAGAGTTAGTTTTCTTTTAGGCCAGAAATTTTAACAGAAAAGTCATATTTTTGATGTTAACCTGTTTCACTGACATAATGGACGGAAATTTTTTGCACTGCTTTCCATTTATTTGAGCATTTCTCCATTCATCCATTCCCCAAACATATTGAGTATCCACCGTGTGTGATGAACCATCTTTCATCCTAAGCTTAATGAAACTGTATACACAAGGCATGTTTCAGAAAACTGTAACTTTCATATGAAATATTAGGCACAATTTTAGTTTAATTAAATTATTTATTTTAATAATTCAAGCAAACAAAATCCAAAGCTGTTATAATTATTGATATCCTTTGTTTAAAATCACATAAAATAACATGGAGTAATTACTTTGTCTTATTTCCCGTTAATAAGTAACATATTGAGTGTTATGTGCCAACGTTCTAGGTACTTTTCGTATTTAGACTCATTTAACGCTCAAATCCTGTTTGAAACAGGTTCTGTAGTTATCAGGATTTTACAGATGAAGAAAGTAGAGTTACAAGAGTTACAAGCATTTAGTTTGCTTGTCTCATACAACATAGCTGACCAGTGGTTAAGCTGTGCTAAATCCCAACCACTCGGAGTGCAGATTCTGCTGCACTCAAGTATTTTGCACTCAAAAATATTTGCAGGACCAGCCTGGGTAACATGGCAGGATCCATCTCTACAAAAATGACAAAAACTAGCCAGTCATGGTGGTGCGTGCCTGTCGTCCCAGTGACTCTGGAGGTCAAGTTGGGAGGATCCCCTGAAACCAGGACGTCAAGGGTACCGTGATCCTGCCACTGCATTCCAGCCTGAGTGACAGAGCAAGACTCTGTCTCAAATAAATAAATAAATATAAAAATAAAAAAATTACAGTCTACTCCTTGTTTCCAACATGTTTCTCAGTGAATGGGTACTTGTTAAATTTCTAATATGTGGCCAGCTCAGTGCTACGCCTGTCACAAAACCTCAGTGCAACCCCTCCATCCAGCTTCCCCAAGTGCAGTGAGCTAAACCGGGATTGTTCCAGGACTCTGAGTTTTCATTTCCCAAACAAATGGTCAGCGTCTTTTGTTTTGACCCTTCGTGTCTCTCTCTATTTGCTCTCTAGATATAGTGAAGTAACAATTCACAAACGCCATAAGACTTTCTTTATGTTTTTTATCTTATTATTTTTTAATGAACATGTAGCTTCACACTTCTGTGTTTATCTTAAAATGGCCCTAATACACAACTTCTTTACTAGGTCTCATTATATATACACTGAAGGTTATTTTTCCTGGAGAGAGACAAATAAGAATAATTAGAAATAAGGTCAACTAAATTGTAGTCTATGCAACATAAAATCTTCCATGTTTTTTCCTCCATAACAAAATACTATTCAAAATGCAAGTGTGTCTGTAACCTCAGAGATTAATAATTTTTTTCTTTGATTGTTTGTTGTGGTTGCTTTTATTCAAGTAATGAAAACAGAACAAAGCTGCCTATGTTCAAACGGCAGTGATTTCGTAGTCTTTACAGATATTGTCTGAATCTAATTGGATTTTAATGAAATGATATTTCCTTTGTGATAAGTACATAAAAACTATGTTTTTAATTAACATCACAAGGTATGAGCTATAGATACCAAGTTTCAACAGAAGTAATATTACTTTTATGTTTTCTTCATTTAAAAAAAAAAAAGAAGTAGTAACAACTACTAGGAAAAATGAGTGAATCAAATGGGCAATGATTAGTGACTGGGCCCTTCTCATCCTAGAATTTCGACGCATTGGCAATGTCCGTTTCTTTTTACGTTAAAAATCTTATTAGTTGGTTTTGTTTTGAAAGACTTTCTGAAGTTTTTGTTTTGTCTTTTTTATTCAGTTTTGACAGTGTTTGCACAGGATTGCAGATAAGCTAAGTTCAGTTCACACTTTAATAAAATCATTTCAAGCAATGTTCCTTATTTGTATTAAACCCTAAAAAGAAAGCAAAGTGAATTTGTAACACAGGAAAGGATGTTTGTGAAATGTACCCCATTTTTCATATGAAATGTTACCTATTAGACTCAGAAAAGGAATATTTGATTCCCAGGAAACGTATGTGAGGAGAGATTGGCATTTAGAAGACCCAGGAGTAAATAGGAAAATAGATTTGTCTGTATAGTTTCAAAAATGACATTTAAAAAAACCTGTGAAGGAAAACAACACATTATAGCCAATCAAGCTCAGTCAGTCCTGTTGACCTGTCAAGTTAACGTAGATTGTGCTGCTTCTGTTAGTTATTAATTATATTTCCATTACCTATTGGTGACTTGTATTAGTGATCTATATAGAGTGATCTATGCATTTGGTCTCTTACTAATTAACAAACTGATCATACTGCTTTATGGTAATTGATTATAGACTTTTTTTTTCAAATTTTACCTCTTTTCATTGTATGTATTTATATTTTATTAATAATTTTCAAAATATATTCTCTGAGTTAGTTAAGCAGTAGTGCTCTTTAAAACATAAAAGTGGTTCACATATAAGCGGCATATCAAAATGTGAGTTTCCTCATGAAAGTTGGATGAAAAATGTGCCTCCTATTCTACAGCCCCAGATAGATGGTAATCTGATTAACTCTTCCTGGTTTAACAATTCTTCTCGCTCGGTGTCTAAACCATATGAAAAAAACTAAGTGAACATGTACAATCAGGACTTATCATGAGCATCCAGAAGGCTAAAAGCCTCAAATTTTCAATTAAAGGAGACTTCTCAAATTTCTAAATCCAATGAGAATATTTGTGTGTTCCTTCACTAGACACAACTAATCTATTTTAGAAGATTCTCCAATGTGAAAGAATAAAATGATACAATGACATGACTCACATTCAAACAATGCAAATCAATGAAGTTCGAAGTTTTATCACTGGATATTTCAACTAAATATTTATTCACAAATAAATATATTTTTGCTTTAATTTTTTTCTTTGGACTTCTTAACCAAATAGTTGACATTCTATAAACATGCCCATGTGGTGTAAGTTATTTTGTTTGGTTATAGTTTTTTTAAATTAAGGTATAATCTACATGAGAAAATTACACAAATCTTAAATAAACAGCTTGATGAATTTTAATATATTTCTATACCTGTGTAACCACCTATCAGATCAAGATAGAGAATACTTCCAATAACATTGAAGGGTTCTTACTGCCTATTCTCAATTAGTACCCCCCAAGAATAACAAGTATTCTTCACACTGTCATCATGATTAGTTTCACCTTCTGTGGAAATTCCTATAAATGGTCTAACAAATACTGTTTTTGCATCTAACCTCTCCCGCTCAGCATTGTATCTGAGATCCATGTGTCAATAATATATTATTTTTTCATAGCTATGCAGAGTTCCAACTTATGAACCTGCTATCATCAGTTTTCCCATTCTACTTCCAGTGAACACTTAGAGTATTCAAAGTTTGTGTCTATTTTGAATAAAGTTGTTTTTAATATTCTCATACAAGTCTTATGATAGAAAGGAATACTCAGCTATCTGCCAGTGGAATTGTGGTAACAGAGTCATAGGGAAGCTCCACGGGCCAGCCAGAGAAGAATGAAGAAGAATAAGAAAGGGAGAAGGTGAGGAAGGAGAGCAGAAGTAGAACTAAGAGAAGAAGGAAGAAGAGAAGGGAGAAAGAGGAAGAAGAGAAGGGAGAAAGAGGAAGAGGAAGAAGGAAGGAGAACAGGCATCTGCAGCAGCAGCCTGCACTGAGGGTGATGGGCAGGGTGCCATTTCCCTGCAGGAAACAGAGAACAGCATTCTGGAATGTGTGGACTAGGCTCAGGGTATCTGTGGAGGTGAAGCAGAAACACAAACTGCCTGTGAAGTTAACACTCAGGGAGTGTGTGCTAAAGTCGTGGGTACAAACCAGCATTACTGGCAAATGGAGATCCTCTGTGGAAGAAAACAGCACCAAGGCAGGCATTTGCAATTCTCAGATAATAATAAAAAATGAACCTACAATTTTAAAAAGCATAATAACAGTACCTACATAGAAATAAGTGACCAGAAGTAAGAATGAGAAAAAAACACAAATGACAAAAATAGAATCCTGAGGAATTCAGATATTAAAATCACTCAATATGAAAGATAAAATAACATTTTAAACATGAAATGTTTAAAATATGGACACACAAGTTCACTATAACTTTTTAAGGCAAAAATATAGTATCTAAAAATAAATTTGTACACAATGCATGGGAATAGATTGCTGGCTGGAATGTAAAACAGCTCACCAACTGAGGAATGCAGCCTCGTAGCATAGAATTCAACATGCACCCACTTCATGACCCAGCCATGCCAATTCTGTCTTTATCCCTGAGAAAGGAAAACTTAATGCTCATGCAAATCCCTGTTTCCCAATGTGCCTAAGAACTTCGTAAAACTGCCAAAAAACTGGACGCAACAAAGTCATCTAACAACTGTTGTGTGGACCAAAAAAAAAAAAAAGAGAGATCCGTTCATTCAAGGGAATACTACTCAGCAATGTAAAAGAAATGACTCCTGATAATTCAACAATGGCTGAAGCTCAAAAGCATTATTCTAAGTGAAAAGTTTCCCTCAAAAGTGTAAAAACTGGACAAGTCCATAATATGAAAAGCTAAAAAAGGCAACATTACAGAGACACAAAACAGATTGAGGCTGAGGAGAGGGTCAGAGAAAATTTCTTTAGATAATTATGAAAACATTTAATATTTATATTGTGGTGGTAGCTACAATTGTGGAACACAATTTGTGTATTTTTCCTAGAAACAACATAGATTTTAATATAAATTAATTGAAACAGGAAAAGTATTATCATAATAATAGATATAACCAAATCATTTGATACTTTGCAGCACGTACTCATGATATAAATATTTATCATACAGGCCTATAAGGAAACTTCCTTCACTTAATGAAAGTTATGAAAAATAAAATACAAAATAAAGTCATAAAAACAATGACCGCAAATGTGGAAATATTAGAAGCATTCTCTTTAAAAATCTCTTTAACAGAAAAAGAAACATCGAGAGCATAAAAAGACAAGCCACAGACTGGGAGAAAATATTTGTATATGATGTAACTGATAGAGTACTCTTGTTCATAATATATGAAGAATTAAAATGGAACAATAAGAAAACTACCTGTTTAAAAAATGGACCAAAGCCTACAGAATGGAAGAAAACTTTTGTAAACCATGCATCTGACAAAGGTCTAATATTTAGCTTCTATATGGAATATAAAGAAATTTACAAGAAAAAGCAAACAATCCCTTAATAGGTGGGCAAAGGACATGAACAGACAGTTTTCTAAAGAAGATGTACATGTGGTAAAAAATTATATGATAAAAAGCTCAGCAACCCTGATCATCAGAGAAATGCAAATCAAAGCCACGATGACATACCATCTAACACCAGTCAAAATGACTATTATTAAAAAGTAAAAAAATAACAGATGCTGGTGAGATTGAAGAGAAAAGGAAACATTTATACCCGGTTGGTGGGAGTGTAAATTACTTCAACCATTTTGGAAGACAGTGTGGTGATTCCTCAAAGACCTAAACACAAAAATACCATTTGACCCAGCAATCCCATTACTGGGTGTGTATCCAAAGGAATATCAGTCGTTCTATCATAAATACATATACATTCATGTTTATTAAGCAGTACTATTTAGAGCAGCAGAGATGTGAACTCAACCTAGGTGCCCATCAATGGTAGACTAGACAAAGAAAATGTGGTCTATATACACCGTGGAATATTATGTGGCCACAAAAATGACAAGATTATGTCCTTTGCGGGAACGTGAATGGAGCTGGAGGCCGTTATCCTTAGCAAACTAATGCAGAACAGAAAATGAAATACTGCATTTTCTCACTTACACATGGGATCTAAATGAGGAGAACACATGGACACATAGAGGAGAGTGACACAGAGTGGGGTCTATCAGAGGGTGGAAGGTGAGAGGAGAGAAATCAGGAAAAATAACTAATGGGTACTAGGCTTAATACCTGGGTGATGAAATAATCTGTACAACAAACCCCTATATTACAAGTTTACCTATAGAACAAACTTGCACATGTGCCCCTGAACTTAAAATTAAAAATAAAAAGATAAAACCTACTGTAATACAAATAGAAAATGAAGAAATGGCCCAATGGCCTTAAAAGACACTTCACTGTAGAATATACACAAATGGCAAATAAGCATCTGAAAAGAACCTCCACATCATATGTCATCAGAGAAACACAAACTGAAAGAACACTGCAATATGACTATCCACCTATCAGAATGGCCCAAATCTTAAACACTGACAACAACAAGTGCTGGTGAGAAGGTGGAGCAACTGGAACTCTGCTTCACTACTGGCAGCAATGCAAAGTGGTATAGTCACTTTGGAAAACAGTTTGGTGGTTTCTTACAAAATTAAACATACTTTAAACATAGAATCCAGCAATTGCACTCCTTAGTATTTACCCAAAGGACTTGAAAGTGTAGGCCCTCAAAAAACCTTCACACAGGTGGTAATAGCAGCTTTATTTATAGTTACTCAAACTTGATAGCAACCAGAGAAGCAGTGAAAGTATCAGTAGTTGGCAGGGATTGGGGGCAGCGAAGGTTGAATAGGCAGAGTGCAGAGGATTTCTAAGGCAGTGAAAAACTCTGTATATACCATAATGATAGATATATGTCAGTATACATTTTTCCAAACCCATTGAGTGCACAACACCAGAAATGACCTCGAATGTGAATTAAGGACTCTGGGTGATAATAATGTGTCACTGTAGGTTCATTGAGTAGAATAAATACACCTCTCTGGTGGAGGATGTTGATCGTGAGGTAGGCTGTGAAGGTCGGGGCAGGAGTTTATAGGAAATCTCTGTAACTCTTTCTCAGTTCTGCTGTGAACCAAAAACTGCTTTAAAAAATAAGGTAGAAAAGTAAAAAAAGAATAGGAAGTGGGCAACCTCTTCTATTTAACATCAAAACATAAGTCCTAGAAAGCAGAGTGAGAAATGAAAAGAAATGAAATGTATAAGGATTAGAAGGAATGAGGGGGAAATTCATTATCCAGAAGTTGTGTGATAATCTATATAGATAAGCCCAAATAATACACAGATTATTATAATTCATATGAATATACAGCTTATGAGCTCAGTACATGATCTGTAAAAAAGTATATTGTCTTGTTATACACTTGTTTTGAGAGGCAAAAGGACTTTTGCAATTCACTGCTTTAGAAATATAAAAATAGGTACACTGCTTCAAGATGAAAGTCCAGAAAATATATTTAATTAATAGGGAGACTCATCTATTTATGAATGTCATTCAAAGCCAAATATTTGTAAGCAAACTTTCATAAATATTGGTTATAAAATAGCAATGCAAATGGGTCCTTATATCACTCAGTTTCTCTTTGAAACATGTACTCTGTGAGGCAGGGTTGAGCTGTGATCTGTACAAGCAGCAGGCATTTATGGAGAGGAAAGAATAAGAAAACTGTGTACAGACTCTGAGTCAGTATGGCCAATGCTTTCACAAATTAAATTAAATAGCTGCAAGCCTCACTTTAATATCCCTTTAAGAGTCAAAAATACCAAAGCCTAATTTTTATAT
Source organism: Trachypithecus francoisi (assembly GCF_009764315.1). Lineage (NCBI taxonomy): Eukaryota > Metazoa > Chordata > Mammalia > Primates > Cercopithecidae > Trachypithecus > Trachypithecus francoisi. Next base: position 49,490,055 of record NW_022681462.1, on the reverse strand, counting down.
GGCTGTTTTCTCAAATAAAATTTTAATCTCTTATGAATACTCATTTCTTTCCTGACAAAAATTTTCACAAGCTGTTGAGGTAGCATTTCTTGGACATAGTGTTTTCAAAGGGAAAGAGAGTTATAAAAAATGAAAAATAGCTTTGGTTAATAAAGCATGCCCAAAGCCCTGAAACATTATAAGCAAACCTATTTCCCCAAATGTTCATAAAACAAGGTGGCTACAAATAATTAGAACCATATAGTGAAATACCCCACCTGTCTTGTTAATGGTAGTGATGACTACCAAAATGTACCTTTGCTTAATCAGATAACGTAATGCAGAGATCAAAACCTGGTGTCGAGAATTAGACTTTAAAATGAAACTATGTCTCTTTGGAAAACAGAAAACTATGCAAAGGAATATATTGGAGGAAAGCTGCTGGTCTCTTAAGAGACCTAAGAGGCAATGTCATCACTCATAAAATAGCAGGAACAGCAGAAAGGTAAAAGGACTTCTTCACTAACAGAATAAAAACATGATTGTAAACTTCAAATAATTGCTTCTTGTATGAGTTACAGAGGTGTGCATCACCAGGAAAACATTTATGCTGGGAAATCTGGTTTCGTAAAAAGAATGATATGAATTTGAACAAACCACTTTTTGAGGATTTTGGAATGGATTTTATGGCTGACTTAGAGTCATCACTCATGATTTGTGATTTTGAAAGAGGCTCTGAAACTCCTCGGCTTGATATCCATGGTCTTCCATTTTCAAATTCAACTCAACCTGTTTGTTCCATCTCTCAGTTTCTCTGAATTCCCTCTTATTCCTCAGTGGTTGTGTTGATTTTTCACCTTAGAGCTGGAATATACTCTTCCAATTTCTGGTAGGATTTTGCCTTCAACATTTCAGGCAAGGACTAGTTCTACTCCTTGTTGTCTTTTCACTGACTTTTTATGTTCTCCCTGCATGCAAAATATATTGATGGCCTGCTATCCATAAAGCACTATCTGGAACCCTGGGGAGAGAGCCTTAGTCGAAAGAGAGAGAATTACTATTTTTAGGATCATATTGGCTAGTGGAAGTGCAAACGAACACACAAACAAAAAATATCGGCATAACAGGTCAGCGGAGGATAGCATGGGGAAATGTAAAGCAGGAGATGAGATGGGAGGTACGGGAAGCTCTGCCCTGTAGAGTCTTTCAGGCTGTTATAAGGACTTTGGCCATTGGACATCCCTTATTACATATTTTAAAAAGTTGCTTACCGAATTTCTCATAATTCAATTACTTCATTTTCCTTATTTCCCTCAATATTTTAAAAACCTCAACAGTCAGAGCTGATACTTCTATTTTCCAGTCTAGCTCCTGAATTGCACACAGCAGATTCATGAGCTCTAATAAGTTTGAGATAACTCCCAAAGTATTACAAATGACAAAGACTGAATAACATGATTGACTTCTCAGAAATTCAAACCAAAACGATAAAATATAATTTCCAATTATTAAATTAGCTAGGATAATTTTATTAGAGAGATCCTAGGTTTGAACAGTAATGATTGGAAAAAATAATGTATGCATTTAGGGTAGGAATATGGATTGATACAGCCTTTCTAAAGTGGAAATTATTTTTAAAGGAAGCAACATTCTTTTTCTTAAAAAAATTATAAACAGTTTCCAAACTTTTACCTGCTTTGAATCCTTTCTAGACATACAGTTTAGACTAGGGTTTATTACACAAGATGTTTGTTACTGATTATTTAATGAAAAAAAAAAAAACACTGGGAAACTAAACACCTGCAGTCAGTTAAATAATGACTTAAATAGGAAATTAAACAATACACATTCTCTAGATATGTCTACTCTAATTCAATAAAAAGCAAAAAGAAGACTTTCTGAAGAAAATTAAAATACAATGTTAATAGAAATTATTAAGAAATCATCTTACACCTCCTTAGATGAGAGAACTGGAGTTGGAAACATGGCTATCCAACTAGACACCACTTCCCAGTAAGATTTGCAAGCAAGCTGTTGCTATATGACCAACTTCTGGCCAATGATTTGTGAGTGGAAGTGATCATTGAAGCTTCTTTTAACAGGCATTGACCTATCTTTTCCCTTTTCTTTCCTCTCTTCCTGCTTCCTGAGATACTTATTTTATCTCAGGTGTATCAATAAGATACACCTCCTGGCATAGAGTGTGAAATAATAGGCAATGGAGACTTGGGAGGATCTGGGAGTGGGATGATGCAGATGAAGAGAAATTGCTTAATGGCTACAATGTATGTTATTCAGGTGATTGATACACTAAAAGCCATGTAACAAAATTATACTTGTACCCTGTTGGTACACAATATCAGGATGCCTGTATAGAAACAATAGAATCCAAAGTAAAGGAAGTTACTCAAAATGTTGAGTATTATGCTTGTGCCTGGTCTTAAAATTTTAAAAATAATATTGATCAAATAGGGTTTAATTAGAATAAAGCAACCAAAAAATGAAGCATTTTATATCACAATTAGATGTTATTTGAGATCTTATGATGGAATTTGGGGTTCTTTGACAGCATAGGGAAAAAAAGAAGACTTGACTGTTGTTCTTAAAGATTGAAAAATTTTAAGTTTATGAATTTCTTTATACGAATTAATAAATGGAAACAAAACAAAATAAAAATACCTCATAGCAGTAGCCAGGATAGCCAATTTGGAAACAGATTAGAAGCTACATGCTGAAGGCAGCAAAATATGAAAGAAGTTTCTCTGGTGACTCATAAGGTACCACAGTAGTCTTAGCCTCAGAGCACCTAACCAGAATTTTACATGAAAAAATAATAATAAAAAAAAACTTCCAACTTGTTCAAACTATTGTTATTTTGCATCTGTCTTCTAAAAGAATTGGTCCTATTTCCTAATAAATTCACTTTTCTTCTTGATGCTTTTGTACATTCTCTAATTTTGCTACTATGAACATGAGCTAATTTATAAATATAAAACTAAATGCATGAAGTCAACACCATTATCAAGATGCCTATATAGAAACAATAGAATCCAAAGTCAAGGAAGTTACTGAAAATGTTGAGTATTCTGCTTGTTTCAGGGCTTAAGATTTTAAAAATAATAATGGTCAAAAAAGATAAAGCATTGTATGTCACAATTAGATGTTATTTGAGATCTTGTGATGGAATTTGGGGTTCTTTTATCTCACAGCGTAAGAAGAAAGGAAAGACTTGACTGTTGTTGTTAAGTATTGGTTTTAAATGAAGATGAAACAGGCATGATTTTAATAGTACAAATGCCCAAAAGATAAATGGTACAGTACTGTGACACAAAAGGCAACTCAAATAAAGAGGAACACTTGTACCTCCAAGCTTCCCAGAAATGGAATTTCTTACACTGAAAGAAAGGAAGGGCTGGGTTACAGGAAATGGCCACAAAGAGATGGAACGCTTGAGTATGTGGATTCTACACTTGGTAGCCTATGTAATAGATTCTGATTCTCCAGGAGACACCTGTATATTTCGGTTCTGAGATTCTCTGACTACATGACTGTATTTTGATTATTTGAGGGAGTATTAACTAGGGTGCTCCCTTATTGATTTGAGTATATAAGCAATAAAGCTCATTGGTTTAATTTCATTAGCTATAAGTTATACTGGTTAATTTTTTTTTTTTTTTTTTGAGACAGAGTCTTGCTCTGTTGCCCAGGCTGGAGTGCAGTGGCATGATCTCGGTTCACTGCAACCTCTGCCTCCCTCGTTCAAACAATTATCCCACCTCAGCCTCCCGAATAGCTGGAAATACAGGCACAGGCCACCAGGCCCTGCTAATTTTTGTATTTTTAGTAGAGACAGGGTTTCACCATGTTGGCCAGGCTGGAACTCCTGAGCTCAGGTAATCCGCCCATCTGAGCCTCCCAAAGTGCTGGGATTACATTCGAGAGCCACCGCACACACCAGTACTGGTTGACTTTTTAAAAAATGTTTTAATTAACACATAATAGTTGTACATATTTATGGAGTACATGGTGATGTTGCAATACATATAGTGCATATGTATAGTACAATCAGCTCAGGGTAATGAGCATATCCATCATCTCCAACATTGATTATTTATTTGTGTTGGGAACATTTAATATCTTCCTTCTAACTGGTTGAAACTATATAATATGTTATTAATAACTGTAGTCATTCTACAGTGCTATACAACACTAGCACTAGTCCTCCCATCTAGCTGTAATTTTTTGTCCTTTAACAAATCCCTCCCAATAATTCATTTCATAGAGATGAATTAAAATACCCAAACTAGACACTGTATTGCCCTGCAGGATACAGGCAATTCTAAACCGAAGTTGACATTGTACACAGGAACATCTCACAGTTTTTCACTGCACTATAAATGCTGCTTAATATATACAGTTAGAGCTCACTAAACATAATGGATAGGTTCTTGGAAACTGTGACTGTAAGTGAAATGACATGTAAGGTAACCAATTTTGCCATAGGCTAATTGCTATAAATAAGAGTAAAGTTTCTATAGCATATTTCTCTGGTTACAAAAATATCAACAAACTTCTAAATAAAGACCAGACAACTCTAACATTAGATATTGAAAAAAATGTGAGTTATACATACAATTAAGAAAGACTTATAGAAACAAGTAAGATAATTATTTACCTGCTTATTCCAGTTCAGGATCTCAGGTGGCCAGAGCCTATGCCAGCAGCTCGGGTGCCAGGCAGGAGCCCGTCCTGGACAGGACACCATCCCATCCCATCCCATGGCACACTCACACACACACACATTCACTCATACTGGGACCATGTGATATTCTGTTTCACCGGATGTGCACAGCTTTGGGATGTGGGAGGAAACCCACATGGACATGACGAGAACATGACAGCTCCACACAGGCAGTGGCCCCGGCTGAGAATCAATATTTTTTCTCATCAACATTATAATAAAATGATGTTGAATGAAGCAATGTTATTCCAAGACCTGCTACAGCTGCTGAGAAAAGTGGCCGTGCAGTCACAGAGCCTCTGTAAATATAAACTTTAGAAGAGGCTTTGTGGTTTTTTATCTCAGAGAGTCACTTGTCCTTATAAGAGATGGTAAAAGACACTTTGCCATCTATCCACTTTACCATTGTTTGACACCTCCCTCCCCAATGCGGCATGCAATTGGCCATGGGGGGACATTTCTTCCTGGGGACCTCCCTCAATCCATTCTGCTGGAGCGATCCAAGTCGCAAAGGCCTCAGACCTGCTTCGGACATCGCAGTTTCCCTGACAAGTGGATGCAACTCCCAACCCTCACACCTTACAACTTCTCCTGAATTCTCCAGCTTGTACTGGACTTGACATGAATGCCAAACAACTGCAATGGACAATTACAGTAACTCTGAAACTGGTGAGAGAGGAAAGCAGCTGAAGGAAGTAGGTTCTGCCTCTCTGTTGGAAGAACTGTTAAAGAAAGGGGGTGGGAATCTAGCAGTCCCTTGAGAGCGTCCCAGCAGAGGCAGGCACAGACAAGCCTGGTGAACCCTGTCCTAGACGGGTACTGTCAGCTCGCATTTTTATGGGCACACACACTGAGGCAGTGCCATTGCAAACTCAGTCACCAGATGTCTCATGAGGCTTTTGGGGGGAGAATTGCTCATCACCCCAACTGGCTACACACCATGGAGGCAACTGCCCTCTGCTAATTGCAGGAAGTGCTGAAACAAGTCTTAGGTTCTGGCCAGGTGCTGGGTGAATGTAATTTCCTCGCAGAGTCTCTAACCCGTAATTGGATACTTGTAAACACTTGTGCTGGTGATGGTGTCCATGCTGCTGCTGCTGAGATTCATGATGAGTTAAGCACAATCTCGGTAGGAACTGGAGCACACACAACAACTCCACCATCCAGAGAGTTCACCGCTATGTTATTTGTTATAACATGGTCCATTTTTCTTCCCCCTGCTGAGTAGAAGCTGTTAGGAAGAGATTAGAAAGCCTATAACCATAATGGAATATAAGGGGTCACAAGGATAAGAGGAAATTAAGACCTAAAGGAAATAAGAGAGAGAAGAAAGTAGAATTGCTTGGGAAAGTTTGGCTGAAGTGGGTCCTTGGTTTAAATTTACTTTTGGTTTAAGAAGTACTGCTCAAGGTTAAAGCAGGATGTAGTCTCTACAGGTGTATCCTGTGTGGAGTGAGGACAGGTGTAGAGCTGCCGAGCCTTCGATCACAGAAACCAGATGAAGTGCCCTGACTGGCAGCCTTGGTGGAGGGAGGTGTCCAGGCATGGCTTGTGTGCTGGTCCACAGACAAGGTGAGCTCGGCATGCGATTTTCTCTGGCAAACCTACTGTAAAGAGGGTGGATTAGATTGGAGATTCCTCTTAATGCCTGAAGAGCCTCACATGCTTCAGAAGCCAGTTGGCTGCCTACACATCTTACTTTTCAGACATAATAATCATTCAGAGAGAGAGAGAGAGTATGAAAAGTGAGACTGTCAAAAGAGGGCAAAATGACATTCATAGGTAATTTGTGATGCTAGTAATCCAAACCATTATTATTATTATAATTTACCTATTTGGGATGTTTTAATATGCTGTACATGATAAAACAAAACCTTCCCTAACTCAGAGGGAAATGCAACCTCTGCATTTTGATTTACCTCCCTCAAGGTAAACCTCCCTCAAGGTATCCTGGCTGCCCTCATGTCTGGATAAGCAACACGAAGTTCCCAGCTTCTAGCACAGGAGAATCTAGGCATGCAGATTAGGTTTAGTGCTATTTGACATTTAAATATCCAATTTACGGGGACAACACATAAAGACTACAGTTATTTGTTGTTAGCACTGTGAGTATGTGTCAGTTGTCCTAGAATTTGGCCTGTGGTGGGGAGCATAACAATTACACATACACTTTTAAAGAGGTGAGGTTTGGGCTTTTCCATGACTGCCATGACTGCAGTGATTTTTGGTGACCGTTACGCTGGCTCAGATGCTGAAATCATATTTTATGAGAGTGACTTTTCAACAAGGACAGATCTGAGGAAAGCCCTCATCACTGTTGGCCAAAGCATGGGCTTCTCAGTCCAGCAATCCCATGTGTGAATTAGCTACGACTAATGGCACTCTGTGATCCTATTGTAGATGGCAGTAGTGTAGAGTGTTTGCTAATGGCATGTACTGGGACTCCTTGTTTCTGCTCTTTTGTAGAAGCTAAAAGATACTGTGCGTCTGAGGGAGATGATGTTAAGCTTCCCATCTGTGGCCACATTTGTCAAAATGAATCAAAACCACCTTCCGTTATGGCTGCAAGGGTGCTGTGCCGTTTGAGTATAGATCGCATATTAACAGATTGGCCATAATATCTAAAAGAATAAGATGTGCCTGCTTTAAAGGCAAAAGCTTGTATCATGCCAGATGCATTTCATTTACAAAGCACTTCAAGGCTGACCACGTATGCCCATAACACCTTTGTCACTAGGTGCCAGAGTTAGAAGGTCAAGGAAGTGAGCTTGGGTAAGTTTTGTGACAGATGGTTGTCACTCACAGCTGTTTATGCCTTCAAAACTGTTGATAAATAATTGCAAGGCATGTATCTCTGGAGCTGTGAAGAGTTCTGTGTCTTATGTACTCCAGTCACAGTCTTTATTCTCTTTCATTTTTATTCTTTTGAGATGACGTCTTGCTCTTTCGCCCAGGCTGGAGTGCAGTGGTATGATCTCGGCTCACTGTGACCTTTGCCTCCCAGGTTCAAGAGATTCCCCTGCCTCAGCCTCCTGAGTACCTGGGACTGTAGGTGCACACCACCACACTCAGCTAATTTTTGTATTTTTAGTACAGACAGGGTTTCACCATGCTGGTCAAGCTGGTCTCAAACTCCTGACTTCTGGCGATCCACCTATCTTGGCCTCCCAAAGTGCTGGAATTACAAGTGTGAACCACTGGGCCTGGCCTCCAGTCATATTCCTTAAGGGCCCTGTTGCATTTAAGCCACACAAACCCTAAGGGAAAAAAATTCATTCTGCACAAATGTATATAAAATGTAACTTAAAATTGGGAAATAATAAATTGGAATGAGGGAAGCTCTTCTGGATCCCTGCTGAAAAATAAAATCCAGAGTTAAAAATAATTCTCCATTGTCCTACCCCTGTGTGTGCCCACACAAACACACACACACTCACACAAACTCACACAGCTTAGATCCAAAACTTAGAGCTGTCTTCCATACTACATTAATTAATGTCTTAATCTATTTGATACAGTCACAAAATGATTATGTATATACTCTACATAACTATATAAAGATGTAATTTATATATTTCCTTTTGATCTCAGAGTTTTCTTCACCTCTCCTCTCGTATCAGTCTCACCATGCTCCCACAATAAACTGCCACAAACGAGAAATAACAGAAATGTATTCTCCCACAGTCCTGGAGGTGAGCCATCTGAAATCAAGGTCTCAGCAGGGCCATGCTCCCTCTGAAGACTCTAGGAGGGATTTCACCCTGGGCTTTGTGGTCTTCTGGCTCCTGGCTTACCTTCCCTGGTGTGCATTTTACTTCAGTCTCTGCTTCTGTCTTCAGATGGCCTTCTGCTCTGGGTACTCTCTGTGGATCCTGTACTCTTCTTATAAGGGCACTGGTTATTCGGTCCACCCTAATCCAGCGTGACTTCATCTTATCTTAATGAATTGCATCTGCAAAGACCCTATTTCCAAATAAAATTACATTCTGAGGTTCCAGGTAGACGTGAACTTTTTGGAGACAGAATTCAACCCACTACAGGAGTTGCTATAAAGGAGATCCCTAGTTTGAGCATTCATCTGATCTATTATTGGTAAGCATGTGGGGAGATAAAAATGATTCCTCGCTTCTATCATGTTTCAGTTATTGCTAAAATCTGCAAATCAAAAGATGCCAGACTCTCATAAAGAGACATTTGAGGACGGTGGTGTTCTACCTGCTCCTTGGTCATGTGAAATCAAAAGATGCCAGACTCTCATAAAGAGACATCTGAGGACGGTGGTGTTCTACCTGCTCCTTGGTCATGTGAAATCAAAAGATGCCACACTCTCATAAAGAGACATCTGAGGACAGTGGTGTTCTACCTGCTGCTTGGTCATGTGAAATCAAAAGATGCCAGACTCTCATAAAGAGACATCTGAGGACGGTGGTGTTCTACCTGCTGCTTGGTCATGTGAAATCCTGCCAAAAGGTCTGGATTTGGAAAATGATCGCAGTGTTGAAAGATAACTATTTCTCCAAGCTGTTAGTTTCTAGTCCAAGACGTGCCCCTTGGAAACCAGCCACAAGTATGTCTCTGAAGAATTTTCACATGGCCTATTGACTTACACCCACCCACGCACACACACACACCTCTCAAGCTGTTGGAAGCCAAATTGATCTTTACCTTTCTCACACTACCCTTTTCCAGCACAGTTGCTTCCAGATTTGAGTTTCTGTATCAGTAACCAAATGAGTGTGGCCAAGCTCCTTTACTGAAAGCACACACACACAAAGAAAAAAATCACAGATCAGAAACGTGAAAATGTACTCAGTTTATGTGACTAGTGCGGTTACCTTCACATTAGGTCAAGTTATGATAAGAAAGGAGGATCGGGGTGATATTAAAAAGAAAGCCAAAGAGAGAAAGCATGGGGAGACAGACAAGACTAAGAGGAGAATGATGGGGAGAAAATGACTTAAACTTGATATGAGTTGGGAGAATTTTAGATGAAAAAATAAATTACCACATTTTCTTAAAACACAATACAATGTCACTAGCTGAGTAGAATTTTGTTTACAAATAATAACGATATCCACATAGCAGGCATTGAACACCAGGCACGGTTCTTTCTGAACACCAAATAAATTTTCTCTTTCTTTTTTTTCTTTCTCTCTAATTTAATCCTCACAACAACCTGTGATCTAGTTTTATATCCAGAAACTGAAGGGCAGAATTTAGAACTTGCCCAAAAATTGCAAGCAGGTCTGCTGGCTCCAGATTCTGGGTTCTGTCTCCAATGACAAAGTGCTGGTTGGAAGGTAAACATCTAACATTCAGTATACAACCAGTAGTCATCTGTTATACAAGTAGTTTGGAAAGGAATTTGGTACTCCACTACCTAATACCATTAAACACACACAGCTCCCCGGTGACCCAACAATTCCACGCCCAGGAGTATCCTCCAGCAATTCCGTACACACATAGAACAGGCAACACGTACAAGAATGCTCGTAGCAGCCAGATTCATAACCGCAGGTAAGCAGAAACAGCCCATATGTTCATCGACAGTCAATTAGATAATCACAGTGTGACTCTCACAGAATAACTCTGGACAACACTGAAAAACTATGTTTATATGCATGAGAATGGAGGAGCCTAAGAAATGTTGGATTGAGGGGAAAAAAAGCCAGAGATATTTTATAAAGATTAAACAGCAGCCACAGTTAATAATATGCTTTTAGAGACACATGCACTGGTAAAATTATGGAAGAAAAGAATTAGAAAAAAAAAAAAAGTAAAGAAAGAAAAAAACTAGAATTCCAGAAGTGTTGACCTCGTAATGGGGATGGAAGAGGTAGAATTGGGGAGATACAAGATGTGTCACAAACTTTTAACTTTGAGTTAAGGAGTGGGATCTTCAGTATGATGTACTTTCCTTCTTTCTTACCTACATAAATGTTGTGCATGGGGTGTGGTTAATTTCTATTATCTTAAAAATAAGAAAATGAATAAAAGATAATGGAGTGAACATAGTATGGAAGAGATTGTGGAGGTAAGGGGTAGATTACTCAGGCTGAGAAGCAACTAAGATAGAACTTAGTGAATAAATACTTCAGGAATAAATTATGGAGTGGTACATCTACATAATTTTACTGGCTGTTCTAGTTTCAAATTACGTGTTCAATTCAGAGCTCCCAAATACTCAATTTTACATTACTATCTGATGAGAGTGAAATGTTTTCATCCACAAAGGGAGAAAAAAATTCAAATGCAAATGGAGTGAGCTAGAACAAATCAAAATTTAAATTATCCATGAATAGGGATGTGAATATAGCATGTATCAGAAAATGATTTTGGCTACAAGTTTGTCTACAAAGTTGATAAAAATTGGTGTTCTCAGTAACAACTGTAGTTTGTCAAGCTGAAATTCTTTGTAGAGGATAAGTAAAAGTCGCATGCAGGGTGTTAATGCATCCTGTAGCTTTCATGTAAGACTGTATGAAACAGACAATGGGCCAAACACACCCAGTATGCTTTGAGAATTGACTTTAACATGTTTTCTAGGTATTTTAAAGAAAAAGTTAAACAAACACTAATCTGTTGCTGTATGTTAGTACCTGATGATACTGAGATAGTCTCAAAAACTTCTTACCTCTACATTTTAACCTAATTTTTAACAACTGTATGGTAAGATACCTATGCCATGGTTACTATATGGTGTGAGGTACAAGCGTAGTTCAATAAATATGTGTTGAATAAACGTATTAAACAAATACAGGGTCTCACAGTATGGGTAGCTCTAAACACTCTGGGAATTTTGTGCCTATGCATTTATAAACTTTTTGTTGATTCTTATAATATTTGCATCCTATTTAGGAACTACAGTTCACAAACTTACTTTCCTAAACTTTCTAAATACAGTATTCTCCCCTATCCACCTGTTTCTACTTAGTTTTCAAGGCCATAGAGCTGCCAAAGCATCTCGGGTTAACTAGGAAATGCTGACAAGGCAAAAGGAGGGAAGAAATGTGAACAGAGTCACTCCTTTTGGATGATTAATGTCACCCATGGAGTAAATACAAAGTAATACATTTGATTTCTTTATTTTAAAGGTAAATAATATCAGTACCCACTCCTCACACAATTTTTTTTTTTTAAAGAATCCATGTAACTTGTCAAGACATAGTGATGCAATAACCACCTTTATATCTGTGTGGGAAAAGAAGCATCCTTTTTCAAATTTTTAAACTTTATTTATGTAAGATGCATATATTTAAAATAAAAACAAAATTTTAGTTGACAAGTAACTTTTAAATATTAATATTTAATCATGTCATAATAGCTCATTATTTACAAATTATTTTATATAAATCCCTTGGAAGTCCTAAAATTCAACATAAGATAGATTTTCTGTCAAAGCACAAGATTTTATTAAGAATGAACAAAGATGAAAATAAACTTGTATTTATTGAGCATAAGATATATGCAAGTGGTTCTCAAATGGATTATTTCATGAATTATTCCAATATGTCTCTAAAGGATATGTTATCCTTATCTCAGATCAGCAACCTGAGATTCAGAAAAGCTAAATAACTTGCCCAGAGTCACACAGTCGACACTGATAGAACCAAGATTCAAATATTATCTTTCTAATGCAAACCGTGACTGCTTTGTGGCAAAGGCCTGACTTCTGTAACTTAAGTTCTGAAGGAAATCAAGATGTTAACATCCTTTCTATCGAAAATGACATTCAAGTAAATCTTTTTATTATCAATTTCTTCCCACAATTGATAATGAAGAGAGAGAGAGAGAGAAAGAAATTAAAATACATAATGGTGCTATAGACAACTGAGAAGATAGATATATGTATTATCTTTACATAATATTAATATAACACATATAATCAATTAATATAATTTATAGTTAATGTAGTATGACATAACAAGCATAATCAAGTAATGCAGTTTATAGGTAAATGCAAAATAGGGATATAAATGCTTTCAAATTATGATTCTCACACCTTGTTCAATGTGTTATGTCTATACAAGATAGTTAGAAATCCAAGACACAGTCTTGTAAAGGAGAGAAACCAAATAAAAATGATGGTAAATAAAATAAAGGTAATAAATAAATAAATGTAATACATAAAATAATAAAATAAAATAAAATAAAAGAGCATAATAATATAGCTGTACCCAATTAACCTGTTTGGGGAAATTAACAGAGATAAATATGGAGAAGCGTGTTTATGTATCAATACCAATGTTTGCTTTCATTTGCCTAGAACATTGACCCAGAGGTAAGAGGTAGACCAGGAGGCTACAGTACAGTGAGGCAGACTTAAATCAACCAGACTTAGCCAGGACAAACTTAGCCACTATGAGGAAAGAGCTTGCTAGGACCACTAAAAGGAATACTGGTTTATATACCTGGTTGAAGATCTTAAAGTATGTTGATATGAAACTGTAGAGTTATGTAATTTGCTCTACAGTTTCATGTCATGAAGTCAAGGAGTAGAATAGGACACATGTCTGTTGACCCAGGTTTGGGCATTTGGAGGAACAGAATGTAAGAGAGTAAAGAATTCTGGCAAGAGTGGGTAAACTGGCAAGTCATGATGAGACAAGGGACTGAAGGAGCCAGCAGTGTACAACTTGGATGTGGTCTGTGGCCTTGCTAATTTAGCATTTCATTCTGGATGTGGACTTCACATAGTACCCAATACATGCTTGGCACTAAGCAACTGCATGTCACATAAAAATAAAAATAAACAAATTATTCAAAGGAGGAACTATGGGCCTGCATCCAGCTCTTGATGAAATCTTGTTAATACTCTATATTTTGCCAATAAGATCCTAAACTATGAAAATATTTTGTGGTAAAATTATCATAGGATAACATAGTAATTAGGTTCAACTCTGTTCCTAAGTTTCTGAACCTTGTGGAGTTCTGTGTAACTGGTCAGAAATATCTACCAGTACAGGGACTGCAGTAGCGCTATGGTTATAAAATATATTTATTAACATACAGAATTATGAACTTTCACATTTTATCCTTGAGGCGCACATTATCTGGCTTTTGCCTCCATATGTCATTGATTCTTTAACCAAAATACTTTAAGATTGAATATTAAAGTATCTGTGGTGTTACATTTGAATGACTTCATTGTTTTATTTGGAGTTTGATTCTGGTGTGTTTCCTTAACAATGTTAAGATGATTAATAATTTCACTAGGTGATACACCTAATCCATGCCTCTAAAAATAATTATGTTTATCATTGAATGATTTTCTGCTAAATCCCTGGTGTTCTGCTAAGTCTTTCACTTAACCAATGTGTAATCCTCACAAAGGCCCTACCATATAGGATATTGTCTCCATTTTACAGATGTGAAAACTGGGACTCATTCAGGCAGTGAAAAAAAACTGGTCTAATGTGCCACAGCAAATAAAGCATAAAACATGTCAAACAGTGTCTAAGTATTTTTCCCTTGCAGAATCTTATTTTCTTAATTCTAAAATGAATGCAGTGTACAATTGCTTAAAAAACGTGTATTACTATTCTGTTGTTACGTGTGTTAACACTAGCTTTGAATCGATGTATCTGAAAAAGCATTAGATTTGACTTTAAATTTTACTGTTGATTGAGAGTAAAGATTTTACAATCCTGTGTTGCACACTAAGATATAAGACTCTGGAGTCTTTTCAGTTTTAACAAGAGAGAAAGCTGATAGCATTCTTCTAAAAAACTAGAATCTCAGGACCGTTTCTTGCTAAACAGTTGTCGTTCCATTTGGCCTCCTTCCTGACTTTCTGAAAAGATGGGTAGTAAATACTGGCCTCCTGGCCATTTTGGCAATGCACTAAAACACATCTATCTAGGAGGTAACTATTCTAACGGCACTTAGGATAGAATTGCCAGATTTAGCAGATAGATACAGGATGCTCACTTACATGTGAATTTCAGACAAAGAATGAATTTTTTTTTTTAGTACAAGTATATCCCATTTAATACTTGGGACATACTTATGCTTAAAAACGTATTCACTGTTGATCTGATATTCCATTTTAACTGAGTATGCTGTATTTTATCTGAGAAACTTACCCTAGAAGCACGGCTTGACAGAGTCAGAGAGCAGGATTGCTCAATTCCATAATTGTAGATGAGCAGTGAAAACTGCCCTGGAAAAGCATATTTTCAAGCAGACATGAAATTCTTCCCAATTCTTAGGTGAAATGCTTCTGATTCCACTTGGGCAGACGATCCTGTTTCATAGGCTCATGGCAAACAAATGCTTGATGAATGGTTATTGGCCAAAGGCAGTACAAGAGAGGCTGGGGGGAGGCCAAATGGAAACTTAATGAATCCTTAAATGAAGAGGGGGTCAGGGGAAAGCAATTGGCAAGTAGTTCCTCTTATCCCAGAAGAAATTATGCAACATGAAATGGAAACATCTTTTCTTTAAGCCTCTTGTCTTTGGGGTTTACTACAGTACACCCTTATTGTTTTTAAGAAGAGCTACTTGGTTAACATCTTTCTGTTTGGATTTGCTACAGTTTCCTATGGTTACAAGGTTCCTGAGGACCTTTTAAATGAATATATTAAAAGTAAGAGTAGGATTTTCTCAATAGGCTGATAATATGAGTAATAAAAAATTGGATTAGCCCACAGTAAAGATTTAGCCTTACATTGTATATTTCACAGTGAGTTTACTCACTTCACCTCAAAACAGATCGTTTTTGTTTCAATCCCCTCAGTCCAAACTGCAAAATGTAAATACAGTATACCTCTAAAGATCCATACAGGAACAGGGCAT
Organism: Trachypithecus francoisi; assembly: GCF_009764315.1. NCBI lineage: Eukaryota > Metazoa > Chordata > Mammalia > Primates > Cercopithecidae > Trachypithecus > Trachypithecus francoisi. The sequence continues at coordinate 49,474,538 of NW_022681462.1, read as the reverse complement.
TTTACATATTACTTCTGTCTTTAGAAAAATAGATCTAACTGCAGCACCTACTAAAAGAAAATCACTCTGAAAAGGCTGAGTTGGGGAAGAAAGGATGCTTATAACCGTAGGTGAAAATCTGTTCCCCCAAAATAAAAAAGAATTAAAATGACAGCAAGAGTAACATTCATTCATTTTTTAAAGAAGGTGAGCTTCATTTGAATTTTACCTGACTGCTGCTCAATAATGCAGACATTTTGGTTGTTCCATCTGGATAGTGAAACACACGTTTTATTGAGGTCAGTGGAGTGGGTGGTGTGTAACAAATATTTCACTCTGCTCATTTGATATTCTACTGGAATCTGGTGGAGGTAATTACGGGGAAGGCATTTCAAATTTTTTTGATGAAGCTCCTGATAGCATAATGTGGATATATATTTTTATGAGTAAATGCAATACACTGAAAAAATCATATTTAAAAAATGGGTAGGGTTTGAAACTGCGAAGCATGATAATGTAATTTTGCTACCTCACACGTACTCCGCCCTTTCTGAATATTGCCCTGCCCATGATACACCTGTCAGCAGAGCGTGACCAGTCTTGGGTTCTGTTGCCTGGCACTATTAAGTCCTCAGCATGTTGCCCAAGATGCTGGGAGCTCTGTAAGTGTTTGTTGAGTGAATGAATACATGAATTATTAATTAAATCAATTACATGCTGACTCTGTTTCTTTGCCAATACTGACAGTGTTTTCCAGACTAACTCGGGGTGAGTTAAAAACCAACTAGAAACATGACAAGCGCTTCTGCATGAGTAACCCTGGTTGTTGGTGAAATGTCCTTCTGCAATGCCCAAGTTTGAATTACAAGTATTTCCAGAGTAATTCATCAATAATGATTTTCTTTAGTTATATACCGCTGATCTCATGACATTGGTACACTAACACAGGATAGATAGATAGATAATAGATAGATAGATAGATAGATAGATAGATAGATAGACAGACAAACAATAGATAAATAGATAGAAACATCTGCTATAAATACACGACTTGGGTGACAACTATTTTCCTGAAGCCTAGCTTAAATGACTATTCACTATATTAAATTGAACACTTAATTATTAAAATGTGTTCATATTTACATTTTGCACCCCAATTATGTCCAAATATAATCTCACTCCTGGTCTTATATGTGATATTAGATAAATTTGATTGTTTCCTCACTCTTGAATCACTTTTTTCACTTGCATTCTGAGATCTCACACTTTCCTGGTTTTTCTCCTACATCAATAGTTACTTTTTCTTGTTCTTTTTTTGCCAAATCCTTCCTCTCTTCTCAAAGTCTAAATATCAAAGTTCTCTGTGACTCAGTATTTGGGAATCTTTGGGCCTCTAACTACATTATTTCCTAGTTACAAAACTTTCACAGTTCTCAGTGCCTTTCATTTTTCAGTAATGGTTTTCATACCATCCCAAGGCCAAAAGAAATGCCTAAATTCTTTTTATTAGGTAGTTAGATCAAAATGCCTTACTAAGTATTTACACCCTGTAGTAAGCTGAATTATGGCCGCAAAGATATCCAGATCCGAATCCCCAGATCTGTTACCTTATATGGCAAAAGAGGCTTTACAGACATGGATAATTTAAGGATCTTAATGTAGGGAGATTTTCCTAGATTACCTAGATAAACCACCATAATCACAGTGGTCCTTGGAGGAAGGAGGAAAGAGGGTCAAAGGAGACAGAAGGCGAAATGATGATGGAAACTGATAGAGTTTGAAGATACCATGCTACTGGTTTGGAAGATGGATGGATGAAGCAAGCGTTCATGAGCCAGGAATGCAAGAGATATAGCTCTAGTAAATGGAAAAGGGAGGAAAATGGGTTCTGCCCTGGAGTCCCCAGAAGGAATGTGGCCCTGCCCACATCTTGATTGCGGTCCAGTGAGTCATTTCAGATTTGACTTCCAGAGCCAAAAGAGAGTAGTTTGATGTTGTTTTAAGTCACAAAAGTTGTAACAGTTCATTGCTGTACTCATAGCAAACTGATGTCTGTCCTAATAGCTTCATAGTCATATTATAAATTACACAAATTTCAAAGAAAATATAATAGTATGCATATTTTTCACTAGTGCAATTTATGCACCTGTTGTGCACTGCGCAATTTCTCATATCCCCCAATCTAATTGGACATGGCCATCCCTACTTCCTCTTCCACATTGATTTTCATGTAGTAGTTGCTTTCTTATCATAGTTCACAAAGATACAATATCATTAAAAGGAATGTGGTTCAAACTAATGTTGAAACTGTAAGCTACCTAGACCTCATATTCGGGCACTGACACATACCAAATGTTGGCATTTGTCTCTCAAAAATTTTTAACTCTCCTGCATTGCTCCTGGCACACATTTTGGTACCAGGATCCTAGGTGATTAAATCTGCTACCACACTTTAAGATACTATCTCCATACTGATTTCTGATCTATTGTTTCTATCAGTAACCACTCCCTTGAAGCCTCAAGTTGTGTATCCAACCACCTGTTAATCATCTCAACGTGGATATCTAAAGGATATCTCACATATGTCCTTGACAGAATGGCTGTCACCTTCAAACTGCACCACTCCCTGCACTGATCCCTGCACCTCACAACCTTACCCCGCTCCACTGCTCCACTTCCACTGAGGGTTTCTCCTCTCAGTCAGTGTCATTCTCATTCTGGCCAATTAACTCTGGCTAAATAGTTCAGTCTTCTTCACTATCTCTCTTTCTTTCACTGCCTTCATGCTTCCCATCAGTAAATCCTGTCAGTGACAACCTATACAGTCCAAGCCTCACTGGGATCATGTCTCACCTGAATCTCTCCCATTGCCTCCCCACTGGCCCACGGATTTCCTTCTTATCCTCATGTCCAGAGTTGTCCTCATGTCGATCAGACCCTGTAACTCTCCTGCTCAAAACTCAAAGATCAAAGACTTGGTAAAGCTCATCGGATAAACACAAAGCCTTTTTCATGGTCTAAAGTAGTGACTTTCAACCAGGGGCAATTTTGCCTCCCAGAGGACGTTTACCAATGTCTGGAGACTCTTTGGCTGTCATGTGGAGAGGGAGTGCTACTGTCTGCCAGTGGACAGAGGACAGAGAGACTGCTAAAGACCGTGCACCTCACAGACAGCCTCCCATAACAAAGAATTATCTAGCCCAAATACTAATTGTCCTGAGGGTGAGAAACCCCAGGTTACACAGACCATGAGTTCTGGTCGTTGCCTAGAGATCTTACCTGATATTCCCCCACTGCTGACTTTCATCGAGACTGATTTTCCCATCCCTCCTACATGTCAAGCCACTTTCTTACCTCAGGGGCATTGCCTCTGTTGTATTTATTTATTTATTTATTTATTTTACCTTGCCTAGAATGCTCTCACCCCAGATACGCACATTTTATTTTGTTTGGGCCACTCAAATGTCCCCTCTTCAGCAAGGCCATTCCTGACCTTCCTATCTAAAAAAACTGAGAATGTAGAGCCCCTTTTGGAAACCTATTCAGATGAGGAAGTCAGGAGATTCCAGAGGAAACTCAGCCCAAAGGAAAAGAGATGTGAGCCAGCATACACGGCCTCCTGGCCAAGGACTCTGAGAAAATTAGATTTATTCTGAGTGTAGCAAGGGTCCGTACTAGTCTGCTTTGGCTACCATTAGAGTGGGGGACTTAAAAGACATCTGTGCCTCACGTTTCTCAAGCTCAAAGTGCTCGCAGATTCGATTCCTGGTAAGGCCACTCTTCCTGGCTTGCAGACGGCTACATGCTTACTGATCCTCACATGGCAGAAGGAGAGCAAGCTCTGATTTCTCTTCCTTTTGTGATGAGGATACTAATCCCATTAAGGCGGTCTCACCCTCACAACTTCATCTAAACCTAATCACCCCACAAAGGCCCCACCTCCAAATCCCAAAATGTTGAGGGTTATGACTTCTATGTAGAAATTCTGAGGAATGCAAACATTTAATTCATAACAGGGTATTTTAGATTTATCTTTGAGACATCATATTAGATTTACTGATGATTCATGATTTGTGCGTTTGTGTATGTGTGTATGCATGTGTGTGCAAGGGTATAGAGAGAATGCAAACTCTGGGGTACCTATGGGGTTATTATGGAGCAAACTATGGAAACTACGAGTAAAATCATTTTTAAAAACCTACCTCACTACCGTCTTATATTTTCTAGTATTTTTATTGATCATATACTGATGTTTTTCTGAAAAAGGTCCGATAAAAATTTGTCAAAACCAATTCGTTGTTATAGAAAAAATATATAAAAGTCCTATTTAGTGCTCTAAGACAACAGTGTTATACAATACTTTCTTCAGTTATTTTATGAAAATATTTTCTCTGGTTCATAAACTTCTTAAGTTCCTTCTTTAGAAAATGCATATCCGTTATCAGAGAAAGACTATAAAAAACATAAGTTTCTGTGACAGCTTTAAATATAAGCCATAGGGTCAATTGGATCAGCATTAAATGTCGCCTCCCCACTTACGAGCTATGTGATTATGGTCCAGTTGTCTCATCCCTCTGTGCCTTGGTTCACTCATCTGTAAAGTGGGAATAATAATAGTATTTTCCTCATATGACTAAAATGAAGAGTAAATATGGTAATGGAGGTAAAACAGCTTACAGTAAGAGCTCAAGTAATCTAGGGTAACTATATGTCCGGGTTGCCTGAGACAGCCCTAGATTCATTCTGTCTGTCTTCCAGTTTATTTAAGAGCATTTTTTTAAAAGTCTACAAAATGAAATGTTTGGAACATAAATTATATTTGTCAATTATATGGCACCCTAGCTATAAGTCTCATATTCTCTGTCTCTACCTCATCATCTGTAGACAGCAAGCTTTAGATCAGACCTCAAAAAATAAAAATAAAAAAAGACCTAACTGAGCAAGTACATTTTGAATTGCCCCATGTGCCTAGTATTGGAGCAGAAAACATAGGGAATGCCTAAACATGGCCTGAAATTCTAGCAGGATATGTGATACATATGAAACAAAGCAAAATGGTATAGAGGGAAGAGCTAATGAGATTCAACCAATAAGTGCTGAGGATTCTGAAAAGAAAAAGAACTTTGTGGGCTGGTGAAAAATGGAAAAGCTTCATGATAGTTAGGACAGGCAAGATGTGGAGGGAAAAGTGAAGAGAAATCAGCAATGACCCCATCCACTACTTTTGAGGGAGAGTTTCAAAAATATCCATTAATTGATTAAATAATAACTTGCATGCCAAGAAGAGATGATCATGCACTTCTTCTGTATTTAGTGAGAATACTTACTTTCTTGATAAAAAACAAGGAACATAAAATGGAAAATGGGAATGCATGCTAACAATATTGGGTATAATAATACGAGAGTCATTTGTAAGAAAACCCTTTCACTTTTGCCAAACGAGGGTGGTAAGACTATTGAAAATTGCATTTATTTCTAGTGTCAGCATTGGCAAAGTACAGCAATGTTTACCTACACTCAATTAGCAATTATTGTTTACATTTGCACATTATACCACTAATGATATATCTTTATCACTAAACTGAAATTCCTCTGTGAAATGCTATAGAACTTGAATTTTGTGATAAAAGAAATAATATCATAAAAATAAAATCCTGTTTATCAGGTTACTATCCTTGTTTATAACTCACATCTTGCTGGATGATTTAACAATTTTGATTTACATAGTATTTTGTGATCCCAGAATATCCTGAAAATGAAGAATTGTGCTTAGCTCACCTCAGCAGGCTGCATTTGTTATCTTTAAGTCAATATATTGATTTTGGAATAGATTGTATATAAGATGTCAGAGACTACTGATTTATGTTGATATTTTTGTATCATATGTTCTAGCCAATCACAATAGGCCTGAGATATGCCATTATAAACTTTTTCTTTCAGCAACTGAAAACCATAGATGTTCTCAGATAACAAACTTGGATTTTCAGAAATTATCAATAGGCTTCTTTGTTTTACAAGTGGGACAATGCTTCCCTGGTGGAAAGATGAAGTGAGTCATAGGATAGTGGTAACCAAATTTGTTCTACATAGTAAAGATGCCCTGCTACTCCAGGAGGTAATGTCACGAAACAGAAGGTTTCAGTCCCTGAAGTATCTGACTGCCAATGATTTGAGACTCAGTAGCTGTATGGACAAGGAAGGCTGAAAGTAGGATAGCCTGCAATGGAGTTTCAATTTCATAGTTGATTCGATGTGTGGCTTTCTCTCTTTTCATTTTCCAACAAATATCCTTGTGAGATATTTGTGCCCACTTGATTGATTCACTACCATAGAATGATAAGAAAAAATGAAGAAGAGATGGAACACATTTAAAAAAAAATGGTTATGCCCTCCTGTGGTTACCATTTAGAAGTATATTTTGCAGAATGTCTATTTTGAATGGAAGCCTGATATTTAGGCCTCGTTTGCTGGATCCCTCTGTAGATTCTATATCTCCTATATGGTTGGGGTAAGCCTGCCAAAGCTTTTCCTTCCTTCGTCTGCTAACCTAATCAAACATTTGCTCTCCTAAAACAAAGATGGAGCCGGGAATGTTTTTCTTATATTTCAATTGCCACTTGAAACTGAAGACTCGATTTCTCCTGGATCATTTCAATACCTCATTTATGGTTGGCATTTACCCGAATTCACAGGTTGTAAACGCTTTAAAAGTTATACTGAGTCCTTATGGAGAACAGGGATTTCAGTTTCTGACATGGAGCTGCAAATGTGCCCAACACTGTTCATGGTATACACCAAATCCAGTTTTTAATGGATCAGGTTGGCACCATTTAGGTATGGCATGGACGCAAAATGTTCCTGGAGCCCCCCCGCCCCCATCAAGGATACAGTTGTTTCTAAGTTTCAGAGTTGAATGCTTCATTAAATGCTGGAGCATGTGACAGAATGGGCTTCCCAATTGCTAACTTAATATTTAGCTTCCAAAATTCTGAGACAAACACCTTGATGCCCCCTCAGGTCTCTACAATTAGCCACATTTGCTAATCTTTCCCAATACGTCTCAGTAGACAGAAAAGAATGCAAAGTTTTAATTTGCTAATCACCCAGTTGGAGAGGGGCCATGGGGGGAGATGCTAATCATCTGCAGACATCTGTAATGACCCTTGGACAAAACCGAGGAAAACTAAATCAAAGCTTTGACAAGGGCAGGAGAGCGGAAACAGAAGCCCTAATTGTGGCCATGTGAAGTGCACTTTCCCCTTTTGTAGCTTTTGTAATAGAATTGCACAATACTTTATAAAGTAACTTTTATAGACAGACCCAGAAATGACTTTTTCCATCTTTGGGGATAAATGGTCAGACTCGATCTGTGAAATATGCGAAGAAGGACCGACATTATGGTGCAAATGTAGCAGACAAAAGGGTTTGGGCGAGCTTTTGCCAGTTAAATTTGGCTAACCTGCAGAAAGCCTATTGTCAAGCCAGCCATGCTTCACTGAGCTCTCTTCCCTCTTTATGGTTAAGTGAACCTCAAAACAATGACAAAGAAATATGCACTGAGTCACATATTCTAAGAAATAGACTGTACTCTCCTCAAATCGAAATAACGGCACTTTAATTCTTGGATTTTCCACATTTTCGTTGGTAAAGCTCCTATTTGCTTTCTCTGAATCTGTATCAGTTCATGCAGTTCTGCCAAGTGAGGAAGCTTTGCAGGACACTGCCACTGTAGCACTTGAAATATTAAGATGAACAGAACAAGCAAAAGGTAAGCTTACTTCATTGCAGTATTTTGAGTGTCTGTTTCTTTGCTTGCAAAAGTTTACGTGTTTTTGATTGAGAGAGGCTTTGTTTAATACCCATCCTGATATAAATAAACTACTCTTGTTACTGTTTTTAATGGCTGAAGGATAGAAGGGAAGAAAGAGAAAGAAAATGTGATGCCAACTCACTTATAAAATAATAAAAATCCATGGGTTTTGCACTTAAATATAGATACACACGGACGTAATTGTCAGAGGTGAACTGTGTTCTCAAATGGGAAAACTGGGAAGATGGTTCATGATTTTTCGTAGCTTCAAAAGTTAATTTTTGGATTATTTTTAGTGAACTTCTTTTTAAGAATAAGACTTGGGAAATTTGATAGAGAAAAAAATAAGCATGGTCTAACTTCGGACGAACAGCCACTTATGAAAATAATTTCCCATTCTGCCCTGTTGCAGGGCAGATTAAAAGGTGATTAAAATAACCTTTATAAATGGACATTTTAAAGAGTTTTAGTTTAAAATGGCCTCCAAAACCAGCCATACATCAGAGATCTCAAATTTTTGTTGATAAAATTTGCTCAGTCAACTCAGGTGGGTGGCTGACATTTAAGAAGTCTAGTTAGTAATTGCCCCTCCCAGAGTGGTGTCCTTGAGAGAGGGTCTAATGGAGTGGTGAATCTTTGTACTTGTCTCTTCCCCCAGCAAGTTCTCTGGTTTCGGTGTTCCAAGTTCTCCAGTATTGAGTTTTTCTTGCTGGAGTAAAGGCAACCAACTTTCTCTAAAACACTTCCTAAAAGCTCGCAGTCAATAATTCCGTGCTACTCCCTCCATGGTCTTGACAGCTCCTCACAAGGTTCCTTACTGTTTTTCCGTCTCAGTTTTCTCATCTCAGCAGGGGTCTAGCAACCCACATTCTGATTTACTAGTCTTTTACCATCTCCAGGAAATGCAAAAGCTCATTGATTTCTCCTGCTCTTTTTGTGTTTCCTACCTTCTCACATAGGAGTAAATGGAGTTCTTAGATGAAGAAACTCTCATGTTCAAAACCTTTCACCTTTCTAGGAGTACCCACCCCTTTGGATGAACAAAAAATAGGAAGAGTCTATAAGCATTTCAAAGGCTGCTTGGAGTGTTTCTGTAATAGGAAAAGAACGCCTTAAAAAAAAAAAAAAAAAACTTCTAAAGATATGTAAAAGCTGCCAGATTCTGATTTTGCAGCAAGTTACTTAGTTACTTTGCTTTCCTGGGAGTATATGGGTTGTGAAAATTGATACAGAACTGGAAAAGAGTTCTGAGTAGAGCATCCCAAAAAAGTATGGCACCCATGTGACCAACGTCATCCATTTTTGAGGATGAAGGATCCAAGCATAACATTCAGTGTTATCATGTTGATATGCTCAGTAAAGCGCCTTTCAATAAGTTAAATATAATACGAGAAAACTTATTATGGAACAGGGAATTATGTGGTTAAAATTATATCTACCAATTTCACTTGCTAATCTCTCCTAGGAAAGAAGTAGATTTATAGTGAAGTATAAAGGGCTTCATGATGCCTTGCTGATGTCATGTTTAAACTCAGAGGATTTTGCCACAGAATGGCACTTCAAAACCTTTTCAAATACAGACCATAACAATAAGGAATACTCAAAATATAATTGGGAAGAACTGATAGGACTACAGATGTTCACTAACGTGTAACCAATATGTATTTTTAATGATCTTACTGTGGATATAAGTTATTTTTATAAAGATTGGAGAGTTCTCTAATTTTTGAATTTGAGTAAGCAACTATGAGGGAAAGTTTCCAAAATGATTCATAATTTATCTCTGTGGAATTAGAAATTCAAGGACTATTCTTATAACCTTAGTGGATTTTCTGATGATTATTTACTTTGAAGTCTGAGATTCTGTTTGCTGATAATAATTAAAATGCAGTTTAAGCAGTGTCTTAGCTACAAATATGTGATAAATTACTATTTGTAACTTTTATTTATTTTTTGTTGCTTCCAACAATATCTGATAGTAATGTAAGGGAACTTCTGAAAAGGTACTTTGAAAAAAATCTTAGGAATGATTTGTAACCCTCTAAAATGTGTAATTTCCATAAACATCAATTACTTCAAAACTTAATACATTCTTTAAATGTTGGGAACAAAATTTATATTTCCCTTTCCATATCTGTGTACTGAATGTTCTGTGTGTGAGTGCTGTTAAGTTTATATATGGAGGTTAATCGAATCTGGACTGGAAAAAGGAGTTGAAAACGGAAATGGCTAACGTATGTCAATTTTACATTTCAAGTTAGATAAATCATGAATTTCTAGGGAGAAAAAGCAATTAAAAAATTAATGGAAAGAAAAATATTGTGAGGACCGTGGTACTACACTAGGGCTGTAGCAGCTTCAACTATTGCTCTTAAGACCTCAAGTGTGGTCCATTCCTGCTCCTAGCTCTGTGCACACCCTCTGCAGTTACAATATTTTACCAGTTAAAAATGATCACTTTACTTTTTTACACCAAATTTCAATTTTGACTGTTTAATAAGTGACCTAAAATAATAACCTTTCATATCTAAACTACTCTCCTAACTAACTATGAACAACCCTTACCAGAAAATCAATTTTTTTGAATAATCTAAATTACAATGAAACTTTAAAAAAGTAAATACTACTTAGTTAAATTGACATCTTATAAGTACATATAATTTGTATATGGGTATACATATTTTGTGGAGTATGTTTGTATGTGGGTATACATATTTCATTTATATGAAACCATTACATATGATATGCCTGTCTGTACATGATTATATGAATTTGCTGACACTGTTATCTCTTAAAGTCTCTCACACAAGTTTCCTAAGGTTTTAATAAGGACTGAACACAAAGCAAATAATCCAGAGCAGATTACTATTTAATTTATTTGCTAGGAAATGAATGAATCCACTTGTATTCAATAATTATGATTGGAATTAAATTAACCTAGAATGAATAAGAGTACATCTTCTTTTTACTTTGTAAGTAGTTTGAAATTTCTCATGGATTTCATTCACTCCCCTATTTTTATGAATTATATGACTATGTTTTTATTGCTGTCAGTTTATGCTAATACAATTTTTATATATTAGAAATATGTAATATTGACATGAATGTGATATTAATCTAGCTACACATTAAATATCTAGGTTCATATCTGATATAAAGATGAGAACCTTTCAAAGTTTGAAAGACTCTCATCTTCAAAACTACATTTTGTTTAAAAATGTTATTTATGATCTTATTAACATACCCCAATTATGCATATGCTTAAACTGCATTAGTTAATGGTGAAGATTCATATTTTTCTAAGTTGTGATTTGTCTATGATTTAATTTGAATTATTGATATGACATTGGAAAAAACATATAGTTTATATTTTTGCTTTTGAATATTCACTTGTGTAAAACATTGAAAAATAATCGGGGAAACCATCTATCTCCAACATATACATAGGTATAGATAACTATACACCCTTGCCTTTTAACAAGTTAAATGTAATGCAGAGAAAAATTTTTATGAAACAGGAAATTATGTGGTTAAAATTAAGTGAAAAGTAATTTTTGTTTCATGGAACCTGACTTTCCTTACTTTTAACTTTCATATGTATTTTGTCTTTCAAAGAAGGCCTACTCTATGTAGTATTTAAATGGTCTAATTCAGCTTCCTTTAACCTATTGTTCATTTATTTTATTCAATTTATTTTTATAATTATTTTATAATTAAAATTATTCTTGCTCTATGTGAGAGTGTTATAAGTTGAGTAAAGCAAACACTAACTCAAAGAACAACATTAACTTTGGACTGAAACTAATCACAGAACATTATAATCTTGAAGTCTGATTCCTAAGGAGGTTATTACAGAATGAATAAGTTGATTATGATGGAAATTTTCCTCCTGGTGTCATTCTGGTCCTCACTCGCATACCCTGCAATAGAACTTCACGAGCACTCATGTTCTTCAATATTTGCTGGTGTAACAATTCACAATTGAAGCCTCAACAGTGATAGTAACACTTAAATGAAATTGTTCTACATAATTTCATGATATATGAAAGAGATTAAAATAATTAAATTGCTTTAATATATCCCATTAGTGTTTGAGATATCTTGATTCACGTTTTCTTTCAAGCCATAGAAAGTGCAGTTTCTGTCCTAGGAAAGCAGCATTTCATGAAGTTGGGGGTGGAGAGGAGTGAATCCAGATGCTGACAGAGAGGGCGTTGGGGCAGCGAGACCAGAAGCTGGGGTGGAGTAGAGTGAGGAAAGGACAGTGACAGTGTCTAAATTTTTATATGAATCTGTGAGTTTGAATTAGTTTTTGTTTTACATTTAACTGTTGCTCAAAACCCAGAGAGTCCATTTTAAGACAAAAAAAAAAAAAAAAAGCCTGTTTTGCTTCTTAATTTCTATGCTTTGAGAACTCAAAATTCAAGGAAAACATACACGAACGATTTCTCAAAATTTTTCTGAGATTAATTGACAATTTCAGTGTTATTGCCTAGTGCACTGCACATCTGAGCAATGCTTAGAGTTGGAACAATGTGTACTCTTCATTTGAAAGGGGTTCTACGGTGGTAACTTGTCTCCTGTTTTATATAGATATATTACAATTGAGTGGCTTCTTGCTGCTACTATAATTTAGATTTATAATCAAACCACTGCACCAATATTAGAATGCAGTTAATTACACGGTATCAAAAGGAGAGTGAACATAAGAGGAAACTGAGAGAGAAGTAAGTTGTGAGACTTGCTTGAATGTGGGGAGAAATGATAAAACCTTATGGTACTCTACTCTGTGAGTATGGCTTTGCCCAAGAATGTAAAAATTGCTATAGCTATTCACTGACAGGATCTTGTCCCTTTTACAACACCAGAGTCTGTCTTGCGAGACTTTGCCAAATGTATCTTGCCCGGAACTTCAAAGGCTAGGAACATACTTCCAATCACAGTCAGTAGCATTAATAACCCACCCCCTCCCCCAACTACCATGAAATCATTATGCTAAATGCACCCAATTCTCTTCTGAAGACATTTCTATTTCTAATTCTATTCATTACTCACATGGCAAAAAGCAAAGTTATTTTAAAATCCAGCCTCTGTATGGTAGAAATTGATGAGGCACACAATTTTTCCAAGTGGATATATTTTTGACATTAAAATGATTTCTTTAAATAAGAAACGTTTATAGGAAAAGTGAACTCAGTTAGGCAAACTCAATTTAGGTAGAGAAAACTTTGTGAGCTTTGCTCTGAAAGATTATTCATATTTGACCATTATGGGAGGCTGTTCTCTGCAAGGCTTTCTATATTTGTACGATGCCCTTTCTAGGAATATGAGCAGGAAAGGAATTTCACACATCTTTCATTCCATTCTTTGGATAACAGTACATTTCCATGATACTTTGCAACATTTAATGTTTTACAACTACCACAGAAGGGTTTTTTTTTAAAATAAAATTAGATTTGTAAAAATAGGGTAAAAAGAGCTCAACATGTGCAAGCTATGCAGCAAATAAAGTAATTTCCTCTAAGTCTGTGATATTGCCACTTACCTTAGCAGTCTTGATTCTCCTTCATGATGGCAGTTGCTTAGGACTTAGAGCCACGGAAAATATAAAATACCTAGGGGACATATTCCAGTACTGTACATTAAATTTGAGGATTTTACATGTGATAAAGTATGTCAGTGTTGCTTACAGGAAATTCCAGTGATACCTCAGCTTTCTTGGACTTATTATAAATCCTTTGTTGGAATTATTGTGGCTGGTTCAATAATTCAGATTAGCCCTCATGTTTATTAATGCACTACATCTGTGCAAACAACATGTCAAGCAGAGAGTTTATTGTAATTGCCTGAGCAAACAGAACCTGAAAGAAGCAATTTCCAGTTACAATGTGCTATGACAAGTAATGAGGTAATTGGCATTCTGTCCTGATTACTTCCACCTTCTTTTTCATCAGGTCTATATTGTGTGTGATAGATAGTTTTATAAGAAATGAAGGTGTTTGATAATATGGTTCGCTGCTGCTTAAGGTTAGTGATTAAAGACAATCATCATTTTCTCTCAGAGATCTTATTAGCTTTAACATTATTTATTCATATGTGTAAGGATGTGCCCAGGACCCAACTTCTCAGTGCACTGCATGCCGTTAAAATGTAAACGCAACCGCCACCGAGCGAATGCAGAGCATGTTCCAGGTTTCCAAGCATGATGGGACGCAGTGACTTTCTGCAAATGAAATCTATGTACTAACAGTGTGAGTTAGAATAATGGCTTTGAGCTGCATCTGTATCCAACATTCACCTGCTTTAGAATAACAGAAGCAGCATGATATTTAAGAGCAAGATGGTAATTTGATGCTGAATCCTCATTTTTGCGATTTTATAACTTTCTACACACATTACCCTTTGCTGGCAGCCTGCAGTGAGGAAAAAGATGAAATGCATCATGTTTCCAAACCCATCATTAATAGTTTAGAAAGTTTAAGAGTCCTAGTCTTAGAAAAAGAAAGAAATTAGGAAATAAGCAGAAGTTGTTTTAGAAAGAAAGAAGAAACACTTGTATTTTTACTTCAAAGAAATGTTTTCTTCTTAATTTATACCCTTTGCTGTTGACATTTTCAAATCTATCAAGAAATTTTAAAAAGCAGTACCTTTAGATGAAGAAAATACCTGGGGAATAATGCACATTCACTCTTTTTGCTCCCATTATTCTAATGCTATCTTTAGAATGGTGTTTTCCCCGCTAACTGACCTCCTATCATTTTCCAGGTTTCACCCTAAGTGCCGCTTCCTGGCTGCCCTGGCTATGGGCTTTCAAAGCTCCCCGCATCCTTCATGTCACAGGTCAATAGTTGTTTACATATCCATCTTTCCAGCTAGACACTATAAACTACATACAGACAGGATCCCGTCTGCTTACTTGGAGGGGCTCTAGCCGACCGACAGTGGTCTCAACGTTGAAATTGTGCTGTCCATAGTGAAATTCCAGTTCTGCTACTAACAGGTGACATAAACTCAGACAAGTCTAAAAATGTTCCTAACGTTTATCACCGCATTTGAAAATCAATCGAATAATTTTACATTTCTCATAAATGCCATTGAAAAGATCTAATATCAAGGGTCTCAGAACAGTGCGTGTCATGCGTCAAAGAAACTCAGTCAATATTTCAGACATGGATAAATGTCGACTTGAGAAAACTCATCTTCCAGGTCTTACTTTCTAGAATGCTCCATTTTTCCTAGTATTAATAAGTCAAGCAAACTCAAGCAGGAAATGATAATCTATTCAGCCATACTTTACATTCTGAATGTACTCAATTCTATAAGATTGCTAATAGGAGACATAATGCAAATGGGGGAGTGGGTACACTTAGAGAAAATTGGTATAACTTTTATGGTTTATTTCCTTTAAAAGGCCCAGACTGGCATCAGATCTTTCAGAAGCTAGGTGGAACTCATCCTCACAGTTGATAAGCCTAAGAAATCTTCAGACACTCATGACCTACCTTTGACAAGATTGTGGGCTGCACTACAATATCCCAGTCTTCTAGTTGGAGAGGGACTCTCAGATCCATACACAGCACAAAATGAATGAAGTCCTGCAGGAAAATTCCTATTAAGTGTCCCCATAGTCAGAAGCTGATGGCATTCCACATATTCTGACAGGAGGCCCCAGAAAGTCTCCATTGCTAAAGAGAATTCTTCCACTCATCCATTTGCAAATTCCAGTACCAACCAAAGTGCTTCAGTCCTCGCGCTTACATGTTTTCCTTTTTTTAAAGTGTGGATAACTTTGTAAAAAAAAATATTCAGGGCAATTACTTATGCCTCAGGAAATAGAGAGAAAGAAAAATAGTGCTGGCATGCAGAGAAGACTGTGAGTCTGGGACAGAGCTGTAAGGAAGACAGGCCATGGTGAGCAGGAGCAGAATACCACACTGAGACACAACCTCTTCAACTCCTCATTTTCATCTTTGTTTTCTTCATGTTTTTCTTTATCAATATTTTCGAAGGCTTATTATGAGTCAAGCGTAGTGCCCGGCAAGAGTAGCTACCTAACAAGTACTTGTTGAAAGAATGGATAGATGGGTGGATAAATTGATGAGGGCTGTGCCAGGTGTCTCTACCTGGATTTCTCATTAGTTACAGCAGACACTCTGGGGAGAAGTCCCAAACTGTATTTAAAGGTGCCAGCAACCGTTTATCCAAATGCCATGTGTCCTCTTACTTGTGTCTACCTTCTCTGATTCAGAGTAATAATAACCATCTAACTTGGAGATGGCAAGCCTACAAAGGAATCTTTCCATCACGATTGCAGGAGTAGTGGCCCCCCAAAAAACTTATATCCCCACCCCAAAAAATGTACTTTCTACTGAAGAGGACACTTTTTTGTGTCCCGCATCTAGTAATGGAAAAGCAAGCACCCAGCACTAACTCTTGCCTGAGAAACTGAGGGGTGTCTCCATAGAATTGAGGCCTATTTCATGCTCTGGTCTTCAAAATCTTTGGTAACATCTGATGCATAAGGTGACAGAACTGACAGAAAGTCCAGACAACTTTGGAGGTTTAGACAGATATAATTAGTCAGAAGTAGTAAAGACTTGTATTAACTAATTTAAGGAGTTGTAACTTTCATTTCTTCCAGATGAGCTTACGTTATAAACTTAATGCTAAGTACATTCCAGAGGAGGGAGAATCAAAGGAGAGAGAAGGGTAAAATTAATTAGTATATTATTTAGTTAGTTAGTTAGTTTAAAACCTAGAAAAGGCGAAAATGCCGGATGCAAAAGGTTTAGGTGTTTATTCCATAGAGTGAGGTTGACCCCAGGCAGCAGTAGCATCTAGCACTTATGTGTCACTCATTTTGTATCAAGATATTGTGTCGATATTTGATGTTTAATTTTCACACAATATTCTGAAAATATTGAAACTAAGAGGTCACACAGGTAAAAAGAAAAAAGAACTTTGTCCCATCCCCAATGTCCATGCATTTTCTACTATTCACCATTTTTACTTAGGAGACTTGTTAGAAAACTAGAGAAATAGCTAGTCTATACATAAAGGATTAGGAGGTGGAAAAGCAACAACAGATTTGTTTCTGCAGAGGTCTTGCCCAGATCAAGCCTTGGTGAAGATATGAGAAGGGGCTATGGTGCTGGTTAAGGAGGTGAGCCAGGCTGGGGCCTTTGCTGGATAGCGACTGTGAGTCCGGAGTGCAGGGAACTCGAAAGCAGAGACCCAATGATTCCAAAAGAAAGGAAGTGAGCAAGAGGCCAGCAACACAAAGAAGTGACCTTGCCTAGAAGTAGCTCTGTAGCAAGAAAGGGCACAGACTTGACCTCACAGATCCTGAAGCCAGTATTGATCAGAGAAAGGTCTGCAGCCTCAAGAATGGGCTGTCCTTTGAGCTTAGCCAGCTTGTATGTGCAGAAATGAGCCTGAAAGGACATAGAGTGCCACTGATTACAGGGTGCATGTATCATCGCAGATTTGGTGGGATTTTAGTTAATTTTTCTGTGAAAATAATTTAAAAAGCAGTGACCCTCCTCCCGCACATGGGAAAATTGCGTGAAGGAAAAAATAATACGTGTATATATAATTTTAAATAAAAATAAGAATAAATTGTATTAGTTGAAATTTACATGTACTCGATCCAGCTAAAAAATTAATAAAAGCATGAGTACTGGCTGAGAGCTTCAGTAATTAGGATCATTAGCGACATCATGAACTAAAATTATATGTACACTTTGATATTCTTCTTTCATTAAAGCCATTAGTTGTCTGTGACTAAGTAAAAGGTACTTTTAAATATATTTTAAGTGCATGTTAATATCCAATAAATACTTCCAATGCTAAAGCCTTCAATCAAGATTTTTCTTTAAAAATGATTAGCTGTATCCCTAAAAGTACTAAATCATGGTTCATGAGCTTACTAAAAATTCTGTTCTAACAGAGATATTACCTTGATATAATAGTTAAACACAGCATTTTTTTAGGTGACCACATATAGATTTACCTAAGGATACAGCAAAAAACAAAGCAAAAACCTATACAGATAATTAGACTTAAATAGCCAAAGAATCAAATTGCCAAAATAAAAGAGCTGTTTCTATGCCTACTTTTCAATTCATACATTCATTCATTCGACAGATATCTTCCAGTATATAAGGAAGTTTGCTATATGACAATGAAGAGATCAATAGTCACCTATACCCTTTATCACTCATTCTTGTATGTCTACTTAGCCCTCAAATACTCACAGTCTTTTTTCTTCATAATTCTCAAACGATGTTCTCATTATATATTTCCATGTCCACTGAATTGGGAAGTCATCATTTCTTGTCTAGAATTGCAGCCGCCCCTTAACTAAATTACTGCTGTCATGGCAGAAGAAAGGAATAGGAGATGGCATGGGACATTTGGACAACATGTAATTCATAGATCTGTGTAAGTGTGGAAAAGGTATAATACCTTCCTAATCTATCATAAGAGTCATGATTGACAGTACTATAACAACAACAACAACAACAACAACAACAAAGTTAACAAAGAAAGGCATAGTAAATTTATTTCATCAAAGTTTTTCACGACACAGAAACCTTAAAAGTGAAGACCCCAATGACTAGGAAAAACTAGTTTTATGCATAGGTTCAGTGGAGAATGGGCAGCTATGCAGGGACAAAGGGTATGATCTGATAGTAATCCAGTGAGGAGAGAATCCCAGCGAGGACTATCTGCTCAGACTCTTCTTGGCCTCTGTGTAGCATTTCTTCCTCCCAGGTATGAGGCAGGACCCCTCTGAAATGAGGATCTTCAAAGGAAACAGGAGAATAAAGAGAGTGACCATTTAGGTTTTATGGCTTGCTTTAATGTTCCAGTTTCTCTGACCCAACTTATTACGGAAGAGGAATTCTGGTTTCTACGAATGCTTCAGGGAAGGAAGATGAGCAGGAGGCTGGTTCTGAGGTCTCTCTATCGCCTGTAGTTCAAAGTACTTAGCACACCAAAGTGCCACAATTTGGAGTACATTTTCTGAGCCCAACAATTGGAAACAGGTAGACAAGAATGCCTAGTGGGTATAGCAGTGTCTAGAGAGGTAAAGGGGGCTAAATTATCTAGTACCAAGTTGACTAAGTCAAGGAGTTTATATCCTGTTTTGGACAGTATAAGAAAACATGAAAGGTTTTAAACAAGGGAAAGACATTCTGTGATTTGCTTTTAGAAAGTTTAGCCAGTGGATCTTGGGTTATATGAAGGGCTGTTTAATTTGTAAAGTACCATCCAAACTCAAGGTATGACTAGTGTTATTTTTTTCTTACTAGTCTAACACTCTTGAAATTAGGCATACTGTTCTTTGTATTATTTTGTATTGTTTTATGGCATTTTATTTTTGTATTCCTGGTATGAGTTAAAGCATATAGCACATATTAAGAGAACAAAATTGAGAAGGAAGATCCTTACCTCATAAAAATCAGTTAAATATGCTTAAAACCTAAATGTAAAGGGGAAAATATTACGACCTTTAGAAGAAAGTATAGAATGTCTTTAGGTTCTCAGGATGAAGGATATTATATTTAAAGCACAAGAAGCACTAAATTAAAGGAAAAGGCTGACAACAAATTACATTAAAATCAAGCACCTCTATTCATCAAAAGACTACCATAAGAAAGTAAAGGCCGGGCACAGTGGCTCACGCCTGTAATCCCAGCACTTTGGGAGGTCAAGCAGGTGGATCACGAGGTCAGGAGATCGAGACCATCCTGGCTAATACAGTGAAACCCCATCTCTGCTAAAAATACAAAAAATTAGCCGGGCGTGGTGGTGGGCGCCTGTAGTCCCAGCTACTCGGGAGGTTGAGGCAGGAGAATGGCGTGAACCCAGAAGGCAGAGCTTGCAGTGAGCAGAGATTGCGCCACTGCACTCCAGCCTGGGCAACAGAGTGAGACACAGTCTCAAAAAAAAAAAAAAAAAAAAGAGAAAGAAAGAAAGTGAAAAGAAAAACTGCAAACTGACAGTGGATATTAGCCACATACATAGCCAACTAATATTCAGATTCTGTGAACTGTCATGAATCCACATTAAAAAATTAATATAGAAAAGGACAAACAATGAAATAGATATTTCCTGGAAGAAGAAACATGAAGAATCAATAAATATATGTAAAGTCATTTGATCTCCACAATAATTAAGTAAATTAAATCATAATAATATACCACTTGCAACCTCTATATTGTCAAGCAAAAAAAGGTAAAAGCCTAACAATGACAAATATTGGCAAGCACATAGAAAAACCAGGGACTCCCAATGCTGCCAGCATTGAGAATGGCAGGCATAACCTCCGTGTGAACAACTTGGCATTATCTAGTTTACTTGACCTTCATGTATCCTATAATCTAGCAATTTCACTTCTGGAGAAACTGGCACACATGCATCACTCAACATGTAAGGAGATGTTTATAACAGCACTGTTTGTCAGAACGAAAGTAACTCACTCACTCAATAAACAAGTAAATTTAAATATATTTCTACAATTATATAATGGAATGAAATATAGTGGTGAAAATGAATAAACTAGAGCTACATGCAACAAATGTGAATCTTAGTTATATAATGTTGAAAAATCACCAAGTTACATTTTTGACTTTATTACAAAAGGTAACAATTGAGTCTTAAAAATAAAGTTAAGAAATAATAAATAATATGTTACATAGGAGTATGTCCAAGTGTGATAAATCTATAAATATAAAGCAATAGTTTTTTTTACTTTTTTTAAATTAAAGATAGTGTTTACCTCTAAGGGAGAGACAAAAGTTTGGGATTTGACAGGGGAGAACTATAAGAGATATAAATAATAATGCTGGGATCTATTAAATAAATATATTTGCTGACACTTGTTAAAGACAGTAAGACAGAATTTATTCAATAAGAGTCCATTACTATAGGTATAGGGACCATTACAATGGGAGAGAGATTGGATTTGGCTCTGAATACAGCACAGGCATCTAGGAATTTATAGCCAAATAACAGGGTGGGAATCAGTGGATAGAATATTGCCAAAAAGAAACATCAGGAGTAAGAGGGAATTCTGGCGAAACCAAACTAATATAATTTTCTCTGAAGACAAGCCAGGGTGCAGACGTCACATGGGAGATGGTGGATGATGAGAAACAATATCTATGTTTAGATATTGAAGGTGATCAGATATGGAGGATAGGAGATTCTGACTTAAAAGCTGACTTAGGATTCTTACTAAAATTGGACAGTGCAGAACTGAACACAAAAGTCCAAAAGTCAAAAGCTGCTTGAAAAAAAGTTCAGAAGAGCCTGAGTAGAATTTGGTCTAGAGAGGAATCTTTGCCGGATTCAATTTCTGAAGTTGGGTATTAGTTTCAGAAGTGTTTGCTTTATTATTATGCTTTATAAAGTATACTTATGACATCTGTATTCTTATGCATGTATCAAATACTTCCCAGTAAAACATATGAGAATAAATAATTAACAAATAATTCCATTAAAATAAAGGACATGTATAGGCATTTCTCAAAAGAAGACACACCAACACCCAACAGGTATATGAAAAAGTGCTCAACATTACTTATCACCGGAAAAATGTAAATCAAAACCACAATGAGACATCATCTTACCCCAGTCAGAGAGGCTACTATTAAAAACACACAAAAATAACATGTTGGTGAGGGTTTGGAAAAAACTCTCTCTAGTGGTGGGAATGTAAATTGGTACAACCACTATGGAAAACAATATGGAGATTTCTCAGAAAACTAAAACTGGACTTACCCGTTGATTCAGGAAAACCTACTACTGGTACTACTACTTCTTTCCCAGAGGAAAAGAAATCAACGTATCAAATGAATACCTGTACTCACGTGTTTATTGCAGCAAAATTCACAATAGCAAAGATATGAAATCAGTCTAAGTGTCCATCAAGTGATGAATGGATAAAGAAAATGTGTATGTATACACATATATGTATATATATACACACACATATCTATGTATATATAGATACACAATGGAATACTATTTAGCCATGAAAAAGGATGAAATCATGTTATTTGCAGCAACATCGATGGAACCAGAAGTCATTATGTTAAGTGAAATAATCCGGGCACACAGAAATATACCTTAGATGCCTCGTGTTCTCATTCATATGTGGGAGCTAAAACATTTGATCACATAGAGGTAGAGAGTGGAAAGACAGAAACAGAGAAAGTGAGCGGAGGGAAGAGGAGGACGAAGATAAGTGGATTAAAGGGCACAAACATACACCAAAACAGAAGGAATAAATGCAATGTTTGCTAGCTGAGGAAGGTGACTATACTTGACAAAAATGTATTGTTCTTAGGTGACAGACATCCTAAATACCCTGATTTGTTCACTATGCATTCTACACATGTAACAAAATTTTTCATGTACCCCATAAATTTGTAAAAAATAAAAATAAAATCATAAAAGGAAAAATCTAAGCAAGATTCTTTTTAAAAAGAACGATTTGCAATGTAGAAAAACAGTGAGTGAATGCATGATGCTCAATGTTAACATTAAATAAACAAATTAAGCAATATACAAATATAACCACATTGGGATCTGAGATATGGAAATACATGCATAGGTTATGCTTCAAATTAAGAGCAAATTCTCTAGGATCTTCTTCCGACCACTGTGTTGGTTTTGGGTGTCATCCTTTGACTGAGGGCCTTGCTACAGCTTCCCCCTCTTCTACTCCTTTCCAGGTGTTCTGAGAACACCTTGATAACATCAGAGCCAAGCTCACCTCTCTATTGTGAAACTGATCATTATTCCCTCCTTGAAACCCTTCAATAATCCCATGGCTCTCAAAAAAAGTTCATGCTCTGTAAAATACCACACACTTTATTTTCTTACATAATACATTCCTTGTGGCCTTCTGCCTCCTTCGTCTTCCCTTTCCTTGCTACCGTCTACTGCTATCTAGGTGCCAGGTACAGCGACAACATTAGGGAACACTTGTATAACCCATCCTATGTCCCAGATGCCCCTCCAAGCACTTTATATATGTTAACTCATTTAATAGTCACAGCAATCTTAAGAGGTACATACTCCTTTGTTTTGAATAATTGTCACCTCCAAAACTCATGTTAAAACTTAATACTCCATGTCACAATAGTGAGAGGTGGCGCCTTTACGAGGTTATTGGGTCACAAGGGCTGTGCCCTCAAAAATGAATTAACCCATTCATGGATTAATGGGGTAAGGAATTAATGGGTTACTATGGGAGGAGGAGGTGCGCCTCTATAAGAAGAAGAAGAGAGACCTGAACTGTCACGCTCAGCCCCTCTCACTGGCCCTGTGATGCCTTCTGCTGCTTTGGAACTCTGCAGAGTCCCTACCAGCAAGAAGGCTCTTACTAGATGTAAACACTTGACATTGAACTTTCTGGCCTCCATAACTATAAGAAGTTAGTTTCTTTTTTTCTTTTCTTCTTTTGTTTGAGACAAAGTCTTGCCGTTTCACCCAGGCTGGAGTGCAGGGGGGCTATCTTGGCTCACTGCAACCTTCATCTCCCAGGTTCCAGAGATTCTTCCGCCTCAGCCACCCAAGTAGCTGGGATTACAGGCGCACACCACAACGCCCAGCTAATTTTTGTATTTTTAGTAGAGATGGGCTTTTACCATGTTGCCCAGGCTGGTCTCAAACTCCTGGGCTCAAGCAATCCACTCACCTCGGCTTCCCAAAATGTTGAGATTACGGGTGTGAGCCACCATCATTACAAGAAAGTATAATTAATATTTTCAATTTTAAATAATATTAATTAGTTAATGTAATATTAACATTATTAAGTTGTAATCAGGTATTCTGTTATAAACAACCAAAAATGGACTAGGACAATTAATTATTATATTAATTTTACACAGAGGAAACAGATCCAGAGAAATAGCTTGTTCAAGTTGTAACACCTAGTTAAACAGCAGGGAATGGAATGGCTGACCCTTCATACCTGACGCTTTTGACCTGCCTGATTCCTGTTTCTTCATTCAGACCCACATCAGTCATGCTCTCCTTTGTGAATCCCACCCTCCAACCACACCCCATCCCTACAACTAGAATTGACGTCTTAGTATTCCTGCATCACCTCATGCATACTCCACCACAGCACAGTTCGCAATTACCCCCCTGTTATTTCACCATTACCATCATTAGAACATTGTCAGTTGCTGGCACACAGTAGTACTCAATGCATATTGATTAAATTCATGAATGAAGAAAGGCATTTAGCTAAATAGTGATCAAATCCAAAATTGACAGAGTATTTCTTTTATGTCTTTATAAGTACTATTGTCTGTATTTCTCCTTGCTAATTGATTCTTAATATTATTATACTCCTATTAAAATAGGAGTTAAGCATTTAGAAGCCATGCAAACAAGTAACATTCAAATGTGCGATTTACTACATTTATATTAAATTAAGAGTTAATACAATCACACACAAAAAAAAAACTTGAAATAAGAACAAAAATGAGCTCGTAAAGGTTCTCTTGAATAAATGTTGGAGAAGTCCACATTCTGCAGGTAAGTATGGTTTTAAATAATTTAATTCATTAACTATGGCAAATGGGACTCTTTTATTTTTTTTTTTTTTTTTTTTTTTTTACAAAGCCCTTCTGTGATTTCATTTTTTTTTTTTTTTCTTTTTTTATTTTTTATTATACTTTAAGTTCTAGGGTACATGTGCATAACGTTTATATCATGTTCAACCATTATGGAAAACAGTATGGCGATTCCTCAAGGATCTAGAACTAGATGTACCATATGACCCAGCCATCCCACTACTGGGTATATACCCAAAGGATTATAAATTACTCTACTACAAAGACACATGCACACGTATGTTTATTGCGGCACTATTCACAATAGCAAAGACTTGGAATCAACCCAAATGTCCATCTGTGACAGACTGGATTAAGAAAATGTGGCACATATACACCATGGAATACTATGCAGCCATCAAAAAGGATGAGTTTGCGTCCTTTGTAGGGACATGGATGCAGCTGGAAACCATCATTCTTAGCAAACTATCACAAGAAGAGAAAACCAAACACCGCATGTTCTCACTCATAGGTGGGAACTGAACAATGAGATCACTTGGACTCGGGAAGGGGAACATCACACACTGGGGCCTATCATGGGGAGGGGGGAGGAGGGAGGGATTGCATTGGGGAGTTATACATGATATAAACGTTATGCACATGTACCCTAGAACTTAAAGGGACTCTTTTAGAGAATTAACTGATCACCTCCAGCTGTGGACTAAAGGGTTTAAGATTACACCACTAGGGGATAAATAATTTCATTAGTTAGTCAATTTCTGATCTCTTTGATTGGGCAGCTTGGCTGCTGTCCATGATCAAGGAGCTTGACTGACTCTCGTCCATACGAGGTACCACGAGGAACTGGGCTGAGAGAACTTAGGAATCAGTCAACCCTAACAGAAGTTATCGGTAACAACCATCATGAATAAGGAGATAGAAACCTGCAGTGTAAGTCACATAGCTTTAGACATGATTCATTTACAATTACTTTCTACAGTTTTAAGCAGAAATATCATATCAACTGTAGAATTCAGTGATTTCAATATTTTCTGAACCAAAAAATTATTAATTCTTTCAAGATCCAGGACAATTCCACCAAGGCTGCCTGTTAGCTGTGAAATGCAACCCAGTCTTCTTGTGCAGGGGGTACAAAAATCATGAAAATCAGGTTTTCCCCTACAGTAGTCTTTTGGTTATTCTGGAATTAACAGGTACCCTATAGATACTTCCTTCAGGGAAGCATGTGGTTTATCAGGTGCTCTTTGCAAAATCATTAAAACATGGAGAAACAGAAAAAAAAGAAAGAAAGAAAGAAAGAAAAAAAAGAAGAAAAATCAGTCTCTTGAGTCTTTTATTTATTATTTAATGCCAACAAAGTAATGGAAGGGCTTTTCCTTGCCCTGCCCCGCCCAAAACCCCCACTTCTCATCTCCTCCTCCTCTTCCTCCTTCTTTGTCAGGAAATGTAATTGCTTAGTTGTTGTGTCATGTCCAAATTACCCGGTGTGATGATATAGCAAGCCATGGAAGAAAATGAGATGAAGAGGAGAATGAAAGAGATATTGGTAAACATGTGAGATTTTGTGGAAAATTTCTAATTCACCTAAAATTGTCCACTGGAAGAAGTCAAGCAGGTGGGGGAGGGAGGCAAGGAGAGATTGACCATCATCTGTGCTCACATGTGCACCAACAGCTGGGCTAATGGGAGATCAAGAGACCACATGATTGCAGAAGGAGATCAAGCCAGTACATCAACATGACCTGCAGACTCATGAGCCCTATTTGAAGAAACTCATTTGCAAATCCCTCAATAGTTTCATGCCTTCATAAGGCGTTAAAGTGCTCCATCCAGGATGTAGAGGTCAAGCAGGGAATCCAGGTGGGAAGCACGTGTCAGGAGCGCCTGATCATGTCTGATAAAGAAGTAAGAATCACTGGTGATTCTATTTAAAAACATTATATCAAAGCATCAAATGCTGTTTTCTACAAGTAGATCGTTTAGAGATTGAAATAAATCATTTTTCTATTTAAAGTATTTTTAAGATTTCTTCATTTTTACAATGTGGACTGTATACTAAGTCCTTTGTCAATCTTTATTCTTTCTTTAATATTTCTAGACATGTGACTCTATTAGAATCAGGATAACATCATCAAAACATCTTTATTGTGTACCTACCAGGTGCATGACACTTTGCTGAGGCAGAATTTATAACCATTTATAGTGTAATACTGCATAACATGTATTTTTTAAAGTCCAAAGATAACTGTGCTGCCTGCCTGTGTTGTCAATAATAGAAGTTCATGACATTTGATTTGAGTCTTTGTGAGAGGCAATGTTATTCTGATTTAATAGCTTCCATCTGCTCTTCCCATTTTCACTGCTCCTTTTACAGTTTCCAAATTCCACCCTGTACCCTCCAGGGAAATTTTCTCAAGCATTGATTCTATTCATCTATGAATTGGAGGAGGGGAAAGGTTCCTCTACAGCCTTATGGTTTTGTTTATTGATCTGGATTGTAAGGCAACTTGTTGACATGCACACACTTGCTTTTTTATTTTATATACATACATATATATATGTATGTATGTATGTATACACACATGCACACACATATCTGGTGTTAGTAAGTTCTTAGTAATCTTAATGATTTAGCTCCTAAACAAAGCTGGGTGTTGAAACCTTCCTTTGCAAAGTAAAATAGGGGAACATTCCATGAATAAAAATACACAGAAGAGAGACTCCTTTTATTTTGTTAATCCATCACCAAGCAACCTTTGCTTGTTACTATAAAAAGGAAAAAAGTATATTAAAAGTTTACTTTTTTGACATAAAAGAATGTGAATCTAAAGGCTTATTTACAATTATTACAATATATTGCAAAATTAGTCAAATATAACAATATTAACACAAATTTAACACATTTGGGAAATTTAACACATGTGGCCTTATTTTAAAGTGTTTCGTTTTAAAAGTAGGTATTCTGTTCAAGTGAATAATGTAATTCTATCTTGACATTATATTCCATCAAATATTATACTAGATTTCTGAAGTCAAAAGTTGAATATACAATATTTTAGTCTACTATCATCAAGGTTTTATAAATGTGTTTATCCTCAGACAAATAAAGAATAAAAATATTTTACAAGCACTCATCATGAGCGTGATTCATAATTAATTGTAATATGTTTTATCATTATCTTTTGAGAAACTGTGTTTTATAGCTTGACACTGAAATGCTTTCATTTTCAATATGAAAATCTCAGATGGGGAGACATATAGCTATATCTTAAATTAATAAGGAAAAGTTTCAGTAATCTATACCTTTAGTATAGAACTTTGCATACTTATTGGCCACAGAATAGGATAAACATTTTTTAGATATACACTTTGGGGAAATTTGCCTTAATTCCTAAAGGAAATGTGAAATACATTAAAATGAATAAAATTGACTGTGGTTGAGGTGATAGAAGCTGCCTTTGCAGAAACCTGGAAGAACCATACACATGAATAAGAGGAGCTGGATTTTAAATTTTCCTTCTGGGCTTTTCCAAATGCCATTTCCATTGCCTCAGTGTCATTTAACTATAGACTGACCTGAAGGGCTTTCGGCCCAGCTCTCTACACTCTGATAATAAATAATAAAGTAACTGTGCACAAGTCAATATACCAATATTTTATCTACTTCACCTAGACACTCCCCTCTAATTGAGAATTTTTAAATGGAAAATTAAATTCATGCTTTTCCCTTTACTTTGCTATAGTTTCCACTTTTTATTTTACATGATTCTTACCTAATAGCTAGATAACAAAAATAATTCCATCTGCCCCACAATAGCCCATACTTGTACTCTCATTGCAATCACAATACGTTCAACTACTGTGTTAACCATACTTTGCCTAATTTTATACATACTTCTATCCATGTCACCTACTTAACTAAATTTTATATCTTTTGGTGGCAGAAAGCCTGTCTTTTTATCCTCTGTAGCACAAGACACAGTGCCTTATACATAGTAAGTTTTAAATGCTTTTTTACCAAAATGGAACCCTAAAATAGTCATCCATGTCTATGCTGATAAATTAATTAATTGATTAATTTATTCATTTATTCTTTTATTTCACAAACATGTAGCAAAGGCCTGATGTGCTAGCCACTGTTGAAGATGCTTGAGATATAAATATGCATAACACAAAATCCAGAGAATCTGATAATGACCCTTGAATAGTATTTCTAGGTTTGAGATTATACCTCCTGAAACAACAAATATATTATTAAAAGTAAAAGCTCTAGTAGATTCTACATGAATGGATATTCATATATGTAATGAAATTTAGATATCTGCATCATCCCAAATCAATTTCACACTTCAGCAGTTCCTAGAGCTTGACCCTTTTTAATTACTCAGCTAGATCCTCTATTAACCAGCTATTTCTCACATTTTCAACTTTTACAAATAATTCAAATAAGAGTTTCTCTAGATGATTTAAATAATTTCCTTAAATAGTTTCTGGAAGACTTTTTTTTTTTTTTCAATACCACTAACATCATGTTAAACAATACTTTTTTCTTCTTTTCATTTACTTTCTTAGTCATTATTTTGGTCAATTTTAACTTGTTAAGGTCTCTGCCTTAAGCAACCTTTTCGCTACTTGAATCCAGATATTTTAGATGCTCTTTTATATCTCATTGATTTTTTTCTCTTGATGTTCTTGAACTCATTGTTGAGTCATTAATTAAAATGTTGAAGACAATTTTACCCCCAAACAATAAAACAAATTAAATGAATTATAAATGCCTTTACCTTAAAAACCAAGTGTATATACCGAGAGTATAAATCTAGCACACTGAGGCAATTCACTGTATAACAAACATAATTTCTGTTTAATATTTACCAAAATTCTCAAAGCTCCATCAATTCACCTGATTAGTCACACTTTACGTACTTTTCCTTTATGCATTTTCTAAATTTAAATATAATTTATTCTTTTAGTTATATTTTTTAATTTATTTTGTTCCATTGAGTTTTTATTTTTTATTCATGCCAGTATTAGTAACACCACTCAAGTTTTAATTCTGGTACACAGTTATTTATATATAATCATTCTCACATTTTTTCAAACATGTAATATATAATCATTTTTATGAAATGTCAATTGCCTTGACTTTCTGCTAGAAGCTCCACTCTCTACACTTATGATCAAAACAAAATAATATAAACAAGTATGAGCACCAATAAATACATGTGCAATGGCCCGATATAAGTTATATAAATATTTATGAATGTTTAATCTAAAAAACTAGACATTGACAGAATGTAATTAAGAGAATGTGCTATGCAAAGAGCTAACTTTTGTAAGACCAGCTTACTTTAAAATATTGGTAAAGTAATTAATCAACTAATATTACCCAAATGCTGATGACCATCACAAAACATCCCAGGGGAGTCCCAATGCCTGTGTCGTCAAGTTTTATGAGAAGCAAATTATCTTTGTTTCCTTTCCTACTTCCAGTGACAGTAACTATAATCCACAAGCAAACATCTCATCACCTGAACAATAACTGTCTGTGGTTGTCCAATCTTGAATTAAAAGAACAAAGTTCCCTATTTAGAACAAAATTCCCTGTTTAGTGATGACAAGATGGCAACTGATTTGGCTTAGTGACTCGACAGACTTAATAATGATGAAATGTTTTCAAAAGCTGAACTATTCATACAAACTAAGAACATGGCATATGTTCTTCTGAATATGGCTGAATGGGATAAAACGGGGAGGTTCTTGCAAATAAACATGTTTTTGAGATGGACAGAACATGAAATGGTGACTGAGAAGATTGACATTGTGAAGTCAGTCACCTATGGTGATCAATATTGACCTGTACATTTTCTGTATTATTCTTATTCACTGTTTCCCAACTTAATTTTTAAACCATGTCTGCGAGATAGAACCTCATATTTTAATATGTCAAACCTGAAATGTGACATTTTGCTTTTCAGTTGGATTGAAAGAGCATGTAATCAACAATTCTTTCTAGGATCCATGTATTCTGTGGGCTCTCTTGTTCTCTCTCTCTCTCTTTCTCCCTTTCTCACCATTCCCTTCCCTACCCTCAATAAAGCATCTGCATCTGTTACTCTCTAGAAATCTTTTAGATATCTTAGTCACTTTTGTTAGGCTTTTGTGTTTCTTAGTTGCCACAATTTCTCCCTTCTTTCAGCCACAACCCCAGGCAATTCCTACTAAAGAATGACACCAAACAACATGTCAAGAGCCTTTCAAAATTGCTGCCAGACTTCAGTGACATTCTTACAGCATATGGAGTACTGATGTGCTGAAAATATGGCAGAAAACTACCTGATGCTTACTATGTCAGGAAGTTCCAGCCTGATGGAGTGCTCTGGTTCAGATTTGCAACATAAACAGGACTTTTACTGTTCTTTAACAAAGCAGCTAAGCAAAAGTTACCAAAAATGTTTTGTTAAGTCAATTATATCTCCCAGCCCCCACTTCTCAAGCTCTGCTATTAAAAGCAGAAATAGTAAGATTAAACAAAGACTAATCCGTAACCTTGACATATAATCCTAGTAGAATAATTTAGCTATAATTTAAATGTGTTATATGGTGTCTTAAATCATCAGGACGATGTCACATGAGAGCTATGTGCTTGCTATTGTCTTTTATATAAGGGAGACCCCTTACAGAATGTAAAACTAGGGCATTCAGTAAATACCCATTCTTTATAATAAGCACATGTTTAATTGAGATATGAACTTTTAATTTGCCATTGAATTAGTATTTGTTTAACAATATGGACTGCGTGTATACAAGTATGTAGGTAAAGTCACATGTATACTTAAGTGCATGTATCACTAACAGTTTTTTCTTATTCTATGGGAACATTATCATAATTTAATTCTAGTTGAGAATTACATATTGTACAACAATTTCAGGCAGCTGTGGTATTGCATGATTTCCAGATGAAGGTAAATTTGTCCCTTCGATTCTACATTTCCAAAATTAAACTGTATTCCTTTTTATGACAAACCAAAAGGTTGAAATTAATAATATTAGAGGATAATACAAGTGACTCAGATGGGTCCTTGCAATTCAGTTTTGTTATAGATAAAATCAATAACCCTTAAAAAGAGTGTGAGTATTCATATACTTATTGTTGCCTTTTAATAAGTATTTTTGAAATTTTTTTGTGTGTGTAAACACTTTGTGGACATATAATGCAGGTCACTTTAATAGGCCTTGAGTCCTTGGGCAAATTGCTAAAATTCATAAGGCTCAGTTTGCACAATATACATAATCATGGAAGTGTTCTTATAATAATAGACTGTTCTTGTAAGATCAACAAGATAATGCACATGCATTTAATAGCATGATATCTGGCAGGTGGTGACTACTCAACAAATATGTCATCAATTTTATTTAAATTTTCTACTTTTTGATACAGTTTTTTTTCCTCAAACACATTTTTGGAGTGGATATTAACTCTTGTGTATTTCTAGGGGGCACAATTTTTAGGAGAATTATTGGAACGCTGGCTTCTCTATCCTGCACGTGTAACTATCTTCGAATCTTACTGAAAATTATCCTAGGCATCTCTTGAATCTCTCCATGCCACTCTGTCCTCATTCCCAATACCTAATTAGGCAAAATTCACCTCAATGTGAGACTCCTATTTAAATCTGTAGTCGGCCTCACCTACCTTTTGAATCTATTCCCCCCTCTAATTTGTAATAGAACCCCTTTTCTCCAAAACACTATTGTACTTCTCATCCTGTCATTGTTCCCAAGTAATAATTTCATACCCTAAATAAAGTCCCCATCATATGTAAATTGCTCCAACACAAAATATAAATATTTTAACAATGTCATTTTTGATGCTGCTATGTAACCACAATGCCAAAGCTTGACCAGGGAAAAAAAAGCATATGAAAAGAGAAGAAAACAGCAAACCAAATATATTAATAAAACACATTCTGAATTAATATTGGTGATAACGTATGGTATGTGAAAGCATTAATACCTCAATGGGAAGTATAATTTATTTAGGAAATAGGAAGATTAATCTTATAATATTATTAAAATAATTCATTACATAAACAAGTCAAAAAAAGCTGTATCCATAGATATTTCAAAGGCATGGCAATCTAATCTAAATTTTTAAAATTGAAAATGAAATATGGAAATATTACTTATACCAGCATTAGAAGGATGTTTTCTTGACATGAAGAAAGAAAGCTATTTTAAAGTAGCACATTGTAAATAGGCAAAGTAGAAAAAGAAAGAAAGAGGAGTCTGGGGAGAGAGGGAGAGTCATTAAATTCAGGAACAAAAGATGCGTGTCTATTATCAAGTGTTACAATTGCAATATTTCATATAAACTAATGAGGAAAATAACCATTGTAAAGGAGAGAAAAAAATTTTATTATTTATAGACACTTTCATTCTCCATTTGAAATACTCAGAAGAATCGTCAGCAAAATATAAAATTAAATTATAAAAATTATAAAATCAAATTAAATTAATGTCCAATAAGAAGACTAACTACAACAAAATAAATGAGAAGTCAATAGATTCCTTAAAATGAATACAGCATGACATAATGGAGGAAAATTCCATTCACTCCTGTCACTAAGTATAAAAATCTTTGGAAGTGGGCGGTTCTCATGTGCTCCTTTAGTCCCAGCTACTCAGGAGGCTAAGGTGGGAGGATCACTTGGACCCAGGAGTTCAAGGCTACAGTGAGTTATGATTGCACTACTGGGACTCTGAAAGGAAATTTTTCAAAAAAGCCTTTGGAATAAAAAGAAAACATAGGAATTATTTACAGGAAAAACTTTCAAATTTTTTTTCTGAGAGATATAAAATGTCTAAATGGAGACATAAAACCATTCATAAGAATAGTTAAGGCACAATTGCACAAAGTCATCAATTTGTCCAAATAATGTGTCTATATGCTACTTCACATACAGTGAGATAGCAGCACCCTAGCTCCCCAGTTCCACCCAATCTCTTATCTGTACCTTCCACTGGCCAAACTACCCAATGTAACCGGAGTTGGCAGGCAACATACATGAAGGATTGGTCCCTTCAACTGGAAAGGAGGAGAATAGATCTAAGAGCAAACAAGTATGTACACGCACATTCATTGTGTATTGAGATACACTCTTGGCTAGCCTGATGCTACAGTTCTGTTACTCTTTGCTATTTTTATACTTCTAGCTATATTTAACTTGTACAACATAAGTTTATGTTTCCTTTTAATATGATGTAACTGTAAATAATACAAAGATGCTCTCAAAATCATGCAAAAAAAGAACAGGGGCTGGAGGAACTCACTATATCCACTACTGGGGATGTTAATTCTTCAGCCAAGATCTTACTGGGACATGCTATAATCAACAAACGGATTACAAAATTAAATACTTTCAACATTCTTCACATAAAACAGTAGAGTAAGTAGAAAAAAATGGGAAGATTTATTAATTTTAACCAATACATGCATAAGAATATGCTTTCTTGGTTCTATTCCTCGTACTGTGAATTAGCCCATAGCTGATATTTATGAATTTCTTTTTTTAGGAATGCGTTTCCATTCCTTCAGCCAAGGCACACTAGACCTAGAATTTCAAGTAAATGCGCCCTTAATCTACAAATTTGGTGAGATCCAGCTTTTAGACTCATGATGAGAACTCATTCCACATATTTTTTGCTTGTTTGTTGTTTTTTGTTTTTTTGAAGTAGAGTCTCGCTCTATCCCCCAAGCTAGAGTGCAATGGCGCAGTCTCGGCTCACTGCAACCTCTGCCTCCCCTGTTCAAGCGATTCTCTTGCCTCAACCTTCCGAGTAGCTGGGATTACAGGCGCCCGCCACCAGGCCCAGATAATTTTTGTAGTTTTAGTAGAGATGGAGTTTCGCCATATTGGCCAGGCTGGTCTTGAATTCCTGACATCAGGTGATCCGCCCACCTCAGTCTTCCAAAGTGTTGGAATTACAGGCGTGAGCCACTGCGCCCGGCCCTTTCCACATATTTTTCTTGGATATTCCACATAAATTATCAACATTTTGCAATAATTTTGCGCTTATCTTCCTGGGGATGCTGGCCTCTGATTTTGGTTACATGTCTGAAATCAAAGAGAGACAGTGCACATGAGCCTTGAGAAGAGCTTTCTCTTGCAAGCAACTGCTTATGATGAGGGCTTTATTACGTATTTATATCCAAAATAAGAAGAAAACAAAAGAAAGGAAACCTCACCTGACAGAAGAAAATGAGCTGCTTCTGCTGGCAAGGGAGGCTTAAAATAACTGAGGGGTTCAAAATTCTCAGAATTATCTGAATCCATCCAGATCGCCCCATTCAAGTTCTTTCCCATTCTTCCCAAATCAGTATCCCAAACTTTACATAAAAAATGTGGTGAGGCTTTGCATTAAACGTTTGTTGAGATTCTGCTACGAAAACAATTAAGATCTGTGGCTTTTTTTTTTTTTTTTCCTGCAATTTCTGTCCTAGAGTTAAAAGAAGTAAGAGTTAATTTTAAGTTTTACAAAAACCCTAGCTTTGGTAAAATTTGCTTTTCTAAAGTAAGAACTAATTCTTAAATTTTCTAATTTAATGTCATAATGTAGAATTTTCTGAATATCTTTTGCATTGCTTACAGAACCTCTGATGCTGACCACTTTTTCACAACTGATGCTTGGTCTTGGTGCCTTTGCTGTATCTAGATTTGCCTTGGCACCTGTTTATTAAATTTATTAGCCTTTTCAAAGACTTTTTCAAATCCAATCTACTGAAAAATGATTTCTGTTTTACTAATGTCCACCCTAAATTTATTACTTATTTTTTCGTCTTTCTGCTTTCTTCGACTTAAATTATAGTTTACATTCTAACCCCTAGAAATAAATAAGATTATTGATTTTCATCTTTGTCTTTTTCTAATGCATTCATTTAAAATGTCTGTATTTGTACAATTACAGCTACAATTACACAAGAGTGATATGAAGTGTTTTCATTATAATTCAGATCATAACTTTTCTTTTTCTCTTTATTACTTTGTTGACCAATGAATATTACATAATTTCTAAAAATCTGAGAGTTTTTAAACAGCTTTTTGTTATTAATAACTAGCTTAGTTATTCTCTGGCTAGATAACACAGCTTATATCCTTTCTGTCTCCTGGCATTACAGGCCCCTCATATGGTCAATTTTGGTAAATGTTACATGTACACTTCCTTACCCATGCTATATATTTCTTGTGACACATGTTTTTGTTGTTGTTGTTGTTTTATTTGTTTTGTTTTGTTTTTGTTTGTTTGTTTGTTTGTTTTGAGACAGAGTCTTGCTCTGTCTCCCAGGCAGTGGAGCGATCTGAGCTCACTGCAACCTCCTCGTCCCGGGTTCCAGTGATTCTCTTGCCTCAGCCTCCTGAGTAGCTTGGATTACAGGTGCATGCCACCACGCCCAGGTAATTGTTGTATTTTTAGTAGAGACGGGGTTTCACCATGTTGGCCAGGCTGATCACTAACTCCTGAACTCAAGGAATCCACCTGCCTCGGTCTCCCAAAGTGCCGGGATTACAGGTATGAGCCACCTGTAGGCCCAGCCGATACATGTTTTATATACATCAATTAGGTTGTCTTTATTTACAACACTGTTCAAATCTAGATTCTTAATTTTGACTGCTTTTTCAATCTATTCCTGGGAAAAGTTTGTTAAAATCATTCCCTGTGGTTTTGATTTGCATCTATTTCTCTTTTATTTGGGCAATTAGTGCTTTATATATTTTAATGACATATTTAATTACATATAACTTTGGAATAAACACATCTCCTGGTTTATTAAAAAGTATGATCATTATTATATGCAACCTTTATAATTATATTCTTAAATTCTATTTTTTAAATTAGAATATCTATGCAACTACTTTCTCTCATATTTTGTGATAAAATTTTTGTCACTTTACCTTCAAGTATTTTATTCCTCTTATTTAGAATATGTCTCTTTTAGCAAGATAAAGTTTTATTTTTTATCCTGTCTGACAAGTTTTATTTTAAATTTCATTACATATAATAACATTTAATGTAACTAATATTGTATTGTGGTAGGTTTTTTACCTCTATCCTGCCATATGTATCAACGATTTAATGTGCTATCTTTCTATTTGTTTTACATTAGATTGTGTTTCTGTTTTCTCTTCTTTTTTATCTTGTTTTGAGTGAAAGAAGTATTTTACTGATATTTCTTTTTTTGTTGCTATATTCTCCTGTTAGTTTTATATTCTTTCATTTTTCCTTCAGATAGCCTTCAGATTAAAATGTGATCCCTTGTCTTAATCCTTACATGTATACATTTATTATATCTAAACAATGTGATGACTAAAAATATTTTACCTTAATTTACCATCCTGCTATTCCTCACATGGCATCATCATCATCATTAGTATTGTATGTAGTCTATATTTAGTTAGATTTACTGAAATATCCACTTTTTTGTTAACTTCCTTCTTTCCTGAAATTCAGAGCATCCATCTGGTATCATTTCTTCTTGGCAATTCCCTTTACTGTTTCTTTTAGCGTTAAGTCTGGATGAATGGTCAAATTTTTTTTTTAGTGTGAAAATGCTTCTATTTACCTTCACTTCTGAAGGATATTTTGCTGGATGTATATTTCATCTCTTATTAGTTTTGGAAAGTTCCTAACTATTATGTCTTCATAAACTCCCTCTCTCTCATTCCTACCTTCTTTAGTTCCTGGACTACAATTATATTACCCACTTGTTAAGCTCTTTTCTGTGTTATATTTTCTGTCATTTTTTTTCCTGTTTGATTTTCCCTGGATTTTCATCTTGTCTATCTTCTAGTTTATTATTTACACTTTACTATTATTTAGACCTCTATTAAACTGTATTTAATCTGCCCTTAAATGCATCAGTTGAGTTCCATTTTCCAATTATTGTATATGTATTAGTTTTCTATCGATGCACAAACTTAGTGCCTTAAAACACAACTGTCTATTAGCTCACAGTTCTGCAGGTCAAAACTCCAGGTGGGTTTCTGCTTTGAGTCTCATAGGGTCAAAATCAAGGTAATACCTATATAGGGCTCTTATCCAGAGGATCTGGAGAAGAATCATATTCCAGATTTATTCAGTGTCAGCCGAACACAGTTCTTTGCAGTTGGAAAGCAGAGGTTGCCATTGCCTTTTCGGCTGTTGGGTGGGGCTTTCAGCTCCTAAACCACCTGCACTATTTGACACAAAACCCTTTCCAACTGCAGAGCCAGGAACAGCACATCAAACCCCATCATGATTTGAGTCTCTGGCTTGCTCTTCTGTTACTGACCAGAGAAAGCTCTCTGCTTTTAAACTGTCAATGTGATTAGATTAATTCCACCTGGATAATCTCCCTATCTTAAGATCAGCTAATTAGTCATCTTAATTACATCTGAAAAATCCCTGTCATGCTGAACCCTAACATAATCACAGGAATAACATAAGAGGGCAAAGGTCATGGGCCCTCTGGAATTCTACCTACCACAGTAAATCTCAATGATAATATCTCTATTGACTATTATTTTTTCCAGTATTTTATAAAATCGCCCAACACTTTGTTTTATTTCTTAAACAAATTAATCATAGTTATTTAAAGAATGAGCTGATAATTTCCAAATCTGGACTATCCTGTACATCTGTTGTTTCTCTCCTTTTCTTTAATTTTGACTTTTGTTCAATCATTTTCTTTTTCATACCTGGCTATTTTTTATTTAATGCCTGATGTAGCGTACAAAAAATTATGGAGTTTTGCCTGAGATACATGACTTTACCTTCTGCCAAAAAGATTATTTTATTTATTTATTTTTTGCCTTTGTCAGACATTTCAGCTAGAAAAAGTTCATCTGGGATCAAACTAATATGACAAAGAGTTTCAGTCTTTAAAAGGGCGGTTTTATTATGATGCATCATAAATTCTATGTTAGGATCCCAATTGAAAGCCTATATTTATCAGCTACCTCCTACTTGGTGAGACTTGAGTTTTAAATCTTGTCCCCTTCTCCAGAGACTGCTGAAAGCCCTAATCTGCTCTCCCAGTTGCTCTTAAGCTATCTTATGTTCAACTTTACCATCTTTCATGCATAATTTTAGAATTAATAAGTGCATGAAAGGGCAGAGTGGTACAAAATATTAGACTCAGCTCTCTTCGCTAATTTTCTCTTCATCATGAATGCCTCTATTCTTCATTGTTTTGACTACTTAACATCTTAGCTACTTAGCATCTTAAACAGTGGGCTTTAAAAGAGTTTCCCACAAATGGAGTCCTAATATACCATGTTGTCATTTATCTGGCTTCTTTGTGCAAAGCAATGCTTTGGGAGGAGTCCATTCATGTTGTTTCACATATCAATTCTTTTTTCTTTTTATTACTAAATGTTACTGTATAGAAGGGTTTATCTTGTTGATGGACATTTGGGGTGTTCCAATTTTTTAATATTATGAATTAAACTGCTTTAATTTTTTGTAAAAGTTTGTGTGGTCATATGTTTTAACTTATATTGGGTATCTAGGAGTTCAATTATTGGGCCATAAGGTACATGTATATGTGACCTTATAGAAAGTTGCTAAACTGATTTTCAAGGAGTTTGTCCTTTTACGTTTTTAGCAACAATGTGTGAGACTTTCAGTTGTTCTACATACTTGTCAACACTTCGCACTGTCTGTATTTTAAATTGTGCCTATTCTAGGGAGCTTACAATGATATCTTACTGTAGTTTTATTTTGTATTCAATTTATGAATAAAGATCTTTAGTACCTTTACCCGTGCTTATTTGTATATGAACTTTGTACAATATATGTGCAAATTATTGCCATCCTAAATTGTTTTGTTTTTTAATTATTGAGTTGTAAATGTTCTTATACATTCTGGATACATATCCTCTTTCAGATACATGTATGGTGAATATTTTCTCCCAGTGAGCATCCTTGCCTTTCCATTTGCTTAATTATATATTTTGAAGAACAATTTTTAAAATTTTGATAAAATTAAGATTCTCAGTTTTTCTTTGTCTTTTTTGTCAGCTATCAAAGAATTTATTGTCTGTTTAATGTTTGCAAAAATGTTCTTTCATGTTTACTTTCAGAAGTTTTGTCACTTCACCTTTTCCATGTAGGGCTTTAAGCCATCTCCAGTTAATTTTTGTGTAGGAGTGTGAGGTGATGTTTGAAATTCAATTTTTTCATATAGTTATTCAATTTTCTAGTACTATTTATTTAAAAGACATTATTTTAACTTTTGTAAAGCAGTGTTTGAATTTTGGATATTATATTAAAAGGGACTACATACATAGACAGATAAGTTTATTTCCGAACCTTATATATATGTGGGTTTGTTTCTGGACTCTGTTATCATCTCTTTCTTATATATAGCCCCTTTTAATTTATATGATGACCTTTTGATATGAGATTTATGTGTGTGTATATATATATATATACACACACAGAGAAAGAGTCCTTTTATAATTTTATATATACATGTAATGTGTGTGTATATACATATATATATATAAGGAATTGGACTCTATTGATGAATATGTGTATTCTTATACCAAATACCACACATTGTTAATTATTTCAGCTTTGTAGTAAGTGTTATTTAGTTGTTGTCAGTCCTCCAATTTTGTTTTCCTTTTCAGAATTACTTTGGCTATTTTATATCTTTTGCATACTTTTATAAGTTGTAAACTCAGTATGTAAATTTCTACCATTAAACAAAGGGTTGCTGGGCATGGTAGCTCATGTCTGTAATTCTAGTACTTTAGGAGGCTGAGACAGGAGGATAGCTTGAGGCCAGGAGTTGGAGACCCATTTGGGCAACATGGTGAGAGCCTGTGTCTACAATTTGAAAAAAAATCACTGGGCATGGTGGTACACACCTGTAGTCCCAGCTACATGGAAGGCTGAGGCGCTTGAGCCCAGGAATTCGAAGTTGCAGTAAGCTATGATCATGCCACTACACCACTCCAGCCTGGGCAAGAGAACAAGACCCTGTTTAAAAAAAAAATATGATGCCTGTAGTTTTTATTGCAATTGTATTAACTATATAGGCATATTTTTGGAGAGAATGGCTATTTAACAATATTGATCCTTCTAATTCATTAGTTCTGTTTTACTTTTACATTTCTCCATTATTTAGGTCTTCTTTAATTTCTCTTTGCAGTGTTTTATAATTTTAAATGTACACATGTATATTTTTTAATGAAATCCTATTTAAAAGTCCTTCCCTGACAACTTATACTAAAATAGCACCATATTTTTACCATATGATTATTCTGTTTTATTTTTCTTCATACTACTTATCATTACCTAGCATTAAATCCTATGTCAATTTCTTTTTCCACTCCTCATCTCACTCAAGAAGAGTAACCTTCATGAGGGTAGAGCTCATACCTCTATTATTCACTGCCTTATTACCAGTGCTTAGGAAAGGTTATGGCTTACATTTGTCACTGAACAAATATTCACAAAGAATGAAATAAAATTATTGCTCCAGCTACATTACAATTTGCCTGCTCACAAGAAAAATTCTTTATTACGTATCTTGTATGTAAGATAGTTTTCTTTCCTCCTTGATCTTGGTTCTCTTTTCTGCCTTTACCCATATGTCTCTATGACCTCTCCTTAACAAAAATTTCTGGAGAATGAGGGTTTCCAGAGAAAGTTACTGTAAATTTTCTCTTAAAGGCTGATTTGTTTGTTTGTTTTAGTCACCAAGGAGTGGGAAGAAATAGGGTTTGTTTTCCATTATTCATATTACTTCTGATTATTATACACCTGCACTTTTGATTTTTACAGGAGTGAAGGGGAACTTTCTTTACATTTTCACTGTTGTGTAAAGAGATTCCTTCTCTTCATGCTCTAAAATTAGGTCTTCAGAGTCCACCTCTTAAATATAGTGTGATACCTAATCCACAACTCTGTTGTATCGGACCTAACTTAATAAGTTTGTTTTATGTACACCCACACATGTGCCCGTGCACACACACACACACACATTCACCACATACACGCACACACACACACACTCACCACATATCATAGTGTCTGATATAGTTTTTTTCAGGACATTCCGTTAAGTATCATATACTTAAGTGTGCACACATTTAATAATATACAGGAAATTAAATAAAAGCATATAATTGGAGAGTCTTTGGTGCTCATTTTGAGGGAATAGATTGATAAATATAGGATATGTCCTCAAAAATATTATTTACTTAAAAATAAATAAAAATTCATTTTAAAATAATTATATTTAAGCTCATTTTTTTCTGACTCCTAACATATGAACATTATAAAGTATTAACAGCATTTCAATTTCTTTTCCATTTCATTAATTAAGTCTACTTACACGAGATGCAAAATCTACAAGACACTGCTTCTCTTAGAGGATTTGGTAATACAAGCTTTATTTGTCGAGTTGAGAAATATTTTTGGCAACCACGAAAGTATCCCAGGATTATCTTATACTTTTGCTTATGTACAGGCTACCTCACAATATCTACTACTCAAAAAAAAAAAAGTCAGAATAACATAAATTACTAACATCTTTTTCCTTTTTTAAAAACTTATTTTTTAGCACAGTTTTAGGTTCACAGCAAAATTAAGAGGAAGGTACAGAGGGTTCCCGTTAAATACCCTGTCTTCACACATGCATGGCCCCCTCCATTAGCAGCATCCTTCACCAGAGTGACACATTTGTTACAATTAATGAACCTACACTGACACATCATAAACACCCCAAGTTCATAGTTTATAGCAGGAATTCACTCTTGGTGTTGTACATTCAACGAGTATGAACAAATGTATAATGACATATACCCATAATTATTGT
The DNA here is from genome assembly GCF_009764315.1 of Trachypithecus francoisi. Classification (NCBI taxonomy): domain Eukaryota; kingdom Metazoa; phylum Chordata; class Mammalia; order Primates; family Cercopithecidae; genus Trachypithecus; species Trachypithecus francoisi. The sequence goes on along the minus strand of NW_022681462.1, from coordinate 49,432,279 downwards.
ATCATACATAGTACTTTTGCTGCCCGTAGAATCCTCTGTGTTTCTCCTCTTCAAGCCTCTCTACCCTCACCCCTTGCCAACCACTGTCTTTCTCCTGTCTCTATAATTTTGTCTTTCCCTGAAGATCACGGAGTTGAAATCATACAGTATGTAGCCTTTTCCGATTGACTTCTTTCACTCAGTAATATACATCTAACTTTACTCCATGTCTTTCTATGGCTTGGTAGGTCATTTCTTTTTAGCATTGAATTGCCTGCATGTAGCAGAGTTTATCCATTGGCTGAATATACCACAGTTTATCCATTCACCTACAGAAGGATATTCCTGGATATTTCCAAGTTTTGGCATTTAAGAATAAAGCTACTATAAACATTCATATAGCAGGTATTTGTGTGAATGTAAATTTTCAATTTCTCTGGATGACTGCAAGAAGCATAGTTGATGAATCATGTGGTAAAAATACTTAGAACTTTGTAAGAAATGACCAAATTGTCTTCCAAAGTGGCTGTACCATCGTGCATACTTACCAGTAATGAAGGAGAGTTCCTGTTGCTCCATATTCTCATCAGTTTTTGGTGATGCTAGAGTTTTATATTTGGGCCAGTCTAATTCTTAGGTAATGGTATTTCATTTTTTATTAATTTGCATTTCTTTGCTGACATAGAATGTGGATCATCTTTTCATATGCTTATTTTCAATCTGTATATCTTCTCTGATGAGGTGTCAGTTAAGATCTTTGGCCCATTTGTAAAGTGGATTGTTTTCCTATTGTTGATTTTTAGTAGTTCCTTGTGTATTTTAGATAACAGTCTTTTATCAGATGTGTCTTTTGCAAATATTTTCTCCCACTCTGTGGCTGGTCTTCTCATTCTCTTGACATTGTCTTCCACAGAGCAGAAGATTTTAATTTTGATGCAGTCAAGTTTGTCAATTATTTCTTCCATGTGTTGTGCCTTTGAGGTTGTATCTAATAGTCATCATCATCTGAAGGTCATATCGTTTTTTTTCTTTTGTTATCTTCTACAAATTTTATAATTTTATGTTTACATTAAGGTTTATGGCTCATCTTCAGTTAATTTTTCTGAAGAGTGTAAGGTCTGCATCTCTCTTTTTTCATGTGAATGTCCAGCTGACCTACCATCACTTGTTGAAAAAAAGTATCTTGGCTCCATTGTATTGTCTTTGCTCCTTTCCTCAAGATCCAATAACTTTGCTTCTGTGGGCCCATTTCTGGGCTCTCTATTTTGATCCATTGATACATTTGTCTATTATTTTACCAATAACACACTGTTTGTATCACTGTCACTTTATAATGAGTTTTGAAGTTGGGTAGTATTCATATTAGTTCTCCAACTTTTTCCATTTTCTTCAATACTGTGTTGGCTAGTCTTGGTCATTTGCCTCTCCTTGTAAGGTTTCAGATCATTTGTGGTGACTGCGACTCGGATTGCATGCAATCTATACATTCATTTGAGAAAAATAAAAATCTTGACAATATTGAGTCTTCCTATCTATGAATACAGAATGTCTTCTTTGACGTCATTCATCAGCATTTTGTTAGTTTTCTCTGATTTTGTTCATCTGCAATTTGTAGTTTTCTACATATTAATACCCTTTATAGATATTTTGTTTTATTTATACCTGAGTATTTCATTTTGGGGTTTGCTAATGTAAATGATATTGGTACTTTTTGTAATTTCAAATTCTACTTGTTTATTGCTGGCATATAGAAAATGTATTGCCTTTTATACATTAATCTTGTACACTAAAATCTTGCAATGATTACATATTAGTTCTAGGATATTTTTGTCAATTATTTTATATTTTTTACAGAGATGATTATGTCATCTACGAATAAACCCAGTTTTATTTTTTCCTTCCCAATTTGTATTTGTTTTTTTCCCTTCCTTTTCTTAAGCTGCATTTGTTGGTTCTTCTAGTACAGTGTTGAAAGTGATTGGTGAGAGGGGACATACTTGCATTGTTGCTGCATCTTAGTGATAAACTTTCAAATTTGTTATAATTATGATGTTAGCTGTAGGCCTTTTGTAGATATTCTTCATCAAATTTAAGAAGTCTTCCTCTATCCCTAGTTTACTAAGAGTTTTTATAATGAATAGGTTGTTAGAGTGTGTCAAATTCTTTATCTGCATCTATTTATATGAATATGTGATTTTTTTAACTTTTTAGCCTGTTAACGTGATAGATTACATTAAGAGATTTGAGGATTTTTTGTTTTTCTTCATTTCCTCTAAAAAAATTAAAGATGGGATACATGTGCAGAACGTGCAGATTTATTACATAGGTATACGTGTGCCATGATAGTTTGCTGAAACTATTTCCCCATCCTCTAAGTTCCCTCCCATAACTCCCCAACCACAACAGACCCTGGTGTGTCCTGTTCCCCTGTGTCCATGTGTTCTCAATGTTCAACTCCCACTTATGAGTGAGAACATGCAGTGTTTGGTTTTCTGTTCCTGTGTTAGTTTGCTGAGAATGATGGCTTCCAGCTTCATCCATGTCCCTGCAAGGGACATGATCTCATTCCTTTTTATGGATACTCCTTATATGGAGTACTACATAGCATTCCGTAGTGTATATGTACAACATTTTCTTTATCCAGTCCGTCATTGATGGGCATTTGGGCTGGTTCCATGTCTTTGCTATTGTAAATAGTGCTGCAATAAACATACGTGTGCATGTGTCTTCATAGTAGAATGATTTATATTCCTTTGGGTACATGTCCAATAATGGGATTGCTGGGTCAACTGGTATTTCTGGTTATAGATCCTTGAGGAATTGCCACACTGTCTTCCACAATCGTTAAACTAATTTACAGTCCCACCAACAGTGAAGTGTTCCTATTCTCCACAGCCTCGCCAGCATCTACTGTTTTCTCACTTTTTAATAATCACCGTTCTGACTGGTGTGAGATGGCATCTCACTGTGGTTTTGATTTGCATTTCTCTGATAATCAGTGATGTTGAGCTTTTTTTCATATGTTTGTTGGCCATGTAAATGTCTTCTTTTAAGAAGTGTCTGTTCATATCCTTTGCCCACTTTTGGATGAGATTGTTTGGGTTTTTTTTTTTGTAAATATGTTTAAGTTCCTTATAAATTCTGGATATTAGTCCTCTGTCAGATAGGTAGAATGCAAATTTTTTCTCCCATTCTGTAGGCTGCCTATTTACCATGATAACAGTTTCTTTTGCTGTGCATAAGCTCTTTATTTTAATTAGATCCCATTTGTCAATTGTGCCTTTTGTTGCAATTGCTCTTCGTGTTTTTGTCATGAAGCCTTTGCCTGTGCCTATGTCCTGAATGGTACTGCCTGGGTTTCCATCAAGGGCACAGAACTGGACAGAGGATCAGATGGATGAATTGACAGAAGTAGGCTTCAGAGGATGGGTAATAAAAAACTATGCTGATGTAAAGGAGCATATTCTAACCCAATACAAAGAAGTTAAGAACCTTAATAAAACTTCAGAGGAATTGATAACTAGATTACCAGTTTAGAGAGAAACATAAAAGATCTGATGGATCTGAAAAACACAACACAAGAACTTTGTGTATACACAAGTATTAACAGCCTAATTGACCAAGTGGAAGAAAGGATATGAGAGCTGGAAGACCACCTTGCTAAAATAAGACATGCAGACAAGAATAGAGAAAAAAAGAATGAAAAGGAATGAACAAAGCCTCCAAGAAATATGGGACTTCACACAAAGATCAACCTATGACTGATTGTAGTACCAGAAGGAGACAGGGAGAATGGAAACAAGATGGAAAACATACTGCAGGATATTATTCAGGAGAAATTCTCCAACCTAGCAAGACAAGCCAACATGGAAATTCAGGAAATAAAGAGAAGACCATTAAGATACTCCATGAGAAGTTCAACCCCAAGACATAAACATCAGATTCTCCAAGGAAGAAATGAAGAAAAAACTGTTAAGGGCAGCCAGAGAGAAAAGCCAGGGCACTTACAAAGGGAAGCCCATCAGACTAACAGCAGACCTCTCAACAGAAACTCTACAAGCCAGAAGAGATTGGGAACCAATATTCAACATTCTTAAAGAAAAGAATTTTCAACCCAGAATTTCATATCCAGCCAAACTAAGCTTCATAAGCAAAGGAGAAGCAAAATCATTTCCAGACAAGCAAATGCTGAGGGATTTCGTTACCACTAGGTCTGACCTGCAAGAGCTCCTGAAAGAAGCACTAAACATGGAAAGGAAAAACTGGTACGAGCCACTGCAAAAACACACCAAGATACAAAGACCAATGACACTATGAAGAAGCTGCCTCAACTAGTATGCAAAATAACCAAATGGCATCATGATGACGGGATCAAATTCACACAGAACAAGTCTAACCTTAAATGTAAATGGGTTAAATGCCCCAGTTAAAAACACAGGCTGGCAAATTGGGTAAGGAGTCAAGATCCACTGGTGTGCTGTATTCAGGAGACCCATCTTACATGCAGAGACACACATAGGCTCAAAAGAAATGGATGGAGGAAAATTTACCAAGCAAATGGAAAGTAAAAAAAAAAAAAAAAAAAAAAGCAGGGGTCTTCCACAAAACAGACTTTAACAAAGAAACAAAAAGACAAAGAAGGGCATTACATAATGGTAAAGGGGGAACAATTCAACAAGAAAAGCTAACTATTCTAAATATATATGCACCCAATACAGGAGTACCCAGATTCATAAAACAAGTTCTTAGAGACCTACAAAGAGACTTAGACTCCCACACAATAATAATGGAGAACTTCTTTAACACCTCAATATCAGTATTAGACAGATCAATGAGACAGAAAACTAAAAAGGGTATTCAGCACTTGAACTCAGCTCTGGATCAAGTGGACCTAATAGATGTCTACAGAGCTCTTTACCCCAAATCAACAGAATATACATTCTTCTCCATGCCACATGGCACTTATTCTAAAATAAACCTTTAATAGATTTTTGAATATTGATCCCATCTTGCATACCTGGGATAAATCCTATTTTGTCATAGTTTATAATGTACACTTTATACATTGTTGGATTCAAGTAGTTAATATTTTGTTGAAGATTTTTACATCTATGGTTATGAGACATATTTGTCTGTTGTTTTCTTTCATTGTAATGCCTTGATCTGGTATTGGTATCAGGGCAATGATGGCCTCATATAATAAGTTAGAAAGCACTCCCTCTGCTTCCATCCTCTGAAAGAGATTGTAAAGAATTGCTGTAATTTTTTCCTTAAATATTTGCTGGAATTACCCATCTGGGCCAGATGCTTCTCTTTGGAAGGTTATTAATTATTGGCTACACTGATATTATTATAAATATCTGTATTAAATATAGATATAAGGAAGAGCTACCAATCTCTTTAATAGATATACACCAATTCAAATTGTCTATTTTTCCTTGTGTGAGTTTGGGAGGATTTTTCTTTGAAGAAATTGGTCTGTTTCATCTAGGTTATTATAGTTGTGGGCACAGAGTTACTCATGGTATTTCTTTATTATCCTATTAATGTCCATAGGATCTGTAGTGGTGTCCCCTCTTTCATGTCTGATACAAGTAATTTATGACCTTTCTCAGTTTCTCTTAGTTAGCCAGGTATAGGCTTATCAAGTTTATTGAACATTTTAAATAACCAGATTTGGTTTTGTTGATTCTTTCTACTGATTTCCTGTTTTCAACTTCATCTATTTCTGCTCTAATTCTTATTATTTCTTTTCTTCTGCTTATTTTGGATATAATTTGCTCATCTTTTTCTAGTTTTATAAGGTGGAAGATTAGATTATTGATTTCAAGTCTTTTTTCTTCTCTAATATATGCATTCTATGATATAAATTTCCCTCTAAGTGCTATTTTTACTATATTTCACAAATTTTGATAAGCTTTGCTTTCATTCATGTAGTTCAATATAATTTTAATTTCTTTTGAAATTTCTTCTTTGACCCATGTGTTATTTAGAAACGTGTTGCTTAATCTCCATGTATTTTCGGCTTATCTTGTTATCTTCCAGTTAGTGATGTCCAGTTTAGTGTCACTGCAGTCTGAGAGCAGACTTTGCATTTCTATTTTTTAAGCTGTGTTTTAAGGCCCAGAATGTGTTCTATCCTTCTGATGTTCCATGTGAGCATGAAAAGAATGTGGATTTTGCTGTTGTTGAAGTAGTTTATAAATATTGATTATATCCGCTTGGTTGATAGTGTTGTTGTATTAAGCTATTTCCTTACTGATATTTTGCCTGCTGGATTTGTTTATTTCTGATAGAGAGATGTTGAATTCTTCAACTATGATAATGGACTTATCTATTTCTCCTTGCAGTTTTATTAGTTTTTGTCTCACATAGTTTTGTTCTCTGTTGTTAGGCACATACATATTAAGGATTGTTATCATTATCTAATGCCCTTCTCTATTTCTGATAATGTTTCTTGCTTAAAAGTCTGTTATTTCTGAAATTAATACAATTATTCCTGCTTTCTTTTTATTAGTGTTATCATGATATATTTTTCTCTATCCATTTACTTTCAAACTATATGTTACTTTACATTTTAAATGGGCTCCTTCTAGACAACACACAGTTGGGTCTAGTTTTTTATTCAATCTGATCATCTCTGTCTTTTAATTGGTGAATTTTGACCACTGACATTCAAAGCGATCATTTATATAACTGGATTAATCTCTGCTGTATTTATTAATGCTTTATATTTATTGCTTTTGTTTTTTGTTCCTATTTTTGTCTTTTACTTTTTCTCTGGCTTTTGTGGTTTTAACTGATAATTTTATATAATTATATTTCCTTTTTTAGTATATCAATTATACTTTCTTTTTTACTTTTTTTAGTGGTTAATCTATAGTTTGCAATATGCATTTACAGCTAACTCAAGCACTTTCAAATAATACTATACCACTTAAAGGGTGCTTGGGTATCTTATAATAACAAAATAATCTTAATTTCTTTCTCTCCGCTTATATAATTGCTGTTATTTATTTTACTTATATATAAGCATACATGACTATATATGATATATACATAAGCATAAGTAATAGAATACAATGTTGCCACTATTATTTTGAGGAAACTAGTATCCATTAGGCCAATTAAGAATAATAAAAGTAAAAGGCTTTATTTTACATTCCTTCATTCCTGCTCTGATACTTTTCCTTTTTTATATAGATCTGAGTTTTTTACTCAGCTCTATTATTTTCCTTTATTCTTTTTTGTAATTATTTTTATTTTTATTTTAGTATTATTATTATTATTATTTTGAGATGGAGTTTCTCTCTCGTTGTCCAGGCTGGAGTGCAATGGTAAGATCTCAGCTTACTAAAACCTCTCTCAGGTGCAAGCAATACTCCTGCCTCAGCCTCCCAAGTAGCTGGGATTAAGGGTATGTACCACCACATCCAGTAATTTTTAGTAGAGACAGGGTTTCACCATGTTGGTCAGGCTAGTCTCAAACTCCTGACCTCAGGTGATCCACCTGCCTCAGCATCCCAAAGTGTTGGGATTTCAGGTGTGAGGCACCACTCCTGGCCTATTTTCCTTTATTCTTAAAAACTTCTTTTGATCAGGTGTGGTGGCTCACACCTGTAATCCCAGCACTTTGGGAGGCTGAGGCAGGCAGATCATTAGGTCAGGAGTTCAAGACCAACCTGACTGACATGGTGAAACCTGTCTCTACTAAAAATACAAAAATTAGCCAGGTGTGGTGGCACGTATCTGTAATCCCAGCTACTCAGGAGGCTGAGGCAGGAGAATTGCTTGAACTCGTGAGAGGTTGCAGTGAGCCAAGATCACGCCACTGCACTCCAGCCTAAGTAACAGGGCGGGGCTCTGTCTCAAAAAAAAAAAAAAAAAAGACAAAACAACAACAAAAATCTTCTTTTAACATTTAATTCAAGGCAGGGCTATTCCTTCAATGTTTATTTGTTTGAGAAAGTATTTCTTTTTTACTTTTGGAACACACTTTCACAAGGTACAGAGTTCTAGGTTGTTACTTTCTTTTTCTCTCAACACTTTAAATTTCCACTTCACTTTCTTATTGCTTACATGGTTTCTGAGGAGAAATGTTATCTTTGCTTCTCTGTAGGTAGGGTATGGTTTTCCTCTAGCTTCTTTCAAGAGGATTAAAAAAAAAAAAACTTTTTGGTTTTCCGTACACGTAGACTGAAAATAATGTGCCTAAATGTAGGATTCTTTAAAAATCCTGCATTGTGTTCTCTGAACTTCCTCGATTTGTGGCTTGGTATCTGACATTAATTTGGGGAAAGACATTATTGCTTCATACATTTATTCTGCTTTCTCTCTTTCTTCTCCTTCTGGTATTCCCATAACCTGTATGCTACACTTTTTACAGTTGTCCACAGTCCTTGCATATTCTGTTCTGTTTTTCTCAGATTTGTTATATTTCCTCTTTAGTGTTTGAAGTTTCTATTTATGTATCTTCAAATTCAGAAATTCTTTACTCAGTCATGTTCAGTCTACTAATACGTCCACCAAAGGCCGCTTTTATTTCTATCATTGTTTTTGATCATTTGCATTTCTTTCCTGTCCTTCCTTTGCATTTTTGTCTCTCTGCTTACATTGCTCACCCATTCTTGCTTGCTGTTTACTTTTTCCATTATACCCCTCAGGAACTAATTATAGTTGTTTTAAACTTCCAGTCTGATAATGCCAACAGTCCTGTCATGTCTGGTTCTGATGCTTTCTCTTGTCTTTTCAAATTGTGTGTGTTTTTTATTTTGATATGCCTGGTAAATTTTCTTGATAGCAAGATATGATGGTAACAGAAACTGCTGTGAATAGGCCTTTAGTAATATAGTGGCAACGCATAGGGGCACAGGGAATATTCTATAGTCCTATGATTGGGTCTCAGTGTTTTTGTAAGCTTATGCCTCTGTACTTTGAACTTCATGAGTGTTCGTCAACTATTTTCTTCCCTCTTAGGTAGAACAGAATGGCTAGAGTGAGCTGGAGTTGAGTATTTCCGTTCCCCTACCTGGAAGGCTAGAGGGAGTTGAGGCTGGATATTTTGCTTTATCCAGATCAGCTGGGCTCTGATAATGTACCAGCAGATTAGGTTCTAGTTGAATAGTTTCTCCTGAAGGCAGGCCTTATTTAAAAAAATAGTGTTCTAGCATATTTCAAAATAGTTCCTTTTCCCCTCCCCCTGGTGGACGCATGAGGGGATTTTTCTATTACATTTATTGTGGAATCTGGTTGAGCTCCTGGAGGTAAATCTCACAACATTGTGCAGACTCCCCTACATCTGGTTCCTCTGGAGTTTTAACTCTCAAACTTGTCTACACTGACCCCCCAGCAGTTTATCAATTACAATTGTTTACCCCAAAACTCATTCTCATAGCAGTTCCATTCATGAGTCTCTGCTCAGCTTAGCTGGGACTTTCTGTATTCACTTGTCTCTCTCTCCAATCTTTAGGGCAATGGGTTGCTCTGTGTCTTCCCTTCCCTTAAAAATCTATGAAAAGTTAATTTTTCAGCCTATTTACCTTTTTATTTCTTGTTAGAATGAAGGGATAACTTCCATGCTCCTTCCATGTGGTACCAGAAATCAGATATCCTTGCATTTTAATTTTTATTTTAAAAAAAAGGTGTAATGGGGAAGAGATTAAAATATAAAATGTAGTCATATAATAAAGAGGTGACTCAATGACTGCTAGGTGTAATTTTGTGTGTGCACACTTTAGAGTTATACAGAACAGATTTAGAATAAATGTTAAAGGACTTTCTATTGTCTCTTATTCTTAGTGATATCATCCAAGCATTTGTAAAACGAAAACATTGTAGAGAAAGTGTAATACAGAGGATGAAGGCTGTATGTCCTGGCTTTTGATACTGTCTTCCTTTTCAGTTCAATTTTCTTTCTTTCACAGAAATTGATTTCAAATAGGTGGTTTTAAAACATCTGTTTGTATTAAAATTTGTTTACATTAAGCATTAGTCATCTCCATCTAAAATAATTTTTGGAAGAGACTTTATTATTTCACACACCTTCCTAGCATAAATTTAAAGCTACTTGCAAACTCCACCTAAGCAGGTATTATTTTATAACTTGTTATGTCTGTATCCCCAAAGCCTAGTCCAAACCTTGGCATATAATAAATACTTAATAAATATATATTGAATGAAAAATAAGTGAAGTAATAAGATTTAAATATTACATGAGGAAATTAACAAAATAATAGCATTATTATAGGACCCTCATAACTCTAAAAATTTTGCGCTGCTAAGTTTTAGTCTAAAGTATTACAGGATCTTTATGGGCCTCTAAACAATTATTTCTTGGTTAGATACAGAATCCAGTACATAAAACATTGGTTGAAAAGGAAGATTTTGTACAGATGATTTTGGGTATTTATTTTCTTGGTACCAAAAATTACAGTTACACTTCTGACATTTGACAAATACTCTCAGAGTGCATAAATTGGAAATTAATCACATGCGGTCATTAGGGCTTGATGTTTGCTCATCTATGTTGAGACTGAAATCAATCAAGCAAACTAGCCGCTGTGCAAAATGTCAGTTGATTCCAGGCTTACAAACAATAAAGCTAATAACATTACCGTTACTGAGTTCAGATATTATTAAATTAATAAAATACATCCAGGATTTTTAAAAATCAATTTTATTTCAATACTCATTTTTTTTAACTAAATAAAATTAACTGCAGCCTTTGTTGTTGTTTTGTTTTTCTGTTAGTTTTATGGTTCACCTTGATACATTGATATTCTTACTGCTTGATCTATTGCAATAACCTTTTAACAGGTTTCCCTGTCTTGGGCATCTCATCCATTCAATTTATCTTGAACTGCAAATAAATAGCACTGTTCCTGTCTCTTCTGATCAAAAACCTGCAGGGACTCCCCATTACATAAAGAACAAAATCCGGATTCCTCTCCCTCCAAGAAATGATCCCTGCTGCTTCTACCTGCCTCTTAAATATATTTCAAACACAAGAATTTCTCTCCATCATCACTGCTAACATCTTAGTTCAGCCTACTTCCACTATTACCTGGATCATTGCACAAGCCTCTATAGTCTTTCTCTACTCTTGCCTTTCTCTACCTGCAACATCATATGGACAGCAGGGTGATATTTTAAATTAAACCTGATCACATTCTCACAGAACTGTTGCTTTGCACTCTTTGATGGTGTGCCCATTTGCTCTTAGATATACTTCCAATCTCTTCTGTGCCAATCTTTATCACAGGGAGCTATTTCTTAAACTTCCTTGTTGCTGCCAGGTTTCACAGTAGGTCGCTAAAGTCGGAGGGCAGTGTCTTTCATCTGAAGGCACTTCCTCCATGTCCCCGTTTATCACCAGGAGTGCCAACCATTTTTCTCTCTGTCATACCACCTCCTCCCTATATCCCTTCAGCTTAATAGTAAATAGTGTCTTCCATCTGTACTAAATGTATAAATTGCTTCATTATCCCCTTCTTGGCTTCCTAACTTTTCCATCACCTGTGTAATTAGATCTGAGTATAAAATCCCTTCTGTTTGAAGCATGTGCAGTGGTTTGTTTTTCTGATTGAGCCCTGATTGACACATGGCTCTACCCATTTTACTTCGGGTAAAATTCAGTGGCCTTGTGGCTTTGAGATCCTCTGTGACCTGTTTTCCCTGACATTGGTAGCTTCATCTCTGACGACTTTCCTCTTTACTCACTGGAAATCCACTGTAATAATATCCTATTTTTGATGCCAGGAACATCCTTTCTTCTCTGAGTCTAGGAAACATACTACTTATCTTTTAGTTCTAAACATGAATGAACTTTCTAATAAAAACTTCACTGACTTCCTAAAATTATTAATTGTCCTGTGGTACCTTAGATTACTATAAAATATCTGACTGTGTTATGATTTCATTAAACTACTATCTCCCCTATTAATCAATGAGCCTCAAAGCAGAGGGAATATGGATTAGACAAGAGGCTAGCAGAGTGGCTGACACAAAGGTAGCTGTCAATAAGTGTTTGTTGAACTCACTTCAAAATCCCCATTTGTTCAGTTAAAAAGAAATTTTGAATGCTAGGTACTATGGAGGCAAAGAATTTGTATTCTGATAGGGATGAGAAATAGGAGATAAATGATTGAAGTAAGATGTGTTGAGAGCCGTGGGGGATATGAACACACAGGAGCATCCCAGAGAGGATGCTAGCATGGACTATGGAGGGGTTGGGTTAGTCAGCATGACAAAACAACACAGGTGAATTTGCAGATATAAATATTTAAAGCAAGGAATCTCTGCTATTAATACACGTGAGGATCCAGCGTTTTAAAAACCAATGCCCATGCCGCCTCACTCCTGAATAAACAGATTAACGAATTCTGGTGTGGGTGCCTGATTTTGCTGCTCTTGTTATTCAGCCAGGATTGAAAATAGCTGTTTTATTAAAGTATTTAGTACATGCAAAACCATGGAAATATTAAAGAAAGGTGAGTAAGTGAACTTCGCACAGCACACTTACAGCTGAACCCCTGCAAAGATTACTTGGGGGCAGAGGAGAATAAGGTAAAACAAATAAACAAACAAAAAAACAAGAAATGAGTGGATGGAAGTAGGAAGGAACCTACTGATAAGCTACTTCTTAGAGTTTATATTTTATAATGACAGAAGTGAGAAGTCATCGGAACATTTTAATCAGGAAAGGAGGGACCTGATTAGGTAAGAGTTCGAGAGAGATCACTGCTAACTCGAATGCAAAATAAGTTAATAGGCTAGACTGGAAGCGGTTCCTGGTCCCAAGCGGATGTGTTTTGGAGACACGCCTGTGATGGGGCATCAAGACACAATGCCTGAGAGCTGTACTGAGTGTATTTGCAAGGAGCTATTTCTGCATGTACCTATGCTGCTTGAAACATCAATTCTAACCTCTTTGTGATTAAAGGAGTTTAATTCAAAATACACATCCAAAATTAAGCAAAATACAATCTTTTTATAACTGAAAGCATCCTTATCTCATACATTCTTCCCGGCTTTGGAAGACCAAATTTCTAGACTGTGTCACGTGTACTGTACAGATTGCATGTATGGTGTGATGTCATCATTGCCCTTGCACTAGGGTGTTCGAGTGTGCACTTACAGCTCTAAGGACATGTACATTTAGATTGGATTTTAAGCTGCCTTTGACTTTGTGCAATTCATTTAAAAACAGAATGGTCAGCCATGATATTGGAAGATTCAAAGCAGCTATTCTTTTAGATTCCTCTGACCCTGTAGAAAAACTGTGCAAGTTTCTGAGGGTGAAAAAGTAAAGGATAACCTCCCCCCGTCTTACAAGCAGAAAAAGCAGAAGTGTGCGTTTCCATATGTCTCTGTTCCTTAAGGCTAAGAAGCCTTATCCTGTCTGCACTCCCTCCCTACTCCCCCCCCCCCCCCAGTAGCTCTTCAATGTCGTTGGTGAGAGTTCTGCTCTACTCTGGTTGCTGCTATCAGGCTCAGGGGACCACTGGGCCCAGTATTCCATGGGGTTTCCTATGGAGAGGCTCAGCCAGTTCCACCAGCTGTGTTGAATTGAATAGGGCCACCCTGAGTAGTGACTTTTCTTCCACGCCTGTAGGAGACAAATAAGCACATGGCTTATTTGGACTTGTGAGTGGCCCTCTCTCTGTGTGCCCCATGTGGCCAGTTGTTTTGAGTGCCTCTTATTCCAGCTCTACATATCAGTTAAGCTTAGGTTACTCAATTGCTTGCAGGTAGCTGAGTGTGTTGGATGTTTTAGTTGGGACTAATCTCTGGTTCCCATATGGGGACAAGAGTATTATCACACTTCAGCCCACTAAAAGAAAATCATAAGTGGGGGAAGTAAAAGCTTTGCAGGTGTTCTCCTCCCTAATGGACCAAAACACTGCAGCTTGTGTATACTTTTATTTGTAAAGTGTTTTTCTCTGTCTGCATGTTTAGAATAAGAGTAGTGTAAAGCACTGCTGTTTAATTACTAGCAGGGCCAAAGGTTTCGTTTTAATTCAAGATTATTTAAATAAAAACATTATTTATAAATGAAGTGCTGTTTTCTGTCCAAACATGTGAGAATACTGCTCTAGCTGAGATCCAACACCGTTACAGAATAATTTAATGTTTTTATGTTAGCTTTTTTAGAATTAGAATTTCTGTTAGACCACTCATTATTTTAATCATATCCAATTTTAAGACAAAATAAAACACTGGAACACCCTTATGTACCAGTATTTCACTTATACCAATACTGATTATCTTATATGCTAGTCAGATGTCAGTATTATCTTTTTTCCATCTAGTGGATAAAACCAAGTGATTGCCATCATAATCCTTATCATGATGAAAGCATACATTAACATCACTTACATTTACATTTTACTTGTTACTTTTTGAAGTACACATGTAATTCATCATCAATCAGCAAATATTTATTGGGAGCCTACTTTGTTCTGTGTACTTTGCCAAAGTGCAGTGGAGAATGCAGTCAATATGGGAAAAACTAAAGCAAACCACCTGAAATACTTACAGAGTGATATTAGACTATGATATTTCATCTATCTATGTAATTATATATCTCACTATAAAAAACATTGAGGAAGAGTACCAGATGAAATCACCAAAATCGACACGTTTTATGGAGATATTTCTTCATCTGGAATATGAAAAAGCCCAAATGAAATCATTTATAGGATCTTTCTTCTTCTGATACAGTGTTCTGTAGCATATAATCTTTATTTCTAATACAAAAAACATTTATACTAGAGTTAGAAATTTAATTCAAACTTAGTAGAAGTGTAAGGACCAGTAAAGCAGAAAGAGTAGGTCTGAAAAAAGACGGAGAGACATGATATGACCATATTACACTGGAGTAAAAGCTAGGAGACATTAAGAAACTTAACATCATCTTCCCAATTAAATGAAGAATGGGCCATATTTTCACAACTTTTTTTTAACCCAATATGTCTCATCTGAGCAACTTCAGGTATTGTTTTAGGTCAAACCCAGCAATTTAATTAATGGCTTTAATTCTTCTGTAAATTACCCCAAAATTGGCCTAATACAATTAAGTTAGTTTTACAACACAAATACTTTTGCAATAAGATATATTTATACACACACACACATACACACACACACACATTTGTAAGGAAATTTCTTGAAACATGAAATAGACAAGCAATTTATACAAAATGGTTTGAATTGGCTCTAGATATCACTTTAAATCTGTCAGCAGATGGATTGGAAAGGAATTAATTACTCTATAATCCAGTCATTTATTCATCAGTCTTTAACTGAGACACAAGAATATATAAAAGAGACTTACTCGACCTACTCTTTCCTTCTAGGACTTTGAATTTTCATTGAAAAGACAGAAAAAATAAATATGAACAGAAAAACGAATAATAATTGTGGACTTGAGAATATGTTAGAAGGAAATAAATAAGGGAAAGCAGTGGATAATGAAGGAGGCTGATTTTAGTTAGCTTTGTTAGGAAAAGGAAGCTTTTGAGAAAAAATCTTTTTAGACCAAGGGAAGAGAAGAAATTAGGTAACATCAGTGAAAGTGTGGGAAGAATGCTTGAGGAGGCCCACATGGCATGTGCAAAGGTCCTGAGGCCATAAGGTGCTCGTCCCAGCTCAGAAACTAAGTAGAGGAAACAAGCCTGGATGCAGCACACAGGCCTTTGCACATACATATATTCCAGCATCTATCAAAATGTTATATAATTGGCAATTCATGTGTCTGATTTTGCATTTTTAAATAATGTTATTAACTCTTTAAAAATTATAATCAATACATATGCACATAGAAACTTTTGAGAAAAAAAAAACTAGAAAATAATTAGGGCTTATGGAAAACCCTAATCAATAGGAAATGACTGTGACCATTTAGGTGTAATTTTACATAATCTATGCATATAAATACCTATATATATACATTTCTGTATATGTACATATACAGATATAGCCCTATATACATAATTATTCTGTCATATAGACAATAAATACTTTGATACCATATATACTGCCATCTCGTTTTTAAAATAGAGTTTTGTAACTTATGTTAAAACTTAAAAAGATACCGAGAAAAATATTTACATACATAAGGATCACAATTATGCTGATTTTTAAAATCAAAATAATGTGTCACTTTTCATGAAAAGTTTTTGTTTTATTGAAGTTGCATATTTTTATGTTAAAATTTTTCTATACTGAAAACACATTAGAAAATGCTTTAACATTCAATCAATCATATTGTAGTGGGATTAGTCATTCCCACTTATGATTATTCTTTTAGTGACTTGATGAATTCTATTTCGTACTGATGTTTTAGGATTTTTATATCTATATCCTAAAGCAAGACTGACATATAGTTCTCTTCTTCTGTTTCGTTCCTTATTTCATGGTAGAATCAGGCTTTATTTATTATTGTAGAATTAGTTGGGGAAA
Organism: Trachypithecus francoisi; assembly: GCF_009764315.1. Classification (NCBI taxonomy): domain Eukaryota; kingdom Metazoa; phylum Chordata; class Mammalia; order Primates; family Cercopithecidae; genus Trachypithecus; species Trachypithecus francoisi. Next base: position 49,415,839 of record NW_022681462.1, on the reverse strand, counting down.
CTTTTCTATGCTCATAAACCTTTATGTGATAAAAATTATGTGTCTATTTGATGATAGATCTCTGACTATATTTGTACTTATTCTCTAGCTTTTGGTATATTCAGCTTATCTATTTTCTTTTGAGTTAATTTTTTTAAGTCTTCTTTTAATGAAAACAATTTATTTTATGTATATTTTAAATCACAAGGATATAAAATCGCACCTAGCACTATAGTGTTTTTTCTTCTTTCTTCTTGTTTCCTTCTTCACTGCCTTCACCAGGGTTTATTTCTTTACTAGGTTTCTTGTTTTTTGTCTAACAATGGACAACATATAGATTCCAGAGGTAGGGTGGGAATCTACTCCTGTTAAATGTGTTTAGTTAGCTTACCTTTCAACAAACAGGAGTTGCTCACACCTCAAAGTAATGCAAAGTTATCTGGTTGCTAGTCCCTTTGTAAATCCCAGACTCCCTCACTCTGCTGACTCTCTTGTCAGGGAGCTCCACTTCCATTTTATTTTGGGATTGTGGTGGGAGTGGGATAAGTATGCAGTCTACATCCTGCAATGTAAGTTGATGCTCTCTGGCCCCTTTAATGATGTACCCACACAGCCACATGTGGTCCATGCTCTGATATTGCGTTTCTTCTTGAGTTCTCTGGAAGAACTATCTAACAACAAAAGGCGTTTGAATAGGGTTCAGCTCTGAAGGAGTTCATTGACAATTTATTTGTATTCACTTTAGGATTTCCAGAAGTGTTCTAAAATAGTATATCGTTTATAAAGTAACTAAAATATTAAAGTTAACACAGAAACAACAGAAATGGCACATTTTATGACTTGAAAAATGCTTTGAAGACTCAAAACAGCTGCCTTATAAAAATATGCAATGTTGCCTAATATTTTCTAGGGCTAGAAATGCATGGCACAAAAAGAGAGTTTAGGAAAGAAGAGAGTATAACTTCTGTAGTATTTGCAGACTTCTAAAACTTTACATAGATGTCTTTACATAGATTATCCCATTTCATCCTTATAACAACACTATGCAGTAGGTATTCTTAACAGCACCTAGGAGCAGAAAGATTTAATAACTTGACCAAGGTCATACAGCTAGTTAGTGGTAGATCTGGAACATAAACCCAGAGAATCCAATACAAGATCAATGTGATTTATCAATAAGTGGTTTCATTTAGTGACAATTAAAAATTAAAATTGGACAATTGTCATAAATTTCTCTTGGTGATATATAATATTATATATACTTATATATGTCAAATCTATTTATAATTCTGTGTCATAAAGTAAAATATATCTGTTTCAATCAAATACCAATTTGATAACTCAAATTTTAAAATATTGAAAGTTACTTTATCAGGAATGTGGTAATGCAGGTCTGTGAAACTATTTTTGATGTCAAATTACTAATGTATGCTTTAAATAGAAAAGTCAGAAATCTTACATCTCAGAAAAGATTATGGGGTGACTTGGTTTATGTTGTTGTTACTGTTATTGTTTTCCTATGACATCACTGACTTCAGCTATCAATGGTTTGTAAAGGCCCAACAGTGATTCTGTGATTCTCTGATTTTGTCAATATTTGCAGTACTCTGAGAATTTATTTTGTAAACTGAGTATCATTATTCCCAGTGACATTTAATAGTTCCAGAAATCTTACAATTAAAAAATTTTGATTTACTGTAAATTGGCATTTATCTCTTATTTTATAGCTGTACCTCTCTCTGGCTGACCTCTATGTGAAATAAGCAGGTAAAAGTTTCTAGTCAGCAACTTGAATTTTCCATAAGACAACATTGTTTTCAGGTGATACATTTTTATTTAAAAATGAGCTTTCTTAAAAAAATTGTGTGTGTGTGTATGTGTGTGCACGTTCATGTATCAGGTATGAATCTTGGATTACAAATTATTTTCTTATAATTTGACTTAATTTTTGAGCCCCTCTCCAGTTCCATCTGACTAGCAGGAAATTTAACCTCATTGATTTTTATGACTCCTAGCAGCAGCAACAAAGTTGAGCCACCAACCCAGGCCTTCCCAAATGTGAACCAAAATGTAGAAAGTACAAAGAAATGTTGGAAAAACTGAGTAGCACATGAAAATATAACCACAAATTCAGAATGAAGACTAGAAACCAACATCTGATTGATTGTAGTTTCAATCCAATATTGAGAAAATCAGTATCCAAGAAGGAAGACCTGGGAAATCTATAAGCTTTCAGTAACCATATTTTTGGGATGCTGGCAATTTAGAAAAAGACTGGATGTAGACATTCTTACAAGATTTAATAATTTAGCATGTATTTTTGTCTTTAAAGGGACCCGATGGCTATTATTGGATGATTTAGTGTCTCAGGGAAACAAACAACAAAGCCTCAAAATGAACTGAAATGACTATTGTCTTGGTATAAATTATGAAACTCCAATGTTTCAATGCAACCTAAGAAATGTGGTCTTTCCCTATTATTATTATTGCCAAGAAATAACAAAGGACAGAGTTTATCACAAATAAATAACATTTGTAGAAAAGAGAATCAATACTGTACTACTATAAACACTGAAGAGTTAAAAATCAAGAATGATTTTGATTCAACATATTCTAGTAAAAATGTCTGTGGAGAAACTTGCTTGTTCTTTCATAAAGTACAAGGTAAGTAACTGAAAAATCTAAGTAATTAATTTTTTAAAAGAAAGTCAGCAAATATATTCTTTGAGTTGCAAGTTCACAATTTGCCCTAAAATCCATAGTGTTTATTTCAACAAGGGAATACTTGTGTGGATAAATTTTTAAATTATCTTTTTCTTTTTTAAAATTGTCACTGTCATGGAAAAACAAATACCTTTGAAAATTGGGTTTTGAGAAGACTATTACCCAGAAACTGATACTTTCCCCTTATTTAATGGATCAGTTTTGGATTTTACTAGCATTCTTTAAAAATTCTCTTTCATAAAATGGAAAAAGAATTTTTGTTTGCGAAAATGTTGTCCTCATATGAATTCATTCTGAACAAGAACTTTTCAATTAAATGTAGAAAAAAATCTTATTTTCATTATATTTTGTATTTTAAATGCAGTAAGTCACAGAAATTCTGCCTGCATTTCATTGCTTTTGGAAAAGAGGCACTTCAAGGAGATTACCTTCTCAGAAACCATTGGTAAATGACTCAAAACAAAGATCCTCATGCCCTGAAGATGATTAGAACCTTGGAGGGTCCTCCTCCAAACACATGACTGCCTCTAGAATCCTGTATTTGATCAGAAGGTCAATACAAATTAAAAACAGAGCAATTGGAAATTTTACCTCATTGACAAGTAGCTGCTTAGGACAATTAGGAGCTTTCTTTTCTTGGCTTTGCTAAGATGACCAAATTTTATGAAGGAAAACATATCTAAGACAAAGTGCACTGAATCTTTATAGTATGCTGAAGCATGTGGGGCTTAGAAAATTATCGAAGAGAAGTAAGTTTGTAGTTCTATAACTGCCCCAAGAGGATATTTTTGCTAGGTTCATGTAAGAGTAATCCATCCATTTGCAAGTAAGCTCATAAAGTTTTAGGGATCACTGGATGAATTTGAGAAGCAGTGCTAAATATTTGCTTCATTCTAAAGAAAATGTGCCCAGGACTAATTAATTAACATGACAATCAGTAAAGTTTCTGGTAGATTCGCCCAACATTCACCACCTCTTCTGCTACACTTTCCTACTTCTGTCTAAAGTAGTCAAGTTCACCAACACTTGGTGGTCCTCGTCCTCATGATGTTCACGATTTCAGAGGGAACAGTGTACTAATGAAGGATGATCAACTGAAGACATTAGATTTGTTTAATTTGTACATGAGTATGTCTAGAGCCCTTAATTTAATGGGTTGTGTACTCTTCATACTCATACATAAGCCAGGGTTTTAGAAATCTTAAGGGTGTAATGTAAAAGGAAAAATACTACAGGCAAAATTGAAAAATAAATATAACTGCAGCTGAAAATTGTCATGCTTAATTTTTCTTGAAAGGATTTTGATTAATGCATCATATTTGTACTAGTAAAATAAACAAAAGCACTTCATTTTTCTACTAATATTGATTTGGTAGACCTTTTAAGTATTCTCAAATATTTTCTTCTTTGATTATTACATTGGTCGAAAGTAGTAGCGTTCATTAATGATAAAACCCACATTATTTTTTAGTTGAAAATGACAATTTAAATAAAATAATTTGATATACTCTTTGAAAAGATTTTGTGTTATTAAGCACTTGTGAACATTTAAATTTTCTTTTATTCACTTTTTCACAGATCCTTTATTTCAAAGAAGTCAGAGCTCTTTACAAATAACTAAAATTATTCAAAAAGCTTACATTTCAAAATAACTTTGAACGGTATAAGTGAGAGCTGAATAAATAGCTTTTTGAATAATGATTTGGATGAGACTTTCCTCAGAACTCAAGCTAAATTAGTTATTTTTCAAGTTTGAAAATGTTTAGCTAGCTTTTGCACTCTACCTTGCATTATCTGCCTGACATAGTCTGCCTTTCCCTGAAACAATAGTGTTGGAATAGATACAGAATCTACATGACAATGTGTAGGAAAGTATGGCCTGATGGACAGATTGCTGGATAAATAGGCAATGCATCCAGATATCTACTTCTCATCTCTCTCTCTTCACATGGTACTTGATTTTAATAATAAAATTAAATTGTTTGGGCTGTATGGACCGATCTTGAAAATAAAGAAAGAATGTCTGGTAATAGCAGTATGAACAATTAGTAATGATCTGTCTTGCCATTATAAACAATAGCTCTTGCCTTTCAGATTTGCTCCTCATCATCCATTTTGCTTAGTTACTTTATGAATATAATGAAATTGTTTACCATTCTAACCTAGAAGGTTCGAGGAGGAAAGCATTTCTAGCCAAATCAATTTTCTTCCTAGCTCAAGGAAAGTACTTACAAGCAACAAGTTAAATGTCTTCCATGTGGAGGAGAGAGTCCAGCAAACGTTAAAAGAGGTCAGCTGGACTTTGTATCCATCTTAGTAGTTATTGCAGCTCATTCCTCTCACAGAATCTCACAATTCCCACATTCTGGTAATGTGAATGTTGACAACGTAGTTCTGTTATATTGCTTGCCATCTTTAAAATTCCTGCAAATTAAGAAACCTCTGATTCAAATAATAGTATAAACATGCCTTTCTTAGCCAACTACAATGTTTAAATTATCTAACTTTTGGATTTTTTGGTATAATTGCAAGTTTTAAAATACTTGTATTAGACATAGTCATAAAAATGAAATGGATTTTAAGCATAGACTGATGAATGTTATTTCTTTTCTTAAAAGCTCGAAACTAAAATAATACATGTTTGAGGCTATCATTTTTGTTAACAACTTGTGATTTTAATTTCTATTTTTATCTGTTGATCTTTATACCTGAATTTATGCTTTTATTTTTTTATTTTATTTTATTTTATTTTATTTTTAAGAGGGAATTTCACTCTCTCTCCCAAGCTGGAGTGCAGTGGGGCAATCTCATCTCATTATAACCTCCGACACCTGGGTTCAAGTGATTCTCCTGCCTCAGCCTCCTGAATAGCTTGAATGACAGGCACGTGCCGCCACGCCCAGCTAATTTTTTATTACACTCTACCTTAGTAGATGTAAAGATGGGGTTTTGCTGTGTTGGCCAGGCTGGTCTCAAATTCCTGACTTCGGGTGATCCGCCCGCCTCCACCTCCCAAAATCCTGGGATTACAGGTGGGAGCCACCACACCCGGCCCTGAATTTATGCTTTTAATAATCTATAAACCCTAAACTGCATTTACAACAGATATTACTAAAATAATACAAAATGACCAAAAGACAAAACTGGATGTAGCACATTTATTTACTGTAATAATTCTCTCACTGTTATAGATAATTAACATTAATACTATGACAGGGTTTTAGCTGAGTTACTTCTTACAAAAGCTTTCACACTGGGTATTTATGGTTATTGTATTAGGCTGCTCTTGCATTGTGATAAAGAAATTCCTGAGGCTGGGCAATTTATAAAGAAAGAGGTTTAATTGGCTCATGATTCTCCAGGCTGTACAAGCAGCATAGTGGCATCCACTTCTGGGGAGGCCTTAGGAGGCTTACAATCATAGCAGAAGGTGAAGTGGAAATAGGTACATCATATGGCAAAAAAGAGAGAGAGAGAGAGGAATGGTGACGGACGTGTCACACACTTTTTTTTTTTTTTGAGACAGAGTCTCGCTGTCGCCCAGGCTGGAGTGCAGTGGCGCGATCTACGCTCACTGCAACCTCCACCTTCCCAGGTTCATGCCATTCTCCTGCCTCAGCCTCCCAAGTAGCTGGGACTACAGCGCCCACCACCACGCCTGGCTATTTTATTTTATTTTTGTATTTTTAGTAGAGGTGGGTTTTCACCATGTTAGCCAGGATGATCTCAATCTCCTGACCTCGTAATCTACCCGCCTCCGCCTCCCAAAGTGCTGGCATTCCAAGCGTGACCACGCCCGGCTGAAGGTGTCACACACTTTTAAATGCCAGATCGCATAAGAGCTCACTATCATGAAGACAGCACCACGCCATGAGGGATCCTCTCCCATGATCCAAACACCTCTCACCAGGCTCCACCTTTGGCATTCCAATTTAACATGAGATTTGAGGGTGGGCAAATATCCAAACTCTAAGTTATTTATCTCTTGGGAGTGTGTGAATGTCAAAAACTTCATAACTATGAAATGATGATCCATAGAGGTTCCTGAAGTGGGATTCATGGACAGGGGGTTCAGTGTGGAGGCACCCTCACCGGACTTCCCAAGGTCGCTGCCCTTCCTGATCACTACATTAATTGGACAAACAACCATCTGTGACATCCACAGAGAGGACTGGACAGCAAAGAAGCATCCTGAAAGAAAGAGGAACAGAACCACAACAACAAAAAAGGGAGGGAGACCCTCTGAAGAACGGTTTTAGAAGACATGATAAGAGGCTGGGCGTGGTGGCTCAAGCCTGTAATCCCAGCACTTTGGGAGGCCGAGACGGGCGGATCACGAGGTCAGGAGATCGAGACCATCCTGGCTAACACGGTGAAACCCCGTCTTTACTAAAAAAAAATACAAAAAACTAGCCGGGCGAGGTGGCGGGCGCCTGTAGTCCCAGCTACTTGGGAGGCTGAGGCAGGAGAATGGCGTGAACCCGGGAGGCGGAGCTTGCAGTGAGCTGAGATCCGGCCATTGCACTCCAGCTGGGGCGACAGGGCGAGACTCCGTCTCAAAAAAAAAAAAAAAGAAGAAGACATGATAAGAATTTAACATTCACATCATTGCAAGGGTCAAATGCCCTGGAAGGATGCATTTAAGTTTGGAAATGTAAGTTTGTGAACGTCTGATTGTCAGGAAAAGATGAATGGGAAGCATCGTCCCATACCCACTAGATAAAGTCTTCAGGTGAGGTCCAGGCGCCTGCATTTGAAATGTCCACTCTCATGAGCAGCAGGTTGGAAGACAGTTCCCTGGATGCAGAAGGAGGCTTAGGAGGCTGACTGAGGAATCAGAGAGGCACCTTCTTATCTCAGAAGACCTTCAGGGACACATCATAGTTACTGAATAAAGTTTTAACTCTCTCAACACGATAGTGCCTACATACAATAAACTCTCATGAGTTTACTATTACAGTTTTTTGCTTTATTAAAACTAATCAATCATGAGACTTTTGCTGATACAGAGAAAGTACAAGAGGAAATTTGGGGGATTTGACTCCATCATTCTACACTGAGTTAGACATAAGCAAATTCTATCCAATTTTTGTTGTCAACTTCGAAATGCTCAACGTGTACTATGACAGGAAAAATACTACGATATTGTATTGCTTCCCCAAAGACATGACCAGAATGAAAAATATCCTTCTACCTTACTCAAAGCATTAGTGACTTTTGAACTGTCTATTACTGACATTTCCTTTAGCCTTCCAATTCATTGCCCCTTCGCTTGAGGGAAGGTAGGAAAAGGGAGTTAATGAAGATAAACCCAAGCTAATAAATATGTATACTTTTTAAGCAAGTGGTATGGGTATAAAGTTTGAATGATTAAGAAGGATAAATGGGTTGTGTGCTGTAATTCTAGCACTTTGGGAGGCCCAGGGGGAGATCACCTGAGGTCAGGAGTTTGAGACCAGCCTGGCCAACATGGTGAAACACAATCTCTACTGAAAATACAAAAGTTAGCCGGGTGGTGTGGGGTGGGAGTGGGCACCTGTAATCCCAGCTAGTTGGGAAGCCGAGGCAAGAGAATCACTTGAAACCGAGAGGCACAGGTTACAGTGAGCTGAGATTGTGCCACTGCACTCCAGCCTGGAGACAGAGCAAAACTCCGTCTCAAAAAAAAAAAAAAAAAAAGGAAGGATAAATGAATCTTATATGGATCCAACTTATTTTATTATTTCCTATTAAGTTACATAATTCTCAGTTTTTTGGAAGGTGTGAAACATCTACAAAATACGTGATACCATATTACCACAATGATAATTTATATAAATATTTTATATATTAATATTAATATAATACATTATATAACATATTATCTACAAAACCTGGCATAATGTAATTCACACACAGTGCAATTATACACTGGAAAAATAAAATGTCTACATTAGAAATCTAGATATTCTGGCTCTTAGTAAATGTTCATATTTTTCCTACAAAAACCTTTCTTGAAAATTGAAAATTTACTGTTAATACTTTAGCTCTATAGATGAAGTATAGTTTTGTTCAAGTGAAGAACTGGGTGTTCATTTTAAAGAGGATGGGCAACTGAGTAGAATGCTCTCCACACTAGTCAAAACTGAGAGTGGAAGTTTAATGGTGCCCATGCTTCCACCAGCATCAGCCATCAGTTTGTGTCTCCTTTGGCTGAGACTGTTGGCTTAGTGAGAAAAGTTGCCCACCTTAGAAAGAATTTGGATGACAAAGGTAAATTTGCAGGAAAAGCTATTTCTATGGTTACTATATTAAAAATGTAAAGGTAAGGATTGTGTAGACATGATCTTATCATTTCAATAAGATAACGAATATCTTGTTTTATTTATTTCATGAATCACTTCAGTGGGGATACCAAATAAAGGTGAAACATAGAGCAGAATCATTCTCAAAATAGAATTAGTTAAGAGAGAAACTAACTTAGCAATTTCTGTTTTACAGAATAAAATTACACACAGTTAAAGACTATTGAGCATGTATATGTAGCTGTGGAAAAATGTTTTAAAAAACAATAGTCTTACTATTCCAGCCATGCATTTTAATATTTAAAATATTTTTGCTTTTTTTAAAGAGATGATTCCTAAACCTACCATTCATTTTGTTTAAAGATATTGTAATATTCTTTTATCTACCACATATGTTGTGAAGTGTTAAGCATTATTTTCAGTAGGTATTTATTAAAATAAAAACTATGTAAGACATGCACAGTTATTACTCTCTCAAAGTTTAACATCTAGTAGACTAGCTAATAATTTAGAAAGTGCCTAAAAGGTAAGGGAGTGACAAATGACTTTGGAATATTTAAGAAAGCGAATTATTTCTTCTGGATAAGGCATTTAAAATACATGGTTTGGGGTGAATTTGAAATATAGGTAAAAGTTGGTCAGTTAAAATAAAGGCAGCAAAACCTACACACTTAATAAAGTAAATAAGGTTAGCAAACCCACCAAAATGCAGACACAGTGTATGAAAAACAGCAATAAAAATTGACTCACAAGTTTGGAAAAAGCAACAAGGACCATCAAACAAGCAAAAAGGAAAAAAATCATGTAATTTTTAATACTACTAGTATTTTCCTCGTGGATAGATGGTCATTTTGTTCTGATAAAGATATAACTATTATAAAATATAATAATTATGAATCTGTATGTACTATATAATATAGCATCAAAACCATAAAATCAAAGGCACTGTGTTAGTATAGACTCTGAAAGTATCATGCCTGTATAGTAGAAGAACGCAGTAAAAAGTGAAACAAAAATTTCTTCATAATGACTGAATGCACAAGATTCCAATGGTGGAGGGAGGGAGACGAAGGGACAGAACACACGCTAGAGAAAAGCTTAACATTTTTTAAAAACCCAAAATCACATGAAGAAATACATACCATGATAAAGAATTAACAGAAATGAACAAAAAGTAAGCCCAGATAGATCTGTAAAATTATAGTACATGAAAAATGCATTTAATTTGCCGTTCATGAATTTACAGATATTTATATAAAATTTTCAGCATAAAATATAACAGCACAAAAAGTTTTAAAACAAATCATAAAATGCTATACTTAATAACAAATAACAAATGCTAGACAGCAAAGAATTACTAATATCAGATCAAATACATATTAAGATAAAATAGCTATTACAATTGCTGAGGGATATTACATAATTGTATGGAAACTTTTTTTCAGGAAAACACTACAATAATGTACCCAAGAATATGTGATAAATATTGATAAAATAGCTTCTAAATATACAAAGCTTTAATTGAGGAAATTACAATGTAGTATTTTAAATAAACAAAGCCTAATGCAAAATTTTAAACACCTATAATAGAAAGTGATAGAATACATAGAACAAATGATAATAAAAACACTGATTTTAAATATTTAAATGTTAAGAAGATTGAGTCAGTTAATATTCACAGATTCTTGAAACCAACAATTAGAGAATAATATATATTCACTTCAAGTGTACATGAAATATTTACCAAAAAAATCTTTATGTGGGACAATAAGAATTTATGTATTATAGTGATCATATCAGGTTCTCTGACCATACAGCAATAAAATTAAAAGCTGTCATCATAAAACCATCTTAAAAAAAATAAAGAAAAGAAAAAGGTGCAAGGAAAGAGAGGAAAAAAAAGAAAGGAAAAATATATGTGAAAAAGGCTTATTAATGAAATAAAAATTTTAATGGAAACTACGCTATTTAACACTAAATAACAAGGAAAGCATTGCCTATTAAAATATGTACCATGCAAATAAATTTTTAATTATAAGCAAAATTCAGTATTGAATGCATATATCAGAAAAATAGACCAAAATCAAGTAGCTCAGCATTCAAATTACAAAGCTAGTTAGGAAATAAAATAAATCTAGATATAAGAGGAAAGAAATGATATTGACAAAATATTATAGGGGAAATATAATGAAATGGAGGACAAGGATACAAAAGTAAAATGTTTTTTTAAATATAATGAAATGGGGAAAATGAAAAAACAAGACTTAGAAAGGTGAAATGGGTTCTTTAAAATACTCATATAATAATATCTCACAGTATCGAGTTTATAAAAGGGAAGAAAATGGACAAACTTCCAGCTTATGAATTGTAAAGGAGACAAATTAAGGTGGAGATCTTTAAAAAAATTAAGAGTAAACTCTATACTAGTTTGAAACAAGCTGACCATTGTTGTTATTTATTGATGAAACTGAAAACTGTCCAGGTTCAACTGTTCCTGCACTATTTCTAGGTCCCCAATTAAACACCTTGTTTAATAAGTCTATTAGATCCTTTACACTATCAGCAAAATTGATTCCAGACTGATTAAAGAGCTAGATAAATAAAGGTAAGTTCAATACTTCTAAGAAAATTTCAGAAAATTTTCTTTGGCTTTGGGACAAAAGTGATTAATTCATAAAAAACACAACTCTTAAAACAACACCAATAATAATAGTAAATGAAATGATCTACAGTGTAAAGCAACATAAATCAGATTTTGAAAAAACCCACAGACTTAGGGAAGATATTTATAACACAACTTTCAAATTGACTCACTATTTGAATAACTTTTACATTTCATAGGAATAAAAATCAACCGAAATATAAAAAAGGCAAAAGAAACGAACAATGTTAAGTGCTCATCTGAATGGTTAATAAACACATAGATAAAAGCTCAACTTCTTTAGTAAGCAGAAACCAAAAAATGCAAATCAAAGCAGCCAAGAGTTTCCACTTCATAATTATCACATTGGCAAAATCATAAAATCTGGCAATAAAACTTTTTGAGAAAAATATGGAAAAATGGAACTTTCATACACTGTTGGTAGGATTAAAAACTACTGGCAACATGATTAAATTGAAAATGAAGATGGCATACAACTCAACAATTCGCTTTCAAATCCTCCCCAACTAAACTGTCAAAAATGTACAAGAATTGCTATTGCAAAATTGCGTGTAATAAAAAACTAGAAAAAATTATTCAAAATACAAGAAAGATGATGTATTATGATTTATTCTTAAGAGGATATACCGCATGGTGGCTCATGCCTGTAATTCCAACATTTTGGGAAGCTGAGGCAGGAGGATTGCTTAAAGTCAGAAGTTTAAGACTAGCTTGGGCAATAAAGCAAGACGTCATCTCTACAAAAAATACAAAATAATAATTAGGGGCTGTGGTGGCACATGCCTGTGGTCCAGCTTCTCGGGAGGCTGAGGTGGGAGGATCTTTTGGGCCCAAGAGTTTGAGACTGTAATGAGCTATAATTGCACCACTGCACTCCAGCCTGGATGATAGAGTGAGACCCCACCTCTTAAAAAAATAAGAAAAAAAGAAAGAAAGAAATAGTTCAAAACACTCAAGATCAGAAGGTAGATTATGTCTAAATGTAACAGCATGTTAAATCCGGGAGGCATAATATTGACAGAAAAAAAGTTGCAGGATGAAGAGATCTTTATGATGCTAATTATGCAAATGTTAAAAGTTAATAACATTTATATTATATGGATAAATAAATATATTAAAGTATAAAACATGCTTGGATTGGTGCATGCCATCTTTAGAATAGGCACCTCCAAGAAAGGGGGGGGAATAAATAGTAGAAGACACTCAAGGAAAACTGTCCATAACAACAATGCATCAAATATGGCAAATACATACATTTGTATCATGTGGATGATGAGTGTATGTGCACTTAATTATTTTTCTGTAATTCTGTGTATTTGAAATATTTGGTTAAATTATTAGATGAGACTTGAATTTCAACTGATACTAAGAAAACTTAAGTCAGCTAAAGCTAATAGAAAATCTGTTGACTCATGATCTTAAAATGTATAGGTAGCAGGCACAGACAGATTCAGTTGTTCAAATAATATCATGAGTAGTGATTCTCTTTCTCTTATTCTCATTCTCTCCTTTGATCTTTACACCATGTCTTTTCTTTCTTCCCCTTTTACCTCAATTTCTTCATTATTTTATTCTGGCTAGCCCTCTCTACATGATGGGAAAGGTGGTCTCAAGTACCTTTCCCTTTACATGGCCTCTGCATTTTATTATAAAGAGATAAAGCATTATGACCAATCTCCCAAAATGGAACTGAGTGGTCTGACATTGGACAAAGGTTAGGCAAAACTTCCCAAGGACTATGGGAGACTAAGACTGATACTTAGAAAATGTACATGAGTCAGACCCTATTGGTTCTTTATGGCTGGCATCTGTTCTCAGTGGTTGGCAACCTATTCAGAATGGTCAGTAGAGGCGCTACGCTGGTTATTAACTACCTTTAATGACATTTCTTGGAAAAAACTACCTTCATTGGTTGGCCTTAGTGAATGCTGGGTGAAACAGCAATCCTGATTAACAATCAAATGCAAAGGAAAATGAGAACCTCCTAGAAAGAAGTCAGGCAGGTTAATGTCATGCCATTTGTCCATTTTTGCTTGGATTGCCTGTGCTTTTGAGGTCTTACTCAAAAAATGTTTACCCAGACTGATGTCCTCAAGCATTTCCCCAATGTTTAATACTAGTTCTTTCAGAGTTTCAGGTCTTATATTTAAGTCTTTAATACATTTTTATTTGATTCTTCGATATGGTGAGAGGAGTCTAGCTTCATTCTTTTACATATGGATATCCATTTTTCCCAGCACCATTTGTTTAAGAGACTGTTCTTTTCCTCATGTACGTTTCTGGCACCTTTATCAAAAATCAGTTGACTGTAAATGTTTGGATTTATTTCTGGACACTCTATGCTATTGGAATATGTGTCTGTTTTTTATGCTAATACCATGCTGTTTTGGTTACTATAACCTTGCAATGTCTTTTGAAGTTGGGAAATGTGATTCTTCCAGCTTTGTTCTCTTTGCTCATGATTTCTTTGGCTATTCTGGGTCTTTGGTGGTTCCACATAAATTTTAGGAGTTTTTTTAGTCCATTTCTGTGAAGAAATGTCATTAGTACTTTGAGAAGGATTATATTAAATCTATAGATCACTTTGAGTGGTATGGACATTTTAACAATATTGATTCTTCTAATTCATAAACATGGGATATATTTTCATTGATTTTGTGCATGTCCTCCTCAATTTCTTTTATCTATGTTTTATAGTTTTCATTGTAGCAATCTTTCACCTTTTGATTATGTTTATGTTTAGGTATTTTTTTCTGTAGCTATTGTAAATCAGATTGCTTTCTTCATTTCTTTTCCAGATGATTCACTATTGGCATACAGAAATATTACTGATTTTTATTTATTGATTTTGTATCTTGCAAACTTACTGAATTTATTAGTTCTAATAGTTTTTTGTGGAATATTTAGATTGTTCTAAAATTAAGATTACATCATCTGCATAGAAGGATAATCTGACTCCTTCCTTTCCACTATAAATGTCCTTTATTTTTTATTTTATTTATTTATTTATTTATTTGAGACAGAGTCTCATTCTGTCGCTCAGGGCTGGAGTGCAGTGGCATGATCTTGGCTCACTGCAACCTCTGCCTCCCAGGTTCAAGCAATTATCCTGTCTCAGCCTCCTGAATAGCTGGGATTACCGGCATGCACCACCACACCTGGCTGATTTTTGTATTTTTAGTAGATATGTGGTTTCAGCATGTTAGCCACGCCGCTCTCGAACTTCTGACTTCATGATCAGCCCACCTCGGCCTCCCAAAGTGCTGGGATTACAGGCATAAGCCAACACGTCTAGCCAAATGTCCTTTATTTCTTTCTCTTGTCTAATTGCTCTGGCTAGAACTTCCAGTAATTTGTAAATTTAAAGTTGTGAAAGTGTACATTATTGTCATGTTTCAGATCTTAAAGGAAAGGCTCTTAGTTTTTCCCCATTCAGTATTATACTAGCTATGAGTTTTTCATATATAACCTTTATCATGTTTAGGTATGTTCCTTCTACACTCAGTTTGTTGAGGGTTTTTAATCGTGGAGGGATGTTAAATTCTATTGAATCCTTTTTTGGCATCTATTAAAATGATTATATAGATTTTTTTCCTTCATTTCACATCATTGTTGATGTGATGTATCATGTTTATTGATGTGCATATGTTTAGCTGTCCTTGTATAGATAAAAATCGTGGATGCCGTCAAGGATATGGAGAAAGGAGAATGCTCATACAATGTTGGTGGGGATGTAAAATAGTACAACCACTATGTAAAACAGTATAGAACTTTCTCAAAAAGACTAAAAGTAGAACTACTTTGTGACCTAGCAATCCTGCTGCTGGATATATATACAAACAATACGAAATCAGTATATCAAAGAGGTATCTGCCCTCCCATGTTTATCACAGGACTATACACAATAGCCAAGATGTTAAATGTACTAAGTGTTCACCAAGAGATGAATGGATAAAGAAAATGTTGTACAGATACGTAACGGAATATTATTCAACCATTTAAAGAAATGAAATCCTGTCATTTGCAAAAACATGGATGGACCTGGAGGACATTATGTTAAATGAAATAAGCCAGGCACAGAAAGACAAATATCATATGTTCTCACTCATATGTGAGTGCTAAAAATATGATCTTACTGAGGTAAGAAGTGGAATAATGGTTAGCAAAGGCAGGGCAGGGTAGTAGTGAGGGAACAAAAAATGGGTTGGATAACAAGTACAAAAATACAGTTAGATAGTAAAAATAATATGTAGTGTTTGGTAGCACAACAGGGCTACTGTAGTTAAAAAATAAACTATTGTATATTTCAAAATAGACAAGTGGACTTGAAATTTTCCAAACACAATGAAATGATAAATATTTGAGGTAATGGATAACCCAGTTACCCTGATTTGATCATTACACATTCTATGCTTGTTTTAAAATATCACATATACCCTATAAAGATGTGCAACTGTTATATACTCACAAATATTAAAAATAAAAACAAACAGAGTAAACTTGAAGTCAAAGAAGTCAGGCAGGGAAGACAACTGATACCATCTAAATATGCAGAAAAGAAAGTTGACATAAATCCAATGTAAATATGAAACTTCAGTATACGCCTCTCAGGTGTTGGTAGATTGGCAACAGAAAATAAGAACAAAGAAGATTTGAAAAGCATAACAAATAAGGTAGGACTAATATGTTTGTGTCCTGTGAAGAACACAACTGCTTCTCACACTTTCATAAATAATTAATCATGTAATGGATCAAAAAATACTCCAGACTAAAGACTGTGCAGGTTGCGACTTCTGATCACAATCCATTAAAACTGTACCTAACTAAAGAAACTAAACA
Organism: Trachypithecus francoisi; assembly: GCF_009764315.1. Taxonomy (NCBI): domain Eukaryota; kingdom Metazoa; phylum Chordata; class Mammalia; order Primates; family Cercopithecidae; genus Trachypithecus; species Trachypithecus francoisi. The sequence goes on along the minus strand of NW_022681462.1, from coordinate 49,399,351 downwards.
ACTCCCAAAGTTCTAATCCCCTATTTAATTGAAAATAACTTTTAAAAACTACTCTTCTCAATAACAATTAAATCCTGAGGAAATAAAGTCTACCTTTGAAAATAATAAAAATAAGAATAGTTGGGAGAACACATATTCCTGACTGTATATGGTTTGCCTCCAAATTATTACTCATTGTTCTAAAACTTTAATCATTAGCAGCTTATTATTATTCCTAGTCTTAACAAATGACCAGGGCTTCATGCTATTGTGAGCGTATAGCAGAGAATCTAACTTTTGTATCATTAGAGTTTAAAAATGAGAAGAACAGGAGGTTAAGGTTGAAAATACTTGAAGAAATAATGACTTTTAAAATTTGCTGATCGATAAACACACAGATTCACAAAGTTGTGCAAATCCCAAAGGGAATTCAAACCAAGACACATCAAAATTAAACTTCCAAATATTAAAGACAATGAAAAAATCTTATGAATGGCTAGAGATAAAATAGTTCCATATCTGTAGAATGAAAATTTATATTTTCAGTGGATTTTTTTAAATCAGAAATTATGGAGGTCAAAAGGACTATTTCTAAAGTGCAGAAAGCAAAGAACTATCAAATCTAATGCTATACCCAGCAAAAATATCCTTCAGAAGTAAAATAAAAATCACAGCATTCTCAGACAAAGGATTAAAAAGATAATACCTTGTCAGAAGATTCACCCCAGAAGAATGGCTTCAGAATGTTCTACAAACAAAATACATAGTGAAAAGAGGAACATTGTAAAAAGGAAAGAACACATTAAACAAAAACATGAGAAAATACATTGGATTTTTCTTCTTATTTTGTAAATTATGTTTGATGTTTGAAGTAAAATTTATAGTATTGTCTGATGTTATTGTAAATGTATTTAGAAGGCACATTTAAGATAATTATGTCATAAACAACAGAGAGTAAAGGAATATAAAGGGAGGTAATGTTTTTAGACATCATAAGAACCAATAAAATAAGGATACTAGTAGACTGTGATAATTATGGCATATGTATAAATAATGTAATGACATGAGAAATGACTTTTAAAGGCTCTTCAAAAAGATACATTCAAAAACATAATAGATAAATCAAAACAAATTTCTAAAAATTGTTCAAGTAATCTGCCCAGAATTAAGGAAAAGAAAATAGTAAAATATATACCAGTAAGAACAAATAGAAAAGAAAGACTTTTAAAATGACAACATAAGCTTTAAAATGTCAGAAACTACATTAAATATAAGTGACCTAAATATTCCCTTTAAAATAAAGAGATTGGAAGAGTATATTTAAAAATATGATCCAATGGTATGCTGTCTACAAGAAATTTACTTAAAATGTAATTATATAGTCAAGTTGAATTAAAATAATAGGAAAAACATTACATAAATATTAATGAAAGGAAATCAACACTATCTTATTAACATCAGATAAGATTTTAGAGCAAAGAAAATTAAAGGGAAGAAGAGATAGATATAATGATAACAGAGTCAATCCACATAACAATTCTAGATGGGTAGGCATCACATAACAAAAAGCAAAATATTCACAACACAACTGATAGAATTGAAAGAAAAAAATATGAAATTAAACTTATGGAATTCAAGACGTTCTTTTATCAATTTATATAACAACTAGAGAGAAGTAAGCAAGAATATGTAAGAACTCTCTGACACCATCAACCAACAGGCTCTAGTAGAAATTTGTAGAACATTTCACTTAACAACAGCAACACATACATTCTTTACAAGTACTCAAGAGCACATAGAAACACAGACCATAAGCTGGACCAAAACCAAAAATCTCAAAAATGTCTTTAAACACTGAAACCAGACAGTGCATGTTCTCTGACTACAATGGAATTAGACTAGAAATCAATCAAATAAATGATATTTCCAAATACTTGGAAACTGAATAGCATATTTCTAAATAATTGATGGGCCAATAAAGAGTCTCAATAAAAAAAGTTTTAAATTAGAAAGAAAGTAAAAATATAACTAAAATATATAAATTATAAATGTTAAAATGTATATTTAATTTTAGTATATCTTAATTTAGTATAAATGTTAAAATTTATACTAAAAATATAAATGTTAAAATTTGTTGTATTCAACTAAAACACTTGTGAGAGGAAGACATACAGCATGAAATGTATACCTTAGGAAAGAGGAGCACCTTTAACCCATTAAGCTATATTCTCTCATTAAGAACTGCTAAAAAGAGGAGCAAAGTAAAACCAAAGCTAGCAGAAAAATAATATTATAAAAATTAATGCAATAATCCATAAAATAGAAAACCGAAAAACAATGTAGAAAATAAATTAAATTAAGAGCTGTTTCTTTTACAAGATTAATAAAATTGACAAACTTTTTGTAAGACTGACAAAGAAAATGAGAAAATATATAAATTACCAATATTAGAATGAAATAAAATATTACTACAGATCTTCAGTAATATGAAGAAAAGTACAGGTCAATATCCTCATAAATATTAACACAAAAGCATTTAATAAATGATTGCAGCAATATAGAGAAATAATTATATACCATGATAATGTGGGATTTATTTCAGGGTAGCAAGTCTGATTTTAATATTTGAAAATCGATAATTATAAGTCACCCACTAACAGGCTACAAAAGAGAAATATATCTCATCAATCAATATGGAAAAATAACTTATAAAAAAAACTCAGGCATAATAAATACTCTCAGAAATATAAGAAGAGAGAGAACTTTATCATCAACTTGATAAAGAACACTTACCAAAAAAAGTACAGCTAACATAGAACTTAGTGATGAAATATTGATATTTTGTGTAAATTTAATGAAATATGCACAGTTCTTACATCCTGAAAACTATACAATATTAATGAAAGAAATCAAAGATCTAAATAAAGGGAGAGGCATACTATATTCATGGGTTTGAAGACTGAACATAGTAAAGATGTTAGTTCTCCCCAGAGTGATACATAATTTTAATACAATTCCTTCAAGCCAAGCAGATTATAGAGTTTATGATGGAAAAGCAAAGAAACTAGAATAATCAATACAATTTCAAAACAGAAGATCAAAGTGGAAGGAACTTGACTACATGACTTCAGAACTTATTACATAGCTACAATTATTGAAACTGTGTGATATTAGCAGAATGATAGTCAGACAGATAAAAGGAAAGGAGCAGAGAATCCAGAAATTGGCTCATACAATTATACTCACACAGTCATACTTTTGACAAATATGACAGAGATTTCAAAATAATTCAACAAGGAAATGATAGCATTTTTTAACAAATGGTCCTGAAACAATTGAATATCCACAAGGGTAAAAAAAAAAAAAAATGACTCATATTTTAGTCTCACACTTTATAAAAGTGTAATTCAGGGTATTTTAAAGGTTTAAATGTAAAAAAATAGAAATTTTTTGGTATAGCACTGGAAAAAATATTCTTAGATTTTACACCAAAAGCACAATATACGAAAGGAAAAATTGATAAACTAGACCTCATCAAAACCAGTTTCTCTGAAAAAAAAAAAAAAAAAAAAAAAAAAACACCCTGTTAAAAGGAATAAAAGAAAAGCTATAGATTGGAGCAACATATCTGTGAGCCACATATCTGACAAAGGACCCATATATACACTATATTAAGAACTCTAAAAACTTACTGCGGAGTAAAAGAACAATCAGAAAAAGAACAAAAGCACAAAGACAGATTTCACATAACAATGTAGAAGACAACTAAGTACACAAAATATGTTTACCATCATTAGTAATCAGGAAATGCAAATTAAATCCATAATGAGATATTACAATACACTTATCAGAACAACTGAAAATTCTGACAACACCTAATGCTGCCAAATATGTGGAGAAACTGTTACTGAGTTACTATTGAAATGCAACTCACTTAAGAACTCTGAAATATTAAGAACTAACATAGCTATTAATGTTGCATAAATATTAAGAATCTCATAGCTAGGAGAGATGCAAGTGTGTGTGTGTGTATAATTTTAAATCTAATGGATGTCAGGATGCTACAAATGATTATTCATACATTGCTAGTGGAAATATAAAATGATGCAATCACTCTGGAAAATAGTTTCTTACACATGTATGTGAATCTATAATTTTCTCAATAAAAAGGTTAATTAGAAAATATCTGTTTTGAGTGTTTAGTAATATATTGGTGCACAATGACTTGCAGTTCAATAGTTGTTGACATACCAGTCAGTCAAAATTTCTCCTGGGATGACTAATAACTGTCCACTGATAATCATTTCTCAAATTTACTTAAATTTACTTCCTAATTCACTTTGTGCCTGCGTATATCAAAGCTAGGAGAGATGCAAGTGTGTGTGTATATACTTTTAAATCTGATGGATGTCAGAATGCTATGTGGCCATTTGTGTCATACTTTCACAGAAGGAATTCAAATGTCTTGGGATTTTGGAGTCTATGTTCCTTTGTACAGTATCCTTATTACTATTACTATAGCTATTATTACTATTATTATTATTTGATGTCCATTATATTATAGGCAAGGTATAAATTATTGAAATCATTTGCTTAAAAAAGCCACATCACTGGTGGATAGTAATGTGTTTCAGACTCTAAAGGCAATCCCAAATAATGAATTCCAATAATTAGCCTTCTTAAATTTTAGATTTGTTTTTATTTGTGTATGAGAGCTATATCAAAATAAATATGAAGAATCTCACCAAAGAAAAAGACGATTTAACTAATAGGCATTTGATATGTACTGAAGCACCAGGTGGTATATAGGCTCAGCACACCAGTCTTCAGTATACTCCACACCAGTCTTCAGTTGTAATGAGGACATTACCACTCCCATTTCATAGTAAGGAAATTGAGTTTCAGTGAAACTGAATTTTTGTTTTAGGAAAAATGCTAAAATGAAAAAGCTAGTATTCCAAAATCCACACTCTTTCAGTATATTAAACTCCCTCTCAAATGGTGGGAAAAAAAATCACCAGGATGTTTAAATTATGGTATGTTTACTTTTAAGAATGGATATAAATTTTTTGCCTTGACTATACACGCAGAAGAAATATTTAGAAAACTAAAACTGTGTCCGGTGTCATTTAATCCAATCTAATGATCTCATCTACTAAAAATGTAGTGGTACTTTCCCTATTCATTCATAAGCAACATCCCTTGAAATATTATCTGGCATAGATGTCTTTTTTTCTAGATTTTTCTCAATAGTGACCTTATTTTGTGGATATTGCTGGAAATAATCCTCCAGTCATTCTTCTGGCCCCTAAAATGCTTGGTTCCAGCGTGTCACTAGTGATTTATGACTACTCACTAGTTGGCTTCATCAAGGTAGTAGAATATATATTTGCCCTCAGGAAATGAGAAGGAAACATAAATAAAAATTGCATGGTTGATTGGCCTGTTTCTGGTGAGGTAAGCCACAGTTAGAAGAAATCACTTTTTTCCCCTCTCTTTTTCTAGCTTTCTCTATCACTAAAATAAATGGAATTTTTGTCTGGATGCCTTCCCTCACTCACTTTTAAAATATAATTAAGCGTTAAATTATGTGACGTGAACTAAAAGTACTGAAGCAGTACCGGTGGAAAAAAAGTTCAATTAGGTCTTGTGTAGTCAGAAAAGACCAGATCAAGAGTGTCTCATGATCAGGGAAAGAGGAGACCACTCCTGGCAGGAAAGTGGCTGGGTCAAATGCAAGCAATTTTCCCTACATATATGTGGTGTAAGGAGGAGATGACTCCAGTCACAGCAGAGGCTGTGGGTTGAGATGAAAAAGAATATAAGGTTATGAAACACTATAAAATGATCCACAATGTGTCGGCAAAAATGAATATGCGTATTGAAATTATTTTTTCAAATTATTTAATGATCATTGTGAATTCAGAATAATGTGATTGTTGCTGAATATACATTGATAATAGGTTCTGAACTTTCTGTAATGCTTTAGCGTTTTAAAGGTGTTTCTTTTACATTTTTGCATTTGATGCAATCAGCACTCTGCAGTACAGGAAGCAAGCATTGAACATCTTTCTACAGGTTGTAAAATTCAGTCTCAGAAAGGTAAAGATCTGGTCTACTTCATTCCAGGGAGAGTTGCTAACTGCTAGCTTATTTCCTTCTTCATGATTCTGTGTGGTGGAGAAATTCAGACTACATGCCTTCACCCCTTCATCTATCTCCACATTCCCATCATGGCAAAAGTCCACCGTATTGCAAATGAAGTAAACATCTTACTCACTTCTCCTTCAACAAACTTCTTGTCTCCTTCAGGGAGGCCAAATGGAAAGAAGATAAAGGAGAACTAATCTATTGAGCAGCTATGATTTGCTTCTAGCTTTAAATCACCACGAAATTTATATATAAAGTATTATGTATAAAGCACATTTCTTTTACACATACATAAATGCATGCATTCGCATACACATGCACAATGAAATAACACTAAAACAGGTCAAATAACTTCTGCAGGTATACACAGTCAGGTAATGGAAGAGAAATGGTGGTGGACTCAAATATGCTATACTTTTCCAAATAGTCCTTCACAAAAGTATTCGTACACAGCTTTTTGCTATAGAAGAATTCAGAATGAACAAAATTATTTTTATGCTATTTACATAACATTGTCATAGAATCAGTATTATGAAGAGTCTAAAGCTGAGACATGCTAATGCTTACACTCTTTTACATTATCACACATTACCTAAAACTTACAAGTTGCAGTCTGAGAATAGCACACATGTTTGCTAAAGCCTTAGATAACATTAGTCTTCCAGGTACCAGTCATTTTGTATTTGCATAAGTAGCTACTTTTGTCAGAAGACATCTAATTGAGTTCATAGAAAATCATATGAACAGATGATAGCATGATGTTTTTTAATGTTGAAATCACCAAAGAACTTACAGCATTTGTTTGGAGAAAATACGCGTTGACATTAGCATGGTGCCTGTCTATTGGTGGGGATTGAATACATGGGACTTATAGCACAAGAGTTGGTGGTAATGATGGTAATGATGGTAATGGGTAAAGCTATAATTAAGTTTCTCCTTGAAGTAATCTCTTTGCAGGAGCATGAGTTTTGTTCTCTCCCAGAAAATCAGGTGTCAGGGCAATAAAAGGGTACGGAGACTGAAACTGACCTTTAGTTTCGAGTTAAATTTTGGTTTAATTTTCTCATTTGTGTGTTTGTATGTTCTTGATGAAAGAAAACATTAAGTCAGTGTAGTTTTAGAACACCTTAAGTTATTATTATAACTACACAGGAATATACAGATATTTAAGACCAAAAGCAAAATTTCATGAAGCATTCTATTAAATTTGTTAATGTCCCATATGTGGAAAGACATAAAGTCTTAGCAGTTATGCTTAACTATATTGACTCCCTTGGGAATCCATCCACAATGGTCACCCCAGTCTGTTCCCAATGTTTACATTAAGCCAGTTATGCAAACATCAAGATTGTGTATAATGTGCAGATCCAAGAAGAGTATTCTTTTTTTCTCTCTTCCTTATTTTTCCATATTCTTCAACCATCCTTCCTTCTATCTCTTCTTTATTTTCTTCTGCATTGTCTTATTTTCCTCCATTTTACGATCTATGTGACTCTTCCTCTTCCGCTGGCTTTATCGTCGTAGAGGTCATAGTAGTCATTCAGCTACCCCCAAATGCCAGAGAAGGTGAAACATACCCAGAGTGTGTAACTAGGATCTCTGTGCAAGGGCCAGATTTACAAGGTGTATACAGACGGCTCGCAGACACTCTCCTGCTACTGTCTATCTTCTTTTTGCTTGTTCTTCTTGGATTCCTGGATTTTCTTTTAAATTATTGGTATTACTATCTATAATGCTAAAAAATGCTGTAGTATATAATACTCGCTAGCCTAGTTTGTATAGTCATTATTTACAGCTATAGGTTTTTCAGTCACAGACCTGGATGAATTCCTGGGTTCTCCTGTTTACTAGCTGTATGAACTTTGCTGAGTTACTTAAATTCTGTAAACAGCTTATAGAGTTAATTAAACTAAAAAATGACATATAACAATGGTATGTAGCCCACAGGCTTATTTTCATGGTGCTGAGTATTGAACACTTTGTTACGTGTAGTTGGTGGACTGAATAATAGAACCTTCCCTTCAAAGATGTCCATGTCCTAATCCCCAGAACCAGTGAATACTTTATCTCACATAGCATAAAGGACTTTTCCCACGTGAATCAGTTAAAAATCTTGAGATGAAGAGGTTATCCCAGATTATTCAAGTTGACCCAATGTGATCATAAGGATCCTAATGAGAGGACGGTGTAAGGGCCATAGCCATAAAGAGAGAAGAAATGGCAAAGGGAGCAGAAACTGGAGTGATACACTTTGTAATGGAGGAAGGGGCCACTAACCAAGGAATGTGAATGGCTTATAGAAACTGGAAAAGGCAAGGAAATAGAATGGTCCCTAGAGAGTCCACAATGAATGAAGCTCCCCAAACCCATAATTTTAGCCCATAAGACCCATTTCAGCCATCTGTTCTCCAGAAGAGTAAGATAATATATTTAAAGTGTTTTAAGCCACTGAGTCCACGGTAATTTGTTATGCAAGCAACAGGGCACTAATACAATTCAAACATTCAGGACTCTGGAAGGAAGGATATAAGTAGAATGGCTCTCATCATTCTCTCCTTTCCCTTTCTCTCTGTTGTTCTCCATCCAGGCCTGGTTATTTATCTCCTTAGCTTACTCGCCTAAGGGAGAAATAGTGAGCAAAAGGTGGAATAGACTGAGGGAGAACAAAAACAGTATTTCATTTAGGTAGAGAATAGATTCTACAGTTGTCTTCATCTAAGAGAAGAGAGAAGAAATTAGAGACTTGAAATCAACAAATACATCAAGAAAATAATGTTTATAAAAACAAAAACAAGATATCCTTTGTTTTATTTTGTCATTACAAGATATCTAAACCTCACTCATTCCTCAACTCAGCACAACCAGGGTTCTACCCAGACCACTTCAACTGAAAAAAATGTTCTTGCCAACATCTAATAAATGTCATTTTCAAATCTAAAATTATCTTCTTTCTCACCTCTAAAATGATGTCAAACTAAATTGTACAAGACAAACAAGAAATAAATAACGTTGTCTCTGTCCTGTATTCACAATTTTGAAAAATTTAATTACCCTCAATCTATAAGCCTTGATCTTTTCATCAACCATTTCCTCTCTTTCACCTCTCTTCAGGGTATTTTATCAGAGATATGTATCATGAGTCTATTCCCCAACTCATTTTCCTCATCACTTCTTGCTTTAATATTTGCATTAAATATTTCCCTGGGACTGGCAGATGGCAATCTCTGCTTCCCTGCTTTAATGACACTGCTGTCACACTTATCCATCCAAAACACAAATTTGACCATATTTAAAGATGTGGATGATGAAAATGGTTGTTTAAACATGAGCAGCATAGGAAGAACAGCCATGTGATAAGTAACAGGTACTGGTAGTAAACGAGGTGGGGATGGCAGAGCAGGGAAAGTTGAGGCACAGGGATGGTGTCAATGATTGAGTTGGATACAGGGGAGAGATTATATAAGTGTATTTTGGACAAGAGAAGCAGGTTCTTCATTGTTTGAAGAGAGAGGTACATGTACGAGTGAAAACTAGAATGTATCCTAGAATGTTAAATTGATAGAGATATCAATATTAATTCATTATTTTTGATATAGACAAATCGATTTAGATATATAGATATAGATATACATATGTTTATGTCTATACATGTATTTCTGTTCAGTGACAAGACCTGGAAGAAGTGTCACCCCAGTGTTAACGGGGTGACACTCCTAATATCTTATATATATATATATATAGGGGTAACACTCCTAGCTTCTAGGTATTGATTTCTAAATATGATGCTACTGGCCAGGGCTCCTTGGAGAAATGATTACATGGAGGACTGAGGCAGAATAGGTGAAACATGAACTTGGAACATCTTACTGTGTCCCTAAGCAAAGCAGTGCTCAAAAGATGATTGTGACTTGTCAGAATCACAAGATAAAAACCCTTTTGAAAAGTCTGTTGCTGGTCAAATAGGGTGCAATTTGATTATCGAAATAAATAATGATCATAATAGGTTATAACCCTTTGATTAAATTAGGAATTGATTAGGCCATCTGGATATAAACAGACAGACATTTTAATAAGGAGATGTTTATATGGTATCAAAATATCTCCCCACAAAGTACTTATTAAATTACACTGGGAAAAAGAGTTATTCTGCATTGAAGACATCTGGGAGAAACCACCTTAATCAGGTGATAAAAGACAATGTCAGTGGTATGGGAACAAATTGAAATTGGGTGCCACCTGATTGGATGCAACAAAAAGGACACTTGATCTCTTCTGCCAAAGTTGTACAACCTGAATCTAAACCTGAAGAAACATTAGACAAAGGCAAGTTGAGGGCATTCTACAAAATAACTAGCCTATCATGTGTGATTGTGTCAATTTCATGATAATCAAGGAGAGGGTGAGAAAATATTCCAGACTCAACAAAACTGAAAAGCATGACAACTGAATGCAGCACACGTTTTTGGACTTGAGCCGTTTGTTAAAAGAAACATTTTAGGGACCACTGGTAAAACTTGAATGGGGCCTACCAATTAAATACTAATATCATATCAGTGTTACTTTCCTGATGTTGATGACGGTATTATAGTTAGGCAGAAGAATGTCCTTATTTATAGTGAATACACATTAAAATATTCTTTGGTAATGAGGCATCAAGTCAGCATCTTATCCTTCAAAGATTCAGGGAAAAAGAATGTTCTTTGTACTGTACTTGCAATTTTACTGTATGTTTGATATTGTTTCAAAGAAAAACCTTTTAAAAATGTTTGATGGCCTTTTAATGCCCATGGACATAATTTCACTACGTTAATATGCCATTCTCATTCTGTCCATGCCTACCACTTTCTTTATGAAATATTTTATTTATCTTTATTCATGTTGGCTGTTTGTGAACTTCTAAGATGAATATCTTTGTGTGAGGTCTCCACTTTTCCAGAGTCTTAGAGGCACAGTAAAGTGATGAAATCTGAATATGTTTAGCTTAAAACGAAGTTTAGATGACAAAAAAGAAAAGAATTGAAAAATCTTTCCCTGGGACAGAAACATTTTGTAGTTGGCTACTGTTTCTCAAAACCATCAGACAGTCCTACGTGCCCTGTGTACCAGTTTGATGAAACACCTACCCTTCTTCTAAACGTGCAATATCCCCTGGGACTTTATGTATTCATTCCTGCTTTTCCACGTCCCTGATTACCCGTGCTTGATGCCTCCGTGTTTTAATCCCCTAATAAAGAATGTCTGCCCATCTTTCAAGATCATCAATCTCTCCAAGCCATAGAAAGTTTCTTTTGAATACTCCCATCGTGCTTTGGAGATAACTTTATTATAACTCTATTATGTACTAAATTATCAGTTTATCAATTTGTCTTCCTACACCGGAATGTATGTCCTGGGAGATAAACTCATAAACATCCTGGTAACCCCCAGTGATACTACAGTACCTATCACATTGTAAACGTTAACTGATAGTCACTGACTGAATGAACAAGGTCAATCCCGAGATAATTAATAAACAAAAAACATGAGTGACCGGGCAGAGGTTGAATTATAGTGAAAAATTATTAACTAATTTTGCTCTTTTTTTTTTTTTTGGTAAATGTGGGACCGTATGGTATTCCTGTGGTTTGTGAAAGAGTATCAATGTTGGATTTTTGTATGTTTTTGCTATGGTATCAGTGATTTGTTGTTTGTACAAAATGTCACGTACTTAAATATTTTTATTTTGTTAGTATGTGAACAAAAATAATATGTAGTGGGAAGTTGGAAAGAATGAGAAAGGGGAGGCTGAAATATAAAGTGCTCATAAAATTTGAGAAACTACAAAATCAAACCAAGATGTTCACCCATCTCTATTTATAGTGGCAGTTAATATTCAATGACCTTTGTAACACTGGGAAGCAAAACATTCATAGTGTTGGCCTTTTGATAATTTGGGGTGAGGGGCAGGAAACTCACCAAAGATTTATGAGTTTATGCTACCCATGGTATCTCAAAAAATTACAAAGGATTTGCTTAGTAAAACCATATTTGTATATGCAATTGCACAATCGTTATAAAAATATCCTCAGTGTTTTTGGAAAATTTTATAACTGTCTCAAGAACACCATGAAGACAGGATTTTATTTGTTCTCAGCTTAAGTCACACATTTTGGATATTCTAAGTGAAATAAGACAGGCACAAAAAGACAAATACTGTATGATCTCACTTATATATGGAGTCTAAAAAAGCTGATTTCATAGAAACAGGGAGTAGAAAGGTGGCTACCAGAGGCTGGGAAGGAAGAGGTGAGGTGGGGTAGGGAAAGGGAAGATGTTGACCAAAGGGTACAAAGTTTCAGTTAGACTGGAGGACTAATTTTTTGTGAACAATTGCACTGCATGGTGACCACAGTAAATAATAATGTACCGTACATTTCAAAATTGCTAAAATAATATATTATTAATGTTCTCACCACAGAACAATGATAAGTTTGTGAAGTGATGAAGATGTTAATTAGCTTGATTGAACCTTTCTACAATGTATACATAGGTCAAAGTATCACATTGTACCAGATAAAATACACAACAGTTATTTGTCAAGTAAAAATTTTAAAAACTTGAGAAAAAATTGGACAATGTATTTCTTTAAAGTATATTTCTAACAGATAAAATTCCTACTTTTAAATATAAAATACTTTTTAAGCTCCTTTTCTAAAGGATTGAGTCTTTCTCATCTTTGTATATCTCTTTCAGATTCAAACACTGAACTTTGTAATTTCTGGGTTTTCATTCCAGAGTGACTAAATGAAAGTAAAACCACTTTTTTTTGACAACTGCACAACACTTAGCCAACAATTGTTTATGTGACTTGAACTATTTCTTTGAGTTTTGCAGCATTCCATTATTCCAGTGTTTTTATCCTATAGGCGTTAAAATACTAAAAAAGTAAACATATGTTGATGTGTACATAGGATATATTGTTTATATAAAATTTCAAAATGTGTATGTGAAGACAGTGATTTTAGGTTTCCCTTTCTCTCTCATCTGAACCAGGTTCTAGATACTAGTGAATTACTATTATTATTATTTGCATCAGAAAAATGATGCATTCCTAATCTTTTGAAGTGAGATTATTCAAGTCAAGTTTAAGTGTCTCCCAAAACCACACAGTGATGTTGAAAAAGCTTTATACACATGTAGACTTTTCTAATAAAGCTTTGAAAAAATCTTTAACAGGATCAGTGCGTTGGCTCAAGCCTGTAATCCTAGCACTCTGAGAGGCCGAGGTGGGAGGATCACAAGGTCAGGAGATCAAGATCATCCTAGCCAATATGGTGAAACCCCGTCTCTACTAAAAATAAAAAAAATTAGCTGGGTGTGGTGGTGTGCGCCTGTAGTCCCAGCTACTCAGGAGGCTGAGGCAGGAGAATCGTTTCAACCCAGGAAACGGAGGTTGCATGCAGTGAGCCGAGATTGCGCCACTGCACTCCAGCCTAGCAACAGAGCAAGACTCCATCTCAAAAATAAATAAATAAATAAAAATATTTAATAAACATTCTGTCATTAACCCCTTTACAAGGTTAAGCTTCAGAATGTGGAGATTGTAAACTAATAAATCTATCAAAATAAAGAGAAAATCTATTTCACAAGAAAGCGATCTCCTTCTGATACATCTTTTATGGGAAATTCATACTAATTAAATGTCAACTTGAATGTTATTAAACGGTAGAGAATTTTAAAAGTTTGAAATAGTGGGTCGAATCTCAGTTACTCCATAATTTGTCTGCTTTGTAGAGAATAACCATATCCAACCTGACCTCCTTATAGGGTTGTTATGAAGATCAAACACATAGAAACATTCTCTGTAAATTCTTACTTTAAAAAATCAACAGAAACCAGTTCAGAAAAATAGAGAAATATTCTATATAAGCTGCCAGTCAATGCTTAGCAGGAATTTGGAGGATTTGTGGTTATGTTTCGGCAATCTGAAGGCCTCCTTGTGTCCACCTTTGCTTTTTAAAATTATTCTTCCCACCTTAGTGGAGCAGCTTGATATCCCACCTAGAAAGCCCTTTAAGAGCTTTCCTTCTCTCTTTGCACTTAAGAACAGTATATTGAAGAAGAAAGGGCTCCTGGGATACAGCTGGCCTCCCTTGTATACCGCTGGGGTTGCCTTCTACTCTGCTAGCCCTCATTGTACCCTAATCCCACCCCATTCATCTTCCTCCCGTCCTCAGAGGCTTTCCCACTGCACTACCTTGACCTGTGCAATGCCGCATTTCTCCCCTGCCTAAAGTGCTCTTCCTCTAACTCCCTTGTCACTCAAATGTAATAAACACATCCTTCCCTACATTCTTACTCACCTTGAGGATCCCATTACTTCATCAGATTATCCTTCACTCACTGTGACACCAGGTGTCAATCTATTCGCCTTTATAAAACCTCATAGCCTGATTCTATTTGGTCCAGTGTAACGCTTTTAAAAGCATAAGTCTACCTGTGGTTGTGTGATTATTTCATTCACATATATTTTCCCCTCTAAATTGTAACCTCCATGTAAACAATGACTTTGTTGTTCATCAGTACATCTCCAGTTACAAGTTACCTGACACTAAATAAGTATTAGTTGAACAAATAAATTTGAGACAAGTGGGATACCAAAGTGCGTAACACATTTAATCATGTTTCCTGATAAACTCTCAAGCTAAAGTTGAGGACCTATTGTTTACTTCTGAAAAGGCTCAGTCAACTACCAAAAAGGATAAAGTAGTGCCCACTCTCTATATTGCCTTGGGTTAGACAACTTTGAATTAAGGTGTGACAGGAGATGATCTAGCTAATTCATTAATTTTCCCAAATGCATGCTTTTATGATACTTGGAACATTTCCTCTCTGATATTATTTTAAAAAGTGATAGAAAAATTTCACAGTATAATTTTATTGTGCAGATGGAGAAAGTGAGGAAGAATGAGTTAATTAAAATATTTTACTCTTAAAAATGAACGCAATATAGTGGTATTTACAATCAACTTCTGTAAATAAATGATAACAGAAAGAAATAATGTAGTTTATCAAATCTATAGATAACACAAATTAATTTAGTTACTTTTTCTTCTTTGAAATTTAGGATAGTTGTTTCAAAATTTTAGAAACCCTTATTTTGTTTTGCTAAAGAAAATATTAAAATCAGCTTATTTCTTGTTTGTACATCAACTACTAATAGCCTACTACTATTAGAAGGCATATTGGGTGTTAAAGAAATCCTACAATGAAAAATCCACTGAAATAACTGTCATATAATGCCTTACAAAGATACAAAATTCTTCTTGTATCAGAAAACAATTATAGAGACCTGGAGTATGGTCCGGATTCTGAGCTTTAGGCAGATCACCCAGCTCCCTGAGCCACTGTTTCCCCATCTTTATTCCAGGATTGTATGAGCCGTTGGGTTGAGGTAATAAAAACCCACCAAACCAGAATAATAAAATAAGGCAAAATGACTATTCTACTGGCTGTGTTAAAGAGGAAATTATCATCACTCAGATTTCTCATTGATTTTACATAAAAAAAGAAGAAAAAGTCTATTGTGACAGATCATGTACATCTTTCCATATCTGATTTATTTTATTTCCCCCAAGCTTCAACTCCACACATTCACTCAGATCCCCAAGGAACTACCTTATTTCAGTCTCTGCTGAGATCAGATCAGCCCCTGCAGGACCCCTTTCAGTGAAACAGAAATAAGCGTACTTGATTTTCCCCTAGTTAGCTGCATATAGACATTTGAAATGATTTAGTATTAGGATCCTGATTAACTTGGAGAGAAAAAATTTTGCCTCATTTGTATATTTGCATATTGTTGAAAAAACGATTCTATCAATTTATTGGTAATCAATATCAATACCTTTTTTTAATTTAAAAACTTTTAAATATTCTTTAAGAAATATGACTCTATCCATTTTAAACAACGACGATAAGAGTGATACCAACGTGGATAAGAGTGAGTCTCTCTTCATTTCCCTAAACACGAACTTAAACTAATTCTCAAAAAAAGCCTGTCCTTTAAAAAAAGAGAAACTAAGCTATTCAGAATAGGTAAATCATACGTGCATTTATATCTTTCCTTTTACCAAAGAATGCAATGAATAGTGTGGAATGGTAAATCGAAATAATTATAGGTAGGACATGGTCCTCATAATACATTAAGAAACTTCAATACGTTTATCCATGATTTATATCCAGAATTGAACCTTAATATTTCTTTTATTATAAACTAGAGAAAAGCACTTCTCAATAGCAAAGTTTAGTTGTATGTTACATTGGATGTAGGAAAATTCTTTAACTTACATTTTAATAATTTAAAACTCAAACCCATAGTATTCATATTTTTATAGAAAAACAAGAAGGCATATACTTTTGATTCCAGTATTATGCTCAATACGTTTTCTTTCAAATAAGTTCCTGAACACATTTGGGGTTATTTGGGGTTACAAGCTGTTGTAAGAGGATGGGGGGAAGCTGATACATTTTTAAGGTGCAATGGTGTGGCAAAGGGTATCACAAGCAGCTTTATTTGTGACACCATTGTTTCTGTCATCTGGGTGAGACATGTCATTAGTGTTGTTGTCATTGTTGTTGCTGTGGCTGCTGCTGTTTTTGTTGGTATTCCCATAGATAGGCCACTGTGCTGACTGTGCACTGAGTCCTGTGGAAGGAAGTCCAGGATTAGTTTGGGACAGCTCTTCAAGGTGCAAATGGAGTTGCCCCTGATCTTCCTTGTTCTAGCTACATGGACTTTGAATTCCATCCTGGCAGGGGCGGCCAGAGGAGGCGGGGGGAATGCCCTACTACATGTTGTTTATGATTTTGTTGCATTAGTTGGTTTCTTTTATTAAACCAGATACAAGTTGTGACATGCTGTTAATTCAATCACTAATAACTAGCTCAAATTGCAAATCTGTCAGCAGGTTGGTGTTGATTAAGATGCAGCCGTCACTAGCATATTGTTTTAAATGCTTGATAAATTTTATTTTCTGCAATGATGACTGGGTTGGTGTATTTTTTTCCCCCTTTCCTCTCTAAGCCAAAAGAATTACACAAATGTCCCTCTGTGGGTCCTCTGAAGATCTCGGCATTCCCTGTGCTGCAAGGCGGGCTGGTAACCACTAGAGGGGAGGAGACAGCCGGATTTATTGAAGGCTTCACCACAGAAACTGATGGTGGGGAAGCTGTCAGAGGACGAGATGCCAAGCAAAAGGGTTTAAGTATATTATAAAGGTCTCCAAAAATCAAAAAAAAAAATAGGGTTCTTAAAGTATGCAAGAAAATTTGCTTCTAATAAATTTGAAATGACTGGGAAGGTAGTTAGAATGCTAGAATGTGCTTACCTGTTAACCTGTAGTGTTAAGCATTAGCAAGATGATCTATGAAATCAGAGTTAACCCTTATGAAAATAAATGGCTCTCTCCTTAGGCCTGTAGCTAATGCACATACATGTTAGGAAGAGTAGCTATCGGGGAAGGACGAGGGAGGGAATCAAAGATGATTTGGCTGTTCAGGGTAAAGTGGAAACTCAGCGTATAGCTCATTTTCTAAAGTATTCTAACACCTGCCCCCTCTTCCCATCACTTTAAATCCCTTCATTCCATTGGTAAAAGGGGAATAGAGAAAGAGACATCACAGATAGTAAAATATTGATGTAGTAAACAAGGAGAGAGGGAGCAGAGGAGAGAAACTTTATTTAACCTTCCTGATCATTCCAAACTACAAATCCTAATATGGGTAACTTAAATAAAAAATAGTCATCCAGGATTTATGAGGTAGCACATATACCACGTGAGCACTATTTTTGTTGATTTTTAAAATCCAGCTTGACCTTTTTAATCTTTCATTTAAAAAATAAAATATATTTAATATTAGTATTGTTAAAGTGCTATAATGTAGAACTAGAGGTTGTTCTGTGTACTCTCCTGAGTGTAATTGCACTAAGATCATTCAGTTTCCATTTGGAAAGCCAGTGGCAATTACTGGAATACAATGTATCATGCATTTGCTCACTGGATATAAAACGTATATACTAATTCGCAATAAAATGTAACAGCTGTCAGTGCATTTTCTGCTCTGTTACTTCAATAAATTGGAACTCTGACTAGAAAATGGGAATATTGCATTTTTACACACTCTGTAATGTGTTTGCTTTTTGCAAATACAATTTATTTTTTTCATGACAAAAATTGTGGTTTGTTATTACTGCTAGTGGATAAATATTCCTCTATCAGAATGAATTACATATGGTATCTGTAAAGAAGTAGTAATATTTTCTGCTTTTTATTGTAGCCTGTCTCCAGTAAACAAAATACACTTAACCTACTTCTGTCACATACAGAGTGTGTGTGTGTTGTTTTTTCTTTCTTTTCTTTTTTTTTTTTTTTTCTTCGTTGTAATGGGTGTGTGTTGGGGATAGGGAAAGAAAGTAGTTTATTTTTTACCGTACATTCTCAGGTGTCTGAGTTGATCATTAACATTTATTTCCAGATATTATCAATTTCCTTCAGAGTTTATTTTTGTTTAAGTTTCAAATCTCTTCTTTCATACATTTGCTAATCAGATTTTCTTTAGAACCGGAAGCAGTGTCTCTGAGTTTTATTTAAAATAAAATGCCTGCACATTTCTGTAATTTTGTTACTTGAGGTCAGACTTTTCACAGATAATTAGCCTTTTACACACTGTGAAATCAACCTGCATTGGTTATTTGGCTAGACTCTTTGCTTCTGTTCTTATTTCCCAGAAGGCTAACGTGCTGAAAATCTAGCTTCAAGCTCATAGTACTGTCTCTTTGTGTTGCTAATTATCCCGTTGCATAATTATTAATATCAGGAGCAGGAAGAGGAAACAAGCACACCAAATAGTCGTGAATGCTGGTGTTCTGGCAGGAAGCAAGTCCTGCATTAATAAAATGTGCCTGTGCCAATATCACAGGAGATAGGAGCGTTCCTTGTTAAGGATCATTTATTAACTGAGATCATCTTTTAGTTCGCCTTGGGGTAATGACTAATGTCAATGGCAAATTTCACAGTTGTCTAGAGAAATGAATTAAATTTGTAATAAAAAGCCCTTCGGCTTGTTGTACATGTTCATTTATTGGAGTAGTTGAACTAGGAGAACTGTAAGGCAACCAAGAACATCGGCTTAATTTTCCTTACATATAATAGTGACCTTTAGCTCCATATTGAAAAAGTTACCTATTATGGACTGGTAAATTAAATGAGAAGTTCCTCTAATGCAGAATAAACTAGATGACTGAGCTGAGTTAAACGGCCTTTGAGCCTATGAGATTCTTAGTAGAAAAATATTCTTTCTTTTTTTGATATGACTTTTCTATTTAAGCCATTATAAAATAAGCCACTTGACATATAAGCAAGAGAATAAGACAATTCCAAGTGAGATTTCATAAAGAGTTACACCTACTTACATTACTACAACTTCTTTGGGTGGTTTCATTTTGTGATCTGATGTAGAGTTTTTAAAAGTGTTGTTTTAACATTTTTTAATTCTAAATATACAGCGTGTTTTTTTATTTACTTGGCATAACATGTTGTTACTGTAATTATTTATAGAAGTTTTTGTGTTACTTTATGTAGTTAAGGCAAAGCATATTTCCCAGGAGGAAGAACAATTACACCACTGTCTCTTTTTCTGTTTTAGAAAGACTAATTCCGGATTCCTTTTCTGAGAGTGAATTGGACTTGGAAAACGATAATTACTTTTAAAACAAGCATGATGACCAAGCACGGTATTCTCATTTTATAGTAGAAAATATAGAAGCGCCAGTCTTCTTATGCAATCTGTTATCTATACCGTAGTGCACTTGAAACAAATTATCCTAATCAAGGCACCAGCCCAGCTAAGGATAGCAAGTGAAAAATGGACACTATTTTCAGGGAGTACAGACAATTGCAATATTTATACAAATCAAAATGTAATATTTCTTTCAGAGAGGTAAATTCTCGTCACATATTTTAAAACTTTAAGGTAATGTCTCAATATTTTCACCTTGAAATCATGTTAGTGAAACATATTCACAGCAAAGCTTCATTCCCATTTACAATGGGACAGACCATACTCAGACAAATACACACACATGCGCTACCTACATAGCCTCCCACACTAGATGTGTTGCTGAAGATGAATAAAAATATCTGTGGGACTCGTGGGAGATAAAAACAATAATAAAAAGATGCAATCGGAAGTATGGTTAGTTTTAGTTGCCCTTGTTTTTAAACACGTATGAAAATGTCTGCTTGAAGCTTATGCCTTCCAAAATTACAGGCTTATGGAACTATGACAAAATGCTGATTTTTTTTTCTC
This sequence comes from Trachypithecus francoisi, assembly GCF_009764315.1. Classification (NCBI taxonomy): domain Eukaryota; kingdom Metazoa; phylum Chordata; class Mammalia; order Primates; family Cercopithecidae; genus Trachypithecus; species Trachypithecus francoisi. Next base: position 49,378,876 of record NW_022681462.1, on the reverse strand, counting down.
AATTTTAATTAATTTTCCAATTACTTATGTTTATGTGTCCTCTTTTGAACCTAATATTCTATCTATGTTATACTAGCCATTGTATCATCTAGAAATGGGTGGAGTTACACCCAAATTATTTTGTCTCTCTGGCTTATTAGGTGTGCTCTGGGGTGTACTATATGCTTATCATGACGTAGGAGAACCTAAGAAATATGGACATCTTTCTCTCCTTAATGCAGATGCTCACAGCATTCTAATAAGGCCAGGAAAAGAGTTCCCAGTCCCCTTTTACCCACACTCTCACCTCAGCCCTTTTCAGCACGTAACCTTATTCTCTGTGGGATTACTTGGATGAAAACCAATTAGGGAGCGGCTCGCAATATAAATGCATACAGATTACTGCAGATTGAACATTGCCCATGCCAACTCATCATAGAGTGTATAATGCCCTGAATGGGATAAATATTAAAGAGTTGAGAGGAAATGGACACAAAATATTGAGAAAAGACTCCAAATGCCAAATCAGGTCTAATAAAATATATAACTAAAAGTATGGACTTCTCTCCAGCCCACCTCCCACGGCCCTCCTGTTCTCTCCTCTTTGTGGAGATATGCCCACAGGCCTCCTGAAGTGTGTTCTCCTCCACTAATCCTTCCACAATGGTCCACATGAGTTTCTGAGGGGTCTCTCATGCCCTTCATTCTATGTCTGTCAATTTCTGTCTAATAAGCCAGTCTCCCTCCCTGCTTCTTCCAGAGGGCCTCATTCTCAAGCTGGGAGGGGACAGCTGTCTCAAAGGCCTGGACAGCTCTAAGAATTACTGAATGGGCAAATCAGTATTTAGCGACCATGCTTTTCAGCATGCTTATTGGAATAAGTGCAGTTAAAAAAAAAAAAAAAAAACAGGCAGGGGAGGGAAATGTATAAAGATCCTCCAGTTAGGACTTTTGGGACGTGGTTTGGAAGGCTAACTTGGAGTCCCAGAGAAACTGCAACCAAAGTTAATGATGAATGTAACACTTTTGAATGATAGAGTGATGGCTATCAGCTTGGAAGCTTTGTTATGTTTTGTTTTGTTTTGTTTTGTTTTTTCAGTAACCAGAGGGAGCAAAGGGATTATCTCTCTTTCTCTTCACATTTTTCTCAATATAATCATCTTTAGATGCTCTCTCTCTCTCTTTCCACTTCCATTAGTTAGAATATATTGATAGTGTGCAAGCTAAACCCGTTAAAACATTAAGGTTGTACCAATACTTTTTGGTTACATATTCAGACCTTTTGTTTCCTCCCTTAGATCTGTCTCCCTAATGATATCGCATATGCTAACTTCTTACTGAGATAGACAGAATCAGTCCCAGACTTCATGTGGACTGTATGATTCCTGGGCATAAAGTTCCTGTTAAAGTGGACCCAAGTTTCATGATCCTAGGTACAGAGTGAAATGAGTCACTGTGCATAATTAATCATCATAATTATTCACTCAGTTCTTTCCATTGACCCTTTGTGAGAAGTCCAGCGAGTCATAAATCCTAGAGTGTGGGGAGTTTATTCAAACATGATTGAAAGGGTCTGCAGGCTTTGGCCAAAGACTGGCGTGGCCCCTTTGAGCTTCCACCTTTGTCTTCTCCATTTCTGTTTCCACCTATGGCTTCATTTGGTAGGTCCCAAGCTAAAATGCTTTTCATGGGATCAAAATCTGTGACCATTGCAAATTAGAATACTGGAAGGAAGAGGCAAATATACTATTTTTTCCTTACACTATAGTATTAAAATGACATTTCTAAGTGTTTTAAATAACTAAGTGGGAAGGTGTTACCTGAAAACAGAACTGTCCTTATGAAGTTGTATCTCAGGAGAAGAGAGCTTTATGACTGATGAAACTGTATAAAGAAAATTCTGAGTTTAGAGACACAAAATATATGTTTTTCACACTCTTTTCTTTCACTATATACTCTTTTTTCCTATTACTCAGCATCACTCCTTTGACCACTGCCAGGAAGATCCACTGGGAAGGATCTGAACTCTAGAGTCAAACTTCCTGGACTCATGTCTCTAACTCTATCACTAACTCTCCACGTGAACTTGAGCAATTTACTAAACGTCTCTGTCTTAGTGTCCCTTTCATAAAAGATGGAAATAAAAGTAGTTTTGGCCGGACGTTGTGGCTCAGGCCTGTAATCCCAGCACTTTGGGAGGCTTAGGCAGGTGGATCACGAGGTCAAGAGATAGAGACCATCCTGGCCAACATGGTGAAACCCCATCTCTACTAAAAATACAAAGATTAGCTGGGCGTGGTGGCATATGCCTGTAGTCTCAGCTACTTGGGAGGCTGAGGGAGGAGAATCACTTGAACCTGGGAAGTGGAGGCTGCAGTGAGCCGAGATAGTACCACTGTACTCCAGCCTGGCGACAGGGTGAGACTCTGTCTTAAAAAAATTAATAAATAAATAAAAATAAATTTTAAAAAATAAAAAATAAAATGAAAAAGTAGTTTCTAATATATCAAGACTAAAGAAAGAGGGGCTCAGGGCAGTGCCAGGAACAAAATAAGTGTGTGATAAATGTCAACTCTTATTGTTTTTGTTGACAAAGATAGAAGCAAGGCACAGGTGCCTACAATTGTTATTTAAACTTTTGGGATAACCTATAGACAATGCAATAACTCAATAAAAGTAAATAAGTGTTCTATATAATAAAAGAGAAAAATAAAATTTATTGATTATCTGTATTTAATAGATATTACCAAGAGTGCTTAAGTAAATCAAGTAGAAACTATACAATCAGTTAATATTTTTACTGAGATGGAGTTGACACTAAATACACAAAATCAAAAACTGATTTATAGAAGTAGCAATAAAAACATAGTTCTGGGGAAGGGAAAATCACATTCATTCAGAAGCACATTTAATAACAAAGAATTAAGTCTTATAGGAAGAACACTAAAAATATTGTCAGGACATCAAGAAGTCTTGAAAACATGGAGGTGTTAATAAAAAAATCCTGTATAAAATTGAACTTGTACCAAATTGAACTTATAAATACAATTATTTCTTAGTTAAATATGTAAGTACAATAACATTTCAATAATAACAAAAATAGCTGATTCTTTTAAGATTAACCAAAAAATTTGGAAAAACAAATTAAGATAAAAAGGCGAATAAAAGTTAGAAATAGAGAATCATATGAGGCTTTAGCAGTATCAGCTACTAAAGTATGTTGTCAAGTTATAATAAATTAAACAATGTGGTAGTAGAGTAAGTGGAACAAAGATAAATAAGTGCAAGAGAAAGTTCAGAAACATGATTAATGAATGTATTCAACTTAGTCATATTTTAAATTAACATAGACAGAAAGAGTTAATAACTACCACTGGAGTAATTGATGAATTTATTTCCCATAGGAGTAGGGTCAAATAATATGAATAACAATTCAAAATGAAGAAGTCAAAAATCAAAGGGCATGCAAAATAAAGCTACAATATCTACATTTTGCCTATCCAAAAAAAAAAGTAATAAAAGAACATTAAAACTGTTTCAGGTTGCCCAGAGTATAAGGAAGCAAGGCCTGTCATATAGTTGTGATGTAAATGTTAATTAACAAAAAGGCTTTGGTAGGGCAACTCAGCAATACATGTCAGCAATCTTAAAAATGCTTATTCTGCTTGGCAGAGTATTTCCACTTTTAATAATTTATTCTGGGAAATTTACTAGAAATGTATTAATAAAAATATTATTTTTAATTATTTATTTATATATTATTTATTGTTTATAGATATTATATTTATTTATAAATGATTATTTATAAATATGCACACAAAATGTATGTAATAACATAAAATTAAGAAAACCATACAAATTACCAGCAAGAAGATATTTTTTAAAGTATAGCATACTTGTAAGTTGGCTTGCCAGTTGTAGCATTTAAACAATGTCACTGCACAGTATTGAAAACATGGAAAATTATTATAATGAACTGATACTCCTAAATATGTTTGTTTGTTTATTTTATTTTATTTATTTATTTTTTTTTTTGAGAGAGAGAGAGAGACTCTTGCTCTGTCACCAGGACAGAGTGCAGTGGCGCAATCTCAGCTCACTGCAACCTCCACCTCCCGGGTTCAAGCGATTCTCCTGCCTCAGCCTCCAAAGTAGCAGGGACTACAGGCATGTGCCACCACACCCAGCTGATTTTTGTATTTTTAGTAGAGACGGGGTTTCACCATGTTGACCAGGATAGTCTCAAGCTCTTGACCTCATGATCCACCCACCTCAGCATCCCAAAGTGCTAGGATTACAGGCCTAAGCCACAATGTCCGGCCAAAACTACTTTTATTTCCATCTTTTATGAAAGATACACTAAGGTCTATTATTTTTTAAGTGTATCGTTTGATCTCAATGTTTTATAAGCAAAAATCACAGATAGAGAAAAACTACTAGAAGACTGGAAACTAAAAAATTTGGCTTTTGTATAAAATGGGATTACTGATTATGGTTGCTTTTTTCTAGTGTTTTCTGACTTTTGTTGATTTTCCACAGTAATCACCTTCTATATTTAGGAGAAAATGTTTATAGGAGAAATTCTGTAGTGTTCTGGTTTGAGTGAAAGCAAGAACTATGGAGTGTGATAATCCTATCATAGTAAACCTGCTCTTCCAGATACTAATTCTTAGTAGTTTCTACAATAGCAAGAGAATTTTTGCCTTGGCATCATCACATAGTCTGTTTCCTCTGCTAGGAACATATTTTCATATCTCCCTCCACTCTCATGGCCTCTGAGATTTTAATATCCTTTGCACCCCCATTTACATGTGAGTTCCTTAAAGAACCTACTTTGTCCACTTAACTAATAAAGACCCTGCCTTGTTTCATTTCCTTTATAATCCGACACTTAAATTGCACGTAAGTATGTTTCCTTGTATAGTATTTGTCTTTCAATAGAGACTGTAGCTTTCCTTGGAACATGGTCCCTGAAAATTTGCTCATCATCGTACACCTGGTGACTCCACAAGGACTGGCATCTAGCAGTTGCTTAAAAATAGTTGTCAACTTTAAGAATGACTAAATTAGCTGTGATGCCGTGGTCAAATTCTGATTGCTCGTCCTCATTATTGTCATCTTGAGAATTAGAATACTGTTTTCCTCATGGGGTTGTTATAAAAAGAAAGTGAGGTAATATTTACCAAGTGCTTAGACAACGGTGGTTGCTAGGATTAAACTTATATATGACTAATTTATTACATAATAGTGATTACAATAAGGGAAAGAAGAATGTTTAGAGGTTTAAAAATACACCATTTTAAAAGTGATTTAAAAACTATAAATTTCAGAAATAGCTTAGAATGGCCTGCCCTATGGCAGGGTGGGGACGAGGTTGGGGTGGTAATAGGCAAACTGGATTACTTTTTTGCTTTCTGAATCTTCCTACTCAGATAATGAAAACTGTACTTCCCACGATTGTTCATTCACTTGTGTGATTGCTCAATTCCAGTATACATGCACAGTGGCATCAGAATTGTTAACCCATATATCCATGGGTAAAACACCTTATCAACAAGAGTATAACACCCACATACAGTTCCTTTTCCATTTAATCTAATAAATTTCACTCACCTCCAAAGTTACTTAGGTTAATGCCATTTTCCCCACCGCCTTCAGTAAAATTCTTTCCCACGTTCGTAACATAGTTAGACACTCTTGTCACTCTCTTCATACCATCCTGGAAACCACTAATCTGTTTACCATCTCTGATGTGTTGCCTCTCTCAAACGTCATGTAATATACAATATATAACATTTACAGCCTAGCTTCTTTCACTTAGCAATATGTAGTTAAGATTTATCCACATCTTTTTATGAATTGAAAGCTCATTTCCTTTTATTTCTAAACAACAAATATTCCATTGTATGTATGTACCACGTTTTGTTTACTCATTCACCTATAGAAGAAAATATTGGTTCCTCTCAGTTTTTGGTGATTATGAATAAAGAAGATATAAACATTTATGTGCAGGCTTTTGTATGGACATGCTTTCAAATCAGTTGGATAAATACCTAGGAATCCAATTGCTGGATCATATGGAAAGACTATGTTTAGATTTGTAAGAAATTGCCAAACTATCTTCTGAAGTGTCTATCCATTTTGCATTTCCACCAGCAGAGAATAATATCTCCACATCCTTGCTGTCATTTGATATTTTCAGTGTTTGGATTTTAGCGATTTTAATGTGTATTGCTATTTCATTGTTTTATTTGCACTTCTCTAAAGACCATTGATATTGAGCATATCTCATATGTATATTTACTATACTGTGTCTTTGGTAAGATGTCTGCTCAGATCTCTTACCCGTTTTTAAAATTGGTTTGGTGATTTTATATGTTGAGTCTTACATTTCCTTGTGTGTTATATATATAAAGAACTTGCAAGTTCTTTATAAGATATATGTTTTGAAAATATTATTTTAGAGCTTATTGCTTGTCTTGATTCTTTTAACAGTGTCTTTCACAGAATTCAGGTTTTCAATTTTAATAAAGTAGTCAAACCACATTTCTTTTCATGAATTTTGTTTTGTGTGTTGTATGTAAAATATCATTATTAAACCCAAGGTCACATAGATCTTCTCCTATATTTTCTTTTAGAAGTTTCATAATTTGGTATTTTCCATTTAAATATATGTTCATTTTGAATTAACTTTGTGAAAGGTATAAGGTCTGTGTCTAGTTTCTTTTGTTTAAACATAAACGTCCAAAAGTTTCAGCAGCATTTACTAAAAATAAATGTTGTTTTTTTTTTTCATTTGTCAAAGATCAGGTAATATTTGCATGGGTCCATTTTGGGCTTTCTGTTCTTTCACATTGATTCATGTATCTGTTTTTCTGCAAATACTATACTGTCTTAATTATTGTAGCTTTTAATTATGTCTTCAAATTGGTTATTGCGAGTCCTCTTACTTTGTTCTTTAGTATTATATTGGCTTTTCCAAATCTTTGGCTTTTTTTACATAAAGTGCACAATCGGTTTTTTGATATATATAAAATAGCCTGCTGGGATGTTGACTGAGACAGTATTGAATCTGCAGATCAAGTTGGGAAGGACAGATGTGTCACCATATTACTGATTTTTGACCTTTTATTGAGTTTTTCAATTCATGAACTTGCAGTATCTCACAATTTATTTAGATCTTTGATTTCCTTTATGAGAATTTTGTAGTTTTGCACATTATAGATCCTGTACCTGTTTTGTTAGATATATGCCTATATTGGTCTTTCTTGCTCTCTCTTTCTTCCTTCCTTCCTTCCTTCCTTCCTTTCTTTCTCTTTCTCTTTCTTTTCTTTCTTTCTTTTTCTTTCTTTCTCTTTCTTTCTTCCTTCCTTCCTTCCTTCCTTCCTTCATTCCTTCCTTCCTTTCCTTTCCTTTCCTTTCCTTTCCTATTATAAAGGATATTTTTTAAAAGTTCAAGCTCCATCTATTCATTGTTGGCATACAGAAAACAATTTACTTTTGTGTATTAACCTTGCATCCTGCACTTTACTACACTTGCTTATTAGTTCTTGGAGGCTTTTTCTTTTTATAAGTTTTTCAATCCATTCTTTGGGAATTTCTATAGAGATGATTATGTCATCTGTTAATGAACATAATATTATTTTTTCCCTCCCAATCTGTATATGTTTTATTTCATTTCCTGTCTTATTAAGCCAACTAGGACTTCCAGTACACTGTTGAATAGAAGTGGTGAAAGAGAACATCATTGCCTTGGTCATGATCTTGGAAGAATGTGCCCAGTTTTTCACCATTAATTATAATACTAGCTGCCAGTTTTGTTAGATGTTCTTTATGAAGTTGAAGAGGTTCCCTAGTAGTTTTTTATTGCTCCAACAGTTTATCAGATATGGATGTTGACTTTTTCAAATGCCGTATCTCTAATCACTGCATGATTTTTTTCTAATTTGTTTCTTTTATTAAGTTAAAATTTGTCAATTAGGAATCATCAGAGATAACAAGAGTATTTCCCATTCCAAATATTTCTGAAGGTTACCAGCCATTTAAAGTTTTATGTGAATTGCTTTATTGATTACTTTCCTTCTCATTTGCCATTTTTCTTGGAAGGCTTTTGTTCCCTCATCCATAAAATGATACAAGAAAACTATGTATCTCATAAAATTATGGTAAGAAATAAGTGGGCAAATAGCTATGAAGCCTTCAGAAGAGTGAATATTCCATAGAAACGACTCAGTCAATATTTCTTATGGCTATCATTGTGATTGCAAACATTACAATAGTTTTCATTTAGTAAGTTTAAGGCTGGGCAGATTTTGATAGGTAATTAATGCGTAGATGACAGTCTACCCTGAGGGGCAGTACACTTGGTGGGAAATATAAAGACAGTGACCACCTGAGGTACTGAATACGTAGTGGAAAAGTTCCTAACACAATTTAATATTTTAAAAGTGCTCCCAGATTTGTCTCTGAACATGGAGACTCCCCACCTCTCTGTTGGTCCATTTGATCCCTGCTGACATGCCCTTGTACACAAATGACCTACAGTCACAATGAAGGTTTATGTTTTATCTGGTAGACTCCAAGTGCTTTTCATTATATTGTCTTTCCATGGAATGAGAATGATCTCAAGGTTCCAAACTCACTTGTGGGACGTACTCTTTTTGTGTGTTTTTTTGTTTGTTTGTTTTTATTTACTTATTTATTTATTTATTTATTTTGAGACAAAGTCTCACTCTGTTGTCCAGGTTGGAGTGCAGTGGTACGATCTCCACTCACTGCAACCTCTGCCACCTGGGTTCAAGCAATTCTCATGTCTCAGCCTCCTGAGAAGCTGGAGCTATAGACACATGCCACCACACCTGGTTAATTTTTGTATTTTTGGTAGAGATGGGGTTTCACCATATTGGTCAGGTTAGTCTTGAACTCCTGACCTCAGGAGATCCACCCGCCTTGGCCTCCCAAAGTGTTGGAATTACAGGCGTAAGCCACCATGCCCAGCCTGGAACATACATTTTCTAAAAGTCCCAGACTGAGGCCAAGGAAATGAAACTAAACTCCCACCAAGAACTGTCTCATCAAATGTCAAATGAAACAAATATTACACTTAGGTTGCAACCCTCTCATTCATATAACTTGTTTTCCTTTTGGGTTATGTCCTGCTTTTATATGATTTTTTTTTTTATCATTTAGTGGCTTTGGCTGTACTTTACGTGAATTTAATTCATTCAGGGACAGTCTATCAAATTTAAAATACAGAAAGCCAAGCAAGGACATAGGAAAGGCTTAAGGAAGAGCTTGAATGGTAAATATAGATGCAGTTTATTTCTTTAATTCTGAGAAACAAATTACATTTCGGCAGACAATTATTTTTCAAACCATTTCAAATTTTACTAACCATTTTTCTCTCTTATGTGCTCAAACTATAGTGGAATTTACCTTATTTCCACAATTCAGGTTCTTCCACTAGGGAAGTGCAACAATTACTGCATTGAGAAAAGGAAGAATGCCTTTCTGAAGAGAAGCTGCCGTCTGCAACCCAGCTATGATTTGTCTTGGATGCTATTACCATGTAGTAGACTTGTAATATCTTTCTAATTGGAGTTGCTGTTGACATATAGCAAAGCAGCAGAATACTTGCTGGCCATGGTCTATAAATGAAAGCAAAAAAAGACAGGAAAAATCAACTAGTGGTTAGTACAACAGAAACTGAAACATAGTATTATAAACTTTATGTTTTTCATAAATTTTTAGGTATCAATGGAAAACAGGTCTGCCAATCAGTTGATCCACTATTTTTTCCCAAATTTAATTTAGTCAGCCATTTGAACTATTCTACGAAAGCTGCTATAAAAGCCAAAGGAAGGGATTTAAACTTTCTTACCTTGCTCTACGCTAGATTTACTAGCCAGCATTTTACTGCAAAAGAGGCCACATATCTTACCCCAAATATCCAATAATCATTTAGGATTTTGAAATCTTGATTTGTCTATAATATTCATAAATACTAAGCTTCTTTTATTGGCTAAATTAATATGTAAATATTAATTAAAATGGTTGAGTGCAGATGAAATTCGACTTGCCTGAATCTGAATGTTATACCACTTAGTCACTGAGTGAGAAAAATGTGTTGCGTAACCTCTCTGAGCCTTAAATCCTTACATCCATTGTAGCTCTGGGACTCATAACACCTGCATTGTAGGATTGTTATATAATTAGGTGAAATGATTCATGTAGGATGCTCAGAACCATGTCTTCTACATAGTAGGTCCTCATTAAACATTTTTTAAAAGATGGAGCCAAATTTTGCACCTTAAAGCTTTGTAATATTCTACATGCCCCACATTTTTTTTCCCCTTGAGGACACAAAAGAAATCCTGGTTCCTTTGTTTTTCTTCCTGAATTCTTGTTTGGATTTAATTTTCTTTTCAGACCAAATTAAGGTCTGTTTAGTACAGAACCATATAGCATCAGATGGATTTTCGTTGGAGCAATTGAAACTTCATGTGCAGCAGCCTTTGTTCTGAGTGTGATAATAAAATGTGAAGTTATGTTCAGGTGAAAGTAGGGCAGGCCTGCCTTTTAGAGATTTAAAAAAACAACAAAAAAATGCCCCAATTTTCTTTTCACTGTTATAGAGATAGCAAGAAACCTCAAAAATATCTAACTCAGATCATCTTAAAAACAGAAATTCTGTAAAGAATATGGATAATGCCACCTGCATGGTTTTCCTTCCAAAATCATGAAGGCCTAATTAATGCATTCCAGGTTTTATAAACTAGCTGTATTTTATTCTATCAAGTCATGAACCAGCATACCACTGATTGATTATGATCTTGTTTTTACCATGATTATGATCTTGTTTTTACTACCCATAGATAGTTTAAAGACCCACGTGAAGACCTGTGTTTGTGTCTCATGTGATACACATTAGGAATTTTAAAAGAAAAATAAAAATTAAGTGTTATGAAACAATTTATAGTTCACTATTGTTCACTAACTAGTAAGTGATTTATATGAGAACATGATTACTTTTACTTTAATTAAATCTGGTTACCTAAAAATAGAATATTAAAATCAAATTATTTTCACTAATGTTGAAAAAGATAGCTCTATTCAGAGCTGATACCCCAAACCATTTTCCTATGCTATATACACTAAGGTAGACACACAGCTGCAACATACAGCATGTTGATAATGTACAAGAAATGATTAGAGACTTTGTGTTCAGTATGACAGTAGAAAAGCATATAGAAACAAAGGAGAAAAGGTTTATGCATTTTTTTAAATCTATGTGTGTGGAGGGGTGGTGTGTTTGGATACATACTTACATGCCTGCACACACATTCACATGCAGACACACACACACTCATGCACACACTCATCTGTATTCTCAGGAAGACACAAAGCTGGCTACTACATAACTGTTATTTAATGAACATTTTCTGAATGCACTGCATGCAATTATTATTGGTATTATGTTTCACATTTCTGTAAGCACCAACATCATGCTCTGAGCCATGCAGAGTGATGGAATAGTACATCACATCTGCCCTGTAGGCTCACAATCTCAAGTCAAGAAACTGACAAATATGCTAAGCCTGGGGAAAGGGGGAGAAAGACGGGGACTAGTATTGGGCAGAGATTAGGAATATATAATACCACAGAATTCGTTTCAATCATCTTCAGTTCTTTGTTGTGATTTAGCTTTAGTTTCAGACAAAAGAAATATATCATTAGTGGACCTTTGTGAAACAGAAACATAAATAAGGGAATGAGGAAATACCTCACTGTGTAATTAGTTGAATGTTCTTAGCAGTAAGGCTCACATATAAAATTATATGAATATAGGAGTGAAATAAATGAGTGGAAGTGACAAATTATATTGAAAATACACCAAAAGAATGTTAGAGTGGGGCGACTATAAGCAAGGAAGACCTGTGGCTATGTCTGAAAGATTATAGGGAATATATGCTTATTTATTTCTGGGATTCAAAGAAAGTCATTTTAGAAGATGATTTCCATATATGTGTTTGTGCATATATCTAAAGACTCATTTAGAATGTTCCTGAGAACTTATGACCTTACTGAGGGGTCAGTTTAGTTCACCATGCCTGTGTTCACCTTAGCTCAGATTGTTAAAATAAGTAAATATATTCAAGATATCTTGAGGCCATCTTACCTGCACCCATACCTTTTTGTTAATTGTGAACAGCTACCTAATCATTACGTGTGATATGTTTTTGCTCTGCTTTCAGGATGTTCAATTTTGCTAATCAAAATGAAGCTTTGTTTAACATGAGTCATAGACATGCTGTTGTGAGAAGAATTTATATTTTCAAAAAGACAGGTTATAACATGGAGGCACATTCAAATGCCTAATTTGTTTTTCTCTCTTTCATGCCCATTATGTTTTCTTTCTTTTCAAAGAAGAGAGAAACAAAAGCACCGGCTGAAATAATAGTAATAATAATAATAAAAAAGCTCTGTCATTTTTGCTAGCCATTAGCAAACTATCGACTCCATCATTATTCAATTTCAATCAGGTCACATTGAGTCAATAAGAGTTCTCGATTGTTGTGGGTGCTGTGGACAGCAACAAGAAACAAATTCTCTGAAAATCTAATCATTCAGGATGTAGTGTGTTGACTAAAGCCAGTCTGCTATTAGTTAAGCATTACATCAGCGATTAAAAGTCTTTTGGGGTGTGGAATCGGGCAGCGTCACTGGAGCTGAGAGCCAATCTGTGAGGGCTCCTAGGGCAGGCACGTTCATCCCTCACTGCTATTGCAACTTTGGCCCATGCTGCCCCATTAGTGCCTGCTGCTGTTTTAAGAGCATCAGAACCCATCGGCCAACCTCCAGGGAGGCACCCCTCTCCCTGGTTGCTTAGGGCCGAAAACCCCGACCCTCATGTTTTTAAAGAGAATTGGAGTCCTATGTGAATAAGGTGAGGAAAAGATGCAAATATATAAATATATATATTTCAAGCCTTGTTTTGGTTCTGTTTTGCTTGGAGGTTTTTCTTTTCATTTGTTTTAATAAATTTTATTGTGTATATTTAAGGGATACAAAATGATGTTTTGAGATGCGTATATACAGTAAGATGATTACTATAGTGAAGTAAATGAACACATTGATCATCTCACCGAGTTGCCCATATTCCCCTCTGTGGCAAAAGCAGCTGTAATCTACTCATTTAGCAAAAATCCTGAATACAGTCCACTGTAACTATAAATAATAATGACAGTCCTTATGCTGTATGTTAGATCTTTAGAATGTTTATTCTACATATCTGTTACTTTTCCTTTAAGCTGTATCTTCTCATTTTCTCCAGCCACTCTCAACTCTGGAAACCACGGTTTTCTTACCCATCTCTGTATATTGGACTTAAAAATTCCATACAGAAAATTATGCAATATTTTTCTTTCTGTGTCTGACTTATTTCACTTAGCGTAATTTCTCCAGGTCACCCACGCTGTGGCAAATTAGAAGATCTCCTTCTTTTTTAAGGCTGAATAATATTCCACACACATACACACTATAGACACACACACACACACACACACCCCACAGTTTATTTGTTCATTCTTCTGATGATGGGCACTTAGATTGATTTTATATCTTGGCTATTGTGAATAATGCTGCAATGAATACAGGAGTGCAGAGATCTGTACTTCTGGAAATTCCGTTTTCTTTCGGTATATACCAAAAAAGAAAATGATTTTTAACTTCTTTACGAACCTCCATATTATTTTCCATAATGGCTGTGTTTTATGTCTTTGTACCACATAAAATTCTTTCTGGAAGAAAGAAGAGCTATAAAGCAATAACATTCATAGTCACCGTTGTATCATCCATAGCATCTTGCACGGGATTGTACTTGTTATTAACTTAATACATGTATGCTGAATAAATGGAAAACACTAGATGTGGCTTGTTGGAGCTCTAGACAAGGCCTTAATGATGTGATTGTAATCAATAACCATTTCACTAAGACTTTCTCTTCTTATTTCTTCCCTCGAAATCTATGATAATTCACAAAGTTATCGACAACAACAACGAAAGTTTCATTCATCACTTTTGATCAAATGAAATGTTTCTTCAATTAAAGGGAATGTTTAAGTGTTTTTTTTTTTGTCCTCTCATTCTCACTTCAATGATAAAATTTAAAGTTTTCAGTAACAATGAAGAAAATTGATTTTTAAATTTTTGTTTCTATCTAAAATGGATATTAAATGCAATAAATAAATATGAAAATATTGATGACTGTATTTCACTAAATCTTATTGCACGCAGTTCTTTATCATTGGGGATTTTATTTTTAAATTGTAAGAAGACACAGATGTTGAGGGAAAATATTTCCTCAGAGGGTCCTTTTTTTTTCTTAATCTTAAATTGTTTAATGCTAAATTTGTTTGATATTTTGAGATTCATTCAGCATCAACAGAATCCTTGGGTCCATTTTATTTTTTTAACTTAAATATATGTAATGTTAAATTACTTGCCTTTGAAAGCTTCAAGACATTCAGCAACAGCACTCAAGCTGTTTAAATATGACCAAATAATCTTTTCACTATGTCATTATGTTTGCTGAGTTTATTTCTATAACTTTTTGCCTCTTGGTGTTTATCTTATTTTAGAAAAATTAATTTAGGAGTCTACACATGAAATTCCTTATAATCCATCTCATCGCGAGTAGATTGAAATTCAACCAGTGTCTTACTTAGGGTTTATTTTACAAAATAAGTGGAATTCACTGGTAATCTTCAGAGTGTTTCTCTATACTGTTAATCAGCTAAACATAACCATCAATTATAAATGCAAATTTTCAGGGTTAAATTGAGTGTTCAGATGCTCTAACGTAGCTTTTATTGGCTGTACATTGCCAAGTCTACACAACACAAAATAAAGTGTTGGGTTAATATTTATTCTTGAATTGGTGCTCTACAGAGATCTAATATGGGGGTAATTCAGGTCAAGAAAAAAGAAATAAGGATGTTACAAAGGCAATAAGAAGAGTTTTTTATTTGCGTATTTTTGCATGAATTATCTGGATTATGCCAACCGTGTAGACGTCTGTCTAGGAGTAGGTTCTGGGAAGTTTATTCAAATGTTGACATTTGCAGGGAATACTAACATGAAGACAGTCCAGAAATCAGGAAAACAAATTTTCACATGTGAGAAAAAGAAAAAAAATCATGAAAATTTTAGATTATTTTTATGTAGATTCATTGTCCACAATTTTCTGGTGATAGTCTAATTAATAATCCATTTTCCTATTGAAATTTTATAAAGAAAAATAAGCAGAGCTTAATATACAGCTCAATGTTTTCCTTTTTTTATCAACATCTCCAGAATAAAAATCATTTGTAAGCTTTACTAGCAGTATACCATAGTGACAGGTTTCCAAACAAGGAGAAATAATTTATTAGCTCACAATGTTTTTCCAGCCTTCCCTACCACCCCACCCTGAGGTGGTGTATAGGTTGTGCAATGAATAAATTAAGTATATTTCCTGCCTTGTGCTTGGCATAAATCATTACTTTTCCAGGACCAAAGGGTGAGTGACTATTTGCAACACTATTCTGAGCTAAATAAGCTTTGTAATCAAGTGGAGTGGAGAATTTACTTGATTTTTTAAAAATATTTATTTGCAAGACAACTGTTATGATTAAAATCACACTTTCTATTGGGAAAATAAAATAGCCTTAAAAAGAACAAGAGAATCAATGCGAAATCAAATTGGCCTACTGAAATTTAACTTAATATAAAGATTTATTTCCCTTTGGTTAAAATTACAGCTTTTACGCAAATATAACATATCCATAATGTTATTTTTGTTATAATTATTGCAGTTAATATCTCAACTTACAAGGAGGATTTGGTTCACAAAGATAGTTACGCACATGTAAAATGTATCTTATTTCATAATGTGGTGTTTCATGTATTCCCAAGGAGACTGACTATTACTGAAGAATATATTTTAATGTGGGACCATTGAGTAAATGCTTTAAGGGAAGACAATTAAGCCACTAGTCAATGATGTATATTTACACATTACATTTTATAGCCGTTTTACATCTTAATAAACTGAAACAAATGACATTTTTCCCTTTAACAGAGATTTTAGGAAAAATAAAGATCACAGTCTCCTCTCCAGCTCCTTTCAAGCTCCAGGCATTAATGAGATTTTCAAATCAGAGCAACAGATGCAAGCAGTACGTTGCACCACAAGCAAGGCAAAAAGAGTCTAGAACTCGCTTTTTTCATACACACTAAATCTTGCATAAATGTGGAGCAGAATGATTCTCCAAAGTAGAATGTGTGTCATGGGGTGAATATTTATCAGAAATAATAATAATAATAATAATAATAACAATGACTAACTTAAAGCTGATTCAAAAATTAAGATAGTAACATAAATTCAATGACATGGCACCATTAAAAATGATGTCAATGATAAATTTATGAACATGGAAATGTGCCCATAATGTATTTTATCTGGACAAAACTAGTTACAAAAACCAGTACGTGCATTAGAATAAAACTTTTCTAAATTTTCACAGGCTTACAGAAGTAAATGTGGTAGGAGACATTCCAAGATTTCAACAATATTTATTTCTTAGATTTGGATGACTATTACTTCTTGCGTGCTGTATTTTCTGGTTGTCCTAAAACAACTGGAGTAGAATTGCTTCAATAATAAAAGCGAAGTTACTTTGAAATTTTGAAGCACATGTTAATTTTAGAATGTTTTCTTCACAGTTTAGCATCAGAAGGATTTTCCAAATTACCAATATTTTATTGGTAACATTAGCAAAGCATTCATTTACTTCTATATTAACATATTCATTTGTTTTGTCATCCATTTATTTGTTCTTCAAATATGCATGTTAACTGCTGTGCCAGGCAGCTGTGGAACAGCATTGAAAATAAACAGGCATTGGTCATACCCTCATGGAGCTTTGGTCTAGTTTTGGTTAGTATATTATTCTCTAGTTCTATGGAATTTTATAGACACTACTCTGTATTTAATTTATGAATTCCACTCCTGAATTTTTATCTAGCATAATATGAGAGAATATTTTCCTTATTAGTCTAGCGTAGTGTCCTTGAGACTCAAATGATGTTAAGGAAAGAGTGTGTGTGTGTGTGTGTGTGTGTGTGTGCGCGTGTGTGTGTGTGTCTTTGTGTGTATTTGTGTGTCTGTTTATGCTTATCTGATGCATTCTCAAAGAAGAGCAAAAAGCTATAACAAAGAACTGCATATTAACAGTTCACAGGTACCGAAACTTAAAAACAAAATAAAATTTTAACTGAACCTAATGTTTAGATACTATTTCAGAATCTATGAGGAGAAAAATAGAAATATGAGCAATGACATGACTAGAAATATTTTAATATTTAATCGGTCAACCCAAAACACTACAATTCCTTCACACGGATTTTGTGGAAACGAGTGAGATTAGTTCAAGGGCATATTGAATTAAATATTTTCAGGTGACTTATTAACCAACATATATTATGTTAAACATGCTTAATAAATAGGAAACATTATGAGGTTTTTTACTCTAAATGGTTTAACTACAATAATTATTTGTGATTTCTGTTATTACAACAAAGGATAAGCAGAGCTGAATTTCTGAAAAGCTTATGGTTTTTAAATTCTAATAAACATCTTCCCGTTCAGAAGCCCCTGGAAGTTTTCCTTGGGTCATAGAGACATGCTGTGTTCAGCACACTTGTACCAGAAATAAAAATGAGAGTCACCGTGGGTGGAACCAAGAGGGGAGCTCGTCTGTGACTTGCAGCATTCAAAAGAGTGTGCTGCTGCTTCCGACTGTAATCTACCTGGAATTTTCAGTTTGGTAGTATTCAGAAAAGAGTTTAGAGTTTTGTGTGTTGTTGACTTTTTTTCTTCTTTGGAGAAAAGATATGCTGTATGCTTAATCAATATTTATACATTGTAACAAATAATACAACACACCTTAGACTAGGACAGTCTGGCAAACAGGTACAAAAATTTACCAGACCACAATTTTTTTCCTTTTTTTCCCCCAGGACCACCAGGTTGGTTAGGTTAGAATTTAAGAAAGTGAGAAGAAAATACTCACTGTTGCTGGATAAAAAGAGTCATGTAAAAAAAAAAAAAAAAAAAGGAAAAAAAAAAGGAAACTAGCTCTGACATCATAAGACTTGACCCTAATCCTCCCAGGATAACTTTAGTGCAGCACCTCCAGTCAACAATTGGCATCTTCTTTTTGCTTTGTTTTGTTTTGTAAATTTCTTGTTAGTCAGATGTTCCAGAGTAATTCTTTTGGCCCTCATATTTCTAGCTCCAAAAGAACTAGAAACGAGCTATTACCCGTCAAGGTGCTAATTTGACACACCAGGTTTAGTCTTTAACTAGAGTGCAGTTGAGCACAGAAATTTCAGAATGTATACATGACAAAGAAAAATTTTAGCAAAAACTACTTTTCCAATGGTGCGCACGAGATAGCAGAGTACATTTCAAAACTTTGTATCTAAATTAAAAAAAAAAAACTCTCCATTCTGTATTCTAGAAAAATATTCTCTCTAGATATAGAGAGATACTCTCTTTACTGTACCACATTCACTTTTTAAAAAAAGTTAGAAGGAGGACTCACTTGATTACTGGTACAATATCACTGAATGATGAAAGTTCTCAATTCTCTGTCCCAGGCTCTCTGCTCTTGGTTAAAATACTATCCAGTGTATCATGTGTTCAGTGAACTCTGGATATAAAAGGAAAATAAAAAATAGAAACCAAAACTACGCTCCCCAAGATACTCCTGTCCTCCATTTCTACCAGATCCAAGAAGCTGCTGTTGACCAGCGTTCACCTACAGAGAATTTGGGTGAGAGATCTTAATAAAAATGAAATCCTAACTAGAGCTGACCTTCAATGAATCACCTGCACGTGAAAGGAAAACAGAGAAGTCACTTCTACTTTTGTCTGGTCTCTGCAGATTCTTTTCTAGTTAAGAGCGGGAAAGAAATGCTGAAATTAGGATACTGAATCTGGAGGGTAGGCAGGCTGCAGGAATATCTTCAAAGGATCATGTATTTCACCCCTCATATCAGAGCCTTGAAGCGATTTAAAATAATAGGTTTCTTCTTGATTATATGTAATTTAAATATCTCATTAAACAGTAAAAATTCAATATTGTGACTTCTCTCTTTTTACAAAAAGGACAATTTTTTCTCAATTGTTAACCTATATGTTATGTTCAACGTGCTACCAGACTTTCAATGATTCTCCTTGTTTTGAGGAAAAATTTTGAAATTTTACCACTGAGAGATAATATACAGAAAGAAACGGAAATATAGAAATGTTGCAACCAGTATGTTAAGTCTGTGCTTTGAAAAGCATTATCAATCAACTTTAGCACCAAATGAGAGACTGGACACTTTAATAAGATGGTGGTGAGCATGACAAACAGGGGGTGCTGGTCCTGATTTTTTTACAACGTTCTATATATTGAAAAACTCACTCTCTTGGGAAAATAAGCAGTGGCATGCACTCGTGGACATATTTGGGGCTTACTGTATGGAGTGCAGAACCAACCACTGTTGGGGTTTCAATCAGATTGGAACCAGAAGTGAGAGCCAGAGGTGGAGTAAGTGGGGAGGTATGGAACACTATGTCCATGTGGGTTGTGTGACAGGGGCCAATTTGTGGGCCAGTGTTGATTCTGGAAGGGAAATGCAGGGCTTTATGTTCCTCCTTGCTCAATTTTACTAGTTGGTTTTGACCAGGTTTTTAATTTATCCATTACTCGTGTCTTTTTAAAAATTATTATTGGAAAGCAATACCATTACTGCCTAAATTTTAGAAAATGTTGGAAAGTAAAAGAAAAAAAGAAAACTTAATCGCATCATTCAGAGACAGCATCTGAAATCATAGTATGTTTCCATCCAGTCTTTTTTCCTCTGGGCTATATATTTATATGTACACACACGATATGTATACATATGGTTTTATCTTCCTTTAAAAAATGTCTTGGCACTAATCTTCAAAAGCAGGCTTTCATGGTGGCATAAGCTTCCCTTTATTAAGTCACAACATACATAAAACTTCGTTTGTTTGTTTGGTTTTGGGAACAATGTCACTAAGACTCTTTCAGAATATAGTTTTCTTACCCAGTATAAGCTCTTTAGGTTTTTCTATCTTCTAAAAATTAAACTACTGTCACTATCTAAAGGTTAACTTCAGTTGCCCTGTTGATAATATTATTGATCAAGGCTGGGTCAAAGAGGGAATGTTGAGGAAAAAAACTAGAAATGGAATTCTTCTTTCTGCTTCTCACCAAGCAATTAATGAAGTCTTGGCAATTTTTATTCAAGTATTTTTGCATCACGCTGCTAACATTTACCTGTCATGTCCAAAAGAAAAGTCTGAGAGTCATTGTTTGCCCTAAATGCCTGACTGAAATCAAGTTATACTCTGTCAATGGCATTCTCCTCATCTACCACTCGTTAACCATATCAAAAATGGAAATGAGTTTAGTTTGGCATAACTCATAATGTCATTTGGGAAGAAGGCAGAGGGAGCTGCGCCAACATTAATGTGCACTGTGTGAATCATTTACTTTAATTTCAATTACCGCACCAGGATGAGATATAGGAAACTTTTCCTGTAACTGCTGTAAGCTCTGGGATTTAACTTGGTTAGCAGAACAATTTAGATAGCTTAGGGACCTAAATTTGGAGCCAAGATGTTATGGATAAGGATACAAAATAAATAATGGTCTATGGTATCTGCAGGCTTCACAATAGGAGAATTAAAAGCTAGGAGGAAAACGACAGGACAATTTGTATGGCTGGAGACTGTAAATTAGCGACTTTTATGAAGGGCATTTTATGAAGAATGGAGTGGATCAAGGATAGCACTGGAAACTAAGTGAAGAGGTCAGAAGAGTCTGCATTCATGGGAGATGGGGTAGGCAGCTGAGCACAAGACAATGTATGTTTTCTTTTTTGTTTTTTGTTTTTATCTCAAAGATTTGGGGTTGTCTCTGTTTGATCCAGACTCTTACCTTTGTTTGCCAATATCTGAAACTTTTGGCCAGTTTTTCATAACATCTCCTAGAAAATTAGCCACTATATTCTTGAATAACTAACTGAGTGTATCCTATTTCTCCTTTATAATTTCCCTGTTTCTCTTTAAGTGTTCTCCTGCTGGCTTTGCCTCTTCTCTCAGAAGTCTGAAATGTGTGTTTTAGCCACACTCTATTGGTCAACACTAATCCAACTGGACATTGACTGAGGTCCCTTCTGTCCCAGCACCTGCAGCACCTCCTCCTGTTTAGAAGATCATGATGGTTAATTTTAGGTGTCAACTTAACTGGGCTAAGAGATACACTGATAGCTGGTAAAGTATCATTTCTGGGTATAACTGTGGGGGTGTTTCCAGAACAGATGAGCATTTTAATCAGTAGGCTGAGTAAAGAACGTCTACCCTCATCAATGTGAGCAGTCATCATCCCATCCACTGAGGGACTGAACAGAGCAAAAAGGTGGAGGAAGGGCAAATTATTTTTCTCTCTTCTGGGACATTCATCTTCTCCTGCCCTCGGGCATTGGATTTCTTGGTTTCCAGGCCTTTAGACTTCAGAACTTATGCCAGCGGTCCCTCAGTTTCTCGGGTCTGCAACTTTAGATTGAAACTTACACAATAAGCTCCCCCGGTTCTTACAGCCTCAGACTCAGACAGAAATTACATTACCAGCTTCCTGGAGTCTCCAGCTTATAAACCAAACATTGTGGGATCTCTTGGTCTCTATAATCTCATGAGCCAATCCCCACAATAAATCTCCATCTATATAGCTATGTATGTCTTATTGTTTCTCTTTCTTTGGAGAATCCTGACAAATACAGCACTTTTAAATCTATGGCATTCTACTGCCCACTTTCTTCCCCCGCCACCCCGCCCCCCCATGCCCAAGACTTGCTCTGCCACTCAGGCTGGAGTGCAGTGGCACGATCTCGGCTCACTGCAACCTCCACCTCCTGGGTTCAAGCAATTCTCCTGCCTCAGCCTCCAAAGTAAGTGGGATTACAGGTGCCCACCACCATGCCCGGCTGATTTTTGTATTTTCAGTAGAGATAGGATTTCACCAAGTTGGCCAAGCTAGTCTTGAACTCCTGACCTTGCAATCTGACCACCTTGGCCTCCCAAAGTGCTGGGATTACAGGCATGAGCCACTGCACCCGGCCTCTACTGGCCACTTTCTTCTATCCTGAAAATCCAATTTGATCTGAAAGTCATAAGCAATGCAAAGGCACCTAGCATAAGAATATGAGATCAGGGACCATGTGGATAGTGTTGCATCTGTTTTCAAGACTGTAGCGTGTAACTATTCTGTGATTTGCCAGAGACAATAAAGTAAAAAATGAGCTAGTAATAAAAACCATAGCTCCCAAATTTCCCCACTGCTTTTAGCCTTCTCAACTAGTCTACCTACATTATTGAATAGCATAATATATGAATGATGCAAACTACACAGACATGCAATTTTATTTATTTAGGATATATTTTATGTGTAATGAACATCACTACCTAGTTAGGAAAACAAGAACAATATTAAATATAATTTCAAAATACTTAGAGAAACGGTTAATTCAAATTTCATATATTTAACAAAACAGCCTCACATTCGTCAGCTATCACTGCGGTTGGCAAACTACAGCCATTGGACCAATTCTGCCCCACTGCCTGTTTTTGTGAATAAAGATTTATTGAAACATAGAAATATGCATTCCTTTTCACATTTTCTATGTCTGCTTTTGTGTTAAAACGGCAGGGTTGAGTGACTCATGGCCCTGGAAAGCCTGAAATATTTATGATATGCTTCTCTACAGAAAAAGTTTGCCAAGCCCTGTTCTTCCCCATTAGGCTTTACACAAAAATGCAAGTAAGGGAAAATCTCACACATAATGAAGAGAGAATACTTGTATTTGTCTAATTCCAATGGCTTTGTGAGTAGGAGGCTGCTCCCTTAGAAAAATGGGATTAGATGGGCCCATTAAAACGTTCAATTTATATATAGGGAAAATCTGTCCTTACTCTTTTGTTATGTTGTAACCACCTTTAAGGAGTCCCATAATTGCCCTCTTGCCTCCCTAGAACATTAGTTCTCAAGTGCAAACAATATGCTGCACACTGCGCATGGCTCTAGAAAAATAACCGTAAACAGAGATACTATTAATTTCTTTGAACAGTTACAATTTTACTTACTTTCATCAGATTATTATTTTTGTGACATTTTCTTCATTATCACGTGAGCTTCTAAAAGATGTATTATTATTTCAATATTCCTCATTGTGTTGAGACATAATACACATCTTGATATTACTGAATTAATTTTATAAAGAGTCCACTAAATAATAGATAACATACCTTATCTAATCCAAAAGGCTTTCCCATTCTTAAAGAAAATGACCTGGTATCTTCTGCATTTTTGCAAAACAAAATGTGTGGGGAAAGGAATTAACACAAAGTTAATCTGCCAACATTCATTCAACCAGTGTTTACACAGTACCTGTTCTTAACTGAGGGAATAGAAAAACAGTGGAGTCAAGATCCCCATCTCTTAGTATAGGATCAATTGTACAAAAACATTGTATCCATAAACACTTCAATAAGAATAAATGGAGAAAGGCAATGTATTTCTCTTTGCATGGTCAGAGGGGACATACAAGACCCGAAAGGCGAGAAGACTTCAGTTGATCTAGCAGAGGAAAACGCCTCATGTCAAAGTCCTGTTGTGCTTATTTCATTGGCAGAATAGCTCAGCGAGGAGAATGTGGGAATTGGAAGCACCATCCTAACAAGAGGCTGCTGCTGTCATGCTGGCACTGTTCCCAGCCAGCAAAGCCAGGTGGACCAGGATCTTGGTGCTCTACGCTAGATACCTAAGAATGTTAGGTTCCCTCAAATGCCTTCTCCACCTCTCTAGTTTTAAATGTCTGTGATTCTATGATTCCATCCAAGTGACCAAAAGGAATTGCCGAGGTTTAAAATAATACCAGGTCTCATCATTTCAAATATTAGTAAAGCATCGAAGACAGTCATGCCCAGCTTTCCTTGTGCTGACGATTTATCATAGGTTTGTATGCCCTGTTGGTCTTGATGCATCTGTTTGACTTATGATCATCAAATACTTTTGTTTAAAGAGGATTTAAAATCATCCAGTTATTTTCAAATGGCAAATGCATGCATAGTTTATTTACAAATGCTCTTAAGTTCAAATGTTCAAAGGTTTCAAGTAAAAATCTTGAAGAAATAAGTTTCGCTGCCATTCGCTATGTTGAACGCACCTTCTCACGCAGTTTGCACTATGAAAATAAATGAATGTACAGCAATGGTAGTGGGTACATAAAGAATTGTTGCCTAGTTTCTTTTGTTCATTCATCTACTCAGTGAATACATAATTAATGATCTCCAATTTTGCTTCTCCACCTTCTCCAATAAAAATTTTCCCACTGATTTTTAAAACCTACCTTTAAAATAAATTAATTCATCCACGAATGTTGGATTCTCTACCTTTTCTTTTAAAATGCAGTTATTTGTGGGCAAAGAAACATAATCTTATAAGTGATTAGTAAGTGTCTTAATTTTCTGATGGTACCAACTAGGTTTCAGAACTTTCCTTTCTCTTCCCCCTGCTACCTATGCTCAGCTGCCAAACCTAACAGGACTGTGCGAGGCCAGTTTATGTCTCCACTCTCTTACACTTTGGGGTTCTAAAATGTCATCATTTCAAAACTGTTATATAAATGGTATAACACAGCATAGGGTTGGCTTTTGAGATTGGTTTTTTTCATGCACCACAATAACCCAAACATTTCTCCACATTGTTGCAAATAGTTTTTTCCTTTGTGTTACTGAGTAGTATTCGGTGACATGGATATACCATACCCTTCATCTGTTGAAAGAAATCTGGACTATTTCTACTTTGGAACTATTCTGAATAAAGCTGCTAAAAATTGTGTATTTGACATAAACATATGTTTTTAAATTTTTTTCTGGGGTAAATGACTTAGAGTGCAAATGCTGAGTCATGTGGTAATTGCATCTTCAGTTTTACAAGAAATTGCCAAAATGGTTTTCAGAGTCGCTATATTATTTACTGTCCCATGAACAATGTATGAATAATCCAGTTTCACTGCATCCTCACTAGGAACTGATGTTGTAACTATTTATGTTGGCTGTATTTTAGTCCTTGTGAGTTAGGTAGAGATATCCTATGGTGATTTTCATTTGCATTTGGTGATGGCTAATTACTGGGCATCTTTTTATGCGCTTACTTGTCATTTGTTTGTCCTCCTCCTTAGTGAAATGTCTCTTCATGTCCTTTGGTCATTTTCTAATAGGACTGCTTTTTTTTTTTTTTTTTTCTGTTGACGTTTTATAATGTTTTATATTTTCTAGATGCAAATCTTATGTCAGCTACATGGTGTGCAATATTTTCTCCCACTTTGTAGGTTGCCTTTCCATCCTCTTCCTAGAGCCTTTGACACAGCAAAATCATTTACTTTTACTGAATCTCAATTCATCAATTGCTGCTTTCATGGATTGTGATTTTGGCGTCAAGTCCAAGAATGCTTAGCCAAGTGCCAGATCTTAGAGATTTACTTCTATGTTTTTGTCTAAAAGTTTTATAGTTTTACATTCACTTTTAATCCATGTTCCATTTTGAGTTCATTTTTAGATCAGATATGAGGTTCAACTCAAAGCTTATTTTTTGCTATGGACATCTAATTGATCCAGTACCACTTGTTGAAATCAGGTTTTCCTTCCTCCACTGAATTCCTTTTTGCATTGATTTCTCAAAAAATCAGTTGAACATATTGGCGTGGGTCATTTTCTAGTTGTCTATTGGATTACACTAATCTATGTGTCTATCCCTGTGCTATACTACACTTGATTACTACAGCTACCTAATAAGGTAGCTTGTATCTACCTTGATATGAGCTAGAGGGATTTCTTGTACTTTATGCTCATTTGTCAAAGTCATTTTAGCTATTCTAGGGCCAGTCCCTATTCTATTATTTTAGAATAAGCTTGTCTATGTCTACATAAAACTATGTTGGAATTTTTAAATAAGCATGACATTTGTCTCTCTTTCTCTCTGTGTGTGGGTATGTTTACACATATATGTGTGTGTGTGTGAGATATGCACATGCACAGCTATAACTATATATAATTAATTAAATATATTTAATAATTCTATCCCCTGTTTCATTCATGATATTGGTGACTTTTCTCTTCTCTCTATTTATCTTAGAAGTTTATCAATTTTATGAAATGTTTCAAAGAATAATTTATTTCATTGATTTTTCTTTATGTTTTCCTATTTTCCGTTTTATTGATTTGGTTTTGATTTTTATTATTGTCTTCCTGTTGCTTTGTGTTTATCTTGTTCTTCTTACCTAGTCTTGAAGTAGAAACTCAAATGGCTCATGCAAATATTGAGTCTTGGAATATCAAAACTTGCAGGGTGGACTGGCGGCTTGAGACCAGAAGAGCTGATCATCATGATGAAGTCTATGGGCAGCCTGCTAGGAAATTCCCTCTTGCTTGTGAAGGCCAGGATTTTTATTCTATTTGGCCTTTAGTCAGTTGAATAAGACCTGACCACATTATGAATGGCAATCTGCTTAATCAATGTTCATTAATCTAAATATTAATTTCACTCCAAACACCTTGCAAATTAGCATCTGAAATTAATCATTACAATCGTGTAATTTTTCTCTCAGCACTGCTTCAGCAGCATTCTACATATTTTGAGATCGTATGTTTTTATTTTCATTCAATTCTACGTATCTCTAACGCCTTAGGGATTTACTATTTCACCTACAGGTTATTTAGAGTGTATTGTTTAATCTCTTTGTGTCTAGAAATTATCCTCTTTTCCCTCTGTTTCTGATTTCTGGTTTGATTCCATTATGGTCAGAGAATATACCATATGATTTCAATTCATTTAAATTTGTTGCGGTTTGTTTATGATCCAGGTTATGGTCTATCTTGATAAATATTCTGGGAGCACTTGAAAAAAGTGGCATATTTGTTCCAGTAGAGCGTTCTACATTTCCTCCTGCCTTTCACTGTTTTAGAAGAGAAGTTTGCTATCCTGATAATTTATGTTTTTATAGGTAATTTGTTATTGCTCTTTAGCTACCATTAATATTTTTTTCTGTGTCTTTAGTTTTCAGCAATTTCATTATCGTGTGTCATTGTGTGGATGTTTTCTTTTTTTTTTTAGTTTATTCTTTTGAGTGTTTGCTTTTTTTCATAAATCTGTAGAGTTGTGTTTTTCATCACATTTGGAACATTTTCAAAGAATATTTCTTTAAATATTTTTCAGCTTCACTCCATTTCTCCTCTCATTGTGAGATTCCAAGTGGCCCATTAATAGTCTTGCTCATTTTTATTTCAGTCTGTTTTCTCCCTGTTGTTCAAGATGGATGCATTCTATTGATCTGTCCTCAAGTGAGCTGATCCTATTCCCTGTCATATCCACACTTCTGCTGGGCCCATCAGAGAGGTCGTGTATGTATGTGTGTGTTGTGTCTGTGGGGGTGGGAAGCAGTGTCATTAAGTTTCAGTTCCCTAATTTTCATTTGGTTCTTTTATAAAACATTTATTTCTTTGCAGGTTGTTTTTAATTTGTTTCCAGAGAATTTGAAACTGCTGGTTGAGGCATTTTTATTATGTCTGCTGTAAGATCCTTGTTATATGATTCCAACATTGATTTCGTCATAGGGTTGACATCAGATAATTGAATTTTCTCATTCACATTAGGATTTTTCTTGTTTCTTGGTATAATGGGTGATTTTCAGCTGTATCTTGTACATTTGGTCTATCATGTTATGATTCTCTGGATCCTATTTACATCATTTAACAGTTAATGATTCTGTCATGTTTAGCACATGTTTGTGGGATGGAGTTCCAATGACAATGTCAATTTTAGTGTCTTTATGGTGTTACTTTGGTCTGCTTGGTTTGTCTGATACTGCTCAGATTCCCACTGTTCCCTGATGGTGCCTTCTAAGGGGACAGAAGGGGCTTCCTGCCATGTTTCTGAGTGTCTCTCAGTGGGGGAGGCAGCAGGCCTGCCTGGACAAAGAGGCCTTTCAAGCCAGCCTGCTTATTTTAGCCTTGCCTGCCAGCTCTGAAGCTTCCTGGTGGGGGAGTGAAGTCTGAAATTCATGGAAACAGAGGGTCTGTACCCACCACTGCCCATTAGGAGCAGAGAGTGTCGCCGATCCAGGCCTTGCTATGGTTGGTTGCCATCTCTCTATTTGTTTCTAGGGAGGAGACAGGAGTCTCAGGTCTGTGGTCACAAAGGGGTTTCCTTGTCTGGTCCTCTTGTTGTACATGTTCATGGCAAACACTATGTTAAAATAGTAAATATTTCAATATTTCGATATTTGTAGTAGCGCTAAGTCAGGTTGTTTGATCTTGGAAACTCACATTTAGAAGCCTATCCAATCACTTGCTGTTGGTTTTAGGTGTCTGTTAACCTTTACAAATTACATCTAATTTTGGAAACAGAATGTGATTGTGTCACTAAGAAAGTCTGTGAAATCCAGGGAAAGGAGGCTGAGTTGTTTGGGACTTTTTCACTCTAGAATTCCACCCCCATTCTTGGTCAAAATGATTGTATCTATTCAAAATGCTATGAAGAGTAAAGGAGAAATAATGAACAGCCTTGCAAAATCACCATTATATTGCAGGAGACAGAAACTGCCAAATACCTCTTCTGGAAACTACAGGGAGATACTGAGCATTGGTGGTTCAAACAAAGAATGAGGCAAGTGAGTATCTTATTAAAAGTCATGAAAGAGCAAGTCTGCCCCTAGCCCAGAAGAAATTCCCCACCCTGTCTACCCCTAAGACTCACCCACACTGTTTCTCTGTTTGCCGTCATAATACAATATATGTCATAAAAGCAAAGAGGGCAAGTTAAGTTCTTTTTTTTCATTTATCAAGGAAAGGACATCCTTTGAAGATCTAGGCCTATCTGATTTTAGGCAAATATTGTTAAGACCTTTTTGTAAGAAGCTTATGATGAAAGGCAAGCCATCAGTAAGGTTAGAGCAGGTCAATGCAGCCACCAAAGTTAATTACTAAGTAGTCACTATGAACAAGTATTTAATATTGGCCTGTATTACAAAAAGAATATACTTGTAAATGCCAGTGTGGGAGGAAATTTATATGAAGTGTGTATAAAAAGACAGTGATTAGGGAAGTGGAGCTTATAATAATTCCATTTTTCTTTGATATGCTCTTTAAACACAAACACACACACACATATACACACTCCACAAACTCTATTTAAGTGAATAGGAAATCCCTCACTATAATATTTTAATGTTGTCTTAAAACACTTACCTTTTATTTGCATAACACATATTCAGTCTTAGTAAATTAAACACAGTAATCACTTAGTAAGATTACTTTCTGCAATCTATTTGGCTACTCTGAAAACACACTGTGGTATCGATAAAGTGCTAAAAATCTTCACACTCTTACTTTTCTTCTCAACCTCCCCCCCGTTTCTTTTACTCTTCTCAATTTAATATGTCTAGATGCAATCACATCACTGCCCTATCCCACCCTGTGTTATATTAATGAATATTTCATTTCTAAGCCATCTTTGCTGCATTATAAAAAGAAAACAAAATGTAATGCAATAGCCACAGGTGAAAATCACTATGTATCCAGATCTTCTGTGATAAGAGGGCATGGTAAATTTCTTTTAGGCAAAGTTTAAAACCTACAGCAGGTCTAGATTTCACTATTACATTTTGAAGTCAAATACTTTCATTTCCTATAAAATTAGTATCCTTCAGAGCTGTATCTCGTTTGTGTTGTTTAAGGCAACTTTCTCTTTGATTGCTGAAGCATTTCACCCTCTCTGACATGTTATACCCAATTGACATATGTTTTCTTTTCCATCTTTTCTTCTGAGAACAGTCAGCAAAAATTGTGTTCCAAAGTGCCCTGAGAACAAGGGCATTGATCTCCAGTTGGAGTCTGAAGCCACCTTCCTCTAGTCACCCTCAGCTGTAATTTAAGACATCAGCTCTAAATTATTTAGCGGTGTATAAGTATAAATAATTCACCAGTCAACAACTGAAGTGACAGCCCATTAATCAGCCTGTGAACGTGGGCACAGGTGTCAGGCGTTGGGCTGAGTCCTGATGAGGTCAGCATGCTCAGAGCCCTTCTCCTTTCCTTTCCTTCCCTAAGATGTGACCCATCTTGCTTGCGGATTGAATTAATTGGGGCTCACATTGAGAGATACGCTCAAGAACTCTAACCTTCAGAGATGGAACCAAACTGTTACCAATGTAGATGCAGTATAGACTTTTTTGATACTGACCAGTTACTACTGTATTATGATATCACTAAAGGAGATGTGTGGAAAAAAATAAATTGAGGGATAACACTTTACAAGAAAGTTGTGATTTCTTAAATAAAATATGTATGGTAATGTTGAGTGTTTACATTTATTTTTATCTTCTTGTCTAGGCAGTTGGTTTGTAAGTGTTGACTGATTATTTTTTGAGTAGCTACGTTCCCTTCTTTCATCCATGAGTTCTAGTGAAAACATGACAGTTTATTTCCATAACTTTTGGGTGTTTTGTTTATAATTCAGATTGTTGATAGACTTTTCCTCTACAATAAGGTTAGTGCCTCTCCTAAGTCTATTTAGCTTGGTAAGAATGTACAGCACTTCCTATAAAAATAATAATTTACATTAGCTTAAAATTTACTCAAAATTTTTACACAGACTGATGAGGATATGCCTTTAATAGAATCGCAGACTGTTTGCAAAAGGTGAACTGGTAAATTCCAAATGATTGCATTATTATAGACACTTCTTTCAGATAGTAAGATGGAAAGAAGAGAATAATCCACAGAACAGGTATTTACAAAGAACATTCTAATAGTCTCTAACTGCTCCTTGCTTCCAGGTTCTTCTCCATTAAGTCTCTAAAGGCACAAAGTAAGCCCCAAAGTTTGGTTCTGCTCTCCTTCCCCAACAGAACACTTCAACCCTGTCTCAGCTTCGGGTGTCTCCATGAGAAGGTGCCCCCAAGGGCATGGCGTCTCTCTGCCAATGAGCCTTCATGGGCCAGAGCTTCACTCCGACCTTTAAAGACCGGAAAACGATCTTCCTTCCCCAACTCAGTTGCATTTAGATAGGTGGGCCATAAATTGCACAGTTGGTTTCCAAAGTCTTTCAGCGCTGATATGAATTGGCCCCATTAGCTTATGTAATCACCGATGCTGGTTTTGAGGTGATGTCCAAAGTTCACACTGAAATTTTATTTCGATCATTATCCAAGCAGCAACATGAGCCCCCAACTTGGGACAAGTCTCTTCCATGGTCATGTTGCATTCATCTTTGCCCTTGCTCAAGAATTCTCATTTAAAGTAAAGCTTTCTTTTTCTTTTTTTTTTTTTTTTTTCTTTTGAGCGGAGTCTTGCGCTCTGACATCCAAGGCTGGAGTGCCGTGGAGCGATCTTGGCTCCCTGAAAGCTCCACCTCCCGGGTTCACGCCATTCTCCTGCCTCATCCTTCCAAATAGCTCTTTACTCAAGCTCTGCACAGACCCAAATTTTAGTCTATAGAGTTCACCTGTAGTTTCTTCATGCATAATGATTAGTCATCTGTTAGTTGTCTAGTCTACATAACTATCCTTATAAGAACTGATTATGTGCCAAGCAACAAGGGAATTATTTTGCATGCGTTTTATCACTTAATTCCCCACGTAACACAAACATGTTAGCCAAAATGCTCTAGATTACTGAACTAAGTAGTATTAGAGTGGGAATTCAATTTAGGTCTGTTGACTCCAATGCTTATGCCCATTAACACCAACGTGTTGCTTCTAGTTCAGTCTAAACACCAGCAACGCTTCCTGACTTCCATCTGAGATGCCCCCCTCCTCCCACTTTATTCTTACTGTCCCTCAATTTCCTTCTCCAATGGAGTCACTTATTTGAGCCAAAGCTGATTACTCCAGCCTAAAAATGCCTTTATCTCTGAAATCTGATAATAATTAATGTAGTGATTGATTTGTCTCTTATTAAATATATTTGTGAATCCTTACATGAGAGAGGTCAGGTGCTATTCTGCTCCCTATTCAATAGTTCATTTTAGTATAATTTGAAGAAAGAGTGTTCTACACCTAAGTCTGAATTAGACTGTATAACAAATTGCTTTCCTGTATCCCTTGACTCCAAAAGGTAGCTGCTGGTTCCTGCAGCTCTTCTCTTCCTCTGGGCCTCTGTTTCCCTGGGGTAGACACTGCTCCTTTAAGATGTCACTGTGCATCAGATTTTTCCTAAAAGTTTTGAGTAACAGGGGAAATCAGTTTGAAGGGTAGCACAGCACAGCAAAACCAGAAGTGTAAAACATATGTTGGGCCTCTTCAACATAAGGATTTCCTTGTGGCAAGTTTCCTTTAGGTTCTTGTTTCTTGCCAACTTCCTGGACCTCTTCTCTCTCCTAATTTTCCCTGTACTTTTCTTCTCCTTGAACTTCTCTGCCCTAGTCCCTCTTTCTCTCTCAATCCCTGGTTGCCCATGAAAAGCCTGACATTTCCATTTTAGTGAGCATTTCACATCAGATCTCTCTCTCTTTTTTTTTTTTTTTTTTTTTTTTGGCCTGTTTTACCCCAGCTCTGCCCAGAACCAGAGCTCTTTCAACCAAAATCATCTGTCAAGGACCATATATGCAGGGTCAAGGCAGGTCGATCACTTGAGATCAGGATTTTGAGACCAGCCAGGCCAATGTGGTGAAACCTTGTCTCTACTAAAAATACAAAAATTAGCCAGACGTGGTGGTGGGCACCTGTAATCCCAGCTACTCAGAAGGGATTACAGGCACCCACCACCACGCCTGAGGCAGGAGAATCACTTGAACCAGGAGGCAGAGGTTGCAGTGAGCTGAGATTGTGCTATTGCACTCCAGCCTGGGCAATAAGTGAGACTCCATCTCAAAAAAAAAAAAAAAAAAAAAAAGACCATATATGTGTTTTCATGCATAAAATCAGCCATCTTCATAAAGGATGAATTATGCTGTGCCTCTAAAAAGCAGTTATACATACATTATGGTCAATCAATTATTTGTTGAGTAAAGAAAGGTGTTTTCTTGTACTTACCATTAATTTCGGTATGTAACTAATAATGACTTGACTTGTATTGTAAAGGTATAAAATCTCTCTAACTAGCCCATATCCTTTCTAAAATTACCAATTTTAGAGTTGAGGAATGAGAATACATGGACACAGGGAGGGGAACATCACACACCAGGACTGTTGGGGAGTGGGGGGCTAAGGGAGGGATAGCATTAGGAGAAATACCTAATGTAGATGACAGGTTGATGGGTGTCGCAAATCTCCATGGCATGTGTATACCTATGTAACAAACTTGCACATTCTGCACATGTATCCTAGGACTTAAAGTATAATTTTAAAATAAAATAAAATAACCTACTTTATACCCATTTGGAGACTTCCAGGACAACTGACTGAAATGGCAGACCCAGGGTCAAGCAACAGTAGGTTATGTAGATAGTTACTGAATTTTGCTCAGCAAACAGTTGCAGTCACCTATTATGCTAAAAGCATTACTGAAGTAAGCGCAGAGACACTCATGCCGTTCTTTACATGGGAAGCTTCCCACACCACAAGTTTTCCACCCAAATAAGTCCCAGCTCTCATTAAGCTTCACCTCATGAGCAAGCCTTCTCCTAGGCTTATTTCCATGCCCAGCATGGTGCTACCTCAATTTCTCTATGTCCAGTGCGTAGCATAGTCATCTAGCATAGAATGGACAATCACCATGTACTTGTTCAATGAATTAAAATAATGATTCTATCTTTCATGAGTTCACTGCTGTAAATGAAAGAACAGTGGTCTTATCCAAAGAGAAAGCAATAGCAGTCAATTGTATATTTCTAAAAAAAACATAGCAGTCAATCTTGGCTCTTAGTCAAGCAGACATTGAATGTTGTGGCCAATATAAACTATTGATAGTGTATTTTAAAAAGTACTTTGTTTGTTCTATCGTTAAAATATGTCTCTTGTTTTTTCATTAATTATTCACATCACATATTCAGCAAAATCGGGACATTTATGCCTGGATAGTTGTAAGAAAATATGGTTTATGAATGAAATAAATGATTATCTGTCCAGATTATGTGGTGATTGGTGATAGAGTAGCTGGAGAGAAGCTCTTGCCATATAAGAAAAACTATAAGGATATGTAGAATACAAAGGGATCCATTTCTGGAAAGTGTTAAAACACAGATAGTCACACTACCAAAACTCAAAGAGAGGCAAAATTTTGCACCTAATAACAAGATAAACATCTTAGCAACATTTCTGGTTTTTGTAATTATGGCTTTTTTTAACCTATTATTCAAACAAATGAAGAATAACCTTTGTAAATGCATATTAACCTTTGTGAAATGCATATGCTAAATCAGCATTTTTACAAATACATGCCAAGAAGCCTGGACCTTTAACTCTAAAACTTTATTGTGTAATATTTGGGAACATATAAATGTATTGGGTTAGAATCTATTTAGTTAATAGGTTTATATTTGAAATGGTGGTTTCAGTAATCTGAGTTCTCCCACAGCTACGAAATTCCCCTTGCAATTTTTTTGGCAGGGGTAGTAGCAATTTCTAAGTGTCCATGTATTAGAAATGTCCTCATAGAAATGCTTAGGACTCCCAAAAATGTCCACTTCAATCTTGGGTTTGGTGCTTTACCCTTGGTTCTACATGAAAACATGTCATTTTATTCAAGGGGAACTTTATCTTAATGAACATGTAATATCTCTTAATGAGCATTCATAGTCTCAGTATAAAGCTGAAGGATTTTCTCCCTGTTTTCTCTTCTCCTTCTTTAAAATATTTTTACTGGCAATTAGCAGTGAATGGATAAGAAAAGGAAATCCAACAACTTCTGAGTTCAATCTTATCAGGCTTCATAAAAACTTAACAGCAGGTATTTTTTAAATGTGGAACTTATCAGACACCTGAGGACTTACTAATAATCATAGGTAGAGGTAACTAAAATTGATGATATTATATAATACATATTATATACACTTAATATTGGAGGTCAGTTTGAAATACTGAAAACTCAGGATTTTAGAGTTTTGGAATAGAATCTCAATGTGAAGAGGACTCTGAAGACAGAAAAGGCAGGTGAGGTACAGAGGTAGAACCTAAATTCCCCTTTTCTAGAACATAGAGTCACTTGAACCACTACACACACATTCAATCCATTTGATGAAGCGATAACAACATCTAGTCACAGATATGTAATTTTTCTCAGAAGTTATCTTTTCTCAAAAAAGCTGACCAAGTACTTGGAATTCTATTTACACCATCAATTTACCTCACATTTATGTTTCTACAAATACTATGATGGGTGGATATCACCACAGGCAGGCAAAGTTGTCGCACATTCTATGTCACTGGCATCACATTAATACAGTTTGGTCATTTTATGGTCATAGCCATGAAAACATAAGCCTTCGTGCCATTCATCAATCCTGCAAAATGTAAAAGTTACTTTTATTCTGTGGTGAAAACTTAGCATGCATTAAACAAAAGGCGTTCCAGGGAATTTTGAGGCTAATCTTACTTCTAACCTTTTTTTTTTTTTTTTGTAAACTTTCATTGAATAGATTTCATGAGTAATAATGAATTTCTCATTGTTTCGGGGACAAGATTGCATGATATTTCAATAGTACTGCTCCAGACTTAAATAATGCAGTGTAAATGTTTTGATACTGACACGTTAGCATATGAAACGCAGGAGCTATGAAAGAGTGGAGATACGTAATGAGTGGTTTCTACTTTGGAATACTGGGAATAGAAAATATTTATCCTGTACCAGTAGAACCTAACTCTTTTACAGAATTTATAAGTTTTACAACCCTATTATTAGTTTATAAAATTTTAAATTATTTCTGTCATCCAGTAAGTATTCCCCAAATTGTCTAAATAAATAAATGGAATGCACAATTAAAATGGTTTACATAAAGACCTCAACTCCTACTTCAAACAAGATAGAGAGGAAGTTACAGCTATCTTTCTTTTCGTATACATGCATGTATATGTAAGCAGATAAATAAGCAAAGAGCTATATTAGAAAATTCAAGAATATAAAAAGTGAATTAAAAGACAAGTTTGCCAAAGACTGTTGAAGCATATATCTCGTTAGTATAGTAGCTCTCCATTGGATTTGACTTCCTGAAAGAAGTATACCATTTATTTTTCTTGGAGTATGCAGGTAAGTACATTATATAACTTAAAAATGAGCACAGTATTCCAAACAATAAAAGAAGTCTGTTTTACCCTATAGCATAACGTTTCAGATTTGGAGGTCTGAAAAAAGTTTTAAAGGCACATGTTAATGTGTACATAAAATGTAACAAAAGGAGTGGCAATATAAAATAAAAAAGCAAATGTTTCTTTTTTATTTATTTATTTATTTTTGAGACGGAGTTTCACTCTTGTCACCCAGGCTAGAGAGCAACGGCTCAACCTCGGCTCACTGTAGTCTCCACCTCCCAGGTTCAAGTGATTCTCCTGCCTCAGCCTCTGGAGCAGCTGGGATTACAGGCTCTCACCACCATGCTACTAGAAATACAAAACAGTATTTCTAAATGAAGTTGTGTTTTCTTGGGGGTTTTGAAACTCACTGGGGTCATTTTCATAACAAAAAGGTTAGCATGTATGGAAGGTAAAAATCAGCGAAGAGTTTTAAGAAAAAGCAAAGTTGAAAGGGTGGCAAATGCGATCTAATACCCTTCCCGTTGCTGTAAAATTATACATTGACAGTGAAGAGCCAGGAAGAATGCAACAATGCAAAAAACTTCTGAAACAGAAAGTGTCCTGCATCTCTACTCTCAATCACGAGGTTGGAAAATAATCAGGATCAAGTGTCCTTAATGTAAGTGTCATGTCTATATATTCTATAAAGGAAGTAAGTTCCTTGCGTATGTGGCGCATTAAAAAAATTCCCAAACATTAATAAGGTGCTAGCATCATTCAGGTACAGTGAGAGAGCGCAGGCAAGGGAAAGGAAGAGATAGAGGGCTTCGGGGAGAGAAAGAGAAAAAATATCTCCTATTCCAAGAAGAAAGTATCAGAAGTATAAAATAGCTTCATAAAGGTACAATTAATTCTTAAAATTCAAGAATCAGCTCTGTGATCGGGCGTGGTGGCTCATGCCTGTAATCCCAGCACTTTGAGAGGCCAAGTCAGGCAGATCACCTGAGGTCAGGAGTTCAAGACGAGCCTGGCCAACATGGTGAAACCGTGTCTCTAACAAAAAATACAAAAATTAGCTGGGCATGGTGGCGCCTGTAATCCCAGCTACTTGGGAGGCTGAGGAAGGACAATTGTTTGAAATCAGGAGATGGAGAACGCAAGGAGCTGAGATCATGACACTTCACTCTAGCCTGAGTGACAGAGACCCTGTCAAAAAAAAAAAAAAAAAAGAAGCATCAGCTTTGTGAGAGAAAGACACTGTTATAAGTCAGGAGTTTGGGAGCGTATTTTTAGATAAAAAAATAGGGAAATAAAAAATCTATTAGCAAAAACTGAAAAAGTAAAACCATCCTGATTTTGACCCTTGTGCTTAGACTAGCCATCTGGTTAGAGAAAACATGGTCCTTATGCTGAATTTAGAGGACATTTTCTGTCTTAATGAAAGACAAATCTTTTTTCATGCATAGGTCTGTTTGTGGCTTTAATTGGCTCTGCTTTTCTTAGACTACATTTTTTGTAGTCTACCTTTGTGATCTAGGCAATGTCAATGTATCAAAAATGAAACTACATCATTCATCAAACCTTAAAATAGAGAATGTCTCCAAATCCATCCTTTCATTACCATAGTGTGTGAAAAGATGTAGC
Organism: Trachypithecus francoisi; assembly: GCF_009764315.1. NCBI lineage: Eukaryota > Metazoa > Chordata > Mammalia > Primates > Cercopithecidae > Trachypithecus > Trachypithecus francoisi. Next base: position 49,340,911 of record NW_022681462.1, on the reverse strand, counting down.
AGTTACGTTCATGTTGGGAAATACTCATTTATAAACAGAGTAAATACTCTCTTGCCAAGAATTCATATTTATTAGTGAATAACAAATATGAATTTATTTTTAGGACACCTAGAAAATAATGTGTGTGTGACTATAATAGAAGTAATAATAACTTTAAAACAAATGAACAATAACTGCTGCCTGTTGTCCTTCAAGAGACTGTTAGCAGAATTCAGAAAGGGACACATGATGTTTGCCATTTGTAAAAATTGTGGCCTCTTTTTTAGACGTATAGCATAAGCTAAATGTAGTGGAAATTATTTTCAAGAGTCTCTAGGCCCTTAGACCTCTCTGTGCTAGGGCTGATAGAGTGGGGATTCCATGTTGTGGTTTGCAGTCAAGCTCAATCAGCTAATGTACACTAGTCCCACCCCAGGGTTTGAGGGAGGCAGCAAATTGCTCTCTAAAGGAACAGAATATCCTAACATACTCCTTAAAGACATGATGATCTCCAAAAAAAAAAAAGAAAGTATTAAATGGTAGGAAGAATACATGATCCTATTGTTGACTTCATTTATGGTTAATATCAGACAAGGAGAGGGCCTTGTGGACTTGGCCTTCAAATGAGACGTGGTCCCATGTGATACCTTTCAGCTCATAGACCTGGCACCACTCTAAAACTGTATCAGCTACTTCTCCAGCAGAAAATAAGCAGCTTAAAGAGAGTACCAACCAGATGCTTATGGAGGCCATTTTGCAAAGGTGTGAACAGGGCTAAGAGGAGTGGTGAATCACCCAGGAGCCAACAGGAATAGGAGCTGGTGCCATGCACAGGTCTGGAGGCGCAAAGGCAGGACCAGTGTGATTAGAATTCAGAGACAGCTGACCTGGAGAAGAGGGTATCTGGGGCAACAGCTGTCAGATCAGATCTCTATCATCATCATGCCCTGCTCAGCAAGTGTAAGAAGGGCAGGAAAAAGTGCCCTCCCTTCAGTCTCTAGACTTCTGCCAGTGCCTCCTGTTGGCCAAAACCTAACTATTGTGTCTCTCTTCGAATGCCTCTCCACTCTCCCTGAAATACAATCTAAAAGTCCAAATATCTGTCAAAGGTCTGCATGAACGAGTTTGTATCTACCTTTCCAACCATGCCTCTCACACTCCACCCCTGTTGTTCATGATCCTGCAGCTGCATTTCGTGTTCCTGCTGTTTCCAGAATAACCAAACCGTCTTCTGTCTAGGGACCTTTCCTGCATATGCTGTTTTCTGTGCCTGAACCAGAACTCTCATAGAAATTACTTCGGTTGGCTTTTTCTCTTCCAAATGCAACCTTGGAGAGGCCACCTCCACACATGGACCAAAATGGACTTGCCTTATGTATGTCCGATCAGACTACCTGAATTATTCTCTTCCTGCACCAAAATTACCTTGTTCATCTGTTAACCTGATTATTGTCTGCCTTTCCTCATTCTTAATGTTAGCTCCCCAAAAGCAGAGACTTTGCCTTTCTTGTTCACAGAGTCTACAACATGATCTAATAGAGAGTAGGAACTCAATAAATGTTTGTTGATATACGTAATTGAATGAAGTGCATTCAGACCAGCTTACCTAGCTTGAAAATGCTTTTAAAGGCCAGATGTGGTGGCACAGGCCTGGAGCCCTAGCTATTCAAGAGGCTCAGGCAGGAGGATCACTTGAGCATAATATTTCAAGGTTGCAGTGAGCCCTGGCCATGCCACTGCTCTCCAGACTGGGCAACAGAGTGAGACCCTGTCTCAACCAAAAAAAGAAAAGAAAGAAAGAAAGAAGAAGGAAGGAAAGAAGGAAGGGAGGGAGGGAGGGAGAGAGGGAGGGAGGGAGGGAGAGAGGGAGGGAGGGAGGGAGGGAAATTCTTATAGACATGCAAAACAAGATTATAAATTTTTAAATTTTTGAAAGGCAGACTCTCACTCTGTCACCCAGGCTGGAGCACAGTGGTACCATCATAGCTCCTTGAAGTCTCAACCTAATGGACTCAAACAATCTTCCTGCCTCAGCCTCCAAAGTAGCTAAAACTACGGGCATTTACCATCATGTCTGCCTAGTTTTAAAAATTTTTGTGTAGAAACAGGGTATCACTATGTTCCGTAGGCTGGTTGTGAATTCCTGGGCTCAAGCAGTCTTCCTGCATAGGCCTCCCAAAGTACCAGGATTACAGGCATGAGCCACCATACCCAACACATAGCACAGATTATTTTAAAATCTTTTCAGACACTACCTTTAAATTATTATTTTATTTAGCTTATTATTTTGTTTCAAATATATGCTCTAGACTGTGAGAGGATTAAAAATATGTGTAATAATTATTTCACTGTAATGGCAAACACCACAATTACTTTTGCACCAATGCAATATTGTATGTCAATTACAATTAAAAATAATTAAATAAATGGGGAAACTAGATGGACGCATACAAAGAAAATCCCTTGAATACAAGACTGCAAACTTGTTTCTTAATCTAGAAAATGCAGGGAATTGACTACATTTTCATGGAAAGTCTATATAGAAACAGTAGAAAATGATACATGTGTTATATATACATATAATTTACATACACATAAACTTGAAGAAAATACCACCTAAAGATCTGGAGCATTTATCTATAATTATGTAAATTAGAAAAAAGTGTACTTCTTTGTACTTTCTGGATTCAACTGAATTTTTATGATTTCAATATACATAATTTTAAACATCAGAAAATTGATTTTGCCGCCTATGCTTAGATCAGAGACTATGAAGGTCTACAGTAGGATAATCTTCGTGGTAATGGGGAAAATGTGATGAACCTCAGAGCAACTATGGAATTCAAACTTTAAAAAGCAAACTGGGCATCCTTCAAAGAGTATGTTAGAGTCAAGGCAAAGAATTTCCTTGCTAAGTGAACAGGTGCAGGTCCTGCTCTCCTACAAAAACCAGGTGAAAATTTATACTGTGTGTGCCAGAGCTTGAATTCCTTTTTATATGTGAACACATTTCCATTTCTGTAGAGAAAGTTGGAGGTGACTTAGAATATCATATACAATTTTTGTACGTATAACTTCTCAAAAATGGGTTTATAATGTAAACAAAGGCATGTTCTTTAAAGCATACTTTAGGTTTAGCTTAAGCCAAACACCAAATAATCCTTGAGTGTACAGAGAGAAGAGCTGCTTGGTGATTCTTATTGTCCTCATCATTCAATCATTAGCAGAATTGTCTTTATCTTAGAAGGATGAAGGAAATAAAAGGGACAAAAGTCTTCCCTCTCTGCAAGTGTGTGATGTACACCCTTTGCTATTGATATAGCAGTTATATTTTATTACTAATAAAATTTGGAAAGCAATTACAACAGTAATAGTTGTTCAATGTATAAAAATTTGAAAATACTGGCCGGGCGCGGTGGCTCACGCCTGTAATCCCAACACTTTGGGAGGCCAAGGCGGACAGATCACAAGATCAGGAGATCGAGACCATCCTGGCGAACACAGTGAAACCTCATTTCTACTAAAAATACAAAAAATTAACCGGGCATGGTGTCATGCGCCTGTAGTCTCAGATGCTGAGGAGACTGAGGCAGGAGAATGGCATAAACCCAGGAGGTGGAGCTTGCAGTGAGCCAAGATTGTGCCACTGCACTCCAGCCTGGGCAACAGAGTGAGACTCCATGTCAAAAAAATGAAAATACTGCAACAAACTAGAATGGAGAAAATGTATATTCTCAACATTACTACATGGAAAATCACTAAAAATTTTATAGCATTCTTTTTATTTTAAAAAAAAATCATGTAGTTGTGATGACAAAATATATAGTTTCATTGTCTAATTTTTCAATTTACCATAATAATCTAAAACTTTCCTGTAGTATAAATAAATTAATGGCTACCTTATATCCCACCATATGGAAGTACCATAATTTGACTATTTCCCTATGATTCAGTACCTAATTACAATAATATCTTCATGAATAAATTTATTTTCTCATTTGTCTTCATCATATTCTAGAGATAATGTGTGCTAAATTGTATTTTTGAGTGGCTAAAGTAACCCAATTTCATTATATCAAAATTTGATAACATGAAAAAATGAGAAAGTATCACCAGTACCTGTGCCATCTCACCAACGTGGTGAGGTTCATGTAGTCCCTCACCCTTGTAGAGGTTATATTTAAATTTTCTTTATATTTTTATAGAAGTGGAACCACATATTTTGCATTCAATGATAAATACATGTCCATATAATCCTTAATATTGTATTATATAGATTTATCACTGTTAATCAGTCCACTATTGTTGGATAAGTATATATAAACAATTTAGCAATAGAAATCCTAGTCCTCATCCTAAGGGTATTGTTGTATTCTTCTCCAATTATATCCTAGAAGTAAAACAGCAGAGTGTGTACTTTAAATGTTTTATTGTAAACACTGTCAGACTGCCCTGAAGTCTATACTCAGCAGAGTCTCGGCGTGCTGTTTTTCCCTCACTCTTTGCTACTATCATCATTCTATTTAATCTTCAATCATCTGAAAGACAAAAAAGTTGGGTGTGTACATGTATGTATATTTCACTTCATTTGAATATCATTAGGGTCAACTTCTTAATTATTTATTATGTTTTTATATTTTTTTAAATGTATGTATTGATATGGTTTGGCTGTGTCCCCACCCAAATCTCATCTTGAATTCCCACATGTGGTGGGAGGGACAGAGTGGGAGGTAATTGAATCACATGGGCAGGTCTTTCGCATGCTGTTCTCATGATAGTGAATAAGTCTCATGAGCTCTGATCTGATGGTTTTAAGAAGGGGATTTTCCCTGCACAAGCTCTCTTCTCGTCTGCCATCATGTAAGATGTGCCTTTCATCTTCTGCCATGATTGTGAGGCCTCCCCAGCCACAAGGAACTGTAAGTCCAGTAAACCTTTTTCTTTTGTAAAATGCTCATTCTTGGGTATGTCTTAACAGTATAAAAATGGACTAATACAGTAACTTGGTACCAATAGAGTGGGTGCTGCTGAAAAGATACCTAAAAATGTGGAATCAACTTTGGAACTGGGTAATAGGCAGAGGTTGAAGCAGTTTGGAGGGCTCAGAAGAAGACAGGAAAATGTGGGAAAATGTGGAACACCCCAGGGACTTGTTGAATTACTTTGACCAAAATTCTGATAATGATAGGAACAATAAGGTCCAGGCTAAGGTAGTCTCAGATGGAGATGAGAAAATTGTTGAGAACTGGAGCAAAGGTAACTCTTGTTATGTTTCAGCAAAGAAACTGGTGGCAGTTTTCCCATGCCCTAGAGCTTCGTGGAACTTTGAACGTGAGAGAGGTGATTTAGGGTATCTGGCAGAAAAAATATCTAAGCAGCAAAGCATTCAAGAGGTGACTTGGATGCTGTTAAAGGCATTGAGTTTTAAAAGGGAAACAGAGCATAAAAGTTTGGAAAATTTGCAGCCTGATAATTCAATAGAAATGAAAATCACTTTTCCGAGGCGAAATTAAAGCCAGCTGCAGAAATTTGCTTAAGTAACAAGGAGTCGAATGTTAATCCCCAAGACAATGGGGAAAATGTCTCCAGGGCATGTCAGAGGTCTTCATGGCAGCACCTCCCATCACAGGCCCAGAGGGCTGAGAGGAAAAGATGGTTTCCTGGGCCAGGCCCAGGGTCCCCTATTCTATGCAACCTAGGGACTTGGTATCCTGTGTTCCACTGGCTCCAGCCATGGCTAAAAGGGGCCAAGGCTGTTGCTTCAGGGGGTGGAAGCCGGTGGAAGCCCCAAGCCTAGGCAGCTTCCACATGATATTGAGCCTGCAGGTGCACAGAACTCAAGAATTGAGGTTCAGGAACCTCCACCTAGATTTCATAGGATATATGGAAATGCCTGGATGCCCAGGCAGAAGTTTGCTGCAGGAGCAGGGCCCTCATGGAGAGCCTCTGCTTGGGTAACACAGAAGGGAAATGTGGGGTCAGAGCCCCCACACAAAGTCCCTCCTAGGGCACCACCTAGTGGAGCTGTGAGAAGAGAGCCACTGTCCCAAGCTAGATTTCAGACTTTCATGGGACCTGTAGCCCCTTGGTTTTGGTCAATTTCTCCCATTTGGAATGGCTGTATTTACCCAATGCCTGCACCCCCATTGTATCTAGAAGGTAATTAACTTGCTTTTGATTTTACATGCTCATAGGCAGAGGGGACTTGCCTTGTCTCAGATGAGACTATGGACTGTGGACTTTTGAGTTAATGCTGAAATGAGTCAAGACATTGAGGGACTGTTGGGAAGGCATGATTGGTTTTGAAATACAAGGGCATGAGATTTGGGAGGGGACAGGGTGGAATGATGTGGTTTGACTGTGTCACCACTCAAATCTCATCTTGAATTCCCACATGTTCTCAGAGGGACACAGTGGGAGGTAAATGAATCACAGAGGCAGGTCTTTCCCATGCTGTTCTCGTGATCTGATCTGAAGAAGTCTCATGAGATCTGATCTGATGGTTTTAAAAAGGGGAGTTTCCCTACCCAAGCTCTCTTCTCTCGTCTGCCACCATCTGAGACGTGCCTTTCACCTTCTTCCATGATTGTGAGGACTCCCCAGCCATGGGGAACTGTACATCTAATAAACCTTTTTCTTTTGTAAATTGCCTAGTCTTGGGTAATGCTTTATCAGCAGGGTGGAAACAGGCTAATAAACGTATGTTGTCAATTTTTATAATGGGATGCTTGAACTTATTATTATGGATCTGAAATAACTTGTTATATTACATGGATTAAACCTTTCCTACATATTTTTAGTATGTGAAAGAAGGTATTCCACGTAGGTACTTTTGGCTATATAACAATATATTTTTATATCATAAAGCTTTCACAATTTTATATAGTCAAATTAATGTTTTCATTTATAGATTGACCTGGGTAGAATGCTTAAGAAGCCCTCCCTCACAATAGGAGCATATTAATATTCACCTGTGTTTTTTAGTTTGTATTGTTTATTTTTACTTTTCATACTTAGTCCGTGTGCTCTATTATTTACTTACATTTAACACAGCTGCTTCTACATTGTTTCATTTGTTTTATTCTAGGATAGGCTCAATTATTGCATTGTAATGTGTGTCTTCCATTCAATATTCAACATTTCCTCAATATCTAAGACTATCTTTCTGATGGCTAAGCTAAGACTCCCGTGAGAAATGACAAAACCTGGTCTACTTTTAAGAAGTAACCAATTTATTAATAGTTTTAGGGAAATATAGATTGACCAGTATAACAACTACACTATAAATATGGATTCATCAAAGCATTGAACTGGATCTTAATTACATGTAGTGTTTCAAGAGGAAAAAAAATGTAGTAGTAGGCATTCTAGGCAGAGGAAAGATACTCTTTTAGAGTTTTTTTTATTTTTTAAGGCAAACCATGTTTTCTAACATAATTTAATGTACTGACGTTCGGGGGAAAGTTTTCTAGTTTTAAAATCATGACCCTCTGATATGATGTCTCTGTCTCATGATATCCCATCTGTGTTTGTATTCATGTATGTATTCATTACATAAATACTCACCCAATATGGATTTGCCCCATCTCATAATTTTTTTAATAAATCACTTTGCTTTAAAATGTTATCCCGAGAATTCTGAGACAGTACATTTCAATGTTTCTCTTCATTTGTCTCTCATTGTTACTATATTTGACTCTCATTCAGTCCTCAAACCTCCTTACTGACTTAGTCTGTAGGGTTCACAATGAGATTTCACAGAGTAAGGATCTATCTTGGGTCACTAACACGAAGTTGGCTATAAAGTCAGCTGAGTTTTTTTCATGATCAAAAAGTTGTACTGGCGGCAAGATTATAAGGCAGCAAGAAAGCTATGCTGACAACTGCAGAAAGTATTTCATAGAGAGGAAAAAAAAAACTCATCATTTTTCGCAAGCTGACTCTCTTTTGCTCAACCTATATTGTAAGCTTTTATTGTTCTCACGCCCAAGCGATGAATGTATGTTGATGCCTTTTTCTCCTTTAAGAAATACATTCCCATCTGAGTTCTGTTTGTTACAAATGTTTAGACACACAGCTGTCTATCTGTAGTGGTTCTGCATACTTGTACATTGGAGAATGCATTCCAGTAAATGTTCTTTATAAGCCAACAGTACAGCCTGTTCCTTTGTTCCTGACTTGAGTCCCAAGATTTCTTAACTTTAAGGAATTGTTACTTCTGCATATGCCTAATGGAAAACAGCAATCCTAAGATGACTTGGAAATCATAACCTAGAGCTAAAAAAAATTGTCATTTTAACACCCTAAAATTTCCAATACTCCTTCACTAGTTGCTCCTGCAAAGACAGTACTTCTGTAACGAATAATACATGGTTGAGGGTGTGGGGAAAGAACAGATGTTCTGTAACAAAAGGTAAGGGGAAATCAAAATGTATAAAAGCTCTAATGCTTTATGTAATACTGCACACTTTCAAAGTAGGAGGAAAGTCAGTGAGCCTATTGCACACTGCTAAATATCCATACAGTATCCCAGGAGACCCGACAGCAGAGGTTCAGGTAAATGTGCGGCAAAGGCTTTCATGCCTAGAATGAAATAAGAGGAAAAATATTATAATTTAAACTTTTAAAATTTGATACGATGGCTGTAAAAAGAAACCACTTTAGAGTTCTTGTTTTCAGGGAACAGAAATCACTTTGGGTCATGGCTGGCTGTCTTCAAATAAATTAGTTGAAGGAAAACAGTAGGATAAAGCGATGTACAGAAGATTGGATACTAAGTGTGGGAAATGGTCAGGATACAAAGACTGTATTGATGGGCAGGCAGGAGGAATCCAGTAGAGACAGGAGCAGAGGTCTGCACTGGTGCTGCAGAGCCATGCCACCCAGCTACCTCCTCCCACTCACTCTATGCCCAGGACTTCAGTGATGCCTGTCCAACAAGCCTCTTCTATTCCTCTGTGCAGTTCCATGCTCACATTCTCAACAGAAGTTATTTCTCATCTTATCTATTCTCCTAAGCTCAGTAATGCTGCAAGAGTTTTAGCCACCTCTGCAGGTTGAGGGAACACAGTCCACACAAGGCCAGTCTCAATTCTGACACCAAGTCCAAGTTCAAGGAGCTCCCAAGAAATCCCAAGCTTCAGTAATTCACTAGAGGGGCTCACAGAACTCACAGAAACTGTAAGCCTAATGGTTACGATTCTCTTGGGGAAAAGATACAGATTACAATCAGTCAAGGGAAGAATTGCATAGGGCATGGACTGGGAAAGAACCAACATGGAGCTTCCATTGTCCTCTCCCCCATGGAATTGAGACGTGGTACTTTTCCAGTAGTGATGTGTGATAATACGCACAGATACTGCCAACCAAGGAAGCTCACCTCAACTCTAGAATTTTTAACAGAGTGTGACTGATTGTTCCATTGTTCATGTGTTTGATCTCAGTCTACAGGATAGACTAACACCATATGACCCAAAGAACCCACCATCCTAACTCACACTTTCAGTCTCTCCGGCATTGCCAGTCCCTACTCTAAATCGTATTGTTAGACTATCTAATGTGGGTCAAGGCCCCAGGCAAACAAAGACATTTCTGCCAGTCGTGGAGATTCCAAAGGTCTAAAGATTACCATCCAAGGCCAAGAGCAAATGTCAGACCTGTTTGGGGTCGAAGATTAAATTATTTACAACACAGATGCCATCTTTGACCTTAGTTTCGGTGGTTTTCTTCATTTTCTAACTCAAAGAGGACAGAAGCAATAAGACAGAAGGGTCTTCAAGCCTCACTCATCAAAAAGACCCCATTATTTGCACTTGCACACACCCTGTTCTCTGAACCTCCTCTGAAAACAGAAGAGAATCTTTCTTCCTTCTAAAACTAATCTCTATACTTGTGCTCTCAATTCTATTCCCTGATGCTTTTTCAGGAACTTCATTCTTATGACAAATGCCTTCTCTTTCCTTTATGCTCAGTCTTCCTCTCTGTATTCACACTTTTCATTGACATTTAAATATGCTCATGTCTTCCAACATAAATATAAAATTTTCCCAGTCCCCACTACCATCTTCTGCTAGTGTCTTCAGCTGTTGCCCTCTGCACCACTACTGCCTTTTCTTTTCCTTTTTTACTTTTTTATTTCCATAGGTTATTGGAAAACAGGTGGTGTTTGTTTACAAGAGTAAGTTCATTAGTGGTGATTTGTGAGATTTTGGAACTGCCTTTTCTAAGGTTACCAGTGCCTTCCTTAGTGCAAATCTAAAGGCACTTCTCAGTTTTATCCATGCAAATCTCTTAGCAACATCTGAAAGTGTTTTCACATTCTAGAAACACTGCTTTATCTTCTTCCCTAGAAAATGCTGTCTTCAGTTTTCTGGCTCTTTCTCCTCAAATTTGTGACCACTCCCCGCGCCCTCCTCCTTTTCTTTTAGCATCCCTCTAATGCCAGAGTAGTGACTGCTCTGTACATTCGGTTGGACTCCCTCTGCTCTCTGTTCTGGGCAATCTCATCTATTTTCACGGCTTCCATTCCCATTCAAACTTCCACCCTCAAATATTTCTCAAGCTCTAGATTTGCTCAGCTTCTTGAATCTCTCTTCCTGGGTAACAGATAAGCTATTCAAACTTACTGTTCCAAACTAAATCATAATCTCCATTCTTTCTTCTGCAACTCATGCCAATTCTGTTACTCTTCTTATGCAGTCAGCCTTAGAGATGGATACCAACAAACTTCATTGCCCAGAGTAGAAACCTGGGAATCCTGTTTGATGAGCCCCTCTCCCTCCATAGAAAACGACTCATGTCACGCTGTTGATTCTATGCCTTTGAAAGAACAGGAGAACTCATCTCCATTCCCAATCCCACCATGCTGGGTCAGTCCTACATTTTATGTCTGCGTATTGCAACAACAATCACTTTCCTGCACTACCTGCCTCCTGTCTTACCAGGAACTGTTTTCCTCTATTCTTGCTCCCAAGTCAGACAAAGTTTCCTTGCTAAAATGCAAATTTTATGTCATTTTGCTGCTTCATTTCTTCAATCATTTCAGTGACATTTCTCTTAGGATGAAGTCTAAGCTGCTTAGTGTGACCCAAAAGACAGTTGTGTTTCTTTCCTACCTCCTCAATGTTCCCATCCCACTTTGTGCCTCTTTCTAAATCTACACCCTGCCCTATGCCCCCCATGCTGCCACCTCTTCAGCTTTCAGTATTCCATGCCCCCTCTTCAGGCCTTTGTCTATGCCTGCCTAACACCCATTCAGTTGTCAGCTCTAAACTTGGGTATCAATTATTCTGGGAAGCAGTCTTCACTTCCCTGAGCCTGAATTGAGCTAGGTACTCACAAATCTCTGTCTCATTCCCTTAGCCTTTATTTACTGTATTGGAATTGCTTGCCTTGTCTGTTACATTGGAGGTTGTAAGATGATAGAGGCACTGTAACTTTTGAGCACTACTGTATTGTCATTACTTTAGCATATTGTTTAACACACAGTAGCTACTTGAGAAGGTGAGTGGACAGAAATAGACTGGAAATGAAAACTAAGGCTTAGTTGTGGAAGAACTCACATGCCAGCCTACTGATTTTCTCCATGGAAGCATCCAAGAAGGAAAGTCCATGAAAACCTTTGGAAAAACTGTAGCATCATGAGATCTTACATGTTCAAAATAACCACAGTGTCAAATCCAGAAAGCGCATACCTATTTTTTTCTAACTTTTCTCTATAATTTTTGCTGGCTTAGGCATTATAAACTGCCTTTTGCTCCCTTTAGTTACAGAGATTCCAGGTAGATCCACTGAACTGCGTTCCATGAAATCCACTGATCCACTGAAATCCACGAATGCTTTCCTCTGCAAGATTTCTCTAGCCGTAGTTTAGTCTTTGCTTTAACAACTTGAGCATTACGACGTTACGTTAGAGTTTACAAAGCACTTCCAAATGAAAGTTTCGTGTCATCATTGTGACAGTTCTGAGAATGTCCATTGGAAGATAAAATGAGTGAGGCCCAAAGAGTTTAGAGAAATGCCGGCCCATAGACAAATGCTAATGGAAGTGAATCGTAACAGGGCACACACATTACTAAGTTGGACCCTATGAAATTGCCACTTTTGTATGTAAAAAAATGATGGAATATTGGCAGTTTCATACCCTTCAACCTAATACATCTTGAAATAATTAAGTGACAAAATAAGACAATGTACACATAACCAATTGTCAAAATGAGTGACAAATGTAATAAATGTTATGGACAGACAATAATTACATCCGCTGAGGATGAGCCTAGAAAAGACTGAGTTATCAATCTTTCCTCCATGACTGTTCACTTAACTTCTCCCTTGTCATGGTACCAACTTTTCTTTGTGTCCTGAGTCATGTATATGTTTCATTTGAAGATCCTGCCATAACACCAAATACTTTATATAGTACATTGAAATAAACATCTCCCTATTCACACTTTCACCCTGTCCTTCACTCTATGGCTTCTAAATCAGAAACTCTAGATTTCTCTGGGCCACATTCTTCTCTTTTTTTTCCCCTATGCAATCTGAGATCAAGTCCAAATGAAGTAACTTTGAAATAATTAACACACCAATTTCTTCTTTAAAAATGCCTACAGTTTGCATAATTCAACCACACCTTACGCCAATCAGCAGTAAAGTCACAGTTTTTAAAATAGCTTCTTCATTGTAGTACAAATGCATGGAAAAAAATGTATACATTATGACTGTATAGCTCAATACAAAGTTGGCTCAATGCTAACAAAAGTTAGCAGACACATTAAACAATACCTAAAGAAGAAAACAAAATATTGCTTATCCTCTGGAATCCCTCTCATGTCTACTCTCAGTCACTAACCCACCTCAGATCATCACTGTCCTATCACCATGAAGTTACTTTGCCTTTTTTGAACTTTATATCAAGATGATTATAGATTATGTACTTTTTGTGCAGAATTGGTCTTTTTGCTCAACATGTTTGTAAAATTTATTCCCAATATTAAGTATTGCAGTGGTGTATCTATTTTTACAGCTTTAGAGTATCCCATTCAATTAATCTACTGGCTTGTTTCCAGTTTCTGGCACTTAGACATCTTCCTGCTATTAACATTTTTGTGCATGTTTTGTGGTACACATATATATGCATTTCTATTGGGTACAAAATCAATAACGGATGATGTAATTCTGCTACCATAGATAATGCACTTATTTCCAAAGTATTTGAAATAATTGAACTATTTTTGCTGACAGTAAGTATTGCTCATCTTATTAATATTAGATATTTTCATGGGAGTAGAATAATATCTCATGGTTTTCATTTGTAGTATTCTGACATGAATGAGGTAGGGCCATTCATATGTTTATTAGTCATTTTGATATCATCTTTATGAAATGCCAATTTAAGTATTTCATCTTTAAAAAAATTATCTGACTATTCCTTGTCAATAAATGAGAGTTACATGTTCTGGATGCAAGTCTTTTTTGTTATGTATATATATGTGTGTTGCTAATATTTTCAATCACTCTCTAGTTTTTAAACTCTCTTGTTATTGTCTTTTGATGAATTGAATTTATCAATTCTAATATAACCTTGCTTACCAAACTCTTCATTATGATTAATGGGATGTGTATCTTATGCAAAAAATAGTTGTATATCCTCAAGACTTTGAAGTCTTTTCCTATGACATTTTCAAGAAGTTTTATGATTATTCCATTGCATAATTAAGTCTGTATTTAACCAGAGTTAATTTGTGTTTGGTGTAAGTCAGGGTCAAGATTTATTTTTCCCTTAAGAATAGCAAATTGACCTAGTAAAACCCATTGAGAAAACTATCAGAGCTTTGCCTACTACACTGTAGTGTCAATTTTGTGATATATTAATTGGCCATACATATTTAGGAATATATTTCCGGACTCCTTATTCTATTCCATTGGCTTGTTTGTATACAGTTAAGCTAATATTAAGTTATCTTAATTACCTTTTCTTAATTATTTATTTATTTTTTGTTTTGAGACAGAGTCTCGCTCTGTCACCCAGGCTGGAGTGCAGTGGCACGATCTCAGCTCACTGCAAGGTCTGCCTCCTGGGTTCATGCCATTCTCCTGCCTCAGCCTCCCGAGTAACTGGGACTACAAGCACCTGCCAGTACACCCGGCTAATTTTTTGTATTTTTAGTAGAGACGGAGTTTCACCGTATTAGCCAGGATGGTCTCAATCTTCTGACCTCGTGATCCACCCACTTCGGCCTCCCAAAGTGCTGGGATTACAGGCGTGAGCCACCGCGCCTGGCCAAATATCGTTTGTTTTTATCTGGAAATGAAATTCATGAAATGTCCTTCATGATTGCCTTAGCTACTTTTGACCAAATACATTTCCATATAAGGGTTAGGGTCATCTTTAGAAGTGTTCAAAAAAATTAAACTACTATAAATACACTTGCTGTAGTTTTTATTGGTATTGTATTTAAAAGTGACTATAGAACATGTGGTGTTTGGTTTTCTGTTCTTGCAATAGTAACAAACCTGCACGTTGTGCACATGTACCCTAGAACTTAAAGTGTAATTTTAAAAAAAAGTGACTATAGAGAGAATTAACGTCTTTATAATATTCACGGAACTCATGTGTCACAGTGTTGCCTATATTTTGGTTAATATATTTGTAGATATGGTTTGTTTTTATCTGGAAATGAAATTCATAAAATGTCCTTCATGATTGCCTTAGCTACTTTTGACCAAATACATTTCCATATAAGTGTTAGGGTCATCTTTAGAAGCGTTCAAAAAAATTAAACTACTATAAATACACTTGCTAGAGTTTTTATTGGTATTGTATTTAAAAAGTGACTATAGAGAGAATTAACATCTTTATAATATTCACGGAACTCATGTGCCACGGTCTTGCCTATATTTTGGTTAATGTATCTGTAGACATTTCATATTAGTAATACTCTGAATAGTACTCAAAAATATTTCAACTAATTTCTTATTAAAATAGAGAAATGCAGTTGATTTTCTTGGATATTGGCTGTGTATCCACTGACTTTACTAAATTCACTGAAGACATAGGTTATAGACGAAAAAATGTTATTTATACACAATAATGCCATCTGCAAAAGTTCATATTTTTATTTTATTTTTTCAAAATTATACATGTCTCTGGTCAATTACACTGACTAGAACCTCCAACATAATGTTGAACAAAAATGTTGATTCTGAGCTTTTCTTTTTCTTTCCTTTTCTTTCTTTTTTTTTTTTTTTTTTGAGACGAACTCTCACCCTGTCACCAGACTGGAGTGCAGTGCAGTGGTGCAATCTCAGCTCACTGCAATCTCCGCCTCCTGGGTTCAAGCGATTCTCCTGCCTCAGCCTCCTGAGTAGCTGGGACTACAGGTGGATGCCACCACACCTAGCTAATTTTTGTGTTTTTGGTAGAGACGGGATTTCACCATGTTGACCAGGATGGTCTTGATCTATTGACCTCATGGCCTCCCAAAGTGCTGGGATTACAGGCATGAGCCACCGTGCCTAGTGGATTCTGAGCATTTTTGTCTTTCGCCCAATTTAATTTGGGAAAAGCCATTCATATTGTAGTATAAAGAATAATGTTTGTTTTTCTTAGATACCATTTATTAATTTCATAAATGGTATCATTATTAGTAAAGACATTCTAAGATACCTAACTTCCTCAGTTTACTAAAACATATTTTTGGTTTTTTAAAATTAAATTGTAGATATGCAATGAAGGTTTTTCATTTACTTTCCATTGTCTTTCTATCCTTCTCCCTCTGTCTCTTACTTTCTCCTTCTCCCTCTCCTAACCTCTTCTTCTCCTCTCCCTCCAGCCACTATATCTATTGAAAAGATAGTATAATTTATCTCCTCTCACTGTTCTTTGGTAGATTACATGAATGTGTGTTTATAAAGTTAAATTAACCTAATATTCCCATCTTGATGATAATATATTTTTATTTATTTATAGATCCCTGAATTCAAATTTGAATATTTCTGGGATTTGTTTTGAATATTTTGTTTCAAATATTTGTTTAGGAGTTTTTCATCTATGTTAGTGAGATCAAATTGTAATTTTCTTATTTGTTAATGTTCTGGAGAGTTTCAAAGCATCTCATAAAATGAGTTTCAAAGGACCCTCCTTTTGCTATTGTCTTTAAAAAGTATAAGATTCGTGATATTTCTTCCTTAAATCTTGAGAAGAATTCACCAGTAAAGCTATTTGAGCTTACATTGGTTATTTTGGGGGATACTTTAAATTACCAATTTAATTTATTTAATAAATGTGGTTTCTCTACATTTTGTATTTCTTCTTTTGTCAGTTTTGGCACATAATTTTTCTAGGAATGTATCTATTTTATGTAAATTACCAGATTTATTGGCATAGAGATTTTAATAATATTTTCCTTTTATCATTTTAGTAACTGCAGGATCTGTAATGAGAGCCTCTTTTGGATCTCAAAAATTTTATTTGGATTCTTTCCTAGATCTACGTGCTATTTAAAAGTTACCAAATATTTGTAGAATTCATTAAGTGCCTGTATTAGTCCATTTTCACACTGCTGATGAAAACATACCTGAGACTGGGAAGAAAAAGAGGTTTAATGGACTTACAGTTCCACATGGCTGGGGAGGCCTCGCAATCATGGCAGAAGGTGAGGAGGAGCAAGTCACATCTTACATGGATGGTGGCAGGCAAAGAGACAGAGCTTGGGCAGGGGAACTCCTGTGTTTTTAAAACCATCAGATCTTGTGAGACTTATTCACTATCACGAGAACAGTGTAGGAAAGACCTGCCCCCATGATTCTATTACCTCCTACTGGGTCCCTACCAGGGAATTGTGGGAGTTGCAATTCAAGATGAGATTTGGGTAGGGACACAGCCAAACCATATCAGTACCTTTTTACTCTTGTTTAATCCTGCTCTTGTAAGAGAATATACCTCCATATAATTTTCATCCTTGTATATCTAATAACTTTTGCTTGTTTTGTCAATATTATGGTCAATTTTTAGAAAGATTCCATGTTCAACTGAAAAAACGATAGGCTGCAATTGTTGGTTGCAGTGTTCTATGTAAGATGATTAGGTCCATTTCATGAATTATGTTATGTGTGTCCTCTGTATCTCCACTGATTTTTCTCCTGTGATTCCACCAGTCAATTAGGAAAATGTGTCAAAGTTCTTCACAATGTTGTTAAATTTCCTTTGTCCTTTTATTTCTCCATTTGATTGATATATCTATAAATATATAGATAGCTACATATAGATATTGATACATCTATATCTTTATACACATCAATATCTATATAAATATCTATATCTACATAATACATATTTTTAATGTAAATTATCACTTATTGGCATAGACTTTTTAATAATATTTTCCTACTGTCATTTTAGTAACTGCAGGATCTGTAATGATAGCCTCTTTTGCATCCTGATTATTAGTAATTTATGCCTTCTCTTCTTTTATTTAATAGTCTGAATATTATTTTCTCAGCTTACTGAGAAACAAGAAAAACTCTATGTATTTTGATTAGGTCCATTTCATGAATTATGTTATTTGTGTTCTCTTTATCTTTACTAATTTGTTCCTGTGATTCTGCCAGTTAGTTAGAACAATGTGTCAAAATTTTACAGGGAGGTATTCTCTGACAATATATATATATATCTTTATATATCTATATAAATATATAGATCTATATCTTTATAGGTATTTATAGATCTCTATCTAGATATATATAGATATTTATATAGAAATATCTTATCTCCCTATCCAAAAGCTCTGATCAATTTCTATATAGTTATTTATATCTCTATATCTAGGTATACATATAGATATCTATGTATATAGATACATTGATATTTATAGATATGCATTTATAGATATACATTTATAGATATATATTTGTATTTATCAGTCTATAAATATATATCTATAAATATGTAGCTACATATTATATTTCTATAATTTCTATATATAGAAAGATACATGGATGCTATATCTATATTTTATTATTAATATTATTATATAAATAGAATACCATAAATATAAATATATAAATATAATATAAATATATATTTATTTTCTTGTAAACATAAATATAATAGAATATTATAAATATAATTATAAATATAAAACTATACATTTGCTATATATTATATCTATATCTATATTAGATATTTCAGCTATCTATATTATATTTATATTATATCTATATTATATAGATGTATATAAAATACAGATAGATATTTAGCCTGTGTTACCAGCATATACAAAGTAAGGATTATTATCTCTTCCTGGTGATGGAACCATGAATATACTAGTATTATATCTTTCTTTAAAGTCTAGTCAGTTTTATATCAATATTTCTAGTTAATGTCATATCAGGTTTCTTAAGGACAGGGATTTTAGGGTCCTTTTTTCTACATTTAAAGTGTTGATCTCATAAACAGCATAGAGTTGTTGTCAATCAAGTCTGATAAATTTTAATTCTAATTTTGAATTATTTAGTTCATTGGCATTTAATTAATTACATATTTCTGTTTAAGTCTAATATCTTATTATTAGTTTTGTATTTGTTCTGTCTGTACTCTGTTGCTTTTGGCCACTTCTTTCCTTTTCTTTTTTGATTACTCACTTATTTACTGTTTCATCATTCCTTTGTCTCTCTTTATAAGTTTTTACTTATACAGTTTCTTGTTTTGTTAGCTATCTTAAAACATCAGCATGTATATTTGAAATATTACAGTATGTGTTATATTAGAATTATTTTCCAATTTCAGGACAGTACAAAGACTTAAACAATACATTACTGCAATGTATCTCCTTTTGTCATTTGTGGATTTTGATAATTTATTTTAGTAGTATATGTATTAAACCACATAAGACATTTTTCCATAGTACATATTCATCTAGATTTACTGTAACTTTTTTCTTTGTTTCTTCTTGTATTCCGATGTTTCCATCTGTGATAATTTTACTTCTGCTTGAGGAATTCTTTCTGCCATTTTTCAGGTCTGCTGTTTGAAAAGTCCTTCTTTTACTAAAAATAATTTTATTTCATTTTTGAAGGATGATATTTTAGCTGGTTATAGAATTCTAGGTTAAATTATATTATTTTAGATTTTTGAAAAATATCATTATATCATCTTCTAAATTTAGTTTTTGAGTTGAGAAGTTCATTATTATCCTTATTGTTGCTCTTTTGAAAGTGATCTGAGTTTTCCCTCCTCTGGAAGCTTTTAGTATATACTTGGATTTCAACTGCTTTGCTATGATTTGTATCTTCTATAATCTTGTTTCTGATTGGTAGTGCTTCTAGAATCTATTTTTAATTATTTAATTGTTTGTGAAAATTCTTCCAAATCATCCCTTAAATATTACTCTGTTGCATTTGCCTGTAATTTTCTCCTGGAACTTCTGTAACATGTATATTTTCATGCTCTATGAATTTGTTCTTGTTTTAATATTTCCCATGAGTTTTTCTCTATGCGTTTCAGTGTATATGCTCTACTAAACTATATGTGAGTTAACTAATCCTAATCAGTAGTGTTCTATCTACTATTAAACTCATTTTTTTTCAGTTTACACTCTTCCTTCTTTATATGTGTTCCATTTTCCTTTTCTATGTTTACATCTGTCATATATTTTTATTGTATTGATCACAGAATATTTTTCATCTGTGTTTCATAAGAGTAGTTCTTAGATCATCTGTACATCTATTTCTATTGTCTCTTTTTTTTTCTTTTGTTTTTGGTCCTATCTCCATCAATTTTTTAAATAAAATTTTATAGAAAAAACTTTATATTAAATAGAGCAAAGGTTCAAAATAATGTTTTCCTTATGTAGAAAACATTTATTTTTGCTTCTCAAGCCTGTTAGAGTGGAAATATTTTACTTTAATCCAGTTTGTGATTGAGCTGATTTGACAGTGAATTTTAGTCTTTGTGAGTGCTGGTTCATTTTAAAACTAGCCTTACCTTTAAGGTGTCGCTCTTCAGTGATCCCAAGTAAAAGTCTACATTGTTTTCAGTTCCTTCCCCATTGATAGCCCCTGGACTCTAATTCTTGTCTCCCTAGCCAAAAGCTTTGATCAATTTCTCACCACCGCTTATAAACAGGTACATGCTATCAAATAAAAAGCGGTCTAGATGTTGCACTCTTGTCCTTCTGGAATCCTGATTTCTCAATCTTGGCTATAATGACAGATCTGATATATATTCTTTTCTCAACCCCATGGGACTACCTGGAGCTTCGCTCAGCATCTTTGCTGCTATTCTGTCATAGACTCTCAGTCTAAGAAGTAAATGCCTCCAGAGCAAATGTAGAGCAGAATGTTAATTCACTTTAATGCATTTTCCATTCCGAGACCTTGGCCCCTTAAGCCTTGGCTGCCTACGTAACTCTCCGATTCCATATTTTATCCAGATTTTCTAGTTATTCTTGGCAGGAGAGTTGGTTACATCTAAGCCACAGTTTTAATACTTTTTTGTGCCAGAAGTAGATTCTAAATTTTAGAGTCACAAGTGAGCTTAGAGATTATTGACTTCTATGCCCTTTGTGAACTTCTAACCCGTATTTTTCCAATATCATTCAGCTCTGACATGAGCACTGTAATGGTAGAAAACATACTTAGGTTCAAATCCTAGTTCTATAATTTACTAGCTCTGCTACTTTTGACTTATTATCTAATTAAGAATCAGTTTTCTCATCTGTAAATTAGGGATAATACAAAGGACCTATCACATAATGCTGCTTTAAGAATTAAATGTAAAAATGCACGTAAACTGGTTTAGAAATTACCTTCATGAACATCTTGGTATAAACGTTTGATCTCTGAGTTTATGATTTCACTTGAGCATTACAGGGTTGTGAATTTCAGATAACCAACGAATATATTTTTAGTATAATTACACAATATTCAGGACATATTTACACCTCCCAAAAATCATTTATCTAAAATTCAAATTTAACTGGGCGTCCCATATTTTATCTGACAACCTTATGTTAATTTGAACTGGAATTGTCTTTTTCATTTGCACCCATATGTCTAACTACAACCCCCACCCATCTTCCCTTGTTTCTACTCACGTCCTTCTTTTCCTATGATTCAAAGACTTTGTAACATCTCCCTCCCCCAGCCAATAAAAGGTGTAAAAAGTCATTAAGAATGATTTATGTTGATTACATGTTAGATGATTAAATTAATTTTAGCTCTATTTATTTTCCTTTTTATATAACTACAAAAAATACAAAAATTATACACACCACTTACATCATATTGCTATAAGGCAGTGTTGTTCTGGAACACCCTGGGCTCCTTCACATAGGCTTTTGAACATGAATCCTCACAATCTGATGAAATTTAGACCATTTATGAATCCAAAGATGAACTTGCCGTATCTATGAAGCGGCAGCCCCTTAAGTCCCCAAAAGAATTATTCTCTCCCCATCTCTGTTCCTAGAGCATAGCTATGCCTACTAAACACGTTATTACAGGTGGATAACCAGAGAATAGTTTGTTTCTGCCACTAGGTTGAGCTTCTCTATATAAATGAATACATCCTTTAATGGTGCTGATTAATTAGTGGATTATGTAATTGAATTGGCTCAACATTTGGAAAATTCATTTGATTAATAAATGCTTCCGTGTATCTTATGAAAGAATATTTTGCTTTACCCCCCTCTTTTCCTTTTGACTCTGTAACCTTTGGTATTGTCTTAAAATAGACTCTGACCTGGATGATTGAAACATTTCCCTTCTGTGCTTGCTTCCTGTCCCTAGAACTAGTCTTCTGTGCTTCGAATGTTATTTTCTTCATTTTATTTTGGCTCCTTGCCTGAATTCTGTTTTACTTTTTTTTTGTGTGTGATGGAGTCTCGCTGTGTTGCTCAAGCTGGAGTGCAGTGGTGTGATCTCGGCTCACTGCAACTTCTGCCTCCTGGGTTTAAGTGATTCTCGTGCCTCAGCCTCCTGAGTAGCAGGGATTACAGGCATGTGCCACCACACCCGGCATTTTTTTTCTTTCTTTTTTTTTTTTGACAGAGGCTAGCTCTGTCGCCCAGGCTGGAGTGCAGTGGTGCAATCTCGGCTGATGGCAAGCTCCGCCTCCTGGGTTCACGCCATTCTCCTGCCTCAAACTTTCTAGTAGCTGGGACTACAGGTGCCCGCCATAGGCCATGCTCATCTAATTTTTTGTATTTTTTTTAGTAGAGGCGGGGTTTCACCGTGTTAGCCAGGATGGTCTCGATCTCCTGACCTCGTGATCCACCCACCTCTGCCTCCCTAGTAGAGATGAGGTTTCAACGTGTTCGCTAGGCTGGTCTCAAACTCCTGACCTCAAGTGATCCACCCACATCAGTCTCCCAAAGTGCTGGGATTATAGGCGTGAGCCACTGCGCCCAGCCATCCTCAATTTTCACAGGCACTTTCCTGTGCCTTATGCCTAAGGCCCCTGCTCAACGGAGTTCGTCAAAATACCTCTTTCACGTAGCTGGTTCCTAATACTTGGATTATCTAAATTACACAAGATTAAGTTGTCCTTCTATTATTTTTATCTGCTGGGCTGCTACTCCCAGACTATATTCCCATATCCTCCCTGCCTCTGACTCCTTGATCAACATAGAAAGTCACACACACACACACACACACACACACACACACACATTTTTAACTTCAAATCTATGAGACATACCTATTTTAGTAATCATCTACAGTAATCAAACTTTAAATTATTTCATAAAGAATTTTAGCTTTGTGGATTTAATTTAACTTATATTTGTTTTCTCATATTTGGGACATTTGTGTAATAGAAGTACTTTAAAAGTCACATGGAGTAATATATAATGGATTTTTATTAGTAAAGCCAATGAAAGAAAATCATAAGAAATTAATTTGTAAGTAAAAAAATGCATTTAAAATGTTCAATTATTTGTTTATGTTTTGATAGGCAAGATTTTTTGTTTTTATGGTTTTTTATTTTAAAATGAGATTCTTCCACGTCTTTATGGGTGGGAACAAGGGGATAGGAATGCAAATATATGTAAAAAAAAATAAGACCTAGTTCTTGTGTTCTGCAAGATGATAATTCATTTGGTGAGATATTAAGCAAATAAAAATGAAATATCACCATGTGGAACGGAATGGGCGTTATGGAAAATAGTGCTCTGACCACAGATAAGGGTAGAAAATGAAGCTTCATCTAGCAGAAACTATTCAGAAAGGCTTTGTGGAAGATGAGGCGTTTGAGTGGGGTGTTTCTGTAACTAAGGGTAAGGAAGGCATTCTAAGGAGAGAAATAGCACACAAAGGAGGCAGGAAGGCCATTGGAGCAACACACATTTGGGAGCAGGAAAGAGTAAGGTGAGTTGGGTATGTGCAAGGACAGGAAGGATCCAGAGACAGAATTAGGGAGCTGCTGAGAATGCAAGGTCTGGGAGTTTGAACTTGATCCTGTGTGCAGGCAGTGGAGAACTGCCGGGGAATATTGATCAGGGATGTGATACAAGAAGGAGTGTAGGAGGAACCGACCGGAGGGAGACACAGCTTGGAGGGAGCTGAGGTCAACTGGGTCTGCCCCATGTGGCAAGGGATTCAAAGAACAAGTGCCAGCACTGTGTCTGGACACGGTGAAGACTTACTGATCTCCAAGTATATTGTGGTCGTATTTATTAGACGTACGTTGAATTAGTAATCAATAATTAATCTGAAAATCAACAGTCAAATGGAAAATAATCGGCACAATATTCCAGCACTATTTTTGGAGGAGATGAATAAAAGAATATAAGAGTGGCTCTACATGACTATTTGATATCTGAAACTTCATAAATGTTTTTGTATAAAGAGCTGGATATTCAATATACAGATTCCATCTTATTTGAGAGCATTTTATTCTCTTGAATGTGAATTGAAGGTGGCCAGATCTGCAGGCAGAAACTAGAGGTTTTATCCACAGAGACTACATTCATAGGTAAACAGTTCTATACCAAATGAAAGTAGGTAGAGCACTGAATCTGTAAAAATCTCCTGGTGTTATATAAATTCAGTCGGCTGATTTCTTAAGTTTCAGAAAAATCAATGGAACCAAAGAGTTCTTGTCCAGATCAAAACTCAAGTCAGCTTCTGGTTCCCTGGGAACTACAAGTAGATACACTGTCCAGGCCTGCTTGGTATTTCATGCATGTTAGGCAGCCAAGAAGCAGTTAAAAGCACTGTCCACTAGCTGACAGTTAGTATGTATATCTTATCACTCTTTTGGCCCTTTTTTCCTATTGTGAAAAAAGGCACAGGGCATTTCATTATGTTAATGGGGCATCAGAGACACAAATAAAAAAGCACTTGGTTCATACTGAGTACCTGTGAGAAGAGAATATTTTTAAATATCTGTAGGTGGTTCACTAACACAGGTAATTGAGTTTCAACATATTTCTCCTTGGAGCCTTTCTCCTGGATGTTCTGTCATCCTGTTAAGTAAGGTGGGAAATAACAAGTGAAACCTTTTAAGGAAGTATTACCTTCCTTAGCTTGATCCTCTAAAAAAGTACTTTGTTAACTTGCTTAATGCTCCCTTTTATAGAAATCTCTCTCTCTTTTTTTTTTAACTCAAAAAGAAGCAAACCTCATTTTTAGAGAAATGGCAAAGGTGTTAACACTCCCACTTAAATTAAGTGACACGGATTTTCCGCAAAAGACCTGAGTGCTTGCTCAACGCAGCGTGCACCGTGATGATACAAGTACCCCTCCGTGCACATTACGAGGACAAATAGCTCTCTGGATAATTCTAAACATGTGTAAGTTATAACTTTCCCTCCTGAAGAAAGATTTTCTTCCCTCCCTTTATTGTAATCATATGCCTTTCAGTGTGGACTTTCATCTACATTAAGAATAGTTGGCATTAAGGGATGCATTTAAAATTCAGGGTTTTTTTTCTTGTTCTTTTCTTGATTTAACAAATCTGTAGATGTTCTTCATTAAAAAAAAAATGGCGGGGTGGGGGCGGGATATGGGAATATGGATGGGCCACAGGCTCTAGGGACTGCCACTGTCTCTTGGTTTTATTTCCTAGTACTTGTTTTCTCTCATATCTTCCAGTGATCAGGGTAGCTACAAAAGCTATTAATGCACCAGAACTCACGTTTTACCATAGAATGGAATTAGACATAAGATGTGGTGGATCCGGGCTGGGCGCAGTGGGCTCATGCCTGTAATTCTAGCACTTTGTGAGACCGAAGCGGGCAGATCACGAGGTCAGGAGATCAAGACTATCCTGGCTAACACGGTGAAACTCCACCTTTACCAAAACAAACAAACAAACAAAAAAATTAGCCGGGCATGGTGGCGGGCACCTATAGTCCCAGCTACTCAGGAGGCTGAGGCAGGAGAATGGTGTGAACCCGGGAGGCGAAGCTTGCAGTGGGCCGAGATCGCACCAGGGCACTCCAGCCTGGGCCATAGAGCGAGACTCCGTCTCAAAACAACAACAACAAGAACAACAACAACAACAACAAAGAGATGTGGTGGATCAGTCCTTTACCCTCTCTAGTTTGTTCTTTACCTTATCTAGCTCATGGGGTACAACATGAAATGCCAAAATTTTCAGAGTAGTTTAGTACCAGACTGGACACTAAATCAGTGCACGTATTTTGTAAATGAGGAAATGGAAGTCCTGATGATTCACCAGCTTGTTCAAAACAGGCAGAGACAAGGAGGTGATTTCTAGGCTTAGTGACTTAGTGCAACGGGCTAGGTCACTGTGCCACACTGCAGGGTCATCGACTAGGTGGACAGCATAGTGCAGTTTTTCCACCTGGCTGTCCAACTTCAATAAGGGAGACATTTTGTCGAGTGGATAAAGGGTTCCCTTCCATGCTAGATTTAAAGTCAGATGTGCCTTGGGAAACATGCTTTAAAAAATACAGACTTTGCTTTGTACATTTGGAAGAAAATATTCTATTTGGCCCCGGAAAGGTTTAGGAAAAGATATTTTCAATAAATTCATTGGCAGAGAATCCCATGTAACTCCACAGGATGGAAAAGAGATATTTTAAATAAATCTAGGCTTTCCATTCGTTTATTAATGTAAAAAATTTATTTATCCACTCAACTAATCCATATTTACAGAGCTGGAAATATAATTTGGATCAGAGTGTGCCATAGGCCTGGAGTAATAAACAGAACAGTCAGAAACTCTTGCTCTGGTGAATTCATATTCTAGTAAGAGAAAGACAGACAAGAAATGAAGCAAACAGGGAAATCTTGGAGTTCAAGGGTAGACAGTATTCCAGAGAAAAATAAAGCTAAGAAGCTGGAGAGACTGTTCCTTGGGAATGGGAGAGGGGATGGATAATGAGTACCCAGGAATTTTACATGAAGACTTGAAGGGGAGGGCTGTTAGATGCCAGCAGATATAAGAAGCAGATCTCATGGAGACCTCCCCAAAGCTATACGGCAATTTTTATTTTACCACATTTTATGAATTATGAGGTTCAAAGAGGTTTAGCGACTTGTTCATGGTCCCAAAGCCAAGATACAGATGCACAGGAACTTTGCACACAGGTAGCTTTTTGTTAACACAGTATCAGTAATTTCATATTCACTCAGCTCTCATTTATCACCCGATGATACGCTGTGTGTCTGTGTGGCATCGTGCAATAGAGAACCGTAAATTTCCTCTAATATGTTAAGGAAAAAAAAAAAGAATAAAAGATAATTCAATGCCTTTCTTCAATAACACAAATAAAGTACACCAAATTTGCTTTTCCTAATTCCTCTAAGAAATATTATCAAAGGCATTGCTGCAGTTGCCTGTTGCCACTGAGGCACTGAGTAATCAAACACGGAGCACACACCCCTGTTTGGCATCTCAGCATGTGGAAAATCAGCCTGCACAGTCCCTCTGAAACAGAAGGTTACAGCCAATATGTCTGTGCAAGGAATGCAATGAACAAAAACACATCTGTTTGAGATGAGCACAATAAGGAAATAGTTCAAGAGCCACTGTATCATCCTTTGCATTGTGAAGAATCTTCACATACATTTCCATGCCAGGTAGTTCTCAAAAAGTTCTTAAGTCCCCATAGGCGAATATCAATTTGGTGTGACTTAGTTCGGGGAGTCTTATCCTTCTACATTCCATATGCTGAAAAATCACACTTGCATGAAGACTACATCAGAAAAATAGTGCACTTTGGGATCCTTGGAGCAGCAACAGCCAATTTCTATGCCAACCAATCTTTCCTTATCACTTGAACTTGCCTCTATCACTGTGATCATTTCCTTTCATATGTATATGTCCTCTATTAGATTCTTAAAGGGATTCATTCATTATTTAATCCATGTATTTTTTTTTCTTGCTTGTGTTTCCTTTTCTTTTTTTGAAAGAAAACAAACTAAAAGCTAGACTTTGCATTTCAAATCCAGACATTGGAGGAAGACGTGGAGGTGTGGGTATGTGGGCTGGTTTAATTGCACGTGTCGAGGTGCCAGGGTCTGTGATGTACTGGGAGAGATGGTCTTCTGCAAGCTGATTGTGCTTCAGACCCTGTGTTTAGACAGCAGATGTTCTGGGTTCTCGGTGGGGATGGAAATGACCCACCAGCACACTGAGGGTGCTGCTGGATCTGCTGTCGCTATTCAAGTTACTTCCTGCAACATTTGGCAGGCAGCGCCCAGGCAGCAGGGAATGATGGAGGTGGAAGGGGACCCAATCAGACATCCCACAATTGATATCTGATTGATGAATGCATGAAATTTTGGAAACAACCCATTAAAAATAGAGCTTTGAGAGTGAAAGCATTGAGCTGCACTTTTATGTGACTATAAAAGCTTGACAATGATTTTACTTTTTGAGGGGGGGAGGAAAACCGTTTTCTAGCTAACTTACCTGCTAAAAAGAGAAATGCAAATTGTGTTTTCATATCAAGGAAACTAAACAAAAGGAAAACAGGTTTAAATTATTCACAGAGGAAATGAATTAAGAATCTCGAATTAGACTGAAATATTTAAAGCATTAGCATTATTGGTCTTGCAACCTTCTTCATGTACAGTAAAATAAAGATAAATAAACACTGCCGTGAGCTCAAGGGAGACATAGAAAAAAGAACAACTTCTTTTAGTTGAAAAGTAAAATAAACTTAATTCTTTTTCACCTGGAGAAATGTTAGTTTTGAAATCCAAGGTTAAAAAAAGCATCACATTGCATTTTGACTCATGTTTATTTTATTCCTCATTTAAATATAGTAATGAATATCCCCTCACCACATAGTCTCACACATGTATTTCCTTTAAAAAAAAATAGATTGAATCAAACATTTGAAATCCTCCAAATTTGCTTGTCCTATAAAACGTGAGCTATCATTCACAGCTCGAAAGGAGAATTCATTCTGATATTGATTATATTGTGTTAGAGTTTAGATTTTTCTCTAAGTGTGTAAAGGCTGCAAACATCAGCAATCCCTGATGGTCTAACAGAATCATTCCTCCTCTGACTACATAATTGCTAAATTGTGCATGTCAAATGGCTTCAGGATACTCTGTCCCCTCTCCAGCAGGTTATCAAGGGAAACTTGCTGGAGAATGGTGCTGTTTGTATGTCCTTTAAGTTAGGAACTCAAAGGTCAAGAGTTGCCAAAAGCATTTTCACTGGGTAACTGCTCCTTTCCCCAAGCTCTGTAAGGTGCCTCTCCAGTGATCCTTATCATTTACTATTAAATGCGTGTTTTTAGTTTCTAAGGCAAAGCCAACTTTTACACCCAAGCTTTATTATAATTAATCATAATGATTAGTCATCTAATACATGTTTTTACATGTCTATATGCCAAATTTACATGATAATATGGATTTTCTTCATAATTATTTTTGAAGACATTTAAGAAAAAATAAATGTGCATTTTTTCAATGATTTAAATTCCAGTGCAAACAATAATTAAATATTTAGTGTATAATAGTGTTTAGTATAAGTACAATCTAAGAACCCTTATTTGTAGTGGGATAGAAATGTCTCTTCTTAATGAGAGTGGTTTTGTCTGATTTCAGTGGTAACTTAGG
Source organism: Trachypithecus francoisi (assembly GCF_009764315.1). Classification (NCBI taxonomy): domain Eukaryota; kingdom Metazoa; phylum Chordata; class Mammalia; order Primates; family Cercopithecidae; genus Trachypithecus; species Trachypithecus francoisi. Next base: position 49,311,883 of record NW_022681462.1, on the reverse strand, counting down.
ATTACAGAGATTCTATTAATACACTGTGAGTAATGCTAGAATTGAGTTGTTAGAATCCATTTAGCGTTAGTTCGGAATCTCTGCTCTCTTCCTAAGTGTTTTCTATGAGTCATACTCCTCAACAATCGCCATTGGTTGTTCTTCTGGTTAAACTGCTATTGCAAGATTAATCTTTAGTTTTGACAGTTAAAACAGTTGCAGCAATTAATTACTAGGGAATAATTTCTCATCCCAAAGGTTCAGACCACGAAAACATGTTTATAAATATGCTGCAATACTTAACTCTTTTCCTCAAAGTATAACCTAAGACATTTTTGCGATGATAAGTCGTAAAACTCACAAATTCCATATTCCTATAAGTTAAAAGAGTTGAGGGGGACATTTTGATATTTTTTTTCAAATGATACGTGGAAACATTTGTCATTCACATCTGATCAGAATTCTATGATTACACTGCATATGTAAACTTCACTTCAATCTTCTATGTATTTTTTCTCTATTCCTCTTTGCTTAAGGTGGCGATATAATTTCAAGAACTGTAGTTTATGAATGTAAAAGCACAGAGAACAAAAGAAAACAAATGATGAACATGACAAGACACTATATTCAAAATGTAGACAAAAAAACCTAACCAGCAGATGAAATCTCCTGCAGCATCTGAAACAAACGAAAGGAAAACAGATTGTCATCAAATCTTCACTTTTTTCAAAAGTTTGATGCATATTTCTTTGGGGAATAGTTTGCAAATGATATATAGAATACGTGAAATACAATTGTAAACAGACATGCAGTTTACCTAGGTTAAAATCTGTTCCATGATCTTTGTTCATTCTTAAGAAAAAAGACAGGGCATACCACTTGGAACAGGATTGTAGCAAAATAAATCTGAGATTGAGTTATTAGAACTGACATTATTAATATTTTTTTAATATTCTATGGCTTTCTCGTGATTCTTTGCATGCCACATCCTTAGCAAACTCCAGTGCCTTAATCATTTTAAGATTTGCTGTGTTCTCAATAGCTGTTTGCTGGTATGCAGGCACAATCTCTTTGAATGGCAATAAATATGCATGGCTAAAAAGAAAGCCATAGTCAGAAACTCGTACGTCTAAAGAATTAACTGCTATATTCAGTGTTTCTTACACTCTTGTTCGCTGAACACATGTTGCCCTGGGGTCTGAAACTGAGCTACCCTTGCCCTTTTGTGGCACTTTGGTCTCTTTCTTTCACCAAAGGCAGGGCCCGGTGGGGGTGAGGTGGACAGGGAGGGGTGAGGGCGGAAAGGGCAGGAGGGGAAGGTGGATACACAGGAAAAGAAAAGGAATGCTCTCCGTGGGTTGCTGGTTGTCAGATCATGGGAAAACCAAATGCTATCACTTGAAAGTGGCTCCTTCTACCCTGCTGAACTCACACTGGTAGCGCAGCCCCGCCACCAATCACTGACCACAGCCCAGTTGCGACTTCTTTCACTCTTTGAGGTTGCACATGTGCCAGGGCGCTGACTGACACCACATTTTGAAACTGATTGTACAACATTGTCCGACACAAGCCATGCAGAAACCTCTGCCGGCTGTGCACAGGGCCAGGACTCACAACAGAGAACATTTCTTTCTAGGTGGTCAGCCGTGGAGCACGGGCTCTGACAATTGTTATTGTGTATGTATCTTGCTACAGAATCACTGGAGTAGAAATGCAGGAGACAAGACTGGCAGGGGAATGAAAAGGCAAAAGATCAGATATATATGTTTTATCGTGTATCTTGGGTTTTGCACGATTTTTCCCATGTAGGAAGACCCCAGTAGAAGTACAGTTCATCAGTCCTTCTCCTTACCGGTGCTGTATAATGTTCCAAGTCAGTCCGTTTTTATGGAGTTATTAAAAGGTGTAGTTTGGATAAGCCATATGCTGATCTTATTCAAACGGAGAAGAGTTTTTAGGAAAAATAAGAAATTGCAGCTGGTAGCTACGGTAGTTTACTATTTTTGAACGGCTCTTTAGTATATGGTATTTTAATTCATCCCACAGATTCAAATTGGACTTTGACTGTGTACACTAGGATATACTGTATGGTGTTCTGAGTAATGCTGCTTTGCTAAAATTGCAATGTAGATTGATGCTAAAGAGGCAGCTTTGCCATTTCTAAAATCTTCTCAGGCATTTTGTACAGAATGAAAATGCTGACAGGCTAGCTACCTCTGCAAACATGGATGCTGTAAATGCATAGAGTCTTGATCCTTCTACTTTCTAAGTACAGAATGGGTAATTAGTACTGCTCAGGCTGTTAGAAAGATATGCAGGATTCCCATTATACCAAGAATGCTGATTTTCAGGGGTTTATAATCAGGCTAGGAAAAAAAATGCTGTAGATAAAATTGGTACCCAAGTTTCAGTTATGGACAGTTTTATTTTTCTTTTAAAAAAAAAATTGAAGTAAAGTAAAATAATCAGTGCTACTTCCAGGCTACAGAAATCCAATAAGTGGACAATATCTAAATTTTCTGTATTTCTGTCTGATGCCTTGCATTCGCTTTGTTTTCCACTTGGCACTTGGAACATAACCTTTTATGCACTGTGTGTTTGAATCTCACAAATGCATAAGGACGAAGTCTTTGTTGCTTCAAGTTAGTAGACCACATCAGGGTAAAATACTTCTGTGCTTTGCATATCCGATGGTCCCTCAATAATAGAGCTTTCCCATTGGCCGTTGGCTGCCTTAGCCTGCCAGAGTTCTCTGTCTCTAATATTGGTGGTCACGTTGTGTTGGGTTTCCTTATTAATACTCTGCTAAGCCAAGGAAAACCTTCGTCAGGCTATTCCACCACTGAAAGCAATTAACCTGTAACATGAGCTCTAACATCGCTGTGCACTGCAGAGAACCAACAAAGATTTGTTATTTGGCTTAATGACAAGTTTTAATCCTCTCCCAGTAGAACTCTCTAGAGGATTTTTAGCACATGGACATTACAGAACAGACATGTTCCAACTGCCCTGGTATGATGCATTGGATTTGTTCCAAACAGGGGAAGTCTACCAAAAAGCCAGTGCATAATATTAACAATAGACCATAAAACATCCATTATAAACTTCATTTTCCTCAAAACTCTCTAATAAATAAAGCAAGTCCTAATAATAATTTATACAACTTATGCATGAAAACATACCATGATTGAATTTGTTGAGCTACAAAAACTTTGCCATTATTTAGAGCCTTATCACAAACATTTTTTTAAAATTTTTGCTTATTTTTTTAATAATCAATATGGCCACACCCTGGCTATGGTGGCAATCTGTGTATCTCTGCCTGCCCTGATGGAATCCCTGGCTAAGGCATCTTTCATTCATTCATTCAGGAACCCCACAAACACCGATTGTATGCCTGTTCTGTTTTAGGTTTTGCGTTACATTTTCAAAAGAGAATTAAGTGTATTAACATTTACTTCCTTCTCTATCTCCCAACTGCATTTCCTGTGCATTTTATACAGAAAGTCTTTCCCTACTGCCTACTCAACATGATGAAGCTAATTTTGTCTAAATATGCCATTATTTACTTCTAATAGTTTCTCTATATTACGCTATTAGATACTAGTTGCTCTAAGTGCTTTCCAGTTTAAAGTTTGTATGTGTTAGATAACCTACTTGAATTAATGTAACAAAATCCAATCATAATACAATCCAAGTGTTTTACATTTCAGCTCATTTGTCCCATCATTTCACAGATTCTTCCTCCTTCTTTCACTTCTCCATCTTAATCCCCATCAAAACCAGAGCAAAACAAAATTGACAGTGAAGTAATGTTAGCAGTTTGTGTTGCAGCTAAAGTACTGATTTGGTATTTTTCCATATGGGAATAAGTGGATCATCCAGTGGTTAGGTCCAATCTCTGCATCACAGTGTTTTTTACAGTAATACTGAGAATATTTATCAATAGCATATCTTCAGTATAACAACTCGTTTAGAAGGTACAAAATATTAAAAATTGGGTAGTTGAAGTGGCTCACTTAATCCCAGTACTTTGGGATGCCAAGGCGAGTGGATTGCTTGAGCCTAGGAGATCTAGATCAGCCTGGGCAACAGGGCAAACCTCCATCTCTACAAAAAAAAATACCAAAAAATTAGCTGACAGGGTGGTGGGTCCCTGTAGTCCTAGCTACTTAGAAGTCTAGGGTGAGAGAATCACTCCAGCCCAGGAGATCAAGGTTGCAGTGAGCCTTGATCACATCATCGCACTCTAGCTTGGGTGATAGAGTGAGATTCTGTCTCAAAAAACTACACAAGGACACAAGGGGAAAGAGGTGAAATGGAAACACAACAGGTGAGATCGATGGGACTGAGTAAGGGGAAGCCTAGAAGAGCCATCGGGTGAGATGAGACCCAGCAAAGCAGGATGTTATGTAGATGAATTCTGTATCTTAGGCATGACTTCAACAAATGTGTAACACAAATGTTATTATGAACAAATGCTGTCCAAAGAGAGTGTTTTGGAATTGTTAATACCTAATTGTGCTCCATTAAAGTAAGTAGCGTTCAAATGTCAAGCTGAGATCTTCTAAGCTTCTCTGGCTTGGATTTAAGTACGATTATCTCTATTTTTTATTCATTCAATAATATATGCATTTAAGAATATTGCTTATGATGTCAATAATGGGCCTGTCAAACCCCAACTACCAGGATTTTTTAAAGCAATCAAAGAGAGAAAAGGGTTTGTCTTCCTTTGTCCAGCAAGCAATGCTGTGTAATCTCCTCACCCCAAGCAGAGCATGCTGTTTCATTTTCTCTGTGATTACAAGGATATGTTCTGGACTCTAGTTGGCATATTTATCCACTTCTCCAAAGGCAACCAGACAGAAAAGTTTCACATCTCCTATGTTTTGAGCAACAGTTGCTGAAGATACTGTGACATGCATGAAATGAGAAGAGCAGGCAAACCTGAATGCTGAAACACCAGTTTCCTGATTCTTCTGGCATATTTTGCCATGCAAGAGGCAGAATCAGATCTTGTTGTACCAACAGCAGCTTCAGAAAGAGAAATGATTCAGCCATTAATACTTTGACAGAAGCATTCTCTACAATAAGATTTATTTTAGGGATTAGAAAAAAATATTTTACAAATTGAAGCTATTTTCAAGTGTAGACAAGAAAAATCATATTGAATATTTACTCAGTATTCAATAATATCAAAAATTAGCCAGACACAGAATATTCTATGGTGAAAGTGGAGTTCATTAATTCTGTAAATAGTAGAACATATTTAAATATTATATCACTGCAGTGAACTATTTTGCCCAATTCTATCAAATCTGGCCATTTGGTCAGCAGCACAAAGCCTTTGCAGATAGTGGTGACTGATGAGGATTACTTATAGTTCTCCTGTTCCCTGGACCTACACAAAGTGTGTGCATGCACTGTGGGAACACGTTGATTCCCACAACTCTTCCTGGTTAGCTAACTCTGTATCCATCAATTCCAATGATGACACGTGCCCTTTATTTGCATGTATGTGTGTATATTTTAATTCCCACTTTGTTTTAGATGCGATTGATAATCATCACATATTATTATGTAAGATCTGTTTCAAGATATGTATTAAGATATATACCTTAATATCACTAGATGTGCTTTATGTAAAGCCCCTTACAATTACTCAAAATATCACTCTTACATGAAAATGTACAGGCTTATTTTTGGAAAGTTTTCTGGAGACTAATTGAAATGGTATATTTCGGTGCCAAGGTACATCTGGATTATAAATTTAGCCATCCTATGCTTCAGTGTTTGACCTGAAGTTATGTTTGTTTTCCCACCTTTAAAATAGTAATAATTCCTTTTTATATGTTACAACCAAGTGACTTTTCCTTTACAAGAGACTGCTTCAAAGTACTGTCGGTCATATCTAATGAAGTACTATCACTGCACACTTTGTATTTCCATGTGAAAACTAAGGCTGTCATTACCAGTTTGCTTTTAAAAACAAGGGCTTTGTCTAATGAATCAGATCTTTCTGCCTTTTAAAAAGCTCATATCTAAAGCTTTAGTTACCTGAAGAGTTTGATTTGTGTTTTACTTTTTTCATTGGTGGCCTTAAAGGAAAGACTACCTCAAGATATGCTCTTTTCCTTTCCATAATTTATTTTGTAATCTCAACCTTTATGTCAGTTTGGAGTTTTGCTTCTCCTTATCCTTAGCATATTGAGTCAACATCAATAGCAAAAAGTACTAACAATAAAACACATCGTTCTGTTTTAAGTATGTCTGATTTCCAGAGTGCCACTTTCATAAAAACCAAAAGCTTTGATTAGCCAATATATTGACCACGTATCTAGAGGTGAGATTTTAGAAATGTTTAATTGTTCCTTTTCCATGTAAACTAGAAAACTGAATAATCCTATACAAACTTATTGTTTCTAACTTTATGAAATATAGATGTATCTTTTATGTTTAGCTTATACAATTATATATATATTTAATTTTGAACTATGTTATTACAGAGTTGAAGTATGAGTAACACATATTCTGCAACATGTTTATAAATAAGACCTTTATTCATTTGGGGAGGCAGCATATCTTCTTTTAGTATGAGAAGGAATGTAAATTGTCTGCAGATGACTTCTGTTATAGGTTATAAGAAAAAATACCATAGAGCAACATTTACTTTACAGAGTAGAAGACAACCAACTTTTGCTCATTCCAACGCAATAAACAGTTACATTTCTCAGTTTAAATATTTGGAAATGAGATCTATAACATATGTGTCCTTTGTTCAAAATTCAAAAAAAATTGGTAGTTTTGTTTAAATTTTTGTTTGCCATTTTTCTATAAAATCTGTGTTCCAGAAAGTGGCAGATGTATAACATGCTCTATTAAAATATAATAAAATAGCACTCAGGGCACTTTATGAAAAGTAGCATTAAAAGAATATTTTTTGATGCCAAAGAATAGTGTTCTTGGAAGTTGGTTTAGTAAAAGTAACTGGAATCAATGGGTTAATTGTTTTTAGAGCACTTATAAGTAAATATTATTAGCAAAGTATTTTAATTACTGTACTTTATGTGGTCTAAATGTAAGCATTTATTAATACAAACCAAGCGCTCATTACAAATTTGCACAGAAAATGATAAAATATTATGTATGAAATGAAGCATTAGCATGGACCATTAAGTCCTCTATTTTAATTTAATTGAATTTGTCAGTAGTACCCTCTTTAACTGAAAACCAGTCATAACCACAAAATTAAATAATAATTAAAGAAACAACTATTGAAAGAGTTGCTTGGAAGCTAAGGTGCCATTTAACCAAAACATAGCAATTTAATGTAAATTGCAGACCATGTAGACACAGTTCTGAAAATTATGCATCCTGTGGTTCCGTATATGTTTGATTTAGCAAGCATTTTCAGCATTACAGATTAGAAGTCCCAGTTGAAGAACCAGTCTGATTTTAAAAGGAGGGAAATGGTCAAAAGTTCTGGTAAACTAAATTATGCTGTGATAAGCCAATAAATGTTGCATAGAAAAATTCAATTTATTACTAGATAATCAATGGTTTTGGTCAACTAATATCTGCATCAACGTATAGGACTGAGTGTATGTCTACTTAGTGTTCCAGATAAGCCATTGTGCAAATTGTGTATGTGATAACATAATGAAAACTATTGACTCAAATACACTTCACGATTCTAGCATATATAAATGTGGAATATATCTTGTCTTTCATGTTATAACTATGATATTACTCTTTCACATAAAATTTTGTTTATAGATTATTGCCTTAACAATTCTCATCTAAGGCTAAGTCTAATTTATAAAACAATCTAGTTTCATTGTGTGTGTACGTGTATATGTATTTGTAAACATATATATGCATGTATGTATTTTTACTAATTGCCCTTCTGAAAGGTCTTCAACCTTTGCAAATTATTTTTTTACTCTACCTAGACACGCTCCATGTTGCACAACCAGCAGGGGGAGGTAAGATTTAAGGAAATAGCAAAATGAACTTCACAGAAGCAACTACTTTAGGAGGCAAATAAACAAACAAACAAAGGAAGAGAGACTTGTCAAAGAGCAGAATGGAGGATTTCTAATGCATTTGGGATAGGTTTAGTGTCTTAGATATGGTGTTGGCTATCAGAATTCTGATAAGCATTTGCCAATGTACTTTAAAGGTCCAGGTTGTAAGTACTGTAGACAGATGAAATTCTAGTTATTGGAAACCTTTGTGGTGTTTTTCAATATGCAAACTGTAGCTGAATTTACATACGTGGATTTGTGAGTCAGCTGACATAATACAAAAGTATAGCACTCATATAAATATTCTCATAAGCTTCGAAAACCTGTCATTCTTATTTTTAAAATTTCAAAGAATTATGTCTCCCCACTTAATTACTTATATGCAGCAATTCACAAAAGAAAATTACGTGAGTAACTGAAGGATTCTATTTTTTTCAATATTTTTATTAACAGCATCGTTAAAATTATATTTCTGTATTTGTATACAAATGATTCAAATGTGGATAAGTTAGATGCAATGTATGTTATTGAAAGAGAATTATGTTTCCTTGAAAATGATCAAGTTTAGGATTTGGAATAAATAATAGGATTTTTATATTTACAAACCACATTTTGATAAACTTCAGTTTAGCCAGGATAAATGTAAACTCTTGCTGGGTGCCGCGATGGTATGTACTTGTAATTTCAGCAACTCAAGAAGCTGAGGTGGGAGGAACAATTAAGGCCAGAAGTTCAAGGCTGCAGCAAATTATGACTGTGTGTGTGAATAACCATTATACTCCAGCCTGGGCAACATAGTTAGACTCCCTCTCTTAAAAAAAAAAAATAGTTAGCTTGCCTGGTATTTACAACTTTGACAAGTACAGTGAATGTGTCTGCAGTTAATATGAAGAAGTAGATTTCTTACATAAAGATGCAGATTGATGAGAAAAATATATTGCATTACATTAAAATTGTTGCCAAGAAAAATAAAAAATTAAAACCATATCTTAAATTTGTTAAGTTGATTTCTTATTGGAAAACACTTTCACATATTTTATTTCATTCTATCATTAACTATCTTTTAAGAAGAACTTAGTATACACATTTTTCAGACTGAAAAATATAGCATGTTCTTAATGAAATTTTTAAATAAACCTTGGTTCCCCAAATTACTTGGATTTTATTTCTCCTTTTTAAGAGGTGATAATGAAGTAATTATTAAACTTAACAGCAGTTAAAAACTGAGCTTTTTCTATTGATAGTTTTTTCTAATGATAACTCAAAACAGTTCGCATGTGTAACTATACCCTTTCGCATTTCAGTTGCCTCACCGCACATATTAAGATCCAAAAGTCAATTTCTGAAGGATTTCATTTCAGATCACCATGTTAGGCAAGAGTCGAATTTCGAAAAAACTGAATTCAGTTGAAAGCAATTTAAAAATCTGCGAATCCAGCTACGCACACGCGTGGGTGTTCACAAGCGCATACCACTGATACCCGGATGCAACTTTATTGTATTTGCCAATATTTCTTTTTTCTTTTTATGTAATTTTCAACTTTTAATTGAAAAATCATTATGTATATTTATGAGGTACAATGGGATGTTTTGATCTATGTATACATTGTAGAAAGAGTTGATCAAGGTAATTGACATATCTATCACCAACTTATATTAGTGTGATGAAAATGTTAAAAATCTGTTTTAGCAATTTTGAAATATACAATACATTATTAACTATGGTTACCATGCAGTGCAATAGATTACTAAAACTTACTCTTTCCATTTAACTGAAATTTTGTACCCTTTTCTTATCCTTTTCCTTCCTCCCCATCCCCACCCAGCCTCTAGTAACCATCACCTTTCCACTCTCTGTTTCTATGAGATTGACTTTTTTAAGATTCCACATATAGGTGAGATCATATGGTCTTTGTCTTTTTGTGCCTGGCTTATTTCATTTAGCGTAATGCCCTCCAGTTCCATCCACATTGTGACGAATGACAGAATTTCCCTCTTTTTAAAGTTTGTATAATACTCCATTTTGAGTGTGTATATACATACACACACACACACACACACCACATTTTCTCCATCTGTTCATCCATTGATGAACACAGGTTGCTTACCTATCTTGGCTATTGTGAACAGTGCTGAAATGAACTTGGGAGTGCAGATATCTCTTCAACATACTAATTTCAATTCCTTTGGATACATACTCTGAAATGGGATTGCTGGATCATATGGTAGTTCTATTTTTAGTTTCCAATATTCCATTTTTTTTCTCTCTCCAGTCAATGTATAATACCTGACTGTGATTTCAAAAGATTAATGAAGAAAAAGCAATGATTGGGGACCATGAAGTTCCAGGATTGAGAATTATTGTAGAAACGAGACCAATAGTTCACAGGTGTGCTGAGAATACACTGGGCCCACCTCCCTCCACAAATGGGCGTTTCTCTTTTGGACCCAGTGTTAAGTTCATGTAAGAGAAAAAAGGAGACTGTGAAAGACTTTTGCTAAAATATCTAGTTCTTACTAAAATATTTAATTCCTTTAAGCTCCTGAATATTTTATCATATATAGATTAAACTGAGATTCATAGAATTTAATGTGGGGATTTGGGCTATTTTTGGACTTTAGATATGCTGATTTTGTTCTTCCACAATATCAATATACTTTCTTCTAAATTCATGCACAACAGTTGATTTTCTTTTATAATACTTCACCTGTCACGCCTTCCTAGAATCTCCCTTTATATTGAACAGATCACTACAACTCTCCATTAACCACTACAACCAATTTCTTATATGTGAGGAAAAAACTTGGAGGGTTTTATGCCACAAACCCTCAATATTTGTGATTCTATGAATAGAACGCTAGTATATAAGTATGGCCATATCCCATAGTGCTAAAATAATAGGACAAATGTTAAGCTGTACTTTACTAGACCATTTAAGGGGGATATATGATGTTTTCACCTAACTGAGCAAGGCAATCTATTCAGCTCTGGCATTTAGTATATGAATTAAAAAGACTTTGAAAGTTGCTATACAAAATCCAGACTCAGAATGATGCACAGACAATCAGCCACTTAATAGAAACATATTATTCCAGATGGCTAGAATTATTCCAGATGGCCAGAATTATGCTCCCATAATCCATAATCTGAGAAATCTCAATAGCTTAAAGCAACAAGCTAATTTTTCAGTCATGCTTGAGGTCTAACATGGATTGGTGTTAGAGAGGAAAGAAAAGAAGTGCTCTGCTCCATCAGGTCACTCAGAGACCCAAACTAATGGAGACTTACCATGTGATGATATTGACATCTCAAAACAGAAATCTGCTGAGGCAGTGGAAGTGAGAACAGGGGACTATGCTTTGCCTTTCAAATGTCTCATCCAGAAGTAACCTATGACATTTACATTATATATCATTGGCCAAAACTAGTTGTGTGACTACTACATTCCACTTTCAAGAAGTAGAGGAGTGTAATCTGCCACGTGCCTGTAGATAGAGAATAGGACAGTTCAGCAAACTCCTCATATCTCCCTTGGAAACCAGTGGCAATCAAATGAATGTTAAGGTGATGGGAATTTTAGAAAGGAACACTTTATTTTTAAGTATTGACCATTTTTATAATCAATTTTTAAACAAAAAATTTAAATCTTCTTCAAGAAACATTTAAATAATTCACCAAGAACTTTAAATAATCCTAACTGTTAAAAGAGTATTTAGTGTTCTTCCTTTTAAGAGGCACTTATTTCAATTCTGGTGTCACCTAAAATGTCCATCTGTGTATCACATTGTCACACATTGACATGGCTGATCCTTAGTATTCCTATTTTTAAAAAAATAAATTTCCGTTACATGGGACAAGTAGGGATTTCCTGTACTTGCATGATCCCTGAGTAATGTAAAATCTTGGTATTATTTAATCTTTGAGTACTTTTGACAGATTTTGATCCTGATGTTGATGCTTCTAACTTGCCTCCTGCATCTGACGCTTTGCTGGTCAGAAGTATGTCTGGATCTATCAGTATACAATCCCCATTTTATGTGTAAAGGCTGATTTCTAGGGCATCTGTAAATAATGACTCACCCATCTTCCCAATAGAATAATCTGCCTACATTAACTGAGACAGAAAAACATTTAAGCCACTGTTTATAGCCATTGATATAGAATATGAAGGAAAAAATAGATACTAGAAAAGGACAAAAACTAAGCAAGGTTTTACAAAAAAAACCTGACTGTAGATTGTACCACAATCCAGAAACAGGGTGTGATAAAAAATCAAAACATGAAGAGGGATAAAAAAGAAAGTTCTGAATTAGGTATAGATATTAATAGGATCCTGAGTCCTGTGCTTGGAATTCCAAACTCCAAAAGAAGTGTTGTTTTACTTATTTTCTCTGTAAGTTTGGCAACAAACTCATTATGTAGTAGAATCCAACCTGAACTGATAAAAGAGCATTTTAATTTTCATTTAGCCCATTTAGTATAAATAGCCATACCTTTCATTGTAGAAATGTTAACATAGTTGTTTATGGGAAAATGTCCCGGATCTGACTGAGGATGCTATGAAATGTAGGTGCAGCTAATAATATTCCACTCCACTCTGAAGCATATGACCTAAAATGTGTAGTTCCAAGGGTTTCCAATAAGGAATTGTATACCTGTAGATAAAAGTTAATTTGGAGGGAAATTAAGAGATCTCATACAGTTTGCCACCCACTCTTTAATTACCATCTTGCCTATCTGTGCCTCACATCCTTCATATGCCTGTGAAGAGTGTGTGTGCACTCAAAGACTTACTTCCAAGGTGTTTTATTCTTCTAGTGGTCTTTGACTTTATTAATTTTTACCTTATAAGTTCTCTATACCTTTTGTCTTATAGGAGACAAGTATATCTCTCAGCTGTCTTCTACCACATGCACTGTGCATGTCAAGCATAATGAGGGTATTTAGGGGATTTATCCTCTTAATCTCAGAATGTCCACAAGGAAAAAAGTACTGAAATTTAAAGCAATTGAAAATTGATTTAGACATAAAGTGAATAGAAAAACTTTAACTTTGTGTTTGCAAATAAGCTTATAGTTCTCGCAAAATCATTTGGTTTTTATTTTGGCTTTTTAATGCGTTACATAAAACCTTTGAGACCTCTGCAAGAATTGTGGTTTAGTCGAAAAGAAATACTTTATGATGTTGCCTGTGTATGATGGAAAAATCAAGCTTTATTACAGATGTTGTGGTTGTCTCCCAAATTCCCAAATCAATGTCCTTTTTGTTAGAAGTGGTCGATATTATTCACACAATAAAATAACTCATTTGATTATTCCCTATATTATTCTTGTGAACATATTATCAGCCAGATTCTGATCTTTACACTCATGAAAATTCTACCTGACTGTAATACTTGGAATGGAATCTAATTGATGTAATTGATTCTATAAGAGTTTGTGTGTTTGTGAATGTGTATGTGTATTTCCATGTGTTCAGATCTAGCTTTAGATATTTATATTAACTTTTATTAGGATGACCTTTTAAAACTAAGTTCTTTTATGTAACTATTGGTTATTTTTACGTGACTATTTTACATAACAACTTTATTTCATTGAGAGGGACTGTTAATGAGTTAGCATAATAAAAATTTTGGAATACATCATTCAAGTTAATGGATGTATCAGTCATATGTTTCTGCAGAGCAAACCACCCCAAATCGTAGAGACTTAAAACAACAGAGTTCTAAGTCCTCCAGATTCTGTGGGTGGGTGATCTGGGCATTGTCTTTGCTGGTTTCCCTCAATGCAGCTGCAGGGCTCAATGTTCCAGCATGGCTGGCAGCTCTGCTGGCTAAGGTGCTTCAGTTCTTCTCCACTTGGCTGTTCATCATCCAGGAGACCACACTGGGCTTCTACACAGCATGGTGAATTGAAATTCCCAAGAGTGCCAAGCAGAAGCTGCAGGGTCCCTTAAAGCCTGGACACCAGAACTTATACATTGTCAGTTTCATGACTTCCTATTGTTCACACAAGTGAAAAAGACAGTCACAGAAAGAACAAAGAAGCAACATCATATGGCAAAAGGGGTCCAGACACAGGGAGATGTAATTCAGTGGAATTCAATTTTATCAGTATATCTCCCTGGGATTTAGAACTACTGAGACTCTAAAGGCCTTCTTCAAATTAAAAATTTCTCTCATCTGCCCATTATTTTCCTTCAGAATGACATGTTCTCATCATGGCTAATCTTCCCACACTTTACAAAATGAAGCATAATGACTGCCCATCCATCACTGCACTCTGCACATTATGCTGAGGTCTGGAACGAAGGGAACATTCAGAATGTTGTAGGTGTACACTCCTTGGTATTATTTTTCTCCTGTACAGTTTTTCTCTAGGGACAGACTGTGATATTATAAATAGATATGTTAGCCTATAAAATCAGACGCTCTGAATTCAGACGTCTAATAGAGTGAAGAGTGATAGTAACTTGAAAAGTTGGTTGCTTCTTTCTTAACTGCACTACTGTCAAAGAGTGTGTCACGTCAAGGGGAGGGTCTTACAAAAGCCAAGCAAATAGAGCACCTGAAGGAAACACTCAGGGAATCCACCCCATTCCTAGCTCATCACAAGACTCCCTGCTTTTGCTATCAGTCTGATCATATGTTTCTATTGTTTTCATCAACTGTGTACTAAATATAGTTATAATGATAACTCCATCCAGAAAAGCATAAATCATTATGGTCATAGAATATTATTTTTAGAATTTCAATTTACATGCTTTTTTATTGCAAGAAGCAAGATTTGATTATCCATAAAAGACTTCTAAGCATAAAAATATATTATACCAGAATCAACTTCTTTGGGGGAAGTGGAATGAAAATTGAGTTCAAGGAGAAAAAGGAACAATATAAAATTCCTGACTGTTAAAGAACATTCTGTGCATATTTTTTTAAATGGATGTTGGTAAAAATCAAATCTCAATGGTATTTAGATTTCATTGGATATATTTTAAGGAGTGGTACAGCAGTTTTATTTTTAAATGTCAATATTTACAACACGCCAGAAGTTACACTCTTTAAAAATATTTAAATTTAAGAGAAAATATTTTGTATGCTTATGTATTATATGCTAGACAGCACATAGTTTGTCCAAATTTTTTAGGTTGTGTGAGTACCAAAAAAAGTGGGGGGAACCACTGATATCTAGAGCCCTCTAACTCATGATAGCGGACTTTAGGACAAAACTAGTGTCCCTTTGATTATCTGAAAGAGACTGATCAGGCACTCAGATGCAGTCAGGTTACCATTGATTACACAGGGCTTAAGCCAGATTAGTAATCACCAGTCATACTGAACTGCATAAGAAGCCCCACATCTAGAACTATTTAGCATAATAGCATCACAAAGAAAAGAAGGCTAGCATTTGGGCTTTTCTCAGCTACCATTTAGATGTGATCCAAGGAAATTAACAGTTAACATTTTGGCAGTCATGAAATACTTTAAGAATCAAACCGAAAAATTGTGATACTCTCATAAGTTATACTACCCTTGGTCCACCTCCCACATAAAAGTACATAACATTCACACACCAAGGTGTGCATATAATTTCAGGGCTGCCTGATGATGCCCAAGCTTTCATTAATCAAGTTTAAGAACATCAGCTTTACATGTAAAAAAAAAGTCACATCTTCCACCTGCTTTGAAAGCCGTGTAACACTGTACATATCTAATACTCAGAACTCAGCAAATATTTGTTGATGACAGCAGCTGATATTTGCCTTCCTTGACATTGCTTTTTGATATTCATTTTCAAACAGCCTCAATTCAGCATAAAAAAAAATCATTTTGGAAGGGGGTGAATTCACACAACCCACTTTCAACAGAGTTCTCAAAGCATTTTGTAATAGACCAGCCTGACTGAGGCAACACCTAGCAGGCTGAAGCCTGTTCCATTTTGAACACACCAAGAACAGATTCTTGCTTTCATGCTTCAAAATATTCTTGTCTCAACTCCAGATCAGCCTTTCCATGAAGCATTCATTTTCTGTGATTTCTTATTTCACATATTCTACTTTGAAATAATTTAACATCATAACACTCAAACATAAGACAATATAAGAAAGAAAATAACTTGTACGGTTCTGTGAAGTTTCCTCTGCCCCCATGCTTGTTTAATCTCAGAGGACACCTCTATCCAGAGTTTTATCTGCTAAAACCTTAACCTTAATTTTGACTATGGGAGATGCTAGTTAGAAAAGCTTGTCCCTATTGATGGGAAGAAGAAAAGTTTCATATGAATTATAGATTTGTTCATATAAATATTTAACTTTCCAGTAGTATAAACACATAAATTAGTATAAATGCTATATCTTTCTTAATTTGAATGTCCGTAGCACCACTGGGTATGCAACTAATGTGAAAACAGTATATTTCATGCAGTATATAAAAATCAAATTTTTAAATGTTTTATAGTTTTATTTTCACATGCAGATATTCAGACTTATTCAACTTCATTCAAAAATAGTATTTTTAAAGCAGACTACAGAATCTCTTAAAATCACTATGCATTATTATTTCCACCTAAGAAAAGGTTGACTGGCCTGTCACTTGTACCCATTTGTTAGAGAAAGTTCCAGAACTTCACACTTACACTACAAGTAAAAGCTGAATCTAAACCTATTTGTTGACATGGTTACAATTGTACTTCATTTATTTTGGTTGCTAACCTAAGAAAATAAAAGCTAAGCTAGGTTGATTGCTGTAAAAATACAAATGTATATGATAGCAATTGCTAACATTTATTCATTACTCAACATATGCCAGACACTGGTTTAAGGTCTGGTATCTTGTTAAATCTTCATAACAACCTACAAGGTGGGCACTATTACCTGCATTTCACGGATACAAAGACTGAGGCCCAGGGACTGTAACATCCCAAACCCCACAGTAAAAAATGGAATCAAGTTTCAAATGCCCATGTTCTGGCTCTAGACCAGTTGGTATTTAAATATAACCATAGAGCAATTACAATTAAAGAAAATTAAAAATGAAGTTTCTCTGTCATAAGACAAATGTCATGTGGCTAGTGGCTACCATATTGGACATGACGGATATCAATATTTGCATAATCATAGAAACTTCTATTGGATGGTGCTATGCTAGATAACTCTGCCTTACCAATTACTAGGAAAAAGAATTAGATTACAGGTTTTTGTTTTAAATCATGGATGACTTTAATCCATAAATGACATCCACATGTTAAATCTGCTGATTACTCTCCCTTATTGACTACGATTAATATTTTGTTATAACTAGTCATTCATTACACGGGCAGAAAGTTTTCATTGACAAAATCTAAGTGGCAACTATCACATCTTATATACAGACACTAAATAATGCTTGAAATATCACGAAAATGGGCTGAAACAATGAACCAAATTGAAAGTGTTTCATCTCCTGGCTCACAAAGGAAAGATGGCTTATAAGAAAGTATAAAAGGATTATAAAATTAAAATTAAAACATAAGACAATTAAAATTTCTGCTGACGTACCTTTTAATGCTTAAATAACAATTGGAACATTGGTGATATTGGCCATAAATACCACAGTTCCAAGACAAAAACATAAAATTGACATTACATATACTTAAAGTGGAAATTTGAGAGATAAATTTTAAAGCCTAGTACATGGCAATAAAAAAATCTGTATAGCGAATTAGAAGTTAACAATAATTTCAAAGTATTCTTTATTTGATAAACACTTGCACCATCAAGTTCATTTAAATAGCAGTCTCAGGAGGAGTTAGAAAGTTATGTAGTTGAAACGCAGCATTGAGAAATAAAGGGGAAAAAGGCAACTTCACTTTCCCTTATATACCAAAATATGTGTCAAAATAAAGTAAGCGAGCTAAAATTTTCAAGGGCAATTTGATTTCTAGGTGAGGTTGTCATGCAATACTATATGTGTTAGAGAAACTTACTCTTGGTACAACTTGGCTAATATTAATCTACCTTCAGAATTATTTTAAATCCAAGTTAACTGTTTCACAGGTTCTTTTTTAGTATATATTGTGACTTACAATGTGTAAAATCCTTTCAAATAATGTTGGCCTGAAGTGCCTGCTAAATCCACTTCCATTTGGGTTAAAGATTTTTGAATGGGCATTAATGTTGGTGCTGGCAGGACAGACAGCACTTTCTTCCTCATTCCAATAATGAACATTCTGTGGGCCGCTTGCTGTTTAGAGCGCTGGCAAAATAGAAATGGGTCCTGTTGCCTACTAGACGTTTTAATAAAATTTCTCGAAAAATACAGAGGAAAAGCTCAACTTGTGACTACAGGATGCCAATTGTTAGGCTTTTCTGTCTGTAGTCATCCCTAGCCTTGCTTTCTTCTGTCTGCCCTCTCCCGAGTGTGCACGGCAGCTGCAGCCCCAGTTCATACTGGAGCCTCCGGCCAGTGTTTGAGGAGTTATTTATAACCACCTCTGCTAGACTCCGTCTAGGTCAGACAAGAGAGTGTTGAAGACCAGGGGAACCTGTAAGACTCGGCTGCTGCTGTGAGTCCTCAGGGATTTACATTGAGTGCCTTTTTGTCTTTGCTGTTGTTTTAAAAATGTCAGGAGAGCAGAATTTAGCATGTGGAGTTCTATTATAATCTGAAATACTTGTATCGTCAAAAGTAAAAGTTCAAAGGGATCATGATGTCTCTCTGCTGATTTCCAAAGACAAACGTTTAAGGGAAACAACAATACAATGAGAATTACCGAATTATGAAATTAAAAACAAAGTAAGGGGAGTATACGCATAGACTTAGTGATTTCTTTGAATATCTGAAAGCTGATATTGTAAGTAATTTTTTAGGAAGAATGATAGAAGTCTCCATTTCTTGAAACCTTAGCCTAAGTCTTTTCTATGTTTATTTGAGATTTTTGCCAAGTTTCCTTACAAAATATAAATATATAAAAGCATGACACAAAGAACTAATGGTATCCAGGTCTCCAATTAAAATCCCCAACTACCAGGAAGAAACATTGCATCTTCTCAGGGTAAATTAATGTTTAGTAAATTCTGACTTTTGCGTGTTTATATAATTATACTTCATGCATAAATGGAACAATAATAGGAGATTATTTAATTTGTACCTCTGAATGCCATGTCCAAATGTTAAAAATAACCATCTTGTACTTGCATACACCAAAATAATGTAACTGAACAAATCTAATAATTTCTGATGTTAATTTTATCTTCAGTATTCCTGGTAGAGTAAAATTAAGATCACTGAATAAACTGATAATTTCATCAGATTTATGTCAAATATTTAATTTATTTGTAATTTTAAGTTGTGTTCAAAGGAAATTAGAAAATATTTTAAAATTCATATTTACTCCAAAATTTTGAAGCTTATAAATTCAGACAGTCTCACTTGAGTCCCCAAATATCTTAATTTGCTTTGAAGAGAAAGTATTTTTTCTTTCATTCATATAATTCAAAACAGCTAAACAGATTCTACTTCAACAATTTAAATGATTCACATGTGAGAACAAATATGGAAAATCTAAGCCCCAAACAAAATTGCAGACTTAAATTATAATGATAATTTAAAATGTGTGTAATATAATTATAGTATAGGGTCTGCTATAATGAGCTCGGCGATACTATATCTATATCAAATGTGTTAGGACCGCGATATTAGATATGCCTTTCTCTGAGCATTTTTTTACACATTTCTGAATTACGATACCTGTGCCAGAATCAGTCTACTGTATCAAGGATTTTTTGGATAGAGAAATGAATTTTTTAAATTGTCAAAACATGATAGAGCAAACTTTCATTTTCTACATAGAATCTACTAAAATATGAATATCAACTATGTATGAATTTTAAATGTATAAAGATAGTATGTACTCATTTTGAAAATATCTCTTGAAGAAAGTTGAAGATATATAAATTGATAATTCAGATTGAATAATTTTATATAATGAAAGTAAATTAGAAACATTTTATTACAAATATTAATTAATAATCACCTGTTCTTCCATGTAAATGCTTAATGTAAATGCTTAATTTTTTTCATAGAAGTACTTTTCCTTTAGACATAAAAATATGTCATACTACAATGCAGACCCTCTTATGGCAGTTACACATTTTTTGAATATTAAACTAATACTCGATTGTTGAATTGACAAATATACATCATTACTCCATATAAAAGCTTAGTGTAGTAACAGAAAACTATTATGCACACAGACAACTGTGTTTACAGTGAGTAGTTCCATGACAAAACAAAATTATCCTATTTGTTAACTGATAGTAAAATAGGGCTTAGATTAAAAAGTCATTGATTCCAGGTTGAGGCAGGAAGGCAATGCAGAATTACTGTCTTAAACAGTCATGGGCAACGTACTGTGGATTCAAGGAACAAAAAAAAAGGGCGTAATATTCAACTCCATATATCCAAATAGTCATTCATTCATTCATCCATTAATTAGTCAGCCCATCCATCCATCCATCCATCCATGCATCCATCCATCCATCCATCCCTCCCTCAGTCCATAACCTTTCATTTAACCACAGAACAAATTAATAATTTCAATGCATAAAATACTGTTTCTGTGCCAAGATCGTACTGAAGAAGACATAATGAGCATATAGCTTATCCTTCTACTGGGGAGACGTACAGATAATTAATTAACATATAAAATATAATTAATTAAAATATACAATACAAGCTCCAGTGACATATATATACCCCATGGTGGCACATAAAAAGGTGTGACAAATTCAAAACTGGGAAGAAGAGTGGATTTTTTGTATAGGAAGGTAGAGCTGAGTCTTGGTCGACAAATTTGGTGCCTTTAGTAACAGGAAGCTCCAGAGGTCACTGCGTCGTTTCATCACTTCCAAGCACAGATTAAACACATAGCTGGGGTTCGGTAAATGTTGACTGCATAAATGAAGAGAGAGAGAGATGGTCCAGGCTGAGAGAATAGCATGAGCAGGTTGAGAAACAGAGAAGTACCCTGTGGCTTTCAGACGGAGTTCCAGGTGTGGCTGGTGTATGTGGTAAGCGGAGAGGTATAGTGGGAAACGAAGCCCCAGAGACGGGAGAGCCAGATGGTAAATCATATGGAAATTATGAAAACCGATGAGACAGCATCTCTCCTGCTTTGAACTCTGTTGTAAAAGGTAAAATCACGTTTGGACACTGATCCATGAATCAATAAAAAGAGCAGAAAGATCAGTGCAAAGACAGAAGAATGAGGTCTTGAAATGATGCATATTTTACAATATCTTGTCTTTCCAGTTCAAAGAAATCTTCATTTTTCAGAAATAATTGTTGGACAGAAATAAATTGACCCCAGGGGAATGATATTTTTCCTGTAGTTAGTAGCCTTTTAATAATGACTAGTTTCTGAATAAACAACCTGCATAAATAGATTTCTATCTCTAGATCTATATAATTTGCTACTCCTGTCACTATGGAAAGTCTTGGGCAGAAGTCTGCCAGGCCTGGCTGCCAGGTGTGTACCTTGACTGATGAGGGGACCGTAACCTGCTGACCCCACCCCCACCCCTGGTTTCCGGGCTGCCTTTTATCTGGAGCCCTCACTTCGTTTTCACTCACTCTCTCTAAAAACCCCAAGAAACCCTGGGCCCATGATCAGCTGTCTACTGTCCCCAAGTCCTGGCTGGTGTGGACTTCCTGGCTTACTCTTTCTTGTGCCTCTTGACCCTGATTTTGGATTCTGATTCAAGTTTAGGTAACTCCTCCTCTGTAGTTGCTGATTGTGACTGGATTTTGCAACTACCTGTCACCTTTCATTTACCTTTATCAGAAATTCTGATTCAGGCTTTCTGACATTGCCTCCCCACCTGGGATTCTGACACTAAGTCTAGACTTGAAAAGCTTCTGGATTTTATTTATGTTTTTATTTGTTTGGGTCTTATACAGCATCAGCCTTTATCCTAATAAAGATAATCCCTGATTTCTAACAATTCACATCTCGAACAAAGACGTGCATGCTACAGAGCTCTGCCACGTGTAACTTTAATGCACACGCCGTGCTAGGTGCAAATTGGCACACTGGGTTCCTAAGGATGGCCCGTCTGTCAGCAGGCAAGCAGGCCCTTCTACAGTGCCCAGAGAAGCTTGAGGTGGATTTTCAAAAATGCATTCTAAATCAAAGCAAGTGCATGTAAAAACAGAGTACCTTTTTAAATATTTTAATACAATGATATTTTTAAATTTTTTTACAAAGAATCTTGAGTGAATGTGGATTCTTTTTCTAGCCTGTCTCCCTGCAATTTTGGATTGTACGAGTTAGAATGTAGTTATGTATAAATATAAGCATAGAATACTCCTTCACAGCAGAAATTTCTTCCTAAGAGCCTGCTGCTGCTTGTGGTGAGAAATATGTGAAATAACTCTTTTACAAAGTAATAGAAGTTTTAAGTCAAATTATGCTAATTTTTTCATAAATAGACACAAATTCAGGGGTGTAATAAGATGCAGTATGAATCATGCCCAATCTTCTAGACTGCCCTTATGGAAGAAAAAAATTATTTTTCTAGTTAGAAGACAGAAAAAAAAATGATATGTTAAGCTATTTCCCAATTGCCTGTTGACTCATTAATACATATTTAAGAAATACCTCCACTAATAAAATCACCTATCTTGGACTTTTCTAGGAGTTTCAAAAGAATTAATTTAATATACTTTCAATAGTGTAAGAATTTTGTCATAGTCGTTGCATTCTGTGGACACAATGGTCTTTGACGTAAAACAGACCACATAGAGCAGTTAATTTTATAACTTTGTTCAGAGTTTTGCAGGGATTATGTGATGTTTCAGCAGTATGAATACAATTGTTTTCATAAATGTCAGTTCTCCATAGTCCACTAACCACTGCTGCGGTGTCTTTAAATGCCAAATGACTTTTATTGCTCTTCCAAAATTTTTAAAAAGGATTTTTGTTGGTTTGTTTACATCAAACTCTTACTTCTGTCTTAGAGACAGTTTCTCAATGCCGATCTATCACATTACCACAATTACCACAATTACCACCACCTCTACCAGCATAATACCACATGCAATCATAATCAACTTGCTGGAAAAAATGGTAATTAAATCCTGAAATGGATCAAAGGAATATAAATTATATATGCAACAAAATCTATAGCAAGTGTTCATCAAATTGGCTATAATTTCCTTTCCCTTAATATTGTGTGTGTGCTGAGAGTCTGTCTACCTTCCCTCCTTCCTTCCTTTTTCCTTCTTTCCTTCCTTCCTCTTTCCTTCCCTTCCTTCCTTCCTCCCTTCTCTTCCCCGCTTTCTTTCTGCTTTCCTTCATTCTTTTCATTTTGGGGAGTTTGTTTCTTTTGTTTCTTCTTTCATTTTATCATTTTCATTTCCTTTCTTCTGTTTGATTTACATTTTGCATCTTGTGCCCTTAGCTTCCTAGTCTGGGCTCCTTCTGATTCTTCAAATGCAGGCTCCGCATATACATAGCACAATACCTGCCTTCTTCCAGCAACGATTTGAGGGAACAGATGACAAACATAAGAAAAGTCAGTGGAAAAGATGGTTGAGATAGTTCATTTCACCCTTATATTCTCTCCTGCTATTTTGGTGGTGGTGTTATTTAGTGTGATGAGAGTTCTGTGCTGTTGCTAAAACTTACAGAGAGGGCCAATAGGCAGAAGTAGCTGCTATGTCTGTTCTTGGAAGTTACTGAAAATCAAAAGGAAAACTTTAACAATTCTTTTGGGATCCATATCTTGTGTTTTACTGAGGTGTCCTAAGGAGTCATCTCTCTGCATATTTTTATAGGAAGCTCTCCAGTGGTGCCTTCTGTCTGTTTCCTGTCTGGCTGGTGGAAACTGGTGCCTGAGGCCATGATACAAGTACTGACTTTTCCTTCCTCCACGTCCCGAGTCTCCCTGTCTTTACAAGGTACTAACCTACTGAACATCAAGCACTGTTGCCATGGCTACAACTGTGTGCCACTCCCTGGCCAGACTCTCCTGGCTCTTGACCTTATGTAGACAAATTCACAATGTTGTTAGGTTATGATTTATGATTTGTTTTTGAAATTGCAAAATCACTTTGATGTGAACTGCTGTTCTCCGAAACCATTCCAGATGTTTTTAAAACTCCAGAATTATCAAACAAAAACAAAACGTAATAATAATAATTGCTAATGTTACGGAAAGAGAGCTCATCAGTAACTTAGGTTTGGCAAAGTATCTTGGCCTGGTTTGTGCATTTTTTTGGTTGGGCAAAATTTGTTTGGCCAAGCGTTTCCCTGTTAATTTTTAAGCCCCTGAGTATTACAGAGGAAACTTAATCCATATGTTTCTGGTTCACTGCCTCTTAAATCATCAAAATGTTGTTTTCCAAAAGCTTTTTAGTGTTAAAAGAATTTATCGGACACTACACAAGTTCTCGAAAGTGTTTTTTACCTCAACTGGTAGATCCCAGTGGACATGAACTCAAACTCTTAGAGTTTGGTTCTAAATTTAACATCAACAAAGCTTGACTGGGGACCAAAGCAGCCCGACAGCAGTTAGTGCTTTGAAAAGTACTACATTATTGGAAGAACACATGTGTTGAATGGAATGTACAAGTAAAAGCACACCAAAAAGCAGTTTGAGGGATGGATGGCAAGCTTTCCAAGGAATGACTGTTGTGTAAATTTCTATTTGATGAGCTTTCCTTTACATTCTAATTTTCCAGCCACTTCTCCCTAGGCCCTTCAGCTGCATTGTATCCTGGGTAATTCCATTTCCTATACAAAAAAGGGATTTTTGTTTTAAACTAAGTATTCTGATAATCTTGTCAGAGTGAAAAGGATAAGGAAAAAGACATAAGAACTTATTGTCTAGAATGCATCTTGTAATTTCCATAATTCACTAAAAAAATTATTCCCTGCCAGTTTATTTGATTTAACATCATCCAAAGTGTAAGGTTACACGGAATAAATAGCTAATTGGGTTAATTTAATAGCAGGTTAAATCTTTCTTTTATTTTGTCTAAAAGGCACATTAAAATAGTGCAATTTTCAAGTGGTCTTGGAAATCTAAAGTAGAGTTTCTTGATAAAAAAAATATATATAGCTTTCCCACTGCTGAGTTTATAGTGGGAGTTGCTGGCAAGCTTCCAGTTCACCGCATGAAAATCTAAGCTGCCTGTATAAGTGCAGAATTTAGTGTTGAGTCTTAAGGTTTTGTTTGGCGTCTTGCCAAAGATGTTATGCATTTAGCTGGGAAAATTGCCTAGAAGTTAATTGAGAGGAAAACACTAATATACAACCTCCCCCCCTTAAGAAAAAAAAAGCCACAGATATGCATATGGTGCTGTTCATTGATAAGATTTGTATGTATACAATAAAGACTTATAGTAAAGTTGCTTAGAATGGATTTTCACTGATTATCCACCCACCATATATCTGCTCCTTTGAGAATGCTGGTAGTTTCTCCAGGATCCGGATTTCTCCATCACAGTGCCTGCTCAGTAGAGGCGGGAGAGCACTGAAGTTCCTTTAAAAATGTTACTGACTGAAGGATAGGTGATGATTCAGGAATTCGGAAGAGGATATATATTAATTTAATTTCATAATCAAATATCTCAAAAGGGACACTTTGGTGCAGGATCTCAGTGTCTTCTCTCCAGAGAAGATAGGTGGAATTTGCTCTGTACTCTCCTATAAAAGGAAACTTGAGCCTCCACTGAACTTCTTCTTTCCCCTGAGAACCACCGGTGCCTGAGTAAGCTCTCAGACTTGGTCTCCTCAGGGCTGAAGGAGCACTTCTTGTTCAGAAATTCATGACTTTTTAATTTTATCAATAGTCCTTTTTACCTGAATTTTGCATTTGCTAACCCTGGCAGCTGACTTGTATTTTCTTCTCTCCTGAATTTTCTCTCTAGTGAGTTAAATATACCTCTCCTCTTTAGTCTGTGACCTTTCCGCTTCTGTGGCATGACCCCCCAACCCCCCCACCAACTTTGTTTTTTTGTTTGTTTGTTTGTTTCTGATCAATAACCACGACAGAGACACACCAGAATCACCAAAGAATTAACTGCATGTATGTCCCACTTCGAAATGAAAGTAAAGAAAGCTGGTCGTATATTTTTGTTCATTGCATTGAGATTAAAATTTATCTGGGAGAACCCACTCACACAATCATGCCCAGGAGTAATTAAATCACAGTTCCCTATACTTTCCATTCCTCCACAACGCCCTCCTTTCTTAGAGATGCCTTAAGCCTGGATAGGAAAATAACACTTCCCCAAAATCCAGTCCAGCCTGAAGCTGGAAAGCCTTGCTCTTAAATGACAAAGATCCCAGTAAGTGGGCTTCTTGGTCACTTTCAGAGCCTTTCTTTATGGTTTTCACTATGGTCTTGCAGAAGGAGCTCGGAGGGGGAGGGCAGTTAAGACAGAAGAACAAAGCTGGGGGGTACGCTTTGGGCCTGCAAGGGAGAGAAAAGTGATCCTTTCATTAAGACGAGTGTTCTTTTGTACCTGCACTGTATCCTTTTGATGTGTTGAGGTAGAAAGGACATGAGGAAAGAAGAAACAATGAGAGTTGCTACTGTATGAATTCCTTCTCCTTATACTTAATCCTGTCCTTATTGGGGCCTTGGGGGGAAAGCTGATAATTTTGGTGAGCCCTAAAAGGAAGGCAGTGGCTTGAATTCCTGCCACCATCCCCTTGATAATGAACAAGCCTAATGAATGCGGGTAAGTGGTAAGAATCTGTGACCAGCTGCATCGGGGCAGGTAATACAGCTCAGATTTAATTGGGAGCAGGTATTGGAAGGCTGTATTACTTTAATTGGTGAGGGGTTTTCTAAATGGAAAGGACAAAGTATAATGGACAAATTGTGTAGTACAATAGCACTTAAGCTGGGATTGTATGCATTCGTTAATCTGCTGAGGAATGAGGCAATTCTAAACAATTTTCTCAGTGAAACCAACTCCAGAAAGCTTGTCCCTTTTGTTCTCCCTTGGGAAAATGCAAGATTGAAACAGAAAATACCTTTACCGAGGCAATCATTTGCCACGTGTGGAAAGCGGATACAGCTGTAAACTATGAAAAAGGGATCTTTGTAGTACAATAAAGGAAGGAAAAAGAGATAAAGCTTGGGATAAGAGTGGGCCTGTCAGTGCATCTGAAGGAGGAATAAAGTGATGGCATTTACAGTGACAGATGAGACTCTAAAGAGAAGGCAGGACAGTTTAGAGAGGGAAATTTGATATTTAAAAGAAAGGGCTGTGATAATTAAAAGTAGCATTACATTAAGCTGTTACGCATATCATTAATGACAGAAGGAAACTGGTGGCTTTTAAAAAGTTAATGATTCCTATAAAACCATTCTGGATACCTTACATTTTTTAAAAGTCTCTATGAACATAAACCTGACCTCTCAGGTTGTATTTCGGATTCCCAAATTTCCTTAAAAATATAAAACGCAATGAAGTTGGAATTAAACTCCAATAATTGTGTGTCACTGTCCATGGAAGAGTGCTCAAGCGCTGCTCAGCTAAGAAAAGGATGGACTGAGACCAGCCGCGTACACATTACTGCAAAGGGCTCTCTTATTAAGATGTGGGCATGAAATGAGCCCAAGGGACATTCATTGTCAAACGTGCATTAGTGTCTTGTTTCTTTTGATCATTTATATTTGACAAAATCCAACAGCATATCTATGGAATGGCATTAAAACTGCTTCCAGATTTGTGATTCAGTGATGGGTGAGCTCTGACGAGGTTGCCGAACAGGATTCTCAACAGGTTGAAACGTAAGAGTGGAAGAGCAACTGTATTGAAATTCTTAATGGGGCTTTTACACTTGTATATTTCATTACAGGTGGGAAAACTGGAAAGATTGAATGTCCTTTGGAGTTCACAGAGGTTTGGCAGTGGGAGGAGAAAAACAAAACGAAGCATAGTGGGAGTGTTGAACAGACTTTCCCAAGATCCCCAGGTGGGTTTCATGTATTGCCTAATGGGAAGAGTGGGACCGATTCAGCTTTTCACACTGGCTGAATTATCTTACCTTGCCTATTGTTCACAGCTAGAACTAAATCTACAAAGCTACAGTTTATCTAAAGAATTCTTTGGAAAGAAAACTATTTTGCTATCCACACATCTAGATCCCACCTATGGGACAGCGCAGGCTGTAGCCTCAGTCTCTAAAGTCCAGACTATAAAATTAAAAAAAAAAAAAGTTCTCAGTGTGAAATCGTATTTATTCTAAAAGTAAAGAATAAAACTTTTTCTGGCCATTGGCACATCATAGCAAAATTCTGCTTGAAACTCAGCCAAAGATGCCATAAACTATAAGTAAAATGAAAACTTCCTCATGTTCATCAAATCATATTCACGACGACTAGTCAGGAGACTCACTACCTGCACATTTAAAGAGATGTTTTGAATAATGGCCACTGAAATTCATTACTGGGCTTCCACATTAAAAAATTAAAGCCTGTCAAATTCCTTGGGCCAGATTAGAAGTAAAATAGAAAATAAATAGCTAGAGTTCCAAACCATTATCTATTTTAAAGATTGTGATGTGGAGCATTGAAGTGCTAATCTATATTGCAATGCCATCCAATCTTTTAAATTGAGTGCATGTATGTGTGTGGGTATAGTTTGAATATGATAAAAGTTGTTAATATGTGACTATGCTATGTGCAAGAATGACAAAAACTCAAAATCAGAAAAAAATTAATCAGAACAGATCAAGTTTGTATAAAACTGCTATCTTCCTGGCTGCTAGAGTTAAACTGAAACATTTTCCTGTCCTTGCCTTATCTCCACATTCATTTCTCCTTACCAAAAGAAGTAGAGAATGTCTCTCCTGGTAAAAGTAGTGTATAAATTTTAGCTAACAGCCATTCAGCGTTGGCAATATCAAGTTATAAAAGACTCCATTATCCCAAGAGCCATTTACACTGGGAATGTGAATAAGAAGAATCTTGACACACACACAGGCAGGCGCGCGTGCACGCACACACACACACACACACACATTTACTGATTACCTACTATGGGTCATTTAATCCGGCTAGTTGATGTTGTCTGCTTCTTACCAACCACAAACTCAGCAACTGTAGTTATTTTCTACAACATTCAATTAGGGGTTTAGTAATCATAAATATCAAGAAAATAGAGATTTTAATTAAATTTAGTAAGGCAGAAATTATACAGATATAATTATACTCTTTTCTACCACTGAGCTATGCAAAGGTATAATCACTAAGTGGAGAATTAAAGTAGCATTCTAATAGAACTTGGAAATTCTATGAGATGAATTCCTACATATTTAGATACTATCCCCTGCAACTTCTGCTTCTGTACCTCTCCATCATCCTTTAACCTTATGACAACGATATCGGCTAAAAAGAACGCCCAATTCTCCTCAGGTAAGGAGAAATTTTTAATGTAGGACATTTAGGTTTCATTTTTATGTTCAATATTTATCTTTTATGCTCTGCATCTATAAAGTGAAAGAGACAGATAAAGAGAGGGAGAGACAGACATACACACACATGCACACACCCATATATACACATCCATGCATGCTTAAAATAAATATTAAATGTTATCACAAGACAATAAGTAAAAAAATATTGTAATGAAATTCACAAATAGTTTCATACATGGAAAAGAGGTTGAAATTTTAGGAGGCACATTGTTACCTCTTTCAATGACAATAATGGATAAATAGGAATCTCAATGAAGAATTATTTTCTTCTTAACCTTTATTAAACATTCCCATGTATATGTATGTATGGCCAGTAAAGGAAATTACAAAGTGACAATATTAAATATTACCATTCTTTGTGTATTTAGCTAAAATATATCTGTATAGAGGGAAATGTATTATTTTAAATAATAAATTTATCAGACGCATCTTTAAAATAAATTATATTTATGCATTGACATTGAATAAAGTCTCTGAAATCTCACAAAGTGAATACTGACGGTTCTATTTTGGGATTATTCAATATGTCTGGAGCATATATACATTTTGTGCTTTTGTAAAATGTAATTAATTAGTCAATAAAATAAAAAGAACTTCTCAAGAGAAATGCCTTTCTACTGTTCAAAATAGAGATTGAAACCTGAGAAATGAAATGAAAAAAGAAAAGGGAAAAAATGGAAGCTTCTTATAGTTTAAAAAAAAAAAAGTATGGAGTTACAAGTGAGATTTCCTGCATAAAAGTGGGTTTCTAAAAGTTATGCCCACTTCGTAAAAAGGGCAAATAAAATATACACTCCTCCAAACCATAGTAGAAGAAAATAAGCTTTCATGTTTTCAAGGCTCTGGTGTAGAAAAGTTTTCTATGAGAAATAGAAACATTAAATCTGTGCCACACTCAGGTGTTGAAGCCAGAATTTATTAAATCTATTTATTTCTCTTACTGTAGACAACACAAATTTGTTATCTTACAGTCCTGATTTGGAATTTTTAAAATTTGGAAATCTCAAGATACATATCCCAAAAGCTCTAGCAGAAGAAAAGGCAAAACCATCTATAGAATAAATCCGTAATACAGGGCATCTAGTAAAGCTACAGAAAAAATAATGCTGCTAAAAATGAGCTCAATGATTTCAAGGAACCACCGCATAAGGAAATGTGCCAGCATGGAGAGAATTAGCAGATACAACAAATAGGAGAACTGTTATTCTCACATACCCAAATTGATACAATAACCTAAAAATGAATGCAAAATAATTGTGTTTAAAGTAAATTGTGAAAATTTGGAATGAAAATCACATTGACAGAACAGCGAGTTATGGGGAAGAAAGTAGAATTTTGAAAGAACCATGTCTTAGTCAATTTTCTGCTGCTAGAATAGAATACCAGAGACTAGCTAATTTCTAAAGAAAGCAGTGATTTATTTCTTACAGTTCTGGAGGTGGAGAAGTCCAAGATCAAGTGGATTGGTGAGGGACTTCCTGCTGCATGATCTCATGGCAGAAGGGGGAGGGGCAAGAGAGCACATGTGAGAAAGAGGGGAAGAGCTGAACTCAGGAACCCACTCCTGCAATAACTAACCTAACCTGTGGTAATAGCATTAATCCATTCATGAGGGCTCTGGCCTCATGAAATCACCTCTCGAAAGGCCTACCTCTCAATGCTATTGCATTGCAAATTAAGTTTCCAACATATGAAATATGGGGGACACATTCAAACCATAGCAAAACCACAAATAATTTCAATTTTATAATACCTGAACTCAAATAATAAACAAAAATAATACATCTTTATTTTTGTGAAATGCCCATTATATCTGTGTTTATAGAAAGACCACCTAATCAATTCATTATCTGCATGTAATTGCTGAAGTTTAGTAAATGACAATGTATAAATAGCATTAGGTAATAACTGAGAACAACCAGTAACGACAAAAAGAGAAAAGAAATGATCATGAAATGTTAAACTTGACTATGGAGACACTGATACTTTCCTAGAGGTCTTTGAAAATAAAAAGGGAATAAGGAAAGTGTTTCTAGACTTGTCAAAAATAGGAACCCTTGGGGTGTGGTGTCAGCAAAATGGCAGACTAAAGTTCCAAGCTCTTATTCCTCAAACATAAACACAAAAAATAAAGTAAAATAAAACATAAACAGTGTAAACCAACTTTGCAGAAGCTCTGGAAAACAGTTTTACAGCAACTAAGCACATGCTCAGTCAAGAAAAAGCATCTTCAAAATGATAAAAATGTTTAGTGGTGGTTTTATTCTCCATCCCCCAGACCCTTCACAGTAGATGATGGTGTGCTTTTCAGCAGTGACAGATTAGTTACCAATTCCCCACTTCAAAGTGAAGGAAGAAGAGCAGACTTTACTTGAAAATTATTGTGCATGTTCATCTTAACCTGACTAGAGAAGCACTTGAAGAACTGACTTGCTCATCTCTGTCTCGTATAGTTCAGAGTACAGGCAGGAAAAGCAACAGGAACGTCTCATAAAAACCACAAGAGGACAAAAATTCCACAGACATCTGCAACTAGAGACTCTAGGTGGAGATACACAATACACCAGCTAAGGCCCAGAGGAGAAACACGTTAAGACTCTTTTGGAAATTAGGGTATTCAAAAAGAATTGTTTATACAAAGGGATTTAGAAAGTTATTAGCATGCCCCAGAAAGACATGCTCAAAATTCCTTAAACACCCTTACTCTTTCACCGTGGCTGAATCCTAGACTCATGGAAGGCCTAGAAAATTCATGAAAAAGTGCATTAGCACAGTGGCAGTCTATAAAATCTGAGAAAAGTGACTGTCCACTTATTTATTTGTTTGTTTGGGGTTTTTGTTTGTTTGTTTTTGTCTGTTTCAGATCCTGAAATTCAAGAAAATCTTTGTCGAAGTATTAGCTGAGTGCAAGTGAAAGGTATCAAAATAGTGAGTACACACACCAAAGAGTAGTGTTTGCAAAAATAGTTTGTCTCAAGATAAATAGACTACAATAGACTTTAATAATCAAAACAGAAACACCAACATAGAGAACCTAAAGAATGAAGAGAATCTGATTTTCAAAGTCATCACATTATAAAAATCAAATGTCAATCTTCAACAACAACAACAAAATTCACAGGGCACACAAAGAAACAGGAAAATGGCTCATTCAGAGGAATAAAATCATTAATTGGCATAAACTGTTCCTGAGAAAGCCCAGATGCTAAAGTGACTTGACATTTGCTCAACTAGATAAGAGTGAATTTTGACAAAGAAGTAAAGGAAATTTGGAACATGATATTTTATCTGAAGGAGAATATCATCAAACAGAGAAATTATAAACAAGAGCCACACAGAAATTCTGGGGCTGAAAAGTACTACAATGGAAGTTTTTTAAATTACTTGCAGAGATCAACAACAGATTTGCAGAAGATGAGTGAACATGAAGATAGGAAAATTGAAATCATGGAGTCTGAGGAGCAGAAGAGAAAAAGGAGTGAACAAAAGTGAATAGAACCGAAGGAAACTGAGGGACACCATGAAGCAGAACAACATACACATTCTGGGAGCATCACAAGGAGAAGAGAGAGTTTAAAAAAGAGTAGTAAGATAAATAATAGCCAAATACCTTCCAAATTTGAAGAAAGACATGAATATACAGATAAAATAAGCTCAACAAATACCAAATTGGATAAACCCAAAAACATCTACACCAAAGCACATTATAATCAAACTGTTGAAAGCCAAACAATGACAGAATCTTAAAAGCAACAACAGCAAGGCAATTCAACAAAATAAAAGGTATGTTCAATACAAGTATCAGTCAATTTCTCATCGGAAGCCTGGAGGCAGGAAGGCAGAAAAATAACATATTTAAAGTGCTGAAAACAGTCAGGCATGGTGACTTATGCCTGTAATTCCTGCACTTTCGGAGTCTGAGATGGGTGAATCACTTGAGGTCAGGAGTTTGAGACCAGCCTGGCGACCATGGTGAAACTCTGTCTCTACTAAAAATACAACAATTAGCCAGGTGCAGTGGCGCGTGCCTGTAGTCCCAGCTACTCAGGAGGCTGAGGCAGGAGAATCACTTGAATCTGGGAGGCAGAGGTTGCAGTGAGCTGAGTCACACCACTGCACTCCAGCCTGGGCAACAGAGTGAGACTCGATCTCAAAAAAATAATAATAAATAATAAAATAAAATAAAATAATAAAATAAAAAAGAGTGCTGGAAAAAACCTGTCAATGAAGATTTCTATATTTGTCAAAATTGTTCTTTAAAAATGAGGGAGAAGTTACAAGTAGTACAATTTATTTATTGTTCATCTGTATTCCCAGATAAAAAATAATAATTTTCTTGTTTATCTGTATTTTCAGATAAACAAAAGCTAAGGGAATTCACTACCACTAGAACTGCTCTATAAGAAATTCTAAAGGGAATCCTTTACAATGAAATAAAAAGACAATATGCAGTAACTGGAAGCCATATGAAAATATAAGGTTCTCCTGAAAAGGTAAATACATGGGCAGATATAAGTCACAATTACTGTAATTTTAGTCTGTATCTCCACTTTTTATTTTCTACAGAATTTAAAATACAAAAGCATAAAAAGAAGTTTAAAGCTATATTACTCAATGTATAAATATGCAATTTGATATACTTATGATAAATTATAGCATATTTATTATGAATAACATGAGGATGTTACTTTATAGGAGTAGAGTATCTTATGCAATTGAGGTCAAGTTATAATTAATTCAAATTAGTTATAACCTCAAGATATTATATGCAATCCCCATGATACTCACAAAGAAAACATCTATAGAATGTACACAAAAGGAAAGCATAGGGGAATCAGACATGTCACTACAAAAATCCACTAAACACACACAAAAAATTCTAATGGAGAAAATGAGAGACAAAGAAGCATGAGATGTATAGAAAACAAATAGCCAATGGCAGATGTTCCTTCATATCAATATTTATTTTTAATGTAAATGGATTAACCTCTCCAATTAAAAGTTATAGAGGCAGAATATAAAAAAACATGAATCAACTCTATGCTGTTTTTAAGAAACTCACTTTAGATTTGAAACACAATTTGAAGGTAAAGAATAGAAAAAGATATTCCATGCAAGTAGTAATTAAAGGCGAACTAGATATTATACTAATATTAGTCAAAATAGACTTTAACTCAAAAACTGTTACAAAAGACAAAGACATTATATGTTAATAAAAATTCAATTCACCAAGAATATTTAACAATTATAAACACATATGCATCAAATATCAGAGTCCCCAATATATATGATAGAACAATGACAGATTTGAAGAGAGAAATGGACACTTACACAATAATAGTTAGAGACTTCAATACTCCCAACTTCAATATTGGGTAGAACGATAAAACAGAAGATCAATAAGGATTTAGAGGACTTAAACAACACTGTAAACCAATTATCTAATAGACACACACAGATCATTCCACCCTATAACAGCAGAATACACATTTTTCTCAAAGGCACATGGAACATTGTCTGCTATAGTTAGGACACAACCAAGACTTAAAATTTGAAAAAGATTAAAATCATACAAAGTATCTTGTCTGATTACAAAGGAATGAAGCTAGAACACAACCAAGTCTTAAAATTTTAAAAAGATTGAAATTACACGAAGTACCTTGTGTGGTAACAATTGAATAAAGCTAGAAATTACAAGAGAAAACTAGAAAATTCAAAAATACATGGAAATCAAAACACCTTTAAACAACCAATTCATTAAAGAACAAGAAAAATTAGAAAATATTTTGAGACCAGTAAAAACACATGCCAAACCTCATGAGATTCAGCAAAAGCAGTGAAAAGGGGGAAATTTATATCTGTAAAGGCATATGTTTAAAAAATGTATTAAATCATTAGCATTACTTTAAATGTTAAAAAGCTAGAAAAAGATTAATAGAATGAAGTGAGGGAAAACAGTCGGTAATCACAATTAGTACAAAAAAAGAGAGAGAACATCTAAAGAAAATCAACATTCTTTCTTGATAAAAAGCACCCAACAAAGGATAAAAGATAAATTCCTCAACAAATTTATATGAAAAGCTTACAGATAACACTAATATTTTAAAATAATCAACTTTTTCTCTAAAATCAGAAATAAACAATGATGCCTGCTTTGGTCTCTTCTATTCAATGTATTACTGGAAGTTCTAATCAGAGCAATAGGCAAGGGAAAGGAAGAAAATGCATCTAAATTGGAAGGGAAGAATGAAAAAGATCTCTGTTCACAAATGACATAATCTTAAATGTAGATAAGCATAAAGATTTCAGAAAAACTGTTGAAATTTAATAAACAAATACGGCAAAGTTGCAGGATAGAAACTCAACATGCAAATATTAGTTGCATTTTTTCTTAATCACCATAAATCATTTATTTGTAAATCAACACATGTACTATACAGAACATAAGAATTTAGACAATTTTAATAACCCATAAGCATGTTGATTCCATTTGCAGATTTAAATTTTGTATAAATAGCAGTCATTGCATTCATATAACTTAAGTGTACTTTCTTTATAATCTCATTTATGCTACCGATACTCCTCAGAAAAAAACAGATTCTACTTGGTTCTAGCTGAAGTATTATGAACTCCAAATAATGTTTCGAGAACCTCCAAAGGAAAAAACAGATTCTACTTAGTTCTAGCTGAAGTATTATCAACTCCAAATAATGCTTTGAGGACTTCCAAAGGAAAAAAACAAATTCTACTTGGTTCTAGCGGAAGTATTATCAACTCCAAATAAAGCTTTGAGGACCTCCAAAGGTAAAGTACTAATCCCTTTGGCCATTTATTGAGAGAGGGAGAGAGAGAGAGAGAGAGAGACAAAGAGAGAGAAAGACAGAAAGAGAGAAAGAGAGTTTTGAAGCAACAGTGTAAAAATGTACCATTAGTAAAACTGCTGTGCAAAATTATCCCTCAGTCCTATTCTAAGCTTACAGTTCACTTTATTTTATTGTCCTCACCTAAGTATATACAATTCACATATGGGAGAAAAACACTAAACCAAGATGGTGATTTTCACTATTTAGATTAAGATTCATATTTAAATATAAATCAAGATGTTAATCTACACAGTTTGAGAGATACTTTTTACATTAGAAATGTTTTTTAAAATATTAAACTGATACATTATTGTAAATATTTATGGCATATGAACTGTTTCATGTGCAATGTGTATTGATCAAATCAGTGTAATTAGCACACCCATCAACTCAAACATTTATCATTTATTTGTAGCAAGAACATTCAATACATTGTTAACTATAGTCACTCTACTGTGCAATAGGTCATCCGAACTTATTCCTCCTAATTTAACTTTGTACCCATTAAAAGTGGTTTTGTGTGCAAATAATAGACAGATGTTCAACATGCAAATATTAGTTGCATTTTACACACTAACAATGAACAATATAAAAAGGAAATTAAGAAATAAATTATATTTATGAGAATCAAAAAGAAAAAATATTTAGCTATAAATCTAAAAAAGTAGACAAAGGACTCATACATTGAAAACTACAAAACATTGCCAAAAGATTAATGAAAAGACATCTTGTTCATGGATTAGAATACATAGTATTGCCAAGATGACCACACTACCCAAAGCAATTTACAGATTCAATGCAATAGCTATCAAAACTACCAAGGATTTTCTTTTTGCAGGAATAGAAAAATTCATCCTAATGGTTATATGAAATCTCAAGCAACTTCAAGAGCCAAAGTCATCTTGAAAAATAAGAACAAAAATGGAGGAATTACACTTCCAAATTTCAAAAGGCACTGCAAAGGCATAACAGCATGGTGTTAGCTAAAGGACAGACATATAGGCCAGTGCAATAGATATAGAGCCTCTGAATAAACCTTTGCATGCAAAGTCAGTTGATTTTTAGCAAGGGTGCCAAGATCATTTAATGAAGGAAAGGACATTCCTTTCCACAAAGGGAACTTAAGAAAATTGGATATTCACAGGCAAAAGAATCATGCAAAACTTGTACCACATGCCACATACAAAAACTTACTCAAAATGGATCAAAGACCTAAACTTAAGAGGTAAAATTCCAAAACTCTTACAAAAAAATAGCTTGTATGACATTGGATTTGGCAGAGATTGCTTGCATATGATATCAAAAGCATGAGCAATAAAAGAAATAATAAGTAAATTGGACTTCATCAAAATATAAAATGTCGTACATCAAAGGATGCTATCAAGTGAAAATATTTGTAAGTCATATACCTGATAAGTGATTAATGTCCAAAATACATAAATAACTTCTAAAATTTAACAAGAAAAACAAACAATGGTTAAAGGACTTGAATAAACATGTCTCCAAGGAAGATACACAAATGGGCAACATGCAGTTGAAAAAATCCTCAGAATCTCTCATCATTAGCAAAAAGCAAATCAAAACCACAATGAAGTACAACTTCACACTCATTAGAGTGGCGCTTATTGAATGAAAACAAAAATGTTAGAGAAAATGTTAGAGAGAAACTATAGCCCCTGTGCATTGCTGGTAGTAATGTGAAATAATGTAGTCCTTGTGGAAAACAGTATGGCAATTCCTCAAAAAGTGAAACCTGGAAGTACCATACGATCCAGCAATTCCACTTCTAGGTAGAAACTCAAAAGGATTGAAAGCAAGGACTCAAAGAGAAAATTAAACACTGATGTTCATAGTAGCATTACTCAAAATACCTGAAATGTGGAAACAACCCAAATGTCTGTCAATCATCAACAGATGAGTGGATATAAAAAACATGCTATAGCCGGGCGCGGTGGCTCAAGCCTGTAATCCCAGCACTTTGGGAGGCCGAGACGGGCGGATCACGAGGTCAGGAGATCGAGACCATCCTGGCTAACACGGTGAAACCCCGTCTCTACTAAAAAATGCAAAAAACTAGCCGGGCGTGGTGGCGGCGCCTGTAGTCCCAGCTACTCGGGAGGCTGAGGCAGGAGAATGGCGGGAACCCGGGAGGCGGAGCTTGCAGTGAGCTGAGATCGGGCCACTGGACTCCAACGTGGGCGACAGAGCAAGACTCCGTCTCAAAAAAAAAAAAAAAAAAAATGCTATAAACATACAATGGAATATTATTCAGTCTTAAAAACAAATGAAATTCCTCTGAGACGTGCTACATCATGGATAAACCATGAATGCGTGATGCTAAATGAAAGAAGGCAGACACAAAAGGAAAAATGTAGTATGATTTCACTGATATGAGGTACCTAGAAAAGGCAATTTAATAAAAGCAGAAAATAGAATAGAGGTTACCAGGGTCTGGGGATAGGGAGTAAAGTGGGGGTGTATTTAGTGAGTACTAAGTTTCTGCTTTAGCTGATAAAAATATTCTGGAAATGAATAGTGGTGGTAACTGTACAACATTATGAATGTCAGAGATGTACATCTAAAAATGAGTTACGGATGTTTTATATTATGTGTATTCTACCACAATTTAAAAAAAAGAAAAAAACTAAGAAAAAGAGAATCGCTTTCTACTCCTCAGTAATATATTACTAAATCACAAAAAGAGCCTGTTTTCTGACAATGTTCAAAATTCTCCTAGCATTAATCATTATAATCCAGCATTTAACTGAGCCAGAAGCAGCCTGAACAACTGGTTAAAAAACAAAAGTAGTCACCTGTATGCAGTGATTTTAAGTGAATACAAATGGCTCTAGATATTAGAGAAAAAACATTTTTATTAAGCATTTGATATTTAATTATTTTAACATTTGGAAATAATGATTCAGCCCATGATCATCAAAATAGATGCAGAAAAAGGGTTTGACAAAATCCAACACACATCCATGATTAAAAACGCTCAACAGACTAATGAAAGGAAATGTTCTCAACTTGCTAAAAGGCAGCTGCATAAAACCTACAGCTAGCATTACACTTAATGCTGAAAGATTGAATGCATTCCCTGAAAGATGGGGGAAAAAAGCAAGGATTTCTGTTCTCACCACTCCCATTTAACATTTTAATTGAGCTTGTAGCCAGTATATAATGGCAAATAATAATAGAAATTAAAAACATGCACATTTGAAAGTATGAAGTATAGTTGTCTTTATTCACAGATGATGTCATCATATATATAAATAGTCTTAAGGAAGCCCGAATAAAACTAGTCAACCAAATCAAGGAGGTCAGCATGTTTAACCTATATAAGATCTATATACAAAGGTAATTGTTTTTTCAAATACAAGTAACAATCCAAAAGTGAAATTAATTGTATTCATAAAATTATCAAAAAAGAATGAAATGCTTAGGAATACATTTAACAAAAAGTGCAAAGTGTGTAACATGACAACTACAAAACATGGCTATGACACATCCAAAGAAGATTTAACTAAATGGACAGACATTCCATATGTATGAATTGAAAAATTGATTCTTTTAGGATGTCAATTCTCCCCTAAATTGATTTAAAAATTTAACACACACTCTATCAAAATCTCAATAAGTTGGGTTTTTTGTTGTTGTTGTTTGCAAAAATGGACAAGCTGATCCTAAAATTTATAAAGAGTTACAAAGCACCTAGAATAGCCAAAATAACTTTGAAAAAGAATAAAGTTGAAGGACTTAGAACTCTAGAATTCAAAATTACTATGAATCCACACTAAGGAGGATAAACACATAGATCAATGGCACAGAATTGAGAGTCCTGAAATAAACACATTTATGGTCAAATAATTTGAAAAACGGTGTCAAGGCAATTCAATGAGGAAAAAAGTAGCCTTTCACATAAATAATACAGGGAAAATTGAATGTCCGCATGTCAAAAGACTGATGTAAACCTGTATGTCCTATCATACAGCTAACTCAAAAATGTCTCAGAGACCTCATCTAAAAGCCAAACTCATAAAACATCCAGAAGAAAATATACGAGAAAATATTTGTTAACCTGAGTTTAAGGAGATGCCAAAGGTATAACTTAAAACAGCAACAAAAAATAAATAAATTGAAATTCATCATAATTAACAGTTTTAAACTTTGAAAGATGTCATGAAAAAAAGTTAAAAGAAAAGACATAAAGTAGAAGAGAATACTTGCAAATCATATATAAGATCAATGACTAGTTACAAGACTAGATCTAGAACTATATTACAATTCAACAATAAAAAATGAACAAGTCAATTTAAAAATTGGTGAAATATTTGGATAGACATTTCACCAAGGAAGATATATGAATGACTAATGATCACATGAAAAGGTGCAAACATTATTAGTGATTAAGAAAGTGAAAATTTCCTGGCTAAACCGGTGAAACTCCCTCTCTACTGAAAATACAAAATAATTAACCAGACGTGGTGGCGGGCACCTGTAGTCTCAGCGACTTGGGAGGTTGAGGCAGAATAACGGTGTGAACCTGGGAGGCAGAGCTTGCAGTGAGCAAAGATCAAGCCACTGCACTCCAGCCTGGGTGACAATGTGAGACACCCTCTCAAAAAAGAAAAAAAAAAGAAAATGAAAATGAAAACAACAGTGAGATGCCACTTGACATCCACCAGAAGGGTTTTTTCTTTTCTTTTTTCTTTTCTTTTCTTTTCCTTTCTTTTCTTTCCTCTTCTCTTCTTTTCTCTTCTTTTTTTTTCCTTTTCTTTTCTTTTATTTCTTTCTCTTTTTTTGTCTTTTAGAGAAAGACAACACCCAATGTTGACCAAGATTTGGAAAACCAAGAACCCTCATAAGTTGCTGGAGGAAGTGTATGATGGTTAAGCCAATTTGAAAAAGTTTGGCAGTTATTTAAAAAGTTAACATAAACTTATCAAATAACCCACCAATTTCATTCTGAGGAATATAAGAGGAAAGGAAACACAAACCCACACAAAGACTTGCATAGGAATGTGTATGGCAGAATTCTTCATAGCAGCCCCAAACTGGAAGCAATACATATTTCCCTCAACTGCTCAATAGACAAAATGAAATGTAGCCATACAAAAATTTAATACCATTCAGTAATGAAACGGACAAGTTATTGGTAGATGCTAAGTCATGAAAGAACTTCAAATATCATGCTACATGAACAGAGTCAGATGCAAAAGACTATATTTTGTATGATTCCATTTGCAGCAAAAGCTTGGTAATGGCTAAAATATACATACAGAAAATAGATTAATGACTAAAATGTCCTAAAACTAGATTGTGGTGATGATTGCACAACTCTATTAATTTACTCAAAATTGAAATACACATACACACACAACTACAACTATCTATATAGCTGCTGATTAAAATTTATTTTCCCTTAGTCCAGGCGCAGTGGCTCACACTTCTAATCTCAACACTTTGGGGAGCTCAAGCAGGAGGATCACTTGAGCCTAGGAGTTTGAGACCAGGCTGGTTGTATTAGTCCATTTCATCCTGCGATAAAGAACTGCTAAAGACTGAGTAATTTATAAAAGAAAGAGGTTTAAATGACTCCACATGGCTGGGGCGGCCTCAGGATACTTGCAATCTTGGCAGAATGTGAAGAGGGAGCAAGGCATCTTCCTCACAAGGCTGCAGGAAAGAGAACTGCTTAGCAAAGGCGGAAGAGCTGCTTATAAAACCATCGGATTTTGTGAGACTCACTCACTGTCATGAGAACAGCATGGGGGAAATCACCCCATAATTTAATTACCTCCACCTGGTCTCTCCCTTGACACATAGGGATTCTGGGGATTGCAATTCAAGATGATATTTGGGTGGGGATACAAAGCCTAGCCATATCACTAAGCAACATAGCAACACCCTGTCTCTACAAAAAATACAAAAATTTGAGGGCTGTGGTGATGTGTGCCTGTAGTTCCAACTACTTAGGAAGCTGCAGCAGGAGGATCACTTGGTCTTGGGAGGTCAAAGCTGCAGTGAGTTGTGATGGTGTCACTACACTCTAGCCTGGGAAACAGAATGAGACCCCGTCTCAAAAAATACAAACTTCCCAATTCCTCTACCACTACAAAAAATATTATTTTCATGTGTTATTATGGAGTTTGCACTTATTGTGTTTGCTTTTTCTTTGTTAATCATGAATATATATTCCAATATCACATGATTTTATGATGCTGCTCAAACCAATAACTTTACTGCAATGTAGGTAAAATAAGAAGGGAACAGCAAAAAATCATAAGCATTTCATGGAAGGGAGCACCTCCCCATGGTGCTCAGGAAAGCATTAAGGGACCAAGAAAATCAGGAAGATACAGTCCTCACTGTTTTAGATGAATAGTACATATTTTAGGTATTCTAGATATTTATAAGAAAAAGCACAGAACAAAATATGTTCATGGTGTATTCAGAAAACAGCCATTACTACAATTCCCAATGAGTAGGGCTTGGAAAGAATAGTTGCCATCACTGGACAAAGGAACTGAGACCTTGAACTTCAATGGTGGAAAAGCACCATACACTTTAGGAGAATCTCCTGAATGAATGAAAAGATCTCATTAGGGATCAAAGTTGCCTTATTTATTAAGTGTATTAGTCTGTTTGCACACTGCCAATAAAGACATACCCAAGACTGATAATGGAGATTTCATGGACTTACAGTTCCACATGGCTGAGGAGGCCTCATAATCAGGGCAGAAGGCCAGGAGGAGCAAGTCACATCTTACATGGATGGCACCAGGCAAAGAGTGAGCTTGTGCAGGCATATCCCGCCTTACAAAACCAGCAGATCTTGTCAGACTTATTCACTGTCATGAGAACAGCATGGAAGAGACCCACCCCCACGATTGATTCAATTACCTCCCACTGAGTCCTTCCCATAATACATGGAAATCTTGGGAGCTACAATTCAAGATGAGATTTGGGTGAGGGCACAGCCAAACCATACTAGTAAGGAATGTACATCCATTTGAAGAGATATTATTATTTCAAATGTTCCTGAAGCTCTGTTTTCTAATGAGTACATTTTAAATTCTGTTGTGAGTCCTCATTTTACTTTCATAGAAGTTATTAAATTATTGTTATGGCATGTATTTGGAAACTGGCAGAAAGCAATATTTTTATATATAGTCATATTCACATGTGATAAAAAATTTATATAGAATTAATTTCAACTTGGTTGTTGATAAAAATAAAGTCACGGAACTCTTCAAAATATATCATTAAATATGGGGATATTAGAAAAAGAGATGCTCAGGAGCCCTATATTCCTGTGTTTTTATAATTTTAGAGAAAAGTCTTTGTCTTCTACACTTGCCTTTAAAAAGAGACCGAAAGAAATATAGCCAGTGGAACATCTGAGTATAAAATATCCATCAAGAAGTATACTTTTCTTTCCAAAATTGAATCTCTGTTATTTTATAAGTTTTAATGAAATAAAAATTCCGGCCGGGCACGGTGGCTCAAGCCTGTAATCCCAGCACTTTGGGAGGCCGAGACGGGCGGATCACGAGGTCAGGAGATGGAGACCATCCTGGTTAACACGGTGAAACCCCGTCTCTACTAAAAATACAAAAACTAGCCGGGCGAGGTGGCGGGCGCCTGTAGTCCCAGCTACTCGGGAGGCTGAGGCAGGAGAATGGCGTAAACCTGGGAGGCGGAGCTTGCAGTGAGCTGAGATCTGGCCACTGCACTCCAGTCCGGGCGACAGAGCGAGACTCCGCCTCAAAAAAAAAAAAAAAAAAAAAGAAATAAAAATTCCATTATTGCCTTTCCTATGTTTTTGTGAGAACTGTGAAATATCACTAAACAAGACGTTTTTCCAATTTACATGAATGATTTGAGATGTAAAATTTTTAATTGTCTGCTAAATGTCACCAAAAATGTATATTTCCTACTATCTATTCAAGATGTCTTTTTATTCAACACCTGTGATAATTATAATTTTTTAAAACTTCTAATCAGTGGAAAATTTCAGTGTAAATTCCAATGTATTAAAGACTTAAAAAACAAGAAAAGATGTTAATGTAATTGCTATTATATTTATTTTTATATTAGAGATAAGTATTGATTATAGATTATTTCTAATATCATATGTATCCTTAAATATATATTATTATTACCAATGTTGACTCCTTCATTGATATATTTGCAACTCTTTCTAAGCAAAACTCTGTGACTTCTCACAATATGTCTTCTCATGTACAGACAGCTCCAATGTATTTTATAATTTGAATTCACTAAAATTATTATAAGAGCCAATAATAGACCTGTTTTATCAATATATGTTGAAGACACTTACAGAGTTAGGAACATTTTCTAAAAAGCACAGAAGGAGACAGCCAAATGAGCTATATTTTGTAAAAAGTAATTCTCTTGGTCTAGATAAGATAATGAGACTAGCCATTAGTTTGTTTAGTAAATTATTCTACTTTTAGTATAGAGTATGTAGGTGTCAGTTTAATAATAAAGCTATGCTT
This sequence comes from Trachypithecus francoisi, assembly GCF_009764315.1. NCBI lineage: Eukaryota > Metazoa > Chordata > Mammalia > Primates > Cercopithecidae > Trachypithecus > Trachypithecus francoisi. The sequence continues at coordinate 49,267,015 of NW_022681462.1, read as the reverse complement.
TGGTCATTTAAAATTTTTTAACTTTATTTTAACTTGTGATTCTTGAGAGGATAGTTTTCTTTATAAAATTTAATCCATATCCAGCTTAATACAAAAAATAAAAAACAAAACAAATACTTATGAGCTCAAAATCAGGAAAGAATAATTGTGGACAGGGCTCATTTACAAGTCTTCCTTCCTGAGCTAACTTTACTATCTCCTGCTGTACTTTCTAGAAAATGTTCCTAACTCTGTATTTCTAATATATATTGGTAAAGCAGGTCTATTATCAGGTCTTCTAATAATTTTAGTGAATTAAAGAGAAAAATATTGAGTGAGTTGCCTTTAGAGTTTTTATTAATGGCTAAAATATACATTTGTCTGCATTGTCTGCCTAAAAAGTTAGCTACCAAGATCTAGTGAATCTTAAAATCAGTATGCTTCAATTACATACAGAAGTAATATTAGTTAACAGTGTCAGTATATCTATGGGAAACACCAGATACATTGAAAACATAAAATGTAAAATAAAAAGCAAACACGAAGTGTATATTTAATTAAAGCAAAATAGATAATCTAATAGTAAATTTTACAACAAAGAATAATCTGAATTTATTCAGTCCCTTTGGAAGATTTTTAGATTTTTTCCAACAGGATCTGCTCACACACAAAAATTAAATGCAGTTTATTAACAGTTAGCATATCATCTCTAAAGGAAGCTCATTGCAATCTAAAATGGACCCTGCAAGGAGATAATGAGCAAGCTCCTGCCTGATATCGAAAATTAATCAGGCATAAAAGCATTTGGGATCAGGACCCATTGACAAGCATGTACGCTCATACAGACTTCAATGAAACATGGTATGTGAACATATTTGTCTAATTGTACATTGGGTTTTCGAACAAATTCCCACCAAAACACTTAATTATCTGCAGAGGTGATGCTTCCATTTCAGAATCTGTAGGAAGCTTTTTGGTTGCTGTAACCATATATAATGGATTAAATGAAGTTTAATAAGCTTTGTTTCCAGTTTTCCCATTTTAATTGCTATAGCAACCTGAAGCCAAAGTTGGATCACTGGATAGAGTAACTGAGCAATTAAAAGCAACCATCGTTGTCCTCTGATAGAATTATCCTTGGCCCTTAAGGAAAAAAAAAAAAGTATTTAAAATAAATGAAAATTTGGAAGTTGACAAAAATATCTTTTTACATGTAAATTGGGAAATTATACATCAGTTAGCATTTATATCTCTCCTTTTAAATTTTATAGTTGAAAATGTTCAAAATGAATATTGTATATCAACTTTAAACATAAGAAATGAGTTATCTCATAACTAATATGAATGAGTGTATCTCATAAACTCATAAATTACTTACAGCTGATTTCACCCTGACATATGGAAAAGAGGACACAAAAACACATACCTGTTGTATGGTTCTTTGCTTTTAAAAATAAAATATCTTGATTTATTTTTGAAGTAGTTACGTAATATTTAAGAGACCTATGAGTTTAATTTCTCAAATAGGTCAAATTGTAGATTAATCTCTCCTCTGTTCACTTTCCAATATGTGATTTTCTTCCATCTTCACATGGTTTATTTAAAATTTGTAATTCCTGAAACAATAAAAGGAAAACACAAAATTTGTTTTTTTAAGTGTTGTAGTTAAATATAGACTTTGCATACTATTGAAGATAAAATAGCTCCAGGTGTTTCTGAGTGAGATCTTTAGTTATAGATATGTTCATTACTTTAGAATACAATATCATACTAATAGTTTATGCTGATTTGATCTTTCTTAGTTTAGAAGCTTGCTTTTCTCTTTCAAAGGGAAATCAACAAAGAGTATTGCTTCCCTGCAAATTGGCAGGAAGGTTTCCAGCATAATAAAAGAGTGCAGAAAAAACAAGTTAATTCAAGGATAAAACTGTGAATAAGTAGAAGAGAAGACTACACCAGGAAAAGAGACGGAGGTAGAGGCCCAAAGGAGTAAGTAATTTTAGAAGAAATTTAATATTGGAAGAACAGATGTTTTCCAGAATATAGAGAAACATAAGCTAAAATGGATAATTTCCTTAATGCTATGCCATATAGAAATGCAAATTTACATACAAATAAATTAACAGTTATTTACTGTATAAATATTATTCTGATAATATTATTTCTTTATGTATTTAGCTCCTATATTTTACTAAAATGAGATCACAATTGTTAAATATGGTTTATACACTAAGTCTTTGAGACAGAAATATATGACTTATAAGAGAATGACCTGATTCAAATGCCAAATTAAACCAAGAATTTTAACTAAATGCATACTCTGGTCATCTATCTTCATGTAATCTCTACAAATCTGTCAATAAAATATCAATGCAAATACAAACAAAAAGAAAACAGCAATAAAAACTACTATTTATAGCCAACTTATTGTCAAAATTTGGCAGGTACAAAACTTACAGAGTTGAAAGGAGAATCACATACACATTTTGCTTAAGATAATACAAATACCATAGTTTGACAAGGATGCAGAGATATTTTATTTATTGCTTATAACTTGGATGATGGCTCATAATCTGTAATAGGCACTGAGAAAACAAAGCAGATACAATAAAACAGCTAAGGGTTGCCACCTGTCTTCCAATTTCCTCCTCCCATAATCAACTTCTCTTTAAATGTGTTCAGAAATGACAACTTCATCTCTCAGAAAACCACAGGTCAGATGCAGAAAAGTAATGCTTGGATAAATTATATCACGGGAGTTATATCACTCAGCTACGAAGTCCAGAAATACAACAGACAGCTACAAAGTCCAGAAATACAACAGACAGAAACAGAAAGAGCCATGGGGAAACTTGATGCTGAAATTGGGGTTTTTAGCATTGACTGTTATTTCTGCAGGCGTTGGAGTGGATGCCACCTGGATTCACAGAGTTTCTTTATTAATGCTTGTTAACCCTGAAAATCAGTCTGCAAATATCAATTAGTCGTTTAGCTGGGCAAAGACAGTTCAACATACTGATAGGCAGACAACTAGGCTAAGGGTAAGGCCTAGCCCCTATTCATAGGAGATCACACAGCCTGGACTTCACAATCAAGCTGAAGTTGAAAACTAAAAAAAATAGAGTCAGAGAAACATGAAGACCCAAAAATATCAAAGTAATTGATATTGAGTCTTTACCCTAAAGACTCAAATGAAGATTATATCTCTCACTGTATTTAAATATCACAAAAGAATACAATTTAGAATTTAAAAACCACCAATTTCTCAAGTAATTCAATAAAATAAACTAACATTAGGTTTGTGAAACAGAGTAAGTTTAACATGAAGGAACAGATTAAAATGAAAATGGAATTTGGTGAGAGGATATATAAAAGGAAAATACTTGTCCATGAAGGGCAATTTGGTCGTGTTTCTCAAAAATACAAACAAAAAATAAAAGAAGAAAAACACAGATTCTGAATTCTAAAAATTATTATTTTTAGGAATGTATCCTATATATATTCACTCCTGTGAAAGACACATACAAAGACTATTTGAAAGAATTGTCTGTACTATCAAAAAACTGAACACAAACTAGATCTCAAAAGAAACACTAAATTATGCAAATCCATTTAATGCAATATCCTGTAACTATTAAAACCGAGGGACAATTAAAGAAGACTGAAAGGCATTGAGGGATATATACATATTAAAACAAGGATTGATTTCTAAGATAGATAATTTTGTAAAACAAATCAAGTTGCCAAAAGTGTATAATAAAGTATATTCTTGTAAATACTTACAAATGCACAATAATATAAGAGCTAAATTAAATCCACCTGAAAATCAATGAACTCATAGAATTTTGTGAGATTTTTGAATTAGTTATGTGAAGGACTGGAATCATTTGCTCTCTCAGAATGAAGAAGAAATTGGCATTGAAATGAAAATTATAAAAGAATATTGACATGGAAAAGTGAGAAAAAAAGAGTAAATCCAAAAGGATTTCGTATTCTTAAGATTCCAACCTAAAAGAATTTCGTATTCTTAAGAAAGAAAAAAGTATGGAATCAATAACATAATTAAATAATAATTTCCTTTTTTTATTTTATTTTATTTTTTTTTTGAGACGGAGTGTCGCTCTGTCCCCCAGGCTGGAGTGCAATGGCCGGATCTTAGCTCACTGCAAGCTCCGCCTCCTGGGAGCTTGCAGCTAAAGAAATACGCAACATTGTGAACCTACAGGATCCATACTTGGAAATGTAGGAACAAAAAGCAGAGTATTTTAGTTTCATAGATAGATAAGAAATACCAACACAGGAGAAAATATGGTTTCAAACTTTACTTCTGAAACATTATTTTTGAAATCAATATCAAAATATAAATATAAAATAATTGCCATGATGTTGAAATTATGTTTTGGCTAAATTATTATTCACATTGGATATTAATTTTGGACATACATGAGTAACAGTAGGATAATCCCAGAAAAAAATTTATATACGCACACATATATGACAAAAAATATCATTGAATGTTTGAAAACAAAAACATCAATCAGTCCATGTAAAAAAAGAGCAAAGCTGGCAATATTATTTCATACAAAGTAAATTTTATAACAAAAAATTGTTGAACTCTTTATATAGAGATACAAAAATTTATGAAGATTATAACTATTAATATTTGTGTACAAAATTTGTATAACGCTATTAGAAAAATAAGGTAAACATAAGGTAAGAATCAAAGCAAAATACTTGAAAAATGTAATCCATAAGACTAGATTTATAGGCATAAACATCTCAACAATAGAAAATATCCTTTTCCCTAAGTTTCCTGAAAATTCAGCCTTCCCAAAACGTAAGTACTTTCACTCCCATATAGTATGAAACATACTCTGTGATAAAAACCAAATGAGTTAGAAAATAGCAATGAATATTTTAAACAATAACAATAAAAACATTTTAACATTTAGAAATTAAATATTTATGGAGTCAAAGATGAAATTTAAGAATGTTAAAGAATATAATGTAAGAATGAGGCCGGGCGCGGTGGCTCAAGCCTGTAATCCCAGCACTTTGGGAGGCTGAGACGGGCGGATCACGAGGTCAGGAGATTGAGACCATCCTGGCTAACACAGTGAAACCCCATCTCTACTAAAAAATACAAAAATCTAGCCGGGCGAGGTGGCGGGTGCCTGTAGTCCCAGCTACTCGGGAAGCTGAGGCAGGAGAATGGCGTGAACCCGGGAGGCGGAGCTTGCAGTGAGCTGAGATCCGGCCACTGCACTCCAGCCTGGGCGACAGAGCGAGACTCTGTCTCAAAAAAAAAAAAAAAAAAAAAAAAAAAAATGTAAGAATGTAAGAAAGGTACTGTTAAAGAAAAGACAGGCAATCCAAACTGGAGTCACTCCATTCCACCAAAATGAAACCTAAGTTTTTGACTTTTCAAAAAATCAGGCAACAAATGACAGCAAACTTATGTTACTCCAACAATATTTTGCTTTCATCTTTGTTAAAACATTAACCTCGCAATAATCAATTTGCTGGTTTTTTTCTTGTTTCTTCTTTTCTCCACATTTTTGTACATGTAAAATTCATTCATTCTGTTTAGTTCATTGAAGCTCCTTTATATTTTGCTTTTATGAATTGCTGATAAAAAGCCAATTAGATCTTGGAAACCCAATTTGTGGAAATGTTTTTTATAGTGATAATCAAAAATTGTTAAAGAAAGAACAGAATAATATTACAACATGTGAAATTTACGGGAAACCTCCCAAACTAAACAGCATTCTTTGCTTTAGATATTTATTATAAAGAAATAATAAAAATAATTCAGAGTCAAATCTCAAAGCATATTACAAAGAATTGGCATTTTATACACTATGGTGTTATTTGCTTTATTTTTCTGTTTATGTTTTTAATAGATTTTATGTATTTTTAATTAATAAACTTTGTTTTTTTAGAGCAGTTTTAGGCTCACAGAAAAAGTACATGGGAAGTAAAGAGAATTTCCATAAATTCCCATACCAACACATACACATCCTCCCCCAGTATTAACATCCCATGCCACAGTAGTACATTTGTTATGATCGATGAACTTTCATTGGCACAACAATATGAACCAACTCATAACTTACATGAACGTTTACTCATAGTGTTCTACAAATGTATAATAACAAGTGTCATCCATTCTAGTATCATTCAGAAGGGTTTTGCTGCCCCCAAATTCCTTTCTGCTCTGCCTGTTTACCCTTCCATTCCACCTAACCCCAGGCAACCATTGATCTTTCACTGCCTCCATTCTTTTGCTTTTCCAGAATGTCATATAGTTAGAATCTTACAGTATGTAGCCTTTTTAGATGGGCTTCTTTCACTTAATAGTATGTGTTTGAAATGTTCTCAACACAGAGAAGTGATAAATGTTTGAGATTATGAATATCCTAAATACGCTGATGTGATCATTATATGTTATATGCATGTATCAAAATATCACAGGTGCCCCAAAAATATATACAATTATTATGTATCAATAAAAATAAATTTAATTTTTTTTTGAGACAGAGTCTTGTACTGTCACCCGGACTGGAGTGCAGTGGCACGACCTTGGCTCACTGCAACTCTGCCTCCCAGGTTCAAGCAATTCTCCTGCCTCAACCTCCAGAGTAGCTGGGATTACAGGTGCTGCCACCACACCGGGCTAATTTTTGTGTTTTTAGTAGAGACAGGGTTTCACCATGTTGGCCAGGCTGGTCTTGAACTGCTGACCTCGTGATCCACCTGCCTCGGCCTCCCAAAGTGCTGGGATTACAGGCGTTAGCCACCACGCCCAGCCATAAATTTAATTTTTTAAAAAGATCATGTTAACTAAATTCACGTGTGTCTGTTTCTCAGTTTTCTATTCCTTTCCATTGATGTATTTGTCTATTTGTTTTGCCAATGCCACGTGGCTTGAATATTGTAGCTTTATAGTAATTGTTCAAAATAGTGTCAGTCAGTCCTCTGACCTCCTTCTTCATCAATATTGAATTGTCTATTTTGCATGCGTTGCCTCTTCATATAAACTATAGATTCATTTTGTTGATTTCCACAATATAACTAGATATAATTTAATGAGAATTTGATTGGGATTGCATTAAATCTATAGATCAAGTTGGGAAGAACCAATGTCTTGGCAATTATGTATCTTTCTATCAATAAACACAAAATAGCTCTTCATTTGCATATTTCTTCTTTGATATTTGTTACGGGATCCTTGGGGTATTGCTTTTCTGGTCAGAAACCTCTGTGGACAGTGGCTCCTTTGCCAGAGTTTTGCTTGGGCCTGCTGGGCTAGTTCTGCCCACTCGGCATGCCAGGCTGTGCTCAGCACACTCTACAGGCCTGGATCCCATGTCTGCCAAGGATGAGTCAGGGATGGAGCAGTGAGGGGTTTGTGAGTGAACACAAAGTCTGGCCACTGCAGCTGGGTGGGCAGCTCCAGGTGCCAGCATGGGCACCAGTGTTCTGCGAGGCTATGGCTGAACCAGGTGCACTTCAAGTTGCTTCCACAGCTGGCACTGGAGAATGTGGTGACACCTAGAATCTTGGAGATGCTGGGAACCACAGGGCCCCAAAGAGGAAGTGACAGCCCTGGCTAGAGGAGCTCCCAGGTCTAGGCTCCCTGAAGGCCCACAGCTCTTCTCTCCTCCTCTTTGCCCGCAAGGTGGTGAGCATGGGACATGTTTCAGCCCTGTTTGTTTTACAGCACTTTTAGCCCTGCCATCCAATGGGTCCCAAGTTCTTGTTCTGCAACCAGGAAGAATGAGATACACAAAGAAGTAGAGGGTGAGTAAGATGAAGAGGAGCTTTATTGATTAACAGAACAGCTCAGAGGAGACCCACAGTGGGTACTCCTTTGCACAGCCAAGGTGTCCCAATGGATGTTCAGCTCCGACCTGAGAGGAGACCCTGAAGCGGGAAGCTCTCTCTACAGGCACATCATTCCATTGTCTCTGCAGCTCTCAGCAGAGAGGAGGCCCTGGTATGGGTAGCACCTCTCTGCAGCTTGTCATCCTGATATTCGCTCAGCTCTGGCTGAGCCCAGGGCTTTTATGGGCCTCAGAGGGAAGAAAGTGCATGCTGATTGGTCCATGAGTGGCCATGGGCAGGCCCACAAAAGGGACCACAGGTTCCCACTCTAGTGTACAGGACTGGCAGCCTGGCTTCCAGCCTTCAGACCCTCCCTGGCCTGAAGGTGGAGCCTCACTGGAGACTTGCCCCCTTATCTAGGAAACTGTCTACCTCTTGCTGCTGTTCATGGCACCCAGGCTATAGGTGCCAAGATGCAGCTGCAGGCTAGCACTGATCTCCTCTCAGTGCCTCCTCAGCTTCTCTCCCATGCTAGTCAGTGCCCAAAGTCCAGAGGGGGACGAGGAGGCAGTGGGCTGGTGTGTCAGCACTGCCCCAGACATGTGCACAATCAGCAGGGCTGTGACAGAACCTGGGCTTGGCTCTGAGTTTGCTCCAAGATCAGAGCAGGTGCTAACAGCAGGGAGAAGCCAGCAAGCAGGAGCAGGCACCTCCAAGCCTGCAAGGTCAGGGGAGGCCTTCCCAGGCCCCCAAGAGAGCAGAGATGCAGAGATGCCTGGGTCTGCTGCCACAGTTTGGGTGGCTGCAGCTGTGCCCAGGGGAGCACAGTTCCTGCCTGCTCTGTGGAGCTGGAGATCTGGGTCCACAGCTGCAACTTGGGCTGCTGAAGCTGTGCCTATGAGAGCTGGGCTCCCACCTGCTCCCAGGCCCTGAGAGCACAGGGATGCCTGGGTCCACAGCCATTGCTTGGGAGGCTGCAGTGGAACCTGGAGAGCTCCCACTCCAACTCAGAAGGGGCAGGGCCCCCACTTGTCCTCAGCTCCTGCTGGCTCCATGGAGTGTGCAGCCCCAGACATGCCTCCCTGCTGCAGTCCACATGATGGCAGCAGCTTCTCCAGACAGCTACCACTGTCATCAATATCTTTTATCAGTTTTATAGTTTTCTTCATATGGATAATGTAGGTATTTTGTTAGGTTTCTACCTAAGTATTTCATTTGGGGAAATGTTAATGTAAATAATACTGTGTTTTAAAATTCAAAATTTCTTCTGTTCATTGCTGGTATATGAGAAAGCAATTCCCAGCTACTCGGGAGGCTGAGGCAGGAGAATGGCGTGAACCCGGGGGGCGGAGCTTGCAGTGAGCTGAGATCCGGCCACTGCACTCCAGTCCGGGCGACAGAGCGAGACTCCACCTCAAAAAAAAATAATAAAAAAATAAAAATAAATAAAAATAAAAAATAAAAAAAAAGAAAGCAATTGATTTTTCTGTATTAACTTTGTGTCCTGCAACCTTGCTGTAATCAATTATTAATGTTAGAGGTTTTTCTGGCTGATTCTTTTGGATTTTCTTCTTAAAAAAAATTGTGTCATTTGTAAACAAAGACAATTTTTTCTTCCCAAATAATATACAATTTATTTCTTTTATTGTCTTCTTGCATTAGACATGACGTTAAAGTGGTGAGAAGTGATATCCTTTAACTTGTTATTGATCTTAGCTTCCAGTTTCTCACCATTAAGTGTGATGTTTGTTTTTTATTATGACTGGGTGTTGGGTTTTCTCAAATGCTTTTTCTGCGTCTACAACTAGAATCATGTGATTTTTTTCTTTGTTAATTTTTTGATGTCATGCATTACGTTAATTGATATTCAAATATTGAACCCGTCTTGCATGCCTGGAATTAATTCCACTTGGTCATAGTGTGTAATTTTTAGTATACATTGTGGGATTCAATTTGCTAATATTTTGTTGAGATTTTTACACCAATTTTCATGAGAGATACTCTGTAGTTTTCTTAAACTGCCTTTGTTTGGTTTTGGTATTAGGGTAATGCTGGCCTCATAGAATAAGTTAGAAAATATTACTTCTGTTTCTGGCTTCTGAGGAAGACTATAAAGAATTAGTATAATATATTTCTTACATGTTTGCTAGAATTCACTGGTAAATACTTCTGGACCTGGTGCTTTCAGTTTGGGACAGTTAATTATTGATTAAATTGATTTCATAGGTATCAGCCTATTTTGATTATTCATTTCTTTTGTGTAAAATTTTCTATCAGGAAATTAGTTCATTTCATCTAGATTATTAAATCTGTTGGCATAAAATTATTTATAATATTTCTTTACTAGCCAATTAATGCCCATGGGATTTGGAATGGTATCTACTCTTTCTCTTCAATATTAATAATTTTTAGTTTCTTCCTTTTTTTCTTAGTTTCCATGACTAGAGGCTAATAATTTTTATCAGTCTTTTCAGAAAACCAGTCTTTTCTTTCTCTACTGATTTCCTGTTTGCAATTTTATTATTATCTGTTTTAATTTTTATTATTTCTTTTTTTCTGCTTACTTTGGATTTAATTTTCTCTTTTTCTTCTGGTTTCCATGGCTGGAAGTGGAGATTATTAATTTTAATTTAATTTATTAATGTTAAACCATTCTTCTTTTCTAATATATGTATCCAATGCCATTAATTTTCCTCTCAGCATTGCTTTAGCTATATTCCACAAATTTTGGTTTTCATTAGTTCAAATATTTTAAAATGTATTTGAGATTTATTGTTTGATCCATGTGAAGTACATTGTTTTATCTTCAAGTATTTTGAGATTTTTTTGCTATATTTCTGTTATTGATTTTAGTTTCTGTTATTTCCAAAAATCCACTTAATTCAATTGTTGCCTGAGAACAGGCATTATATGATTTCTACTCTTTTAAACTTGTTAGATGTGTTTTATTGCCCAGAATGTGGTCTCTTTTAGTAAATATTCCATGTGAACTTGAGAAGAACGTACAATGGGTTGTTGTTGAATGATGTTGTCTATAGAGGTCAATTGTACATGACTGATGATGCTGTAGAGATCAACTATATGCCTATCGACTTTTTGCCTACTGGATATTTCATTTTCTGATAGAAAAGCGTTAAAGTCTCCAAATATAATAGTAGATTCCTCTATTTTTCTTTGCAGTTCTATCCACTTTTGGCTTGTATATGTTGATGCTCTGTTGTTAGGTACATAGACATAAACAATTATTGTTTTCTTGGAGTATTCACCCCTTTATCATTACGTAATGCCCCTCTTTATCTCTGATAACTTCTCTTTTTCTGAAGTCTGCTCTGTCTAAAATGATTTTAGCTATTTCAACTTTCTTTTCATTGATATTAAGATTGTATCTCTTTCTCCATCCCTTTAATTTCTATGTATTTTATAGTTACAGTGAGTTTCTTGTAGACAACATAAAATTAAGTCTTTTTTTCATCCATTTTGATGATTTTTATCTTTTAATTGGTATATTTAGACCATTGATGTTATTGATATAGTTGATGCTATTGATACTATATCCATAGTAATTATTGATATAGTTGGATTAATATCTACCATATTTGTTAGTGTTTTCTACGTATTGCCCTTGTTCTTTGTTCCTATGTTTTGTCTTCCATGCCTTTTCTGCCTTTGTGACTTTGAGTGTTTTGTATAATTTCATTTTCTTTCTATTTTCAGCATGTCAATTATAACACTTTAATTTTTTTTAGTGGTTACCCTAGAATTTGCAAAATACATTTACAGCTAATGCAAGTTCACTTTCAAATAACACTATACTGCTTCATGGGCAGTGCAACTTTGGGAGGCTGAGGGGGTGGATCACTTAAGCTCAGGAGTTCAAGACCAGACTGGGCAAAATGGCAAGACCACATCTCTACAAAAAACACAAAAATTAGCCAGGCATGGTGGTACATATCTGTGGTCCCAGTTACCTAGGAGGCTGAGGTGGAGGGGGAATCATTTGATTCTTGGAAGGTGAGATTGCAGTGAGCTGAGATCACACCACTGCACTCCAACCTGGGTGACAGGGTGAGATCCGGTCTTAAACACAAAACAAAACAAACGAGAATGTCCCCTGCCAAAGCATGGTTATTCTTCTCTGATACTCATATTCACTGTGAGGACCTGGTAGAGTTCATGGAGCAAAACACACAAAAATGTCAGGGCCCCTTCTTTATCATAGTACCTACCCTTTGAGTTTTTAACTCTTACTTTTGTCCACACTGAGACTCTGTCAGTTTCTCAACTATGGTTTAGTTTTTCCTACCCAGACACTGGTTCCCATGAAGGTTTTTAGTCATGAGTTTCTGCTCTGGTAACTTGTGATTTTTCTGCATTTACCTGCCTGTCTCTGCAATTTTGGAGTCAGTGGTTTGCCTTGTGACATCACTTATCTTACTGATTTTTAAAAAATTACTGGCCGGGCGTGGTGGCTCATGCCTGTAATCCCAGCACTTTAGGAGGCTGAGGGGGGCAGATCATGAGGTCAGGAGTTTGAGACCAGCTTGACTAACATAGTGAAACCCTGTGTCTACTAAAAATACAAAAAATTAGCCAGGTGTGGTGTTGGGCACCTGTAATCCCAGTTACTCAGGAGGCTGCGGCAGGAGAACAGCTTGAATCCGGGAGGTGGAGGTTGCAGCCAGCTAAGATCGCACCACTGCAGACCAGCCCAGGCAACAGTCCAAGCCTCCATCTCAATAAATAAAAAAATATATAAAATAAATTACTGGTTTTCCATTTGTTCAGCTTTCTATTTGTTGTTAGGATGCAGTAGCAACTTCTAAGCTCCTTATATGCTTAAACTGTGTTCTTTATTTTTAGGTTCACAGCAAAGTTGGTAAAATGTGCAAAGTTCCCATACACACCCTTCTACCCCAAAATGTAGAGCCTTCCCCATGGCAAACATCTAACAATAGAGTGTATTTGTTACAACAGAAGAAGAAACCCTGCCACATCATTATCAACCAAAACCCATGGTTTACATTCAGGTTCACTCTTGGTGTTGAAGTTCTTTGGGTTTTGACAAATATATGACAGGTATCTACTAATATAGTATCATTTAAAATAGTTTCATTGCCGGGAAAATCCTCTCTACTCCATCCATTTATTCCCCCTACCATTACCCCAAACCTGGGAAAACTACTGAGTTTTTTATTCTCTCTGATTTTTTTTCTTTTTCAAAATGTTATACACTTGGAAGGATATGGCTTCTTAACATTGGCTTCTTTCACTTAGTAATTTTTATTTAGGGTTCTTGCATGTCTTTTAGTGGTTTGGTGGCTCATTATTTTTAGTACTGAATAATGTTCCATTGTATAGATGTATTATGGTTTGTCTATCCATTGACCTGTAGAAGAACATCTTGGTTAGTTCCACATTTTGGCAATTATGAACAAAGCTGCTATAAATATCTGTATGCAGATTCTCATATGGATGTAAGTTTTCAACTTATTTGGGTAAATACCAAGGAGCACAATTACTGGACCACATGGGGAGAATATATTTAGTTTTGTAAGAAACTGCCAAGCTGTCTGCTGAAGTGGTTTCACCATTTGTATTTCTACCAGAAATGAATGAAAGTCCCTGTTGCTCCACATCCTTATCAGCCTTTGGTATTGCGTTTCGGATTTTAGCAGTTCTAATGGGTATGAAGTGATAGCTCATTGTTGTTTTAATTTGCATTTCCCTAATGACTAATAATGTTGAGCATCTTTCATGTGCTTATTAGTTATTTGTATATCATCTTTAGTAGGCTGTCTTCTGTTTTTTTCCCCACTTTTTTGACTGACTTACTTGACTTTTCATTATTGATTTGTAAGAGTTCTTCGTAAATTCTGGATACAAACCTCATATTGGATATTTGTTTTGCAAATATTTTATCCCAGTCTGTTGGGAGACTGCTCATGTTTTTATTTTCTTAATAATGCCTTTTGATGAGCAAAAGTTTTTTATTGACAAAGTCAGTTAAACATTTTTTTAAATATTGTATGCACCATGCTCTCAATTTTTTCCCTTTATATCTACTTACCTATTAGTCTATGTCTGTAATGCATTGTCTTAATAACTGCAGCTTTATAGTAAATTTTGAAACCAGAAAGTAGAAGTCCTCCAACTTATTTTTAAATAATATTTTATTTTTAAATTGTTTTGACTATTCTGGATGTTTTGCATTTCCATATAACTTTTAGGATTTGGTTATCAATTTCTGAAAAAAAAGCATGCTATAATTTTGATAGGGATTATGTTGAATTCATACATCACTTGGGGAGGAACTGTCATCAACATAAACTGAGTCTGTAAACTCGTGAACAGGGAATGTCTCTCCACAGTTCTGTGATCAGTTTATAAGCCTTACACTTTTTTGTTACGTGTACTTCTAAGTATTGTACTTTTTTAGTGCCACTGTGAACAGAATTGCATTCTTAATTTTAATTTTGGAGTGGACACTGCTTTTATGTAAAATAACAATTGACTTTTTATACTAATTATGTTTCATGTTGCCTTGGTTTATTTGTTTATTCTTTTTTTTTTTTTTGAGACAGAGTCTCACTCTGTTGCCCAGGCTGGAGTGCAGTGGTGTGATCTTGGCTCACTGCAACCTCCGCCTTCCAGGTTCAAGCAATTCTCCTGCCTCAGCCTCCCAAGTAGCTGGGACTACAGGCATGTGCCACCATGCCTGGCTAATTTTTGTATTTTTAGTAGAAACGGGGTTTCACCATATTGGTCAGGCTGGTCTTGAACTCCTGACCTTGTGATCCACCTGCCTCGGTCTCCCAAAGTGTTTATTTATTCTAATTTTTTTTGTTTTACTTGTAGTTGGATTTTTTTGGATTTTCCATAAACAGAATAGTATTAACTGTGAATAAATAGTTTTACTTCTTGATTTTCAATCTGGATGTCTTTCTGTTCGTTTTACTTGTAGTTGGATTCTTTAGAATTTTCCATAAATAGGGTAATATTAACTGTGAATAAATAAAGTTTTACTCTTGATTTTCAATCTGGATGTCTTTCTTTTTTTCCCCTTTCTTTCTGTTTTACTGGTTTTGTTTTGTCATTTTGCCTGATTTCATTGGCTACAACCTCCAATACTATGTTGTAATGGAGTCTGACTTCATTTTTTATGTGACAGCTGACAACTTCCAAGTCCCACCATTCCCCTTTTCCTTTGGCCTAACATTTCTTCACGCTCATAAAGAATGTCCAGGTGCTCTTTTCCTAGATACACAAAACCTATAGCCTGTATAGAAACCCTCATGCCAACTTCACCCTCCAAAAACTGGAAGCACTCACCCTTCCCTTCACTCAAGACTGTTTTCAGAGTGACTTTGGTATCTGCCCTGCTTTCCTCAGAAAGCCTATATATGTGATAAGTCTCCTCATGCCCTCTTAGTATATGTAGCAGACTGAATAATGACCTCCCAGAGATAACATATCCTAATCCTTGGAACTTGTAAATGTTCCATTTCATTAAAGAGGGTCTTTGCAGATGTGAGTAAGTGAAGGATTCTGGAATGGCTAGGTCATCCCAGATCATCCAGGTGTCCTTCTTAGAGAAAGAGGGAGATTAGATATAGCCAGAAGAGAAAAAGAAATACATACAGAGAAAAAGGCAATGCAAAGGCAAAGGAAGAGATTGGAGTGACAGAAACACAAGCCAAGGAATGCCAACGGGCACCTGAAGCTGGAAGAGGCAACAAACCTACTCTATGCTGCAGCCTCTGGGCAGAGCACACCCATACAGACAGCTTGATTTTGGCCCACTAACACTGAGTTCAGACTTCTGGACTCCTAAAATGTAAGAGAATAAATTGATTTTTATTATAAGCCACGAAGTTTGCAGTAATTTGTCACAGGAGCCACATGGAATTAAGCAGGGTGTGTGTGGCATCATCTGTCTCAACATCTGAGGGTGGTTACTCCAGGCCTCTGAGGGGCAGCCACAAAGCATGTGTCAAACAGAAGAGAAATAGTGAGTATCTTTGTGTTGTTTCTGATCTTAACATTTTTCTTTCCATATTCACAAGGGATATTGGTTTTCTTTTCTCATGATGAATTTTATTTGGTGTTAAGGTGACAGTGACATCATAGAATGAGTTAGAAGTTTTATTCTTTCTCTGTTTTGGGGAAGTGTTTGTGGCGTGTTGGTATTAATTTTTCTTTAAATCTTTACTAAAATTCACCAGTGAAGCCATCTTAGCACGAGCTTTTCTTTGTAGGAAGATCTTGCTTACTAATTCAAGTATTTACCTGTCATAAATGTATTTTTCAAATATTCCTGTCCCTTTCTCCCCCAGCTTTCAGCAACTAACATTATGCATATGCTGCATATGTTGTGCTTGATGGAGACTCACAGGTCT
This sequence comes from Trachypithecus francoisi, assembly GCF_009764315.1. Lineage (NCBI taxonomy): Eukaryota > Metazoa > Chordata > Mammalia > Primates > Cercopithecidae > Trachypithecus > Trachypithecus francoisi. The sequence continues at coordinate 49,250,813 of NW_022681462.1, read as the reverse complement.
CTGAAGCTCTGCTTATTTTCCTATATTTCTTTTATTTTAGTAACAGACTAAAAGAGGAATCACTACAGATCCATCTTGTAGTTTGCCGATTCTTTTCTCTGCCAACTCAAACTGATATTGAGCCCCTCTAGTAAATTTTTTAAATTATTGTACTTCTCATCTTTAAAATTTCCACTTGGCCATTTAAAACAAAACAAAATATATATATATATATATATATATATATATTCTATCTCCTTAAATATATATATTCAATAAGGAGATATATATATATATTCTATCTCCTTATTGATATTTTCAGTTGATATATATTGATATATATTTCAGTTGATATATAGGTAATTGATATATATTCTATCTCCATATGTGTGTGTGTATATATATATTCTATCTCCTTATTGATGTTTTCAGACTGGTGAGTCATCACTCTCCTCATATTCTTTACATATTGGTAATAACTGATTCAAAGTCTTTAATGCTTCCACCACCCACCTGGGCTTGCTCACGGGCAGCATGCATCTGCCACTTGTTTTCTCGTGTGAGGGCCATTCTTGTTTCTTTGCATGTCTTACGATTTTTGTTGAAAACTGTATTTTCTGGTAGTATCATATGACTTTGGAAATCAACTATCCCCTCTTCTGGATGGTTTTGGTTGGCAGTAGTTTTTTTTATTTAAGAACCTTTCCAGAAGAATTCTATAAAGCCATTATCCATATAGTATGCAGCCGATGAAGTGTTAGCTTGGTTAGCTTAGCAGACAGGTAATAATTGGTACAAGACTTCTTTAAATGGCTTCATCCTGTATGTTTCCTGCCTTTTGCTAAGAGTGTGTGTTGGGGCATTTTTTCACCCACCACTCCAGACATTTAAAAGTCTGTCAGGCTTCACTGCATCCTTGTGCAGACATACAAGTAGGACAGAAGTGAATGACTGGTGCCCTTTAAGGTCTTTTCTGGACAGGCATACAACACTGCATGTGCACATGGCCTTCTGTATTCACATAAAGCACCCTATAGACATTTTGTTTTCAAATCTTTTTGCATTTTAATCTGGGTTCTTGTTTGCCATCACTGGCATCACAGCATTAGGCAGTTTCCAGACTTTTCAAAAAAGTGGAATACATTGAGTTATCGTTTGTGACTGTCTTCTTTTGTTGAGCATAGTGTGTTCAAGCTTCTTTTAGGTTGCAGCATGCATCAGAACTTCATTCATTTTTTATTATTATTGATGGATATTCCATTGTTTGAATATACTACATACTACAGTTTAATTGCCTATAAATTCGTTTATGAACATTAGTGTTGATTCTAACTTTTTGCTATTATGCATAATGATGCTAAGAACATCTTTGTACAAGAGTTTATGTGGATGTATGTTTTCATTTCTCTTTCATTTCTGAGTGGAATTACAGGGCCATAGATTAATTTCATGTTTAATATTTTAAGAAAATGTCAAAACATTTTGGGAACATTTTACATTCTTGCCAGGAACGTATGATGGTTTCAATTTCTTCACATCCTTACCAATGTTTGCTGTAGTCCTAGTAAGTGTCAAGTGGTATCATTAATGACTAATGATGTTAATTATCACTCTATGTGTTTATGGACGATTTGCATATCTTCTTAAGAATTTTCTATTCAAATATTTGTCCGGTTTTAAATTGGACTCTTTATCGTTATTATTATTGAATTGCAAGTGTTCTTTATATATTTGGGTTCAAGTCCCTTATTAGTTATATGATTTGCAAATTTTTTCTCCCAGGCTATAGCTTATGTCTTTTATTTTCTTTATAGTATGTTTGAAGAACAAAATTTTTAATTTTGATGGAGTTCAATAATTATTTATTTTCTTTTTGTGTGTCTGACCTTTTGTCATGCCTAATATGACATTGTCTAACCCCAGGTCATGAATGTTGACTCTTATGTTTTCTTCTAAGAAGTTTGTAATTGTAGACCTTACATTTTCATCAACAATTTATTTTGAATAATTTTTACCTATGATATAAGGCATAAATCTAAAGTTCTTTTCTTTATTTTGCATGTGAATATCATGTTGTCCCAATGCTATTTTTTGAAATGACTGTTCTATATTTTTCCCCCATTAAATTGTCTTGGCACTTTCTTCAAAAATCAATTGGCTATAATGAAGAATTTATTCTAGACTTTCAGATCCATCCTATTAACATATATATCTCTCCTTGTGCCATTACACAGTATCTTGTTTACTGAGCTTTGTGGTAAGACTCAGAATCAGAAAGTTATTCCTCTTAAGTTTTTTTGTTCTTTCAAAACCTTTGTATTTTCATATATATTTTCAGATTCGCTATAAATTTCAGCAAAAGCCATCTGGGTTTATGACAGTGATTACCGTGATTTTATTGAATCTGTAGATTAACTTGGGAATATTACCCTATTAAAAATTTTAAGTCTTCTGATCCATGAAATGTAGCTGCCTTTCCATTCATTTAAATTGTCTTTAATTTTATTTAACAATATATTATAATTTTCAGTGTGAAAGTCTAACACTTCTTTTGGAATTTGTTTCTAAGTATTTTATTTTTTATTCTATTGTAAATGAAATTTTCTTAATTTTATTTTCAGTTTGTTAATTTCTCAGGCATAGAAATACAATTCATTTTTTATATTGATATTCTATCCTGTAAACTTACTGCATTCATTTATTAGTTCTAACAGTTTAACAGATTCTGTAGGATTTTCTAATTATAAGATGATATCATTTGCAAGTAGAGATATTTTTATTCTTTTTTCCCAAGAAAAATGTCCTTTATTTCTTTTTGTTACTAAATTGCCTTGACTAGAACAAACATAAAAATATTTTAAAGAAGTGGCAAAAGTGACATCATTGTTTTGTTGCTACTTATGGGGGAAGACATTCAGTCTTTCACTATAAAGTGCTATGTTCGCTGTGGGTTATTCATAGATGCGTTTTATCAAATTGAGGAAGTTCTCTACTATTCTTAGATTGTTGAGTATTTGTATCACAAAAGGACATTAGATTTTATCAAATACTTTTTCTGATTCTATTGACATAATCATGTGATTTTTGTTCTTTATTAACATGATTTCTCATTTCTTACTGCTGCTGTAACAAATTGCTGCATTTAGCAGCTTAGAACAATTTGTTATTTTAAAATTCTGAAGGTCACAAGTCTCAAATAGGCCTCACAGGGCTTAAATTAAGTGGTCAGAGAACTGAGTTCCTTTCTAGAAGCTCTAGGGAAGAATCTATTTCCTAGATTTTTCCACCTTGAATGGAATTTCTGCATCCCTTGGCTTGTACTTTCCTCCCATTCCAAAGACAGCAATAGACGGTGGGGCATGTCTCACATTGCATCATTGGGACTTGGTCTCTCTTACCTCCCTCTATTGCTTATAAAGAATCTTGTGATTACATTGGATCCTTCCTGACAATCTAGAATAAGCTCTTCATCTCAGGCAGCTGATTAGCAAATTTAATTTCATTTGTAATTTGGATTTGCCCTTGATGTGTAGCCAAGTATCATGATTCTGCCTACCTACTATACAAAACAGTATGGTACTGGTACTACCATTTGACCTAGTAGTCCCATTATTGGGTATATACCCAAAAATATAGAAATAATTCTACCATAAAGAGACATACCTAAGTGTGTTCATCCCAGCACAATTCACAGTAGCAAAGACATGGAATCAACCTAAATGCCTGTCAATGGAAAACTGGATACAGAAAAGTGGTCCACATAGAATACTAGGACGATAGAATACTATGCAGTCATGAAAAAGAGTGAGATCATGTACTCTGCAACAACATGGATGGAGTTGGAGGCCGTTATCCTCAGCAAACTAACACAGGGACAGAAAATCAAATACTACATGTTCTCACTTATAAGTGGGACCTAAACATCAAGTACATACAGACACAAAAATGGGAACAACAGACACCCTGGCCTATATGGGGGTGGAGGGTGAGAGGAGGGTGAGGATTGAAAAAAATACCTGTAGGGTGCTATACCTATTACCTGGCTAACAAAAAAATCTGTACACTAAATGTATCCATGTAACAAACCTGCACATATACCCCTAACCTAAAATATGTTTTTTAAAAAGAAATAATATAGAAATTATATATACCCTACATCTAATTCCCCTCAATGTAATATCATATAGATATATAGTACTGGAATATTGATATTGATACATTCACAATTCTGAACAGTTCCATCATGGCAAGTCTCCCTCCTGGTGTCCCTTTACAAACACATCCATCACCTTCTCTCTCAACCCACCCCCATTTCTGACCCATGGAAACCACTAATCTGTTCTCCATTTCTTTTTTTTTTTTTTGAGACGGAGTCTGGCTTTGTGGCTCAGGCTGGAGTGTGATGGCACCATCTCCGCTCACTGCAAGCTCCGCCTCCCGGGTTCACGCCATTCTCCTGCCTCAGCTTCCCGAGTAGCTGGGACTACAGGCGCCCGCCACCGCGCCCGGCTAGTTTTTTTGTATTTTTTTAGTAGAGACGGGGTTTCACCGTGTTAGCCAGGATGGTCTCGATCTCCTGACCTCGTGATCCGTCCATCTCGGCCTCCCAAAGTGCTGGGATTACAGGCTTGAGCCACCGCGCCCGGCCTCTGTTCTCCATTTCTATGATTGTGTTATTTCAAGAATGTTATATGAATGAAATTATACTATGCCACATTTGGGGAAGGACCTTTTTATTCAGGGTAATTCTCTGGAGGTTAATTCGGGTTTTTGCATGTAACAATAGTTTGCTCCTTTTACTGACTGAGTAGTAATCCACGGTGTCTATTTTCCATTCTTTGTTTACCCATTTGCTTTTTGAGGGAAATCTGTGTATTTCCAGTTTGGAGGTATTATGCATAAAATAGCTATAAACATTCCTGTACTTGGCCGGGCGCGGTGGCTCAAGCCTGTAATCCCAGCACTTTGGGAGGCCGAGACGGGCGGATCACGAGGTCAGGAGATCAAGACCATCCTGGCTAACACGGTGAAACCCCGTCTCTACTAAAAAAAATGCAAAAAACTAGCCGGGCGAGGTGGCGGGCGCCTGTAGTCCCAGCTACTCGGAGGCTGAGGCAGGAGAATGGCATGAACCCGGGAGGCGGAGCTTGCAGTGAGCTGAGATCCGGCCACTGCACTCCAGCCTGGGCGACAGAGTGAGACTCCGTCTCAAAAAAAAAAAAAAAAAAAATTCCTGTACTGGTTTTTATGTGAATATCCCTTTCATTTCTCCTAGATAAATGCTCAAGGGTGGAACTGATGGATTGTAAAATGATTACACGTTTAGATTAAAAGAAAAATTCCGAAATGTTTCTTCAGACTAGCTGTACCATGTTAAATTCCCATGAACAATAAAGAAACTATGCAGTATTTCAACATCCTTTATAGCATTTTTTTTTAAATAGACTTCTGGTATGTGTGGAATAATCACTAATTGTGGTTTTCCGTTTCATTTCCCTAATGGCTAATGATGTTGAACATGTTTTCATTTATTTATTTGCCCTCTGTTTATCCTCTTTGACACAACGTCCCTTCCTGTCTGTCACCCATTTTCTAATAGGAATATTTGGTTTTTTTAACTATTAAAATTTCAGAGTTCTTTATGTTTCCAGCTATGAATTCTCTGCTGGATGTATGATTTGTAAATATTTTCTCCCATTCTGTGGCTTGCCTTTTCATCCTCTTATTAGGGTCTTTTACAAAGAAAATGTTTTTTAATTTTGATGAAGCTCAAATAATCAATTGTTTTTTCTTTTCTTTCTTTTTCCTACAATTCTTCTTAATATGCTGGGCTCAGTTGGCTAGCATTTAGTTGAGGATTTTTGTGTTTATATTCATAAGGAATTTAGGTCTTTAGTTTTTGTTTTGTTTTGTTTTTCTTGTATGTCTGTGTCTGGTTTTGATATTTGGGTAATGGTGGCTTCATAGAAAGAATTGAGGAGTGTTTCTTCCTATTCTATTTTTTGGTAGACTTTTGTAAAGGATTTGTATTAATTTTTCTTAAATGTTTGGCAGTAAAGCCATCTGGGCCTGGTCTCTTCTTTGTGGGAAGTTTCTGAATTACTAATTTAATCTCTTTACTTGTTACAAATCCATTAATATTTTCTGTTTTTTCTTGAGTCAGATTCTTGTTTGTCCCAGCTGGCATTGCAGCTCAGACTGCTACAATATTAAATAATTGTGGCTGACTGGTTTGTTGAGAAACACCCCAGAGATAGGGCTTTTTCTGCAAAGCAAGCTCTGAATCAAGTCACATAATGACAATGTCAAATCATGACAATGCCCCCAAATGGGGCTTTTCCAGGGAGCTTCAAGACAGGTCAGATCGTGGTAAAGCACTGGGGGTGGCATCTTTTGAGGAATTCCCATCCCCATCCAGGGACTGCCAGCCTGCTGGCTTTTACAACTGCTTGGTGGTGAGGCAAACAGCTTTCAAGTTTGTCACGGCACTTAAGAGAGGAGAATGGGAGTAGGCCAAAGTGAAAGCCACTAACCCTTCTATTCTTAACCGGATTCAGCAACTTTGCTTTAATTAATGCTTTTCAGAGTGTTGTAAGCTTTTGGTTAATTTCCAGAGATGGGAAAAGTTTAAAGTTTAGTGTTGACAATGTTTGCCAACTTTTGCAGTGCTTCTAATGGAGGGCTGGATTTACAGAGTTTCTCACTACACCATTCTAGAATGTTCCCCAAACTGTACTCTGCTGTTACTGTCTGGTTGTAGGTAAGATAACGCAATTAAAATGGAGAGGAGAGGAAGCAACTTAAGCATTTCTAACCCACTTTGGAAAGTCAAGAATCCTTCAGTGGTCTTTCTTGGTTTTGCCAGTCATAATCTAAAAAAGAGTCAATTACAAATTAAGTTGTGAGTACAAAGGTAGCCATGACATACGTGGAGAAATTCATTGTCACCATCATAAGTAAAAAACTATTTATATACTCATTTTTTGAATGGCTCAATTACTAGCCCATAGTTTTCTGATGATGAAATATTTTAGCCTCCAAAACAGTATGGTGAACAATATGATAAATATCCACATACCACCACTTCGCTTAAGAAATTAAGCATTGCCAGTTCTTTTGTTTCCTGAAACTTATTTTTTTTAAACCAAGCTCCCAAATCAGTGATATTTTCCTGACATTTTCTGGAAAGTAAAAGATTTTGATTTCTATTGTTAAAATAAATAAATCTAAATAGGAAGGGGAGGTGTGGTTACTAATTTCTTAAAAATTGATACAACAGAGGTCTAGAAAAACTTTAGGTATGATTTCCAATCAACTACTACATTTCTAACATCAAATAATACATCAATAGTGGTGTTGAGCTCTGAGAAAATCCACACTATTTACAAGCAACAGTGCCCGTATTCACATTTGCACATACTGAAAATATCATTTGGATGAGTTTTTGATTTACAAGGACAGAATAGAACTTCAAATGAACGGCAAGAGTAAAATTCCTGGTACATTAGTCAGTATCTGTTTTTAATATTAGAGGAATTCATTTGAATATGTTGCTTTTGTTCCCTAATCCCCCAAAATAACGTTTGTATCAAAGTTACCTGATGATATAAGTACAGTACACTGTAGAATGAAACTGTCTTTTCAAATATTTATCCTTTCTCTGGGGAATTTTAAGAATTGCTGAATTAAGGGATGGTTTTAACCAGAAACACAAGTACTCGCTAATTCCAAACAAATGAAAACCAAAGACATAATTGTAGTTTTCATCATGGTATTCTTTATACATGATCAATAAGAAAATTTTCTATCATTTTAACAAAAAAAGTTTTTGCTAGTCACTTCTATATCATAAATATTGCTGACAATAATAAAAATAATATGTTTATTTTACTCATTGATGTCACCGTATTTTATTCTGTTACTTCATGAGAAGCCTAAGGTTCAAGGAATATCATATATTTCTGTAGACCACTCTGTGCTGGTAGTACTGATGGCTGTTACTTGGTACTGCTTATTCAAATGTTGACAAAGAGTTTCTTTCAGTGGTTCCTTTCGAGTGGTCAGTGGGCTGAGGACAGGTTATTTTTCACATTTTTCAAAATTGTAATTACAGTGTGATTCCCCATTAAAAAACGAACTGGGTGTGCTTATAAACTCAAGTAGCTAGATGACAGCTAGGCCCCGCAGGGTGAATCCAGTCAGAGTTGGCAACCTCGGAGGCAGGGAAAGAAGTAGAGGTCCGAAGAACAGCCTCTCCCCGGGAAAGACTGGTTCTTCAACCATCGGGATCTGTCAGCACTTACCTGAGTGGCATAAGGGCCCTCTTCTTCTCTGTATTTGGGCGTGGTTGTGGATTTCACCAGAATTTAAACTCGAAGGAAATATAGGAGACATTCCTAAAGAAGTCTATATACTCATAACTTCCAAATTAGTATCTTACTCCTGTAAGTTACTTGACCACCAAACATTTATATCTGGTTTTCAATTGGCCATTGCTGCCTGGATAGATAATCAAAGATGTTTATAACACATTTATTTATTTATTTTTATTTTTCTGAGACGGAGTCTTGCTTTATTGTCCAGACTGGAATGCAGTGGCACAACCTCGGTTCCCTGCAATCTCTTCCTCCCGAGTTCAAGTGATCCTTGTGCCTCAGCCTCTGGAGTAGCTGGGATTACACGTGTGCTCCACGCCTGGCTAATTTTTGTATTTTTAGTAGAGATGGGGTTTTGCTATGTTGGACAGGCTGGTCTTGAACTCCTGCCCTCAAATGATCCACCCACCTCCACCGCCCAAAATGCTGGGATTCCAGATGCAAGCCAAGTGCCCAGCCTATAACATAGCACATTTAAAATTGAACTTCTGGCTCCTGCTTTCTCATCTTTCCCCCATAGTCCTCCTTACCTCAGCAGGTGGCAATTTCATCTTTCCAGTGGCTCTGGTCATAGAATTGAGAGTCATTTATTAATTCTTTCTCTCACACACCCCACATCCAATCCATCTGCAAATGTTGTTGGCTCTAATTTTTAAATATGTTCAGTATCTGCTTCTGTTCACCTTCATCACTACCAAAGTTCAAACCTACTAAAAGATCTCCCCATTTTCTACCTGTTCCTTATTACTATTTTCAAAATAGTGACCAGAATGATGCTTTTGAGGCATGAGTCAGAGCATGTCATTCTTATCCTCAAAATTCTCCAGTGGCTTCCTCTCTTCCTTAAAGAAAAAGCTGGAGTATTAACCATGGCACTGAAGACCCTGTGCGACCTCCCGCCTTGCTGATTCTCAGACTCCAGCACCCAACAGCACTCCCCTTGCTACTCACAATCCTGGAGCCACTCAGGCCTCCTTGCTCTTCCTCAAGTGCATCAAGCCATTTCTGGTCTCAAGATCTTTCCAACTATTGTAACCTGTGGCTAGAATCTTGTTCTCCCAGATATCCACGTGGCTTCCCATTTTAATTCCTATAGGTCTCTGTTCAAATATCACTTAATCACAGAGGGCTCCTCTGATATCTTCTAGGAGATAGTCTCTGCTTCCCTACTTCTCTCTCCATCTTACCACACTTCACTTTCCTCCATAGCATTTATCATCCTCTTACATAAAGTATTTAATTAAATAAAAGTTGCAATGATTGTAAGATTCGTGGTCATTTTATGTATCACTAAGAAAGAAAATATACTGCTAATTAAACTGTGAAATAGTATTTGATTTGAATTTTTATTTTAATCATACTAAAAGAGCTCTTTTAGACGTACTTAAGCATGAATTTCTATCACCTATTACCCTTATAAAAAAATGAAAAGGACAAATAAAAAAGGTTGACTTATTCCTAAAACTTGTTCACATTAAGAAAGAGTAAATTGTCTATATCACTGATTTTCTACACAGTATCATATTTTGTACATTCAAGAGCTTTAATAATTCAGTGTTTCTTTAAATGATGCTCTAGTAATGACTTTTGCATTTTCTTCTCTGCTCCTGAAGATTGTACATGTTTTGACGGTGCTTTTTTGATTTGACTAAAGTCAAATACATGAATCTGTGACACCAGCCTCTTATTACTCTGAAGAACTTTTTCTCCTCCAAGAGGTATAGCCACATTTACTGCCTGTAGGGAAACTGCTCTGCTATGGTGCCATGGTAATCTTGCACAAATCCACATAGGAACAACTTATGATCTCTGCAACAAGAGAGGATGGGGGGCTTGTAATGAGCTGCCTCAAAAGCTTCTTGTGGCAGGGGATGGTGGCTCACACCTATAATCCTGGCACTTTGGGAAACCAAGCGAATGGATCGCTTGAGCCCAGGAGTTTGACATCAGCCTGGACAACATGGCCAAACCTCATCTCTACAAAAATACAAAAATTAGCTGGGTGTCTTGACATGCATCTGTGATCCCAGTTACTCAGGAAGCTGAGGTGGGAGGATCACCTGAGTTCAGAGGGTTGAGGCTGCAGTGAGCCTTGGTCGTGCCACTGCATTCCAGCCTGAGATACAGAATGTGACCCTTTCTCCCTCCACCCTCCCACCCCCGGCCCAAAAGCTCCTTTCCTTGGTCTCCTGGTCTACCTTGGGAGGCAGCACGAGTCAGTTTCTCATTGCCTCTCAGGTTTCTGCTCCTCCCTGTAAAGGGACAGCTTCAGACCGTACAACTGTTCAGCTAAGGTCTAGATTGTGTTCCTGAGCCTCAGCATGTCCCATAAGTCACGCTGGATTGTGTCCTGGCACCTTTGGTTTTGATATCATTTTTGGTACATAGGACAAGGACTGCAGGGAGCTGGGCCCCCTTTAGCATTGGTATAAGTAATAAGCTATTTGCATTTAAAATGGACTGAATCGCACCTTGACTTTGGCCTTGCCTTGCATTACGGTCTTGACACTGCCTTCTGATGAATAGCTTGGTCTGTATTACTTCAGTGCCTTTTGCATATATATCAGCTGGAAAAAAAATCAACAGCTTTATTTATTTATAGGTACCTTTGTTTTCTCAGCCATAGCCTGTTAAAGCTTATTGCTCTACAGGAAAGCATAGAACTCTGGTATTCTTCCAATAATGAATATTCATCTAACAAATATTAAATTTATGTCCTGCTCCTTTATATCTGTGCATTTCTGCATAAAATTTTGGCATTGATGTCATGTCATAATATAGTCTCTTAAAAAATACATTTACACGGCAAATAAACTCAACATGTGTGGTACGATGGACATAACTCATGTGACTCAAATATCTAAAACATGAAGAATTACAATTAAGTTTACGTATCACAAATGCCACCTAGCCAACAGTGAAAATAAGGTGAGCTCAATTTTAAGATGAACCTCAATGTCAAAGATTAAAACAAAAACAATTATGGATTTTTGAATGGAGGGAATTTAGTGCACACTTGTGTGTTTGCTTCATGGCTATCTCTCACCCATGGAATCAAAGTTTTATGAGAAGGGACTCTATGGTTTTATTCATTATTCATACCTCCAGAGCCTAAAGTGTGGCTGACATATAGTATGCTGTCAAAACTAGTTTGCTGGCCGGGCACAGTGCCTCATGCCTGTAATCGCAGCACTTTGGGGGGCTGAGGTGGGTGGATCATCTGAGGTCAGAAGTTCGACACCAGCCCAGCCAACATGGTGAAACCCTATCTTTACAAAAAATACAAAAATTAGCCAAGTGTGGTGGCACCCACCTGTAATCCCAGCTACTTGGGAGGCTGAGGCAGGAGGATCACTTGAACCCAGGAGGTGGAGGTTACAATGAGCCAAGATCACACCACTGCACTCCAGCCTGGGCGACAGAGTGAGACTCTGTCTCAAAACAAACAAACAAACAAACAAAAACTAGTGAATAAGTAAGGAAATAATCTGTTTAGCAATCTTTTCAGCCTACAAGAAACAGGTTGCTGTGGGACTTTTCCCCTCAATGGATTTCCCAATATCCTTCGATGATTGCTTATTGATAACTAAGAAGCAACTTAACAAAACTCAACTGCAAGCAAGGTTGAGTGGAAAATGCAGGTCAAAGTATCTTTGAAAGGCTAATATAGAAACAGAGCATCATATTCAGGATGATGAAACAGGAGAAGGGAAGGCTGAATTTATTTCTGTTGCCATCTACAAAGGGGACTCAAATTCTCAACCTTCCACAGCTCATTCAACTACCTTCCATTTCATTCAGGTCACTCTTCTCACAGGCATCAAAATTAAAGGTTTCATTTCTAGAGTAAAGTTACTTTTTATATGCTTCATCCTATCCCTGTAGTGCTATTCTTTTCTCCTTTTGCAACATTCATAGGCTTCTTATTGTACCTAAATGTTAATTTACTGTTGAAATTGGCTTCGGTGACTGCCTTTTAAAATAGCGCCCGAATTCCTTTGCACCCACATCTTTACAAGTAAGGCATGGATACAATGGGGGACAGAAAATGTCAGTATTTTGTATGTATTTTTGACATACACAAAAGAAATGAGTCTGTGTTTATGTGCAGGAACTCATTCAGAAACTGCTCAACTAGGAAGTATTTAACCTTTCAGAAACTTAGACATGTTAAAAAAGGGATTTTGGGGGTCTATAAAATGTACGTAATGTTTAACTGTATACCTTGGAGTTGAAAGAAAAGGGAGGAGGAAATTTTGTGAGTATGTAATAAAATTTTATTGGCCTCCACTGTGGGATCTATTTCGGTGTTCTCTTTTTTTCCTGTTGTGTTCTGAAGCTGCAGTGCAGGGTTGCTCTCTGAAGATATTTAGTAATGAGGGAAAGATCCCCAAATAGGCAACTTTAAATCTCAAAGAAGGGAGCGGAGGAGGACAATAATAAGCTTAAATATTCTCTTTAAAGATCAATTTTTATTTTCTTCTTTCTATTCACTGAAAGAGCTTCATTTGTTTCTATAACCCTTCTATGTTAATAATGTAAACTCATCTTACATAATTAAGTGCCTAGGATTCCAAAGATTTTCCAGATATTGTGCAGAATATTGGCTTAACAAGGATAACTAAAAATACAGGATAACGAGCAAATGGATTAGGTCTTAACCTCATGTGGACTGTAAATTATCCACAAAACAAACAAGAACTGAAGTAAAATGAGCATTATCGTTAAATGGCAGCATTTCTGAGGCAAATTTTTCTACCTGCTAATATTTAATGTCATTGCCTTGGAGGACAGGAATCTTATTATAAGTTTCCCTATACCAGCACATATGTATCACCTAACACTACCACACACTGATAAATAACTTTTGATGGTGACAAAGTTTCATCAACATAAAGCATTGTGTTTTCATGTCTATTGTATATTGGACAAAACTATCGATAGGAGGACATGGAACCTGGCACCAGTTCCATTAAAAATCCTAATGCAATTTCACCTTCTAATAAATTTCACCTAAGTTATGATTTTGCTGCAAATATTAAGTTGCAGAGGATCTTATACCAAATCATTCCTGTAAACTATCCTCTTAGCTATAACTTAAAACATATGTATAAACAAATACTGAAATCTGTTTGAATTTTTAGAAAACATATTGTTTTGAAAATAAATAATCATAGGCTATATCCTGTATGTGGATAAATATTCATTTGTATAAAAATGTTGCAGTGTTTACTTGGTTTTGCCATGAAATCTCATTATCATCTTCACATTTTGTACATTTTAATGTATAAAAATGAGTCTTGGGATTTGAAAATAGAAGTTGTGAAAATAGGAAAAAAGATACAGAATATGTAGAACGAAGGGTAAAAATACTGTAGCAATGAGGGAAATTGGTATTCTTTCTCAGTGCATTTTTTTCCATGCCATCAATACTAAGACCCAATGAATAGAGTGGCACAGGTTTCTAGCAGCAGCTCAGAATTACCAGGAGATGAGTATGATGACAAAATAAGAGGATATTTGGATTTTTATAGTGTTCGTGTGGGTGTGCATGTATATGTGTGTGTGAATGTTACATGTGCATGTATACTGGAATTGTTATATATATCTTAGGGATACACATTTGGATTTTCATAATACAAATAATATTAGTTATTATAAATATATTAACTACAATATAAATATATTTTAAATGTATTTATAATGATATCAGAAATATATATATTTAAATTTACTTATAATGACATCAGAAAAAAATTGAAAACAATATTGTGTCTTGTATAATTAGTTGTCCACAAGAGGACAAGAAGCTCAAATTAAATTAATCATTTTAAGTGTATAAACTTTCCACTCTGACAATTTATCATAATTTTGGGGGGGCAATCCAATGAATTTCAAGAGTCTTCAAAAAACTGTACATGAGGTTTCCAGGAAATTATTGGCCTAAGTGTTTATCAGCAAGAGATTACACATCTTCTATATGTGTACTGAAATGTCATGTGCCTTGTGGGAGTGGTTCCTTATATTAAAATGGCACCATACATGTTTGTATGTGTGTGTGTTCATGTGTGTATACATATATGGTAAAAATATTTGCACATGTTACAGGCATATTTATGCTTTCATGCATAAACTTTTGCATACAAATAGATATTCTATAATTACTTGCTACGTAGTTCTATGTGGTAATGTCAAAAAGGAACACAAATTTAAATACAAACTATTAACTAAAACATTCTATAGTTAATATAACAATTTATTTATTTAACAAATTTTAGGAATGTAAGTGTTCATTTATTCTACTAAGATTTGCTGATTACCGATTAGTATTCAGTACTTGATAGATATTAGAGAAGCAGAGATGAAAAGATGAAAAAGGCCTCAGAGCTGATCACAATCTATCTATCAGAGAAGAAGGTCTGTAGGGCCATTTATAGTGTTTTGAGAAAAATCTGCAGTCACTCTAATGAAGCACATTTCTGTCTGCCAGGAAAAGCAAAGCTACTACAAGAACTCACTACATCAATGCGTATTCATTATTGAAACCATCCTAAGAGAGCGTGCATCATCACAGTCTGCTCTGAGGTCTGTGCCCAATCAAGCAAAGAACAACGGGGATAATCACACTGTGCAGAGGGTGACCAATTTAGAAAAAAAAGACTCTTAAGAAGATCGTCCAACGTCCTTAAATGACTTTCATTAATTTTACACCTTTTGCCAATTAATTGCACTTATGAGCCTTACTTGTCGATTACTGCATTCTCACTTTCAGCAATTGAACTAATCTTTGCCTATTCATATTTTTTTAAATAGGTATTTCCAATTATTGATATAAATCTTTATGATTACATTACAAATGTCTGACCATATTTATTTGTTCTTCATAGAGACAAAATAAAGGTTCTATCATCTACACTTAAAACATGTTGTACTTTTTTCTTTACGCACAACTTACAATATTGTCCTTATTTGGTGATTATTTTAAAACAAATATATTCCATTTAAAACACAAGCTCAATAACTACAGATAAATTTATATTTGTATGTATATACACACACACACATACATGTATTTTTCTTATTCTGTTTTCAGTGTCTGTCTGCATACATGTTATACAGAAAAAGTTAAATTAGTATTTGATCAATAGTGAGCTTAATGTACCTTCATTTTTCACCTGCTGCATATACTTAATATGCTGTTAGTTTACAAATATGAGTAAGACCAGGATAAAGGTATCAAGAAACTCAGAGCCTATGTTTCAATGTGGCTAGTGCAATCATTGATTTATTTACTGAGTGTTATGATCACACAGAAGAGGCACTAATCCTACTTTTTATTACAGTGAACTGCCTTCTGAAAGTGGCTCACTTAAAGAACATAGCTGGAGATATTACATTATCTGATTACAAGCTATACTACAAAGCTATAGTAATTAAAACAGCATGGTATTGGCAAAAAATGTATATAAACCAATGGAATAGAAAGACCAGAAATTAACCTATACCTATAGACAAATGATTTTCTATAAAGCTGCCAAAAATACACAATGGGAAAAATACAGTCTCTTCAATAAATGGTGTTGGGAAAACTGCATTTCCACATGCAGAAGAATAAAACTGGACCTCCTCTCACACTATACACAAAAACTGCCCAAAATGGATTAAGGATTTAAACATAAAATCAGAAACTCTTAAACTACTAGAAGAAAACAGAGGGGGAAAACTACACAACATTGGTCTGGGCAATGATTTTTTTGGATTTGACTCCAAAAGCACAGGCAGCAAGTCCAAAAGTAGACAAACGGGATGAAATCAGACTAGAAAGCTTCTGTACATCAAAGAAAACAATTAACACTTTGCAAAGGCAACCTAAGTGTTGGGAGAAAATATTAGCAATCACATATCTGATAAAGAGTTATAACCAAAGTATATAAGGAGCTCCAAGAACTCAATAGCAGAAAATAAAACAAAAAATAAAAAAATGGGCAAGAAGCCTGACTAGACAGTTATCAAAAGAAGACACGCAAATGGCAAGCAGATGCATGGAAAAATGTTCAGCATGGCTAATCATTCAAAAAATGCAAATTAAAACCACAAGGAGATATCATCTCACACCTGTCTTAATGGTTTCATTGAAGAGCTGAATGATAACACGTGGTTGACAAAGCTGTGCAGAAAAAGGAACATTTGCACACTGTTGGTGGAAAATGTAAGTTAGCACAATCATTATGTGAGTAATATGGAGATTCCTCAAAAAACTAAAAATAGAATTACCATATGATCCAGCAATCCCACTTCTGGGTATTTGCCCAAAAGATTTTGAATCAGTTTGTCAAAGAGATATCTGTACTCCCATGTTCACTGCTGTACTAGTCACAATAGCCAAATTATGGAATCAACATAAATGTCTGTCAGTCAATGAATGGATAAAGAAAGAATGGATAAATGAAATACTATTCAGCCTTAAAAAAAAAGGACAATTCTGTCATTTGGGGCAACATAAATGGAATTGGAGAACATTATGCTAAGTAAAATAAGTCAGGTACAGAAAGACAAATACTATATGTTCTCACTTATCTATGGAATCTAAAATAGTTGAACTCATAGAAGCAGAGTTTGGAGTGGTGGTCACAGAGGCTGAGGGGCAGGGAAAATGAGGAAATGTTGGCCACAAGGTACAGAATCCCAATTAGACAGGAAGAATATCTTTTCCTCCTTTTTGAGTTCTATTGCATAATGTGGTGAATATAGTTAAAAATACAAACTGGGAGCAGTGGCTCATGCCCGTAATCCCAGCACTTTGGGCGGCCGAGGCAGGTGGATCACCTGAGGTCAGGAGTTTGAGACCAGCCTGGCCAACATGGTGAAACCCCTTCTCTACTAAAAATACAAAAATTAGCCGGATGTGGTGGCTTGAGCCTGTACAGCTGAGGCAGGAGAATCTGGGACTTGAACCTGGGAGGTGGAGGTTGCAGTGAGCCGAGATCACACCACTGCATTTCAGCCTGGGTGACAGAGCAAGACTGTGTCTCAAAAAACATAAAAAATAAAATAGAGTACTGTGCATTTCAAAAGTAATTTCAAATGTCCTCTCTAGAAAAAATTTTAAATATTTGAGGTGACAGATATGGTAACTAGCTTGATTTAATTATTCCACATTGTATTTTTGTACCCCATAAATTTTAGACAATAATAAATTGTCCATTTATAATAAAAATAAATAAATAATATTACAATCGGTTCATAATTACCAAATGAATACCAGAGAAGTATGTTGTCTTTAAATGATGTCTCTTCCCAAAATGTTCCCATTTGCAACTGAAATACCAAAATACAAGAGTTACTGGAAACAAAAATTCATGTGACTCTTTTTGTGTGCATTTGTAGAGTGCATTGTAGAGTCCACATACCATGACATGGAACTACAGAACAGTAATGAATTATGGTTTTAATAAGAATCCATGATAAGACAACTAAGAGGGTAGCAAAATAAAAGTTCCTGAGAGCTCCATCCTCCAATGTCCTATTAAATGTACAAGAAAGCTTCTGGGAAGGTGAAAATCCCTGACAGGACGCAGAACTAATGGCAACAACTGAGCATGTTCCTAAAATCATGGGGTATTCGGCACCAATGGGATTTGCTCCAATACATGACCAAGAGCATATCTAAAATGTTTCACTTATCAAAAACTGAACCTTGGTCATAGGTGGATCTGGAGAATGCCCCATATCCTTTGACATTATTAGGATTTGGTCAGTCATGTGATGTTGATAGGGTGGTTTCACCTGGGTAACTCCATCCTGAAATAGACTATTGGGGATGGAATTATCACAGGTGTCAATCACATTAAAAATGCGATTTGGCCATAAATATGAGACAAACCTGGCTCTCTTAGAGCCCTAACTTTATCTTGATTGAAGAACAAACCACAGGCAGAATATGTGACTCATGGCAGCAAACTTAAAAAATATTTTCTTCAATTTAATGTGCACCTCAAACGTGTATCATTTCTTTGTGTTGGGAACGTTCAATATCCTCCTTCAGCCTATTTTAAACTGTATAATATATTATCATCAACTATATTCATTCTATAGTGCTACAGAATACTAGAATGTATTCCTTCTATCAGTCTGCAACTTTGTGTCCTTTAACAAATGCTAATTACCCTAATCGGATCACTATACATGATATATATCAAAACATCACTATGGAGTCCATAAATATTTATAATTATTGTGTGTCAATCTTAAAAATGGTTAAAATGGTAAAGATAGATAAATACATAAGTGTGCATCTCAAATAGATTATCTTCTGATGGACTACCTTATTTATTTTAATTAAAAAAAATAAAAACACTAAACATCCCAAAGTCTACAATACAAAGTAAACAGATGGGGGCAGGTAGAGTAATGTTTTAAAAAGTATGGTTACTGCCACAAGGGAAGATATATAGATCAATAGTATAGAATAAAGAGCTTAGAAATAAACCTCCACATATATGCTCAAAAGATTTTCAACAAGGATGCCAAGACTATTAAGTAGGGAAAAGGACAGTCTTCAACAAATAATGTTTGGAAACTGAATAGCCACATGCAAAGAAATGAAGTTGTACCCCTCCCTTGTACCATGTACAAAAATTAACTCAAAATAGATAAAAGACCCAAATGTAAGATCTAAAACTATAGAACTCTTACTTGAGACCAGCCTGGCCAACACGGTGAAACCCTGCCTCTACTAAAAATACAAAAATTAGCTGGGCATGGTGGTGCACACCGTAATCCTAGCTACTCAGGAGGCTGAGACAGGAAAATTGCCTGAACCTGGAAGGCAGTGGTTGCAGTGAGCTGAGATTGCGCCACTGAACTCCAGCCTGGGTGACAGAGTGAGACTCTGTCTCGAAAAAATAAATAAATATAAATAAATCAATAAAACTATAGAACTCTTAGAATGAAACATATATAAAAATATTAAAAACATTAAATTTGTCAGTAATTTCTTGAATGTGATACCAAAAGCAGAGGCAACAAAAGATCAAATAGATAAAATGGACTTAATGAAAATTAAAAACTTGTGAATCAAAAGAGACTATGAAGAGAATAAAAAAGCAACCCACATGTTGGGAGAAGACATTTGCAAGTCATACAACTGATAAAGGATTAATATCCAGAATATATAAAGAACTCCCAAAACTCTACAACAATGAAACTCTACAACTGAATTCAAAAATGGTCAAAGACTCAAATAGACGTTTCTCTAATACAGATGTACAAATAGACAATAAGCATATGAAAAGATATTCAACATCAGGAATTACTAATTAAATGCAAACTAATATCATAATGAGACCACTTTATACCCATTGGCATAGCCAAAAATAATACAAAATAATAAATGTTAGCCAAAATGTGAAGAAATCAGTAAACTTCTGCATTGATGATAGGAATATAAAATAGTTCAGGCACTATGGAAGACAGTAGAACAATTTATCAAAAGTTAAACATAGAATGGCCGTATAATCCAGGTCCATACCCAAAATAATTGAGCAAGGACTTGAATAGATATTTGCATACCAACGTTTATAGCAGCATTATTCACAACAGCCATAACTGAAAACAATCCAAATGTCCATCAATCAGTAAAAGGATACACACATTGTGGTGTATACATATAACGAAACATTACTGATTCTTTTTAAAAAATGAAAATACTAATACATGAATCTTGAAAGCATTATGCTAAGTCAAATAAGCCAGGTAAAAAGAACAGTATTGTAGGTTTACACTTATTGAGGTATCTAGAATCAGTAGGCAAATTCCTAGATACTAACAGCAAAATGATGGTTGTCAAGGCCTAGGGGGAGGTGGGAATGGGGAGTTAGCGTTTAATAGTGTTAACTTTTAAAAACTCACAATTTATAATTTTAGAAAAGGAGATGAAACTTATTTCTTGTAAAGGGTTACAGGGGGCAAGGTGGCCGTCCCACAGGCTGAGAAGTGTGCTTCCAGCCAAGATCAGAGACAGGCACTTAGAAGCAGCAGGGTTTGGAGTAGGAGCTTTATGCTGCATAGGGTGGCTAAACATATATATTCAATAGGCTACAGGGAGAGCTGTGAATATTCATGAAGGGGGTCCTGACACACATAATGAACAAACATGTATGTAACATACCAGCATGTTCACTTTGGGGTGGAGGCCTAACATTTAATGTGTTACAGTTAAGCTCTCTACATCAAAAGGTCCTTTCAGGACACAAACACTTGTGAGCGCCTCTGTAAACCAGCCCAGAGGCAGTCCATGGTCAGTGGTCTTTAATCTGGAGCAAGTTAATGAAATCAGTCCCTTATCCAAGGAAAGCTGTAGTTAAGGCTGGTGGAAAGGGGGACAGTTAGCCAAATGTCTGTGAACTGGGTCAGCTAGTCATAGATCTGTGAACTGAGTGAGTTGTAATTGTTTTAATCTTACTTCTCTCAAGGACAGTACTTGTTTAGGTGCTAGAGATAAAGAAAAACCTTGTGGCAGTTAGGGACATAGTTTACTTTTTAAGTGTAGTTGTGACTTCACCCTTGCCTGCCATGGCCTGAGGTCCTGTTTATAATTTAGTGTCTTATTGCCACGAAGAGTCTGTTCAGTCAGTCTCATGAACTCTGTTTTAACACTAACTCTGGTCACCCCTACACCATAACAAATGAGGAGGTTTATGCCTATGGTTTAGGCAAAACGATAAAGAGGTGCATCTGACCATCCATCCCATTGCAGATAGGAACTCAGTTTTAAGGATGTTGGGGGTCCCCTTGGCCAAGTTGTGGTCTGTTCGGTTGGTGGGGCCTTAGGACTTATTTTTAGTTTACAATAGGTACAAAGTTTCAGTCTGGGAGGATGGAGAAGTTCTAAAAATGAATAGTGGTGATGGGTGCACAGCAACGTGAACATACTTAATTTCACTAAATTGTACACTGAAAATGTTTACATGGTAAATGATAGGTTATGCATATTTTACCACAATTAATAAAATAAGCTATTATGCAAAAACAAGAAAAGTCTAACAAACTGGTATCAGTTGATAGGAACTAAGGAGCTGAACTAAGGAGACTTGACAACCAAAGGTGATGTGATATTCCCATGATATCTTGGAAGAGAAAAATAATAGTAGTTAAACAACTAAAGAGATCTCAATAAAGTATGAACTTAAAGGGGAGATCTATCAATATTTGCTTATTAATTATGAAAATGTGCCATGCTAATATGTTAATTATAGGGGAAACTTGGTGTGGGTTAGATGAGAACTCTCTGTACTATTTTTGCCACCTTTCTGTGAATCTAAAACTACTCAAATAGTTTATTTTTAAAAGGCATGGAAGAAAACTAAATAAGAGGTGAACCAAACACAAATATCATAGAAGTCAATCTCGTTCTGAGAAAACACCTGACGTTTTATGAAAATGACTTCTGCTATTTGTAAAGAAAGTTTCGTAAAAGATACACTAGGCAACTTTACAACAAAAACAAAAGCAAAAACCTTCTTTCTTAGTAGTATAATGTGAATTCTTCTTATAAGTAGTAAATAACAATTTAAGAAATCATCAAATCAGATTATGGAAACGATTTGTATGCAAGTAGCTAGGCAACATGCAGGAAAAATAAATACAGATAAAGATTATTCAACAGAAGAAGAACAAAATGGAAGACAAGATGCAAAGATTAACTTTCTGAAACAGAAGAGGCAATAAACAGAGTTTAAAAATAATAAGGGACCAGGCACGGTGGCTCTCACCTGTAATCCTAGGACTTTGGGAGCCGAGGTGGGTCGATTGCTTGAGCTCACGAATTCGAGACCAGCCTGGGTAAGATGGGAAACCCCATCTCTACAAAAAATACAAAAATTAGCCAGGCGTGGTGGTGTGCACCTGTGGTCCCAGCTACACTCCAACCTGGGTAGACCCAGCTTTTGCCTCAGAAAAAAAAAAAAAAAAAAATTACTAAGAAAGTACATAATTAAAAATAAAAATAATTTCAAATTTAACCATTCTACAAGCAGTTACACTTTTAACTGTATACCAAAGAAAAGCTTTTCACGAAGCGAGGAAGGAGTTAAAGCAGTTCGGTTCTGATCTATTCATTCATTTTACTGAAGAACTTTCATGGGGTGAGAGGGTGAGGGCAGAGGGCAAGGGAACTGGTCTAATATTGCCAGTTGGAATAATTACATTTGTTAGTACAAAAAGATCTTATATTGAAAATAACCATGGCAGGATATCCATAGCAAAAGAAAAACTATGACAAATAAACTCAGAATCCATGGTTTTCTGAGGCAAGTTCCCCTACAAAATGTCACATTTCTTTAAAGCTAAAGTATGTCTCGTATACAGCATATACGTGTACTCTAGTTTTGTGTCCAGTTTTAACTCTTTTGATCGAAGTATTTATTTCACTTAGAGTTAACGTTAAGTATCTATATGATGGGATTAATTCTGGTTTTTTTTTGTTTGTTTGTTTGTTTTTTCGCTGTTTTCTATTTGTCTCATTGACTTTTTTGTTCTTCTGTTTATCTTTTACTGCCTTGTTTTGTGTTAGAGAGAGATTTCAATGCAATTTTAAATTCCTTTTTAAACCATTTTTAAAATGTATTTTCTTAGTCGTATATGGATACAGTTGGTGGTTCCCCAAAACTACTACAGACGTACCTTCTTTGATTGTGTCTGGCTTTTTTGCACTTCACAGATGTTACATTTCCTACATACTGGAGGTGTGTGGCTGCCCCTGCGTCCAGCAAGCCTATCAGTGCCACTTCTTCAATAGTATCTACTCACTTTGTGTCTCTGTGGCACCAGGTTTTAGCAATAAACTCTTTTTAATTATTAAGGTATATACATTGTTTTTAAGACATAATACTGTTGCACACTTAGTAGACTATAGTTTAGTGCAAGCATAACTTTTATATGAACTGAAAAACTAAAAAATTTTACTTTGCCCTGGTGGTCTGAAACTAAACCTGCAATATCTCTCAGGTATGCCTGTATACACACACACACACATATGTGCAATTTTATATTCACCCACATATTGCCAAATTTAATGCCATAGTTTCTTGCCTATATTTCTTTCTAAAAGTTGTTTAGTTTTAAGTTTTACGTTTAGGTCTTGGACCCATTGTGAGTTAATCTTTGTACATGACGTAAGGTACAGGTCCAGCTGCATTCCTTAGAATGTGGATATCCAGTTTTCCCAGCACCACCTACTGAAGAGACTCCCCTTTCCCACATTGAATGGTCTTGGCACTCTCATCAAGTAGCAATTGAATTTATACGTAAAGGTTGATTCTATTCTATTCTATTGGTCTGTGTGTCTGTCCTTGTACCGGTACCACAAAGTATTGATTCCTACAGCTTTATAATAAGTTTTGAAATTGGTACCTTGTGAATCCTCCAACTTCATTCCTTTGCAAGATTGTGTTGGCTAGTTGGAGTCCCCAAAGTTTTCATCTGTACTTAGGATGGGGTTTTCTCTTTCCAAAGAAAACACAATTATGATTTTTAAAGAGATTGCATTGAATCTGTAAATCTCTTTAATTAATACTGTCACCAAAAAATATTAAGTCTTCCTCTCCATGAATATGGTCTTTCCATTTCTTTATGCTCTCTTAACAATTATCAACAATGTTTTGTAGTTTCCATTGTGCAAGTCTTTGCCTCCTTGATTCAATTTATTTCATATTATTATTTTTGATGCTATTGTAAATTGAATTTTTTTTAAATTTTCTATTCAGGTTGTTCATTGTTAGTGCATAGAAAAGCAACTAACTTTTGTGAGCTGATTTTTTGCTCCCTGCAATTAATCCTGCTGAATTCACTTAGTAGCTCTAGTGTGTGTGTGTGTGTGTTTGTGTGTGTGTGTGTGTGTGTGTGTGTGTAATATTTAGGGTTTTCTATACATAAGATCATAGCATCTGAGAGCAGAGATAATGTTACTTCTTTTCCAATCTGGGTGCCTTTATTTTGGCGTAATCTCTCTGAATAGATCTTTCAATATTACGTCTAATAAAAGTGATAAAAGTGGGGATTCTTGTCTTTTCTTAATCTTAGTGGAAATACTTTGTTTGTCACTATGGAGTATAATAGTGGGCATGACTTACATATGTGGTCTTTGTCATGATAGAGAATTTTATTCTATCCCTGGTTTGTTGGATGTTTTATGATAAAAGGAAGTTAAATTTTGTCAGATGTTTCTTCTGCTTTGAGATAATCATGTGAGGTTTTTTTCCTCTTTATTCTATTAATGTGGTGAATTACATCAATTGATTTTCATATTTCAAAATATCCTTGTTAATTGGTTGTGGTGTGAAATTCTCTTAATGTTACTTAATTCTATTTACTAATGTTTTGTTGAGGATTTTTACGTCCATATTCATTAAGAATATTGGTTTGTAGTTTTCTTTTCTTGTAGTTTCTATGTCTGACTTTGGTATCTGAGAATTTTGCCTCATAAAATGAGCTGTGAATGTTCTCTCCTTAACTATTTTTTAACGTTTATGTAACATTGGTATTAATTTTTCCTCAAATATTCAACATACTCCAGCAGTGAGGCCAACTGTGCCTGCAATATTCTTTGTCAAAGCTTTTTGATAAGTAATTAGAATTATTTAACCAGAAAAGTTGTATCAACAGGTTTCTCCATCTTGGTACAATTGATGTTTGGGGCTGAATAATTCTTTTTTGTGTAGAGTTGTCCTATTTGTTATAGAATTGAATGGTGTCTAGGAGCATCTTTGGTCTCTACTCACTAGATGCAGTAGCACCCTTTCCCCCTGAGTTGCGACACAGAAAGGCCTCTAGATATTGTCAGTGGATCCCAGAGAAAATGAACATATCTGATTGAGATTGACTGATGTATTAGGATTTTTTCCTATTCCTTGTGACAGATTTGGAAATTTGTATCTTTCAAGAAATTCAAATACCGCATGTTCTCACTTATAAGTGGGAGTTAAATGATGAAAACACATGGACATTGATGGGGAACAACGCTCTCTGGGGCCTGTTGGAGGACAGGGGGTGGGAGAAGGGAGAGGATCAGGAAAGAATAGCTAATGTATGATGGGCTTCATACCTGGATGATAAGATGATCTGTGCAGCAAACCACTGTGGCACATGTTTACCTGTGTAACAAACCTGCACTCCTGTAGATGTACCCCTGAACTTAAAATAAAAGTTGAAAATCTTTTTTTAAAATTTTTCAGTGTCTTCAAACTGTCAAATGTATTTGTTTATAACATTCGGTTATCTGTCTTTATGGCCGTAGAGTCTATAATAATGTTAACTGATGATATTTATTGTGTTTTGTGCTCTCTCTAATTAATCTATCTGGTCTAATTGGAAATCTATCAATTTTATTAGTAGTTTCAAAACTGCTTGCCAATTTTCTACTTCAGTGATATCTGCTCATGTCTTTACTATTTTCTTTCTGTTAACTTTGGTTTTAATTTTATTTTCCTTTTCTAACTTCTCAAGGCGGAATCTTATATTCTTAATTTTTTAATATTAGCATAAATTTTCTTTCAATTACTGCTTTAGCTGCATCCCTCAAATTTTAATATATTATGTTTTCGTGGATTCTCGGTTAAAATATTTGCTATTTTCTCTTCTGATTTCTTTCTCTTATGAGGTATTTAGAAGTGCTTAATTTTAAGTATTTTAGCATTCTCCAGATATCTTTTTATTTATTTATATTTTAATTCTATTGTAGCCAGATAATATGTGTATAATGTCAGTCCTTGGAATTTATTGGTACACATTATATGGCCCAGCATATGTTCTATCCTGATTTAATGGGTCCAAGTACACTTGAATATAGTGTGTAATGTGCAGTATTAGGTATATTGTTCCTTAAGGGTTAATTAAATTAAGTGATTGGCAATAACATGTAAATATTACATACCTTTATTACTATGAGTGTGTTAAAATCTCCATCTATAACCATAGATTTTTTCTTGTTCTCACTTTAGAATTGTTTTTGTTTGATGTATCTTGAAACTTTGTATGTACATGGAATATTATATTGTCATTTGTTCTTAAAACATTTCCTTCCAATTTCTTTATCCTCTTAAACTGAGAGCCAGGTGGACACAGGTTAGACTGTGCTGAATGTACATTGATTTCCACATGTGCCTTGAAAACTTTGTGCTTCAGTATATGCAGATCTACCTCTTTCTTTTAAATGATGAATAGCATCAAGCAGTATTTTAGTACCATAAGTAATATATAATTTTTTATCATTGTATGTGTATTTCCAACTTTTTCCCTTTCCAAAGAAAGCATTAAAAATAAATACTATGGGCTAACAGTGGTGGCTCACACCTGTAATGTCAGCACTTTGGGAGGCCAAAGCAGGTGGATTGCTTTAGCCCAAGAGTTTGAGACTGGCCTGGGCAACATGGTGAAACCTCATCTCTACTAAAAATATGGAAAATAGCCAGGTATGGTGGCACATGCCTGTAGTTCCAGCTACTCAGCAGGCTGAGGCAGGAGGATTGCTTGTGACCAGGAGGTGGAGGTTGCAGTGAGCCAAGATCATGACACTGTACTACAGACTGGGTGACAGAGTGAGACCCTGTATCAAAAATAAATAAATAAATGCTGTGTATTATATATATATATATATACACACACACACACACACATACTATTGATCTGACATAGGTACTCACTCGGTTTTGGTTAGTGGAAGAATACTTGCACTTACAGTTTTGCCAGTAGAAACTGTTTGCAGTTTTAAAAACTCTACATCATGTTAAATTCCCAAAAAGTGTATATGAAAGTATCCATTGTCTCACACGACCAACAGTACTTGAAAATATCAATCTAATTTGTTTGCTGTTGGGTGAAAAAACACGGGATTTCATCATTATTTAAATTTGCATCCCTAGCTACAAATACTCTTGAAATTGTGTTTATATTAACTCTCTAAATTGTATGCCTCTATTTCTCACCTGTTTTTCAAGATTTTTTTCTTTTAGATTTGAAGTTTCCCTCTACATATCATGATTGTTTTTATTATTTAACTTTTCTACATCTAGCAAATACTGTTTCCAATACCGTTTCCAAGATTTATGGGATTA
Organism: Trachypithecus francoisi; assembly: GCF_009764315.1. Lineage (NCBI taxonomy): Eukaryota > Metazoa > Chordata > Mammalia > Primates > Cercopithecidae > Trachypithecus > Trachypithecus francoisi. Next base: position 49,223,350 of record NW_022681462.1, on the reverse strand, counting down.
ATCTCAATCTAATAACCTTGGATTATTATATCATTTCCTACATGGAAGTTTTTGCTCTACTATTTATGTAGTCCACCTAGGAATACAGTGTAGACAAATGCTAAGGAAAAGGCTCTAGAGTCGGATTATGTGTCTCAAAATCTCAATATCCTTGTCTAAGGTGAGGAAATGTTAAGATAACAAATCAGAGAAAATTCTCCTGTTAGTATGTGAGTAGGTATTCTTCAGCAAGACACAAAACTTAGGTTCTATTAAAAAAAGAAAGCAGTGAAAAGAATATAAATCATTCTAACATAAAGACACATGCATGTGCATTTTCGTTGCAGCAGTATTTACAATAGCAAAGACATGGAATCAATCTAAATGCCCATTAACAGTAGACTGCATAAAGAAAACGTGGCACATATACACCGTGGAGTACTACTCCGCCCTAAAAAAAGAATGAGATTCTATCTGTTGTAGCAACATGGATGGAGCTGGAGGCCATTATTCTAAGCAAACTAAAACGGGAACGGAAAACCAAATATCACGTGTTCTCATTCATAAGTGGGAGCTAAATGCTGAGTACTCATGAACACAAGAGAGCAACAGACACCAGACCTACTCAAGCGTGGAGGAAGGGAGAAGAGGGAGGATCAAAAAACTACCTACTAAGTACTATGCTTATCACATGGGTGATGAAATAATCTGTATACCAGACTCCATAACATGCAATTTACCTGCATAACAAGGCTGCACATGTATCCTGAACAGAAAATAAAAGCTAAAATTTTAAAATGTTTAAAAAAGAATAGTGAAATCTGACTATATTTTGGATACATTACAAGGATCAAACCACTTAACCCTCCTAAAACCCTGAGGTAGAGGACGATCTCCGTTTCACAGATCAATGTTTTTTGAACGCTTTTTTACATTTTTACGGATTAATTTTAGTGGTTTGGTCTAAATTATTTTCATCCAAAAGATAGCCAGTATTCCCAACAACATTTACTACAGTTCTTCCTTTTCCCCACTAATTTAAGTGACCCTTTGTCATACTTGGATCAATTTTAGTGCTGTGTACAATTCCCATTGACCTTTCTATTTATTCTTGTGCTAATATCTTACTGATTTAATTACTCTAGCTTTAGAGTATATTTTTTATCTTTTGTAACATATCCAGAGTTTTTATTTTTCCCATTTTTTAAAACAACAGTCATGATTTTTTTTTTTCCAAATGGAAGTTGGAATTTGTTCTGTTACATTAAAATATTTCTGTTGAAATTTCTATTGGGATTATCCAAATTTATACATTATCTCGAGAATCAAAATTTTTACAATATGAAACATTACTATTTTGTAAGAAGCATGTCTCCAAATTAATTTATTTAAATGGTGTCCTTCAAAGTAATGTATGGATTTCATTATACCTCTTTTGAGCATTTCTTATCAAGTTTATTAACAGGTACTTTGTAGCTTGTTTTGCTCTAGTTATTCAGATCCTTCCTACCCAAATTTTCTACTTAGTTAAGAAACTGATTTTAAATTTTGAATTCTGTTAGGACTCTTCACTGATATCTCTTATTCTAATAGGTTTTTAGTGGTTCCTTTGAGGATTGCTAGGTAGCTTGTCATGTGGTCCTAAATAATGATGGTGTGTCTTTTTTATTTTAATTTTCATATCATAGTTTTTCTTTTTCTCTTGTCATATTACATTGGCCAGGATACCTACTACAATGTTGAATAGCATTAGTGACAATAATATCTTTATTTTTCTCATTTTTTAATTTGAAGAATATTTTAAAATTTCACTTTACATGTGATTTTGATGCAAATTTTTAATGACAATTTTATTCAAGGTATTTAGTTCTATTTTCACCATGTTAAGAACATTCAACTTGGAGGCAAATTAAATTTATCAAATGGTGTTTATGTATCTATTAATGTTGATTTGTTTTATCTTTTAACTTGTACTTTAAAACTTCTCTAACTTGAATTGCTTTTGTATTTCTAGCATAAAATTGTAAATTCTTAATAAAACCATACGTTTAATATTTGTAATTTTTTATTATATCACTTCTGTTCGGTGTTCATGGTTAGAGAAAATAGTAGCCATATCCCAGAAATGCACGTGTGCACACACACACACACACACAGCCAAAATAATTAAATTTATCTTTTTCATCTATTTACTCTTTGTTACCTTCTTCCTGTTTCTTATTTTATTTTTGCATAAACAGAAAACTAAGCAAATTTGCTGAGTTGTGTAACATAAATTTTTAAAAGCTATCTTCAGATACCTCTGGATAATATTTTTGGTTCTCTCATGTTGCTATTTGTCATTAAACGAAATAATTTTGTTTTTGGAAAGTGATATTTCAAGGCATTTCTGATTGTATTTAGGAATAAAGAAATATTTACTCAAAAGTATGTGGGTTTGTTTATTCCTTTTGTTATTTCCTCGCTTCCTTCTTCCTTTCCTTCCTCCTCATTCTTCTTTTATTCTCTGCTTCCCTCTTTTGTTTATTTTCCTACAGTAATGGTGAATTTGCCTTAAACTGAGCACATTGTATTCTCTAGTCCCTATTGCAGCTAGTGGAATGCAATCTCATGATGGATAGACAGGAAAATGCACAGTCTGTGACAATGGAAGGTAGTACAACCAAGGGGCTCATGGAGATCAATGGAACAAAAGCAGTTTATAAGCATCTAAGCTAAGCAGCCAAGAAAAGGCATATTGTTCTGAACACAAGCTATATCTTCACTAAACAAAATGTAATGACATGCTACTATGTATCAGGCACTATGCTAGGTTCTAAGGCAAAAAAGGAGATCAAGACTCAGACCAGGCGCCTCCTCAGAGGACTAGCAGTGTTTTAGGAGGACATATATGAAATCAGAGATTTATTACAATGGAGAGAGCATTAGATGTATGTAGAAAACGACTGGTAGGTACTGAAAGGTGACGCTAAGGCAACCTATGGAGTTTAGGACATGGTCCACAGTGTGCTGGAGAGTTACTCCAAGTCAGATATAATTCTGTTTACGACAGTTGTGTGAAAGCCATTATGTCTATTTCACATTTTATTCCTATTAAATTATTAAGCGCATGACTTACCCACTTAGTTATTTAAGTTAGGACATTTGCACTTAAATGCACAGACACTCATTTCTTTACTAGTCATCTTCTAATAACTCACTCATTAAGGCAGGCCACTTATTCAACAAAAATATACTGCCCACCTACTACGTGTCATTATTGGACTCAATTAGAAGCCAATCTGACTGAGTCCCTGACCTCGTGAAATTTACTCTCTAGTGGGGCAGACAAACATGAATCAAAATCTCTCAAATAAGTGTATAATCAAAGGACAGAAGGACAGATTTATGTGCAACCTAAACATTTAGTGATTAATTATACAGTGCTGGGTGTAAGCATGGGAGCATTAAGGGCCCAAGGGAAGGAGGAAGCCCAGAGAGTGATAATTGAGTTGAGACCTCAAGAATATTTGGGTCAAGAGACAGAGGTAAAGGGCTCCAGACAGAGGGCTCCGTGTGAGTGCAGGCCCTGTGGGAGGAAGCATGGTGCTTCTGAGGCTAAGAAAAAGGTACAGAGTTTAAGGGAGGCGTGTGCACAATTAATGAGAGCTGTTGCTCTCTGGGTCTTGTAGGCCCTTTTAAGGATTTCCTTCCTTAGAAAAATGGGGAACTCTGAAGGGCATTAAATGTGGGAGAAAATAACTGATTTCCAGGTGGCCGTAACGCAACAAATGGACTCAATGTTTTCAGCTCGTCCAACATCCCTACAGCAATTTCCCTGTATTCAATTCCCTCCTTTAACCTCCACAGGGTGAATACTGACTCTGACAACGTATACAGTATATAACATTTATTCAGTATTTTCTATCTGCCAGGCATTTTCTTAAGAGCTTTACATATATTATTTCATTTTTTTCCAGCAATCTTTTAGATTTGTATCTATTTATGTCCTCATAGCACAGACGTGGGACCTCAGGTACAAAAAATTTAAGTAATTTGTCTAAGGTCACAGAACTGTAAGATCTGTGCACTAATTTGGATTTGTGGCACTATTATCATTGTTTCCAATATGTTGTTTGGAGCTTTTGCTAATATTTCAATAGCTCTGCTGCTTGTTTTCTGAAATTCTATCATAAGTAAATGGAGTGAAAATATGAACTATGTAAACATTTCAAATAAAATGAGGTTGATATTTCAGACATTCTATGTTATATATGATTTCTGAATTTGCCTAATTGGTTTAGAATAAAAATATGAAAGAAAGGCAATGATATTGTGAGGAATACAATTTTATTTGCATATTTATTTAAATGAGATATTTGAATATTTTACATGGATTTAAGCTTAAAATCAATCACCTTTGGTGAATCATTTTTCTCTCAGAACTAAATTTGATAAGTTTGTGAATCTCAAAATGGTGAGATGTTCACATGTGTATTACTTTTTATTTCATATATATTTAGAGTGTCAGTAGGTAAGATAGGTTTGTGTCAGATTCAGTGTTGCCATAATAAGGGGATTCTATTTAAAATGTTGCATATGCATGCACAATATTACTGGCTATATATAACAGATATATGTGTAACAGTTACAAGCTTGTAAATGTTATTTAAATGAAGACTTTTAATCTACACGATTTAAATAAAATTTATTTCTATTAACCTTATATAGAGAAAAAAATTCAAAACACCAAACAATATGGTATTCAAAATATAGAACTACCAGTTAAATGCAGATTAATTTTTTAACAAGAATTCCTATGCAGTAGGCAGATAGGTCCCACATCCCATTGTGATTGACAAGCCTGACATATGGAATAGTTCACAAATTCCCAGGTGACTGACAGATGGAGAATAGAAAGGCGGATGAAGTTGCCTAGAGAGCTGAGGATGATTTCATATTCAGCGGTTTTGATCAAAAGGATTCCAGATCTCACACTAAATTTAGCACCGCTGGCAATTAGTGCATGATTTATTCAGTCCTTTCATTTGCTGGTTGACAAATGGAAAACAAGCACAAAATTAAAAATAAGTTTATTTCCAGCATTTCGGATATTTAAAATGTGTGTGTCTTTGTTTGCACATAAATTAACATGAGATGAATTTATAGTGAGATTAAATCTGAAATGGAGATGCAAGCAATAAATAAGAGCTTTTTTATGTATCGTACGGGCAGAACAGGTGTTTGAATTAAGAAATACTAATATGTTTAGCAGCACGGCTCCACCTTTAGCATTAGGGAGTTGATGGTTTCCTAAATTTAGAATAATCTTTTCACAATTTAGAGTTCTTTCGTAAGCTTCCAACATAGGTGACCATCTGTATGACAATATTAATGCTTTTCAGTCTAGTAATAGTATAAAAATAAAAACAACTCCCCGTCACCAGGCTTTCCTGCATTACAGTGAGTCACAGAAAGGCTACAGGCTTCTTTCCCTGTTTCTGAGTCTTGGATGTCCCTGGTGAATAGGCAGCAGACACCCAAATCTATCCCCGCTCATGCATTTATAAATGGGGTTACAAGATTTCAACCTTTTCTGTACTATCCTTCAAGCTAGACCATGTGTAAAGCTCTGTTTCCGGTTTCTCTTCTTATTTCATGGAACAACAATGAGAGGAGCAAGATAGACTGATGTCAACCTTCTCTTCTGTTATTTAGAATCAGAACACAACAATATCACATCCACAATTGCAAGAGAGCATAACTGTAAATTGTCCCTCCTAGGGATCCAGAGAGGCGGAGACATTTTTAAGCACATTGACTGAAGGTGTAGAAAATGAATTGAGCAAAAGCCCCATTCTTTCAGTGGTGAAAAAAAAAAAACAATTATCATAGCTGAAAGACCTTGTGATTTCTGAGTAGGTGTGTCTGTCTATCTCCTTTTAAGAAATCTTCTTGGCACTGTCTAATATAGCTGCTTAGAAAGATGAATGAATTTCTCAAAAGACGGTGGAAGCTGGAAGGATGTCTCAAGAGTGTGAGGTGCCCTATCATTGTTAATGGAACAGAAGTGGCCCATTGAGGTAGCTTGACATCAAAAGCAAACCAGGGCGAACATTTATGAAATGTTGGGCTGGCAGCAAAGCACCTGAGACTTAGGGATTGTGGGGGCAGATGTTTGGGATACTTATAGGTTCTCTTATTTGATTTGTATTCCAGGTCTGACATTCAACTTTATTTGTATTCATTATTCACAGTGGGAACTAGAATGGTTTTTAAAATAGCATAAAATCCACTTAAATTATAATGGAAAGAATTGTGTGCAATGTGATGCTTTAATTACCGTTAGGCTAACCTTGGGATATGGGAAATGTCAGTTTTCATTGGCCACATGAAGGCTGAGCCCAGGTTTTAGCCCGCAGATATGTGCAGGCAGTAGGGGAGCAGCTCATGGGCACAGCCTGCCTGAGGAGTGCCCACAGTGCTTCAAATCTGCTTTGCCTCCTCCCCACACACCCTGGAGCACCATCACCATTTCATTAGTATTTTCTTCCCCTTCTGCAATACCCTCACTGGTTCTCAGCAGCCCAAAGACATTTCCCAGGCAAATGGCTTCAGGTCGGTTATGTTACTTCTTTTTTTTTTTTTTTTTTTTTTTGAGGCGGAGTCTCGCTTTGTCGCCCGGACTGGAGTGCAGTGGCCGGATCTCAGCTCACTGCAAGCTCCGCCTCCCGGGTTTACGCCATTCTCCTGCCTCAGCCTCCCAAGTAGCTGGGACTACAGGCGCCCGCCACCTCGCCCAGCTAGTTTTTTGTATTTTTAGTAGAGACGGGGTTTCACCGTGTTAGCCAGGATGGTCTCGATCTCCTGACCTCGTGATCCGCCCGTCTCGGCCTCCCAAAGTGCTGGGATTACAGGCTTGAGCCACCGCGCCCGGCCTCTTTTTTTTTTTTTTTAATGGACCCTTCCTGGGTGGGAATGTCCTGGGTTTTCCACTCACCAAGACTGGGAACAGGGAAGCTATGATGAGCTGGTATAGATCTTAAGACTCCTCTCTCTATCAATCTATTCTTCTATTACTACTTGAAACCAGTAGCCCAAATACCATGCTATCTCCCCTGTGTTTTCTGCATGCATAAATTATTTCATCTGTAAACAGGGATTATCAGTTTTGGGCTTGTGGTTCCCTAAGAGGATGAGAACACCTTCCAAAGTAAGAAGCCATCATTCTGATTACCCTACTCTACTGAAGAGTCTGTCTCTGTTCTTTCAAGACCTGCCGTGGTGGTTAGGTATATGGTATGAAAGCAACTGGACCCGAAATTCTTCTCAATTATAAGGAGATTTTGAATTTCAATTTACCCAACTGTGTGCAAATGTAAGCCATATATGAACTGAGAGAAACAGAGACTAAATTTTTTTCTTAAGTCATGTTCCTGGAGAGTATACAGACTAAGCCTCCATGTTACAGCCTGGAGGCAAGTTATGGCATCTATACATGCCCACACAGATAAACATATTTATACAGACACTTCCATTTTTATTTATTTTACTCGAAAATATGCTCTCTGAAAATAATGAGTGTTTAATAATTTGGGGAATAACTACATTTTAAAATACATGTTGCCTTTCCTTCAGTGTGCCATTTATTTTTCCTAACTAATCTGTTGAACTGAATTGAACTGTTCATAATTGCTCCTGTTTAAGCTATAAAATTTACAATGTCATATGGTTCAACTTAGTAAAATCACAGTATTAGATGGGAGAAAGGTGGCTATACCTCCATTCCACTATTGGAGAGAAAAGAAAGCAGGCAATACTTTCTAATACCTTATTAGTTATGCAAAGAACTATAAAAAGAATCTATCTCAACTGACACACAAGATTTTTTCTTGTTGCATACTTTCTCATCATAGTAAAAACCTGTGACAAATATAAATGCTTTATTTATTTATTTACTTATTTATTTATTTATTTTTGAGACAGGGTCTCACTTTGTCACCCAGGTTGGAGTGCAGTGGCAAGATCTTAATTCACTGCAGCCTTGACCTCCTGGGTTCAAGTGATCCTCCTGCCTTGGCCCTCCAAGTAGCTGGGACCACAGGCCCACACCACCATGCCCAGCTAATTTTTCTGTGTTTTTTGTAAAGACGAGGTTTCACCGTGTTGCCCAGTCTGGTCTCAAACTCTTGAGCTCATGCAACCCGTCTCAGCCTCCCAAAGTGCTAGGATTACTGGTGTAAGCCACCTCAACTGGCCTAAATGTTTAATGTTTTAATTTGCTCTATATTACCTGTATGCACTGTGATACTGTAACATCGTAAGAAGAAGGAAAGCGAAAAATGTAACACTCACTGAATGACTCTTATGTGCCAGGCACTCAGCTTGGGGTTTTAGCAAAACATTAACTATTCTTCTCAGTTTTCTATAGTTCTCTGAATGAAATGTTTAACAAAATCTGAAGTATATGTTTAATCTCAGCATTTGTCTAAATATGACCACCCAACATAGTCATCTCTCGCCACATGTGTCTATTTATGTTTATATTTAAATTTATCAAACTCAAGTAACTTAAAATATTAGTTAATTCTGTAATAAAAGGAACATTTCAACCACTCAATAGCCATATGTGGCTAGGGGTTATACCATTAGAGCAAAATCAGAAAGTTATCCTCATCTCAGAGAGTTTCACTAGACAATGGTGGTCCAAGTCAATCTTTCAAAGGATATATTGGTCAACAAAGTTTTCATAACTTCATTAAACCCCTGGCAAGCTGGTGGCCTACGTCTATTTTTAATTATTTATCATTTCTAGAGGCCAAACACTAAAATGACATATTTCTTAAAACATAATTTACAAAAGAATAAGCGACAATTTCCTTGAAAGTATGTAACATGAGATACTTAATAAACAAATAACACTCCCCAAAACTCTCCCTACTTTTGAACAATGATATAGACAGAGTGCATATATGACAGTTTATGTGACACACTCTCCACTCTTGATCTTAAGCGGTTCTTTCATGTCAAATGAAGTAGTTTCTAAATAACACATCTAGTGAAATCAAAAGTCATCTTTTCTGGGAGGAAAAGAAAAACAAATGTTTCCACAGTGATACAGAAATACAGAAAACTGTTCAGAAGAAACATTAAAACAGTAAGTGATCAAACATAGGTGATAATTCAAAAATCAGAAAAACTTGGAAGATTTTAACAATAGCTTTATGCTTTCAAATAAATACTTTGCAAATGTCACTGGGTGCGGTGGCTCACGCCTGTAATCACAGCACTTTGGGAGGCAGGCAGATAAACTGAGGTCAGGAGTTCGAGACCAGCCTGACCAACATGGAGAAACCCCATCTCTACTAAAATTACAAAAAAATTAGCCGAACATGGTGGCGCATGCCCGTAATCCCAGCTACTCGGGAGGCTGAGGGAGGAGAATGGCTTGAACCTGGGAGGTGGAGGTTGCGGTGAGCTGAGATTGTGCCATTGCACTCTAGCCTGGGCAACAAGAGTGAAATTCTGTCTCAAAAAAACAAAAAACAAAACAAAAAAAACTTTGCAAATGTCTCTTTGAAATGCAAAGATTAATAATCTAATCTGAAACACATCAAAGAGATAGATAAGGGAAAGCATCTTTTTTATTTTGAGATGAAAAATTTGCTTACCTGGTATAGATGCTGGGAAGTTCTGCTTACTAAGCACCTCATATAAAATTAGGGCACCAAAATTACTGTTGAATGAATGAAAAGAGTATCAGGCTGAGGAGTTTTACAGAGTAGGGTATCTGACTGTTAGTTTCAGTTCACGAAGAGTTGAGAATTGTGACCAGTTTTCTGCACACTGAAAAGCCTAACAAAAGTGATCTAATCACTATCCACCCTTCATAAGCATACATTTGTTGCTACTAATCCTTTTTTTACTCAGATATTTTAATGATATTCCCACAAAATTCTCTATTTGCCTTGCCATACTTTAAGCAAATATACATATCTCTTTTGCAACAGCCACCAAACATTAACCATATTCCTTGTTCTCTCTTTTCTGAGGAACTTCTTTCTGCCAGTCTGTTCTTTTTTTCTTTTTTTTTTTTTTGCATCTCAATCTACTATCCATCATCTGTCTTTCTCATCACCTCCCACTGTCTGAAATGAAGCTGAGAATAGACATACATAATGCTTCAACAATTACAGCTGGAAAAACCTTACCAGCATGGCTCTCGACAGAAGGGATGACAAGCCCTGATTTCTCATTTGTCCCCATACATTTAGATCCAGAAACTAAGAAAAACTTTTCAATTCCCAATCATATTGATCATGGAGGAAAGTCATCTGGTGAATCAATGGTAAATACTGCTAAATTAAATGAAAACACGAGGGATATTTTTCCTCATTTTTCCTCTTGTTTTAAGATTATTTTATTTCCTTTTGCACTAGGTTAGTTTTGCTGGCAATCCCATGCCATGTTAGAACTCTTCATAAATTAGGAGAAAACATACCAAAATTTTAAAATAAGTCTATCATTCTGTTAGTACTGGCAAATCATATAGTTTCCTTCCGGTTTATTCTAAATATCACTGTTGCTATCCTTATCCCCTACTTTGGTGAAATTACCAAAAGACAATTCAAGTAAGTGATTATACGCCTGTCACAAACTGTATCAGAGTTTCATTTTGTGCTCTCCCCAAGCACAAACAAATATGATCATTAAGGAGCATTTATTAGTGATCTAATTTGTAGGGTAATGTGCTAGGAGATAAAGACAAAGAGTTATGTTAAGGTCAGCCTTACAATGAAAACAGGCGAGCGAGCAAGCGAGTGAGGGAGAGAGAGCAAAAGTGCCAGGAAGAGATGGCCAGATATCAAAGTTTTTAACCATTAGTTCATTCAGAGGGCAAAACCTTTTTTAGAACGAAAAATTAAAGGCTTACAATATGTAAGCAACACCGTTGGGGTGGTTTATGTGAAAGCTACTCACTGTGTTCTTAGGGTGAGATGTCTTCTAGCAACAGACCTGGATTTTCAGAGTTGTCTGAATTCTGGAGAAGGACCTTGGCAAAATGGAGAAAAGAAAAAGAATCTGGAGAAAGAGGAAGAGATTATACATCTCTTGTTAGTTGAGATAAGGCTCAGACAGAAAAAAAATGATTAATTACTATTATTAATCTCTAAGACCATCCTGTCCATCTCATTTTATTCCTCTTTGCTACTTGTTATTCATGCACATCTTTAGAAGGCATATGTCACAAGTCTATACAAAAGCCTGTACTAAATAAATGGATGGGTGGTCAGGGAAGAAATAGTATTAGTTGGGGAAATAGACATCACATCTTTTCCACCTTTTGAGACAACTCAAAGGACTAAAATCAAAAATAAAATCTGACAAGAGAAAATATACCCAGAAGGTAGAAGTTACAAAGGAAAGCATTGAGGGTTATAAGTAAATAAAATAAATATAAAAGAATGTGGACTCATGCACTATTTGGCATTAAAAAACTGAGTGTTTCTAGGACACAGAAAATGAAACTAAAGCAATGATAAGATTAAGCACTGTGTAATATAATATTCAAAATGAGTGAAAATAAAGATAGTTTAGGTGATACCTGTATCCAAATATTTTCAAGGGAGCCAAGGTGAGAAATTCCAAAAATGTCATATATTGTGATATTGGCCAACCTCCAGTTGTCCTATTAAATAAAAAAGCAATGAACTACTTGATGTTATAAGAAATACGTAATTGCGGCAGAACTGTAAATTAAGTCCAACAGAAATCTTTAAAAATAATTACTCTTGCAGAAAGTTGGAATACACGTAGCTTTCACTGTTCCTCCCACTAAGCGCAACTATAAACCTTGAATGTCAAATATAAAACAAGCATAATGATCCCAAAAGGTGGAAAGAGGAAGGAAGAATGGCTGGGGACTCTGCTATCCGAGAACTGACAAAGTGGAGAGTTACTTGGGCTTTCATTTTGCTTTATATATCTCTAGATACATATTGGGGAAGCCAGCAGCCAGGAAATGCCTAAGAATACAGACAAAAAGAACACCAAGAAAAGCTTGATCACTCTAACAAAAGGACCCAGAGAGGGGCAGCCTAGCAAGACAAAAGCAAACTTTTATTCGACAATAACTGCTCTACTTTTCCAAACATAAAGAAAAGGCTAGGGCCCAGCCACCATGCCTGCAAGCCTGGTAGAGCATCTGAACTTCAAGGTTGTGATAAGGTGACCCAACCACACTGTTTGGATGGTGTCTGAGAATGCTGAGTAGGGATCTCAGACTTTTATTCTTGCAAGGTAGTAACAAATCTTCCAGCACTCCCCTTACACCCCACCCTGTATCAACAGAAACCACATGGACAGTCTTAGACTTTTATCTACATACTACTGAAATGTGGTTGGAGGCCTGGTGAAGAGTCAGGATGTCTAATGCAGTAAAGTGGTAATGAGCTACCCTTATACCCCTGAGAAACATACTGCCATTGTGTTAGTCGAGGCCAATACCATCACCACTAATGAGATGCCCCTCACCACAAATCAACAAACAGTTAGTACAGAACTTGGGCTTCCTCTGAAATTCTAACCCAACCTTTCAGTGAAAAGGCAGTGGCCTTTTTCTGACCCTTCATCCCCTGACATTGAGCAGCGTAACAAGAGTTGCTGAAACATGAGATTTAAATAAGGTTCACAGTCTCTCAATGTAATACCTAACATGAATAGGTTTCATCAAAAAACAATCCTCATATCAAAAACCAGGAAGATCTCAACTTTCAATAAGAAAAGAAAATTGACAGATGCCAACATCAAGATGACACAGGTGTTAAAATTATCTGACAAGGGCTTTAAAAAGCCAGCACAAAAATGAAATGAGTAATTACAAACACACTTAAATAGAAAGTCTCAGAAATGAAACAGAAAGCCTAAGCAAATAAATAAAAGATATAAAGAAGAATCAAATAAAAATGTTAGTACTGAAAAACATAATTAACAACAAATTCTTAATGGATAGGCTCAATAAGAGAATTGACAGCAATCAGGGACTTACGAGACTATAAAAAAGATCTAACATTAATGTCAATGGAGTCCAAAAATGAGGAGCAGAGAACGTAGAGCTGAAACGGTTTTTGAAGTATGATTGAAAATTTCCAAAATTTGTCAAAATTAATAAGCCTGCAGATTCAAAAAGCAGAGTAAACCCCGAAAAAGTTAAACCCAAATAATTCCATGTCCAAGACACACCACACTGAAACTTTTAAAATTAAATGGGAGGAGAATAAAGGGACATAAAAAGAGGTAAGATTTTTACACTTCACTTAAAGTGATAAAAAAAATTGACATAGTAGATTGGGGTAAAAATGTAATATTAATAGCAATCACTAAAAGAGATACATAGAAATATACTTTAAAGTTTATACTATATATAAATCAAAATGAAATTTCAAAAAATGCTCAACTTAATAGGAACCAAAAAGAAAGCTAGGGGATTAAAAAAAAGAAAGAGAAAAAACAGAGCAAAAACTATATAATGACCAGTTTACACTCTAATCCCTAATTATATTAAATGTAAATGATCTAAATACACCAATTAAAATACAAAGATTGGTAGCATGGATTTAAATAAACAACCCAATTATATACTGTCTACAAGAAGGCCATTTCCACAATTGTACTTAGACATTTCAACAAACTTCTCACAACAAGTCATAGACAACTGTCCAGATAATCAGCAAAAATATAGTACTCAGAATCACCATCCATCAACAGGATCACACTTATATCAAGTGCCCACAGAATATATTCCAACGAAGACCACATCCTAGGCTTTAAAACAGATTTTAACAAATTCAAAGAAATTGAAATCATCAACAGTTTGGTTTTTGACTACAGTGGAATCAAACTAGATATCAATAACAAACAAACAAAAAAAGAAAAAGTACCAAACAACTGTAACCCAAAAAACACACTGCTAAATATTCATGAGTCAAAGAAAAAAATTAAAGGAAAATCTAAAAGCACATTGAATGCAAGAAAATAAAAATACAACATGTTAAAATTTGTAGATGACAGCTCAAGCAGTGTTAGAAAAGGAAATTTACAGTACTAAACATTCATATTAGAAAAGAGGAAAAGCATGGCACGGTGGCTCAGCCTGTAATCCCAGCACTTTGGGAGTCTGAGGCAAGTGGATCACCTGAGGTCAGGAGTTCAACACTAGCCTGTCCAATATGGCAAAACCCTATCTCCACTAAAAATGCAAAAATTAGTCAGGCATGGTGGCACACGTCTGCAGTTCCAGCTACTCAGGAGGATGAGGCAAGAGAATTGCTTGAACCCAGGAGGAAGAGCTTAACTGAGATGGCACCACTGCCATCTGGGCAGCCTGGGCAACAGAGCGAGACTCTGTTGCCAAAAAAATAAAAAAAATAAAAAAAAGGAAAAGTCTTATGTCAGTAATCTAAGCTCCCACTTCAAGAAAATAGAACAGAAAAATGTAAACCTAGCAGAAGAAAAGATATAACAACAGAAATAAATGAAATTGAAGACAAAAAAAGAGAAAAGACAATGAAACAATGGTTTATTTTAACAAAAATCAATAAAGCTGACTAGCCTTTAGCTATCCTGACAAAGAAAAAAAAGAGAGAAGCCACAAATTACTAATATTAGGAATGAAACCTGGGATATTATTACAGACTCTGCAGACTTCCAAAGGATAATATGAAAATGTTAGAAATAACTCTACAAACATACATTTGATGACTTAGATGAAATTAATCAATTTCCTGAAAATCAAAAATGATGCAAACTCACCCAACATAAAATATACAACTTTAATAGCTTTATAACTATTTGAAATTTTAATTCATAATTAAATTCCCCACCTTCCTCCACCTGGAGAAATCTTCAGATCAAAATGTTTTCATTGGAGAATTCTGTCAAACATTTAAATAAGAATCAGCATCAATTCTACACAATCTCTTCCAGTAAGTGGAATAAGAAGAGACACTTCCAGTATGTTATGTGAAGCCAGTAATACTCTTCTATAAGAATCATATGGGCAATATCACAAAAGAAAATTACAAAACCCTCATAAATATAGAGGCTGAAATTGTCCACAACATATTAGCATATAGAACTCAGCAATATATAAAAATAATTATACAATATGATTGAGTGAGATTTCTTCCACAGATACAAGGCTGGAACAACAGTCAAAAGTTAATTAACGTAATCCATATTAACAAACTAAAGAAGATAAATAGTAATATCATTTGATGGTAAAAAAGAACATTCAACAAAATTCAATGTCCAATCGTGATAAAAAAAACTCAGAAAACTAGAAGTAAAGGGGACTTTTTCAACTTGATTGAAAAAATATACCAAAATACTATAGCTAACCACATCCCTAATGGTGAAATATTGAACACTTTCTCTCTAAGATCAGGAAGAAAGTAAGGATGTTCTTTCTTACCAACTTATTCAATATAGTGCTGGAAATTTTAGCTGGCATGGTAAAGCAAAAGAAAAAATGGCATATAGATGAGAAATGAAGAAATAAAACTCTCTCTATTTGCAGATGACATGACGGTTTCCATAGAAAATCTAAAGGAGTAAAAAAACCCTAGAACTAATCAATGAATTCAGCAAAGTTGCAGGATAAAAGATCAAGACACCGCATCAATTGCATTTTTATACTAGCAGTGAAAACATGGAAATAAATTAAAATTCGATACCATTTAAAATCAACCAAAAAATTGAAATATACAGGTGTAAATCTAATGTATAGGAGGTGAATGCTAAGAAGTGAAAAAACACTAATTAAAGGGATCAAAGAAAAGTAAATAAATGGAAAAACATAATGTGTTCATGGATTGGAAGACAACATGGTAAAGTTGTCAATTCTTCTCAAATTGATGCACAGGCTTAAGCAATTCTGATCAAAATCCAAGCAAGATATTTTTATAGATAGAGAAAAGACCTAAACTTTTGTGGAAATTCAAAAGAATTAGAACAGCTAAAGCAATTTTAAAAAATAAATATAAAATAAAGGCATTATTGTACTTGTTGTCAAGACTTATTATGTAATTATAGTCATCAAGATCGAGTTATATTGGCAGTCTACAGTCAGATCTATGTAACAGAATAGAAAATCCAGAAATTGTCAAAAAACAATATTTCAATATTATAAATCATATTGATCATCTTGTATTGGTCTAAGATACAAAAGCAATTCAATGCAGAAAAAAATAGTTTATTCAACAAATAGTGCTAGAGTAATTAGATACTCATAAGCAAAAAAGAAAAAGGAAACAAGATTTTAAATCTAAACCTCACACTTTATCCAAAGCTAACTCAAAATGGATCATATACTTAAATGTAAAACATAAAACTAAATAGGGGAATGGAAGAGATAGTGTGAAGTTGGTTAATAGATGAAAAATTATAGCTAGATCAAGAGAGTAAGTTCTAATGTTCTATAGTACTATAGGGTGACTATAATTAATAATAATTAATTGTATATTGTCACAGTTAGAAGAATATTTTGAATGTCCCAACACAAAGAAATGAGAAATGTGTGAGGTGATGGATATGTTAATGACCTTGATGGGATCGTTATACATTGTATACACGTATGAAAATATCACACTGTGCCCCATAAATATGTAAAATTAGTATATGCCAATTAAAAATAGTAATAAAAGCAAAAAATGTTTAGGAAAAAATGATAGATAAAATCTTCAGGTACTAAGAGTTCTTAGACATGCCACCAAAAGCACAAAAGGATAATTGATAAATTAGAACTTCATCAAAAGTAAAACCATTTGTTCTTTGGAAGACCCTGTCAAAAGAAATGGAAGAAGAGCTACAATCTTGGAGAAAATATTTTCAAACCACATTTCTGACAGAGAACTCATATCTAAAAATATGTAAAGAACTCTTACAACTCAGTGGTTAAGAAACAATCCAATAAGAAAATGGGCAAAAGACAGGAAGAAATGTTTCACGAAAGTGGAGCTATGAATGGCAAATATGCATGTGAAAAGACGTGCAAATCACTAGCTTTAAGAGATAGGCAAATTAAGACCACAATTAGATATCACTACACACCTATCAGAATAGCTAACATAAAAGTGGTGACAACACCAAATGCTAGGCAAGATGCTGAGAAACTAAATCTCTCAAGCACTGCTGATGGAAATTTCCAGTGACCTCTTGGGAAACTAGTCTGGAAGTTGCTTTAAAAAGGAAATATATGTTTACCATGCAATCTAGTTTTTGTACTCTTGGGCATCTGTCCCAGAGAAATGAAAATATATTTATGCAAAAATCCTGTACATCATTGTTCATAATAGCCAAAAAGTGGGCAAAGCCAAATGTCTCTCAATGAGTGAATTATTAAACTCACTGGGACACCCACACCAGGCAATACCACTCAGTAATGAAAAGGACTGAATTACTGACACATCCAACAAACTGGATTGTTGAACTCCCTTTTGCTGATAATTCCATTGATGTAATACTTTCAGAGGACAAAACTACAGAGTTGAAAAACAGATTAGTGTTTGACTTTGGTTTGGAATGGTGGGGGAGGTAGAAAGGGGTCAGGGCCACTATAAAAAGGGAAGAGGAGAAAGATCTTTGAGATGAAGGAATATTTATCTGTCTTGATCAGGATGGTGACTATACACGTGATTAAAATGACATAGAAGCAAACATATGCTTTATTGCAATGTGAACTTCTTGATTTTCATAGTTATACTATATAAGCTCTAATCGTGAGGGCAAACTGGATGAAGAAGACACAGGAACTCCCTGTGCAATGTTTGCAACTTCCCATGAATCCATAATTATTTCAAAATAATATGTTTAAGAAATAATAACTAGTCTTCAACCTTCAATATCTTTAAAATAATGACTAGTTTTCAACTTTCAGTATCTTTCTGACAGAATTGCCTTTTTATTGACGAAAATAAGCGATGGGAACATTCTAGTCCAGTGATTATAAAGATGGTCCTAGGACCAGCAAGAGCAGCAACATCAGCACCACCTGGGAACTCACGAAAAATGCAAATACTCAGCTTGACTTCAGACCCACTCAATCAGACACTCGCAGAGTGGGCCTAGCAGTTTCTGTTTTAAGGAGCCTCCTGGTGAATCTGATGCATGTTGAAGTTTGAAAACCACTGGCCCAGGGCCAAGAAGTCCTGGTCTTGAGCAAGATCATGACTATAGCCTGAAGAAAAGCCATATTCCCTCTGGCGTGGCTGTATCCACACTCTCTCCATAGCCTGTGAAAATTAACAAAGTGCTGCGTGTCATACTCCACAGACTCCTCCTTATGATCATCCACTTGAAATCATTAAACGTGAATGCTGAGTATTTCAAAGTATACATATGCAAAGTTATTATAACTAACTCAACTTTACGCTATTATGATTCAACTCTTCATTCACTCTAGTCCCGGATTTATTTAAAACTCTAAAATGTTAAATTCAAGGTCATATCTAGACACAGGTGCCTTTCAATAATGTAAAATTAGAATCATACTACTTTCCTGCCCACCTCACAGGATTTTTGTTAAATCATATGAGATAATTTACGTGAAGGATCTGTGAAATACTTCCACAACCTACACAAATAGTCTTTATTATCACGATCAATTATATATTTCAATACTTAATAATAAATATTTTATCAATATTCTCAATATGCACTTATCACTTCTTAGCCAATTCTCACGTGGCCAGTGGTTTACATATGCTGTCCCTAACCTTCACAAGAGATGTTCATTACAGATAGTTGTATCTACATATGGGCATGTTGACTCTGAGAGGAGGGATAAATGCCTGTGGACTCATCATTGCTGGTCAAATTCAGATTTGAAGCAGATAGCAGATTCCAAATATGGCACTGTTCTTCCTCACTGCGTCTCTGGCCTTCTCAGTCACAAAGACACTTACTGGACACCAAAAAAGAAAAAAAAAAAACATTAAGCAGTCAGCTGATTTTCTTACTTTTCGGTCCAAAACATATTCAAGTTATCAACTGTGCATAGCCATTGTCAATTGCCAATAAACGTAGCAAAAAGAGAAATGATTGTGTGTGTGATTGCACACACGTAATGATAGAACTATCTCATGTTAGAAAGTGGGTTTGCATCTAGAGTTAAAACTGAAAGAAAGTTAACAGCACTTTTTGTGGGAGACTCCTTGACAAAAGCTGAATTTTATGAGTTTTCTTTGTGAAGAATAAAAGGGAGTTTATTGTAACAGGAACAGTGGAAAGAACTAAGGGGGAAGAAAAGAAGATATGCCAGTAAATAGTTAAGCTGACTTTCTAGGAAACATTCCCAAATGGTGAACAAATTCCTATTTATTTAAATAAAGTGATACATCTATGGAAATAGGATGCAAGTATTTTGTATTATAATCACATTCTCGTGTCCATGGCTTTGAAAATTACTAATAGCCCCCAAACGTACATAAGTTCAGGGACTCAAAGTAAATTTAGAGAAGATGGTCAAGTAATGCAATAGCTGGGGATGAGCAGGAAGCCACTGCCAGGAAAGACAGAAGGCAGCAGGCTTCGGATGTATTTGGTAATAGGCCTGCTGTTTATGCACACAGGTCAAACTGAAAGCATGTTCTATTACATAAGGGTGATGAACCTGCTCAACACATTTCCTCTATTGGCAGGTGAAACTAAATTTATTTAAATGGCATAATCTAAATTTCTGTCTGAAGAGAATTCACTAAAAAAAAAAAAAAAAAAGACATTCCATGCCAAGTTTAGTGCCCTCCACAGAGACAGCTCACTGCAAAATAGTTACTCCAACCATTAAAATGATCCTGATTTGGATCCAAATACTGAATAATAAAAATGCTAGATTTTGGGAGAGTACATTCTTTGCAAAAGTGTGATAAGAGGTGGGAACAATCCAGGGGGATAAAGTAATGGAATTCTACAAAGGCCAGCAAGGGGAAATGGAAAATATTTAATGACAAATTAATGTATGCCCAAGGGTTAGGAATGTCACATACCAGTAAGTACAGCTGGAGTGAACAAAAGTCAAAGTGGATAAATCAGGAGGTGCAGAAAGCAATCAGGGTATGAGAGAGGAATATGTGAAATATAAAACACTACATCCAGATGTAACAGAGGAGATTATAGAATGAATTCAAGTGTAAAAAATATATAAGAAAAGCAAAGAAGAAAAATGAAAAGAAGATTGCAGGAAAGTTTAGATAAATATCAGAACATTTTTCAAAGAACTAAGGGTTAAGAGGTCAGCATAAGAGACAGTAAAAGTTGAAAGACAGAGACAGATAATGTATTGACCAGATGGTGGAATCTAAAGAATTAAATACATCCTTTCATTTATTTTTCACAAAAAAATAAGGGAGTGAGTGCATGGAGGCATGAGACAGATTCAGGCAGTGTTTGCTGAAATGATGTGGTGGCTGAAATGAATGATCAAGGAATTAGGATGTATGAGAGTAAATAAGTTTCTCATTCTTTTTTCCTTTTACTCAAAAGACGTTAGTAAATGTTAAACTTGGGTATCAGAGAAAACATCATAGAATAAATCTAAGCCTAAAAAGAAAATTAAATTCTCTGTATCTTAACCTTTACAGTATATCTTGTTTATATTCTGTTTAAACTGCTTGAGTTGAAAGTGTCCTGTTTTGAGAAAAAATTCCCTCCTATATATAAGTGTATAAACGTGTGTGTGTGTGTGTGTGTGTGTGTGTAAGCTGACTTTCTAGGAAACATTCCCAAATGACAAACAAATTCTTATTTATTTAAATAAAGTAATAAATCTATGGAAATAGGATGCAAGTATTTTGTATTACAATCACATTCTCTTGTCAATGGCTTTGAAAAGTAC
Source organism: Trachypithecus francoisi (assembly GCF_009764315.1). Lineage (NCBI taxonomy): Eukaryota > Metazoa > Chordata > Mammalia > Primates > Cercopithecidae > Trachypithecus > Trachypithecus francoisi. The sequence continues at coordinate 49,202,502 of NW_022681462.1, read as the reverse complement.
TAATAGTCCCCAAATGTTCGTAAGTTCAGGGACTCAAAGTTTAGGAAAGATGGTCAAGTAATGTAACAACTGATCATAAGCAGGAAGTCACTGCCAGGAAAGAGAGAAGACAGCAGGCGTTGGGTGGATTTGGTAATAGGTAATTTGGTACACACACACACACACATTTATACACTTATATATGGTATATGGGAGGGAATTTTTTTCACAAAACACATATATACAAAATATGCATATGCGTCGTTCTGTACATGGGTATATATATATGTGTGTATATATACACACATACATACATTTGTATGTGTGTATACATACAAACACATACACACATTAATTTCTCTCTATATACACATACATATAAAACATATACCAATACACCTGTATCTATATACTTACATACATATGCAGAGATACAAAATGTCTATTTGGAAATAAAAACGTACATGAATTCAATTGACTAGAAACCCCCCTTCTTGACCGCAATGTACTGTGACATTTGAACAGTTGAAATAACTTTAATAGTGTCTTTTGTTCTTTTCTCACCTAAATGCTCTGGATGGCTTATTTTGGGAACACATTTTATCCGAAAAATCATTGGTTGTAAAGATGATCCTTTGAGGCTTCCAAGAGAGTTATTTGCCTGATTTGTTTTCGGCCTCAGTACCTGACTGAGCATTTACATACTTTAATGTGAATTTTAAATGGCAGACCCCATGAAAACCCCGTTTCTGAAACAATGCCCTAGTGGCAAAATGCCCCCACTCTCCACTGTACCAGAAAGGCTTCCTCCCCATGCATCCCCTTGACTACTGCTGCCTGCGTGTGCCTTCCCCTCTCATTCTCTCTGGAGCCTGGACGTTCATCCTTTGTACTCTCTCTGGGAGGAAAACCTGCCTGTTGGTTGACTTCTCCATCCATCACTCATATTCCCTCTGACTTTCTCCCACACTTGTATCTTAAAATTTAAGTATATTTTTGCATTATTCAATTACACTAGAAGTTAACTGATGACAGACTGCGTGCCTAGGCCATCTCTGCATCCAGCATAGAAACTATGTTTAACAAATTACAGAAAAAATGAATGGTCCCGTCTAGGCAGAACCTAAGTGACACAGTTTGGATATGTGTCCCCTTCCAAATCTCAAGTTGAATGATAATTCCCAATGGTGGAGGGAGGTGGGGTCTGGTGGGAGGTGTTTGGATCATAGGGGTGAATCCTTCATGAATGGCTTGGGCCATCCGCTTGGTGATAAGTGAGCTCTTGCTCTGAGTTCACATGAGATCTGGTGGTTTAAAAGTGTGTGCCCCTCACCCTCACTCTCTCTCTCTCTCTCGCTCTCTCTTGCTTCTGCTTTCACCATGTGAAATGCCTGCTCCTGCTTCACCCTCCACCATGAATAAAAGCTTCCTGAGGCCTCTCCAGAAGCAGATGCAATTATTTTTCCGATAAAATTTGTTCCCAAAATAAGCTATCCAAAGCGTTTCAGTGAGAAAATAACAAAAGACACAGTTAAAGTTTCCATCAACAGAAGCAGGTGCTGTTGCCATGTTTCCTGTACAGCCTGCAGAACTATGAGCCATTAAATCTCTTTTCTTATAAATTACCCATTCTCAGGTATGTCTTTATAGCAATGCAAGAATGGTCTAATACATATTTCACATTGCATGCCTGTATCAAAGCATCTCATGTAAGCCATAAAGATATACACTATGTACCCACAATGTTTTTTAAAAAGAATGGCCTAATACACTGAACATGCACGGCAGCTATGTATTATCTTCATTCAGGAGCTAAAAGCCATCTGTTACAATGTCTTCAAATATATGTTGAATTTATAATGTGAACATACAGAGCCCTTGTTATCTACATGGTTATATAGGTGTGATAGAGTGTTAGTGTTTCAATATATAGGCATGATTTTAAAGTAAATAAAATTGAATTGTAGGTCTTTATTCTGTTCAGCATCATATGTTAGTCCTTAACGAAAGCTCATGGAAACTGGTCTTCAGTCCTCTCTGTCCATCTAAAGTCCCCATATTCATACCAAGATGATGGGTGTGTCAAGACTCAAGGGCAAGGACATTATTGGATTATTGACTGGAAAATACATCTTTTGCTGCACCTGATAAAAATGTTAGAGACTCTTGAGTCTGCAGGCTATAGCTTCTTTGGATTGCTTTAATCACATTTTACTGTCACAGTAAGAGATTTGGCGTGGCCTCCTCTCTGGAGGAACTTAAGGCCTCAGGTGGGTTGCTCCATAAAGGTTTTTTCTGAGAACCAAAGCATTTCTTTAGATTCTAAAAGACTTAGTTATGGGAAAGTTTCTTATAATTTCTTCACACTCATATAGCATGTATCTAATACACATTGCTAGACTTTTACATTTTGACTAATAGCTTGAAATTTTTAAAAAGTTAAACATTCATTAGCTCATGATAGTAAGATTATAGGGAAAAAAACGCTTACTTATAACAACTAATACTATAAATTTGGGGTTTTCTTTGGAGCTCATATTTACCTAATAGTTCATATAATTAGTTGGGAAAAAGAGTAACTAACTTTTCAATAGACTCATGTCGAGTTCTATTACTATGTATGGCAGATAATTCAGGTGATGAAATGCTACTGTGTTCTTTGAAAAATTCATTCCTTAAAAAAAAAACTTCTTATAAAGCCATATGCAAGGAAATCTTTGAAGCTGCTGGCAGCCCACCATTTCTATCTATGGCAACAAAAGACCACAAACCTCTGGAGCTGGAGAGGGATTTGAGTAATCAGGAACAAAATGACAAAACATCTAGAAACTTACAAGTTAATTCAAGTGAGTCACCATGAGACACACACATGTATAAGATTTAGTCTAACACATTTGATGGCTTGATTGACTATTTAAAGGAAATCATGAAACAAAATTACAAAAGGAATTTACGGATACAATTTCTCTTTCTCAATTTCTCTTGAATTGAGAAAGGCTTTTTATACATGGTGCTATATAAATGGAGACAAACCCAGAGGGTCAACAATTATACCATGAAGCATGATCCAAATGATAGAAAAAGAGCAATATTTTACAAACCAAAAGAAATAAGGAAAAAATAAAACATTATTCCAGCCTGTTCCATGTTCAAATACAATTTCACAGCTTCAGCATGGGGAGTCAATAAAATGGCATCAGGGAAAGTCGATCCAGGTGTTTGAGATGATTATGAAAGTAGTCTTATTATTATTTAGAAACAAACAACTTTGTGTTCACAAGAAAATAGAAGGAAGACAGCTAGCTGCTTCCAGCTGCACTGTATTTTCAAAATTTCCTAAATATTGCCGGGTCCCCAGGAAATGGAATTGATTCTTGCAAATTGGAGTTATGTACTACCATTAAGTGTGACACTATCTTGTATGGCACTGTCAAATCTCAGCCCCCACACATTGCCAAGACCAACTTCACACAAGTATAGTTTGATGGAGCTTCATCCCCACATCATGCTGTTCCCTGCCCTACCTCCCTGATGCCTCAGGAAACGGGGACCACGAGGTACACAGGATTGCAGAATGCAGAGCTGGGGAGAACAGGGAGGTTGGTGCTCCTGGGGCCACCCTTGACTGACGGAAGACAAGGGCCGATGGATAAATTCTTCACCTCTCATCTACCACAAGCTGATTCTAAGACACATTTTTCAAAACTCCCTGAAAGATTAAACAATGAGTCACCCTTAGTGGTGGCCGACAACATCACATTTCACATAAACTTCCTTCTCACAACACAAGCAGTTGGATCAAGGTTTTCATGCAGGAGGACACAGATTAGATACATCACAGTTAGAATTTTTTTT